>NC_081825.1:79487500-80737500 GCF_030867095.1 Alligator mississippiensis | reverse complement strand
TATTATCAAGACAGTTATTTAAGGTCAAAATGTTGCAAGATTTTAGTGCTACTAGTTATGTATTTAAAACCAAACCTAATTCCATCTTGAACCTGACCTGTGAACTAGCCTAAATCATGTCCTGATCCATACATCATAATCTGTTCAGATTCTATAGTGCCAGAGGTGAACAATTCCACACACACATTTTTTTTTAAACCCAAACCTAGGATGCTTGGATCTGTGGGCCAAGTTATTATACCAGTCCCTCTTCATAATTCAGGGCACTTGATTAAAAGGTTTTGTTCATTACTTATGTTCCCAAGTTAAAAGACTTTTTGAATTTGTTGGTCAGGGAGAGGAGTGAAGCTACTGCTCTTCCTCTAAAACCTGGACAGAAAAAAATTATAGTAATGAATTTCAAACTTACCACCTTATTGTATTTCCTTCTGGATAAGCCTCACTTTAAGAATAGCTTTCCTATTTGGCCAGGATTGGCATGGAGAATTTCCAGGCTCTGTTGTTTTTTAAGATGCATGAAGGAGAGGATTTCAGTTACCATCCTTCCCTCATGTCATAATTTGTGCATCTGTTTCTTTTAATGTTTATACTTTAAATTTATTGATAGTAGGAGAGCAAGAAATTCTGGAAACATACAGAGAATGTGTATTAAAAAAAAATCGACTTCAGATAGGGAAATTATATACACACTTTGTGGGTTATTTTTCGCTAAATATTTTAACATGGGAAAGTTGTGGCAGGGACATGTTACTACTATACAGGCAACCCCTGCTTAGCGCTCTTAATTGGTTCCTGAAAAACCGAGTGTTAAACAAAACGAGTGTTAAGTGAAAGTGAAAGATTTGATGATCCAAGATGGTGACCGCAAGTGTTTTTAATGACCCCAAAATGGTGACTGCAAACATTACAATGAAATTTGCTGAGTGCTAAGTGAAATCAGGTATCAATTTAAAATGAGTGTTATAGCAAAATAATGCTAAGCAAAACAGTGATAAATGGAGGTTGTGTGTACAGGGTGAAAGTGGTAACCTAATGACTTGAAGCTTTCTGCAGACAGAGAGATTGTTAAACAACATTTTGGATTAGACTCATTGTGGGGTAATGGCATTGCAGCCTTTATAGTAGATGTCTGTTTTGAGAACATTTAGAAGAGAAAAGCTTGGTATGGTAACTTTGCATAAGAAAAGTTCACTGTATAGGGTGCCTAACTGTATATTTGCATAAAGACAAAAACTGTTATGCAGTCTGTTGGGAATTAATATGTCAAATTTGTTTTTAATTGTTAAAACAGCAGGCTTATAATAACCAGATGGGCTGCAGTTCTGGGTAAGATGAGGGAAGCACTGTCAGCATTGTAAACCTAATAAGGTAGGTGATGTGGATCAATTTGTGCTGTCCTTGACTTTCTGCTTCTATTAGAATTCTGAAAGATCATTAGCTGCCTCTGGGATACACTTGATTAATGGGCTTGGTTAAACAAAAGAGGTGAGGTCAAGCATGATCTGAAATTATGAAAAATGTGTATTCCAAGGGGAATTTCCACTTTCTAAATTACAAATGAGTGTAAATTCATTCTCTCTTGATTCTAATCAGTTTAACACTTTTATCTCGATGACAACCCACAAAAGCCTTCCGTGTGTCTGTAAGGCAAGTTTAAACTATGCTGCACAGTCAAGAAGCATAATGCATGCTACCCAAAGTGGTTCAGTGTATGTTTTAAGATACAGTAAAACTCAAATGCTTAATAAATCAACTTATAATAGGTAGTAATGGTCCCCACACCTCATGTAGGAAGGATGTGTGTATTAATGAAATCTAGGGAGGGAGTCGAGGGTTTCTTTCTACAGGCAGTATTGTAGGCAGTTTGTTTTAGCATAAACAGTTTGTTTTAGCATAAAATGTTATTTTAATACAAAGAATCATACTATAAGTTAATTTTAAAATTGCTTTCATGCTGGCCTGTACTGGGTTATAGTGCTGCTTGTTATAGATGATGGTTGTGAACCTAGAGGTGTTTCCAAACAAATTAATCTGAACATATATTTTAATTGTTAACACTTAATATAATTTCTGTTCACTGCCCCCCAATTATCCAGTGTTATCTCCCAGCTTCTTTACTTTTAGTATTGAAGGCAAACATAAGTAAACTGTGCTTTTCTTACCAGTGTGTGGACTTTAGTTATGCTCTTGCTATATGATTTCTGCCCCTGGGCACATTGATTTGTGCAGATTAAGCACATTTTATAAACTAAAGATGCTATTTCTGTCTATTAAGTTCCACATGAAAGCAATGACTTTCATTGTATTTATTGCTCTGCTATTCTCAATTAGTTTTATGATGTATGGCAAGGATATTTCTATCTTATAAATCCAATCTATAACTCTTAGTTGTCTGTTGATGGCAATGAATCCCCTGAGAGAAGATAGAAATTCAGTATAACATTTTTATGATAATGTGTTAATCTGTTCTTCAAAGCTCATTCTTAAGCTTCTTCTATCAGCTGCTGAGAGCAAAGGCACTGAATAAGTTTTACTGTCATTAACCTCACTGTTCTAAAATTAATTATTTATGTCAATTAAATATAAAACCTTCTGTAAGTGAGTTGCCAGGCCTGCTGATTTCTGCAGGTGGGTTTTGCTCCTATCAGATAGTTCTCCCAAATAAAGTACAGTCTTTGTGAACCAATGACCCAGATAAACAAAATCAAGCTCTTCTGCTTTGTTCCAGGTTCTAGGAGGGAGCCTTTTGGCTTTGACTCCAGCACAGTGGCCTGGCCCCTCCTTGGTACTAAGCTTATTCTGCTCACAGCTCATCTCCTGTTTGCAAACTGTTCCCATACCATTTTCTGCCTTTCTGTTCCATCCCTTTGGGTTTTCAGATCTCAGTGGGACACATCCTCATTATCAAAATGTTCTGCAGCTGGGCTTCCTCAACAGGGCTTACTGTTCCCTCCTAAAAGGATAGACCGCCCTGTTCCACCTTCCATGAAATCTTGTTGCACTGACATCACTAATAGGTGTACTGTAAAAAACAATGACTGAAAATTACAAAATGCAAAGAATAGGAGGCTTCCTTATCAGGGGGGTGTTCTCCTAGTAGACCCAAGGAGATCATTTACAGTATTACAGGGGTGTCATTACTTTATTGAAAATCAAGACTTGCTTTCCCTCACTGTTTAATTGCAGGAGCCATCATTCGGTAATTGCCAGTTTACTGTCAGTAAATAGATTCAATTGTATTAGTACTTTTAAGTATTTTCTTACACTTCTCTACTGATGCAGTTATTATATGAAATTTCTTGAGTACTACCAATAATGAGAGAAAGGTATTTAGAACACTTTGCAATCCACCCTTAATATAAGGAAGAGAATAAATGCACTGCCCCCAGGGCAAACCAACAAAAACCGTGAAAAGAGGAAAATATTATGTAAGCATTCTTAAATAGCATTTGTTAAAATTGGTTTAGGGCTGGGTAATCTGCTAATGGTTTAGGGCCTGAGGTCACTAGAGGTCTATCTGACTTTGAAGGATGTTGGGCTAGGCCTTTGTTCCACTGGCATATTATCACTCTTGCTGATTGGCTCATGGTAAGGAGAGTAAACAAAGCATTTTCCATTTCCCACCCATACCTCTTCCACCTGTGTGATCCCATGCATTGCCATCTTCAGAGCATGTTGTCTGTGGGAGTGTACTGAAGATGTCTTGCATTCCTTTCCCACACTGTGCCCTATTTACAGACTAAGAGATGATCTAACCCACACTTTCATTAAGGCACTAAGTAAGTTTAAGGGAGGCCAGTGTAGAACTGCTGCCCAAGCAGGACACTTGCAATAGCATCGCCTTTTCTTTTTATTGTTTCTACAAAAAAAAAAAAAAAAAAAGAGTTTGGTTCCAGCTATGAACAAAGGTAGTGTTTACAAGCACAGTTTTCTGTCTCCTAATCACAGTCTAATAATCTAATGTTACTATTATTAGATTAATCTGTCTGGTTTTGGTGTAAATCATTGGTATGTATATACTTGTCGCAGAAATCTTATATCCCAGTAGAGGATATGGGGCCAGATGTTCAGCCTGTTGAAGGTGCACAGATACTATAGTGATGATCAACATTAGAAAACCATAACATAGAAAAGTTTTTAATCCTGCAATCAGAATTTGCTGCCTTCCTAGGTGGATTTTTGTAGCTGTTTTCAATCCCACTGAAGTCAAGCAAGTTCCTAAGGAAAACAAATTATGTCCTAATTTTGGTACTCATGCAAGAGTTTATCTTCTGCACACCACAAAAGAATTGTAATATCCATGCCACAGTTTACATGTTACCTGTGTATAGTTATTTAAGAGGCAGTCACATTTTAGTGCCCTATTCTTATATTCCAATGATAATTATAACTACTGAAACAAAAGGGCCTCAATTAAGTTTGCTAGAAAAGATCAGAATTTCACTAATGAAGTACTTAAACACAAGACCTTTTATTATCCAAGTTTTCTACTTTTTTGTACAAAGTGCATTGTCTTTTATAAATCTTTCTTATAGAAAATCATATTGGGATGAAAAAATATTCCTCTGCCCCATCTATTTTAGAAAAAGTATGTTTTCCAGATGACTGGGGGCTTTATGAAAATAGCTTCAATATTTACCTGAGTAAAAGATAGGTAGAGAAGAAATATAACAACTTTTATATACTGTCTTTGTAAGAGTACCACCAAATCATCTTATGCAGCTATGTCATGTAGTAGTTGTTTGACGATTTCTGTTATAGCAGGCTTTTTCACACACTTGCACCTTTAACTGCTTAATTAACAGTGTTTTATACTTTAAGAGGAGCGCTTGAATAACATAGAAATGTTATAGCTTACATAGTGATTTGTGTTTGTATTTGGAGTATAGAAAACAACCCAAGATAGATACAAACATTACACATAATCCAGAGTAAGTGATCAGAAATTGAACAGAACCCATAACTGTACAGAACTTCAGGTCACATAGTTTGATCTAAAAATGGTGGAACCCAGGCTAAGATAGTGCTGGATCGATGAGAACTCAAACTTACTTGAGTTAGGTTATTCCAGTGTATCAAACTTCTGTATCAAATCCCCTATTGAATGATATTAGGTCACCATCTACCAGCATCCCAGATGCCTTTGCAGCCTGCCACTCCCCCTGACTCACAGGGAGGCAAACTAGCCTTGGCCTGAGCTTGGCTGCTCTAGCCAAGTGCCCAGCCAGCCCCACCCCTGGGCTCTCACAGAGCAGAGTTAGCACAATGGCTGAGGAAGGATGGGTGGGGAAAGGTGCTCTGCAGTGCCCTGCTGCTCAGTCAGGGTTCCTGGGTCTGCACCGACTTGCAAGAGGCATGGGGGTCCCCGGGTGGGGGTGGTGGGGGACCTCCCCCCCACTCCCTCCCCACGGCCCTGCAAACATGCACAGCATCAGGGAGCAGACCTGGCTGCAGATGCCTGTGACTGATCACAGGAAGCCAGGCACAACACAGTGAAAAGCAGGAGGGAGAGGGTGAGAGAAATTCCTAGGGTTAGCTAACCGTGTGTCTGCTACACCTGCAAATTTGTCTCACCCCTCCCCACTGCTGTTTTTCACTATGCTTTGCCTATTGCCTTGTGATCAAATCTGAGGAAAAATGTCTTGCATTTGAAAGCTTGTCTAAATTTATCCCAACTGCATAGTCGGTCTAATAAATGACCTCATCCAAAGAGATCCTTGCCTTTTTCTTAAATTTAAGAGCATTCCACTCAAATATAACACATACATGACTGTTAATCCAAGGGGATATGGCTTTCTATATTTTGTCTTATCCTTTTCTGTATGGCATTGTCCATATGCTATAGAATACGGGCTAATTTCCTAATAGAATTTCTCCTACAGTAAAGTTTTACGCATACAAAATACATAGAGATACCTAGTAGATTCTACATGCTATTTCTTTTTATAAAAATGTATATTTGATGTGTCTTATTTTCATTTGATATTTCCATCAGAGATCCTCAGCTGGGTGGGAAGATTCTACTCTATATATTTGATATATTATGTTCTTACATGGCAAAATTTATGCAGTGCTGAGGTCTGGAATATTAGCTCATGCAAAATATACATGCCAAACCTGATGTCCTTTAAAAGTCTACAAATTAGAGGCCTCAGGAAAAACATATGCTGCACCAGAGACTACAGGTTCACTTTCAGGTCCTGTTCCTGCTGTTGCATCTTTTTCTCTTACTGTTCAAGTGAAACATCTGTCTCTAATTGTTAATTGTTTTGTACTGCTTTACCTGTAAGTGAAGGTCAAATCACAGCCAGAGGGTTACAATCATACTTGTCTATAGTACCTAATTATGTAGCACATCACTCCTTTTCACCATACTTACCACATTTATCATCTCTTCTGCACAAGCCTGATGTGACTTTCTTAATTATTATATATTATATGAAGCCAGAATGCTATAGTGGTAATCTGAGGTTAGAAATTATAGAAAACATTATATCTTGTAGTGGTGCAGGTTAAATTTCTTAAAATACAATTTAGAAGCTGTATATTGGTATAATTTTATTTCTTCTGTTGTCTGATTTCTTATCTTTTTAATTGTGCGTGTATTTTACAGAATCAGTTAGCAAATATCCTCATTAAGTGAGAGGGAACACAGTATCTGACTTGAATTCGTATGCTCCCTGCACCTTATAACACTATCAAATGAATGGGAAAGTGTCGAGTTAAAAATAATGTGTTGTAAACAAACACATTCATTATACCTCTGTTACCTAATGCTCTCCATTTAGTTTTTGCATTTTTCACACTTAGACAATGAAAATCAATAGTCATTTTTAGTTTAGTTTGTATTCAGCTTTATATTCAGGTTCCTAGTGGTACACTTCTGCAGTTTTGGACTGTGCTTGTTGCCTAAAAACAGCTGTTTCCACCAATTGCATAGTGTGTGTGTGTGTGTGTGTGTGTGTGTGTGTGTGTGTAAATTAATGTTTCTGTTGATATAAAGTTTAGCTTGTTTTTAATTTGGGGTTGTGTCTTTTATAATGCTCTTTTTTCAATGATTGTAGAAAATAAGAATATCAATTATTATCTGCATTTAAGGATCCTGAAATCTTTACAAGGTTCTAAGCCCAGGCAGGAGTTATAATCAAATAAAACATATGCCAAAATCAATGGTGCTTTGCTTCAGTAAGATCTAAGGCAGTGGTGCTCAACATCATTAGTCTCAAGGCACTACTCATTAGACTCAAGATACCCCATGTGAGTCGTGTGTAGGTGTTTGGACACCTAATATTGCATGGCACCCTGTAGAACCATGAAAAAGGTGTCAAGATATCCTGATTGAGAATCACTGGCCTAAACGGCCAAGCCAAGATGCAGTTCTGCATTTATAGTACCAGCGCAATATGACACTTCCTTATTCTACTTCCTTATTGCTGCTATGGCAGTGGTGTAACTGGGCATGGGCAAGCAGGGTATCAGCCCCAGGCACCAGCTACATGTTGGTGCCATAATTCCCCCTCCCCAGGAGTCTTTATCACAGTGGAGACCAGCCCTGTGCTGCTTTGCCCAGCCAGAGGAGCAACCACACACCCAGCAGTGCATCTTGGAGATGGGGTGGTGCCAATCCCCTGTCAACTTTTTTTTCCCAAAATGCGCAGCCTATTCCCAGTAAGGTATCTGGGGAAGGGGAGAATGAACAGGCCCCCAAGGACAGCTCCAAGGGAGCCAGGGCTAACAGGCCTTCCCAAATTTTTTTCAGCAGCTGGAGCCAGCAGCAGCAACCCAGCCCTGCTGTCCCATAGCACCCAGCGCCACTCAGCATTCAGCTGCTCCTCTGCCACAGCATACAGCACCAGTGCACGCTGGCCCCGCAATGACCCTGCAGGAGGGAGGGACAGGGGTTAGACAGTGCTCAGCACCCCCAGATAATATTTCCTCCCACTGCTTATGGCTGCCATGTTGGACTCTCTCCCTCTCTCTGCCACTGCTGCCCAGGCTCTCTGAACAGGGAAGCAGCATTGGACAATTGCATTCCCTGTGCAGAGAGTCTAGGTAGATAAGATTCCCCTTCCCCTAATGCCCCCGCCCTGCTCCAGAGTGGTCAGCATACTACCTCCACCACCACTCCTAACATTCCCTGCCCCAGGGCTGAATGAGCTCACTATGCATCTGTTCAGTAGATCTGGTGCCTGTGGATTAGGTCATGGCTATCCTTTAAATGGTGTGCACAGCTTGTGGGAGCAGGAATATGAGTAAGGGGATGCACAGGGATTGCTCCTGAGATGCTTTTGAAAAGGCAATGGAAAGCATATGAGCATACAACCTCTGTCAGACCTAAGGAGGAAGAGGGAGTATAACAAACTCCTTAAAGAGCCATCACAGATTATTTCCTGCATTTGAACTAAGGAGCCCTAAGAGGTATTCTGCCTCTTTAAACACTCCAAAGCAAAATGTCTAAGGTTTTTCCTTAAGTGTCTCCTCACTGTCCCTTGCTGGTGAAGAGCTATTAGCAAAATGTGCCCCAAAGTATGTTCTGATGCACAACATTGTGCTTTAAAGACAATTTAGTAAGTGTTCAATACTTCTTATTCCTATTAATGTGGAGTCAGCTTAGCTCTGAAGATGGAGAGAGAGAGAGAGAGGGAGACTTGATTTGGTTTTGCCCCATGAACCATCAGCAAAGTTAATTTCATTCCAAATGCCAGACCAAACCTCAAAACAAATAAAGATGTAATGGATTTCACACACACACACACACACACACACACAAATTTTTTTGTTCTGTCAGAATAATGAGGTTGATACATTGGGGGTGAACTGTTAGGTCTTGGGGTAAATTTGAAACTTTACAACTTTAAATTTGAAACTTTCAAACTTTAAATTTGAAACTTTACCAGTTAAATAAATCCTTGTAAACTAAGAAAAGATGGTCTCAAATATTATGGAAATATTATATGGAAACATTCAATATTTATGGCCACTTTTCAGAGTACAACTGTATTTTAATGAAATATCAAGTATTGATGGAATCTGTCAGTGAGTATCATCCCTCTGCATTTACAACTCACAGACGTATGTAAAGACTTACTGATATTGACATTACAACCTTTTTAGCCACTGCGTTGCACCTGTTTTATGGTGGTATAAAGCAGGACATAATAGTTTGCAATTACTATTCTGTAACTCCAGTGAAAACAATGAAAGCCAAAAAGTAACTGGCACTACCATTAAAATGTTAGTCCCTGCTAATGTAGTCAATAAGAATCATCCCTACATGTCAGTATCTGAATCCGAAACTGAAGCAAATACTAGCTACTTCACAGAGGCCTGCTAGCTACTTCAGGTGTCTGTGCATGAATGGAGAGAGCCTGGGAAACAAGGGGGAAGAATTAGAAGTCCTAGCACAGACACAGAACTATGACATGGTTGGAATAGCAAAAATTTGGTGGGATAGCTCACACAACTGGAGTACTGTCATGCATGTATATAAACTGTTTAGGAAGGACAGGCAGGGGTTAAGAGGAGGAGTTGCACTTCATGTAAAAGAGCTTTATGATTGCTTGGAGTTCCAGTATGAAACTGGAGATAGGCCTGTTAAAAGTATCTGTGTTAGAGTCAGAGGGGAGAGCAACAAGGGTGACATCATGGTGGGGGTATGTTATAGACTACCAGACCAGGAGGATTAGGTGGATGAGGCTATCTTCAAGCAACTAGTGGAAGTTTCCCAGTCACAGGTCCCGGTTCTCATGGGAGATTTAAATCACCCTGACATTAGCTGGGAGGGCAATACAGCAGTGCATAGGCAATCCTGGAAGTTTTTGGAGAGGGTTGAGGGCAACTTCCTGGTGCAAGTGTTGGAGAGGCCAGCTAGGGGCCATGCCCTTCTTGATCTGATGCTTACAAACAGTATTGTGGGCAATATAGAAGTGGGTGGCAAGTTGGGCAGCAGCGACCATGAGATGATTAAATTCAGGGTCCTGAGGAAAGGAAGGAAAAAGAGCAGCAGAGTAAGGACCTTGGACTTCAGACAAGCAGACTTTGACTCTCTCAGGGAACTGATGGGCAGGATCCCCTGGGAAGCCAGTCTGAATGGGAAAGGAGTCCAGGAGAGCTGGGTTGTACCTTAAAGAAACCTTACTGAAGGTGAAGGAATGAACCATCTTGATGCTCAGGAAGACTAGCAAGTATGGCAGAAAACGGTCCTGGCTTAGCAGGGAGCTTTTCAGTGAGCTGAAACACAAAGAGGAAGTTTACAAGAAGTGGAAACTTGGACAAATGAATAGGGAGGAGTATATATAAGAGTATTGGTTGGACATGCAGGGATGAAATCAGGAAAGCCAAAGCACAGTCAGAGTTGCAGCTAGCAAGGAATGTAAAGGGTAACAAGAAGGATTTCTATAAGTATGTTAGCAACAAGAGGAAGATTAGGGAAAGCTTAAGTCCCTTACTGAATGATAGAGACAACCTAGTAACAGACGATGGGGAAAAGGCTGAAGTAATCAATGGCTTTTTCACCTTGGTCTTCATACACAAGGTCAGCTCCCAGACAACTGCAGTGGGCAGCATAGTTTGGGGAGGAGGTGAGCAGCTGACAGTGGTGAAAGAACAGGTTAGAGACTATTTAGAAAAGTTGGACATGTACAAGTCCATGGGGCTGGACATGGTGCAAGTGTGGGTGCTGAGGGAGTTGGTTAATGTGATATCAGAGCCACTAGCTATTATCTTTGAAAACTCATGATTGGGAGAGGTCTTGGATGATTGGAAAATGGCAACTATAGTGCCCAGTCTCATATTACAGCAAGGAAAGTTTAGGTTAGATATTAGGAAAAACTTTCTCAGGGGAGGGTAGTAAAACACTGGAACAGGCAGCCCAGCAAGGTTGTAGACTCTCCATCCTTGGAGGTTTTTAAGACCCGCCTGGACAAAACCTTGCCTGGGATGATCTAGTTGGGGCTGGTCCTAGTTGGGACTTTGAGCAGGGGGTTGAACTAGATAACCTCCTGAGATCTCTTCCAACCCTAATTTTCCATCCCTATGATTCTATGATGCTCACTTGTTTCATCTATTGTCAACAATACCTCTTATCACCTAGCTATATAGAAAGCACACAGTAATGGACACTTTAATATAAAGAACTGGGTTTCCAAAAGAAAAATTGTTTGGGGTACATTTGTGGGATTTTTACAATTTTATTTCATTATATTTTTGTATTATCATAAGAAGACAGTTCTGACATTTTAAATAGATACCTGCAACTGAGTTGTAAAAAGTTTATTTACTTTTTTTTTCTTTGCAATCCATTAAAATTAGTCGTTTGACCTTTGATGCTTTGGAAGAGCAGCCAAGTCTCAAGTCATTCATAATCAGGAAAATAAGTTGTTGTCCCTTATAAAATACAAACAAGCATGTTTGGTCTCGATCTCCATATTAGCCACTCAACAAAACAGCCTTAGAGGGAGACCATTGGGTTTACACTTCTGCAGTCAGGCAGCAGCAAAGATTATATGATAGTGATTCCAATCTTTTTTGTTGCTCTGTATCTGTCCGTGGTCTGATTGTGAATTGGAACAACCCACAAATTTGTTTTCTTTTATTTTGAAGTTTCTTATGAGGAATTAGCATGTATTAAATATCCTAGTTGCCCTTCCCACTGTTGAAATAGCCATTTCTATAGGCTGCCTCATAGCTTATGTTTCTTATAAAGCAATATGATGATGTTGTCTACTTTGCCCTGGAAGAATAGCTATTTTACCTCCATGCTAAGTCCAGGACCACTATCAAGAAACGCTCCACTGACTCATTTACACTCAGTGAATGACAAAGCCCAGATATTTTGGATATTTTGCAGTGTAAGTAGCTTAGAGTGGCTAGAGAGAATGCCAGTAAGCACTCCTGAGAGAGTGCAGAGAGAAGCACTTGGGTTGGCCTTTGCAGCCACTCTAAGACAACCCCTGTTTACACTTTGGGCTTTTTAACATGCTGATCTAGAGTGAGTAGGTGAGCCATATTTTTCATCAGTGGTCCCAGGCTTGGCATGTGGACAAGCTTTTTCCAACTTTACCATAGCAGCTTGCACTATCTGTTTGTGCTCCTTTACTTCTGCACTAGCAGCATCAGCATCTCACATCCATCGCCTCTCCAATTACTGATGTTTCTTTACCTGTGGAAAAGATAAAAGCACAATTAATGAATGACTGGAGCTAATGAAGAGGATAGGGGAAAGGCTCTCTTATCTAAAGGTGAAGAGGCTGAAACTTCATCAGAGTTTATATCAATTCCAGCCAGAAGTTGTGAAAAATGGTGACATGAAGGTAAATGCAAGAACAAACTGCTCATTTGGGGTCTCCAGGAGACTCTAACCTACATCTTGCTCAGAAAAAAATTGTCTCCTGAGACTTTAAGTTTGGAATGCAAGTAAAAGTAAATTCAGTAAAATCAACCGGTATGCCCATTTACTCATTCCTCTCACAACAGAACCCAAGGGCTCCTGCACTGTAGCCTCACAATTTCACAGGTCAAAAGAAAATCCTAGCAGCATTATGGACCTGAGCAGTGAGATAAAGCTAAAGATGTTGTGCATTTAGAAAGCAGAGGTATAACAATGGGGCTTTGGCACCCAGGGCAGCTCCTGCACACAAGGAGAGTAGCAATTTCCAGTTCCTGACTCCACAGCCGGTACAATCGCACTGCAACCTTTGGTTTCCTGCCTCTTCCTCTCCCCTAAATTGGCACCCAAGGTGTCTGCCCTGCTTGCCCCACCCTAGAACAATGGTATCATGTGCTAAAGTCAAGAGACCTTGGAGAATTAAAGGAAGATGATTTAATGTCTAGATTCTAGTACATAGAGACTTAGAGAAAAAGCAGACTTCAGCCATGGTAAGCAATGGTCACAGGGCAAGAAAATGCCTCGTACATAGAAATAACAAAGTTATTACTCTGTTAGCTGAAAAGTAAATGGCACATTTACTCCCCTTTCAAGTTTAAGCCTGCAAGTTATATCCTGCCAGATTTTTCTGTGCTAATATTGAAATGTAGACATTTTTCTCCTTAATCTTACTGTTCTGCTCAACTTGTGGACTTTAATCTTACATGAAACAATATATCTCTGTAGTTGCAGTTCACATTGTTCTTACATGGAGCTTATTTATAGTGATGCAGTTTGTAGTTATGCAGTTTCTTTGTCCACTCTGGATTTTAATGTAGATGGCTTGGTTTGTTTTCAGTGGTGGATCCTGAATGAGGTTTTCACTCCAGCAATATGGATTAATTGAGTGCAGGTTTCCCTTGCCAACCATGGTTTTGAGTATCCACGCTTAAAATTCAATATACCATTTTGGCTACCACAGTATACATTTTTGAGTAACCACAGTTTTCTGTGGCTGCACAATTGTGCATAAGCCCACCACCTGCCATTTTTCCCATAAGCCTTTTGTCTTGCCAACCACGGTTTTGCCAACCACGGGAACTGCCAGAAACCTAACCCCACTGGTTGGTGAGGGAAACCTGTGTTGTTAACTTTTTGTTAATGAATTCCAGGTTGAAAAGGACAGTGTTGTTGTAAGCTGAAACTATAATGGATAGACATTAATTATTACACATTTTTCTACTACAAAATATGACTCCATTTTTTATCAAAGGCTTGTTGTTTGGGGATTTTAAGAGAACATTTTTATTTAGAATACTGCTTATGCAAATTAAATAAATTCAAGTCAGAAGTGGAAACAAAATATTTTATTATCATAATCATAGGCTTAGTTTATAAACTCTAGGGAAGATAAAACTGACTCCTGCATTGTGCCCAGCTGATGGCTAATGAATAAGCTCTTTTGATCAATGTCAAAATCATTTTGGCCTTCTATATCCACTGCTACTACTTTAAAACTGTCTTCTGAAATATAAAGCTTCTCTATAAGGGAGGGTAAATTAATATTGCCTGTTTTTATGGAGATAGAATCTTAATTTTTCAATGAATTCTGTATAGACACAGCCATGCAGAGGTTGATTTGCCTTCCATTTTCTCCACATCTAGTTTTTTCAGTACAGTACCTCAGGCAATTATGAGAAAAATATAGTGGTATATATAAAAATATAGCTCTAATTTTCTCGAGTCACAAAAAATACAATATTTTTAATGTTAAACAACACATGTATCAAAAACCTCACTGCAGTACAATAAAACACCAATTAAATAGTTGGACTAATACAGGAAGCATGAAAAGTGCAGTATGTGTGTACTATGAAAACAATTTGGATAACAGTTATTTTTACTAGTATCTATCTCATTGCTAGTTAGAAAAGTTGAAAACATGTAGGAGCATATGATTTAGCATTCTGGACCTGTCTGTCTAACATACAGCATCCTGATTTAAATAATACACAATTTCTAGTGCTTAAGAGTAAAAACCACTCTTGCCAAACAAATGAACCATTCAACAGCCTCATAATGTATCTAGCCAGTGCTGTCTGTTGGTAGGCATGGGTGGGAAGAAAATTCCTTTCTGACCATTAGGCAATCATTTTACACTCTGAAGCATGAGATTTGATTTCCCTTAATATCTTACTCTGCAAAGCTGCAAATATTATTAGTGGTCATAAAATGATCCTGCTGTGTTTAAATCTAGCTACAGCCTTTTTCTTTTATCTTCTACTGCAGCAGTCATTGATCTCCTGCAGAGCTCTTGCTATACTGTGTTCTTGCTGTAGTCTAGCTGTATACTACATAAAGAATTATTGATTAAATTGGTCTGTCCATATTGAGGAATGGCTTTCCTAATCCAGCTCGTGGTTGGATTTGCATTGAATCATTGTTTCTACAGCTGTGAAAGCGTGGGAACTTACTTTAATTATACACACAAGGGATGGGGAGGGAAGGGAAAGTCATTTAGTTTCTTTTCTCACTCAGCTGAAGACAATTTTGCAATTGGTGAAAGTTAATTTTTCATGTCTTACCTGACAAAATCTGTGACACAAGAAACTAAGTTCTGTCTAGTTATTTTACAGCTTCTGTGAAATCTTCCTTTTACTCCCTGATCTGCTAATATAATTGTAGTATCTACGTGAAATCCCAAATATCTGAATTCATAGATTCATAGATTCATAGATGTTAGGGACGGAAGGGACCTCAGTAGATCATCGAGTCCGACCCCCTGCATAAGCAGGAAAGAGTGCTGGGTCTAGATGACCCCAGCTAGATGCTCATCTAACCTCCTCTTGAAGACCCCCAGGGTAGGGGAGAGCACCACCTCCCTTGGGAGCCCGTTCCAGACCTTGGCCACTCGAACTGTGAAGAAGTTCTTCCTAATGTCCAATCTAAATCTGCTCTCTGCTAGTTTGTGGCCATTGTTTCTTGTAACCCCCGGGGGCGCCTTGGTGAATAAATCCTCACCAATTCCCTTCTGTGCCCCTGTGATGAACTTATAGGCAGCCACAAGGTCGCCTCTCAACCTTCTCTTGCGGAGGCTGAAAAGGTCCAGTTTCTCTAGTCTCTCCTCGTAGGGCTTGGTCTGCAGGCCCTTGACCATACGAGTTGCCCTTCTCTGGACCCTCTCCAGGTTATCCGCATCCTTCTTGAAGTGCGGCGCCCAGAATTGCACGCAGTACTCCAACTGCGGTCTGACCAGCGCCCTATAGAGGGGAAGTATCACCTCCCTGGACCTATTCGTCATGCATCTGCTGATGCACGATAAAGTGCCATTGGCTTTTCTGATGGCTTCGTCACACTGCCGACTCATGTTCATCTTGGAGTCCACTAGGACTCCAAGATCCCTTTCCACTTCCGTGCCACCCAGCAGGTCATTCCCTAGGCAGTAGGTGTACTGGACATTTTTCCTCCCTAGGTGCAGCACTTTGCATTTCTCCTTGTTGAACTGCATCCTGTTGTTTTCTGCCCACTTGTCCAACCTATCCAGGTCTGCCTGCAGCTGTTCCCTGCCCTCCGGCGTGTCCACTTCTCCCCATAGCTTTGTGTCATCTGCAAACTTGGACAGAGTACATTTGACTCCCACGTCCAAGTCGCTGATGAAGACATTAAAGAGTATCGGTCCAAGGACTGAGCCCTGCGGGACCCCACTGCCCACACCCTTCCAGGTTGAGACCGACCCATCCACCACGACTCTTTGGGTGCGGCCCTCTAGCCAATTCGCCACCCACCGGACTGTGCAGTCATCCACATCACAGCCTCTTAGCTTGTTCACCAGTATGGGGTGGGATACCGTATCGAAGGCCTTCCTGAAGTCTAAGTATACGACATCCACCCCTCCTCCTGTGTCCAGGCATTTTGTAACCTGGTCATAGAAAGAGACTAGATTGGTCAAGCAAGATCTGCTCGCCACAAACCCGTGCTGGTTTCCCCTCAGCATAATTTGCCCTGCCGGGCTCTCACAAATGTGAGCCTTGATAATTTTTTCAAAGACTTTACCAAGGATGGAGGTGAGACTGACTGGCCTATAGTTGCCCGGGTCCTCCTTCCTCCCCTTTTTGAAAATGGGGACCACATTAGCCCTCTTCCAGTCCTCTGGGACTTGGCCCGTGAGCCATGAGCATTCAAATATTCCTGCCAGTGGCTCTGCAATGATGTCGGCCAGTGCCTTCAGCACCCTCGGATGGAGCCCATCCGGGCCTGCTGATTTAAAGGCATCCAGTTCTTCCAAATGACTCTGCACCACCTCAGGATCTACGTATGGAAGTCTGGTGCCTTGCTGCTGCCTCTCTACAACCCCAGTGAGAGACTTGTCGTGCCCCTCACTTAGGAACATTGAGGCAAAGAACTCGTTGAGGAGTTCAGCCTTGTCCCCCCTATCTGTCACCAATTGTTTCTGCCCATTTAGCAGTGGTCCTATTCCTCCCTGGGCCTTCCTTTTACTCCCAATATATCTATAAAACAATTTCTTGTTGTCTTTTACTTGGGTTGCCATCCTAAGCTCCATGGTAGCTTTGGCCTGTCTAACTGCCTCCCTACAAGCACGAGCAGAGGAGGTATATTCATCTTTAGTGGTCTCACCCTGTTTCCACTTTTTATGTGCTCCCCTTTTGGCCCTTAGGCTGCCCTGGATTTCTCTGGTCAGCCAGGGAAGCCTCCTGGCCCCTTTCCCTTTTTTGCCTCGCTCGGGGATTGTCATGCTTTGTGCCCGAAGGATTGTTTCCTTTAGGAAACAGCCACCCTTCTTGGGCTCCCATCCCTTCAAAACTCCTATTCTGCAGTGCGTCCTTGACTAATCGCCTGAGTGCATTGAGATCAGCTTTCCTAAAGTCTAGCATTTTCACCCTACTAGTTACCTTACCCACTCGCCGTCTTATGTTGAATTCTATTATTAGGTGATCACTGTCTCCCAAATGGCTACCGATCTGGAGGTCCCCTATCATGTCATCCCCTGTTGCCAATACCAGATCCAGTATGGCATTCCCCCTAGTGGGACCATGCACCTTCTGTGTCAGGTGGAGGTCCTATATACAGGTTAGAAACCTGCGTGAGTGATGGGACCTTGCTGTCTGCGTCTCCCAGCAGATGTCCGGGTAGTTTAGGTCCCCCATGACTACCGCCTCTTTAGCTTTTATGGTCTCCGAGAGTTGCCTCAGGAGCCCCGCATCTATTTCTTCCCCTTGGTGTGGGGGTCTGTAGCCGACCCCTACCACCAAATCCCTTTCTCCCTGCCCCCCATGTAGCCTAACCCACAATCCTTCTACTTCCTCAACCTCGGATTCTGTCTTGATGAGGGTTGATGTATATTGCTCACTGACATAAAGTGCAACCCCCCCCCTTTCTTCCCTGACCTGTCCTTTCTATACAATCTATAGCCCTCAATATGTACCGCCCAGTCATGGGATGAATCCCACCAGGTCTCTGTTAGCCCCACTAAGTCATAGGTGTTTAGTGCAAGCAGGAGCGCTAATTCATCCTGCTTGTTCCCCATGCTCCTAGCATTAGTATATAGGCACTTGAGCCCTGCGACTGGTGCCTTTGCTGCCCCCCTGCTCCGAGTCCCAAGGGGCCCATTGTTTCTTACCTGCTCTGTAGTGCTGGTCTCCCCATGGCTTTCAGGTTTCCAATGTTCTCCTTCTTCAGGCTGGGCTGTCCTTGTAGGTGCCACATGGTTTGGTGGTCCACAGCTTCCCCTGCCCTCGTACTCCCCTCCCCCCGATGAGCCTAGTTTAAAGCCCGCTGGAGGAGATCCGCCAACCTAGTAGAAAACACACGCTTACCTTTGGGGGACAGGTGAAGTCTCATTATATTTGTGAAGTTGAAGGATAGGTTCATAAACACTGAAAATGTCACAAGAAGTGGGAGAGTTTTGTTTGTTTTTTTTGGTTTTGAGGGATTTTCATTGTTGTTGTTGTTTTGGGTTTTTTTACTTATAACTTTTGTGGTAAATGTCCATTGGTCTACCTGGAAGAAACCTTTTCCACATAAGTCTCTTTTCACTCACTTTTGTTTTGACTTTGCAGTTTAACGAGGGAATAAAATTAGAGAAATATAAGAAGAAAAATTTAATTGCAAAAACTCCCATGAAAGTTGAGACTTGATGCTGAAATTTTCAAAGGAGTCAAAAAAATTAACTTATCAAGGAGATTTGGTTGCTTAATTCTCTTTCGCTCTCCAAAAAACCTAAGTTTTAATCTTAAACAAAAAATTCAAAGTTCACTTTCCTACAGCAATCTTTATTCAGCTTTTTCATACATGCGTGTTCAAATTAGGTCTTTCATTATACTGTCAGAAAACAAATGGTATGTGTAACTATTTAAAGTATTATGTATATGTACCTAAACTAATTAAAAGATGTGTAAATTAAGGGCCTATACCGTTCATGTTTTTACATGTCTTAAGAAAAGACATAATAAAAATCTGTTTAAGAACCTAAGTGGTCATACAAAAACAACATGTATGTATCTAGTGTATGTTGATGGGGAAAATATATTTTTCCTTCTATTCCTTAGTATTATTTTGTGATTCGTATGCTGCATTGAACCATAATAAAAATGTTTTGTAAAGTATATGCAAATGAGGCAGTGTTAGGGCTACAATAATTCTGTGTTTCTGAACATTGTGCAGTTCTTCTATTTAAGGCAATAGTTATGAAAGGTTCTTGTATGTAAATCTTTTTTTAAAAAGACCACACAAAAACATTTTAATAACAATAAGTGAATCCACACTGGTCCTGATGGAATCGCATATGAATGAATGAAACAGCAGCTGAATTCTTATATCCTGAAGATAGAGCTACTTAGCTTTGTTATTCTGAAGCCAGACAGAAGACAGGGGTGAGCTGCACATTACAGCCTAATTTAGAGATGCATAAGCTCCCATAATCAACAGCTCACTTTGTCACATGCTGATTCTTATCCCATTATCTGGATTGGCTTACATGATCCCTATGTCCCTAGAGGCTTATTACTTTTTCTCTTGACCCACCTTTGACTCTCAGCATTTCCTTTCTCCTTTCCTGCCCCACCTTCCCCATTCTTGGTCTCTCTCTCTCTCTCTCTCCTTCCTCTCTACTGCTTTGTACACTTTCACAGCATGTGATGAAGTGAGCTTCAGCTCATGAAAGTTTGTGCTCTACACATGCATGCACGCACATACACACATTTTGATTAGTCCAGATTTGCAAGGTGCAAATCTACTTTGCCTCTTACTATTTATTTATATCAATCTTTCTATTGCCTCCCTGAAAGTCCTGTCATAGTATCTTACTAAGTGAGCTGACTAGACTAATTCAGAGATGCATAAGCTTCTAAGGTGCATTTCTACCCTGCCTCATGCTAAAGATAATATATGTGGCTAAATCTTATCCTTGTTTTGGATATGAGATCTGAAAAAATGAACAGTCAATAGCTAGTTAATGGTTACAGTTTGTACTCACTGGCCTACTGGAAGGCGAAATGATCAGTATAGGAATCAAATCACACTATGAACATTGGTTTGTACTATGCTGGACATCAAGGAAAGATATCAAATATTTAAATAAATGACAGAAGTATAAGTATATGAGTATAAACATATAAAATATTTAGTGACTTTGTCCAAACCAGTATACTCTTTGGAAGGAACATGAACTTCAACAGGCTTCAGATTGGACTCTCAACTCTACTGCTGTAGAGCAGCAATGACCCCAGAGTGCCAGATAGAGGACACTGTTGAAACATCAAAATCCCCTTGCAGTGATAAAGTATAAGCGATAACCAAAGAAACTTTTAAAATAAATCATGAGTCCATAAAATCCATTCACTTTCAAACATTAAGTAACTTTTCATGCAGTCTCAGTCTACTATGAGTGCCACAATTTACCCATGCTAGGATAGTCTTGTATATCTGGTTGCTCTTATATTTATGTTTTTATACTTTTAGCTTTAAAATTTATGTTAAAATATTAGAAACCCTTACTAGGTAACACTGTATAAAGCTGTGGCAGGGAAGTTCAGTGATGCAGGCAAAGGCTATGGAGTATTTATAGCTATTTATTAATGTAAAATTATAAATGTAATCATTAACTTTTACAGGCTGTTGGTGATTACTACTAAAATTGAATCTTTTGAATAGCTTAAGAAAATAATGGTATTAAAGGTAGATTGTTAAGAATAAGATATTCTTACATTTGTATGGTGACATTTAATTACCTAAAATGTGGTCATATATATGATTAAAGATCTCTATAGCTAGGGACATACATTGCACATAAACCAATTTAAGTGATCAGAAACTGGTTTAAACCCGTAACAGAATTTTTAGTGCACATATACCAGTTTGAAAATAGCTTTAACAAGTCTGAGATAAACCTGGTTGAATGGAGTACCAGACTTAACTGATTTGGGTCAAACCGGTTTATGCAAGGTCTGTCCCAGACCCCTTGCTGGTTTAAGATAAACCAGACTTCCCGAGCGTACTGGTATGCTCCAGAAGAGACTTACAGGCACAGTGTGTCTGCCTGGCTTTTCCCTGCTAAACCTGCCCCCCCCAACCCACCTTACATAGCTACCTCAGCATTAGATAGCAGACCATATGCTGGCTACAGTCCATGTTGTGGGAGATAACAACAGCAGACAGACTTTTTGGAGCTAATCAACAGGTAGCTTAATGTCCTTCCTTGGAAAAGCTGTTTAAGAAGAACTTGAAAAGAGGCTTTGTTTTCTTAATGGGTTGATAAACAATGAGTTAGGGGTGATAAACACTCCCTGCAGAGCTGCTCAGTGTGTGTGGGGGGGGAGGGAGGGAGGGGATAATCAAAGTGTCCTGCCAGGGCCTGGCCATGCCCCCCTCAGCTCAGCACTATGAAGCAAAGGGAGGGCTGCTCTAGTATCCCCCAGCTTCTAGCCTGAGCCACTGCAGGCATGTGCCTGCATTTCTAGAATGAAAACGGAATGTCTCCAAATCTCCAAAGCTTGAAACTCCAAATTGGTTCAAGCTTTGCAGGTTAGAGTAACCTGCAAAGATTGAATCAATTTAAGCTCAGGCTTTTTTAATGTGTGTCCCTAGCCTATAGTGCATTATATGAGGAGAGTTTGATTGGACTTGTACAATATAAGCCCTTAGAGTGGGATCTGCCATTTTTAAAGTGCCATGGATGTCTGTTCTGTTATGGCTTTAAAGTGCTTTCTGTGTGTTCTTAATGCATATTAAGTGTAACAGCTGTACCTAGCCTTTGTTTCTGTACATTCATCAAAAGTGAGAAGACAACACAGATCTCAGCCCTTCTGTTTAGAGGTTACTAAACAATCTTCTCTTTGGGGAACGTTCATGTTAAAGTTGGTGTTTTAACAAAGCTTTATCAAAAGCAGAGGCATTTTGAATTAAAACTTGCTTAATAAGCCAAGATTTATATTTTTTTCTAAAGTAAATGAGATGACAGATTTTCTATTTGGTTACAGATTTTCTATTTGTGTCACAGAAATAAAAGAAAAAAAAGTACAGTATTTATCCCTTGAAACCAGTCTTCTATTTCTGGCCATTCTACTCTGTCAATCAGCACCATGCTACTTTCTATATAGAAACTTCTTGCTGTGTCCAAAGATCTTATAATTTCCTTATACCTGGGTCAGGAAGATGTTCAAGTATGCTTCCTTAATCTAAAATATCTCCTCTGCTCTCCAAACAAGTTTTCTCCTACTACATACACACTCACTACAAGTTTAGAAGACCCATCACAGCCATTAAGAGATGCCCTCGGAGGATTCTGAACTCTGAGGAACGATTTACTATGTAATTCAAAGACTCCATTGCACATGTTTTGTTTCTTGTTGGAATTCATCTTATCCAGATAAGGCCTTTCTAATCAATTCCTTTGCCAAATAATTTTTCTTTTGGTAAAAATATGAATTATGTGCAGGTCTCCAAATACATCTGAATTAAACAAGAAGCTCCATAAACGCAAGCTTAATGGCAATGATGGATTCTCTGGGCACATACTGATATTACCTAATTACTCATATGAACATGAGTCTTAGGACATACGTCCATAGGACAAAAGTCCTATGTTCCTTGTATTATGGAAGAAAGGTTTCTTTACAGTACCTGATCTTTTCTGTAGTCTAATATTATGTAAACATATTGTCTTGCAGAGGGACAGGGAGGGGGAAAGTGTGTGAGGGAAGGAGGGGAAGAGGGAGAGAGGTAGGGAGAGATGGGGGAGAGAGAGAGAGAGAATTAGATATGTGTGTTTCTAATTTGCATGTATGCTCTAAGGTTGTTTTATTCTGACAAGTCCTAACCCCATCACTAATCCATTCTGCAACGAGTTGGACAATTTAATCAGTTATTTAGCTGTCATGTTAGCACAGTAATTATAGTTTGAATTTGTTCTTGTTTAGGATATTTCCATTACATGGGAATAACACTTAAGATACTCACCAACAAATGATGAGGTTTTCTTAGCAAAATCCCCATGTATTCCCTGTTTGAAACTTAATCAGATGTATACAGTTTTGTGATAAAACATTCTGAACTGCATTCTGTAGTTCTAGCAATTTCAAGCTGTCAGTGGCTCACTGCTGTAGTCTTATCATGCTGATTAGCCAACCATGTCAGGCAATGCTGTCATTTATTTTATATATATAAAATTAAATCATTCAATAATGCTGCTTCAGTTTTAAAAAATATATATTCTCTGCTGATTTTATTCACAGCATCATTGAAACTAAGTATTTTAGGAAGTTCTGTACAGATCTGAATGTATCATCTCACTGTGAAATTTGTTTATCGATGGTGATGCTTGAAAAATTACAGGGATACATCATAACTGCTAATGACACCATTCCTTCTATTTAAAATAGGTGGCTTCTGTTTTATAATTCTGAATCTTATGCTTAACTTTGAATGACACAGTTGTGAGTTTTTAAATGACAAGTCCATTCTGTATTCAAGAGCAAGTCAGTCTTGTATGGTACCAGAAAAGTACCCAAAGGCACGTTATTTCCTTAACATCTGTCTCATTTTAGCTTTCCACACTTGTTCAGCTTCTAAGTGGCCCACAGCCAATATACTGCTTAATATGGTACATCATAACGTGTCCAAAAGGAAAATCAGGCAACTTTCCCTGTAGCACTGTTCCTCACTATCTCCTCACCTCATCCCCACCCTTTTAATTTTATTTGCATTAACATTTCAGTACAGGAATGAGAATTTCATTTTGAAATATGCAGATTAGAACAGAAACAGAATAATAAAGCATGTGTTGGAAAACTGGATTCCTTAGAAGAAAAACCTGCACTTATCTTTACTATATTTTCTGTGGCCATGTAAGTTTTTTCTGCTCTTGAGTATTCAGATTAATTTAAATCTGTATTCCCTTCAACCATGATAACACCCCTTTGAGTTGATTTCCTGCAAATACTCAAATGAGCATGTTTTGCCTACCTAAATATTCACATGAAGTAAATTCCAAAATTGCACATACTGGGCACTGAAAGTATCATATCATCTGATAAGCTACAACTGGAGAGGCACCAAGCAAAAGGGCAATTAAATCAGGCAGACGAGTCTTTCTAACCTTGTAAGCCATGTGTGTACATTGTTCTGTGAGAATGTGATGAGGGTAAAAGCTAAAACAAATAGTTTCTCAATGCCACTGAGTCAATAGGGATCTTTCCAATGACTCCACTACCTTTTGACTCTGGTCCAAGATGTACAGAGACCTAATTTTTTTCTAGGAACGATGCTTTGAATGAAATCTTGAGCAAAACCAGTATGATCCAGAAGGCCAAAGGTTTCTAAATTACTAGAGTTCACAGCACTTCCTTGAATTTTATCAACATACCCTATGTATCAAGGCTTTGATGCTTTCAGACTGAGCAGACCCACCCTTATTCAACTCTCCCTCCTGATTTCATTCATTCTCAAACAGTTGATGAGTAAAAATAATGCAATTTTTGTAACTATTTAATGACACAAGTTAGATTTCAAGTACCAGATATTAAGAGTGGACTGTTCTGGGTTAATCCATAAAATTACAAATCTTGAAAAATATATATTGTGTAATTAACTAATTAATTTGTGTGAAGTAACTAATACACAGCTGCTGAAATGGCAGATTGCTCATGGTCATTTACAAGCTGGAAAGGAGGCTACATTTCTTGGGTAAATGATTTGTTATGAATTATTTGCACAGCTCTAGCTGTCAGCAGTGAGTTGATCCATGCAGCTAAGAGACTATGCCAACCACTGTGATGGGTCTTGCTTTTTCTAATTGCCTCTCTTTACCCCCTCTTATAAGACATTTTTTCAGCTCTTCATCCTCATGGTTGGTTGCTCAAGTGACAAAAACTGTCAATGATTATAGTCAGTAATTATGCTGATGTCTGCAGACAATCCATCATGGTGGATTTTGCATGTGGCTGTTGATAATTAATCATGAAGCCATCAAGTAACAGCTATACAGCAGAGAGGAAATTTATCTTCTAAAGGCCAAAGTAGTATTGGAGTGTGGGGCATAATGAGCCATTAGCTGGTAGCTCTGGTTTACCAAGCTATTTTTCCATTTTTGCTTCTTTTTATTTTTAAATCTTATGCAGAATTTGATTAAATCATTCCCAGAACTGATGATAATGGATCAGATGGAGGAAATGCAATATTTGAAGTTACCTTTCTTCACACTGTTGATTAGTAATACATTCTTTTTTTGGTATATACCAGTCATAGGGAGCAGGGATTAGTTTCCTAATCATGAAGGATCTGGATCACAAAGGAGATGGCATTTTTCAAATAAGATGGCATGGGGAGACGGGGAAGAAAGAGTACAAGGATTCAACATAATATAAGATGTTGCCAAGTCCTGTTTGCAGTGGGGGAAGGTGAATCCACTAGGGTGCTTCGCAGCTCTCTGGAGGTCCAGTGAACTCACTTGGCCTGCAGATAGTGTTGCTCCTGCAGAAAGTTCTGGGTTTCTGTCACTGAGTCTGCATGCAGTGTAAGAAGTGCAGCAGTATCAAGGCGTCTCAGCAGCAATGACAATGGAAGAGTAGAAGTCTTCAGACATAGGGCATCAGGAAAGCTGCTTTTACTTTCTGGGTTTCCCCACCCCCCTCCCCCCCTTGATTTTGCTTCTCCATCCTGATTCACATTTCTTAGAGGTGTTCCTGCCCTACTTTTTAATAGCCTTCGCCAAACATTGATCAGTGGCATGAACTGATGTTATGCATTGCCCGAAGAGCATAAGGGGGTGGCCATGTAAGGGATAACCTCTTGTCCAATTTCTGAACTCTGTTTTATTTTGGGGGGTATGAGCTTATTGGGAGCAAAAGATGTCCAACACATGGCTTTGATTGCTCGGACATCAGGAATACCAATGGAAAAGCTAACCTTGGAACCACTCGAGAGCAGCCAGCAGTGATTTCATTATTGCAGATTTGTACCCACCCCTGCAAGAGGCAGTCTCATCACAACAGGAAGATCAGATAATCCTTTGCTCTTTACCCTGCATGTTCACCAGAGCCTAGCCTGGAGAGAGACCCAGGCTGAGCTGTAATTTCTAAAAGGATTGGTGCTATTGTATTATCCCTTTGTTGACACAAAAAGATCATTTTTTGTTTTTAGGGTTTTGTTTAATAAAATAAGTATACACACTTTTAAAGGCAACACTTTAGAAAGTAATAACATTGAGTGGAGTTCGTTCTTGCTGTTTTAGAAGCTTGTAAAAGTAAAATTTGAGCTAAGTGTTTGTCTTATTAAATGCTGTAGGATATGATGGTGGGGGGCAGGGGGGAACAGACTGATTGGCTTGGGGGGTGGGATGTGGTAATAATCTGATCGTATCTGATCTGGGTGCAAAGTTACTGAACATCTTTATCATAAGATGTTGATTTTGTATGATGTCAGTGGGATTTTTTTTTTAGTTAAGTCCTGTTCCTAGTAGACTTTCTAGAAATGACTATTTATACTGGCACTGTATAGCAGCTGGCAGACTTTTTGGAAAAATCATCATGAAGACTAAGGCCTAGCTACTATTTAGTCATATAAACACCTCAATGGGAGTTTTGGCCCTAAATTCCAGAGAGTGATCCACATTGGCCCTGCTTCACAAGCCACAAAACTCAGTAGGTGCCTAAATACAGGAAGCACCTCCATTTTAGATAGTTCCCTAGCTGCCTGCACTGGGATATCTGAATATGCTCAGAATTAATCCAGTTTCAACAGCAAGGCACCTGCTGCCAGCTAAGCTCTAGTGCATTTTTACATGTGTTGTGGGACATGGTGCTGGGTGCTTTCATTAGCAAGCCATGCTAATTAAAAGCACCTGTCTCATGTACATTAGCATCCCCTTGTGTCCCCACATTGAAAAAATGGTGGTGGGACACTTTGAAATAAAGCTCATTGAATGGGTTTTATTTCAAAGAGCCCCACCACCATTTTTTCAGCATGGAGACATGTGGTAGTGCTGATACACATGACATGGAAGGCTGCTGTAGCGTGTAAATTTTCGTGCTTCAGGAGACTCAAATAATCAAGTCTGCTCCAACATGCTACATTTCCAGTGCATTGGAGCAGGCTCCATGCACGTGTATAGGAGCTCCTAGTGTCCAAGTCTCTGGAGAGGTCTGATGCTTTTGGCACGTTTGGAGCAACTAGCGCCAACAGCATTGACTTCAGTGCCCATCTTCAGCATAGTAGAGCACTTATCTAGGAAGAAGTGCTCTAGGCCATCCTCAAAGTCGTATATTCTACCTCGCATAAAAGTTCCCTTACCACCAAACTGTAGATTATCAGGAGTGGTAGCTTGCATCTTCCTTATGTTGAAGTTGGTCCACTGGGCAGGAAAGACTGCAAGAGTCACAGGGTCAAAAGGAGAAAAAGCAAGAAGGAGCCTGATTCTGTAGTAATGATAGCTCAGGACTGTTGAGGCATTTTACATTATACAGTTATTGCTTAAAAGGTAGAAATAATAATGGGAACAGGGACTGGCTTCAAGATATCTTCTTTCCCAGGCAAGTGCCTTGGCTACAAAGGCATATTCCTTCTTTCTTGTTCTCCTCCTGTCTTGTGGTTCAGTCATCCTACCTAGTATTGTACTGTACCCCAAGGAACTCTTGTCTCTCCTGTTTCTGAGGTCTGTGTTCATGATAGCTATTATCATTTTTTTCCTGGCTTTCTAGTTGCTTGCAGGCTGTCTCCCACATAGACACATGCAACAACAACCTGCCAAACCCCTAGTTTCTGCCTTTTGCAATCAGTACCAGGGAAACCCTCAGTATATTCACAGCAGCCTTGTTGTATAGTTCATTGGTGTGGTCAGTGGTTTCCTATTATTTCAGCTATGACTACAAAGATGACTCTTAATTGTTCAATAAATTTAGTCTGAGTGAAAGGTGACTAGTACAACCATTTATTTTAACAAGGTCTGCTATTGATTGGTAGACGGATGGCTTGTGATGGTAGCTATTACCACTTACAACGTGTAGTAGAGAAAAAAATGACCACTCATACCATTCTGTCTAGGTGTCCTTGGACAAACTAAATATATATTAGAGATACCTTTCTATTCTGCTACCCAATACTACTGTCACTGTTTCTAAAGCACTTGTAGAAAATATAAATCTTTGCAGATATACTTCATCTAATTTTAGTTGGATGTACCCAATTCAGAGACTGCAAATTCAGCAATATGAAAGTTCATAAGGTAGATTTGCATCACCCCATCTCTGTTTTAGGATGATATTATTATTATTCTCCAAGTATTTTTATACAATACATCTTTTAGGCTTAAATGACCCAAATATATAAAAGTAAGTAATCTTTTCCTGTAGCTAGGTCATCAGAATAGAATGCCATCTGCAGCAATTTTACACTCAGCAATTGCAACTATACCCAAGCTAGTTTTTTTTCTTGTTGTTTTTTTTAAACCTTGGGTTCCTGTAGGCCAGCTTGCTTGTCTTCCATGACAGCCTGTCAGTACTTGTTCCCTTCAATACTGACAAGAAAGAATGTATTTAAATGTTTTGTTGAAGTGTGGCCATAGGCCTGTGCTGCCTAGAGGACAGAGAACTGATCAGCACTGCATTATTTCTCCAGCTCTTCTGCTTGTCTATTGGGTGATCTTGAACAGATCTTGAATAAGTGACTTTGCCATTCCATAACTCAGTTTCTCCATCTTTATAATGGGGATAAATGGTGTGTTCCTTCTTTGTAAAGGAATTCAAAACATATTAAAGAAAGAGTTAGACGTAATTTTTTATTACTTAGAGATCTCAGGCTTGTTGTTTCCAAAAGCAAAGGAGGAAAAATCCTCCCTTTTTTCCCTTGCATTATCAAGGAGGTAGATTAGAGAAAACCTTCAGTAGTGAGAAAGGAGAGCAATGGTCTAGGACAGGGTACCTGTTTTTTTTCGTTCTTTTTTTTATGCAAAGTGGGACTTATGGTTGTGTCGGATAGCACACCAGATCAACCCCCTCACCCATCTCTAGAAGGAAGCTTTCTCTAAGAGGGAAAACAGACACAGAGAGGGGAAAGTTGAGGTCTGGCTTCACCCTCAAGGAAGAAGCCAAATACCTATAGGACTGATTGTACAAACCTTATGTTTCATGTTGAGAATTGCTGTGCTACACAGGATTCATGCTGCACTTAGTGGGACTCTGGATTTAATTTTCTTTCTTCTCAAGTGAATGGAACAATGCCATGGAAAGAGCTGGTCTCTCTGATCTCCCAATAATTCTTTCTCCCCCCAAGGAAATGGCTTCACTTTCTATTCTTTGTATGGAGAAATTATGTTCTAATCTACTCTTCTCAGCCATCCTGACTCCACATTGACTTGCACATTGAAAGATGCAGTTTCTTTTCAGCTATATTGTGTGAATAAGAATAGTTCACCTGTTCAGCACAACTGTCATTACAACATTATAACATTGTTTTTTTTCCCTGCCAATTAATAATTTTCCCACATCTGAGCTATCATCATAGTTGAATACAGTCGATTCTTCCTGTAAATTAAAAGATGTACTTACAAATTCATATTGTATATGAATACATAGAACTAGTCAGCTATTTTCGAATGATATAATCCTTTGTTACAATGTTCTGTAGTTTATGAAATCATTGTCAAAAATGCCATCATAATTCTTGTGAACAGTGCTTCAAGAAAAAATATCAGTGTAATTTGGACTCAGTCACTAGAAGGAGAATATACTTTCTTTGCTTTTGTGTGTTCTGCAGTGGAAACGGAATAATAACATATAACTTCCATATTGCAAAGATGAGTTAGACTTAGTCTTTGTTACATATCTATCTGTTTCTCATCAGGGCTAACTGGCATGTGCAGAGAGCCTCACTAGCTATTATCCTGCTTTCAGTGGCCAAGGATTGTTTAGAAGATAGTTGTTCAACCCCCCAGCCTGTGGGCCAGAAATGAAAATAAAAATGAAAATGCAGACATAAAAAGAGATTGCATGCCCAGAGTCGTATGAAATTACATTCCAAGGCAGAGGCTGGCAACTGATGGACTGGATATGACCTGAGAGGAGACTGGATCCAGCTTGCAGCAGCTTGAACATGCCGCAGCCAGGGCAGCAGAGGAGGCGTTCTACTCCCTGTCTCTTGATGCCTATTTTTTCTACAGCATCTACTGATCGTGTGGTCACAGAGATTTGCAGCATGCAATGGGGGCGAGGTCATGAGAAGTGGCCTTAAGCACCAGAAAGTTGCCAACACCTGATCTGCCAACATTTAAAGTTGCTAGGTCCAGAAACATTTTGGATATAGGACTAAAGGGAACCTCCTGAAGCCACTGAGTCTAAAAACTACAATATGTCACAGGAAGTGAGTAGGAAGGGAAAAAAGGCATCATTAATGCCCTAAGACCCTGACAGTGGCAGGGAATTTGTTAGGTAAATATGCCCAGATGATCTTAAGAAGTGCACCATGCTTCACTACAGAGGAAAGCCAATCTGATCTGGCTGTTTTCTAAGGCAAGACTTACTCTAAAAAACATTAACAGTGTAGGCTGAAATAGGTTGTAGCAATACTGAGAAAACACTTATATCTTAAAACAGTGGGCAGTGAGTATACTGGAGCTATTGCCTATAATCCACCCCATGTTCATCTTCTTTTACCATAGGTTACCAATTCCACCCCCATCTCCTCCCTATCTGGTTGTTTCATCAACTCGGTGCGTCTTGTTGTAACCCTATGGATATCTAGGCAGGAACTTTTTTCTTGTCTGTGCCTCACCTGTCCCTTCATTGGAGTCCCTTGTCCCAACTGTACAATAGGTAATAAGGCAAATGTAGATCAAAGGTGGAGCTGATTAAGAAGACCATAACCTGAAGTACAGACGCTACAGAATTTGTCACCAGACCACAAAGTGTCTAATTCTTCTTTCACTGAAGTCATTCAGAGTTTTATAGTTGAATTTAGTAGGCACTTTAATTTAATAAAAAGGGAAGAGAAAATCCATGTGCTTGCATTAGATTACATTAGGTATACTTAGAGCCCACATCATCACCTGATGAAAAATATGATTTTTACTCCAGCCCAGCTTGTACTTATCAGTGAGGAGTACTACAAATTAACTTCAAAATCTCTCTTCCTTCATTCAGTCATAAAAGATCTTATTATTCTCAGTCTCTTCTTCTCTCTCTTGCTATTCAAATTCCCATGACAATTAACATAACTTCAAGGGTAAAGGAAGCTGCTTTTTGAAGATTATTTCCCTGCCCTTCATCTGGCCACATTCTAAGGGGGTCATCAAATGATTTGTCACTCAAATGGATGCCCGGGAGGTGACCGTATTAAGACAGTAATGTGGCAGCCACATTTAAAATGCGTAAGACTGACCTGCCAAAAGCTACATTAATTGAAGTTAGTACATGGTAGTTCAGCAAACAGAGTGGCACTAATGAAGTGTTGAGGTTAAAAATGTATGAATCAGCATAATGGTGTCATTAAATTATAATGCAAAAGACAGCCGCAAAATATTCTGAGACTGCAAAACATCTGTTTCAACATTTTCAACACATGTTTCATAAAGTAAATAAATGAGAGATTAGTTGTGGAAACACTGAACACCACAAATATGTACCCCAGCATGAAACATTTTCAGGAGTTTAAAATCATGAGGATGATATTGAATATAATGGTTAAGCCTATACAATTTGTACATGCATGCATGCACGCACACATACATTCATGTCCCATTATGCAGGACTAAATATCCTATCTGAAAGATTTTTTAAAAATCATCTTTTTATATTTTTTCCAAGATACTGAATTGTTGTCCATCACTGCACTAAAAAAATTAGGGTCTTTATTCTGCAGAAAACAAAGGTTCTGTCTAAAGCTGTAAATAAGAATAAAGTGTTCAAGTGTCATTTGAAGACTTCAGTCTTAAAACGGTAGAGAGGAAGCTGTCCTACTCATTTCTTCTATTTGCCACATACAAGTATTTCTCAAGAGTTATAGATGGAAACATCTTACAAAACCACATTTTATCTTCTTAACCATTATTTTGTTACTCTTTATAATGTAAATCAGGGCCTAATTTGTGACCTTTGAAGCAACTGTTGCATTTCTGTTAAAAGTAAAATTTAAATTGGAATATGATTTTTTTTAAGTGTTCCTGAAGACCTTTCCTTTTTTTTTCCAGGAGAGGTAGGGAAGTACAAGGCAAATCAACCTTTGAGCTACTACTTAACACCTCTTCTTTGAAATGAGTAAAAGAGCAGGGAGGGCAGGAGACACAAGTCTTCACAAAGAGATGAGGGGAAAAGGAACTAGCAAGCAACCAGTGCAAAAGAGAAGACGTTTAGGAAGGGGGTAGCATAGATGCAGCAAAAGGAGGGGTTATTTATCCTGACTTTGAGGAGGGTGATTGGGCTTCTGTAATTGACTTTAAGGTTAAGTACAGACATTCAAAAAGCCCAGGCCTGAATTAATTCAATCTTCACAGGTTAGTTTAATTTGTGTAGATTGAACCAAGAAGCCAGTGAATAGACATTCCCTTTTAATTCAGAAAATGCAGCCACATGCCTGCAGTGGCTCAGGCTAGAAGCTGGGGGTGCTAGAGCAAGCCCTCCCTCCCCTTCTGTAGTGGCTGGAAGGAAGCTAAGCTGAGGAGGGAGCATGGCAGGTCCTGGTAGGCCACTGAATATGATAGGGGAGGGATTTAAACCCCCACTCTGGCCTGCATGGTCCCCAGCTGGGGTGTGCCTGGAGGGGGAAAGGGGAAGCAGCCCTTGCCAAGCTTTTCTCTAAGCAGCAGGGTGTGACCAGATGCCAGCCCCAGTTGGCAGCATGAGGTGAAAGGGGTAGGGTGGGGGATTAACCCCATGCCCACTGGCACAGAACCCCAGTTGGGGTCTGCCTGGCTTCCCCCTACTCCAACTTGCCACTTGAGAGTTAGGGGGGGCACATACCCAGAGCCAGCCCCAGGCAGCAGTTTGAGGTGAAGGGGGGAGGAAGAGGGATTAAACCCCGTTGCCTCCCCTCTCCCACTGGCATGGGACCCTAGCCAGGGTCTGCCTGCTTTCCCCACCCCCCTCCTCTTGCACGCTGCTCAAGCAGTGGAGTGGGGGCCAGATGCCAGCCCTGGGCAGCAGCTTGAGGTAAACGTGGGAGAAGGGGAGAATTAAACTCCACTGCACCCCCTCCTCCACTGGCACTGGGCTGCAGCCAGGGTCTTCCTGGCTTTTCCACCCTGCTTACCACACCCCTGCTGCTCAAGCAGCAAGCAAGAGGAAAAGCCAAGCAGACCTTGGCTGGGGTCCCATGCTGGTTGGAGAGGGGAGGCAGGAGGGTTTAACCTCCCTCTCTCCACTCCTTTGCCTCAGGTTGCTGTCCAGGGAAGGCTCTGGCTATGCCTCCTACTGCTAGTGCAGAGAGTGGGGTGGAAAACCCAGGTAGACCCCAGCTGTGGTCCCGTGATGGTGGGGGGAAGAAGAATAAACCCCACCTAGCCAGGGTGTGGTTATGCCCCCTGCTCTTCGCTGGGAGCAGGGTGGGGAGGGGCAGAAGCATGGCAGCCCCCCCATACAGACCCGGGATGAGGTCTTGTGGGCCATGGAGGGGGTTTAAGCCCCCCTCCCTCCCCTCCACCTGATCCTGCTGGTCCATACCCACACCCCCTCCACTCCAGTGGGGAAAAATTCTGGCAGGGTCTGCTTTGCCTTCACCAGGCAGACCAGGCTGGATCCCCATCTGGGTTTCCCACCTGATCCCCTTGTCAGCTAGCCCTCACTGCTCCAACTAGAGAGCAGACAACAAAGCCCAGCCCAGGGATGCAAAGCATCCTGGGATGCTGGGGGACTGTGATTTAACTTGCCTAACTTCCTAGCCTAATTGATTGGGGAGGAGGTGGCATAATGGAAAATTTACTGGGGAGGTGGTGCGGGTCATGGAGACTTACAGATTATTTACCCATCACCCCCTTTGTCTTCTGCTTTGTTTTTAAATCAGTACCAGCACTGATGAAAGGTGCATGTCATCAATAAATGCAGCATCCAACACAAGTAGAATTTGGGAATGGGGAGGTAAGGGTTTGTTTCTGAGGAATACAATACAAGGAGGAACTTGGGCATTAGAATATATTTCTGGGATGCTGCTAGGATGTGAAGGAAAAAATCCAAGAAGAGTCCCCTGACAATACATGAAACAAAGCTGGAAGTTCCCAGGATTTCTTTTGCTGATTTTATAAGTAAAGATGACTCTTTCACAGGAAATGAGTTTGAGAAAAAGAAACGTATGTGTATAATGTATATGACTCCCTGCTTTGGGGCACAGAAGGAGCAATTTGTCATCCAGACCCTTTTGCTCAACAGGTCTTCTGCCTTACAGGAGCCAGGATCCAAGATGTCACAGATAGGATCCCTAGGCTAGTCCACCCTATGAACCACCATCCCATGCTGCTTGTCCATGTGGGCACCAATGACACGGACAAGAAACAGCCCTGGGAGAATCATGGGAAACTACAAAACCATGGGGGTGAGGCTTAAGGGCCTTGGGGGCACAAGTGGTCTTCTCCTCAATCCTCCCAGTCAAAGGCCCAGGTTGACGAAGGGAGGGGTGCATAAAGGAGGTCAACTGAAGGCTTAAGAAATGGTGTCACCGCATAGGCTTTGGCTTCCTCAACCTTAATAAGCAGTTTGATGGCAGTGGTCTGCATGCAAGAGATGGTATGCACCTCACAGGCAGAGGGAGAAGGTTCTTCTCTACAAGAATCACTGATTTGCTGAGGAGGGCTTTAAATTACCCACGACTGGGGGAGAAGGGGGAGGTTCCATTGTTGTTCACAAAGTCACTACTGTACATGAATCCTCTTTCTATGATGACCCAGGAGAGTTCATTGATGTAGGGGACACCTAGATGAGCACCAACACCCTGAGATTCTTGCAGTGACACAAAACCTGAGGTGACCAGAGAGGAACTCAGGTGCCTTTATGGGAATACCAGAAGCATGGGCAACAAGCAAGAGGAACTGGCTCTCCTTCTGACAGACAGGGATTTCGACCTCATTGGGTTGACAGAGACCTGGTGGGATGACATGCACAATTGGGCTTTGGATATCGAGCTATAGGCTCTACAGGAAGGACCATATTGGGAAGAAGGGAAAAGGAGTGGCCTTTTATGTGAATGAATGGTACCCCTCCCTGCAGGTCAGGTTTGATAGTAGTAAAAGGTCTCTTGAGACCCTCTGGGTCAAGAAACAAAGGGGTTCAGGAGAGAGTGACCTGATGGTGGGGGTCTACTACAGGCCTCCTTCCCAAGAAGAGGAGAAAGATCAGGCATTCTCCAGGGAACTGGCTGAGGCAACCAGCACTAAAGACCTGATTGTCATGGGTGACTTCAACTACCCTGACATCTGTTGGGAAGACCATTCAGCCAGTTCCAGCACGTCAGCCAATTTCTTGACGACTATTGATGACCTGTTCTTGTCACAAGTTGTTGAAGGACCGACTAGGGGGGAAGCCACTCCAGAGTTAGTGCTTACCAAAGGGTAGGATTCGTGGTACTCTGGGTAACAGTGACCAAGATCTGATTAAGTTCACTATCCCCCGGAAGGCTAGGATTTCAGTTAATAGAACAGAGGTTCTAGACTTCAGAAGAGCAGACTTTAACAAACTCAGGAGTCCTCTGCGACCAGCAACTGGAGGATTTGGGGGTCCAGGGGCAATGGCACCTCCTCAAAGGAGCAATCCTCTCTGCACAAAAAGAGGCCATTCCCATGAGATCAAAAAGCAGGAAGGGAGCCAAGAGACCTGCTTGGCTCAATAGGGAGATCAGAGACCTTTTGAAAAAGAAAAAGGACCTATATAGGCAATGGAAAGAAGGATCAGCAACCAGAGAAGAGTAAACTTATATAACCAGGGTCTGCAGGTGTGAGATACAGAAAGCCAAAACAGGCACGGAGATCAGGCTAGCATCTAAAATTAAGGACAAGAAAAAGTCCTTCTACAGCTACATCGGGAGCCAGAAAAAATTGAGCTCCACTGTGGGACCCATACTGAATTCAAAGCGGGCAGCCCACAGTAGATTCCCATGAAAAGGCAGAGCTCCTAAATAGCTACTTTGCATCAGTATTCCAGAAGGCTAACAAGAGCTTGTTCACCTGTCCTGAGGCCCAGGGAAAATGGGGAAGTCAACAGATGACATGTAATTGGCCCTAACCGGATGAGCGTTCTCTTAGATGTTTTCAAGTCCACTGGGCCAGACGAACTACACCCACAAGTCCTAAAAGAACTGTCTGAACTCATAGCAGGGCCCTTGGTGAAGATATTTGAAAAGTCATAGAACATGAGAATGGTCCCAGACGACTGGACAAGGGCTAACATAGTACCCATCTTTAAGAAAAGGAGGAGGGATGACCCTGCAAACTATAGGGCGGTCAGTCTGACTTTGGTCCGAGGAAAAACTTTTGAAAAAATTGTTAAGGAGGCCATCTATCACAAGCTAGCAACTGACAGGGTATTAAGAAACAACCAGCATGTCTTTGTGGAGGGTAGATCATGCCTAGTGGTGTCCAGTGTTGTCTGACAAGGATCGGTGCTCGGTCTCATGTTTTTTAACATACTAATTAATGACTTGGATGCAGAGGCAAAATGCTCTATGATTGTTTGCTGACAATACCAACTTGTGGGAAAATGCAGGCACACCAGAGGATAGGGTAGGGATCCAAAATGACCTAGAAAGACTGGTTCTATGGGCTGATCAGAATCAGATGAGGTTCAACAGGGGAAAGTGCCTGGTCTTCCATCTGGGTAGGAAGAACCTCCACCATAACTATAGGATAGGGGGCAGCCCACTGGCTGGCACAGCACCTGAATGGGATCTGGGAGTCACAATTGACCAGAGGATGAATATGAGCCAACACTGCAATGAAGTCACCAGGAGGGCAAATAAAAGTCTGGGGTGCATCAGCTGATGAGTTTTCAACAGATCCAGGGAGGTGCTTCTTTATCTGTACTCAGCATTAGTGAGGTCACAACTGGAATACTGTGCCTAGTTTTGGGTACTGCACTTCAGGAAGGATGCGGACAAGCTCAAAAGGGTGCAGAGAAGGGTCACCTGCGTGACCAAGGGCCTGAAGGATAGGCCCTATAAGGGGAGGCTCTGGGAACTGGGCTTGTTCAGTCTGAGCAGAAGGAGGCTGAGAAGGGGGCCTGATAGCTGCCCAGAAGTATATCACAGGGGAACACCAAGATGTGGGGAAGCAACTCTTCCAGAAGGCATACCCTGAGAAGATGAGAACCAATGGCCACAAACTAACAGAGGGAAGATTTAGACTGGACTTAAGAAAGAATTTCTTCTCCATAAAGGTAACCAGAACCTGGAACACACTCCTGGCAGAGGTGGTGCAGTCGCCATCCTTAAATGTGTTCAAGAGGAAGCTGGATAAGCACCTTATTGAGCTAATTTGAGCTCATTAACCTTCTGCCTATGACAGGGGACTGGACTTGATCTTTCAGGTCCTTTCCAGTCCACTGATTCTATGATTCTATATTTCTGAAGGTACGAAGTTGGGACTTCTATAATTACATAGAATTACCCTTCTAAGGGTATTTAGAGCTGGGCATCTTTGAATCTAAATTTGGGTATAGGAGACCTAAGCCAAGAGTTACTCGTAGGTTCCGAACACTTTTACATTTCAGATATTAATGTTTTAACAATCTTACTTAGAGAGGAGAGACAAGCAGGTGGCTGGAGGAGAAAAATAACCATTTTCACAGCCTCTTTTCTTGTGATTATGGCTTTAAGTATGGGCTCTCTCTCTCTTTCTTTAATCCTGTCAAGATGAATAGATTGGGAGCCAGTGTTGTATATTTTACTAATAAATACATTGCAAAATATACATCATCTTCTAAAACAAGCAAAGAGTTGGGCATGGTTTGTTTTATTTTTACTTTGAAATGAAGTTTAATTGGGTAGGAGGTGGTTTTCCAGTGAAGCTGGGTGGGAACAAGATGCTGAGTTGAAGATGAAAAACTATTTTGGTGGAGAAAAAATGAAATGCTGATGTTTCTCACTACTGCTATTGCTATGCCTCTCTTCTATTTGTCTGTATCTAGATATAGATATTTAAAAATTTAGCATGGATGTTTGCATTTATGGTGGATGGGGCTTGTTAAGTTGACATCCACTGAATTTTTCTCTGAGAATGTCAGGGGATATGGCCCCAACAGTGTTACTTGTATTCTTTATTCGCTAGTTTGGTGGGTTGCTAGAAAATAATTTAGTAAAATGGTGACAAAGGATGGGCACCAGCATGTCAGCATATTTATGATTGAAGTGTATGCACTGTAGGGTAGAAGTGATAGTGGTGAAGTGCATCCCAGTGTCTGGAAGAACAATTTTTGTTTAGGCAGAAAATGCTTTGTTTGTTTTGTTTTAAAGGAGGGATTAATGAAAAAAATGATGCACTGTCGCGTCGTTTCAGACACAACTCAATTTTAAATAGTCTTTACTGTAAATGTAGAAAATAAAGTCAAATGAAGAAAGGCAAAAGATATGAAGGCTGACATTGCATAATATTTCAGAATGAAAACAGCATATATAGGAAGGAAAAGAAGGGTAATGTATGCAACATTTCCTATGTTAAGCAGGACATCACTGTAGTCGTGGACTCCTGACCAAGCCTTTCTATATATGTGATGCCTCTAGCTTGAACATTAACACAAGAGACAGGCAACATTCTTCACTAACAGTCTCTAATGTAGAGCCTAAAGTTCAGCCTCTCATTTGCTCATATTAAAAAACACATGACACACCAGATCAAGGGTAAGAAACCTATGGCCCACGGGCTGGATCAAGCCTGTAGAATCAATGGATCTGGCCCACAGATGTGGGGCTTCAGCAGTATTCAGTAGCTGGAAGGTTTTGGCTGCAGGCACTTTCCCCTTGCCACCCTGTGGACAAATGGTGATGGTGGCTGGGTCCTAGCGCTCATCTGGCTGCTCATCTTTGACTCAGGGAGGATCATTCTAGCCTACAGCCTGGAAAGATTGCCCACCCTTACTATATGCAGATAACTGGGGTTTTTTTCCTGCTTTCTGGTAATTAGAGAAGTAAAACAAAAATAATCTTCCACAAATCTGTTTTTGCTAAATAGAGAAGTTTGGGTGAAAAAGGATCCTTGTTTCAGGTTGAAGGGAACATTTGACTCAACCCAAAATTAACCAGTCTGTTTTCAAACATGTTTTAACTCTTTTTCTTAAAAGCCCTTTTTGGTTAAACTGAAGGAAATGTTGAAATTAAAATTAAATTTGAATCAAACTCTTTTTGAAAATATTGAAACTAAATGCCTCAACTCAGTGAGGGCAGACATTTTCTTTTTCTTTGACATGAACCATTTGACAAAATTGAAACAAGTCTCAGAAAATGTTGGTGTTGCCTAATCTGCGCCTTTTTCAGGATAAAAATTTTAGATGCAAATTTTTACCCAGTTTATTCACCAGTTCTAAGACAAGTATGTTAATGCTGCTCCTTGGTGGGTTGTTGGCAAATGGCGCAATTCAAGAGATTCCATGCTTTAGGGTTGGCAAATGCTACTCCTTAGCACTTAATAAGGCTTAAATAGGGTTTTAAAGTTTTGTTTTCTAGTTGTGCAAGAATCTAATGGAAAAAACAACAAAAATAGAGACAATGGGCCTGATACCCTTCAACCTTATGCCTTATTTATTCATATATACCCATGGAAACCGGAAGGAAATCAATGTTTAAATTTCATAACATTTCATGCTCACTTTTTCCAGTTAATGCAGAAAATGGAAAATAAGGTATTTTATCACTTGACCTTCATCCAGTGCTTATGGTCCACAGCTATAGGAGAAGTCTTCGAGGAACTGGATAGTTCCCATCTGATTACTCTAGGCAGCTGTAGAGCCTGTCTCTGGCAACCAGAGCATGGAATGCCATGAATCTCTTCTGATAAACAGAGATCTTGCACATAAAATGAAACAGCCTGGAGGCAAGATGTGTTAGGCTATTTATAATTTTAAGTAGTGTTTTTAAGTAGTGAAGCGTGTACCTTGTGACCCAGAAGTTAGTTTAATTAGCCTCAGCCCAGGAGGTTCATTTTAAACTAAAATTATGTCATGGTCTGGTGCTTTTAAATTAAAGTTTTATTACTTAGCCATGTAAGCATATTTTATTTTTAAAATGACTTTATAATCAAATAATTAACAAAAGACTCCCAAAGACCATTATAAAGTGGGATAGGTGCACCAGGAGCACAGGCAAATGTCAACCATAATCATTGCTCCAGAAATATTCTCCTGAAATCTCCATTAACTTGCCGCCAAACTTGATGCTTATATACCTGAGTGCTAATTTTAGCGTTTCCAGTGTCTGTCCTCCACAGAGATGTTCATGCTCTTATTAACATACCCAAATCCAAGCATCATTCTATGGATAGTTCTGACAGGAGCATTAGATACTGCACAGTAGTGATGCAAGGTACTGGTTTGCACTCTGCAGTTTCGAGACATGTGATCTTGTGTGTGGAGGAGTAAGCTACAAAGATGGCCTACAAAACATGTAATAACTTTGTAGCTGCTTTCTATCACACCATTAATTGAAAGTGTGGCCAGGGACCCTTGTGCCTGGGAGCCCCATCAACTGATCAGAGCTCCCAGCTGGGAGAGGGAGGGGGCACATGCACCCCTAAACCTGTAAGCTGCCAGCTGATGCTCACTAGATCCCAGCCCCCCAGCATGTGTAGAGGAGATGCATGCATCCCCACAGCTGGGAGACTGTTGGGAGATCAGGTTCCCCTTGCACTGGCAATAAGGCAGATGGGATCTGATTCACAATCACATGTCCAGCCATGCACAGCAATTATATGGATCATGCATTAGATCCCATCGTGACTTTACGTGCATGTGTAGAATGGCCTATGGTAATCTAGTTCACTGCTGGCACCACTGCAAGTGCCAGTGAGGGTGGATCTTTTTTATATATTTTATCTATCTCTGTCTCAATCACCCATGTTTTTTTTCATAACAATGTTTTCTTTATATCTAGGTATTTTATTAATAAATGATTATCGGGGAAATTCGTTTTGTGTGGAAGTACAAGTATATGAAACTAAACACAAAGTTTCTTCAGCTATTTTAGAACTTTAAGGAAGAAGCACTTTTTTGCAAAGGAAAAATAATGCAATGTAAATAGTTTCCCAATTCAGTGAAAATGTCCTGTCTCACAAGTTTGCTTATTATACAATATCAATTTTCTGCCACTGCAGGTAGATTTTGCCAGTTTGAGGTAAAATAACTCAAACCATTCCAATTCTATACTGTTCCTTGGGCATATCTCAGTATTTGTGAAGAACTGAAGTCTTAGGCTCAAAGAAAATATTACCCACATAGTAACAGAGTTTAATTATTGATACAACAGTAATTGCTGTTTTCCAAAAAAAATTCATCTGAATACGTATTTTGAGATATTACCTAATACTTTTCCATTAATAAAAAATAGGAAAACCCTCTAAGTGCCACAAATAAAGAAAGTAAATGCATTGTTGGGTAACAGAATTAATTAGTTGTTAATTAAAGAAAGAACTGCTACTACTAAAAGGGAAGAAGTGTGGTACAGTGCTTATGGCCCATACATAAATGTCAGGGGATTTTGGTTGTGTTCTTGAGAAGACCCTCTGTTTGATTTGGGAACCTAGTGCTTCCCTCTACCTCAGTTTTCCTCATTTATTAAATAATACATTGTCTTGCTTTAGCTTGACTTTGTGAAACTTCATTCACTGATATTCTTTATATTCTTTAAGCATCTCAGATTTCACTGTAGAAGTATAAAGTATTATTTGTTCTTAGTATCCATACCCAAAATCAGTTATAAAACTTGAAAAGAATTACTAATATTGCTAATGAGTACTAAAAGCATGCTATTTTGGAAGACTTGTCCTTTCCTTTGGGTTTGTGTATATGTTGCTGAAATAGCCGTTGGGACTAACCACAATAGAATTCTTCAAATGCTTGAATAGACAGAACAAGCTTGAAAAACAAGGGGCTCTTTGTAAAGTCATAGAATTGATTCCTCCTCCTATTGAAAAAAATATAGCTCCCCTTGACTTGTGTGGCCAAGTTTTGCCTCCCTTGAAGGAAGCAAAATAGTTCTTCTCCACCAAAGCTAGGTATGCAAGGACTAGGGATGGTTAGATGCTTCACAAGCACTGCTTGTCATTGTTTTTAGTTCTTTCTTCCTTTCTGTAACTTATCTTCCTGATTCTGTCTTTCCTCTTACTCTACTCATTTTCTGAAGGCTGCCCTAATTTGCACTCAACTGTCTGTGGCCCTAAGGACAAGCCAGGCAGGTTAGAATAACCTGATCAAAGGAATACCCTGGCCAAGTGATTCTCAACCATGGTGCAATGGTCCTTACAAGGCTGCTGCAGTGTGCCACACAATGTTAGCGGTGTTAGGTGTGCAAACAGGATTCACAAGATGAACCCAGAGATCTCAAATATGAAGCTGTAGCATCAAAAACATTTTGACCTGTTGTGGTTTTCCTGAGTTCTTTGCAATAGAAGAATTGTTCTTTTATTCTTCTGGAGTCAAAATACAAATGAAAGGAAGAACTAGCATTTTCTGAGGGGTGACTCAAGTCTAAAAAGATTGAGAACCACAGCTGGTCACATTGCCTGCCTCAGGAAATGCTGCTGATACGTCCACATACCCTGAGAGATTCTGCAGGGAGCTGCATATAGGTAGCTCTAAACCAAGTGGAGATTCCCACTGGACCATGAGAATGTTTTGGGGCCCATTTAAGACAACATGCCATTCTCTTCACTTTGAGTCCTAAGCATAAAGCAACCATAGGACAACAGTGAATTGAGCGCTCCATTTGTTGTCTGAGACCTAAACAACTAGGTTTCTCTCTCTGTCTCACCTCTTCTAGCCTTTCTCTGGAGCAGGATCATTGCAAAGACTGATTTCTTTGCAGGAATCCCTTCCTGATGGCTCCCAAGTTATTCTCTCCCCACCATCCAACCCTGTTGTACCTCAGTTGTTTGTCCTGTTTATTATTTCTGGAGCTGCACAATTGTTTTGGGCCCAAACTAGAAACGCATTGTGCCACAGTAAATAATGCAGCGTCTGAAAGGAACAGAATTCAGAGTTACAAAAGACAAGTCAGTTAGTAGAATGATTTCTTGAAGTGAGTAACATCCATGTTTCAGAACTGCAATCAACACTGCTGGATTTTATTGCCTTTCTGAAAAACCATAGGAAAAACAGAGAGAACAAATGTTTCTTGTTGCTGGCAAGTACTCCATGCTCCTGTTCCAGCTCAGTAGGGTCAGCCTCCTGATTGAAGAGACCCTGAGGTGGCCTTTTCCCAGTACTTGTAAACAAGTTTAATGCTTATTACTAATGTTTTCAGAGCTGCCTCTCTGGAAGCAATGGCAAGTACCCAGGCATAACTAGTTGCATTACATTTCTGAAAAATAGCAAAGTAAAAATCTTGTCTGTTCTGTTGCCCTGTTGTTTGAGGAAAAGGCTTGATTCTCAAAATCATTTACATAAAAAGCAGCTGTGTTGCTTCCTGGATCATTGGCACAAAATCTGAGTCCTCCCCATCCTAGATATCTGTGTATACTGTTATATTTGCAGGGATGCTTACATGTAAGGAATCATAGAATTGTAGAGAAGCAGGGCTGGAAGGGATCTCCATAAGACATCTAATTTAATCCCCTGCCTAAATCAGGATAATTCTTATCCAAACAATACTATACAAATCCATTTTCTAACCTTTTAGCAAAGCTACAGTCAGATAACAACATTTTATTGTTGTTGTTGTTCAGAACAACTTGGCCGTCACTCCATTCATTTCTAAGCTATTCTCCAACCGCTTATAGAGCCTTTAAGAACATGTATCACAATGATGATGCATGCACAGGAGTACAACTTGTTTTTAAATACTAGGGTTGTCACAAGTTGATCCAGACATGGAGGGGTGGGGGAGACTCAGGGTTCAGAAACCAAGGGTCAATAAGCCTAGTCAAAGGTCACAATACCAAGTGGCAATCTAAGTCTGGTGATTTGTGCCAGAGGATCAAGCGAGCCCATGGTCACAGCCAGGCCAGAGGTCAGGAGCCAAGGAATCCAACGTACAGGAAGAGGAGGTAGGCAGGAGAGTCTGCAAGACAGGTAGGTCCAAAGACATGGGGGAGATCAAAACAAGGTACAGGCAAGGCAGGAAGGTTCCAGGCAGAGGCAAAACAGGACCGAGGCAGCGGTTCACAGCCAGGAAGTCAAGGAGAGGAACAGGAGTGCTAGTCGGGCATGGAGGTACCCAACAGGAGTACCAAGAGTACTGTTGTGAAGACAGGGTCCTGCAGGCAGTGAGAGGGTTTTATAGCCCTCCCATGAGGGCCTTGTGACTCCTATTAGTTCCCCTGGGTCATTGCATCTCCAGTTGGGACTGTTATTGGAGGGCCTAGGCAGGGCTGGGTCCAGCACCCAGCCCTTTGGTTAGTGATGCCATAGCCCAGGCCTCCACCCATGAGTCTAGAAGGCCTGCGTTCAGGCCCCATAGAGCCTGACAAGGGTAAAATCATTGTACTAGTAGGTAAAGTATTTTGAACGTTAAAATAACTAACATAAATATGATAGCAAATGTGTTACTTAAGTAATTTTTAAATAACCTGATTTGTCCTGAATTAATTTAATCTTTTGGGTTTTTATGTTAAAACCACACAATGAGATTTTTTTTTAATGGATTCATTTGATTAACCAAAATAGAATCTAAATCTTTCTAGAAATTTTAGGTATTCAAATAAAGATAGTCATATGTTGGTGTGTACAAAAATAGTTTACATTATATGGCCTCAATTAAAAATTATGAAAAAAATGATTCAATCATAATAAGCATGATAAATTTGTAAACCTACTGTTTTCAGAGAACGATTCTAGTACCAGTGTGGGTACATGGATCATATATACTTATCCTTTTGATTTCTCTTAAAATTCACCAGAAGGTATAACAAGTAATTTGCAAATCTAAAACGTTCTATAACATCTTATGTTTCATTAAATCAAATGTAAACTATTTATCTTACATTTGCTTCTTAACTGTTCCAGATTCTGCCTCTTACCTTAGAAGTTGTCAGTCTCTGGCCAGGAAAACATGCTAGCTCCTAACTGCTCTAGGCTTTCTTGCTTTCTTCCATGCCTTCCTATAGAGGCAGTAATGTGCAGATATGGTGAAATATATTTTTCCAGGCTCAAAATTATTCCTGCACTCATGGGATAAAATCTCTTACTGGAAGACAAGTATAGACCTTACCCTTTACTGATGGATCATACAAAGTTTTTCTGTGGAGGGGCAATAATGCTCCTAAGATTTTCACTTTCCTTAGAAGGAATTAAATCTTAGACTCCCCTTAGGTTTCTCAGACCAGAGTCCTCTCTTTCTATCCACTAGAAATCTTTGAAGTCACTTAGCAGTGTTCTGCTTCTGAAACATTTTGATCTGCAAGTCTGTCCCTTTTCTTGCCTCCTTCTGTACCTTATTAATATTAGAGTATAGGATATTGTTGGATGTCTGACATCCTGATGCCTCAGGAGAAAAGCTACTATTGCTGCTCTGGATCCAGATTCTCTCTCTAAGCCCAGGGATAGACATTACACACAAACTGGCTTAAGTGATCAGAAACTGGTTTAAACCTGTAACAGAACACATTCAGTGCACATAAACCAGTTTAAGATAAACCTAGTTAATGCAGTATCACACTAAACTGATTTGGGTCAAAACAGTTTATGCAATGTACAGATCCCCTTCTGGTTTAATTTAAACCAGCATCCCAGATGCTTTGCAGCCCTGGAGGAGGCTATCTACTCCACAGCAGAGCTGGCTCAGCCCCTCTGCTCTCCAGCTAGAGCTCCAGCAGAGACTGCAGGCATAGTGGCATCTGCCTGTCTTCCCCCTGCCCCCCCCCCCCCAGCAGGGTTTCTCCTCTCCCACAGCACAGACCATAGTCTACCTAATGCTGAGAGGTGTCTGTGTAAGGCAGACAGGACAGTGTCTGCTTAGGACTTTTTGGAGCTAAAAGAAGAGCTTGAACTAATGAGAGAGGATTTTGCTTTCTTGATGGGCTGATAAACACTGTGTAACTCCCTGCTATGTAAGTAAATGCTGTGTAACTCAATTCTGGCTCCACCACTGGTGAGGAGCAGCGAGGTGAGGGGAGAAGAACCCCTCCCTAATCAGAGCATCCTGCCCAGGCCTTGCCATGCCCCCCCCCCTCAGCTCAGCACTGCATAAGGGGAGGGAGGGCTGCTCTAGCACCCGCTAGCTTCTAGCCTGAGCCACTGCAGGCATGTGCCTGCATTTCTTCAGTCCAGAGGGGATGTCTGGAAGGTTACAAACTGGTCTAGCCTAGCCAGGTTAGAGTAACCTGCAAAGATTGAATTAATTCAGGCTCAGGCTTTTTGAATGTCTGTCCCTAACCTAATACACTTTAAAATGTACTAGAGGAAAATACTAAAAGGATAAAGCTGAAGATGTCTGTTTGGCTAGAATCTACCTCTTTAAACTTAATTTATGTTGTCAAAGTCATTTGTACTGTATCTGTTACTTTAGTTTCTGTAAGTCTATATATTTTTGTCAGACAATAAATATTCTGCATTCTTATTTGCTTAAAAATGATGAGGTACAGTGATACGACAGCCTCTATGGCTTTTGGCTTAATATCCAAAATATGTTATAGTACATTGACCTTCTTATAACATTGTGTGCAGTGTATGTGTAATCTTATATTTTTTTTAAAACACTAGTCTCACTTTCCTGACACAGTCCTGGAGACAGATTTTGTGTCTGTTTCTTCAGGTAGTTCTTGGAAAAGTAATTACATTCCCCTCTAATAGAAAAGATATTGATCTAATTGTTTGTCTGTATGTCACATGTACAGAAGCTGTAACTACTCTCAGCCAAAGATTATTGCAGTTCTGAAACAATGGGAATAAGTATAATGGCTTATTCTTCTTGTTTTTGTTGGGATCCACTTAATTAAGAAAATAGCAATAGTTGGGTTGTTAGGCAGCATATCCTGTAGTGAACAGGGATGAACTTGTATTAACTCAGTCTGATTATGGTTAAGAAAATTGATTTTATCAAATAAGTTATCAAATAAATCCTACTTTTACTTCAGTTTAGTTTTCAACTCTGATTTAGAAAGAAGAATGCTTTGCAGCAATAGTGGGATTTAAATATAATACTGAAGTGGAAGACCTGCACTAAAGGCCATCTTGTACTATATAGTACGTGCTAAGAAATAATGGGATATAGATCTTTTCTGCTGTAAGCTGTTGCTTTCACATGGCTGTTCATGGCCTATGTGACATGAGTTGGTGTTCTCAACCCATGCTGGTAATGAACTTGACTGAAAACCTGATCTCACTGAAATCTATAGAAAACTTTCATGGACATCAGTGGGGCAGGGTTGTACTCCAGGTGTCCGCATGACCAAATCATAATTAAGTTTGTTTACTAATTCACCATTAGTGTGGATCAAATAGAGAAACCCTCACTGTGGATCACACTTGATACAGCTGACTGCTGCTTATTGTGCTCTACTAGGTATTTTGGTCTTTTGGCCTATCAAACTAAATGCCTGATCCTTTTCCAGTTGAACTCTATGGTTGTGTCCGGATGAGCACAGCCATGCGGTATGTGGTGCTGCAGACCCGTCTGTGGCACCACACACTGCACCTTCAGGCATTTCCCACACTGCTTTCTTCCCTCACTGTTTCCCACACTGCTATCATGCAGAAAAAAAGCAGGGCGATGCATAGTAAGGCAGCTCACCCAAAACTGGAACTGGCTGGCTGGAGCCCCACTCCAGCTGCCAGCCTGGCTCCCAGATGCAGGAGAGACATGGCTGCAGCTTCCCCAGCCCCCAGGACCCCAGGTAAGGCTTCTGGGACCAGCACAGTTGCTGGCCTCAGTCTCCTCTACCCCACCAGGGTAACCTGACACGCACCAGAGGGCACGTGGCACAGGCATTCTCTGGGGTCAACTAGCAGTGGCACAAGTTGTGCCACTGCTAGTTGTCCCCAGGGAACCAAACATCCACATTCATCCGGATGTCGCTTATGGGAGTTTTACCTTGGAGATCAATAGACGTAGGATTAGACTCCAAGATAATAAAAGAAAAGAAGGCAGAAGGATGGTAAGATTATTACAAAGTCCAATATCTGAAGCAGGCTTCTTCAATTGTCCCTTCTGTCCTTAAAAATCCTTCTGAGCTTACTTACTTATATAGAAACTTTTCTATGGTCCTCTCACTGCAGTATCCAAACTTCTTGCAGACTGAATGAATTGATTCACATGACATCCCAGCAAAGTAGCTGTTATTGTTGTTTCCATTTGTGAGACAGGGAATTGAAGTACAACATTCACATAGCTTACCAAAGACTAAATAGGAAGTGTGGGGCTGTGCCAGAAGCAGAACCTGGAACTCCTGAGACTCGGTAAAAAACTATCACCCAAAACTAAGCATTAAATTCCATTCAGTAAATGAAGGCGGGAACATGGAAAGGTGAGAGAGAGAGAGGGTAGTAAAAGTTTCGTGTTGTGTAAGTAGCTTGTTCACATCCCCTCAAATACATTTTGAGAGGCAAGGATTTCTTAGTTGGTCTTAATTTGATCCCTTTTGATTTTTTATTGGACTAACTGAATAGCTGAGATTAGTTAGGCAAGCTTTTAAATGCAAGACATTTTTATTGGGTCTGGGCCAGGTTGTTGTGATCCTGGCTTTTGTTGAAATTTCACTGTTAGGTTTGTTCCTAAAACAATCAGTGTAGCCAATGTGTGGTTACATCTGCTGGGTGGTATCCAATAATGTTTTATTATAGGGGGTTTTTTCCTCAGTTCTGGCAGAAGTGTTGTTAGAGGTTGTGGAAGTATTTGATTCAAGCAAAGTCTGCAGAACAATTCTTCTAATTCTCCATGTTAGTATTTTGTCAGGTTTTTTCCCTTGGGCAGTTCTGGCTTTTGGAAAGAGTGCACATACTTCAGAATAGGACAGGGGGTGTTGTGATAAGGTAATGATGTTGGTGTTCTGTCTGGGTGCTTATATCTTGATTCCATTCTGTGTTGCTGGTGCACTATCTATGAGGCAGCTCCTGCTGTGATAGCCTATTCCACTTTTTCTTCTTATGTAGTATGACTGTCATCAGGTATTTTTGGTAGTACATTTGGGTCTACAGCTTTGGGTAGTACATTTGGGTCTACAGCTACACAGTAGTCAGGTATATCTCCAGATTAATATATTTTAGTTTAGTAGCATTGTTAAATATGTCCTATTTAAGTAGATCCAATTTGGAGTAGGTCTGGGGAAGCAGATGGTTTTTCAGTTCTTTTGCATAATTGTTTTGTATATATGGCATTATGTTTGTTAACTAGAGAGTTGCAGATGATGATTCCCTTTGAGATAATATTAAGTTTTTTTGCACAGACATAGGAAGATGTTGCTCTCTGGCTTGGCTGCTTATTTCTTTAGGTTGTCAATTTTCCATTGTAAGCAACAGATTTCAGTACTTGCCATGTTATGGTATTGTTGTTTCAAGTGTATCTAAACAACAGTATCTTCCATGTTTAGAGTGATGTTGTAGTCATGATGGTCCAGAAATTACGCTAGAGGCAAGGATTTCTTAGGATGCTAATCTTTTATCGGACCAATGGCCTAGCAGGATAGAGTTAAACTTTCAAAACAATCATTATTCATCAGGCCTGAGCCAGTTTAATTGCCTTGAATTTTTAAAAACGAATTGTTAATGGTTTAGAACCTATGGTGGGAACAAGTAAATGAAGGCTGGTTAAGAGAGGTAAATATTGAGAATTTGTAGATCATAACACACAATCTCTCTAATGTGTCATTTAAACATTCACATGTAGTCCAAACTCACTGTTCCTTTGTGCTGTTTGTAGTTTCTGATCCATCCTTGCTCTGTGTGCCAGCAGAGACTGAAAGCCCTTTATTAAGCTGTGTCAAAGGTATCACTCCATGCAGTGTTGGGAAATGTTGGGATTGCAAGCCAGTGTGGAGTTGACTGGGGACAGTTTGGTACACAATGGGTGCATCTACACTGGCACTTTACTGTGGAGCTGACTAATTAGCTGTGCAGTAAAGTGTCACTATCTACACGTGTGCCTGTATTAGGGCTCAGTAAATTAATTAACTCTTATCTGTAGGATAGTACTGTCTGGGATAAGTACTGTCCTACAGCAGAGTAATTAAGTGCACCAAAATGCACATGTAGATGCTGCCCCACACTGTAGCACCCTCATGCCCCAGCAGCCCCTCCACAGAACACTAAGCCAGGTTGGAGCAGCTCTGACCTGGCAGGCTGACCCCCATCCCATGCCTCCTGCCAACTGGGGCTTCTCTGCCATGGCTCAATGTCCTGCAGTCCCTCATGCACATGTAAACGCTGCAACCAGGAGCAATAAACTCCAGTGCAAACTGCAGAACTGCAAAGGATGCTAACTGCATGTGTAGATGCACCTACCAGTGCATACAGGTTAGAATGGTGTCAAAGATCTGACCTGAGGAATGTTAGTCAGTCTAAATAAAAGACGTTTTCTCTTTTCAAGAGCTCAGCTCTTACTTTTCCAGCTTGGATAATGTTGCAAAATCACTATGATGAACTATCATCGTAGAATCCTTCACAGAAGACAAGAACTGAATTCCTAATATAAAAAAAAACTCGAACAAAACTATAACTTCTGAAACAAAACAAAACCTTTTTCAAGCCTCCTTTAAAATCATAAGGAAGCAAATGAGACCAAACCTTTTTTTTTTTTAATCCTGTTAAGGCTGAGGGTTGCTTATGTGCTGATTTATGTGACAGGTTTGTGGCAGGCACAGAAGAGGTTCAGACATTCCTCTGATAGACTTGTTGAGCTTGTAATTTTGTGGTTGCTCCTCCAGGCTGTACAAACTGTTTGAGAGAGTGGGAATGTGAAGATAACACTTTTTCTGTGGAACAGCATTTGCCAGATACAAGGGAATATCTGATTTCAGTCCTTTCCATAAGGCTGCATGAAGGCATCTAAGGACAACAATAATCTGTAGTATATTCACAGCCTCATAAATATTAAAATCCCTGATTTTCTCTGTAAAGACAGCAACTGTGTATTTTCAGGCCCATAAATAGAGCTGTGAGTACTCTCAGCAGGGGCTTTATCTGATTGCTTGCCTTAGCACAGAACTACAGAAGAGAGCCATTAGAATCTGGCATTAAATGGTGGTAATTAAAATGCCATTTGATATTTATATTTAGAGAGAATTATGAAATAGCTCTCTTAGGGCAGAACATCCTGCTACTGTTTGCTCCACACCTGGTATTTTCACTGCTATTCAACTGTCTATAGAGGGAGAGTTCCTGTTTAAATTTAAAGCAAGTAGCTACAAATAAGAGTTAGAGATCCTAATTAGGGTCTCACTTTCACCAGTTTATGCAACATTGTAATTCCATTGACAGTAGTAAAATTATTCCATATTTGCAGGAAAGATTATAGAGACAATTACATCGCTAGAGAGCTGTGCAAATTTGTGAGACAATATTGCATCATTAGAGAGCAAATAATGTAGCAGTAGCAAATAATGTACACCGTGCATTTCACAAGTCAATTTAAGATTTACAAAGGACATGCATATATGGTATAAATGATGTTGTGTGGAGATACACTATGCCAAGTCCATAAACACTAGCTTCCAAACCAGAAGTAATATATAGCTGGTGAGGGAGAATCCACCGCAACCAATGGTAAATTTTTCCCAAAGTTTAATTACCCTCACTGATAAAACTAGCCCCTTACATCTAGTCTGAATTTGTCTGAACTCAATTTCCAGACACTGGATCTCATTCTACCTTTATCTGCTAAATTGAAGGGCCTATTATCCCAGTCTTGTTCCCCTGGAAAATATTTACAGGCTATTATCAGCTCACTCCCTCACCCTCTATTTAAGCTAAATACTGTAGGTTGACATACTGGAGACAAGTTTTCTAATTCTTTAGCCTCTTTCCTGAATCCTCTCCAATATATCAACATCCTCATTGAATTTTGGATACCGGAACTTGACACACTGTTGCAACAGGAGCACAAAGTCCCAAATGGAGAGATAATATAACCTCCCTACTCCTAGCTGAGAATCCCTCTTGCATGAATGAGTTTAATTCCTCAAAGGAGGCTTCCTGGTCCTGATCTCTTCTGCAGTGGGCGCCTTCCCTAGGTCATCTTGCCTGTGAGTGACCCAACTGCTTAGCAGTGATGGTGCACTAGTGTTGCATAAAGAGAGTGATAAGGCTGTTTAGCTTTCCAGAAGGCTGAATTCATTGACATAAGTTGTAAGTGAATAGCACTGCAGGGACTTTCATAGCTCAGTGTAATGTACTGCTGCTCTTCTGCGGGAAAGGGCAAAGCTAAGAAAAGAGCACATTAAAGTGTTGGAAGCTGTGATAACCACAATGCTGTTGGATGATATAACATATTATGTACTAAAGTAGGGCCAAGTTTTGGCAGTGTGGGACAAGCCTGCCTTGGTCTGCCACATACTTGGTAAGTTCCTTAACCACATAACTAACATTGGGGTGGGATTTATTTTGAGGAAGGAGGGAGTTTCATTCCCTCCCATTTGAACTAGACATTCCATCCAAGACTAGAGAAACTTTTACTACGGAAAGTGGTATGTATATCCCCAAGGAACAATGGTTTTAATGATTCAACATTTCCAAATGAAAATATCTGAAAATGTACAACAAATTTTGGCTTATAGCTTCACTGCACTGGCACTAGTTACATGGTACAGTGTGGTAAAAACATACAGTAAAGGGTTTGCAAGCTGTTATCAAACCTGATTAGCCTATATTGTTTGGGTTTTTTTGCCAGGGAAAACATTCTTAACACTTATTCTATTGTTGAAAAATGCAAAACTTTCAAGTTATGATCTTACTAAATAGTATTCTTAGTCCAGAATAAGAATGCCTTGAGAGGTGCCGTATACTAAAACCAAGAGAGAGGTAGTTAGACATGTTACCCTGAGGTCAGGCAGAAGGCAGAGCATGGTGGCACCTTAGGCTGGTGTCATGCATTCAGCTTAACAACATGGCTTGCCTGCTGTAGACAGCTTTACTGGAGATCTCTACTTTTTTCAGCCTTTACTTCAGCCCTGCATGCATCCAGTTTGTGTGTTTGTTTATTATTGCATTATGTAGTCCTCTTTAGTGGACACCATGATTTAATGTCTGCTCTTGAAATATCCTGGAACACAATAGCCACTGCATCAATGAAACAGTTCATAAACCAGCTAATTACTGCATATGCAGGAATGCAAAGTAACAGTAGCTAATGCAAACTGTCCTAGCATTCTCTTAAGCTTCCCTCAGCTGGACACGGATATGCTGTAATAACTGATTTTGTCAGGCTGCTTAAAAGTGGCAGAGAGCCTGTCCACTTCCCTGCTCCTCCTGGGTATAGCATTTCTCCCTTTGTCAAAGATATTCTTGTGCAAAACACCACATGCAGCAAGAACAGGAAAAATATTTGACAAACTGAAACCCAGCTCCCCACTCATGTGCCCAACGTGTACTCCCTGGTCATCCTGCACTTCCTCAGGCAATAATTAAATTCTTCCTTACTGTTGTACATGTCCGTTATATAGTTTCATGAGCCCTGGAATTGCTGAGTGGACAGGTCCTCAATAATCAAAAATTAGCATTACAAACCTACCAATATCTATAGGCAAGTCCAGAGAAATAATACCCTTGTATGGATCTACGTCTTTGGTATTCAGATATGACAGAGACTGAAAGCCAGAGCAGAAAAGAGTAGATTATAAAATGAAACAGACTGAATCACAGAAGTTTGATCCCAGTATCTCACAATACAATGCAAATAATCCCAAATTAGTGCACCATACTGTGGCAGAAGGGACAGTAGGCTATCCAATCCACATTTTTTGCTGATAAAACATGAGCAGGACAGCTAAATGTGAATGTACAGTATTTTCTCACATACAGCAGGTCTCTGTATATAGTATGCATCTTTTTTTTAAGATGAAGAAAAAAAATTCCTTGTAGAAACCAAATAGCAGCAGCTAGGAAGCTGAGCCTGCTGCCAGTTTCACATGCTGACTGGGGCTTACAGACCTTCCTGGCACCCCAAGTCCAGTATCATGGGCTGATTCCAACCCAGTTGCTATGTCTGATACTGTGTGCCAGCTCTGGGTCACATGCTGCGTCCAACCCTGTGCGCCAAGTCCATGGCCAAGAGCTGAGTCCAACATGCCACACTGAGTCTAACCCTGTGTGTCTGAGGCAACTTAGTGGTCTGAGCCGGCATGCTGAGTCTGACCAGACACACCAGGTCTGAGGTCACCAGGTCTGATCCCGCACATCAGCCTCAGCTGTGGACCATCCCTGGGCACTGGCCCAATCTGGTACATGCAGCCATCTCCTCTGTCTGATGGACTTCCCATGGTTCTGAAAACTGGCAATGGGCGTGAGGTGGCAGAATTAATTGCCACAGCTCCCAAAACCACAGCAATTAATGGCGCTGCTGCTCCTCCATTGCCAAATGTCAAGACCCATGGGGATCTAATTTTATTGCATACAATGTACAAACCAAATTTCACTACCTCATTTTCATGAAAAAGGTATGGGGTATAGGTGAGAAAATTAGGTACTACACCAGTATAGCTATTGGTAGCAACATGCCAATAGAACTATTCCTAGTCAAATGTGCTGTAGATGAGGCCTTAGACTTCGAGAATTCAAACAGAAGTGACAATTTTCACCCAATCTGGCCACAGAAAACAGTTTATAGCTGTGACCAAACACAAGTGCATAGCTGCAGACAGCTTCAAAAATGCCTAGTCAGGTGAAAATCTGACCTGTCTTTGCATGAGGTACCAAAGATATTTCAAAACTTCTTTTGTAACTTGTGTCTGCGTAGCTCCCAGCCTGTCACTGTTTTCAGAATGGGAAGGGGGGGAAAGAGAGTGGAGGGAGTTGAGTCTGGTGGGGTTTTCAGCCCCAAAGGTGTGTGTGTGTGGGGGGGAGGGGGGGCTGCAATTCACCCACCCCATCCTTCAGCATCAGCTGGGGAGTCCCAAAAATTAGCTCCCTCCTCTACCTTTCCCCCTCCCATTCTGAAAACAGCGAGCACTGGCAGAGAGCCCTGGCCATTGGTATGGGAACCTGACTGCAGGCTCCCAGCCAGTAGCTAGATTTCACTCCATCCTCAAACCAACAGTGAACTTCTGTTTGATCTGGGCTAACATAACTCAGAATGCTGTGCAAAACATGTTCTGAGTTACAGCTGGGAGCTGCACTTCTTGCTGCACCCAGAGTGTATGTAGGTCATGTTATATCTGATAATGCTGTCCTATTCAGGAATGCACCATGTAGTGTAGACCATCCCAAACACATGATGAGTCAAACAGCGCTAATAAAACTACTGTTTCAATGCTCTTATCTCTTTTATTCCTTGATTTTGTCTAATATCAATATCAAACTAACAAAGCAGGAATTGCTGCAGAGAAACTGGGAGAGTAAAGAGGATACAAAAAGGGATTCAAATGATACAAAGTAAAGGAAGCAAATGCCTCTGCTTGAGAAAAGGGCAAGACAAAGTGTCTTATCCTGCATGAACAGATGATTTCAGGTTCAGCTAAGAGCTGGAGCAAAAGCTGGCACATTTCTGCCTAATCTAGATGATAGTACCTTTTGTGTTTATCAGCCTGTAAATGCAATCTATTAACAACATAAACCGGTGCAAATGGTTGTCCATTTCCTAGATCGTACAAGGCATCAGGAAGCTCTTAATCAAAATTATTTCCTGAGAGAAAGCTTCGAACAGCTGCTATTCTTTTGAGTAAAATTGCCCTGGTGCTTCATATATGTAGGGTGACCATGCATAGGGACAGAAGTTACATACAAAGCAGTTTAAGTGATCAGAAATTGGTTTAAACCTGTAACAGAACAGAAGTTCAGTGCATATAAGCCAGTTTCAAAATGGCTGAAACAGGTTTAAGATAAATCTGGTTGAATGTAGTATCAGACTTGACTGATTTGGGTCAAACCAGTTTATGAAACTTCTGCCCCAGACCCCTTCCTGGGTCATGTTAAACCACATTCCCCCAGCATCCCAGCATACTTTCCAGCCCTGGGCTGGGCTGGGCTGGGCTGTCTGCTCCAGAGGTCAGAGCTGGCCCCAACTCTCTGCTCCCTAGCTGGAGCAGTGATGGCTGACTGACAAGGGGGGGTGAGGGGGGCAAGCCCAGTTTGGGATGCAGCCCAGTTTGCAGGGACTGCCCCCTGGCAAACCCTGTCTGGGGTCAGGGGGAGGGGGGTATTAAACACCTCTTTCCCTGCTCAAATATACGGCTGGCTGCAACTGTGGACTAGAAATCCCAGAGGCACCTGGAAGTAGGAAGAAGTGATGAACAACCCTACAGAGTCCTGCTGCTGTAATTCTGGACTGCAAATCCCAGAGACCTCAGGTGCAGCAGGAAGAAGTGAACACACAGCCAGAGAGCTGTGCTCCAGCACCCCCCAGCTTCTGGCCTGAGCCACTGCAGGTATGTGGCTGCATTTCCTGAATCAAAGTTAAATGTCTGTTCACTTCTGTTTCAAATTAATCTGTGAATTTTAGACTAACCTGCAAAGAGTGAATCAATTCAGCCTCTGGCTTTTTGACTGCCCATATGTCCCAGTTTCATAGATTCATAGATTCATAGATGTTAGGGTCGGAAGGGACCTCAATAGATCATCAAGTCCGACCCCCTGCATAAGCAGGAAAGAGTGCTGGGTCTAAATGACCCCAGCTAGATACTCGTCTAACCTCCTCTTGAAGACCCCCAGGGTAGGGGAGAGCACCACCTCCCTTGGGAGCCCGTTCCAGACCTTGGCCACTCGAACTGTGAAGAAGTTCTTCCTAATGTCCAGTCTAAATCTGCTCTCTGCTAGCTTGTGGCCATTGTTTCTTGTAACCCCCGGGGGCGCCTTGGTGAATAAATCCTCACCAATTCCCTTCTGTGCCCCCGTGATGAACTTATAGGCAGCCACAAGGTCGCCTCTCAACCTTCTCTTGCGGAGGCTGAAAAGGTCCAGTTTCTCTAGTCTCTCCTCGTAGGGCTTGGTCTGCAGGCCCTTGACCATACGAGTTGCCCTTCTCTGTACCCTCTCCAGGTTATCCGCATCCTTCTTGAAGTGTGGCACCCAGAATTGCACGCAGTACTCCAACTGCGGTCTGACCAACGCCCTATAGAGGGGAAGTATCACCTCCCTGGACCTATTTGTCATGCATCTGCTGATGCACGATAAAGTGCCATTGGCTTTTCTGATGGCTTCGTCACACTGCCGGCTCATGTTCAACTTGGAGTCCACTAGGACTCCAAGATCCCTTTCCACCTCTGTGCCACCCAGCAGGTCATTCCCTAGGCTGTAGGTGTGCTGGACATTTTTCCTCCCTAGGTGTAGCACTTTGCATTTCTCCTTGTTGAACTGCATCCTGTTGTTTTCTGCCCACTTGTCCAGCCTATCCAGGTCTGCCTGCAGCTGTTCCCTGCCCTCCGGCGTGTCCACTTCTCCCCATAGCTTTGTGTCATCTGCAAACTTGGACAGAGTACATTTCACTCCCACGTCCAAGTCGCTGATGAAGACATTAAAGAGTATCGGTCCAAGGACCGAACCCTGCGGGACCCCACTGCCCACACCCTTCCAGGTCGAGACCGACCCATCTACCACAACTCTTTGGATGCGACCCTCTAGCCAATTCGCCACCCACCGGACTGTGCAGTCATCCACATCACAGCCTCTTAATTTGTTCACCAGTATGGGGTGGGATACTGTATTGAAGGCCTTCCTGAAGTCCAGGTATACGACATCCACCCCTCCTCCTGTGTCCAGGCGTTTTGTAACCTGGTCATAGTTTGGCCAGTACAGTCCCGGTTTTTGCAGGCCAGTCCCAGCCAGCCAGTTAAAATGAATATGAGCATCCAAGACATGAGGTGGGACAGCAGAGCAGCAGAAGCTGTGAAATAGGAAACCCAAGCAGACTGCAGAATTGCCCTGAAATAGGTTAGATTGATTAGTGGAATTACCATTAAAAAGGGAAGATGATTGTTAAAACCTGTGAAGTAAAGAACATGGGTCATTAACAGACCACTGACTCCATTAACTGCCTGGATAGTAATACCAGAGTTGCACCATGCGACCTTGCTCCTGCCTCTGTCTGCAACCAGCTCTGCTGACTTGAGGTGAGTGGGGGGCAGTGTCCCAGATTTCATGTTGTCCTATATGGTCACCCTACTTATAATATAAGATCACAGGACAGAATGGGGCCAGGAAGCCTATCTAGGTCTTTACTCTTCTTTGAACTAGCACTTGTTTTCAAACTCCCTTCTAAAACTAAGTATTTTACAATAGCTTATTTTATAGCTGCCTGTGGTATTTTATTTCATATGTTAATTTGTTGGAGCAGAGAAATTCTGTATACTTTCTTTTCAAGCAAGACCCCTTATCTTTTTTTATGCCGTTTTGTTCTTGTATCAGACCTGGAGTCTTGTACAATAACATCTATTCTTTTTAAATCTGGGGCCCCTAATTATTCCCTTCCCCACTTCCTACTCCTCTTGAAATACAGGGCCTTGTTGTGCATTACTCTGTAAGCTGCACAAATATTGATTATATTAGAGCTAGCTCAAGTCTGGAGCAGTCACATGTTCCAGCCAGCAGAGCTGGATGACTAAAAGGTAAGAATCTCTTCCCCCCATTCCAGGCTGCCCCCCTGACCCTAAGCCTTCTCCCATCCACCTCCCCACAACCTTGACCCCCCCCCATCCATTTGAGCGTCCCTCCTGCGTTCCCCACCCCCAGAACATTATTTACTTGTGGCTGCCTATGCTGTCTGTCCCAGGGGAGCAGGCAGGGAAGGGTTAACCTCGCTGCCACACTTCTGTGCTTCTGGCCCAGAGAGTGATGGCAGTGGTGACAGAGGCAGATTAACCTTCCCCAACCTGCTCACCCAGAACAGACAGTACAGGCAGCCACAAGTAAGGTAGGGGGCAGTGGGCCTGATCCAGGCCAGTGGGGGAAATGTGGCAGGAGAGGTGTTTACACTAAGGTGTATCCTAGAATGGCTATACCTTAGTGTAACACAAGCTGGGTAGCACGAATCAGAGACAATCCTGCCCTGGAATGGTATAACTTTAAGCTTCCTAATGAGTGTTTAAAACTAAAGTTAATGTGAGGACAATCCAAGGGTTAAGAGCTCCAGGAGCTTCCCAAAATCATTGTGTAACATGGAGACAAGGGAGCAGCCAGTCCAGGACTACCTGTTCCCCTGTCTCAAGGCACACTGTGCCCAAGTCAGATGCTCTGTGGCTGGCTGGGGCTCAGGTCAGGGTTACCATACATCTGGGTTTTCCTGGACATATCCTCTTTTTTGGCCCCCTGTCCTCATGTCTGGGTGGGTTTTTAAAACCCATCTCCATGAGAGCAGAAGTCCAGGTTTTTGCTCTTCCTCTGCTCTCCTGGGCACTAGCAGCTTGGGACTGCTTGGGGCTGGGAGCAACAGGCAAAGTGATTGGCTCTCAGGGGTCATGTGCTCTGTGCGTGGGCCCCAGCAAGTAAGTGTGTGTGCATGCATGTGCCAGCAGCAGGGCTGGGGGGGGGGGGAGCAGAGGGCTCTGGGTCAGCAGTGAAGGGCTCCAGCAGTGCTGTGGGATAGGGTGCTGCGGGTTGGGAGTGAGGGGCACCAGCAGTGCTGTGGGGGGCAGGGCTGCAGATCAGGAGTGACGGCACTGAGGGAGAGGGGGATGTGGGTTGGGACTGAGGGGCACCAGCAGGGCTGAGGGGGGCAGGGGCTTAGGAGTGAGGGGCAGAAGCAGGACACAGGCATATCACTGCCCCACCCCCCACAATCATATATCTGTCCCCTTCCCCCCCCCCCACCAGCTCTCAGCCCCCTCCCCACCACAGGTGTCCTCTTTTTTCATCCTGGAAATATGGTAACCCTACTAGGGTACCTCAGTGTGGGGGCGCCATGTGCTTCAGTGCAGGGGCTCCACAGCAGAGTCCCCATGCTGAGCCACACAGAGACGGGAGCAGCCAGCTCAGGCTGGCTTGCTCCCCCATCTCAAGGCACACTGAGCACCAGCCAGACAGAGAGCAGCTGGCAAGGGTGCAGGATGCCTCACACACAGGGGGTCTACAGTGCATGGAGACGGGAAACCAGGCAGCCCTGGGCTGCCTACTCCCCCATCTCCGCATTTGTTCTGGTACTTTGGCATCTTATGTGCCACTTTTTTTCCCCAGGTTTCTTTTTTTGCTCCCAGGAAATCCCAGGAGTAAATTTTGTCCCATAAAATTTAACATACAACATGTGCAGTTTGTGGTGCTGCAAAGAGGGTTGCAGTGCCACAAACCCCATGTACTTACACGTCTGAATCCTGCCATAAGGTATTTATAAGCATTACATTTAGATCAACCTAACCAGGCAATCTAAAAAAATGGTGCCCTTGATCTAAGTTAGTTCACCTTGGGACACGCAGCCAGTGTGGGGCTCATGAGGGAAAGGCAGCAGAGCAGAGATCCCTGAGTCCACAGCTCCCTCACTGTGGGAGCCTCAATGTACTCCCCTCACACCCATTCCCTCCCCTATTCCCCTTCCCATCCAGAGACTTACCTTCAGGAGCTACTGTCCACATTGCCTGGCTGTGCTCCTGGCCACGTGCAGGCATGCGGCCTCACACATACATGCAGCACCCCCTGCGTCTCACTCCCAGTATCCCCAAATAGGACCCCACCTGCAAGGGTGCCCACTTGCAAAGGGAAACTTGTTTTTTGCTGAGAAAACCCAGGCACCCAGGCGATTCTTGTTTGGCAGGGGCCCCTGGGCCTGGACCCAATGGGACTTTGCATTAATTCACCTCTGTCCCTAAACTTACCAAAGCACCTTGCACTAAGCCATTAGCACCCCCCTGACCCCTCCAATCCTGCCAGCCCCTCCCCCTACCCCAAGTCACTTACATCAGGCTACGCATTTGGCTCCTGGCAGCAGTGAATGGCTGTGCACGCTACTCCCAGCCTAAGTTTACGTGGCTTAAAGTAAGCCATGTGAGCATAGACCAGATTCAGCGAATGGCTATATGTACCCTTACAAACTAACTAATTATGAAAGGCAAAAGCTTTCAGATACAGTAGCTGACTCCCACCGATGCTTTCAGTAACTTGGGTTATGTCAGTCCAAGTTTGCAGGTGTTTTACGAGTCTATTTTAGAACCTGAGTTAGTGTTAAAAATAGTTGAAATAAAATAGTGCAGTATTTTCAGAAGCAATTTCATAATATTGGGCACTTGTGACATTGATTCCATGAGGTCCATAATAGATGTACTATTGGCATTTATTTAAAGAGGTTGTTTCTGAAATGATATGATGACTTAATGACTTCCTTGGGTTTAGTGTATCTGTATGTAAATTAGCCATTGGGAAGGACATGCTGGCCAAATGTATTTTGATAGAGAGGATATATTATGCCTTCCTCTGCTCACACAGGAATCTTTTATATAATGTTAACATTTTCCAAGCTATGTTTGATCATTCTAGGCACCTGTGAGTTTTTGTTACAGGCTGCAGTTGGGGTTTTGTTTTCTTGTATGCTTCTTTTTCTTAAAACCTCCATCTCCTGTTCACTGGATATGACAACTGAGACTATCTTCGCAAGTCTTTGTAACATCACTTTAGATGTTGAAATGTCAAATAAAATAAGCCACTTCCTGCTCTGACAGTAGGTAAATCAGTAAGGTCACTGAGCAGCACTTACTCATCAAAATCAATGAGTTTTAGAATCAGGCTGTAACTAATTTATTGACCCCTCTTGTTTGTATTGACCACCCCGCCCATGTCATATTGTCGATATATTTTATCACCTTAGTACCAGTGCCTTCTTCCAGCTCAGTGATGTACAGAGCAAATAAATCAATATTAATACTGTGTCTTGTGTCATCTCCCTCTTGTCTAAATTGCTCTGAGTGTTAATCCACCTCATCCTCAATTAGTGTTTACAGTCTCTTCTCTGGGGGTGAAGTCAAACTCAGCAGCTAGAACGTTCTACCTAAAGTTCTTTATTAAGGCATGTGATGGGTACATTCTTCAGGCCACCGCTAAAATTGAAACAATTTTGTTATCAGTACAGTTATACCAAATACTGTCCCAGGGATAAGAAAAAATGTTCACTAAAACCTCAGAGGAAAACTCTGGCTTTGTTTTTGGGTGATGCATTGGATGTCATTTTAGTGATAAGTAAGCATTGAAGGGAGCCTCCCTTAGTTCTGCCTGGCCAAAATGTTATGAAAGGAAGATGAAGATGAGAAGGGGAATCCTAGGATTCAGTGTATGGAGGGAATTATTTGAAAGAATTTTATTTTCTAGCTGTAAAAAAAAAACCCCCAAAACACTTTGTGTGTGTGTGTGTGTGTGTGTGTGTGTGTGTGTGTGTAGCTACATAGAGAGAGAAACACGTGAGAGAGAGATTCAATTGCTAATTCAGTTTGGTTGGGTATTTTTTTTCCTACAGGCATATTACTGCTTTTTCTTTCCTTCTCTTGCTTACATCCACTTGCTATAGATATAGAAAAAATGATTAAATTTTGCTGTGACAAAAATTCACTGCAGCCTGAGGGCTCTGGCATTCCCTCCAATAAGAGCAATATAATGATTCTTCAGGCACTTGGTCCCTCTACAACGTAAACTTAGTTTGGAATCTAACTTTTTTTTTAAATGAGGGGGATTAAGTCTTAAGGATTAATATGGTATGTACCCATGTATCAGAAGCATGTGTGTTGTAGAGATTATCAATATTAAAGCAGTAGAGACAAGGCATATGAGAGCTGCGTGTCAAAATTAGTTCTGTGATAGATAAACTAAACGGACTTGCCAGTGTTTTTTTTTTAAATATAAACTTCTAACAAGATTGAATACAAATCTTAAATAAACCAGATGCTATACAGAGAGCAAAATTGGTCTGCCTCCAGTTTTGCAAAACTATCACAGACACTGTCAAACATATCTGAAACGTTTATTGAAGTTGAGCACAGATTATGTGCACGTGCCTAAATGCTCATGACAACAGTGGACCAGGTTGCCAAAGAGCACCTGAACTTAAAGTTTAGAGCTGAGATTACCTGCAGGGTGGAAGTTGACTGGTAAAAATCATATTATTTTAGGCTTTTTCACTTTTTAGTGAGTTTGGTCTGAGCTGTTCCAAAGAAAACCAGGTTAGGTACATGCATTCAAAAATGATAATGTGGATTTGAATTAAATTACATGGGTTTCTCCAATTGGACGACGTTAGTTCAGGAGTGAAGAGAACACAAGTTTCAGGGTGCAGGTGGGGGGGGGGCACAAAAGCTGCCTGCTCTAACAGAGGCCAGCAGTTTGAGGGTGCCCCTGCACATCTCCCCATGTGTCAGACTGGTAAAGGCTGCCAACTGCATCTTACTGGCAGCCATCCATTATTGGCTATTAGGCACATGCCTCCCCCCAACTACCCTATCATCTGTCAGGCAGCTGTCAGCTACAGGCAGCCAGCTGTTGGGGGAGGTGGTGCCAGTGGCGCACTCCACATCCCTGGCCCAGATTAGTGGGACACAGAGTGTCCCTTCCCTGTCCTAGTTCCTTTCTAGCCCCAGGACTGTGCACTAGAGCGACTCGGGGAAAGGCTCAGAGGATGTCACCCCCCAGAGCCAGCACTGAGTTCCTGGCTGAAGCCCTTTCCCTGAAGCCACAAGGGCATGGCTGCCTCCTTTCCTTCCCAGGGACCAGAGTCCCATACCCTGCCAAGTGGCAGCAGCAGCACCTGCTCAGGGCCAGGGCCTTGAAGCCCCACACCCCACTGAGCCCCAGCAGTAGCAGCAGCTGCTTGGGGCCAGGCTGCACATGTGTGTGTGCATACACACACACACACACACACACACACACACCCCAGCAGCAGCATGGGAAGACAGCAGCTGCAGCTCCGCATCCTGCGCCCCCTCACCATGGCCCTGCTGGGCCCTGAAAATACAAGGTATGGCAGCCCACAGCCGTTACCATCTCTTTTTACCTGCCCTGCCCTGCCCTGCCCTGCCTGGCTGCCACTGGAGCACCTTCCCCACCCCAACTTAGGGACGCTGTATAAAGATAGAAAATATAGAGTGGCAGATGCTCCCATCCACCCCAGTTTGCCTCCTTACCTGCCTGTGGCTCACAGCTTGTAGCAGCTGAACACGACCTGCATTCCAGTGTGCCTTTATGCAAGGGGGAGAAGTTGGGATGCCGGAGGGCTGCAATCTAACTTGGGTTGGGAAGGGCTCTAGTGAAGAAGTTCTATAATTTGGTCTAACCTAAACTGATTAAGTCTGATACTACACCTACCCAGCTCTATCTTAAACCAGCTTCTGCCATTTTTAAACTAGTTTGTGTGGGCTGAATTTCTGTTACATGTTAGACTGGTTTCCAATCACTTTTACTAGTTTGTGTAACGTGTGTACCTGGCACTAGTGTTTAGTGATCTGATATCAGGGCTCAGGCCTGCACTGTTTCCTCGGGCCTGCACTGTTCAACATCTTCATCAGCAACTTGGATGAGGGGCTAAAAAGCATCCTGTTCAAATTCGCAGATGACACTAAGTTGTGGGGAGAAGTAGGCACACTAGAAGGGAGGAATAAGCTGCAATTGGACCTAGACAGGTTACAGGGGTGGGCGGATAAGAACAGGATGGGTTTCAACACTGACAATTGCAAGGTACTGCACCTGGGGGGGAAGAACCAGCAGCATACCTACAGGCTGGGGAACTCCCTTCTCATTAGTGCAGAGGCAGAAAAGGATCTTGGTGTCATTATTGATGCCAAAATGAACATGGGCCGATAGTGTGGGGATGCGATCAGGAAGGCCAACCATACCTTGTCATGCATCCACACATGCATCTCAAGCAGGTCCAAGGAGGTGATCCTCCCCCTCTATGAGACTCTGGTCAGGCCACAGTTGGAGTACTGAGTCCAGTTCTGGGTGCCGCACTTCAGGAGGGATGTGGACAACATGGAGAGGGTCCAGAGGAGGGCCACTCACATGATAAGGGGGCAGCAGGGCAGGCCCTACAAGGAGAGGCTAAGGGACCTGAACCTGTTCAGCCTCCACAAGAGAAGGCTGAGGGGGGATCTAGTGGCTGTTTACAAACTAGTCAGAGGGGACCAGCAGGCATTGGGGGAGTCCCTGTTCCCCCGAGCACTACCAGGAGTGACTAGAAATAACGGCCACAAGCTGTCAGAGGGTAGATTCAGACTAGACATCAGGAGGCGCTACTTCACTGTCAGGGTGGCTAGGATCTGGAACCAACTTCCAAGAGAAGTGGTACTGGCTCCTACCCTGGGGGTCTTTAAGAGGAGGCTGGATGAACACCTTGCTGGGGTCGTTTGACCCCAGTACTCTTTCCTGTCATGGCAGGGGGTCGGACTTGATGATCTGCTCAGGTCCCTTCCAACCCTACCTACTATGAAACTATGACAGAAGTTACACATAAACTGGTATAAGTGATCAGAAATTGGTTTAAACCTGTAACAGAACAAAAGTTTAATGCTCATGCTTTCAAAATGGCTGAGGCTGATTTAAGATAAACCTGGTTGAATGTAGTATAAGATTTAACTGATTTAGGTCAAACTGCTTTACAGAACTTCTGTCCCAGACCCTTTCCTGGTTTAAGTTAACTCACAGCCCCCAGCATCCCAGGATGCCTTGCAGCCCTGAGCTGAGCTGGGGTAAGCTGTGCTCTTTGCTCCAGCAGAGCAGGGTGCAACCCACCCCTCCCTTCCCCTCCCTAGCCAGAGCACTATCACTGTTCTGGCTGGCTGAAAAGGGGGTTGGGGTTGTGGTTTTCCCGCCTTGGCCCACAGTGGGGCCCAGTGTGCTTCAACAAAGAAGAGGCTGATTGACTATTTTTGTATGTGCGCTGTGGGCTCTTCTGTGTCTCATTTTGCCATGCTATGAGTTTGACGTTTGGTGACAGTGTGGAGGCACTGACTCTTCACTTGATGGCCAATGCATCTGTGGCTCTAGAAGACCCACAGCTTTAGGGGATGAGTCTCTTGCCACGTCTCGGGAAACAAACTTTTTGGTGAACCTCAGCTCAATAGAAGGGTTTGCAGGAAATGCTACAAGTTAACAGTTTATGGATTTCTCCAGCCTATAACTAGGGAGAACTTGTGCAAGGACATATTGGCCTTTGAGCATAAAATGCCAAATTTTAAGGAGGGATGAATAGAAGAAGCTCCTACCAAAGGATATTTCTTAGAAGATAATTATATTCCTTTCCCAGCAAGAAATGCTGCTGATTTCTGTTCTGATGTATGAGTTTTTTATAAGGTCTCTCTTGATTTTAATCCAACAATGTGAAGTTTTGAATGATAAATTCTGAGTATTGGATCCCTGAAGGACACATGGTATTAAATTATTTTAACAACTCTTCACCTGCCTGTGATCCTCATGATCTAAATGAGCCAAAAGATGTAAAAGCAGATGTGCTGCACAAACATCATTCTCTTTGTTTCATTTCAGCACAAATCAGAGTAAATAAGCCTTCCTTTCAGCTCTCTCTATATAGAAGGTGAGGGTAGGAGGAAACAAAACTATATCTTATTGTACCAGCAGTGAAGAATCCTTACCCCTTGTTATGAAATTGTTATGAGACTCTTAAGATAGTAAGGAATCATAGCTGTACAAATGATAAAACTAGTTAGGGCAGAACTGACAGTACTCTTTGAGCCCATGCTTTAATCTTCCCACAACCTCCACTTGTAAGCTAGAGATAAAAAAACAAATCCTGATTGAAAAATAACCCATGTATCACAGCATTGCCAATGCTTAAAATGCTTTCCCCTTCCCAGTTCTCTAATGAGCACATCTTTGGATGCTCTCTCAGGGTCAGGTGGCTGAGAGATTGACTAGTTTGCCTTGCATTGAATTTCTGCTTTGATTTTAAGAAATGCTTGCATTGTCATATATAGTAAGGCACGCTGAGTTACGTTAAACTGACATTAAATATGTGACTTGTACCAACAAAAGGAAGAAAATTCAAAGAGCTGCCAATCCATCCCTAGCTCATGCTGTTATGTCTACTCACTGCAGAAGATACATCCAAGGACCTCTGCCGTGCCTATCCCAGATATCATGGTACAATTTACAGAAACAATTTATGGTGTTACCTTAATCAGAATACATATTTCAAAATTCACAACAAGGATCAGTGAATTGCAATTTTGGTCTGCATCTACACTGCCTTCTGCCATGGTGCTGTCACTTCATGCATGGCCTGCTAGATTAGACTACAAAAATGCTTACAGATATCTACAAGAAATACACAGGTAATACAAGACATGGCAATAGTGGTCCAATAGGGCTAGGGACAGACATTACACATACATCACTTTAAGTGATCAGAAGCTGGTTTAAGCCTGTAACAGAATATATGTTCAGTGCATATAAACCAGTTTGAAAATGGTTGAAACCAGTTTAAGATAAACCTGGTTGAATATAGTATCAAAGTTAACTGATTTGGCTCAAACCGGTTTATACAATGTCTGTCCCAGACCACTTGCTGGCTTAAGATAAACCAGACACCCCAGCATGCTCTCTGGGCTGGGCTGGGCTGGGCTGGGCTGGGCTGGGCTGGGCTGGGCTGGGCTGAGTGGGGCTCTCTGCTCCACATCAAGGCTGGATCCTCCCTGTCTGCCTGGCTTCTCCGTGCTAAGAAGGAATGATTTCCCCCCTCCCACCCCCGCTTTAGCAGACACCTTTGGATTAGCTAGTAGACCACATGCTGGCTATAGTCTGTGCTGTGGGAAAGACAAAGGCAGACATGCTTTTTGGAGCTAATCAACAGGTAGCTTAATGTCCTTCCTTGGAAACATTTGAGAAGAGCTGTTTGCTCCACTCCCTTCCCCTCATCACTCTCTGCTAAACACAAATCCCCCCCTCCCCTCTGCCTTTGCTGAGGTGTCTGTGTATTAGCCAGCAGACCACATGCTGGGTCTGTGCTGAATCAACAGATAGCTGGTAATGTCTCTCTGTTGTTTTCTTAATGGGGCAATAAAAACTGAAATGAGAGTGACAAACACTTATCAGCTCCTACCTCCTTCTCCCCCAGCTTGCTTGCCTGTCAGTTTGCTGCAGACAGTATATAGAAGCACGGAGGGACAGTGAAAAGCTTTGTATCATCAACAGATGCATGCACTGCACACACCCCCTTGCCTCAGAGTGCCAGCCCAGGGCTGCAGGCTGGCAACACCCCTGCCCCTTGAGCAGATAGCAGGGAAAAGTCTGGGACAGCAGGCAGTGTGGGAGTTCACACCCCTCCCTAATCAGAGCCCTGCTGGGGCCTGGCCACACACCCCTCAGTTTAGCTCTGTGGAAGGACAGGGAGGACCGCTGTAGTGCCCCGTGGCTTCCAGCCTGAGCCACTGCAGGCATGTGCCTGTTTTTCCTCAGTCCAGAGGGATTGTCTCGATGCGTGGGTGACTGGTGCCACCTTAGTCAGGGGCGGGGGCATGTGCACCCCCAAGAACTTGTCAGTGACTGGGACAGGGTCCCCCCATGGCCAGTGTTGCTGACCAGGAGGGGGGCGTGCACCCCCTATGCGTCACCACTATCTGTATGGTTGGAAACCGATTAAGCCTAGACAGGTTAGACTAATCTGCAAAGGTTGAATAAATTCAGGCTTAGGCTTTTTGAATGTCTGTCCCTAGCCTAGATGGTTCTTACCCCTTTGTAGCATGTAGCACTGTTCAAGTAAAAAATCCATATGGTTTAGTGGACATTGTGCAACTAATCGTGGCACGTTTGGGATAATATTGAAAACCAAGTTTCACACTATTAAAAATGACATAACCCTTTTTTATCCTTCTAAAACTAAGGACTTGACTTTATTCATAGAATCATAGAAGTAAGGTTGGAAGGGACCTTGTAGATCTTCAAGTCTGACCCCCTGCCTGGGCAGGAGGAAAAACTGGGCTCAATTGACCCCAGTCAGGTAGGCGTCAAGCTGCTTCTTAAAGACTCCCAGAGTAGGAGCCAGCACCACTTCCCTTGGAAGTTGATTCCAGATCCTAGCCGCCCTTACTGTGAAGTAGTTCTTCCAGATGTCTGATCTAAACCTACTCTCCAACAACTTGTGGCCGTTATTCCTTGTTATCCCAGGGGGCACTAGGGGAAACAAGGTCTCCCCCAACCCCTTCTGGTCCCCCCTAGTGAGTTTATAGACAGTCACCAGGTCCCCCCTCAGCCTTCTCTTGTGAAGGCTGAACAGGTTCAGGTCCTGTAGCCTCTCATTGTAGGGTCTGCCCTGCTGTCCCCGGATCATGTGGGCGGCCCTCCTCTGGACCCTCTCAATGTTATCCACATCCCTCTTGAAGTGGGGTGCCCAGAACTGGACACGGTACTCCAGCTGTGGCCTGACCAGTGTCACGTAGAGGGGGAGGATCACTTCCTTGGACCTACTTCAGATGCACCTGTGGATGCACGATAAGGTCCGGTTAGCCCTGCCGACCGTGACCTCGTATTGTCGGCCCATGTTCATCTTGGAGTCAATGATGACTCCAAGATCCCTTTCTGCCTCCGTGCTCTCAAGAAGGGAGTTTCCCATCTTATAAGTGTGCTGCTGGTTACTACTGCCCAAGTGCAGCACCCTGCAGTTGTCAGTATTGAAACGCATCCTGTTTTTGTTAGCCCACCCCTGCAACCTATCCAAGTCTTTCTGCAGTCTTTCCCTCCCTACTAACGTGCCCACCTCACCCCAAATGTTGGTATCATCAGCAAATTTGAACAGGTTGCTTTTCACCCCGTTGTCCAAATCGCTGATAAAGAAATTGAGCAGTGCGGGCCCAAGGACCAGGCCCTGGGGGACTCCACTGCCCACTTCCCCCCAGGTCGAATATGACCCGTCCACCACCACCCTCATTGCATTTGATAAATTCCATTTTAGTTAATTACCTGCCTAAATGTCCCAGTTAGTATCTGTTTGATTTTTTGTGCTTTCTAAATTCAGTTATGTTTATATTTTGTTAAATAGATTACTGGTTTTACCCTACAGGCAGCTGCATTTTAGCGGATTAACAAATTCTAATTAGGTATATGAAGAAAATGAAGACTGAAATTCTTGGATTAAAGATGCTATGAAAATCTAAATGTCATGAACATCATTTTGGAGGGTTCTCCTAGAATTAAGTGACAAAATTCATATTTACACAGGACAGGAGCCAGTCCACTTAGGCTAGGGATATACATTACACATAAACCAGGTTAAGTGATCAGAAATTGGTTTAAATTTGCAAAAGAACAGACATTCAGTGCACGTAAACCAGTTTCAAAATGGCCAAAACCAGTTTGAGATAAACCTAGTTGAATGTAGTATCAGACTTAACTGATTGAGCTCAAACTGGTTTATGCAATGTCTGTCCTAGACCCCTTCCTGTTTTAACATAAACCAGACTCCCCCAGTACCCAGGCATGCTCTGTGGGCTGGACTCTCTGCTCCAGCCCAGCAGGACTGGCCCTGCCTCTCTGCTCCCCCTCTGGAGCAGGAATAGGCAGGGGCAAGAGTATGACCAGAGAGGGGTTTCATTCCCCGCTTCCTGTCCTACTAGAAGGGACCTGAGGCAGATCACCTGGGTGCTCTCCCCTCACTGTTACAGTGGTGGGCCAGCATGGCCCTGAGGCAGAGGGGGCAGGGAGCAGGGTTATTCACCCCTCTACCCACCACTGGCCCTAGGGAACTGCAGTGAGGTCTGCTCACCCCAACCACGATGGAGCAGCAGAATAAGCCCCTTCCTATTCCCTCCATTTGAGAGAGGGGGAAAATCCCCCATCCCTGCCCTCCCCCCAAGGGGCCCTGCTGGCTGTTGTTTGGGCCTGCCAAGTGGAGGCTGGCTGGGGAGTGGGCTTCCTGGGTCAGCTCAGAGGTGCCAGCAGGGCCCAAGCCCAGCAGCCACCACCACCTTGCCTCTTGCCCTGTGCAAGACTCAGGGATGCAGCTACACAAGCAGCTGTGGGCTTCCTGGGATGGGGAGCTGTTCTTCCCCAGCTGCCGCCACCATGGTCACAACACTCTGGGTGGGGGGATGAGAACCTTCTGCCCCATGTATGGAGCTCTGGCTCCATCTCACAGATGCCTTGGAAGGCAGAAGGTGACTGGGTGAAAAGCTTCAGTCTGGGGGCTACAGCTAGAGCTCCACACATGGGGAAAAAGCTGCTGGGATGAAGCCTTCCCCCCACCATCTCCTGGAGTGGCTCAGGAGTGGCAGGAATGGGAGGCGGAGTAACCACTGAAGGTGTGGGGAATCTGGCTTAGCCTGGCAGGACTGTCTTTCTCCCCTCACCTCCAGCTGTATCTCCTGCTGCACCTGGAGGCACCACTTGAGGCTGAGGGAGCTTCCTTCAGCCCAGCTGCTTCAGCCCAGCTCAGGTTGAAGCAGCCAGGCTGAAGGAAGCTCCACCAGCCCCAAGCAGCATTGTTTGGTGTGGCAGAAGCCACAGCTTGAGGCAAGGGGAGAAAAATCCCTGCCAGGCCAAGCCAGCTCCCCCTCACCTGCAGCGGTTACTCCCCCTCCCACTCCTGCCATATCTGAGCTGCTCTGGGAGGTGGGGGCGGGGAGTGGCTTCAGCCCAGTGGCTGCTTTCCTGCATGTGGAGCTCCAGCTGCAGCCCCCGGACTGAAGCCTTCCACCCAGCCACCTTCCAAGGTGTTCAGGAGCTGGAGCCAGAGCTCCGCATGCAGTCCCTCCATCCCTCACCCAAAGCAGCACAGCCATGGCAGCAGCAGCTGGGGACAGAATAGCCCCCTGGCCCCAGCCAGCCCACAACTGCTTGTGCAGCTGCAGCCCTCAGTGCTGCACAGGGCAGGGGGCAAAGTGGTAGTGGGTGCCAGGCTCAGGGCCCACCAGTTCCTCCAAGCTGGCCCAGGAAGCCCACTCCCCAGCCAGCCCCCACCTGGCAGAGCCAGATGCCAGCTGGCAGGGCCTCTTGTGGGGGAAGGGGCAACGGTTATTCCCCCTTCCTCTGGCTTCCGGCGGAGGGGACAGGACAGGGCTTATTCTGCCACTCAGGCACAGAATGAGGGTATACCTGGCTGCAGTCCCCCAGGGGCAATGTGGGTAGAAAGGATATTGCCCTATGGGGTCAGGCCAACTCTCAGGATCTCAATATTGCGCTGTTAGACAGGAGGGTGTGACACAATTGCACATATACAAACACACAAATCACTTAGGTGCATACACACGCACGCTACCAGCTCAGGCACATACACATCAAAACCAGCCTAGGCACATGCGTACCTATCACCAATTCAAGCACACATTATACACCCCAGAAGTTAGACACAGATCACTAATTGGTATATCATGCACACAATGCCATATATATATATATATATATACACACACACACACCAGTTCACACACATACAACCCACCTACACATGGGGAAGTTCCTAACTTGGATGGTACAGTGTGTATGTGTGTGCTTGGGGTACCTGGGGGAAGGTTCAGGTAAGAGAGAGAGAGGTAAAGTGTAGGGAGTGAAAGTTGCCAGAACCGGGATTAGAATCAGTAGACTAAAGAGAAGCTAGCTGAAGAACTGAGGCTTGGGTTTACTTAAGGTACACTGGGGCTGGAAACTGAGGCAGACAGCTGAGATATTGTGGGGGACAGATAAGTGGTGGCAAGGAGGAGACAGCCAGGAAAGAAACTGAAGCAGAAACCTGGTTGCTCAGGGGAAAAAGCAGTGGGGACAAGACAGTGGCAAAGAAACAGGGGGTTTGGAGGCAGAGAGGAGCTCAGGACAGATGCTGGAGGTGGCAGAGAGCCAGAAGCAGGAGAGGGAGAAATGAGACAGAAGTTAGAGCGGCAAGGAGAAGAGATTGGAGCAGGGCCAAACCATATTAAAGCAAAACCCAACTTAGGGGTCCAAATAACAGTTTTATTAAACAGACAACACACTACACAGCCCCATGAAGTTATTGGTTCACACATACACACACTCTCTCTCTCTCTCACACACACACACACACACACACACACACACACACAATGGCAGCAGGAGAAAGAGACTCGGTGGAAGGGTTGGAGTCCAGGTAGGGAAGAGAAATGGAGTCCAAGTCCTTGGTTGAAGAGGTTGTAGGGGGTGATAGCTACCTATCCAGGCTGGAAAGGGGTCCTTGTCCAGTAGCTGTTGTCCAGAGGGGAGTTGCCGGCAGGGCCTCTGGGTGGGTAGGTGGTGTGGCATGGTGCTGGTCCAGATGGAGAGGGCAATCCACTAGGTCTGTCTTCACTGCCCCTTTTTATAGGGGAAAACCTTGTGTGACCTTAGTGACAGGAGGCATGCCCAGGTAAGGGTCAGCCCCTGGTGTACTGAGCATGTGTGCTTCATGCAGGGATGTGCAGTTTCGGGTGTCTGTAATGGTGGGGTACAATGGTAGAGTTGCTGGTTCTGCAGGGTCTTTTGTCTTTCAAATGCTGGTCTTGTCTCTGTTCCTGGGTGAGGTCCGTAGTTCCTGGATGAATCAATGCGAGGTGATGGCCCAGTAGTTACAGGCCATTCAGTAGAGGCCTGCTACCATTGTATTTCAATCATTCCCAATCACTCTCATTCATCCAGGAACCAATTTACATGGGAGGGGTGCATGAATCATACAGTTGCAACACAGGGGATACCTGGGCAGAGGCCAGAAGATGGAGGCTTGACATACAAAATGGAAACGTGACATGACTTATGCTAACTTACATATATAGGCCTAAAACAGTAATCACACAGTATAAAAGCAGTACAAACATAATAATTATCACTTATAAAACAGTGGGTATCGATGTCAAAATAACAGGGAACTTATTTGCAAAGAGGGGAGAGAAAAATAAAAGTTACTACCTAAAATAAAATGTTAAAGCTTATCCTACATCTTAGCTTACTTATTCTTATCTATAGGGAATAGAGAAGGAGAGAAAAAGTCAGAAATGGTTGGGGAAGGGGAGGGAATGCATTTTAAAACAAATAAAAAAAAGAAAAACTGAGGGTTTTGCTACAAGAAGAATAACCCCCCTCCCTGACCCCTCTGCTTCAGGGGCCATGCTGGCTTGCCACTGCAGCAGCGAGGGGGGAGCACCCATCAGACCCCGCTCAGATCCCTGCTGGATAGGACAGGGAGGGGGGAATGAAACCCCTCTCGGGCCAGTTCACCCCAGAGTGGCCACAACCCCCCACCACAGCTCCCCTTCAGCCAAGTGCACACTCTAGCACCCTTGGCTCCAGGCCCACATGCCTGTGCTGTTGCAAACCAGTTCAACCTAGGCAGGTTAGACTAACCTGCAAAGGTTGAATTAATTCAGGCTCCAGCTTTTTGAATTTCTGTCCCTAGCCTGAAGCATTACTTAGAAGTTAGGCATAGAAGGCTCATTTTTAAGAAAATGGAAAAATGTCTAGGTTTTATGTATTGAAATGAAATTTCAGTACAATATTATAACACATGTTAATATAAAAATGTGGTAGGTAACATGCAAAGTCAAAAGAAATTAAAACCAATAAAGGCATAAAAAGAGAGAGGGAAAATAATGCACATTATTTTCTTACAGAAAATTTCTCCTTGTAAAATTAGTCCCTTCAAATGTTGTCAAATATATACAAAGTATGAAAAATAATACTTGATTATAAAGTATATAAAATAGCCATAGCCAAATAATTATGTGCAAATTATATTTAATTGAAAGATCTTCTATAGTCCTTAATGACAAAGGTGGTATTTTTACTGAAGCAAGACAGTTCAAATACTACTTTATATAGACAATTTTTTTTCTAACATGCCCATTTCAACCTTCAACAATATCACACTAGAAGCTCCTTGATATCTAAATCTTAATGTCAGCATACCTCTTTTTGTAGTTCATGTTAACAGCTCCGCGATATGGGTCATTTCTTCTTCAAGAAAAGAAAATTGTTTTCTTAGTACAAAACATTCTTATAAGGATCTTCTACAAAAATGCTTAAAATAAGACATTTATTTTTTTCCTTGTAAACATGGCTCTGTTACTCATTTTGATATCTATTTTCCTTTTTTTCAAAAAATAGAAGTAAAATTGAGCAAACAAATCAGTTGACCTTCAATATATGTATTAATGTTATCTGGAAGTAAGTTCAACAGTGAAGTGGCAAACTTTTCAGATGAAATATTTACGTACTCCAGTCTAGAAAAAATTATGAACAACTTCAGAAGAAGCTCACAATGAGGTAACTGAATAGCACCCTGGCTGATAAAATCACATGCAAACAAGCACTGCTGGTGCGCACGGAGAAGAACCATATAAACTACACATGGGCTTTAAATTAATTGTAACAGATGAAAAAATATCCTAAAGACCTAAGCATCTTATTTTGTATTTTATTAAGCTCTTGGACTTCATTATAATATGTGGCCAAAAGACAGTTCAGAGAAAAGTTTTACTTAATGAACAGTGGCCTGCAAAAAACAAAATTAAAATAGTCTATCTTGGGAATAGGCTAAAAAATAATACTAGCTGTGATAAAATGCTCTGATAAAAACCAAAGGTATGTCACCTTAGGTAATATGTTTACTTTTGGTCATGCTACGTGAAAATTGCATATAATAGATCCAAAGAAAGGCGGGTATGGAGAAATTAGTGAAAAAGATATACACTGCTAAATTTTGTTTAGAGAAGAAAGACTAGAAGCATATAAAATAATACAGTAAATGGTGGTAAGAAGGACAGTTGGGAGTTTCATATTTTTCCAACCTCTTTTATACAAGTAGAAAGTCAACAGCATGTACAAACAACACATTCAAAAGACCTAAAAAAGAAATACATGTGTACAGAACACTTAGTGAGCCTCTGGAGCTCTCTGACGCACATTATAATAACTCCAAGAGTTTAATAAAATACAAGACACAGTAAGACACTTTACATGGATAGTAAAAGAATCATCTGAGCTCATGGGCCTAATCAAGTGTGATAGAGCTGATGGAAAACTTGCAGACATTTCTTCTACCCTAAGGAAAAATGTTACAAATTCAAAACATTTATGCAATATCTAAACAAGCATTTTTAATTTCAAGACATTGAAGTTACTTTATGAAAAAAGTTTAAAAGCTCTAAAAAATTGTAATGGTTTGTTTTGGGTTGAATCAAACATTGTGTTCAGTCTCTAAAGCTAGGGACAGACATAACACACAAACCTGTTTAAATGATCAGAAACTGGTTTAAACATGTAACAGAACAGATTTTCAGTGCACATAAACCAGTTTGAAAATGGCTGAAACCTGTTTGAAATAAACCTGTTTGAATGTAGTATCAGAGTTAATTGATGTGGCTCAAACCAGTTTATGCAATGTCTGTCCCAGGCCCCTTGTTGGTTTAAGATAAACCAGATTCCCCTAGCATCCCAGCATGCTTTCTGGGCTGGGTGGGGCTCTCTGCTACACAGCAGGGCTGGCCACTCTCCTCCGCTACTCGGCTGCAGCTCCCACAGTCACTGCAGGCATCTGCCTGGCTTCTGCTTCCCCCTCCCCACTCTGTGCTAAGCAGGTATTCCCCCATCTGTCACAGATACCTCTCAGTATTAGCTAGCAGACCACACGCTGGCTACCTCCAAGCTGTGGCACACGGTACAAAGGCAGAATCAACAGATAGCTGGGAATGCGTCTCTCTTTTATTTTCTTAATGGGCTGATAAACACTGAGTTAGGAGTGATAAACATTCCCTGCTGGGTTGGTCAGGACAGGGGGGGACCTCTCCCTAATCATATCATCCTGCTGTGGCCTGGCCACAGCCCCCGTCAGCTCAGCTCTGTGCAAGGGAAAGGAGGGTTCTAGCGCCCTCCGGCTTCTAGCCTGAGCCACTGCAGGCATGTGCCTGCATTTCTGGAATGAAAAGAGAATGTCTATCCACCTCCAAATCAATTCAAGCTTTCCAGATTAGATTAACCTGCACAGATTGAATCAATTCAGGCTCAGGCTTAAAAGCATAGGATCAGGCCCCTTTATATGCAAGAAGGGCTGTCCTCCCCTCATACTTCTCTAAGGATGAGTATGCTATGACCATATTCACTTCCACAGTAGCGGACAAGAGACCAGAGAATTCAGTACCAGCTTCCCCGAATGACAATGCCTTCTAGTATAAAGACTAGTGGAATGCCCTGGACAATTTTATGGTGATATGTTTTATTCATTCATTCCTAGCTAATGGTGAGTGAGCAGACCATTGAGCAGCTGACTCTTTCTCTTTTTCTAGGATGTTATGCCCCAAACAAGAAAACATCTGAGGTCTTACTTTGCTGTTATTACAAATTGGCATATTTTTATTCTGAAACTGCCCTACATGTCTTTCCCTTCTTTTCCCTAATGAGGTGCACAGCAAAGAATGCACAGGACAAAAGTGGACAGAGCATTGCCCAATTCTGGCAAAACAAATAGCTCAGAAGCAAAAGAGTTTCAAAAGATGAGCTTTTGATATATTTGTTTTCAATCCATTTGTGATGTCAGCTGACAGTACTCACAGATCAAAGATGAAGCACCACTACCTCAGGCAGTAGTTAAAGTAAAAGAAACAACAACAGTATCTGAAACTTTCAGGAGATATATATCTATCTATGACATGTGACATAATGCACACATACACACACATATTTTTATATGACAATCCTTTTCCACATCCAAATCTCTTATATTATCTATTGTCCAGTGAATCACAAAGAGTTGTTTAATAAAGTCTGGAATCACCACTGAATAGTTACAAGATAAAAGTCTTATTATTTGGACAGTTTTAACTGGATGAAATAAAACTGGATGTTGCTGATTCACTTTCTTCCTTAACTTTCTTCATCAGGATTTTTTTCCCAAAACCTTTTGATTGTTAGGAGCAGAGTAAGCAAATTTTATTAAAACACAGCAGTTTTAGGAAGGGACATAACACAGTTCTTACTGAAGTTAAGAACCTTTTTATTATTAAATGATATTAGTAGCATAGCATAGTGTTAGCAGAAAGGGTTATTCTACTCTGTAGATGTGCAGATTCTGCAATCTGGCATTCTGGCATAAACATTTTCTTCACTTCTGGTCTTTCACTCTCCTTCCCAAAGGAGATTTGCTTTGAGTTTAGGGATTGTATAGAGCCAGGAACACAAACTGAAACTATCAAAAAGACAAAGTTTCACTTCAGTTTGATATAAATCTAAAAGTTGTCCCAAATTCATATATATCTCTTTGACAAATTTTGTCAGTTGTTCAAATTTGTAATGATAATCCAGATGAGAAGAATTTCATGTAGGTTTGGATTTTATTGCAAATTACTTTTTACAGTCCTCAAATGGGAGCTTAAAAAAAACTAAGTAAAATTTGACTTAATTCATGCATATTTATGTGGTATACACCAGGAATAAAATATTTTTGCAGCTAAACCATGATAAATTCTCTTCTTTTTCTTACTGTTTTTTTTTTGGGGGGGGGGGGGGTTGGCTGAGACTCTTGGTCTTAGGGCAAAGACACTAAAATATTAGTTTGTAGGATACTATGTTATATATAAAATAATCCAAAGTAAATGTCACGGAGTGTAATACACAATAAAACAAAAGCTAGCTCCTGTTTGTTGAGATTCTGAGCTGTGGCCATGCAGTAGTTTCCATGGTGTTTCTTTGGACTCACAGGACACAGACAGAAGTTGTTTGTTGCATGATCGGCCCCCTGAAAGTGCTCTGTAGTCATGCTCTGACACACATGCACAGTTGTTGAGCACTTTGACAGTGGCTGATCACATGAGAGATTAACCCTCCTCAAATGAGGAATCAGATGAAGGCACGTCACTTTAGAGCACCTTTGGGAACTTGTGCTTCCTACACTCAATCTGTTGCATGATGGGGACTGTCTGCTGAGGGGAGGGGGAATGGAGGAGGGGGAGCAAGCTGTGGGCTGGGGTTTGCCCAGGCTGAGCTGGAGAGGGGGTGGGTGGATTAGAGCACCCCCTGCCTTGCGACACTCCCCCCTCCTCCCCACCCCCAACTCAGGCCAGACAAACCCCAGCCCACAGCTCACTTCTTCTCCTCTCTTGCCCCTTCCTTCCTGCAGACAGCACCAGAGCTGGGGGTGGGGGGTACAGGGCTGGGGGAGAGGGGCAGGTCCTTCACTGTAAGTAGGCTCTCAGGCTCCTGCAGCCAGGCTCTATCCCAGCCCCTGCCTGCCCCCCCCCCCCCCAATCTAGCAGGCAACTGTGTGCCTTATGTAAAGAGCCATGAGTTAGAGCAGGGATCCACATGTCTGTCAGAACCTACAAAGTTTCTAAGAGTGCAACTATTTTAATGTCACAGAAAAGTGTGTTTTAGAGGGTAACCGAAGAACAGAGAAAAATAGAAACCAAAAAGGCTGCATGAATTGTTATCTAAACAGAACTATTCAACATGACCTGATTTGTTCCCACTCAAAGGATTAAACAACAATAAACAAACAAATCTTTAGACCTTAAATTCCTCATATAAAACAGACCTCAACAGGACAGCACTAGGAAACAGTGGCTATGATTAACATGCAGTTTTCTGCATTGCACTATTATTTCTTGTGATTCTGGTTTTTAATACATTAATGCAAGCCATGACTTAAGACAGCTTTACAAACTACCTAATTGTAATCAGAATCTAAAATGTGATTAAAAATGGCTTCTGCTGATAAACCTGTTCACTTTTGCAGTAGTGTAACTTGGGAGAGGGAGGCAAGAGGGGCACTAGCCCTGGATGCCTTCTCTCTCCCCCAGGGACTCTGGGGGGTGATGCTCCCTCCCCCAGAGTCGCATCTGGAGTGGCCATAGGAGCTGAGGTGAAAAAAACCCTGTGCACCCTGTCTGTTTGAGCTGTGCTATGACACAGGAAAAGGAACCATGTGCCACCCAGCCCTAGAAGCTGAGTTGGAAAAGACCAATGCTGCCCAGCCATAGGAGCTGGGTGCAGGGACATGGTAGAAACGGTCTCCACACATAAGAGGCAAGACTTCCTTATGCCCAGGTGTCACATGCCTCCCCCAGCTGAGCTTCTAGGGCCAGGTGGTGCAGAGCTGCTCCTGGATCCTAACACCTTACTCTTATAACTGGGTAGCACGGAGCTTTTTCACCTGGACTCGTATCACCAGTGTGTCACAGGGCTGCTCCAGAAGTGACAAAGGAGTGCTTGGTGTTGTCACTGCCCTAAGTTTTGTCCAACATTCATAGTCATGCCTCTGCATCCTTGTTACCTCTGAAAAGCCAACACAGCCAAGAGCAAATGATCTACATTCTTGCCTTATATAACACCAGAAGAATAATTTTACAATGTTCCAGGCAGTTAGAGCTGCTTAGGCCAGCTCTAGGCAATAGTGACACAAGAGTCATTTACAATATAATATATTGGTACATGGAAGAATCAGATTTCTGTTATGTTTTCTGGAATTTACTGGGCACCCAAGAGTACAAGATGCAAGAGGAGAAGAAGCAAGAAACCTAGCTTTCTTGGGGTAGTGGCAAGGGCACAGCCTTGTGAAGTGGGGGAAGGGGAACCTAGGGCCCTTTTACAGCACTGTTTATTCTTTTTTAATTAGAAAGACTTTAGTTAAAACGCAACAATAATCCTTGCAGCAGGGACTGAAACCCACATTTCCTCCTCCTAAAGAGGGAACCTGTCCCCATTACTGGGCCTTCTGACTTGTTTTTCTTCTAGCCCCGTGACTCTAACACTCTTGGATGTCCAGGGGCCCAGCTTAAACAGGAGGGTTTGGGGATACCATCAGCCCTGCAATCATTCAATACCTTGGTGATTCAGGTGGTCTTCTATAGAGTTCAGGTTTAGCCCCCTCAAGCTGAGAAGCGCCTAAGCCTTGGTCTCCCATTTCCTTGGCAAGTGCTCCAAGCACTAGGCTTTGGGACAAAAGGTGGGCATCACCACCCCATTAGATGCTACCCTGTTAAGTTCTCTGAATACCAAATCATTGAAGGCACATAGTATGCAATCCTGAGTCAGGTGTGGAAGGGACAGAGAATGGTCCAAGTTGAAACATACATGTATACCTAGTGTTTTCTAATTGGTAGCTCAGAGTGCCTTCCTGTTTAGTGCCTACTTGCTCCGGACTCTCCTTCAGAGACTTCTAGCTCTGCCTGCTGACTCTTTTGAGGTCCTAGGCATCTAGGCTAAACTATTTGAATTGTCTTCTTGGGGGACACAGCCATTTTTTAGCCCCTGCAGTGCCTGCATAGAGGCACCTGCTGTCAATATGAATCTAGCCCCTATGTGCTTTCTTTAAAAAACTGAGGAATGCTCACTCCAGTCTACAAGGCGGAGGAAAGGAGAAGAAAAGAAGATGATAAAGTGAAGCTGGTTGGTTTGAGCACATCACCCAGGATGTGAAAGACTCAGAATCTTTCTTCTGGAGATTCAGAGCCATTCCTCCCACCAGAAGAGTGCCCAAATTACAAGGTTTTTTTGGGGTGGGAGCATTCTTCATCCTTCTTGTGGCACCTGTTCCAACTTGCAGTTGCATACTAAAGGTTCATTGAGCTAGGGAGAGAGGAAGCAAGCATGGGTATGTAGCATATGGGATAGGGCACTCTTCTGAAAAGGGGAGAGAAGATCTGACTTCCACTTCCTACTCTGCTGATTGTTTGATGCAGAGATTCTGGAGTGCATTGAGGTCCTTTGAAGGGTGCTACAGGAAGTGTGAGGAGATAGGCCAATAAATGAAGGGCTCAGGTTTCAGGTGTGAGGAGATAAGCAGGTAAGGGTAGGCTCAAGGTCTCCCTGCCTAGCTGGTCCCCTGTCCCCACTGCCTGCCCTATCTGCAAAGAGTAAACCCTGTAATCGTTTTTTGAAACGGGATGCCACTCAATTCACAAAAGTTATGGAAGGTGCCTCAAGTCTGATGAGGGTGCCTTGAGTTTTAAAAAGTTGAGAACCATTGGTTTAATGTGAGAGTCATGTTGAAGTTTAAGGTAAGCAGTAAGCTGCTCGACCAAGACCTAGACATTTCCAAGTATGCACAGAAGCAGGCTTTTATGGGTCACAGGAGCTTTAGGGCATTTTTACAGGTGTTCCAGAAGCGGGGGAGAGGGGAGGCACTTTAAATAAAGAAGATCCGAGAGCCACTCTAAAACACCTGGAGCGTCTCATGTATTGAGCTTTACATAAAGTGCCTCTGCCACCATTTTTAAGCATGGGAATGCTAATACATGACCCTGGAGGCTGTTGGAGTGCAATAATTACCACACTCCAGCAGACTCAATTAATTTAGTCTGCTCTGACGTGCTGTTATTACAGCATGTCAGAGCAGCCTTGCTGCTTGTGTATAGGTGCCCTTCGTGACTAAAATTTATGGGTCTCTGGTCTCTTTGGTGTCTACAGAATTAGGCAGGAAGTTTAAGGATTACTTTCTTGGACTTGAGCACCTATTTTTCTTGCCTTGGGCACCTTTTTTGCACTTGAAGGCAGTCAAGTCCTTTCATAGAGCGGTCCCTAGAAGTGTACACCATGGGAAGTTATAGCCCTAGACTCTCCTATTTATACAATAACTAAATAGCCTGATATACCTGATGTACTTTGGAGCTGTGTATATTTACAGGTATATTTGAGACATGCATGCATTTTTCATACTTTTGTCTGTCAGCACTAGATATAATTTTTTATATCCAGTCTCTGTCTTTCATTTTTAGAAGGGGTCTTAACCTGTACAATTGAAATCAGTCTTGCCTGCAGCAAGTACTTTTTAAGGATGATACTTTGTGCCATTAAATTGACCAGATATTCCAAACACTAAAAACACTTTCAGTTTGCAATGAGATTACTCTTGACAACTTTGCAGTGGGATAACAGCCAGAATTTTTTTTCCCTTTGGAAGATGGACATTTAACCTTGTGGCATGATTCTTGTGTATTTTTTTTTTTTTTTTTTTTTTTGTAATATATGCATTTAAATTATAGCTGAATATGCTTTGCAAATTTTGGAAGCTACTTAAACTATCTTTATACATGTCATAGAACTCATGGAGAAGTAGGGCTGTAAGGGACCTCAGGAGGTCATCTCATCTAACCCACTGCCTAAGGCTGGAAAAGGTTCATTAATGCCTTTTCACTGTAATGGATTAGTTTACAATTGTTATCAATAGTTTCCTAAAATGTATGTTAGGATGTATGGTACTTAGAAGGACATATAACTGTGTCTATGGTGTGAAACGGAAGCATTGTAATATGGTGTGTGTTATGCATGGGTGTGGGTAATTTGAAGTACAGACAGTACTTTATTCCACAGAACTAAAAATCGTCTCTGTACATCAGTTGGATATGGCTGTTTTCCCTTCCTTTTGTGTAACCTGCTGTTAAACATTTCTCCCCTTGTGTTTGGGAGGGTAGCCACTTTTCATTTGTGAATAAAGCCATGCATCTGCAAATTCTGTTCTCAGATACACCTGTACTCTAAGTGGAGTTACTCTGTATTTGCACTGATATATCTGCAGACAGGGTTTCACACTACATTCATGTTTACTTTCAAATGCAGCTTGTAACCTTTATCAGAACACCACAATATATGCAACCACTGCTGCATGAATCAATAAATAATCAATAATAATACGATAAACAATATATCAATAAATAATACGAAACATTGTGACATGAACTGCCCGCGTTGTCCTTAATTTGCCATGGTCTTTCTTCAGGTGTTGCAATGCGTACAGTATGCAAACTGCTCAATATCCTGAGAACCCCCACTTCTTGGAAAGAGGCATATGCACTCTAATTTAAAAAAAAAAAACCTGAATTTTCTATGGTGAGTTTTGTTTCAACGATTATTTTTTTTCCACGTTGTTTAATTGTGCTTAATAACCACCTATGATACAGAGTCATGAAAGCTGAGCATCAGTTGCTCAGCCAAAACCCAGAATGCTTTTAACAGTGGTTTATATTGCAGTCATATCAATCCAAATGCTGAAGAGCTATGCCTATTAAATGGCTGTCGGTAGAATCATCACAATCAATACTTTATTTGTTTCTCAGGATGTGACTGCACTGTAGAATCATTCACTCCCCCCATAATTATTCCTAATCTGCTGTTGCACATGCTCAGCAAGTGCAGCAACTGAGATAATAAAGTTGTATTAAGCATTACTACATAGCTGTGCTGCCAAGAGCACTATGGTTTGGGGGAACAGGAGAAATTTTGTTGCTTAGTAACAAGGTGCTGAATGCAATATATTTTCTTTTTTTATTCAGAGATGTTTAACTAGTCTGTGTAACCTGCATATTTACAGAATTGTAATTGATATCCTGCACACTTTTGACAGCATACTGTGCTCAGCTTTTGAACCTGCAGTGTATCTACAAGTGAAAAAACCTCCTTTCTATCACACCATTTAATTGTAGATGGTATTTACATATTCATTCATTAAGCTCTCAGGGTAAGTGGCAAATATTAATTTATTTCCCCCTGGGGTGCAGAGATTCTTTCACTTGGATATGTGTTTTGTTTTAAACAAAGAACTTATTTTGAATCGTCTCCTGTAGACATAAAGTAGCACCAAACGAGATTTTAAAAACTTTTGCTGGTATGTAAGGGCCAATGCCTACAAGAGAGCGCAGCCAACTGCAGCAAGGAGCCATGGAGTCTGTTCTACCAAACATGGATGAGCGTCCCTCACTCATTGTGAGCAGTCCCTTACAACTCAGGGAACTGTGAATGCATTGAGTTTATTTCAGGCATTATTGTTTGCAAGATCAGGCCCATCACTTCTATTTTCTTCTTCAGTAAGTGACCTCATTAAGTTGTGACTCTGATTACTGATTTAAAAGAATTGGGAAAATAAAGAGATGAGTAGCAGGGGGTAACAGTTTTCTTATTATTCCTATAATTAGGAATCATTGTCTTTGGCCCCAGTTTTGTAATGATATGTGAATGGAGTACACTGTTGCACAGATGTGAAGCCTCAGTGAAGCCTGAGTCCAGTGGTACACTTGTGATCATCTTGTTGCAGAACTGGGGGCTTGTTGTAGAGACGATGCAAGGTATCCAAATGATAAACATCATTTTGTAGTTCCAAGATTGGAGAGAACTTCCTGGGCCATTGGATCAAGTCTCCATTTGTCAAAGGTAGCTGGGACGTTCCAAGCACTGAATCCATGTTGTCCACTTTCTGAACAAATCCTTTAATTAGCGGGCTATGACAAAAGGTAGGCACCACAGCCATTCTCTGCTCCTTTTCCTGTGTTTTAAATGAAAAAATGAGACTGCTATCTATACCAAAAGAGAAAACTTAAATGTCTAGACAAGTGATTTTCTGAGTTGCTGTAAGATCCTTTTAGAAGTTCTGTGGAATATTAGGCAAGCAAACACATATATATTATTCACAAAATAAACCCAGAGATTTCAAATAGGAACCCATCTGCAACAGAAGAATTGTTCTACTATTTATCCACAGTCAAAAAACCAGTAAAAGCTAAGAGTTGTCATTCTCCAAGGTATGTCTTGAGTCTGAATAAAGTTTGAGAACCATTGGACTCAGCTCACCAGGACTAGAGACAGAAATGACACATAAACCAGTATAAGTGATTGGAAACCGGCTCAAATCTTGTTAGAGATTGTGTCTTAATTTAAGTGACAATATGAAATAAGGATTCACAGCCTGAAACTACGTCCTGGGCTAAGTACAGACAGTCAAAAAGCCCAAGACTGAATTGATTCAATCTTTGCAGGTTAGTCTAAGCTTTGTAGATTGAACTAATAAGCAAGTGAACAGACATTCACTTTTGATTCTGGCTCGGGCCACAAGTTGGGGGCACTAGAGCACATCTCCCTGCTTGGCTGGTGCCAGAGAGCTTGGGCCAAGGCTAGCCTGCCCACCCTGCAAGGGGAGGGGCATTCTGGGGTGCTGGGGGACTGTGAGTTAATGTGAATCTGGAGGAGATTTGGGACAGAAGTTCAGTAAACTGATTTAACCTAAATCACTTAAGTCTGATACTACACCCAGGTTTATCTTAAACCAGTTTCAGCCATTTTGAAAGCAGTTTATGCACACTGAACTTGTTTTGTTACAGATTGTGTCTGTATTATCACTTAAATTAAGCCCTTAAGTCCATGAGAGCGGTGGGATATTGGTATTTCCCTATTGGATAGATGTTCTCTACTCCACGGGTGGCCAGTCTGTGGCATGAGTGACACAAGTCATATGGACAACTTCTGTGTGGCACACAGCACAGTAACAGATAGTAAAGGAAACAGAAGGCAGAGCAGCAGGGGAAAGGGATCAGAGTAGTACTTGGGAAGTGTGCAAGGTTTAACTTCTATACCCTACTTAGTCCACTGGCTGTTGTAAAACCCATTCTTATGTGTCGCTATGCATTGTATACGGAACTTGAGCATCTCACACAAGTTTGTGACTTTCACTCTAGGAACCAGGTACATTAAAAAAAAAAAAAAAAAAAAGCAGACTTTGACTTGCTCAGGGAACTCCACTGGGAAGCTAGTTGGAGGGGGAGAGGAACTCAGGGGAGCTGGCTATACTTTAAAGAAGCCTTACTGAGAGTGCAAGAACAAACCATCCTAATACGTAGGAAGACTAGCAAGTATGGCAGAAGACCAGCTTGGCTTAGCACAGAACTCTTCAGTAAACTAAATCACAAACAGGAAGCTTCTAAGAAGTGGAAATGTGGACAGATAACTACGGAAGCATATAAGAGCATTGCTTGGGTGTGCAGAGACGATGTCAGGAAGGCCAAAGCACAATTGGAGTTGCAGCTAGCAAGGGATGTGAAGGGTAACAAGAAGGGTTTCTACAAGTATGTCGGTAACAAGAGGAGGATCAGGGAAACTTACTGAAAGCAGAAGGCAACCTTGTGGCAGAGAATGCAGAAAAGGCTGAAGTGCTCAGTGCCTTTTCTGCCTCAGTCTTCGCAGGCAAGGTCAGCTCCCAGATTACTGCACCGGGCAGCACAGTTTGAGGAGGACATAAGCAACCAACAGTGGCAAAAGAACAGGTTAGGGAGTTTTTAGAAAATCTGGACATACACAAGTCCGTGGGGCCAGATGGGATTAAGCCAAGGGTACTGAGGGATTTGGCTAATGTGATTGCAGTGCTACTGGCCATGGTGATCAGAAGAGGTCCCAGATGATTGGAAAAGGGAAAATATAGTGCCCATATATTAGAAAGGGGAAAAGGAGGACGCAGGGAACTATAGACCAGTCAGCCTCACCTCAGTTCCTGGAAAAATCATGGAGCAGATCCTCAAGGAATCCATCTTGAAGCACTTGGAGGAGAAGAAGGTGATTAGGAACAGACAGCATAGATTCGAAGGGGGGGGGGGAGGTGGGGGGAGTCATGCCTGACCAACCTGATTGCCTTCTACAATGAAATCACTGGGTCTGTGAATGAGTGGGGAACAGTGGATGTGGTATCCCTTGATTCTAACAAGGCTTTTTATACAGTCTCCCATATTCTCATAGGCAAGCTAAGGAAGTATGGGTTGGTTCATAGATTCATAGATGCTAGGGGCGGAAGGGACCTCAATAGATCATCAAGTCCGACCCCCTGCATAGGCAGGAAAGAGTGCTGGGTCTAGATGACCCCAGATAGATGCATATCCAACCTCCTCTTGACCCCCAGGGTAGGGGAGAGCACCACCTCCCTTGGGAGCCCGTTCCAGACCTTGGCCACTCGAACTGTGAAGAAGTTCTTCCTAATGTCCAGTCTAAATCTGCTCTCTGCTAGCTTGTGGCCATTGTTTCTTGTAACCCCCAGGGGCACCTTGGTGACTAAAACCTCACCAATTCCCTTCTGTGCCCCTGTGATGAACTTATAGGCAGCCACAAGGTCGCCTCTCAACCTTCTCTTGCGGAGGCTGAAAAGGTCCAGGTTCTCTAGTCTCTCCTCATAGGGCTTGGCCTGCAAGCCCTTAACCATACGAGTGGCCCTTCTCTGGACCCTCTCCAGGTTATCCTCATCCCTCTTGAAGTGCGGTGCCCAGAATTGCACGCAGTACTCCAGCTGCGGTCTGACCAGCGCCCGATAGAGGGGAAGTATCACCTCTTTGGATCTATTTGTCATGCATCTGCTGATGCACGATAAAGTGCCATTAGCTTTTCTGATGGCTTCGTCACACTGCCGACTCATGTTCATCTTGGAATCCACTAGGACTCCAAGATCCCTTTCCACTTCCGTGCCACCCAGCAGGTCATTCCCTAGGCTGTAGGTGTGCTGGACATTTTTCCTCCCTAGGTGCAGCACTTTGCATTTCTCCTTGTTGAACTGCATTCTGTTGTTTTCTGCCCACTTGTCCAACCTGTCCAGGTCTGCTTGCAGCTGTTCCCTGCCCTCCGGCGTGTCCACTTCTCCCTATAATTTTGTGTCATCCACAAACTTGGACAGAGTACACTTTACTCCCTAGTCCAAGTCGCTGATGAAGACATTGAAGAGTATCGGTCCAAGGACCGAGCCCTGCGGGACCCCACTGCCCACACCCTTCCAGGTTGAAACCGACCCATCCACCACGACTCTCTGGGTGCAACCCTCTAGCCAATTCACCACCCACTGGACTGTGTAGTCGTCCAAGTCACAGCCTCTTAACTTGTTCACCAGTATGGGGTGGGATACCGTATCGAAGGCCTTCCTGAAGTCTAAGTATACGACGACAACCCCTACTCCTGTGTCCAGGCGTTTTGTAACCTGGTCATAAAAAAAGACTAGATTAGTCAGGCATGATCTACCTGCTATGAACCCGTGCTGGTTTCCCCTCAGCATAATTAGTCCTGCCGGGCTCTCGCAAATGTGAGCCTTGATAATTTTTTCAAAGACTTTGCCAAGGATGGAGGTGAGGCTGACTGGCCTATAGTTGCCCGGGTCCTCCTTCCTCCCCTTCTTGAAAATGGGGACCATATTGGCCCTTTTCCAGTCCTCCGGGACTTGGCCTGTGCGCCACGAGGGTTCAAATATTCCTGCCAGTGGCTCTGCAATGACGTTGGCCAGTGCCTTCAGTACCCTCGGATGGAGCTCATCCAGGCCTGCCGACTTAAAGGCATCCAGTTCTTCCAAGTGATTCTGCACCATCTCAGGGTCTACGCATGGAAGTCTGGCGCCTTGCTGCTACCTCTCTACAACCCCAGTGAGAGACTTGTCTTGCCCCTGTCTTAGGAACACTGAGGCAAAGAACTCATTGAGGAGTTCAGCCTTGTCCCCCCTGTCCATCACCAATTGCTTCTGCCCATTTAGTAGGGGTCCTATTTCTCCCTGGGCCTTCCTTTTACTCCCTATATAGCTAAAAAACAATTTCTTGTTGTCCTTTACTTGGGATGCCATCCTCAGCTCCATGGTAGCTTTGGCCCATCTAACTGCCTCCCTACAAGCGCGAGCAGAGGAGTTATACTCCTCTTTGGTGATCTCTCCCTGTTTCCACTTTTTATGTGCTCCCCTTTTGGCCCGTAGGTTGCCCTGGATTTCTCTGGTCAGCCAAGGAAGCCTCCTGGCCCCTTTCCCTCTTTTTCCTCACATCGGGATTGTCTCCCTTTGTGCCCGAAGGATCATTTCCTTAAGGCACAGCCACCCTCCTTGGGCTCCCATCAATTCAAAACTCCTACTCTGCAGTGCATCCTTGACTAATTGCCTGAGTTCATTGAAATCAGCTTTCCTAAAGTCTAGCACTTTCACCCTACTAGTTACCTTACCCACTCGACGTCTTATGAAGAATTCTATTATTAGGTGATCACTGTCCCCCAGATGGCTACCGATTTGTAGGTCCCCTACCATGTCATCCCCCATTGCCAATACCAGATCCAGTAAGGCATTCCCCCTAGTGGGACCGTGTACCTCCTGTGTCAGGTGGAGGTCCTTTACACAGGTTAGAAACTTGCGTGAATGGTGGGACTTTGCTGTCTGCGTCTCCCAGCAGATGTCTGGGTAGTTTAGGTCCCCCATGACTACCTCCTCCTTAGCTTTTATGGTCTCCGAGAGCTGCCTCAGGAGCCCCAAATCTAGTTTTTCCCCTTGGTGTGGGGGTCTCTAGAAGACCCCTGCCACCAAATCCCTTTCTCCTTGCCCCCCATGTAACCCACAATCCTTCTACTTCCTCATCCTTCGATTCTGTCCTGATGAGGGTCGATGTATATTGCTCATTGACATAGAGCGCAACCCCTCCCCCTTTGGTTGGATGAATGAACTGTAAGGTGGATAGGAAATTGGTTGGAGCATCAGGCTCAGAGGGTAATAAATAATCAATGGCTCAATGTCTAGTTGGCAGCCACTGTCAAGTGGAGTACCCCAGAAGACAGTCCTGGGGCTGTTTTTGTTCAATGTCTTCATCAGTGACATGGAAGATAGCATAGAGTGCACCCTCAGCAAGTTTTCAGATGGCACCAAGCTGAGGGGAGTAGTAGATATGCTGGAGGGTCGGGCTAGGATTCACAGTGACCTAGACAAATTGGAGGATTGTGCCAAAACAAATCTCATGATGTTCAACAAGGACAAGTGTAAAGTCACATGCACCAGTACAGGTTGGGGGCTGACTAGCTGAGCAGCACCTCTGCAGAAAAGGACCTGTGGGTTGCAGTGGACAATAAGCTGAATATAAGCCAGCCATGTGCCCTTGTTGCCAAGAAGAGTAATGGCGTTCTGGGCTACATTGGTAGGTGTGTTGCCGGTAGGTCCAGGGAAGTGATTATTCCCCTCTATTCAGCACTGGTGAGGCCACATCTGCAATAGTGTGTTCAGTTTTGCCCCCCAAGGTATACCACCCCCTCTTGCCCACTACAGAAAGGATGTGGACAAATTGGATAAGAGTCCAGCAGAGGTCAACAAAAATGGTGAGGAGGCTGGGGCACATGACTTATGAGAACAGGCTGAGGGAACTGGGCTTATTTAGTCTAGAGAAGAGGAGACTGAGAGGGGATTTAATAGCAGCCTTCAACTACCTGAAAGGGGTTCATAATAGGATGAAGCTACACTGCTCTCAGTGGTGGCAGATGATAGAACAAGGAGCAACAGTCTCAAGCTGCAGGAAGAGAAGTTTAGATTAGATATTAGGAAGAATTTTCTCCCTAGGAAGGTAGTAAAACACTGGAACAGGTTACCCAGAGAGGTTGTGGAATCTTCATCCTTGGAGGGTTTTATGAGCCAGCTAAACAAAGCTTTGGCTGGGATGATCTAGTTGGAGATGATCCTGCTTTTGAGGACTAGATGGCCTCCTGAAGGCCCTTCCAATCATAATTTTCTATGATTTTATAAGGATCTGGTTCCTTGGTGTCTCTTTAAATGTTTTTAAAACTGTTGCCCTTTTCCCAAATGCCATGGAAGTCAGTGGAAAATGATTATAACAAAATTATTACTAATGACAGAGCTGTAAAAAATGCTCCTTTTTCAGAAATAGGCACTCTAGTTTATTCTGTCTGTCAAAATTGACATTTCTGTTAACATTTTAAAGACTGTAGCCATTTCACAGTAAAACCTGTAATCCTGAAAATCTGCTTGTCTTGATGCAAAGTTGGAAATTTTATGTTTTCTCATTGGGATCATTTTACTGTTTAAAAACATGCAGTTTCACAACTAGACAATTTTAAACAGTCAAAACAAATCCCCAAAATTTCAACCATACTAATTTCCAAATATCTGTTTATCTATAATTGATACAGATCTAATTTTAAGAGTCTCTGAAGCAATCATTTTAAATTAGTTTTTGTTTTAATCGTGTAATTTAGCAGCAATTTATCTTCTTATATTGAACTGTATCTAAGCAAGTACCCTCTATAATGGGCCAGGCAAAATACTGCCTGTGGGCTAGATCCGGGCTGCCAGGCATTTTCATCTGGCCCACAGGGTCCACCAAAAAATTGTGGCCCACCCAGCCCTTCCACCCATGAGGGTAGGAATTGGGTGCCCATGTGGATACACACCCCCAAACATACCCTATTGCACCTCACTCCCACTCTTGTGGGCAGAAGGGCTCGGCCTGGCCAGCACACAGCTTCTGAGTAGGGCTGCTGCTGCTAGAGCCCCCAGGGACCTATTCAACTTCCCTGAGCTCCTGCTGGCTTCAGGCAGCAAGTAGGGAAGCAGCAAGGGTGGAGCCGCAGCTCAGAAGGAGCATGGGGCTAGGGCTGGTGGCAGCACAGAGCCTGAGCCTGGGGGGGAGGAGGGAGGCAGTGGTAGTGCAGAGCTTGGGTGGGTAGCGTGTGGGTGTGAGGAGGGTGTTGGGGCTCCCTCCCCACAGTATCCCCATAATGTACAGCCCTGGCAGGTGGTGGAAGCTGCAGCAGGTGGGGGTGCTCAGGATGCTCATGCTTGGTGCAGGCTCCTGGCCAGATGTAGCTCCAGCCAGAACTGCACATCACAGCAAGGGGCACAGCCCCTGCCAGGCTATCTGTAGTGCCATCACTCCCTGCCACACGTGTGCAGCCCCCTTCAAGAGCACAGCATGGGAGAGAAGCCCCAGACACTGGAGCCAACTGCCTTCCCTGCTGGGGCTGCATGGTATGGGAGGGAAGCCCCAGGCACCCTCCCTGGGGGGATGGGAAGGCAACCAGCTCCAGTGCCTAGGGCTTCCCTTCCATGCCCACTGAGTGCAGGGACCAGCACAAACTACCTGGCGGAGGCTGCGCTCCTTGCCGCAATATGTAGTGCTGGCTGGAGCTGTGCCTCACTGGGCACCAGCACCTAAGCCAGGCATGAGCACCCTGAGCACCCCTGCCTGCTGCTGTTGCACCACACCCCCAACCTTCCTTCATACCCCACAAACCCCACGCACCCACACCCTGCCCCTACAGCCCCACAACCTCCCCCACACTCCGCACACCCAGCCCCCCACCATACACATACACAGCCCCATACACACACACAATATACAAGACTAAGAATTCATTTTTAAGTTATTATGAAATCACCTCCATATACACTATGCAAACACAAATCATAACAAAAATATTTTTGTAATAAAATTAAAATATGTTATAGTAGGTGTGGCGCACACAGTCTGGTGTGTGGTAGGTTATCCTGGGTGGGATAGGGGAGGCTGGGGCCAGCAACTGTACTAGCCCCAACAGCCCTACCTGAGGTCTTGGGAGCCTTGCTGCAGCCACAGTGCTTGTGTAGCTGTGAGCCTGGCCAGGAGCAGGAGTATGATTCCAGCTGGCCAGGCTCCCGTTTTGAGCAGCATGCACTGCCGCCATGTGCACCATTCCACTTTTTCTTTTGGCGTGGGTTTTTTTGACCCTGGGATCTCCCGGGGCCACTTCCCCCCTCCCAGCACTGCAAGGTAGTGCAGGGAACACCTACATGTGCAGTGTGTGGTGCCACAGACAGGTCTGCAGTGCCACATACTTCATGTCCATGCTCGTCTGGACATAGCCAGTAATTTCAAATAGGACTCCATAGTGCTTAAAACATTCTGACCTGTTGTGATCTTTTTGACTTCTTTGCAATAGAAAAATTGCTGTATTATTTTTCCATAGTCAAAAAAAATGAATGAATACTAAGATACAGCATTTCTGAGGGTGCCCTGAGCTTAAAAGGTTGAGAACCACTGGGCTAGGCAGTCAGGATAACCAGAAATGTATTAAGTGAAGAGAGTTCTAAGATTTTCAGTGTTAACTTCCAGGTAAAAGATAACTCTGATTTTTTGTGAGACAGTGAATACTTGTAGGAAGGCTTTGAATGAATGTTATTTTTCAAGGCCATACTGCTAGATCACAGTCCTAATGCATACTTGGATATGGAGGAATAATCCAGCTCATGGTTTTATGTGCAGCTGTGCCAATTAATCCATCCGCTATCTCTTTCCTTAATCATTTGATCATTTTAGGGATTATGTCATCAGAACTAACAACTGCTCAGCCCTGTAGAAACTTCATTAAACAGCTGGAAGATTGGCAAATATCTTGAAATATCTTAAAAATGGTTTGTCACGATACTTCTTTTGTCTCTAAAACAACACAACTCCAGTATCCAATTTCAGATCGCCATCCATACATTCCAGTCATAGGCCATCTGCTAGAAGAAAAAAGTTAGTTTAATTTCTCTGTTTCACTTCATTTGAGTTTTAACTTAGCTTATCAGTCCTGGTATAACTTGAATGTGGGAATGGATAGCAGCAGGGTTCTGCAGTGTAAAGTAGGCCTGCTAATTGCTTTGACGTCTACAGTTTTTCTCAGGGCTGACTGAAGTTATTTCACAGTAATTTCATCAGAAAGTACAAAGTCGTGTGTACCTGCACTCATGACCCAGCAAGCATCAAAATTCATTATAAAAAAAAAAAGTGCAGCCATACTATTAGACTACTCCACTAAGCAGCCACTCAGGCCATGCAGGCACTTCAAAAATGTATTGAATAAGTAATAAGAAAATAAGATTTTTTAACTCTGTAAGACTGTTGCTGCCAAACTCCAAACTAATTCATGAAAACTGTGGTCAACCTTTGATGCATACCTTCAGGAGTAGGGAACATTTGAAGAGATCTTTCTAAGGATTTCCAGTATAATTATACTGCTTTTTATATGTGTTCTGAATCGTTATAGTACTACAGAAAGTACTAGGTCCACCGTAGTTATATTTCCTAATGTCTCAGAGTCTCGGAACTTCATGGGGCAAGAACACTGAGCAAGCTTCTCTATGTCTGAAGAAAGATAGCGACAAGCTTTTACCTTACCAGCACTTGCTTATCCCCAAAGCTTAATATACAGAGGTACAGTGAGTCTAGTAGGGTAGTCATAATACTGTGATGTTACTAGGCATGAAGTTCAGCAATAAGTCTCAGAACCTGGGATTGGACTTGCCCAGGATCATCACAGCTGTAAAGCCACCCTATTACAGCTGCATTTTCAACTAAGGATAATCTATTCAGATCACAGTCAACTGTGATAGGATATTTACTGCAGGCTTCCTCTGAGCTTTTATTTTTATAACGTATATGAAAAACAGAAAAGAAACTCATTATTTTATCTCAAAGTCACAATAAAATAACAGTCCTGTGCATCTATGTAGTGATGTCCTGTCTTTAAAGATTCTGGGTGTTGCCGTGGGTATCTTAGAATAACTATATGTATTAGTAAATCAAGCTGTATTTTATTCACTATTTTCTGCAACTTTTTAACAACAGTAATTCATGGATTTCATCTTATTGTTGAGAAGAGTAAAATCTACATTAGTTCAATAGAATTTAGGAAAATGCAAACAGAAACCACCATAAATACTACATGAGAGTTCAGCTTTTGTCTTCAAGAAGTTTGGGGCCCCAAATGTGACGTGACGTGGAGAGATAAACAGATGCTTACAAAAGGCGCAGGCATTCATCTTATAGAAGAATGGAAGCTTAGTAGAGCATGAGCATCAAAGGACATGAAAGTATAAGATCTGATCATTGAGATATTATTTGGGAAAGTCTACAAAACTACTGAAGGAAAACTTAATACTTGAAGAGGCCTTGTAGCTCAACACAAATTCAAAATGTACTACTGCATTCCTTCTCCTTGTGAAATGCTGAAATAAACATGAATGCAAATGTTCCCTCATGATAGTAAGCAGTAAATTACTACCTAAATTCAAGTTCTCTCTCCAAAATAGAGAGATGCAAATGGCAATCATAGACATGCAGAAAGATTTAATGCAGAAGGGCATTGTGCTCTTAGAAATGCTTTCTTCAGATAAGTCAAACTGACATCCTAGCTGCTAGTAGTCATTAAAGAGCCATATCACTTTTCACAAGAGTTAATATGCCTCCATCCATTTCCACTTTAAGAAACAACATTAAGCCTACTTAAATTCACCCATGTTTTCAGAGCTAGTTACCTTTTCCTTTTTCTGGCCTGGACTGTTGAGCAGTACTGCACTGGAAACCTTCTCCCCCACACCCAGGAGGCAGAGAGATTTTGAAACTGGATAAAGTGATTCTCATGCAAACCTAGGCTGGCTGTTTGGTTGTTGTTTTCTTTTTTCCAAATGTTCAAGGGTCCATTGGCAAGCACGGCATTATATAAATATATATTTTTATTTTGTTTTTGTTTTTTCTTTAAGTTATTCGCAAAGTATGGGAGCACAGGAGATCACTTATCTACTTCAGCTTTATGCCCTCCAGGCCTAGCTTATGGTGTGGATGCTCACCCTTCTGCCATACTAGTAAAATATAATGTCTGGGCATAAAAAACCTATTTTCTCTGGTCCCATTTGATTCTGATTCCTTAGTAATACCAGCCAGTGTTGGTGCACTCTGTTTATGTACTGGAACTTAAAGCTGATCTCTCTTCAGATAGAATTAGCAGCTCGTGCCCTTGTGTACATGTTAGAGACACTAAATTACCAATTATTTTGCAGACATGCTTTAGGAGCATTTGAGAGTCCTGTTCTTCTTGATGAAGCTGAATCAATACCTGACTCATGTGTCTGCTACCCAGTTCTCTAATCACTTGCCTGAGCAGCAGAGTATGGAATTCTATAGCTCACCTGAGTAAGGATTTTTTTTTTTTAATGGTTTTGAAAGCTTAACAGCAGCCATTTTATTTCATGCTTTCCTCCAGTGGAGTACTATGCAGTGACAACCCGTTTACTTACTTCTGAAGTCCCAAAACCAATAAGTACTTATACACCTGCTAACTTCAAACCTGTACTTATAGTTAAATGCATGCATAAATGTTTGCACACTTAAAGCACTATTTTGTAATTAAAAGATCCATAATGGATGAATGTACAAAATATAAAGATTTAGCTCTAAATATACCTGAGCTAGAAAGAGACCTGACCTGCAAAGGGAAAATCTATAGTTGGACCTGTATTTTTCCAATGTTTAGGGTTTTCCAGATTCTGAGTTTCAATTCAGGACCAATTATAAGGGAAAAAAAACATAGTCTGATCTTACTAGGTTCCACGGCTCAGTTTCTTGTGAGACTGTAAGTGTTTTCTCCCAGTCAAAAACAATTGTTTTATTTATTTTGGGTTTTTAAGAAATTAATTATAGATATAGTTTGCTGTTACATGTATTATCTAACATGCAAATATGTGACAAATATACACACAGGAATGCACATATTGCCTATATATCTTTATCATTGTACAAAGAAAAATAATGTGGCACATATGTTGGTAGATGAGGTACAAAACTTTTCACTAGCTGTGGTTGAGAATATCCGTATTGCTTACAAGAGGCAAAATCACTATTGAATGATGCAGGTCATCCCACAGGAGTGAACATATATACTGCATATGCTACATCTGTTATAGAAAAGCTATTTTTAAAATGATTTAAAGTTTAATATATATATATATATATATATATATATATATATATATATTCTTGTACGGCCTTGCTTGTAGAAGCACAACAGAAAAAACCGCTAAAAGGGACTGACACGACTTTTATTTTTAAAAATGTAAGAATGTTAAAGTCCACTGTATTATTTTTGAGGGAACAAGCTCTGTATATCCAGTCATATTTAGTGTATGATTATGCTCATAGACTGTCCTTTCAAATGGGTAAATTGATATTTTGTCATTGAAACGGCAAAAAATATGATGATGAAAGTTTTGCCAAAACTGTAATTGGAACTCCCAAGCCTTTCATTATTCCATATCCTATGATCAAGTCTGAGTTTGCAAATGTGGCATAAGATTCAGGCTGAGGCCCCTTCAAAGTGCAAGGGTGTACTTTTTTCAATGATTAAAAATCCAGATCTATGGAGAGGGCAGATTCTTTGACTTTAAATAATAAATGCACTTATAAACTTTGAGTTCCCATACACAACAAATATCTAGCAGAGACTATATCGGTGAGAAGGATTTTAGATTTACAAGTCTGATACTTCCTAAGGACAAGAAGTCACTTTGCCACATAAACTGCCTGGTACTACTTTAGGTATATCAATAGGAGTTTCAATAGGAATACCTGTATTAGAATTGTGGGAACAGAACCTTAATTTGCTTAGTCCAGTATTGAGGATCTCTGCTGTTAATGCAGTTGACTTCTAAGCTAGGTACAGACATTCAAAAAGCCCAAGAGGGATTCAAGCTAAGTTCTGCAGGTTTCTTTAACTGGACTAGTTTAGTTCAGAAGTGAACAGAATGTAAGTTCTCCATTGGGGTGGGGTGGTCACTCAGGCTGCCTGCACTGGCCAAGACCAGCAGGTTTGGGCATTCCTGCATGCCTCCCAGCAGGCTGCTAGAGAATGCCAAGCACAGCTAGCAGCCAGTCACCCCTGATTGGCCACCCCTTACCCCAGCCCTGCCTTCTGCCAGCGGCCAGCTATCAGCTATGGCAGGCGTGCAGCAGGGCAGGGTGGCTCAGGCTGTGCCTGCTGTCAATGGCAGCCGGAGCTGGGGAGGGAAGGGGAAGGTAGATGGAGGCCTCTTCCACATAGACTTGTCCCCAGCCCTGGCCCCCCCAGACACAGATCCCAGCATTCCCCACTGCCTGGCTATGGCTGTGGCTGTGTCCCTGCATCCATCTCCCTGCATGACAGAGCAGCATGGAGTAGGTGGACTGTTTCCTTCCCACCATGCCTGGCACATGGGGAGAAGCTTCCCTCCTCCCCGCACTATTCTGTCATACAGGGAGACACAGGGGCACAGATGGAAGGAATACCCCCTCTTCACCCCAGCTACTACTGTCAGCTGAAAGGAGGAAGGACTGGGGACAAAGCTGGCTGAGTTGCAACGTACAACAAGTTGGGACCTGAAGAGCAGCCTGGGATGCCGGCCAACAGCAACCTGAGTCAGGAGGGCATCTAGCACAGAAGTTTGATAGACCGGTCTAACCTAAATCACTTAAGTCTAATACCACATTGATCCAGGGATATCTTAGACTGGATTTTTAAACCAGTCTATTTTAAACCACTTTATGTGTGCTGAACTGTTCTGTTACAGGTTTAAACTGTTACAGGTTTAGACCAGTTTCTGATCACTTATATAGTCATTTTGTGTAATGTCTGTACCTGGCCTTGAGGTGGAGCACACCAATGGCTTTAAAATATTGGGGATTTTTTTTTTTAGTTGGTTAGTTGTGGGGTTTTTTGGATACTGAATTTAGCTTTCTGGCATTGTGTTCAGCTCTGACTCGAAATGCTGTTGAATGATTGTGGAGTCTGGATCTAAACACATCTTAACATTACTACAGAAAAGATGACTTTGTAGAGGTGAAAAAAAAGGTATATTGATCCTTTAGAACACTGGAAATGGCAGAAACATTGCTTTGACCCTCTCTCCTCCTGCTTACCCCACTGGTTTGTACAACTGAATAATTTCCAACAAAGTACATTCCCGTGGCATCTGCCAACCGTAATCATTTCTAAGCGGTGTTACACAAGCATGCTGCAGGATAGTAGAGACTGATAATGATAATACATGTAATTAGCTTTGAAGCCAAAGATGACTCCAGATGTGATGATTCATTGATGGTAATTATTGTTACAAAAGCATCTTAAATAACCTGTTGAAGATGGCATAGGTTAATGCCCTCCTTTTTCTGCTTTAAGAAGAGTGGTCAAAATCATTAAGCCACTTGGATTAAGTCAGATGGCAGAACACTCCAACCATAAAGCTTGATTCTGTACCATTTAAAATAAGTGCTAGAATTCTTACATAGTAGTTCCTGGGTTCCATTAGCTCAATTCACAAAGCTGCTTTGAAATATTATGACAGTTCTTATAAATGCATAATACCTGGCAACCAAAAAAAGGGTCCTTATTGTCAACAGATAAAGTGACCCCCACCAGATTATTGTACCAAAAAAGGGTAAGTGACACAACCATCTGTAACTGGTGATGCGGTGGCGGAGTGTGTCCACAGTCTGACCCACCATGCAAGCGGCGCGTGATCACAATGTTAAGTAGGGAGTGATCACCGGTGGTCTAGCCAACCAAAGACCACCTAATGGACATGGCTGGCCAGCATGTCCATGTGTTCCAGAACTTACCATCAGGGGAGCTTTCTGATTGGCTAAAAATTTTATATAGGGGACCGCACGCCTTGGTGCGAGGTCCCCGGGCTCCGACTCTTGAGACAGACTGATCGCCTGTCTTGGGGCCTGGTCAGACCCCTAGGTCACCAGCAGAAGCTGCTCTGGTTGCTCCGAGCGCCATAGCTTACTGCCTCACAAATCCGGAACGTCCTGTACCTTGTCCTAGCCAGACATTGTACTTGTATCGTACTTAGACTGCAGTCTTCACCCGTCACCCATCACTTGTCCGTCATCTGTATTTCCTTGCTGTTGTATATAGTTTATCATCTGTATCGTTCACCAAGTCATATCACCCACCAAGTTATTTCGACCTACCGTTCGACTGTTGTGTAAGTAAACATCAAGCTTTATTTCACCCCCTCATTGCCTCCGGTGTTTATCTCCCTCTCGCACCTGGCATCCCCAAGCGTGTCTGGGTTGGTGTCACCACCCGGTGCCCCACTCAGGATGCGACTGCGGCCGTTTTCCCACATACCTTACGGAGAACGCGCCCACACTTAATAACTCTTTTTGCCTAGGAACCTTCAATATATAGATTCATGTTTACCATTCTGTCTATTTACATTTTCCAGCCCTATATCCTCTAAGGAGCAATATCACCTGAACATTTAAATAAGCAGAGTAAGTAGAGAAACTTCTTTCCTGCGTATATTTTTCAAACAATTTAAAGCTCTCAGAATTATGGTCTCTGCAAGCATTCTCACCATCATTCTCATATTTGGACATGCAGATTCCTGTGCTGTTACTCCAATGTATTCATGATTAAATCAAGAGGTAGGCCACCTTTTGGCTAGGGGCAGAAGTTACACATAACCTGGTACAAGTGATCAGAAACTAGTTTAAACCTGTAACAGAACAGAAGTTCAGTGCATATAAGCCAGTTCAAAATGGCTAAAACTGGTTTAAGATAAACCTGGTTGAATGTAATATCAGACTTAAGTGATTTGGGTAAAACCAGTTTATGGAACTTTTGCCCCAAACCTCTTCCTGGTTCAAGTTAAAACACAGTCCCCCATCATCCCAGAATGCTTTCCAGCCCTATACTGGGCTGTGCTGTCTGCTCCAGAGAGCAGGGCTGGCCCCTTCCCTCTCTTCCCTAGCCAGAGCACTATCACTACTCCAGCTGGCTGAGAAGGGGGTGAGGGGCTGCAGCCAGGGTCTGCCTGGCAGAGACACAGTGGCGTCTGACAGGCTTTGCCCTGCCCCACTGCCCCTCTCCACACTCAAGCAGGGATCCCCCCCTCCTTCCCCTTTCTCATTGGCAGGACCCCATCTGGCACCCCATTTTTCCTCAGGCTGCTGGCATCTGGCCATGGCCCCCGCCCCCATGCTAGCTAATGCTGAGAGGTGTCTCCAATTTCACTGGAATGAAGGCAGACAGAAGAGTGTCCCCTTAGGGCTTTTGGGAACTAATCAGTAGGGCAGCTAGGAATGTTTCTCAGCCAGCCAGGGCTCCAGCTCTCCCTCCCTACTTCCTGGGTTTCTTTGAGGTTTTTTGACTCTTCTGCTTTCTCTCGCTGCTTTTGCCACCCCTGCCTCACTCCCCCTGCCACACACCAAACATCCAGACCTTTGCTGAGCACTTTACTTAATCTCCAGGACTCTTTATATAGGAATAAATCTTCCCATCACAGTGAGAGCATGGAGGCAGGGGGTACATTTGTCTCTCCCACTGAGGTCTAGAGTTGCATTGCTGTGATTATTAGTAGTAGCAGTGTGTGCGTCTGGGATCTCTGTTCAGCTTCTTTGTTTCTTAAAGGGGATGAGGCTAGCAGCAAGGCAGCTGTTTTCCAGCTGCATTCTAGCTGTTGAGAGAGAGAGAGCTTGTGAGTGGGAACCAGCATGGCTGAGCAAGAAGCCAGTGGTTTGCAACTGCTTGTACCCTGCAAGTAAGAAGAGCCTGAACTAATGAGAGACACTTTTGGTGGTGGTGGTGGGGGGGGTTGTAGTGTTTGATGGGCTTTGTGTTCCGATAAGCTCCATGCTGATTTGCTTTGAAGGTAGAATGCAGGCATCTCTTACCCTGAAACCCTTATATCAAATGAAGTTTCACTAAGTAGCAATTAATGCTGGTGAGGGCAACATTCCCCAACCCCTGAGCAGTGAGCAAGGGAAAATCCAGACTAGAGACTGTGCAGGCAGGGTGGGGGGTTTAAACTCCTCCCTAATCATAGCAGCCTCGCCACTACCTCTCCGCCTCCCCCCCCCCCCCAGCTCAGCATTGTCAAAGAGAAGGGAGGGTTCACTCTAGCACCTCCCAGCTTCTGGCCTGAAGCACATGTGCATTTCTTGAATCAAAAGTGAATGTCTATCCACTTGCAAATCAGTTCAAGTGGTGCAGGTTAAACTAGCCTGCATAGATTGAATCAATTTTGGCTCCAGCTTGAATATTTATACTTAGTCTTCATGACTGCAGGCCAGAAGAGGTCGGGGTTAAGGGAATGGGGTGCTAGGACCTGCCTGCTACAACCTCTTCTCTCTGCAGTGGCAAGGAGAGAGGATCTGCAGCTAAAGCCTCCCTTTGCTGAATGCTGCCAAAGGCACAAGTGCATGGGCCAGATCTAGTGCCTTGCAGGCTGTAGGTTGTTGGCTTCTACTTTAGTCTATACGTAACACTTCTGTCTTCTGATTTGGCCCTCATCTCCTGACCTGTAGTGAATCAGAAAGTGATTACAGAATGAATAAAATGAAAGAATAACATTTAGAATAATAAAGAAAACATTGAAGCACAGGTAATTGGTTTTAAGTAATGTGATCCAGCATTCATAATAATAAACAACATCAGATGCAAGAATTTGCAGGTTTGTCGGTTATCCCCTTCCATAAACATTAAACTCATTTTTACTACAACAGGCCTTCACCACTCACCTCTGATGTCAGAGGATGGCTATGACAAATTTAATCCCTAACACTATATCTGGAGAAGCAAGGAAGTTATTATCTTTGAAAGTGAAATGAATGGCATAGCTCTTTCTAATGTTCTGCAATATGTGAATGAACTGTAAAAGGAACATTTTAGATTATTTAGCAAAACCTTTCTGCCTAGGGTACAGTTCACATTTGTTCACCATTGTTAATGTGAGGAATTGCTGCTAAGCCATCACTTCATCAGTTATCATTGCAGGGATGAATTGTGCAAAGTAAAAGTTCATGAATCTTTCAGGAAGGTCTTTCTGAAAACAGTCTTCACTCTTCAGTTTCAATGAGAACATTTTCAGGATCTGGATTAACTTAGGGAGAAATTTTCTGTTCTTTAGAACAGGACTTACTGCAACCAGAGGATAAATTCCACCATAGTTCCCTTGAGCCTTGATTTGTGGAAATAGCAGCTGGAGTTTTCAGCAGCATATTACCTAGTGGACAAATCTGATTCAGCAGCAGGTGTTAATGTAACAATTAAAGGGAAAATGCAATGTAGAAGGCAAGTCATTTAGATGACATGAAAAGTAAGGAAATATCAGATACAGTGACTTAGAAGAAATAAAACTCCTTATAGCGTTGGTTCAGTTAATCCTAATGATTCAAATATGAACTGGTTTTGAACAATGGAAGGCTACAATAGTTTTATAAAGAAATGTTTGTTTTAAAGATGTCATCATAAAGGGCAGTAGAAAACTATACGAGAGACCAAAATCTTGGCTTGGAAGAGTCCATCTAATTATTTTTGCTCTGCTCATTTTTTTAGTTTTTACTGAGTAAAGGAGAACCCGATGCTTTAATATCCAGGTGGTTCACAAACCATTTAATTCACAGGGGGTTGCAAACTGGAGGACGAGCTGTGCCATTGATTGCTGTGGCTTTTACTTCTCCACTAAGCTGGAGCTCATCACCAGTCCCACGCAAATGATCAGAAAAACAGCATGCTTTGAAATAAAGCTGCAGCAAACAGCTGAAGCATCTCAGGGGTCCTGCACAACATAGCTGTGGCTACATAGACCCTTGGCTAGTTCACGAACTCTCATCTTTGTGAGGGGGAAGAGAGCCTGTGGAGAATCCAGCTGTTATTGTGTTCACAAAATTTAGACAAAGATTTAAAAAATGACTAAGTTTTTTCATCACTTTTGAAAGATGGGCTTTGGGCAAGAGCTGCCAGACTCAGGAAGGCCTTTGACTTTCCTTCGTTTCATATTCTTGCCAATAGCAACTGTTCTCCATTTTCCCGTAGGTAATCACCTAAGTGTGAAAGGGTCAAAAGTAAACTGAGCAAATTACTATGTAATCATGTATAATATTAAGCAATGTAAAATATTTTGCTAAAAAAAACTAGCTGTGCTGTAGTGAAATCCCACAATGTTATGCAAATATGATCTTGAGTAGAATAATGTGGAGTATGCATATGTAGAGATTACGCATGAATGCATAATTGATTGACTTATATAGTCTCTGATTTTTAGCGCATGCCTGCCTTGTGTCCTAAAAGAACTGAAATTTTGATTGAGGCTATAATTTTGATTGAGGCTATGAAATAAAATGCAGAGAGAGATTCAAACAGACTGGCAGATTGGCATAAACTGATGGAAAAATAAATTGAAACAAATCACTTTCAATGGAGCATCCTTATTTAGTCTGTTGAAGTTATTCTGCATGGACACATTCTGAACATGTATAGATAGATAGAGGGAGAAATTCATGTTTCATTTGCTTATGTAAATGAATGAACCTGAAGACTTCAAACTGATTTGGTGAAACCTTAAAAACCTGTTATAATTAGCAAGGCCAGAAAAGACCACTCAGCCTATTGAGTCTGACCCCAAATACTTTGCTAAACTATTTCCTATCAATATCTTCTGTCTAGTTTATTTTTTAATACCTCTTGTAGTTAGAATTATATCACCATGAAGACTTAGCAAATCACCCTTAGCAAGTTATTTATTCTATGAATATTAGGCCTGTGTGAATAGGCAACTATTCGATCTGGATTCGGCCAATTCAGATGCATCTGATTTGATTCAGAGATCTGAATCGCTTTTCTGATTCAGTTCGGCCTAATCGATTTGGAAAAGATTCGGCAATTTGGCCATGGGGTATAATGGGGAATCAATGAAATATCTATAACGTTGTTTTTTGGATGATTCAGATGAAACTTGCAGGGATGGTAGCTGCTGCTAAGGGCATGAAGTCTGCCAAGTTTCACGGTGATAGGTGTAGGGGAACCACTTCAAAACCTTAAAATGTCCTTGGAAAAGACTTTTGTTTGAAATAAAGATATGTTTTTATAAAGGATTTTTTTCCACGTGCGCGCGCTTGTGTGTGTGTGTCTATATATATATATAAACTCTAGTTTGTGTTCATAAACCTACTCTAGTCTTACAGCACGATACTGCATCTCCACACTAACAAGCTCTGTGTTCCATGGTAAACTATTGTCTGATGAAACAGATAGCACTGGTGTACTGAGGTCTCAGTGGTTCTTAGAGGAAAGGTAATATTGACATTGATGGAATAGATGAGGTACTGTCTTGCTGACTTTGTTGTTTTCATACTATTCTGCAGAGCTTTGCTGCAATAACAAGTACATTCTAAAAAACACGGTAGAATTACTAGAATAAGCACTTTTGAAAACTCAGTCATATGCACCTTCCAAGGAAATTGAAATAGACTTCCAGCTTGCCCAAATATGCTGAGATCCAGCCAAAGAAATATTACAATACAGTGTTCTTATAGAAATGAACAATTTCATCTCCCCAAAAGTGAAGTTCTAGGCTGTGTCGAGCCCTAAAATCTTTGGTATTATGTGAGTTTAACCTGGGCCCTCTCCACTGGAGTACATTTCACCCTAATGGACTCTATTCCCATTAAGGGCTATGGAGTTTATATTAGTAATTCCCATTTTTACAGATGAATTAACTATGTTCTTTCCCTGTTTTGAACATTTACAGCTGTTCTTGGCTTGGCAAAACTGGTTCATTACTTGTAAACTCTGTCATCCTTTATTTTAGGATTCACAGTTTGCTTGTGTCCCATTCATTAAGAAACCCAAACCTTTCCCCTCCCCCCCCCCCCCAACAAGCCCCACAAATTAATAAGGGCCCTCTGGCCTTTCCCATTAAACCACAGGTCTGCTTTTGCTTCTGTTTTCTCCAGGAGATGTTAGTTTGGCAGAAGTATATGTCCTAGACCTAGGCACCATCTACAGATCTTGTACTTAATTCACTCATTATTTATTTTCTCCTCAGACTCTTCCACTGCATTTTTATAGTTTTGTTGTGTTCAGTCTTGCCCATTTTATCCTTCATACTTTACCTAATGTATTTATTTCTCACCTTTTTTTTTCTTACACCTGCTCTTAATCTAAATGTAGACTACAAGCATCCAAAAGTATATTTGGTTCATCCATTCAAAATGACGGCATTCAAGAGGATTTAAAATTGAGCGCAATGAGCTCCTTGATCCATAAATATTGTTCCATGTTCCACTACTACATAAATATTGTAGTAAGAAAACAGTGGTCTCATTTTCAAAGGTGATAAGCACCTGTAACTCCAAGTGAAAATAGTGGGGGTTATAAGGGTTTGAGCACTTGAATCATTTAACTATACATTGGATTTTGTTGTTGTTGGTCTTGTTTGGTTATTTCATTTTTTTTAAGGCAATTCCACAATACAACAACAGTTCTAAAATGGTTGCTGTATTTGTGGTCTGTGGGCCACTACTGGTCAGCAGAATATTTCCAGATGATCTAACGGAGCTAATAGGTCACAATACCTGTGGTCACAGTACCTTGTTTCTCTCTTTTGCTCAAGGCTACTTCTGTAGGCATCCAAATTCTTCACTGCTTAGCAGCGATGCCTATGGAGGAGAGAGGGGAACAGAGCATATGAGGGAGAGAGGTAAAAAAGAGCAAGTGTAAACTGTGATTAATTTTTTTTTCCCCCAGAAAGGACAAAGTACTTGTCACATTGACAGGTAAAATATGGAAATGCTTTTCTATCATTACTTTTCCTTGCAAGAAATTGCTGTAGTTGCTGAAGGGATGTTGGGTGATCACAAATGGGAAGGAAAGATTGTCCATGTGATTCTCAATAGTAACAGGAGGTCATCTATAAAGCAATCTGTCTGTTCATATGTGGCTCGTGCTATGAAAAAGGTTCACCTGGAGGATATTTTCTACTTTCAGATTTTCAGGTTTTATTTAAGTACTGCATACCACGATACTGGCATGAATCTTTCTCTCCAGTCTGATGAATGAATTGGGCCCCAGGTAAAAGCATAGGACAAAAAAGATACTTTTCCCAGCTTCATTCTATGAAAAGAAAAAAGTTTGTTGAATACTATTTATCTCAATGTGTCATGCTCTGATATTAAAAACAAAGCTGAAATAATAAGAGACAATGTTGTACAACTGGCAAACTGAACAGATTAGATCTTTCAATTAGCATGCTGATAGATCCACATTCAAACCTCTGTGTAGCTATTAATATGATTGTCACACAAGAATATAGATCTAGGTGCATCTCAAGATTGTCTCTCTCTTAATTTTAGGACAAGTTTCGTCTTGGTAATTTCTAACCTAACCTCAAGTCAGTGAAAGCAATGATGGCACACAAGGAACTAGCTTGAAATGCTATGGTCCCCTAGCATTGCTGTCTAGCAGTGTATTTGCTCTTATTCGATATCGCAGTTAGAGCCAAGGTTGCCAAGACATTGTATGTGGTACCTCAGAAAGTAGGTATCCTCTCATTATCTGATGTGTGCAGGAAGTATGTGATCAAAGCAGAAGCTTGCTGAAATGAAATAGTCCTTCGCACTCTAAAACTTATAACTTACTGGTTTGAAGTCAAGGAGCAAAAGCCAACATCTTTGAAGCGTATAAGCTGCACTGAAGTTCATCTTCCCTTCTAGCAATACTGTATTCATTTTTGCTGTATCTGTTATACACAGCCTCAGTGACAGATGAAAAGCACCCCACGCTGAACCAAGGTAGAAAGGGTTGTATATTCCAAGGTAGGAATGGTAGACAAAAATGAGGTAATGGTGTCCCTCCCCAGTAACATCTAACAACAATCCCCAAGAAGGAATAAAAAGACAGGAAGTAAGCCTAGGAGACATGCCAGATCAGGACCTATGGGATGAGCTGGACAGAGCTGGACTAAGAACTCTTGGAGCAGAGACGCGCGTTTCTTGTTACACTTCCCTAATAAAGCAGTGCAACCCTTTGGCCAGGCCTGGGTGGTAGTTGAAGAGACCGGTTCAAATTTGAGTGAGGTGGTATGAGGGGGCTGGCTTAAGCCCCCACCCAGTAAACCGGGAAGATCTACCTTACTGGAAGTCCTAAAAGGACAACTTTCTCACTTGCAAGCAATTGTGTAACCAATATAACAGTTGATTCAAGGTAAATAAAACATAATTAAGGCTTACCTAAACTTCCCCTTCCGCTAAAATAACTCAATAGTTAAATACCCCAAATAACAAAATACCACAAAGTATCTAACAATACCCCAAACAATAAATAACATCCTCAAACAATCAAAAGCATTCCAAATAGAAAACTCAGCCCAACCAGCAATACCCCTGTACCCCCTCCCCCCCACCCCCAAGTCTTTTCGTGTCAGCTTCTATCTGAGAACTTCCCACTCCAGGATTTCTACCTTGCCCAGTCCATACAGGGTAGAGCTATGAATCCCTCCTGTGCCTCCTACCTCTCCAATGCCTGGCTGGAGATCCTTTCCTGCTGCCCCTCATGCTTCCCCACCACTGCACCAGGGTTGCTGCCACTGCTTCACTTTGGGGAACTTTGCTTTGGGTCTCAGCCACTGCCGCTTTAAGGAGTGCTGCCTTCTGTTTTCCACTGGAAATCCTGAGAGCACTGTTTGGATCACCACCACTCCTACCACTTTAAGGAGCACCACCTCAGTTCCCACCACCTGGGCTAGGGACAGAAATTACACATAAGTGATTAGAAACCAGTTCAATGCTGTAACACAACAGAAGTTCAGTGCACATAAACTGTTTTCAAAATGGATTAAACTGGTTTAAAATAAACTTGGATGGACATAGTATCAGGCTTAACTGATCTAGGTTAAACTGGTTTACTGAACTGCTGTCTCAGATCCCCTCCAGATTCAAGTTAACTCACAGTCCCCCAGCATCCCAGGATGTTTCTGCCATTTCCAGTGTTCTAAAGGATCAATATAATTTTTTCTTTACCTCATTTTTACCCTGTGCAAATTGCTGTAACCTGCTTAAGTGTATAGTTGGTCATGTGACCAGTGGTAGGGGTTCTGAAATTTTATCATCAGTCTCTATTATCCTGCAGCATGTGTGTGTAACACCACTTAAAATGATTAAGGTTGGCAGATGCCACTGGAAAGTAGTTCTTTGGACATTATTCAGTTGTACAAACCAGGGGGGTAATCAGGAGGAAAGAGGGTCAAAGAAATGTTTTATCCTGCGACAACCCCCCCCCCCCCCCCAACTCCCCAGCTTGGGCCTAAACTGTCTGCTCCAGCAGAGCAAAGAGGCATGCTTTAGCATCTCCGTTCCCACTGGCTTCTGGCCTGGGCTACCACAGGCATATGTGGCTGCATTTCCGTAATCAAAAGTGAATATCTGTTCACTTGCTTATCAGTTCAATCTACACAGCTTAGATTAACCTGCGAAGATGGAATCAATTCAGCTTCAGTGACTGTCTGCACTTAGCCCTGAGACACTGGTTCTTAAGCACTGTTTGGTGTTGAGCCACCACTGCTATTCAGGCAGCGCTGCCTGAGGTTGACTAGCCATTCAAGCTAGTTGCACTGTCACTTGAGATCACTATCGCCACTGCTGAAGGTGCCCTAAGATCTCAGCTCTGGCCTCACTAATGAGACCATTTCAGCTGCATCTTACTAGTGAGGATTTTACTGGTGTAAGTGAGAACGCCCTCAAAGTGAGGACTCTGCACTGGAGTCTCCCACGCTCTGTGGGCTCTCCCCCTTTTTTCCCTAACAGCCTTGGAAATTTCCAGTCCATGGTCAACTGTGTCCTGGAGCCTGTGCGTACTTTCCAAATAAAACAAATTGGGGAAGGAAGGCCGGTGACACAAAGATTTGGCCAGTGATGCAAAGATTTAGCTCCCTTTGGCCCCTTATATTTACTTTTTTAAGGCACAACTTAGTGGATGGACACAAACAGACCCTTAATCTCTTGAACCTACATATCTAATGAGGGTATGCAAATTGCAGAACATCTACCATTGGTCACATGACCAAATACACACTTAAGCAGGGTTACAGCAGTTAGCACAGGGCTATAACACATTGCTTTTAAGTGCGTTCCCTTCTACAACAGCTACTCAAAAATGGTATTCTTGGACAGGAGTATGTTAAGTACATAAAAATGGTTTAAAATATTAATGCCTTTACTTTATATATGTCCTCGTGTTAATAAAGTTATAAGGATCATCCTTCACAGTTAAGCTATTTTATCTATCTCAGGGTACAGATGCATGAACAAGTTAACTGCAAAGAAAGCTAAGGCAAGAATTTACCCTTGTTCATCACAGCTACTCCATGAATACTGGAGTAACTCAATGAAAGTGGGGTAAGCTACCTCCTGTGCTGTGGAACAAAAGTATGCACACAAGTAGTCACAAAAGAATGGCTGATGTGTTGCCAGTTCAGGTCCTACCTTCCCTTGCAACACCTTGTTCATGTACATATACCCTCAGATATAAGCAGTCTGTTTCTAAAATGACTCTGTGAATACTTTTCAAGGTCAATGAGATGGTTTCATGGTAGCAATGTGTACTTCCCTTGATCTCTGCTAATCCTTATAACCTTTACTTGTAGAAACTTTTTAAAAGCCATTTGGAATAGAACAAATTTCAGAGAAGCAAAGGTCAGATCTAGCAAAAGGGTTTGTGGTATTTGGATCTTGGCCCAGACAGTCATTCATATTTGCAAGACTACCTACCAAGAGGGTTGACAAATCCTATTGCCTAAAATATAGTTAGCCCTAGGAATTTGAAAGAACCCTCCATGCTATTCTTTCTCCTTCTTTAGAGCAAAAGCATTTTAATAAATGTATTTAAACATAAAGTTGCCTTTACAGGATAAAAAATAAAAGCAATGGATTATTTTCCTAGTAACTCTCCATTCTTTAACATTATAAAACATGCACAGACTGTAGCCTGGGACAGTGTTCTCAGGGGAAGGGGGAGGTCACATTATAAATGGTTGTATAACTATTTAGAAAGTTTTAACTGATCCTCCTCCTATTGCCATCATCAGCAAACTTTTGTTGACTTCTCTGGGAGAAGAACTGGGCCCATTAGCTGTGCATAGTAAATTGTTTTAAACTCCAGCTCTTAGCTGTTAATTTAAAATTCAATATGTCTTTCTGCTTCTCAAATTCTCATCCCTAATGAGGGAGCCTGCCAGACTAAACGAGGGTTGGAGAACATCAATGACACTCTAAAACAGTAGTGACAGCTGAGGAGTCTGAATGGACAGGTTGGTTCAGCTGGAAAAAAACAAAGAAAAAAGGAGACCCTAAAGAGAAAAAAATAACTTGATGTCTCTTTTTCCAAAGCTTGATATACCCGGCAGCTCACTTGTTTTTTTCTTTTTTCATAAAAAGAATAAAGCCGATCAGCCATCCATGAAAAACTATGGAATTATCGTTTGATTAACGGCTCATACTGTCATTAGGTGATGCCTAATTATGCATCAGTGTTTGCCTCATTATGCAGTGAAGCAACATCATGGCAGATTAGTTTGTGAATTGTGAAACAGAGTCCTTTTTTGATAGCTATTCCACACACTTTCTCTCCCTCCTCTCAGACAAAGCATTGAACCTTAACAACAGTTTAGCTCTGTAGCAATATCAACTCCCAAATACCCAACCTCCCAGGCAAACTCCTTGCTGCAAATGACCAAAGAGAGATTGCTTGAATTAATCTCAAGCAGCAGATCGCCTTTCTTTATCACAGTTACAGCAGACTTTCATCAGCTGTAGATTTCTAAAGACTTTAACCCATTATATTCTGTGCCTCTGATACTTTCACTGCGCTACACTTAACTTCTTTTCTTTTCAATAGAGAAAGGAATGATACCCTCTTGAGAAATCAGGACAGTGAAAAGTTCAACCAACCCAAAGTAGGTGAGAGGATACAGGACAATCTTTGCTGATTGGCTGTTCAGGCAGATAAATAGCAAATACAGGTCCAACTTGGTTAAAATGGAGGAATTAGGTCAAGACATCATAGGAAGGAGTGTATCCTCCCTGAATGGTCACACTGCACAAAACTAAACAAGAAAATGTCTTGATGTAGCAATATAAAAAGAGAAAAAAATCAGAATAGTAGTTTGCAGCAATCAAGAAAGTTAACGAAATTGCATGGCTGCAGGAATAAGAGAAAGATGCCCAATATGTCAGAACTTGTAACGATGCCTATCCAGCTTTGAAGTGTTGTTTTCAGATGAGGGTGCTATGCTGAAAAAAAAAAAATCATTTAATTAAGTAAGGAAGCTAAACATGATACTTAAGTTTATTATAGCTTAAAATATGTGTTTAGTTCTAGTTTAGACTAGTTGGAATAGAAAGGCTCCATCCATTAGGACAGTGGTTGGCAGCGCTTTTTGCTTGGCAGCCCAAAATAACCCAGCTCAGGTCTGAGATTCATAGATTCATAGACATTGAGGGCTGAAAGGGACCTCGCAAGATCATCGAGTCCAGCCCCCCTGCCATAGGCAGGAAGTCTGCTGGGGTCAAATAATCCCAGAAAGGTAAGCATCCAAATGCCATTTGAATGAGCCCGGAGTAGGTGCTTGTACCACCTCTGGGGAGACTGTTCCAGACCCTGGACACTCAGACCATAAAGAAGTTTTTCCTTATGTCTAGTCTAAACTGGCCTTCCAGAAATGTGTGTCTGTTAGACCTTGTTGTCCCATGGGGAGCCCTGGTGAACAACCATTCTCCCAGATCCTGGTGCACTCCCCCTATGTACTTATAGGCTGCCACCAACTCCCCTTTGAGCCTTCTCTTCTCCAGCCTGCAGAGTGCCATGACCCTCAGCCTCTCCTCATGAGGCTTGTTCTCTTGGCCTTTGATCATACGGGTGGCTCTCCTCTGGACTCTCTCAAGCTTATCCACATCCCTCCTGAAGTGGGGGGCCCAAAACCAGATGCAGTACTCCAGCTGCAGCCTCACTAAAGCTGGAGGTTAACATCCCTGGTTTTGCTTGCGATGCATTGGTGGATGCATGCCAGAGTTTGGTTTGGGATGTCACTAGAACGAGGCCCCTGCCACTGCTTCTTCTTGCTGTTGGACCACAGCACTGGCAAAGTTCCCAGCCGTAGGGTATGCAAAGCAACCTGCTTTCCAGCTGCCATGAGGGCAAAGCCCTCACTGCTGAATGTCACTGAAATCCCTTGGTTTTGGGCCAGGCTAATCTGAACTACTCATGAAGTATGCTATACGTGTGAGGGAAGGATAACTATACTAACCCAAACTAAAATGGGGACGACAGAATATGAACTGCATGACTTCTAAAGGTCAGTTAACCTGTGCTGTTACAGGAATATAAGGTTGCCCAAATTCTATAGTGGACTTTCTGTTCTGGACTTCTGAGGAGTGAAAAAAGAGTAAGCCTGGAGAAAATCCTCAAAATGGCCAGTACCTGGTATATAAGTTGATAGTATATTTTGAAAGAAGAACTAAAAATACGTTAAAGATGGTTTCAGGCAAAACACAGAAAATGTCAGCTTACTGAAAGGTATCAAAATCTACAAGACTTTTCACAGTGTCATAAATATGTAAAATTTCCCTTAGATGACACCTTATTGTCACGGATTGTTTACAGTTTTTAACAATTAAAGTTGTCATAATTCAGTTCAGTCATCAGTGTTACCTGGAAAACACAAGGGAAGCACTGTAAGCAATTTACTGCTATCAAGGAAAATCATGCTTTCCCTGTTTTAAGTAAAATAATCTTATTTGGTTGGCCATGTGACCTAAAAGAAACCTCAGCAATATGGAGACAAGTTATTGTATAAATATCTTTGTATGCAACCGACCTGTTAAGAAGAAAAAAAAAATGCAGCAAGGTTTGTACTGCGTAATAGTAAAATCCTATTGACAGGTTCGTACTGTATAATAATGTCCAGAGAATCATCTATAGGACAGTCCAAGTGGGTTGTTCCCCCCCAATCATGTATTTATCATATACTATGTACTGGGTCAGATCTTATCCCGAAGTTTTGCTTTTTGCCACGCTGCCAGCATAAGGAATCTTAAAGCCAATGCAGCCTGCCCCAGAAAGATTCCTAGTATAGGGGTATCCTCTAGCAGCACGGAGTCATTGTAATATGCCCTATTCACTGCCCTGTGGCCAGTATGGGAGGCATGGCCATGAGTAAAAGCTAATGGGCAGATTTTGCTTATGCCCTGCTGATCACCAGCTGGCATAATGGCCCTGGGGTCTATTAAGAGCCTCTACTAGGTTGTGCTATTTAAACAAAAGGACCAGCCAAACTCATAGTAAAAGCAGATTGGCAAAAGTGGTGTAACTGGTGCTGTACGAGCTGCTTTTGTGAATGGTAAAATGCTATGCTTGTAGGAGTATCAGTCCAAAACCTTAACATACAGAGGAGCAGGGTGGAAGTCCCTTCCCTTTGATGTCTGTTCAAACTCCATCTCCTGTTTTAGTCTGCCCTAAGCACTGCTTAGCTCTGTTCTTCTGCCCACCTTTTAATTAGGATAATTATTGTATATCTTAATTTCACAGAGAATTTTTGAAGATAATTATTCTTCACCTCATTTTCTAAATCGTTTTGTGGTGTTGCTATAAGCTCTTAAACAGCTTCCTCATTTGGGCTAGAGGTGGCTATATTTCAGACTATCATTTTTTTATGTGGTGAGCAAAATGATTCCTCTATGTATCAGTAGCTTGTAAAGCAATTTGAAATCTTCCAGATTCTTCTTCAAAAATATATTTATAAGCTATAACTCCTTTTTCAAACATAACTAATATAGCAATTAATAACAGGGAAGTACACACCAAAAAGTAGAGACAAGCTTTAAAAAAAAGCAAGTGGGGTGTGGGCCTTTCCCAGAAGTTCTCAAAGATTCCCTGAGAATGGACAGAAGCAGGTCTAGCATCATATACTAGAAATAATGTGCTGTAAAGTAATAGTGGCAAATAACAAGATAAATCCATTTTTTCTAAGTATTTCCTTTTGTAACTAGAGAAGATCGTTCCCTATCCTGTGTTATGAGGACATTCCTTGCTAACAATCATGCCCATCAATGAAACAAAAAGCACAGTGAACTGACCCAGACAGTACTTAGGAAGGTTTTTTCATTAGACAGGTGATAGATAAATTTTCAGTGAAAAAGAACTTATGTTCTTGCAACATTTTTAAAGGGTATAAAATACAGTGGATGTGTTGATTTCTGCAAGTATCTAATCATGGCTTATGAAACAGGATTTTAACTTTTATGTTATTTTGTAGAATTTCAAGCCAGAAGGGACCATTAGATTATCTTGTCTGAGCTCCTTTGTATCACAGTCCATTAAGTTTCATCTGGATACTCTATATCAAACCCAAAGACTTGGGTTTGATAGACTAAAGAAATTCAGGCCTCAGGAGACTATGGTGAAGGCACACAGCAGAAGAGACCAAGGTGTACAATGACCCCACAAAAACAGGGATTTTATTACAACTTGCATCTGAATTAGCAGAGGAAGTGTTACAGAAGGAGGTACAAAAAAACCCCAGTCTGAGCTGGGGGAAAATTTGTTCCTGACTCCAAATCTAATAATGACCCCTGAAAGGAATGGTCCCTCTACTATAAGCAATCTAGAGTGAAATATGTGAGTTATAACCCAATCAGTTCACCTCTTTGCTTCAAGCTCTGCACAACACACTTTGCTTCCTTCAGAGCTCCCATCCACTGCACTTCTCACTGTGTTTTTGGCCACACCCTGTTCCTGGCCCTTGACTCTTGATTCTTCAATTCCTGTCCTTAGTTTGTTGGGGTTCTGACTCCAGCATCTCCCTGGGCTTGTCTCCTGGCTTCTGGCATCTAGCTATCTACCCCAGGTCTGACATTCTGGCTAATAACCCTCACTATTGGTCTCATCCTAGTATCCCGGACCTGCCCAGCCAGTCATCAGGGTCCACAACTAGCCACCCATTAGACCATGCTACCCACACTAACCGTGAACAAAACAAGCTAGCCAGGCATCAAGAAGACATACCACCTCAGTTCAAATCCAGGCTGTACACTGTGACATCTCTAGCAGTGGTTAGCCTTCAACACACATGGCCATTTCTGCACTGGGAGGGGAGAAGGGGAGGGACAGGACGACTCCTTGACAGCTGAAGTGTAAGATTTCAAGAGCTACAAGTGTTATGAGAGTGTTGTGGGCAATTTATGCCATCCTGTTCTCCCCAAAGTCCACAAATGAGAGGCATGGACTAAGGCTTCATAGATTTCAAAGCCAAAAGTCACCATGACATACTCCACATACACAGGTACTTTCTCCTTGAAGCTGGATTTAAGCATCTCCTTTAAAAAGATTTAAAACTCCAAGCTAAGTTATCTCCAAACCATTTTCTTAATTTGTTCCAGTGCTTAACTGCTATCTAGGGAATTGCATCTTGTTTCAAGGTTGAATTTTTTCTAACTTCAGCTCCCAGCCCTGGAAACTTCTGCCTTTGTTCAGCAAAGTGCAACAGCTCTCTACCATCATATCCCTTTTGTAAGTATCTATAAAAGTGATCAAGTCACCTCTCAATCTTCTCTTCAGTAAGCTTTTGTTTTCCACAGTGTGCAGGTTGCTTTTCTACAATGGGAGCATAATCAATTACACAATGTATGCAAGCCCTACTGTATATACTGGACTCAGTCTTTAAGTACCTTGAGGGTCAGCCTTTGCAGAAAAAAAAGGTGTCTCCTTAAAGTATTTTGCTGTCTCCCTCATCCTGGGGTCGGCCAGTTGCTTAACACATTCTAGTGCATGGTAGATAGTAAGGGTGTGCGAAACAGACCCTGTTCAATTCAGATTCAGCCCAAATTGGGGACAGTGATTCAATTCGTTGATTCGGATCACTGTCTCCAATTCGATTTGGCCGAATCCGAATCCAAAGATTCGATGCTGAGTTGGAGAATCAGCATTTCAGCCATAGACACAGCTTTAAATGTGTTTTCTACATACCTCCAGGTACCAGGCACGATTCATGAATACCGCAATGGTGGCATGGATGGAGCATCCTACAGGAGTGCGGGGGGGGGGGCCCTGCATGCTTGGCAGTGAACCTGGAAGTGGACCAGAAGTAATTCCAATCCATTCTGGGTCCACCACTGAGCACGCTGGGGGCCACCCCCACCCCCTCCCCAGCTCAGTGAGCAGCCATGGTGGGGGGGGCCCTGGTGCCTCCAAGACCCAGGAGGCACCAGTCACCGAGCCGGAGGGGCACCTGGCAGACCCAGAAGTTGACCAAAAGTGCTTCTGGTTCACTTCTGGGTCTGCTGCCAAGCGCGCTGGGGACCCCCCCTCTCCCTACCACACTCCTGTGGGACACTCCATCAGCCCCACCATCTCTGCATTCACAAGATGCCTGGTACCTCGAGGTATGTAGAAAGAACATTTAAAGCTGTGTCTATGTCCGAATCGTCAAATCTTTCCGAATCTCTCTAAATCGATTCTGAGTGTTCTGATTCAATTCGGAGAGATTAAAGGGTCTCCTGATTCAATTCAGATTCAGAGATTCCACCACTGAATCGGGCTGAATCTCCACCGAATCGAATTGCTGACCAAAGTGTCATGTAGCCCAAGTAGATGGGCCGTAAGACTACTTGAATTTACAGCAACTACATCCACTTGGATTATACTTTTGGCCCAAAATCACCAGTGCACCATGCACTTGTTCATATCCCCTCCAGCTCCACCCTTGCCTTATAGCTAGGGACCTACCGAATTCACAGCGGAAGTGGGCTTTGCAGTGGCTCCTTTAATCTTGCAAGTTCCCCTACAGGCCCCCCCTACTGACTCCTCTGCAGGCTCCTCTGCTCACTTCTGATCGAAAGGGAGGCAAAAAACATAGTTTTAAATATGGTGTTGTTTTTGCCTCCTGGCTGGTGATCAGCAACAAACAGCAGGGCCACCAGGGCCTCTCAGCCAATCAGCTCTGGAGGGTTCATGGGGGAACCTGCAACATTAAAGGAGCTGCTGCACAGCACACTTCTGTCGTGAGTTCAGTAGGTCCCTACTCATAGCTCTTCTATGTAGGGAAGGAGCTACTAGCGTGTGGTGAAAGACGTTAACACAAGCTTTGTGCCACTGTAGAATTACCTGCCTGTACATTCATTTTACACATCCAGAGGATGCCAAATCAGTTCAAATTATATTCTTCCAAGTAAAATAAAATCAAAATAGAAGCAGTTTTGATTAAATGCAATTCATCAAAACATTAAGTAATCAATACTCTGTAACTGTCATCTGAGCAGCTGAAGAACACAGCTGATGTATCAGGCAAATAGTACTAGGGCAGGAAGTGTGGTAGTACTGCTTTAGGCAGGAGTTTGGAGCATGAAGTCAGGTAGATGACAGTGAGCAACCACCTGTGAGGCAAGCTAAGGCAGATACAGACAAGCTAAAGCATCTACATAGGCTTTAGCTGCCCCTTCCATATCTTTTTCCTTCCTTTACTTTTTCTGGCATTGTCCTGTGTATTGGAGCTATACCAGTCCTAAAGACTAGGAAAGAACATTCTCCATCTAGGTCTCATTAGCTGTGGTCTCTTATCTTAAACCCCTTTCTGGGCACCCTTGGAAAGGGATCTTGGTGTGAAGCAGGTTGCATAAACATAGCAAATCAGTTGACAGGAGCCCCTGTACAAAACATACCCATTTTAGCCATCCACCCAAAAGGAAAGATTACATTTTTTTTTAAATGCAAAGGAGGAATCATCAATTCAAAGTTTACTTTTTGGGTATTGAATGAAGTAATTTGGTATTCTGCTTGAGCAGACCTTTAATTATTAGGACAAAGCAATTGTCTTAATGCTGTTCTTTCGGGGGGGTGGGGGGGAGGGGAAACCTCCTTCAGGCTTTAAATGAAGATAAAGAAGGCCACACAAAGGAATTGCAATGGAAAATTTGTTTATAGACTATCAGTAGAAGAGACATAATGCTGCCCTTTATCATCACTTGTCATACCAGTGACAGCCTATAAAACTCCTGCTCCTGCATGACTCTTTATTTGTCACCTTCTGTGCCAACTCTTGCCCTGGCAGATGCCTGGCATGTATCAGACACATGATTTATTACCTCATTTAATCAGCACTGTGAAGGAAAGAATGATATATTTTCTTTTTACATTACAAATTAGGCATCTTCTTCCTATTTTTAGTGACAGGAGCACTGACTTTTTTACATCTGAGGTACACCATTTATTGCTCACTGAAGAATTTAAATACTGACTCTCTCTCATGCCTGCCTCTGAAAGTAAAATTTATGTAATATCACAGCATATAAATGAAGCCATCCTACCTCAATGTTTTATTGTCATGGCAAGCTTGCCTGAACCGATTCCACTGGTAATAAATGGCCTGAATGTGTTGTCTCCTGGAGATTTAAAGGCCATTTCATTTCATTTTGCTTTCTGTTTTGCACATCACATTATAATTTCTTTAGAGAATTTCTTCAGAAGTCATAGTTTTGCATAGGCATTGAAGGATGTGTGTTTGTTTGAACAGTAAGCTTACTGGCTTCTCAGCGTGTGTGTGTGTGTGTGTGTGTGTGTGATGCAAAGGTTTTCTGAGGAGGTAATATCAACAGCAACTGAGAAACCTGTGGGCACTCAGATAAAATTAAACTGAAATGGGTATAGTAAAAACCAGATTTTTCCCCCTACTCTTTTCCATGTAGTGAAACTCAAGGAGTTCTCTGTGATAGGGGTGTTTATTTTGACATTATGGGTGAAAAGTAATTTTAAAAAAACAAAACTGATAGATATTAGTGATGGAAAACACCAATGAATCTGGCAGCTCGGGAATAGTACCTTATGACTAAGGAATAGCAAATATAGTGCATATATTAATGAAAACTGAGAAAATGTAATCTGGTTCTGGATTGGATTTCCTTCTCCTGAATTTTTTGTATGCTTACAATATGAGTTGTACTGTACTATATAGCTTATGGCTTCAGGGCTTCTGGTAGCTGGTTCTTCCTGCCCTAACCAAATTCAAGATGCTGCTCTCAGTACATTACTTCATGGCTTGACATCTGTTTTTCTGTGTGGTTGGGTTTTGGGAGAGTTTGGTCCATGCCTTTTTCTGAGGCACTGAATATTGACCATCGCTATAGATGGGGGTTTGGGCAAGGTTCTCCTATCCGTACTGAAAAACTGCTGAAAAACTGCTTGAATACTGGTTGGTGGGTCCTATTCACACATTCCTGATTAAACTAATCGCCAGACTTCAGGCAGGAAGGAGATTTTCTTTCTTCTGATTGGGAAAGACTGCTGTGTTTTTCCCCCTTCCTCTCTAGCATGGGGTATCGTTTAATTTTAGGATGTTCTGGGCATACTTTACCTAAAAAATTCCTTACTCTTTCAGGACCCCAAGGTATAGCTGAACCCTTGGTCTCTCATGCTCTCTACATTTTAGCTTTCTGAGGCTTTTCGAATTTGTACTGAAGAGCTATAAAATATTCTCAAATGCTTGTCCTATGTATTTATAAAGCATGAGGATCATAGTTTTGCATTTCTTCTGACCTTTTCAGAGCAACCCATACTTTTATGACTGCTAGACTGTAATGTGTTTTATGTAGGGTCTACCCTTGTAATCAACTAAACTCTGTGACTTTCATGAAAATAGATACAGGGCTTCTCCAGGACTTTCAATCACAGGGGTGCCAATTTATTGAGAGCCACACTGCTCCTATGATTATTTTTACTATTTGTGTAACCTTAGAATATACAGGGACATTTGATTAGAGGTCATCTGCTGTCCTTTGTCTTACTATGGCATCAGGATGGCAGGATTGGAGCTCCTGAGCATCCCAAGACATACCATAAGTTTCAAAAGGAAATGCAGAGTAGAAGCATTTTTATACTGATTTGAGAACCATTGTTATCTGTAACTCTGGAGATGTCTGTCTTCACCTTCAAAACCATTTTATAACCATTGGCAATGCATAGGGGGTGCACACGGGCACACATGAACACCCTGTGATCAGCTGTGCAGCCCCTGGAAGTACCAGCCGCGAACCAGAAACGTACTTCCAGTTCTCCACTGGCTTGGTGATCGGCTGTGAGGGACCCCGTCCCCCGCCTCCCCCCCCCCCGTCAGCGATCTGGTGTGCCCCCAGGCTCAGGAGGCACCAGTCGCCCATTTTTATAACTGACTGCTGAAATTGTTTCCTACTTCTGCTACTTTTGTAGTTAAGTGAGATAGAAAAATTCTCTCAAACAATATTCTGATTTCTCTTCTTTTCAAAATCTCAAAATTAAACACACAGTAGCTATAATTATTAATTCTCTAAACTAATGTAGTCACTGTACCAGCAAGTAACAAGCTCCCATAGCTGCAAGTCCTGTAGCTGACGAGACTTGCAGCCGTGGCAGTGCACCGTGGCTGCCAGGACCCAGAGTTCCCAGCTGTAGGGCACTATTGGGAGGGAGAGTCCTGGGTGCCATGAGCACTGGTGGGGCTGAGAGTCCCCTCCGTTGTGGGACCCCAGGCCTGGCTGCCCATGGTGCATCCCAGCATCTGGGAGCCCCAGCAGCTGAGGGGGATCCCAACCACAGGGGCAGACCCTGCTACATGTGCAAATTCAAGATGGATAGAAACCATCTATAAAAATTATTTCACATTTTCCAGAAATAACTTTATAGCTGGTTGGGCCTTGTTAAGGCACAATAGTTAATTTGCACATGTAGGTGGTCTAAATTACTTGCACAATTAGCCCAGTAATTGCATGATACAAGTAACTTGTAGAGAAGGCCTTATGGTCAGAAACAAGACAAAGCCAATCCAAAGCCCAGAGTGACCAATGGCAACAAACAGCAAAAAATCTCAAAGGAATCTGCATCACATAGAGACTATCATAACCTTACAAACTCAGTTTCAGTGAGAATTAGTGTGCAGCTAAGAGCTTCAATAAATACAGCATGTCATCAGCTGCTATGTGTTTCTGCCCTCTTTTCCCTGCCAAATAAAGTTATTGCATTTATTCAGAGTAATAATGAACTTGACAAGGCAAGGTGTTTCATCAAAGGCAATGGATTATTTTTCCTCTTGTAGATGTATTAAGGGGGAGGCAAAACTGTGGGTAATTTCATTCCTATTGTTTTTTTTTAATTAGAAGAAAAAAAATGTTCCCAAATGTGCTGTTTTGTGATGCAAACACAGTCAGGCTATACAGACAGAAGAGTTTGGAATCTATCAACGGCTGTACATCTGCAGCTTAATTTTATTAGCAAGCCAGCCTTCCGTTTGCGTCAAGCTGGCAGCCAACTATTGAGATAGCCTGCAAGTTTATTTCACCTCCCAACCTCAGAAACAACTTAGTCCTGCCAATTAAACAGTTCATTTTTAAAAACTGTTTTCTGTGCATCTTCATGTATAATTAATAGAAACAAGAAACCCACTTGAGAAGGACAGCATTTCTAAAACCATATGACAAGAGTGTTCATCTGGCCTTGGGCTTCAAGAACCAGAGGGCAGATGAGCATCCTGCAGTTGTTTTGGCCATGATTATATCGTGGATGGCAGCTTGCCAGTAGCAACTGTGCAATAAAAGGTCTAGAATGTCAGTGGCTTCCTCTGTGTGTTAAAACAAAGAACAGTTGTAGTTTATGAACCATCTCAGAAAGGGTTCATGGGAGATAATGAAGGACTTGAAACTATAAAGAATGAAAGGGCACCGAGGGCCTACAGTGACACATGTTGTTCACCTGTTTACCAGCAGATCCATTATTTTAGCCCTTCATAGTTAATAGCCCCATTTCTTTTCCCCTCCTTTCCAGAACACTTGAAAGAGAAGTTGGAGGAATACATGGCTCGTTTTGCCAAAGTAAGGATTGTGCGCACCAAGAAACGAGAAGGGCTCATTCGTACCAGGCTGCTAGGAGCCTCAATGGCTAAAGGAGAAGTCTTGACATTCCTGGATTCCCATTGTGAAGTCAACGTGAATTGGCTGCCTCCCTTGCTTAGTAAGTGTTTGTATATTAATTCACCATTATAGTCAGAACACATAGTAGAAGTGCCAAGAATCACACTTGTGTCCCACAATAAGATCACTTCACTACACCAGACAGCTGGACTTATTCTGCAGCTGGTGTGTGGCAACTCATATCCTCAGCACAAAGTAAGATTTGCAAACCCTGGCCTATACTACTGAATTTCTCTGGAATAATTTGGCTGAAAATATATGCTGATTATGCAGTAATCAAAAAGAGGAAAGAGTCCATGCTGCTTAATTTTGCAGTCATCTGTGAAATAAAGAACTAGTAACATTTCTGAAGTATAATTCAGATCTATATGAGTTTTTTAATTTGTTAATAACAAATATCAGCATTCAGTATCAAGTTAGATATGTGCTATAAACCTAAAAGCATTAAGGAATTTTTGAAATGCAGGTATTGTACTTCTTCCTCCCCTTACACATTCCACTAAATCAGCATTTGTTGTAAATGTATCCCAGACCTTGGACTTAAAGCCAATAACAACTGCATTCACAATAGGAAGCTGAGAGAGAATGATTTGCTATCGACTGCTTTGCTGGATTCCAGCTAGAACCAGCAAAGCTCCATTAGTCAAAGAAATGGAAAGAATCAATTGTAGGTAGTCTAGGATTAAAGTCAGGAAACAAGGCCCTCTCCCCTGTATACCCAACTACTCACACAACTCTAACAAAGTTCAGTGCTTCCCTCTTTTCTGTAATAAAGACAAAAAAAAATTCTGCTTAAAATTTAAATCCTACATAAGTTTGCAGCAATTTAGAGTTTCATCAATGAGCAGCCATTTCCTGAAGTTTGCTGCTGGGACTGATTTGACAGCATAATACACTCATTAAACATATGCAGGCAGCAAAGTACTGTTCCTGAAGTATGCCACATAACCCAGAAAGATAATAAGTACTGTCCCTTAATATCCCTCTCAGATCAATACCAGTGTAATCTATAAAATTTAAACCCATCTCCCTTCAGACTAGGGGACTAAATTACCTATCCAATCTCTCCCTGAGTTATCACTTTTTTCTAATCACAACATCATCATTTTTCTCGATAGCATCACTGCCTTCATGTAAAATCCTAATTGCCAACAATGTAAAGGATGTTTGACTTTGACTAACATAAACATGACTTCTACAAGCTGCTGTGGCATGCAGCTGCTGAAACTTCTGGCCATGCTCAGTTTATCAAGCTCGGAGAGAAGTCTCTTGCCTTGCCTGACGTTGCAGTTTGTGGGTTAACTGGATGTCATAACTAGTGCTAATAACTTCAGATGAGGCCAGGCAGAGCTGCAAGCAGCTAATTAGCCTGCAGAAGAGCCCTACAGACACAGCTACCATGCTTCCAGCCTAGGTGGCAGTCTGCCCAGAGAAGCACAGCCCAGAGGGTAGTCTGGCTGAGCATGCTTAGTTTACCAGGTAGGCATAGCCACCACAACCAAGGATCGGCTGGCTCTACACCCATTAAACCAGGCAGTTAAGGCAGAAAATAAAAAGGAGCAAAGCAAGTACAGGGGTAAAATGACCAAAACAAAATTGCTTTTAGGGTACCCTGCCTACGGCCTTTCTAAAAAGGAAGAATGAACTATTTCAGGACCAAGTAAATTGCAAAAAAACACTTAATAATTTTGTTTAATGAGAGCACCGTTAAAATCCAATTCTCTTAATGATGGGTCTTTTTGAAGTTTTTTACCACAGAATCTACCTGACAGTTCTTTCAATATTGAGTAAATATACTGTATTTACTCCAATATAAGATGAGGCTTTCCCCCCTACCCTAGGCTGCAGGCAGGAAAAAGCTCCTCATCTTATATGTGTATACAAGAAAACCTCATTAAATATACTGTCTATCATTAAACTGATGCCAAAACCAGTATGTGCTCCGTAATGGAAATAAACTATGAAGCTGATTAAATGCAGCCAACAATGAACATGACTATAAAACACATGGCCTGTACTGATGGGAATGTGTGTGTGTGTGTGTGTGTGTGTGTGTGTGTGTGTGTGTGTCCCTTAAAAACCCAGAAGTGTTCCCTCTGTAAGGAACTGGTACTGGGCCTGTAGGTACTGCAATACCAGGTTGGCACCAGGAGGGCCAGAGCCAACTCTGACACTCTCCCCTTGGTGCTAAAAAGATGGAAATGCTGTTGGGAATCTACCACAAGGATAATTTAGTACAGCTCATCTGAATAAGATATATGGTAGTGCCCATTTTACTCAGTCCCCATGAGTGTCAACTCTTTCTCAGGTCATGGTGAGCCACTACACTGAATGCATTTTAATTTCTGTTTCACTCCTATTGCTGAGCTGTGCCTTTCTTTCCCATTTCCAGTGATTCCTGTTTCTTCAGCCTTAAATGTCTGGCAAACATCACCAAATGGGGGTCCAAACAGTTCACTTAAAAATCCCTCTCTTTCCCCCTCTCTAGTGTGCCTCACCCCTCTCCATGAGGAGGAGCTGGACCAAGCTGCCCCGCACCTCATCTACATATACATTTTGGGGGATCCTAGGATTTATGACAAGAACATCCAGTTTGTCATGAGTGGGCAACTAATAAGCACATGAATCCTTTTTGGGAGGTATCTAGAGTACACGCACATATTGAGCAGTGCTGAGCCTGTGGTGTCACCATGGCTTGAAATGCTGTTAACTCTACTGGGGCCCAGCTCAATGAACTATATACTAAATCATGAGCCTTTTAGCTTTGGACTAATATCATGCATAGTTTCTACTATATGCAAGTAGATACAAAAGTGCTGCTTGAAAGTGTGTTTATGGAGTACCTGTGCTAAAACTTGCAGCAATTTCAAGAAAGGTAAAATTCATCAAATTGGGATGAACTAAATTAGTGTGGGTATGTTTATTTTAAAGTCAGTGTTTTCAAATTTGCCTCTCACTTCCTAGTGCTCAGGGAGAACACGGTCTGACAATAAGGAATGGGGAATGGGCTCTGAGAGAGAGAGGGTCACCTGACTGCGCCCTCCACCCCCGATATATTTTCCCTCCTGTAGCAGTGAGAGGGGGGACAAATTCAAGGCAGACCTCCAATTGTTATATTCTATACCTGGAAAATTATAACAAATTTATAAATTTTCCATATATGGACTCTAATTACTGGGGGGTCATCTTATATTCAGGGCCATTTTATATTTGAGTAAATACGGTACTGCTGCTTTCTTGCTGCATCTCTGTAGGTTTCCTTCATTATCTGTGACTGGATTTGGGCACATGTTGGAAAGCCTTCACACTGAGAAACGCTTGACAGTGTCCTAGAGTGGAAATTTTCTAAATTTATTGGCCTACCCCATCTTTCTAAATAGGTCCTCTGGGTGAGTCCTCACCTATACTGGGACTGTGGTCAGAATAATCAGGGGAAGAAGTTTAGAGCATTTGCACCTTAGATCTTTCTTATGAAAGAAATTTACACCAATTGAACTTTTAGATTGTTGGTTTCATTGGTGCAAACCTCAACATGAACATTCTTATTTCATGTTAAGATGTGTTTGTTTTAGGTTAGTTTATATTTGATTTCTAACTGACTTAAAGCTAAAATAAGAATATCCACACACAGTTTGGCACTGGGTTAATCAGTCCTTTTTTAAATCAAATTTTCAGGTGGACAAATGCAACTTTGTCAAAGAGAAAAGGAGTTAGCTCCCACTAGAGCCATGCCATAGCTCCCTGATACATTGTGGTTATTGGAGCATACCCTTTTAGTTTATTTTTACAAATACACAATTAAAAAAGCCAAACAGATTTTCTTGCAAGTTTTTCAAAGATATGGCCGATGAGCAGAAACCATGCATAGAATTTTTTGTGCCAAAAGGTATTTTTTACAAAAGTTATGAACAAAGAATAGGAGAAAGAGACTTATGCAGGATTTCAGCCTTAGCTCAGCAGCCACTCAGGTACCTGTTACATTACGTGTGTGCCAATGTGTAGAAATGCTGGTATTCTAAGCTTATTGGCTGATAGTTGAGTCATTTGAAGGAAGGCGGAGTGCTTATTTGCTGTCTTTACATGTGTGCACATAACACAGAGAAATGACATTTTCCCTTCTGAGGCCATACTGCACTGTCACAGCTCCCTGGGGAAGAAGCAGGTTCCACAGTAGAGTGCAGCATAGACATGGAAGTGTTTTCTTATACTTAAAAAACTTGCTGGCTTCAAGCAGGGGATTATGAGTGTGTGTGGCACCCTGTACAGTGCTCTCCCTGCCTATCCGGGTCACTTCCTTACTCTCAGAGTCCTGCAGGCCCTTTGAAGACGGAGGCTTCTTACAGATACAGAAAGGGATGTAAGCTACTCATCCACCTCAAACCTGGTCCTTCAAAAGCTGAACCATAGCTGACAGAAGGATCAGGATCAAACTGCCATAATCCCACAACTGTTGACAGGACTACATTGAAAAGAGAGTACATTAAAAGTAGCATTATACTGATAATTAAATATGGCCTTAGATACTGCATTAGTGAATTCAGTTAAAATTTGGCAAAAATGACAAAGCCTCAAAGTGACACAACAACTTCATTGCAGCTGTCTGGGTGAGGCTTCTGCAGTTTGATGAGAGAATTATCTTGTTTTTTATTTATTTTAGCATTAAAATCTCTAGTTTTAAAGCTCCTCATCCCAAACTTTAAGACATAAATATTTCTCGCTACTGGTCAGCTCAACTCCCATTTTTAGATAGGGTAAGTCACTGAATACAAATAAGAAAGCTGCAGCTGTTTCTGTGAAGTAAAAGAAATGTTTTTTGAAATTTAGCCATTCAAAAGTAAGATATGCTAATATCCATGATGGTAATAATCCATTAAACTTTCTCTGTCCATCTAGATTGTTATTCCACTCTCGTGACTGTTGTATATGAGTGTCTTATCAAGCAGATATTTGAAAACTGTCCCTTTAGAAATATAGAGAGAGGATCCCTCAATGTGTTATTTTTAAAGAAGTGCCATTATTTCCAAATATAGCAGCATCTCTTGGCATTCTGGGATTTTACTTTATAATGGTGACCAAAATTAGGTATTTTTTGTTTCTGTCCTTTCATGCTTTTCTTAACCAAGATGGGCTCCTAAAGGTACATTGCAAGAGTGAGTTCACCAACAGCAAATCTCGGAGCTGCCCCTTTCCCAAGCCTTAAATTCAGCAGGGCAGCATGATGAGTCAGACTGACATTTCTGATGAAAAAAGATAAAGCAAAAAGATGTATCTGCTTTAAAAACAAGAGACGGTGAAAATAATGTTTTAGCTCCTTCTCAGAGAAAGGAGTAATAAAGGTGACAAGCCCTCTTGTTGCTGTTTCCCATTTGAAATAATTGGCAGCATTTGACCTCCAAGCTGGTTGGTGTGCCTTAAAGTGCTGCAGGAGCAGAGGCTGTATTATCACTAAGTCCAATATTGATATTTTGGAACACTAATAAATGGACATTTCCTTCCCAAGACCTTGCAGTACACACCTCACACTAAACAAGTATTTTTATATTTTGCTTGCTGCCTTGTTCCTAAGGTGACAGACTGGGGACAGCCCAGAGTTGCAAAGTGACAGAGATATAGATGACTGGACTCCCGCAGGTCTCATTGGGATGTAACTCTCTTTAAAGAACTGTAATTGCATCTAATCAATGCCCAAATGCATTAAATCCACTTTGGATAAAGGGTTGATGCAGATTTGAAAAGTGAAATTATTTGGGGGCCACCGGGAACTAAGCAGGCAATCTTTGAACTTCAAGAAGCCTGTGGGATTTGCTTTGCAGTAATATGATAGATGGCTTGACTAGATATGCCATTTCCTATTTTCTACTTTCATTTTTCAGACCAGATTGCACTAAACCACAAAACTATTGTGTGTCCCATGATCGATGTCATTGACCACAATCACTTTGGCTACGAGGCGCAGGCGGGGGATGCCATGCGAGGAGCCTTCGACTGGGAAATGTACTACAAAAGAATACCGATTCCTCCAGAGCTCCAGAGAGCTGATCCTAGCGACCCTTTTGAGTAAGTAGCTGTAAAGGGGAAGGGTTGGAACAAGAGGTAGAGAGCACGAACAAGATAACTGTAAAAAATAGAAAAACCCATGCTCAGGACTTTCTAGACTAATTAACACTAATTAAATGGTAATAGGAGCAAACTGCAAAACAGTGAAAAAGTTCAAGGTGGCAGTTGAGGGAATATCTCAAGTTCTGCTTCAATAAACAGAATAGCCCTGTCTCTCACATAGTATGTGTTGTAGGCAAACATAAGAAAGATGCTCATACTTATAGTTAACAGGAAAGAAGAGTTAAGGATGGACAAGGCAAAAAATGTGACTATAGTTATTCTTTTTATCATTCCTAAGATAATTTTCTTTATAGTCCTTGGTTTATGATTTCTCTTGCTGGAGATGGATGGTAATAGATGCATCAATAGCTGAGTCCATACTCTGCTAGTGAATGCCCTATTTATGATTGATGGTATTACTACTGTATATATATTGCTATAATTTTAACACAAGTGTCAAGCCAGAATACTATTTAGCTGATTTGTAAATAATCTCTGAAAGCCGGTTTCTGATCCCAGTAGTCTAAGGATCAGATAATTCACAGTAATGGGTTCATAGTCTCCACAAAGCTGCATCCTTTTTATTTTATTTTATTTTATTCTTGTCCTGTAAGGATGAGGGAGGATTTATCCTCATCAGCGGAGGGAGAAGAGAAACAGACTTGGTTTAGCTGGGTAAAGCCTCAACATTTCTTATGCAGTACACATCGCAGCAGGACTGGCAGTGAGAGTTGCTCTGATTCTCTTATTATCCAGTGCTGAAATTCCACACTGTATCTGTAGTCACCATTCAGACTTTCACAGTTTCAACACTCCAAGGAGATGTCTCTAGTCTCAGATCTCTAGCCTGCCTGAAACAATGGGTCTGATTCTTGCAGAATACAGTGTTTGTATCCAGGGGATTATCGTGTCCTGTTCTTAGAGGAAAAGATGATATTGGAGCATTCCAGGGGCTTGTCTTTTACTAAAAAGTTAACTTGTGATATACCTTGATGCCTTTTAACTTGTTCCTATCCTGGCATACAATTTCTCAGGCATGCACAGTGACATCTGAATTAGAACTGTTTGTCAGCATCTAGCGCAACTGCTCTGTAACATGGATGCTGGCTAGCACTGCACCACAATGCTTGAGGGCTGGTAAACCTCCAGCACCTTTCCACAAGTCCCCCAGGGACCCATGAACTCTTCTGAACATTTTCTAACACTTCATACATGCTGAGTTCAGCATTACAGTCCACATTTAACTCCATTACCAATGCTGCAGGTTACAAGCTCTCTTGGGTAAGGCAAACACTTCCCTTACATTTTATAGCATGCAATTTAAGAAAGAAAAGGATTCTTAACAGGAAGACATTAAAATCTGGGGTGTTCAAATTGCTGGTAGAGACAAGGCCTTGTGCTTCTGTAGTCATAGAGGTGTGTGCAAATTTTTCATAACATTTTCCTAAAGCAGAATTTGACATGAGGTTTTCCCTACAGCCTAATCTGAAATTTGTACTGTTTCGTCCAGTTAGGCCAGAGTCATCATGTAAAGCCAGGCCACCAAAGGTGCAGCATGCAACATGTACTATGCTGGCCCTGTACAATGTATGGCATGAGCCTTGGATGTGGGTTGGTGTGTGCTTCATGTAGCATGTGGGATCAGGCACACTGGACACAGCACAGGGTTACCTGTGTCTGGAAGCATAGGGGAGCTGGGCTGGGACAGGAGCCAGAGCTGGGCTTAACCCCTGCCCACCCTGCCAGACATCTGGGGCCCTGCTAGCACTGGTGCCAAGCCCTCTATTCCAACCCCCTCTAATCCTCCTCTGTAAGAGGAAGAGGAAAGGTTCAGATTTGGGAGCCTCCCCGCTAGCTTACCTGTCCACACTGCTCTTCCCTCTGTTCTTCCCTCCCACCTCCCTCCCATCCTATTGAGAAGAGGAAGAGGGAGTTGAGAGCAGAGGGGCAGGTTGCTGCAGTCTTTCTAGGACCCCCTAGCTGGAGTTAAATGAGGCTGCAGCATTGAAATGTTCCAGCCAGAATGGCACAGGAGCCTACATGTGTCTGTTGGTCAAAATACTCCCTTTTTTAAACATTTCCAAATGTATTTCACTTGGAAACATTTCATTCATTATATCTGTCCTCACCCTCTATGACTATGCCAAGAGGTATTATTTATTTCACAGTTTCACAGTAGCTCCCCTTTTATTTGTACATATTCATATTAGAAACATTTCCCTTTTGCCTTAAACTTCTGCAGTACACCTTTCTTTGGGCCCCTGATTCTTATAGATTAATTATCCACCTGAATTAACCATCATTAGCATTTATGCCAACTTGCTGCTATGATATTGTTGTGGTTAGTACTTGTACCTTCTAGATACATATATTTTTTAAAATATCCACTGTTATCCATCATTTATTTTGATGTCTTTCATAGATTCATAGATGTTTGGGTCTGAAGGGACCTTAGCAGATCATTGAGTCCAATCCCCTACCCTGGGCAGGAAAGAGCGCTGGGGTCAGATGACCCCAGCCAGGTGCATGTCTAGCCTCCTCTTAAAGACCCCCAAGGTAGAGGAGAACACCAACTTCCTTGGAAGCCTATTCCAGATTTTGGCAACCCTTATCGTTAAGAAGTTCTTCCTGATGTCTAATCTAAATCTGCTCTCCATCAGTTTGTGGCCATTGTTCCTAGTGACTCCAAAGGGTGCCCTGCTAAACACAGCATCTCCTACTCCTTGCTGTACCCTCTGATAAATTTGTAAATGGCCACAAGATCACCTCCAAGCCTTCTCATGTTCATCTTGGAGTCAACAGTGACTCCAAGATCCCTTTCTACTCCTGTGCTGCTAAGAAGGTCCTCCCCCAACCTGTAAGCATGCTGGTGATTCCTTCTCTCTAGGTGCAGCACCTTGCACTTATTCTTGTTGAATTGCATCCTGTTCTGTTCCACCTACTTTTCCAACCTGTCCAGATCCACCTGGATTTGTTCCCTACCCTCTGGTGTGTTAACTTTACCCCATAATTTGGTATCATCTGCAAATTTGGACAGAATGCTTTCCATGCCCTCATCCAAGTCACTGATGAAGACATTGAACAGCACCGGTCCAAGAACTGAGCCTTGTGGGACTCCACTGCCCACTTCTTTCCAACCCATCCACCACCATTCTCTAGGTGCAACCCCTAAGCCAGTTTGCCACCCACCTGACCATGTAATCGTCTACATCACAGTCTGTCAGTTTATTTAGGAGAACAGAATGAAGCTGTGTTGAAGGCTTTCTTAAAATCCAGGTAGATTACATCCACCTTGATTCCTGCATCTAGGCATTTTGTGACCTGATCATAAAAAGAAACAAGGTTAGTTAGGCAGGATCTACCTGCTATGAATCCATGCTGGTTGCCCTTTAGCATTGCTTTCCCTGCTGGACTCCCAGAAATGTACCCCCTAATAATTTTTTCACAGGTTTTCCCGAGTATAGAGGTAAGACTAACCAGTCTATAGTTACCCGGATCCTCCTTCCTTCCTTTCTTGAAAATAGGGACCACATCAGCCATTTTCCAGTGTGCCTGCCTCTGCTCTACCAGGCATTCTCGTGTGTCCTTAGCCCAGACTATCTATCTAGCCTCTCCCGGGCTTGCAAGTGGACCCCAAAGGCTACCCCGGCTCACGTCCGGGGATCCCCTTAACTCTCCTGCCACGACTTCGAATGGTACCTCAGTGGAGGGGTTCCCCTTTGAGGCAGCCTCCAGGGTCATCACGCCTCTTGGTGGGCACTCACGGGGCTCTGACCTCCCCTACACCCCAGCCACTCACCACCTTGGGTTGCAGGTCTTCTCGCCCTTTGGCATCCCTGGCTCCACTCGGCTTCTTCCCGTGGCCCTCCAGCCACGAGTCTCAGTGTCCCCAGGTCGCGGCTTGATGTGAAGACTTTGAGGCCCTTGGACGTGGATCCGACTAACCCGTATCCCTAGTGCCTTATCCAACTACCCTGTGACGTAGCGTGCGATCCCCACCATTGTGACAGCCAAAGCAATGCGGCCAGTGAGCCAGGAGGCCACAAAGTAATAAAGAGTGCCCTTAACCTATGGGCCCCGTGGTTCCCCTGTGCCTAGGTACCCCAGCCCCAGTTGCTTGCCCCACTTGGGTATGGCGTCCCAGCCAATTATCCTTGGGGTGTAGTGGGGCCCATCTGCTGCTTAATCCGTCCCTGCTTGGGGTCTTCTGCCACACCCCGCGGCGATCCCCATTGGGGGTTCCCGTTGGCCCCGCCCTTGTTACCTCCTCTCTGGGGCTTCTCTGCTGGCTCACCAGTTGATGTCTCCACTGGCTTGCCCGTTGATGCCTCCACCAGTTCTGTAACCGGCTTCGCTGCCTCTGCTTCCATTGGCCTCGCTGCCGGTGCTGCTACCAGCTCCGCTGCCAGCTTCTCTGCCGGTGTTGCTGCCGATGCTTCCACTGGCTCCTCTGCCAGTGCAACTGCCTGCTCCTCTGCTGGTGCAGCTGCCGATACCTCTGCTGGCTCCTCTGCCGGTACTGCTGCCGGCTCCGCTGCTGGTGCCTCTGCCGGCTCCTCTGATGGCTTCTCTACCAGCTCCACTGCCGGCTTCACTGCTGGTGCTTCCGCCGGCTCTGCTCCCAGCTCCTCTGCCAGCTTCACTGTCGGCTCTGCTGCCGGCACCTCCGCCGGCTTCGCTGTCGGCTCTGCTGCCGGCTTCACTGTTGGTGCCTCCCCAGGCTCTGCCCCCACCGTCCCGGGCTGCCCGACGCAGCAGCTGTGCCCCTCGGGGTGTGGGCTTTCCCCTTGAGCCTCCGCTCACCTGCTGCCCTCCTGCGCCCTCGGGGCAACTTTTTATCTCCACCAGGAGGCGTCTCCAGCTGACATCACCCAGCCCCAGCTGAATTTGAGCACGGCTGACGAACCGCATGGGTGGTTTCACCGTGTGCATTTCCCCATGCCTTTTGGACCCTGCAGGAGGTAAATGGGGGCTTTCTTTCGCTTTGGCCTGGGGCCCTCCTGTAATCCCGGCTCCCCTGGGAGATCCAGTCCTCTGGGACCTGACCTGAGCACCAAGAGTGCTCAAACAGCTGTTCCTGTCACTCTGCTATGACAGTGGCCAATTCTTTCAGCACCCTTGGATGAAGATCATCTGGGCCTGCTGACTTAAACACATCCAGCCCCTTTTTGTGCTTCCACCAATCAGATTACTTATTTCACTTGTCTGTTTCTCATATCTTTGTGGGCCTAATGCCATAAAATCACATGATCTACTTAGATAAAGCTATGCTTAGACCTTCAGCCGAAGCCTACTTTTGGTACAGATGCTTAGATTTGCTGCAAAAACTGAACTTCAACCAAGTCCTAAAAATCACATTCATAAATTTATGTACATGATTTCGCAAAATGCAAGGGAGGAGAGAGCCTGGCCATTAGTACTTGCAACTCAGGTGGGTTGGTTGTCATTTCTTGACTGGGGAAAAAGGTGATGAGCATCTAGGGTCTGATGGGATGTTAACAGAAATCAATTGAGTCACCTTTTTCTCTCACAGAATGGGAGAGACAGTTTGAGGCCTGTTATGGCTAAATCAGTCCTTTATTTAAAGTACATTTTTTTTTTAGAATAAAATGGCCAGAAGTGTTGTTGAAAACTGATTGGGCTTTGGCTGGGGATTATTATTTCCTATTTCAAATCCTGGATTTTTTATTTAACATGAAAAATAAGACTTCTGCTCCACTGATTCTGTGGACTGAGCAATGTTTTTAACTCATAACTTTTGACAAATAAATTAAACATTACAAACATCATACCTAGGATATCCGTAAGTTAATTGACCTAGACAGCAGTGAAGAGGCTGAACTATTTTCCTTTGGGTACTGTAGTACTGAAACTAGGGACAGAGGCAGCTACAAACATAATTATAATGTTCCTATTTTGTAAGCAGTAGAATTTTTTTTAAGTGAAGCTAAATATTTTGCTATTGGTATTCTAATAGTTTTATTTCTGGCCAACAGTATCTTGTCTTATCAAATTCTTAATGAACTGGAAAATTGCCAACATTTTTAGCATGATACCAACAAATAATGAGTATGTGATCTAAAAACAGTGTTGATGGGATTTTTTTTTCCCATTTGAAATGCCAGCAGAGTGTATGTTTTATCACAAAGACTAGGGATAGAAATTAGACATAAACAGGTTTAAGTGATCAGAAACTGGTTTAAACTTACAATGGAGCAGAAATTCAGTGCACATAAGCCAGTTTCAAAATGGCTGAAACTGGTTTAAGATAAACCTGGTTGAATGTAGTATCGGACTTAACTGACTTAGGTCAAATTGGTTTATGAAACTGGCTGAGACCCCTGGCAGCCGGGCCCACTCCATGCAGGCAGGGTCCAGCTGGGCCCGAGGGCGTGTGACTTCTGTCTGCAGTGCCAGAAGCCACGAAAGACAGCAGGAGCTGACCCAGTTCTGTCTGAGGGTGCACAGGCCTGGCCTGGCCAGCCCCATGTGCAGCCGCTTTTCTGAGGCAGCCCCGCACTGCTGGTGGTCTCTGCCAGGAGCAGGCATGAGCACCCCGATGGCGGCGGCTGCTGCTGCTGCTGCTGCTGCTGCTGCTGCTGTGGGGGGGCTGCAGACCATATGACGGGGTGGGTAGGGGACCCCCCACAAACTCCCCCATAATCCACCCACAAACCACCCCTACAAACCCCCCACCTGCAAACCCCATCCCCACAAACCCCATACCACCCCAAAACCCCACACAAGCCCCACACCACTCCAAACCCCGCAACCTCCCCTACAAACCCCATTCCCACCCCTCCACACTCCTTCCCCTCCAAACCCCACATCCCCCCACACATCTCACACCCTGCGTGCCCAGCTGCCAGACAGGACAGGACCTGCTGGTGGGTGCTGCAGCTGCCAGGGCAACTGCCACACTACAGTCCTGCCCCATGCCCACACCGGTGTTAGAATATCCAGGGGTCAAAAAAATCCTTTGAAAGAAAATGTGAAGCAGTGCAGAGTGCCCTTGCAGCGCAGAGAATATCTAAATGTGGTGCCGCACATGTATTTGAATGTAGCTATAGAGTGCAGCCCAAGTGATAAACTGTACCTCTGGACTCATTCAGAGGCAGGGGCTGGGAGCAAAGTAAGTCTGGGATGCCAGAGAACTGTGCTATGACTTCTCTCAGAAGCATGTGTACAGAAATACAATTTCTTGGGATAAACTCTCCTGGGAGCTATTTAACCTGATTAAACCTGGGTGTTCCCAGATAATTTTTTTGCCTGGTGTAGTCATTTTTGCTCAGGGTAAAAAATCCTGAATGTCTGTACATGCATGGTTTCTACTGGGAGAGCATCAACTGTCTGTACATGGCCTGAGTGTCTGTGTCTGGCTTTATGTACAGTATACCTTCACTGTTACTCAAGCAACAGCTTCCTCCCTAATAAAAGTAGAAATAAGTTAGTTAGTTTCAGTGCATATTACATTAGCTTTTTCCCTCGTATATACCCTTTCTAAAACCCCTGGTAACTTACTCAAAATAAATTTCCTATGCATTAAAACTTGATTTGAAGATTATGACTTCGGAAATATGCAACCCACCATTGCATTGCATTCCCTCTCCCACCTCCCAATTGCAAATGTTGGTGACAGTGTTTGTGCCAGCCTATTGATGGCAGTGACAAAACTACATGGGACTTCACTGAATTGGGAATTAGCCATGCATTCTACTCCTGCATTTTTCCAACAGAGGTCCTATGTTAATTCCAAAGGAGCAAGGAGCAGTTTGAATGTGCAATAACCTTTATAATCCCAGCTGTAACATGGAGTTTCTTGGAGATAGTTCTGTATGGCTGGTGTGGTTTATACAGGTTTCCCACCTTCTTTGAGCTGCGGTTAGTCAGGTTGAAGTGTTTAAAACAAGATGAATTATATAAAAGATATGCTTTAATACAGCTCTGGAGAAATTCTCCTGTTTTGGGAAGTGAAAGTTGAGCTGAATGGTGATCAGCAAGCGCAAAATTATTTTCATAGAAAAATATGTGCACACTCATGTTCATTTCTTGCCCTACATTGGGCGAGGACAGAATAGGAAGCATTGCATTGCACACAAGATGTTTGTAACACTTACAGCATAGCACACAACAGTTAAACTGCTTCTTTAGTCTCATGACAACTGAAATGCTTTAATCTAACTGTAACTCAAGTAAATGCATTCCATATAGGGGTAAGTAGGTGAAATTAATAGTCTGTGAGATGCTGGAGGTCATGCTACGTGATTTAATAGCTCTTCTGTCCTTAAGCTCATTGAAACTTTAATATAGAGGGTTTGATACACAAGAGTGCTGGGAAGAGACTGATCTTTATTTCCTGGCATGAGTCACATGACAGTAATTAGTGTTGCAACTTGTTAGTCCCCCTTACACATCCATCTATTGATGTCAGTAGCCACCTTGATGAGGGTACCTACCAATTTTTACATTTTCCTTGGTTTTTTTAATCAGGTCGAAAAAATGAGAATGTTAATCCAAAACAATCATTCCGCAATCACAAACTAATATAGGTAATTAATCTAATGCAAACAGATATGCAAAGATGGTGGAAAGACAGGATAGTTCTTCAGGACAGGGACTGCTATTTTGTGTAGGACCCAGCTCAATGGAACCTTGAACCATGATCACGGGAAGTTCAGTTATGACAATTAAGGCATAGCCAGAACCCTGACAGATGAGAATATTTTTCCATCTCTCAATAACTATAATTGATAAAGCACTAAAACATTGAAGCTCTTTAGTGTTTTGATCTTATCCTTTTGTCCTCCAATTACCCTTTCTGCAGTGGTCTTTTCAGCTTCTGAGGCGGACCTACCAACTTTTGACCTATGTTCATTGCATCTGGGTTTTTTCAGAATCTGTGACTGAGCACGCTCATGTTGTTTCTGTGAGACCAGATGAAGACTGGTTTAGTGCAGTAGTGCCCAATCTCCAGGCCAGAAGGCCATTTCATCCAATTCATGGGACTCTCTATGAGTCAGGAAATTTGGTGGCAGGGGAGTGGTGAGAACGTTAATTGCTGCTCCCTTGCTTCAAAATGTCTGGGTTCATGTGGAGTCTTGCAAGCTGGATGGTGTGGCCCTGCACACTAGATCATATCAGTCTGTGGGGGTCACTCTATGGCTGGACCAAGAGCAGGTTGGGCAGGCACATGGCCAGACCTGGCATTCAGGTTAGGGGGCCCACAGCTGGATCATAACTACAGACTGATCCCATGTGCCACCTCATGCTGGATCTAGCTAGTCGATGAGGATCCAGTGGGGCTCTGGGATCAAGGCCCTGCACCACATATCTGGCCCACAGGGCCGGGAGTTTAAACACCACTGGTTTAGTCTGTAAAGTAACTAACCCAGGACATAGGAGATCTGGATTCAATTCTTAGCTCTACCTACGACTTCCTTTGTGACTTTAAGCAAGGTAGCTGTACTCCAATTCCCCACCTGCAAAGTGGGGATAAGAGCACTTTCCTATTTCAGAGACCTATTGTAAGAGTACATATAGAAAATCAAACACTGAAAGATCATGGTAATTGGGAAGGGGAATTTATATTCTTTTGAAGTACATTCATTGTATTGTGGATATCCTCAAAATGTGGTTTGTAGTATCGTAGATGTTCTCAAGAAAAGAAAACCAGTATCTTCCTTCAGTTTCTTTTGGATGTCAGGGTTGATTATAATGTAGGCCATTGATATGGATACTAGAGAGTTAGCTATGGAAGGCATAGTGTTAGCCAGTTACTTGCTATTGAATCTGGCATAGTGTTAGCCAGTTACTTGAACTGCATCTGTAATAACATACTCAAGCTGTTGTCAGGCTGTTCTTTTTTTTCTTTTCTCTTTTTTTTATTCCTTTTGGTTCAAAAACAGAATCCCATGTTTACTTTAGCTCTCTATGAAACTCGTTAGCAGGTCTGTATTTCTTATTTTAGAAGTAATTTTCTGGAGTTTAGAAATACTGTGGACAATGGTTGCTATAATATAGCTTCAGATAGTCTGCTGTTCTACTGATCTCTGCCCTTAACCAAATTCATAAAACCTCTCACCATCAGAAATGGTTGCAATCATTTCTTTACAATTTGAGCATAGTGCCACTTTGTTTTTTTTCCATGCATGGGGAATATGTACTGCAGAAAACTGGATTGTAGAAAAATAGCACCTAAAATGTGATGCACCAGTAGAGAGTAGCATAACCAGTGGGGACAAATGAGGCACCACTCCCAGATGCTGACTGTGAGGGGGAGCCAGAATTTCCCCCTGGGAGTCTTTGCTACAGCAGGGACTGCCTGGCAATAGGCCCTAGCAGTGTATTTGGGGGACCGGAGATAAGCAGAACAAACAAAATGGTACTCCACCCTGGAGAGCCTTTGCCAGAGCTGGCAGAGGCTTCATCCATTATGTTTCTACCTTGAGGGAGAATAGGAGAAGTGAATAGGGCACCAGGGTCTGCTTCCAGGGAGTCCACACCATGGGGCTCTGCAGATGGAGCCAATGGTGCTACAGCAGCAGCGCCAGTAGTAGTATCAGTTGCCTTCAATATACAGGGAGCTCAGAGAGATAAAACTTACTGTTCCCTCTCTGCCATCTGGTCTACAGTGGCCAGCATGCCCCCTCCTCCCACCCAAGGTGCTCAATGAACTCACTATACCTCTGGCAATAGGCCCTCGGTTACATTTTAAGACTGAAGGACTCCCTTTCCTTGTTTATTTTAGCCTATTTGCTATTGGAATACAGAACAATCTCTGTATCCATATATGTGTGCGATTTTTTATGCTTACAGTCAATAAAATGTTAAATACTCATGGCCAAATCTTTTGCTTGTCTAACTTCAAGGGTTTCATAAGAATTATCCAAGTAGACAATCTGGCCCCCAGACTACAGGGAGGGTGAAGAGTGCAGGAGACTGGTAATGGGATATATAACCTTTTACCTCTAGATTTTAGTTCAGTGACCTGGAACAGACATGACCAAACTTTCCTTATAGTTTCCTGGTAGTCTGCCTCAGCAGAAAACAGACATTTAAACATTTTCTTTAGCTTCAGGATGCAGGAGTCTTTATTCTCCAGGTTTCACTTACACTTTACATTTTGTATTTTAACATACAAAACAGAGAAATATCAAATGATTCACTGAGATCTAAAGTTGTCCACCTGTTACCTCCACAAGTATTAATTTATAAGTGAGATAATCCACAGCTGCTCCTACACACAGTCACATATTTATAGAATGGGCTACTAACACTATTGCACATCATTTTCACTCATTGAAGCCAACTAGCAATTTCTTGAGATGACCTTAATCTTCCTTTTAAATTAAAAAGAAAGAGAAACTGGAGAATGACAGGTTACCTACTGCCTTAGGCTGAACCATTTGAATTTGTCAATATCCTATTGATTTTAGGGGCTTTGCTTTCAAATTACAACATTCTAATTGAATACATTCTACTAAAGAAATCTACCATCAGTTTAAGAGCACAGGTAAACTGTTTTTTCTTTAAACAAAGTATTTTTAAAGTGACAGTCCTTAGAATTTTGGCTGTAAATTTCTTGTAATTGAATCCTATGTGTACTAACAGCCATAAAGTAATGTCAGATATTCTCACATGTGCTGATATTCATCTCTGTAAGAGTCATCTTCTGTATCAAAGTCCAGCAGTGCAGGTAAACATACAGAACTTCACCTCGTCCATGTTTGTGCCAGTAAAGGTCCACCTGAGCCTAGCCTGTCAAGCTACCATGGCTGAAGTACACCAGATTCTGTAGCCAACCGCACACAAAGGAGTAGTGTGGCTAGCATCTCATTTAGTCATCTTTGCTTCCCAAAGCCAAATGACCAAAGTACTCATTTAGACCTGGCTAGACTGGAAGCAGTTGTTGGCACGAGTCCAGAGTTCAGCATGAACTTCGGAGGCATATAGCAAGATGCTTTAACCCCATTCTTCCACTGCGTGTTCCCCATCCCCCCTTCCCCCCCCCAAAAGGGTTAACTACCACCTCTCAGTAGCCACATATAGAGTCTAAACTAGGTAATTATTTAGTATGTACTGCAGATGCATGCCATTACTGCATTACTCACAGCCAATGTTGGCTGATAGGATAGATATGTGTATCACTGTGCTGTGTATTGCCACTGGCAATTGTGTTAGAAATCTCCCACCCCTCTATATTTCAGAAAGTCAACATTCATGACTACGTCAGTGAAAATGTAGAGAGATCCTTTCTATGAATATATTTTGAATTTTATTCCTATAAGGTTGAGCTCTAAACCAATAACATATACCTGATTTTCATCTTCATTACCTCAGTCACATGCTAGAGGGGGCATGTGGGTGCCTTTTCCTAAATTCCACTAAGAAACTGAAATCTTTACATCAAACAATTCTGTTTCTTTTAGACAAAGGGACTTTTTATCATGAAGGTCAAAGTCCTCTTGTGCAGGAACCACATGAGCTGTCCCTGGTCCAAAGTTGTGAAAAAAACAACAGCAAGAGCTAACAGTTATTTCAAATTCACCGTCATCTACTTCAAGAACAAATTCCCTTCTTGAACCTGACTTCTTCAATTTAAAACACCAAATGGGTAAAACACAATTAAATAAATAAACCAGAGCAAAAGTGCAAGAAAACACAGCAATGAAAGTGCACACTAAAATGATACCCTACACTGCACCTACAGGTCTCCCCTGGCAAAAGGATGAGATACAAATTGAACAGCGTCATACAGATGCCACTGACATTAGCTAATACATTACTGGCAGAAACTATATGATGAGGGTTTGCTAAGGTCCTAAATAAAATTAAAAAGGAAGCAAGGAGTAGAATGATTTTTATTTCTCTGGCCCAGCATTCAGTCCCATTCTATACCACGTAAGATGACTTCTGCTTAGAGATGACCCTGTAAGAAATGGCTCATAAATATCGTGCATTTCTGAACAAATGAATATTTTACTTTCAGAGCATGAAACATTGCTTCAAATATCAGGTGTTTTTTAAATACTTCCCAAGGGATGATGCCATGTCATGAGGTAGACAGAAATCAACTGTGTGAGATAAGTTGATGGACACATGGACCAGTAAATGGTCTAAATATACTCAGCATGGTATTTCCTGCAAAGTTTAGCTTGTTATAAATATGTATGTTAAATCCTTTCCAAGCATGACTGTGGATAATAACATTATGCATATAGTTATGTGTTAGGTATGAAGACACAGTCCTAAAAGTTAACAATCTAACTGCCTTGCAAAATAGTATGAGAGATATAAGGTAAACTAAAAAATAGAAGGGTCAGATAAAATACTCACTTTGTGCCACTATAGTTTTCATCTGTGTGTGTGTAGATTCTACATGAAATTCTCTTAGTAGATTAGGGGATCTGCAGGAGTGTGAGCTGGAGTTTATGGATTTAAATCCATGGTCCCTCCATGCAAGTCTATGTACCCCATGGTTATAGTTAATTTAAACATGGAGGAAAAGCTCTTAGTACACCACTTAAAGATGGAAAGTGTGGGGAAGCATCCTTTCTTCAGTTAATTAGAGTAAAGAGAGCTTTCCATGTACATATCACAAAATAGGTCATTTGAACCACTCTGTTCCCTTTCAGTTTAAGCCCCTCCAATACCCATGGGGTGAAGCTTTTATTACAGGCTTCAGAAAAGAAGAGTTTATGCAAATCCTTTGTTAAAATATCAGGAGACCATTGCAAGAGAACAAGCCCTTTATAAATAAGAAGGAGAGGTAGACAAAATTCCTTTCCAATTTATCCGTGTGTCATCTATTTTCCCTTCACATAAAGAGACATTTCTGAAGACATAGTTATAGTTCATAGGTTCATAGGTTCATAGATGTTAGGGTCGGAAGGGACCTCAATAGATCATCAAGTCCGACCCCCTGCATAAGCAGGAAAGAGTGCTGGGTCTAGATGACCCCAGCTAGATACTCGTCTAACCTCCTCTTGAAGACCCCCAGGGTAGGGGAGAGCACCACCTCCCTTGGGAGCCCGTTCCAGACCTTGGCCACTCGAACTGTGAAGAAGTTCTTCCTTATGTCCAGTCTAAATCTGCTCTCTACTAGCTTGTGGCCATTGTTTCTTGTAACCCCCAGGGGCACCATGGTGACTAAAACCTCACCAATTCCCTTCTGTGCCCCCGTGATGAACTTATAGGCAGCCACAAGGTCGCCTCTCAACCTTCTCTTGCGGAGGCTGAAAAGGTCCAGTTTCTCTAGTCTCTCCTCGTAGGGCTTGGTCTGCAGGCCCTTGACCATATGAGTTGCCCTTCTCTGTACCCTCTCCAGGTTATCCGCATCCTTCTTGAAGTGTGGTGCCCAGAATTGCACGCAGTACTCCAACTGCGGTCTGACCAACGCCCTATAGAGGGGAAGTATCACCTCCCTGGACCTATTCGTCATGCATCTGCTGATGCACGATAAAGTGCCATTGGCTTTTCTGATGGCTTCGTCACACTGCCGGCTCATGTTCATCTTGGAGTCCACTAGGACTCCAAGATCCCTTTCCACCTCTGTGCCACCCAGCAGGTCATTCCCTAGGCTGTAGGGGTGCTGGACATTTTTCCTCCCTAGGTGCAGCACTTTGCATTTCTCCTTGTTGAACTGCATCCTGTTGTTTTCTGCCCACTTGTGCAACCTATCCAGGTCTGCCTGCAGCTGTTCCCTGCCCTCCGGCGTGTCCACTTCTCCCCATAGCTTTGTGTCGTCTTCAAACTTGGACAGAGTACACTTGACTCCCTCGTCCAAGTCGCTGATGAAGACATTAAAGAGTATCGGTCCAAGGACCGAGCCCTGCGGGACCCCACTGCCCACACCCTTCCAGGTCGAGACCGACCCATCTACCATGACTCTTTGGGTGCGACCCTCTAGCCAATTTGCCACCCACCGGACCGTGCAGTCATCCACATCACAGCCTCTTAACTTGTTCACCAGTATGGGGTGGGATACCGTATCGAAGGCCTTCCTGAAGTCTAAGTATACGACATCCACCCCTCCTCCTGTGTCCAGGCATTTCGTAACCTGGTCATAGAAAGAGACTAGGTTGGTCAGGCACGATCTGCCCGCCACAAACCCATGCTGGTTTCCCCTCAGCATAATTTGCCCTGCCGGGCTCTCACAAATGTGAGCCTTGATAATTTTTTCAAAGACTTTACCAAGGATGGAGGTGAGACTGACCGGCCTATAATTGCCCGGGTCCTCCTTCCTCCCCTTTTTGAAAATGGGGACCACGTTAGCCCTTTTCCAGTCTTCTGGGATTTGGCCCGTGTGCCATGAGCGTTCGAATATTCCCGCCAGTGGCTCTGCAATGACGTCGGCCAGTGCCTTCAATACCCTCAGATGGAGCCCATCCGGGCCTGCCGACTTAAAGGCATCCAGTTCTTCCAAGTGACTCTGCACCACCTCAGGATCTACGTATGGAAGTCTGGCGCCTTGCTGCTGCCTCTCTACAACCCCAGTGAGAGACTTGTCGTGTCCCTCGCTTAGGAACACTGAGGCAAAGAACTCATTGAGGAGTTCAGCCTTGTCCCCCCTGTCTGTCACCAATTGTTTCTGCCCATTTAGCAGCGGTCCTATTCCTCCCTGAGCCTTCCTTTTACTCCCAATATATCTAAAAAACAATTTCTTGTTGTCCTTTACTTGGGTTGCCATCCTCAGCTCCATGGTAGCCTTGGCCCGCCTAACTGCCTCCCTACATGCATGAGCAGAGGAGGTATATTCATCTTTAGTGATCTCACCCTGTTTCCACTTTTTATGTGCTCCCCTTTTGGCCCTTAGGCTGCCCTGGATTTCTCTGGTCAGCCAGGGAAGCCTCCTGGCCCCTTTATCTTTTTTGCCTCGCTCGGGGATCGTCATGCTTTGTGCCTGAAGGATCGTTTCCTTTAGGCACAGCCACCCTTCTTGGGCTCCCATCCCATCAAAACTCCTACTCTGCAGTGCGTCCTTGACTAATCGCCTGAGTGCATTGAGATCAGCTTTCCGAAAGTCTAGCACTTTCACCCTACTAGTTACCTTACCCACTCGCCGTCTTATGTTGAATTCTATTATTAGGTGATCACTGTCTCCCAAATGGCTACCGATCTGGAGGTCCCCTATCATGTCATCCCCTGTTGCCAATACCAGATCCAGTATGGCATTCCCCCTAGTGGGACCATGCACCTCCTGTGTCAGGTGGAGGTCCTGTATACAGGTTAGAAACCTGCGTGAGCGATGGGACCTTGCTGTCTGCGTCTCCCAGCAGATGTCCGGGTAGTTTAGGTCCCCCATGACTACCGCCTCTTTAGCTTTTATGGTCTCCGAGAGTTGCCTCAGGAGCCCCGCATCTATTTCTTCCCCTTGGTGTGGGGGTCTGTAGCAGACCCCTACCACCAAATCCCTTTCTCCTTGCCCCCCATGTAGCCTAACCCACAATCCTTCTACTTCCTCAACCTCGGTTTCTGTTTATATTTCTGTCTGTATAGTAGCTGGGTATAGTTATAAAGTGCTGCAAGTCAAAGACTATGTGCCTCAAGCCACCTGTGAAGTGCCAGTTATCATAAATGCCCTTCGTTTACTGGAGTGCATTTTTTTTTGCAGAATGGTATAATTGTCCCTTTAAGAGTCCAGGAGGAGTTAAGGTTCAACAGAGTTTGCCATAAATTGCAATGGCTGTGCTCTGTACAGGTCAGTCAGACTTTTTTTTCGCTTTCTGTTCTGCCTATTTTTAAAATATCCAGATTCACTGCTGAAACCTGTCTCGGACGGCCAGAGCCGACTCGAGGTGATCTAATAATTACTCGTTCATTGGGCGGGCTGGTGAATAGAGAGACCGACAAAGCTTAGTGGTTGTAAAACTTTACTTACGCCGCTTGTGGTTGCGACGAAAATGGTCCGGTCGTCTGAACAACTATGTTAGTTGTTCCAGCTGATAAGGCTCAGGCTAGCTCATCCATCCACAAATCAAGCCGGCGGGGATAGGGTACGTCTGGGATTGCGCTCAGTGACGAGGAGAAGAATCGATAGGTGATCAGTCTATCGATCAGCTCAGCCGCAAGTCAGATCTCTTTTAGAAGCACTCTGCAGCGTGCTCAAAGTTCTCTGACTTGGGCGGAAGTCGCGCGAAATTTTAAATGGCTAGCAAGCCAATTACTAGCCACCACGTAGGAATAATTTAGAACTGGCCAATAGCGGGACACAAATTTGCATTCGAATGGCAGGAACTCTCTTGCATCGGGGTTTTTCTGCTGCAACAGAAAACCTTTTCTTTGCAAGAGGCTCTCATGCGGCGGGAAAATTCCATCGTGCCGAGACACCAAAATCACTGGGTTGTGACATGCCTGCTTGCCGACGGCACAACTGGAATTTTAGACACATGAGCACATCATATGGCATCTTTGTTTCGGGATTTACTGACCTGGCAAAGCTTTAACAACCAATAATATATATATACAAACAAACAATTTGATAGACCGGTCTTTTCAACAAATTACAAAATACAATAACTTAGAACATATAACAACAACTGTTGATCATCGTCTGATTGGAGAACATCTGCTTGGGACTTCCTTCATCTAGTAGTCGGTCCGTCTTCTCCTATTAACAGACAATGTCAATAAAATACTTAATAAAATGAGAGAAAATAGTGTTATAGCAAGTCCTGAGCGAATGGACGTTCACTGTCTCAGTGTCTCCTTCACAACCATCACTCTATTGACTCGAATGAACGATAGTTTGGTACTTGATGAATCTCACAATCGGGCGGTTGTGGGTTACTGCTTTGCTGGAACTTAACCTGTGAAGAAAGAGAACAACAACACAAAACAAAGACTTATAATTGAATTTACTGTAAGGATACTGGGTGAACGTCGGAACGGCGTGTCATTCAGTTGTGATGAATGATAATAGGAGGACGATCAGGCTTTTCTTCTAGTTGGACAGAATAGGTATTAGGATATTGTCCTGACCGTTGAACGGTCCCTTTGTGAACTTGTGGATGAGACTGATGGGGGTGCGGTATTGAAATCCACACCAACTCATCTGGCTGGAACTTGGGTTCCCAAGGTGGAGGTTTCTGGACATTAGCTTCGTCCCATAACAGTTTAGCAGTATTTAGTGAAATGAGAACATCATGATTGAATTTAGTCCAGTTTTTAAACGTTCCTCCTCCTCTAAGGCGAAGTTGTTCTTTGTACAGGCCTATGTGTCTTTCCACAATGCCGTTGGACTGTGGGTGGTATGGCAGATGGAGATGCCAGACTACATTGTGAAGATGAGCAAATTTGTCTAGAGCATTAGAGTTAAACGGGGGTCCCCCATCAGACTGAATCTCATGAGGGGGTTGCCAGGTAGCAAATACAGCAGTTAAAGCAGAAATGACAGCAGTGGCATTGTTTTTTCGTAAAGGAATGACTTGTAACTGTCTTGTTCCCAAGTCGACAACAACTAATCCTTTATTTGGCGGCTTAGACCCTGGGAGGGGTCCTAGCAGATCTACCTGCCAAACTTTTCCTGCCTGAAACTGTGAAGAATCGAAGGCTCCGAGCTGATGTTTGGTTTTATGGCACTTTTCTTTAGCGCATATCTCACAGGCCTGAGCTACCTTTTCCCAATCACGCCGAGCTCCATATGAGGCTGGCTCCGTAAGGGTTCGGCACCAACGTTGATGGCAAGCTCGTGGTCCCGGGTGACCCCAATTTTCGTGAAGCCACGCGAGGAATGGATTTACTTCGGCACCGGAGGTAGATGTGATAGGCAAGACTATGTCGGTCCGGAGTGGATCTTCTAAGAGCTTATCAATTACTTCATGTACTGGATCAGTATCCGGATGATGGGACTTAGTGTGCCTAATCAACGGGAGGCGCACAAATTTAGTTAACGTTTTCCAGATGTCTTGCCAATCATTCAAATTTTCGGAGGGAAAAGCTGTGCCCGTAAGGATTTTATAAATGTATTGTGAATCAATTGCGATGATTGGAACGGGGAGTGTATCGTTATGATGTGTCAGACAATGTTCTAGTACCTTGAGGAATCCTAATAATTCACATTTTTGGGCTGAATTATCATCTGGGTCGGCTTGAAATATTTCCCTATCGTTACAAGCTTTGCAATAATACCCATAGCCTCCGCCATGTCGGGAGGTTCCATCTGAGGCCATCCACGCCGGGGCAGAGGTTCCATACAATGTAGGAACCTTCTCCTCATCTTCTGGGCTTGGATCAGGTGCCGTGTCTTCCAACCTCCAACAATGCCAGTTGTAATGGTGGGTAAGCACTAGCTTATTCCAGGTCTTAGACTCCCCCTGAAAATGTGGGTTGACTCTTTCCGCATCCAGCAAGGGTAACAATGTGGCACCGGGAGCGCGTAACATCCCATGCCCCCTTGCTAAAGGCTCCACCAGTTGTTCAGCTAGGAGGATTTTTCCTACAGCTCCATATCAATGTTGTTCCGCTTGAAGCATCTTATGGGCTATATATACTAGCTCATCGTGTGGGTTATGTGCGACAGCCCACACGTGGTTTGTGGTGAACCAAAGGGTTACGGTTAGTGACTCACCCAGATCGATGGCATGGAGTGATGTATCTTTAACCGTGGCTAGCAAGCGAAGCAGGTTCCGCTGGTCTCCTTTCGTCCAGGGTGTGGACTTTTGAGATTTGTTACGGATCTGTCGCTGCAATTTGGTGAGGAGTGCCAAATCACTAGGTCCAACATAATGCCGATACCAATTCAAATGACCCAAAAGCTGTTGGAAGTGCCTCTTAGTAGTAGGGAAGAATGTTTTTAATGGATCGATGTTAGGACCCTCATGCGAAATTCCGTGGCGGATGGAACCGATGTATCGAGTACCAAGGAACGTAATATCATCTACAGGATGTAGGCTTGACTTTTCCTCGTTGATCATCCATCCCTCACTCTGAAGGTGAGCGACTAGTTGATTGACTATACTAGTAACTATGGAACTATCGCGACCCATGATGGCAATATCATCGACATAACTCCAAATTTTCAATTCCTTCTCTGGGGGAAGAGAGTATGAAGCTTGAAAATTCTTTAGGGTATTATTCATGGCTCCAGTGGCTAGTGATGGAGCGTTGCGATATCCTTGTGGACAGACCGTCCACCTGTACATAATGCCATCAATACACATATTTAGTATTCCTTCTGGGTCAGTTATCAGGATGGAAAAGAACATATTTTTTAGATCCAATGTGACTCCGACCCACTTACTTTGTTGGAACTGTGCCATCTCAAACATACATTGTGGCAGAGTAGAAGGATTAGGTTGTTGAAGTACTTGACACCTTTTGTTGACTTCTCTATAGTCCACAACCAACCGGGCTTCATTAGGCTTTCCAGGTTTTGCAACTCCCCATCCTGATGACAGGTAGGTGCTGGCACTTATGGTCTTAATACAGCCTCGTCGCTCGAGTCAGTAGGGAACTGTTTTAGAGGACCCTTAGTTGGGATTGGTCGATATCGCCAGGTGGAGGTGTTACGAAGCATTGGTCGATGCCAATCCTGTTCTGGGATAATAATGGGCAATGCCTATAGCATTTGTTCTTTAAGGTCAAGCGCTCTTATCCCCGGGATCCCTAAAATGTTAATGCTCCCTAGGACAGCCTCTAGGGGGTATCGGTGGCCTTGGACCCAAAATTTGACCTTCATTGTGACGGCGATAGCATTAAGCCCTTGCACCTTGATCATTTTGGTGGTCTTTTGATGAGGTATCATTGAGGTAATCACATTGGTTTGAGCTCCAGTATCGAGAAGGAAGAATGCTTGTTGTTGGTCCTCCAGATTGGTAGGGTTGTAAACAGTGAGTTCGGCGTATGGTCGAGAATCAGTGGGGTCAGGTTTGAGCTGGAGAAGGCCGCCGGCAGAGCCGACGGCCATTACTCGTTTTTTGATGGGTCCTCGAATTTGAATCCTAATGCTTCAGCCAGACGAGACTGGCCCCTTTCTCCCAAAATTCGTAACTGAGTCTTTGTAAGTCTGGAGTAGGCGAGGAGAAAACCAAACATGTTCCTTTCCTTTGTCGTGCTTTCCTTCGGGGTTCTTGGAGGTGACCACCATGGCTCTCACCAGGGGGTGTACTCTTGACGTCTAGGTCTCAGTGTTTCGACTGGGTATGCTGAAGGTCAGTCCCTTATATTATCAGAAGCTTCTTCACCTTGCTTCATAAGTGCTTGTAGTCGTGGGAAATGGCCTAAGAGATTTCCCACTGGTTGACCTGCCGTTGGGTTCAAAAAGAGTCGGAGTGTAACGGCATTTGCTCCTCCGTATACCTCCACGCAGGCATCTATAGCTTCCAGGGGCGTTGGAATTGCCCCAGGGTCCAATAGGTGGCGGTGAGCCCATCTCTCTTTGCGTTGGACGGCTGTTAGTCCCATTGGATTCATTCTCAGGCTCCACGAGAGATATGGCACCCCAACTATAGCCAGGAGGAGTTGCTCTCCAGTAGCCTTCTGTGGACGACCTTCATGCCAGGTGTGAAATTTGTGGGTTACCTGTCCCACTATGAGCGCCAGGAGCAGGATGGGCCAGTGGGCACTGTCTGTGACCACATTCAAGTCGGTAGCTCACCCTCCGCTCCATGCCGCTTGTCGGGTCAGGGCACTCGCTTCTTCCTTGTCTAAGGTGTCAGATCCAAATTCCACTATTAATCGTCCTAACCACATGGCCAAGGTTTCTTCTGGTTTTATCTTAGATTCTCTACAAAGTTCCTGAATTTCTGGTCAGGTGCGTGTGCGAGAGATAACAGTGGTACGCGTAGTACCTTCTTCATCCACAACATGCTTCATCACAGCTATCGGGTGAGCTGCGGTAGAGAAAGAGTTAAATTCTTCATCTGGGAGCATTGGGTACATCCCTCTTCCCATTGCCCCCTCCCCGTGGCAAGGAGGCGGGGCTGTCCGTCACCTCAGGGGGCGGAGTCGCTAGGCGGATCCCCGCCAGATCTTCTGAAACTCCGCCCCTCTTTTCCGGGTTCCCTGGATGGCTTGCGCTTCTTTCGGCGCTGTCCCAGGGACGCCGGGGTTAGAAGGGTACCCCGGGGCCAGACCAGGGGGGAAGTGACCACCTACTTACCCCACGCAGAGGCCGGAGCGAGCAGGGACACGCGCACGGGGAGACTGCCGGCATGGTTTGTAAGCCGCACTTATATCCAGCTGGGGCCGGGTGACGTCGGCGGGAGACGCCGCCCGGCAGAGATAAAAGGCGGCCCCGGAAGCGGGGCCAGAAGGGAGGCGAGGGAAGCCCGCAGGGAACCCCGAGACCGGGACCCGTGCCAGCAAGGCACATGTATCCGGCCCGACGGGGCCAGCCGAGGCAGCGGCGCTAACAGCAGCAGCTGCTATGAGAGCGGCGGCGATAACACCGTCGACAGCAGCAGGGAGAGCCGCCTCGTTAAAGGAGCCGGGATAGGAAGCTGCGGCTACAGCAGTGAGAACTGCGCTCTTAAAGGAGCCACTGGTAAAAAGGAAGACGACGTCGGCAGCACGACGGGAGAGGGAACTGGCTACAGTCGTAGCAGGAGTGCGGGTGGCGGAGCCGGTGAGGCAACCGAGCGCGGACCCCATGAGAGAAGTGACAGACGGGCCGGCAGTGGACTCGGCGAGGGAGAGAATGCCAGAAGCAAGATTCCCAGAGAGAGGGAGCCACGAGCCCGGAGAGTAGGCACCCGGGGAAGTCGGTGGCCTTAAGCCTCCTGACAGGCCGGTAGCCAGGGGGAGCTCATCGGTTGGGGCTTAGGCACCCGGGTCAGAGCCTGGGCTAGGCGTGATAAAGGAGTTTGAGTTTCAGTTTCAGTATTCATTTTCTTTTGGCTCGCTCGTTGTTGTAGTGTTGCGGAGGCCTCGGGGCAATACAGGCTAGGGGCAGCCGAGAAACCAGGAGGGGGTGAGACCCCTAGGCAGATTCCAGCCTGGGTAGCTTGGGTCCCCGGAATAAGGACCAGAAATGCAGCAGGGCCACCAGAGGAAGGCCACTAGAAGACCAGCAGCAGCGGGTGGCGATTGGCTGGGGTGTAGGGGAGGTCGGAGCCCCGTGAGTGCCCGCTGAAGGCGCAACGACCCCGGGAGGCAGCATTAACGGAGACCCCCACCACTGAGGTTACATTCGAAGTCATGGCAGGCGAGGTTAGGGGGCCTCCCGTCACCACCCGAGGCACCTCCCGGGGCCCTCTCATGAGCTCGTGGCCAGTGAGAACGGCCACTCGGGCTAGAGCAGCCCGAGAGTGCCTGGTCGAATGGAGGCAGGCACAACCTGGTGCGTTGGCCAGGAACATGGAGGACCCCAACTTGGCTCCCTATGCCAACATGCAACCCGCAGCTACAGGCCCTGCCAATGTCCTGGGGCAGAACCTACAGGTTCTAGCTCAGATCCTGGACTCCCAACAACAGATGATGGGTAGGCAACAAGATTGGTTTCGACATGGCCTAGCATCCTTTAAGATGCCCAAAATGACCAAAGATGACGACCCGGAAGCTTACATCGAGGCCTTTGAGCAGCACGCCCTTATGACGGGGCTCGACCAGAGCTATTGGGCTAGCCAGTTGGGAGCCCTGGTCGTCGGCAAGGCCCAGGCCGCCTATCGGGCCCTCTCGAGAGAGGATGCCCGGGACTATGAGCTAGTGAAGCAAGCCATCCTATACAGGCTGGAAATAAACCCGGAGCACTACCGCCGCCTATTCCGGGCCAAAAAGGGGTCTGACGAGAGGCGACCCAGAGTGTTGCTACAACTATTGAGGGACCTGCTAGATAAGTGGGTGAGCCCAGCCGGACAGGATCGAGAAGCCCTGGCAGACCAAATTGTGCTCGAACAGTTCCAAAACGATCTGGAAGAACGGACACAATGTTGGGTCCAGCAACACACCCCACGCACCTGCGATGAAGCCCTAAAGCTGGCGCAGGCGTTCACGGCCTCGGAGGCCAGCTACCCTCAAGAGAGACGGAGCCCAGGGTACTCCCCGGTGAGCCCCAAAGAGCCGGAGCGCCGGAGGCCGCCGAGTCAGAGTCTGCCAGGGAAACCGTGTGCTTCCGGTGCGGGCGTAACGGCCATTTTTCTAGAGAATGCCCAAACCAAGCGGTGGAGCGCTGGATCCCTATCGACAGGTCAAGAACCTTGACTGAAAAATGAAGGGGTCCGGAATCAGGCGAACCAATGGACTGCAGCTATGAGATCGGGGAGGAGAACGCAGCCTGGAGTCACCCAGTCGTGAAGGCCTGGGTGGAGGGTCGCCCCATGCAAGTGACCCTGGATTCAGGGTGTGCCCAGTCACTAGTGAGGTCAGATCTGGTAGGGCCACAGGGCCGGCAGGGGGTCCGCCCCGTGAGGATAGCTTGCCTCCATGGGGAGTCCCGACTAGTTGAGCGCCAGTGGGTTTGCCTAAGGGTGATGGAACACCAAGGAGAACTCCTAGTTGGGGTTGTACCGCGATTAGCATGTGAGATGTTATTAGGGTGAGATTGGGTGCCCATGTACAATGTCTTGGACAGGGTAAGCGACACCGAAGTAGCCCGTAGGAAGATCCAAGACTGCGAAGGTTGGCTGGGCAAAACGCAGGAGAGTGAGGAATCGGCGGACGAGGCAAGCGAGCTAGACCTCAACAACTTCACCAGCTGTCTACAGTTCCAGGAGGCACAGACAGAGGACCAAGAGATCCGGGAGCTGCAGGATCATGCCCGGGGCCCCCAAGACATCCCAGCACTGCTGCCAGGAAGACCTCCCTACTTCGAGGTAAGGAACCGCCTCCTTTACTGCATGCAGGGGGAGCGGCGGGGGGAGGTCTTAGGTTCCCAATTAGTGGTACCCACCCGATTCCGCCAAACCATCTAGCCGTTAGCACACGCGAGCCCCACGGGAGGGCATCTTGGACGGGACAAGACCCTCGCGAGGATAAGTCGATGGTTCTTTTGGCCTGGGATGGGGGAAGAAGTGGCCCGCCAGTGTGCAGCCTGCCCCGAGTGCCAGAAGACGAGAACCGAGCGTCCGGCACGGGCACCCCTCCAGCCTATGCCCATCATAGACACCCCATTCTCGTGGGTAGCCCTAGATGTCATCGGACCTCTTCCCCGTAGTAGCTCAGGTCACCAATATATATTGGTGATAGTGGATTACGCCACCCGGTACCCAGAGGCCATCCCCTTGCGAGTGGTGACCGCCCCACGTATTGCGGAGGAGTTAGTAAAATGGATCTCCAGGATGGGGATCCCGCAAGAAATATTAACAGACCAAGGGAGGAATGTCATGTCTGGAGTCTTGAGAGCAGTGTGCCGGACGTTACAAATAAAACAACTCCGCACCTCGGTCTACCACCCCCAGACCAATGGCCTAGTGGAGCGCTTTAATGGGACAATAAAACGGGTGTTGTGGCGCTGCATTCAGGGGGATCCCCGAAAGTGGGATCTCCTCCTCCCTCTAGTATTGTTTACCCTAAGGGACACCCCTCAAGACTCGACGAAGTTCTCGCCGTTCGAACTGGTGTTAGGGCACCGGCCACGGGGCCTGTTGCAGGTCTTGAGAGAAGATTGGGAACAGGAAGGAAGCTCCTCTGAAGAGCCGCAGACATACCAGAGAGAGTTTCAGCAGAGGATTAAGGTGGCCCAGGACCTCGCTTGCGAAAACATGAAGGAAGCCCAGGCCCGGCAAAAGGAGAGGTATGACAGCCGCACCCGAGAACGGGAATTCGAACCCGGCCAAAGGGTTCTAGTGTTGCTCCCGATGTCCACCAGCAGGCTCCTGACCCAATGGCAGGGGCCATTCGAAATTCTCCGACGAGTTGGACCGGTAGATTACAAGGTCCATAGGCCCGGCCACCGTCAGGAAAAACAAATCTACCACGTGAACCTCCTATGAGAATGGAAGGAGCCCGAAGGGTGGGTGGCCTTTTCTGAAATAGATAACGAGGACCTCGGACCCCAGGGGTTGGGGAGAGAAGCCAGGCCCACCAAGGGGGGGCCCTTGGTCCGGATCGGGGAGGAGGTGGGCCCCATACAAAGGCAAGAGGCCCAAAATTTGGCAGAGGAATTCCGGGATGTATTCCGTGAGGAACCCGGGTGGGTTCAGGACTCTTTTCATGCTATAAAGACCCCCCCCCCCCGGAGCAATAGTAAGGGAAAGGTGGTGACCCATCCCACACCACCTCTTGGAAGCCGTTCGTAGAGAAGTAGACTCAGTGCTGAGGTTAGAGGTCATTCGGCCGTCGAGGAGCCCCTGGAGAAGTCCACTAGTGCCAGTGCGTAAGCCCAATGGATCATTGAGGCTTTGCGTAGACTATAGATGATTAAATACCTTGGCGACGTTCGACGCATTCCCAATGCCCCATGTGAAAGAATAGGGGACGCCCAGTATATCTCAACCCTCGACCTCGCAAAGGGGTATTGGCAGATCCCGGTGGCCAAAGAAGATCGGCCAAAAACGGCATTTGGCACGCCATGGGGGCTGTACGAGTTTGTCAGGATGCCCTTTGGGTTACACGGTGCCGCTGCGACGTTTCAGCGGCTGATGGATCGCATACTGGCCCCACATGCCGAGTATGCCACGGCTTATATAGACAATATCATCATATATACCCAGATGTGGGTACAGCACAAAAGAGCCCTTCGAGCCATCCTGACGGAATTGAGATGGGCGGGGCTAACGGCCAACCCTCGAAAATGTGCCCTGGCCCAGAAGGAAACAAAATATCTGGGGTTTCTGGTTGGCAGGGGCATGATCAAACCGTTGGCCGATAAGGTGGAGATTATCCGCAATTTTACGCCCCCGCAAAACTGCCACCAGCTTCGATCATTCCTGGGGCTCACCAATTATTATAGGCAGTTTGTACCCCACTTCTCAGTGTTGTCCGCGCCTTTGTCAGAGGCACTCAGAGGGTGGAAAACAGGGGTAGTCAGGTGGACGGAAGAGATGACACGGAGTTTCAAAAAGCTGAAACAAGCCCTCTGTGAGGAAGTGGTAATACATACTCCTGACTTCAGGAGACCCTTCGTTTTACAGATGGATGCCTCGGAGACCGCACTGGGGGCTGTCTTAACCCAGGAGGACAGGGGCAGCGAGAGGCCCGTGGCGTACGCCAGTCGCAAGCTGCTGCCGGCGGAGAGAAGGTATTCCACCATAGAACGGGAATGCTTAGCCATATGGTGGGCGGTAGACCACTTCAGGTATTACCTGATGGGCAGAGAATTCAAATTGGTGACGGATCATGCTCCACTAAGGTGGCTGAGCACGGCCAGGACCGATAACACCCGAATAACACGGTGGGCCTGGGCACTCCAACCTTATAAGTTTTACACAGTACACCGACCGGGGTAGGATAATGCAGTGGTGGACTTCCTATCCAGGTGTGACGGGGAAGACAAGACCGGGAGCCGAGGTGACCAGCCAAATGGACAGACCAGCCTGACAGGTACGACCTGAAATGGGACCGAAGAAGCGCCCCAAGGCATCTTGAGTGGGGGGTTGTGTCCCAGGGACGCCGGGGTTAGAAGGGTACCCTGGGGCCAGACCAGGGGGGAAGTGACCACCTACTTACCCCACACAGAGGCCGGAGTGAGCAGGGACACACGCGCGGGGAGACCGCTGGTGCGGTTTGTAAGCCGCACTTATATCCAGCTGGGGCCGGGCAACGTCGGCGGGAGACACCGCCCGGCAGAGATAAAAGGCGGCCCTGGAAGCGGGGCCGGAAGGGAGGTGAGGGAAGCCCGCAGGGAACCCCGAGAGCGGGACCCATGCCAGCAGGGCACATATATCCGGCCCGACGGGGCCAGCCGAGGCAGCGGCGCTAACAGCAGCAGCTGCTGTGAGAGCGGCGGCGATAACACCGTCGACAGCAGCAGGGAGAGCTGCCTCGTTAAAGGAGCCAGGAGAGGAAACTGCGGCTACAGCAGTGAGAACTGCGCTCTTAAAGGAGCCGCTGGTAAAAAGGAAGACAACGTTGGCAGCACGATGGGAGAGGGAACTGGTTACAGTCATAGCAGGAGTGCGGGTGGCGGAGCCAGTGAGGCAACCGAGCACGGACCCCGCAAGAGAAGTGACAGACGGGCCGGCGGGGAGCCAGCAGTGGACTCGGCGAGGGAGAGAACGCCAGAAACAAGATTCCCAGAGAGAGGGAGCCACGAGCCCGGAGAGTAGGCACCCGGGGAAGTCGGTGGCCTTAAGCCTCCTGACAGGCCGGTAGCCAGGGGGAGCTCATCGGTCGGGGCTTAGGCACCTGGGTCAGAGCCTGGGCTAGGCATGATAAAGGAGTTTGAGTTTCAGTTTCAGTATTCGTTTTCTTTTGGCTCACTCGTTGTTGTAGTGTTGCGGAGGCCTCGGGGCAATACAGGCTAGGGGCAGCCGAGAAACCAGGAGGGGGTGAAACCCCTAGGCAGATTCCAACCTGGGTAGCTTGGGTCCCCGGAATAAGGACCACCGGGAGATTCAGGACCGGAAACGTGGCAGGGCTGCCAGAGGAAGGCCACTAGAAGACCAGCAGCAGCAGGTGGCAATTGGCTGGGGTGTAGGGGAGGTCGGAGCCCCGTGAGTGCCCGCCGAAAGTGCAACGACCCCGGGAGGCGGCATTAACGGAGACCCCCACCACTGAGGTTACATTCGAAGTCGTGGCAGGCGAGGTTAGGGGGCCTCCCGTCACCACCCGAGGCACCTCCTGGGGCCCTCTCATGAGCTCGTGGCCAGCGACAATGGCCACTTGGGCTAGAGCAGCCCGAGAGCGCCTGGTCGAGCGGAGGCGGGCACAGGCACCATTTTCTGCTAGCGGCATCATGCGGCCAGTGCTTTTGATAAGCGCTGCTCCGGAGCTCTTTGCTGTCCGCTCCAGCGACTCCTTACCCACTGTATGCATCTGTGCCTCTAAATTTGCATATTCCCTTAGTAGACCCGCTACCGTACGGAACAGCACATTCATCATTTTTCCCTTCTTCCATTTAGTTAGACCCCATCTCGGCACATGACGGCCCTTAGTTTCCAGATCCTCCCGGAGCTGAACGAGGAGCTCATGGCGCTGTGACTCAGGCACCAAATCCGGACAGTTGAACCAGTCCGTGGGGGTGGGTTCCCCTCCTTCCCTTAAGTATCGAATGCATTGAGCGAACTCCTGAGTGGGGGTCAGCTTTTCTGCCTTCCGCGCTTTCACCCCGGCTAAGGATATGGTTGAGGTTTCCTCCGGGGGTCGATAATAGACCCGGTTGCTCCCCATTATACATCCAAACTCCCCAAAGGATAGCTTAGTTCTCCATTCCTTCACTACGGCTTCTTCTCTCTTTACAGAGAGGTAACCATCAATATTTCTTTCATCCCCTTCTACCACCTGGTGGTAAGCAATATGCTCCTATAGATCATTGGCATTCTCTACGTGGCGTGTCCCGGTGCCCCAGGGGCAGCACCCGATTAGGTTCTTCTCTATCACTGTGCCCTTAGAGCCCATCCTCGTCACCATGTCTCGGACGGCCAGAGCCGACCCAAGGTGATCTAATAATTACTTGTTCGTTGGGCGGGCTGGTGAATAGAGAGGCCGAAAAAGCTTAGTGGTTGTAAAACTTTACTTACGCCGCTTGTGGTTGCGACGAAAATGGTCCAGTCGTCTGAACAACTATGTTAGTTGTTCCAGCTGATAAGGCTCAGGCTAGCTCATCCATCCACAAATCAAGCCGGCGGGGATAGGGTACGTCTGGGATTGCGCTCGGTGACGGGGAGAAGAATCGATAGGTGATCAGTCTATCGATCAGCTCAGCCGCAAGTCAGATCTCTTTTAGAAGCACTCTGCAGTGTGCTCAAAGTTCTCCGACTTGGGCGGAAGTCGCGCAAAATTTTAAACGGCTAGCAAGCCAACCACTAGCCGCCACGTAGGAATGATTTAGAACTAGCCAATAGCGGGACACAAATTTGCATTCGAATGGCGGGAACTCTCTTGCATCGGGGTTTTTCTGCTGCAACAGAAAACCTTTTCTTTGCAAGAGGCTCTCATGTGGTGGGAAAATTCCATCGTGCCGAGGCACCAAAATCACTGAGTTGTGACAAAACCAGGTATGGCTTTATACATATAGGTCAGGTACAAACGTTACACTTTTACTGGTATAATTGATCAGAAAGTGGTCTATACCTGTAACAGAACAGAAGTTCAGCATGCATAGACTGGTTTTAAAATGGCAGAACCCAGTCTAAGATTTGCACCCCCACCCCACCAAAGGGTGAATGTGTGCTTTGTTTGCTTCTGATCTAAACTACGCTGCATACAGAAAACTGCATAATTTAGGTTGATTCTGCTTCAGGCTATTTGAATGTCTGTACCTGGGCATGAAGTAGATACAGTATAAATACTCCTCCAAGCCACGGATTTTAAAGATCAACAGCTTGGTGTTTCCATGGTCTAGTGGTAAAATTGGACACGATAACATGGTAACATTCTATTGTCTAATAATGTCAACATTATTTCTAGTGTTAGAAAAGCATTGCTTATTTTAATGAGCCACCTATAGAGTACAAGAGCATAGAGAGCAAATAATGAGGAAAGTACATCACCCCCTTTTCTTAGCTTTGCACAGCGGAAAGTTTAGCTGATTCTGCAGAACAACTCAAGGTTTTTTTAGGATGAGTATAAACTAAAACAAAATAGCTATTTTGTTTTTCCATGAGTACATATGGCATGTAGAATAATCGGTGGCAAGCTGGCAATGGGAGGAGAGAACAGAAAACTCATTATTCTGTTTGAACCCATTAGAATATATAAAGAACCACTTAGTAGCCTGACCAAGCACTCAAGGAAAAGGCAAAGACTAGGAAATAAGACAAAACTCAAGCAGTGTTTTGGGAATGGGGGGAGGGATTTCCTATCATCTCTTAATTGCCTGTCCCTAAAAAGAGATGATTATTTCTCAGATGATAATGTCATTTTCTGTAGCAGAATTATTTAAAGCACATTTTGTATTTGTTCACAACTTTTGCTAAAGAAATTCAGAAGAGGAAAAATAATTATTTGTCAAGAACTTGTCTACACAGAAAAATTGTACTACATAGACCATTAAAAGTGCAAGTGCAGCTTGATTAAAACTGTGTAATCAAACTGCAGGTCATATTAGAATAAACCCAGTATGGAAGCTTACAGTGGATTTTTCAGTTTAGCTTAAACACCCTTTTAAAAGGTATAAGCTGAACAGAAAAGGAGAGAAATATTGTGAGTAAGGTTATATGCAAGGTTATACCAGTCCTTCAATACTGGTTTAAATTCACACCTTAGCTTACAGTGGTATAATTTCCCCATATAAACAATCCTTACATTTCCACATGTGTGAAAAAAGGGATAATAATATTAGGCTACTACACAGGGATCCTGGGAGTCTTAATTAAATTAATCTTTGTAAAGTGATTTCAGATTCCCAGGGGTTAGGTGCCAAGTTATTATTGTTCTAATTTCTGGTTCCTGATATTAGTTTGAGTATTTTAATGCCAGAAATTATCGTGATGGCTATTTTGATGATACAAAGGATCCTATATCACATAAGATCAGATCAAAAACAAATTGTTGGGTGCCCGAAGTCCAACACTGGTACCTAAATCCATGTGAGCTTTCCATAAAAAACTGCCTAAGTGCTTAGGCACTCGAGAGTCTGTAGTCATCTAAATGTTCTAAATTAATAAAGTTATGTGCTTAAAGTTCTGCCCTGAGTGTTAGGCCTTATTGTATAGAAACAGACATCTTCCACCACCCAAGGAATGGGTGGGGCAAGGGCTTTGGGCGGGAGGCAAGGGGCCATAGGGCTGGGGGGCACGGGGCAGCCAGGCTGGGGGGTAGGGGCTTTGGGTGGGGGTCAAGGGGCACAAGCAGGGCATCCTGCCATGCACCCCTTGGCCTCATTTTGTTTTTTCTGCCCCCTTCCTCCTCATCCCCCTCTGACCATATCTTAAAAGAGAAAGCCAGTCCTTTGCACCTGCTTTCAGGGAAGCTCTGACTTGGGACTCTCCAAAAAAAAGCCTTACTAGGTTTCTGTGCCCTTTCTGAAGGATACATGCCAGGCTGAGAGAGGGGGCAACAGAGGAATTCTGGGTATGCAATGTCATAGCTAACCATGACTTGACCAAGAGTTGATGGTGATGGGGTCTGAACGTAATGGGCGCTACTATAGGTCTTATTTAGATGGGGTGTACTAAGCTATCCTTGTGGTAGGTTCCCATCAGCATTTTTTTATTTTGTTTCAAGGGCAAAATCCATTCCAAACTCTATTGGGCAAGCCCAGTAATCCAGTTCCAAATTGTGACTGATCAGAGGTCAGTCTTTCATGTCTGCGTGACTCTACCACCGGGCAAGTATCCTCCCTCCCAGACTCATCAGTCTGAGGCTTCCAGATACTCCCCAGATCCATGGCAGGTAGAGATGTGCGAAACGGCTATGTTTCATTTTGGTTTCAGATTTGGCAATTTCAGAGGACAGTGATTTGTTTAAGTGTTTCGGATCACTGTTCCATTTTAATTCAGCTGAATCTGTTTAGGAGTTTCAACACTGTTTTGGCACTGATTCAGAGATTCAGATCGGCCAGGGAGAGGCAGGCTCAGCTGAGCAGTTGCAGGTTCTCCCATGGCTCCTCTGGATGTTCCTGCCTCTCCCTGAGTGGGGGGAGCCAGGGGAGAAGCCCCCATGGCTGCCCTGCCCAGCCCCATCCCCCGCCTGGCCCAGCCTCCCGGCACTTAAAAAATAAATAAATAAATAAAAAGCCCTGCTCTCACTGGCTGCAGTGGTGATTGGGACCTCTGGGCACTCATGTCAGATCTCCCCCACACAGTGCAGGGCAACGAGGATGCCCCCCCCTGCCCACCTGGCACCCACGTGGCAGCTGCCCCATGGCGCAGGTGCAGCACGGCTCAGCAGGGTGTTGCACACTGTCTAAGAGCTGGGGCCACTGGGGATGAGCAGTATTGGGCTCCAGCTAATGCATGGAGCTGCCCCAGCTCCCAGATAGTGTGCGGTACCCTGCCAAGCTATGCTGCACCCATGTGATGCGACAGCTGCCATGCAGGTGCCAAGCTGGGGGGGGTCTGGGCAATCCCCACTGCCCCATGCTGCATGGGTGGCCTCTGCCACAAGCCCTCAGAAGCCCTGATCACCATTGCTGCAGCAGATGAGTGTGGGGCTTTTATTTTATTTTATTTTTTTAAGTGCCAGGAGGCTGGGGCTGGGCAGGGTATGGGGCCAGGCAGGGCAGTCATGGGGACTTATCCTGTGGCTCCTCTAGCTTTGCCTGCCTGTGCCCTGGAGAAGCTCCCATGGCTGCTCTGCCTGGCGCCATGCCCCACCCAGCCCCAGCCTCCCGGCACTTTAAAAGGAGGCACAGTGGCACTGTGCCAGACTGTTCCCGGGGGATTGCCGCCAAAACATTCCAAGACATCTGAAACATTTCTGTAACATTTTAGATGGTTTTGTTTAGTTTTGGAGATGTTTTAGAGCCTTCTGTTTTGTTTCGGATTCGATGTTCACACCTCCAAAACGAAACAGCTGCCAAAATCTCGCACAGCCCTAATGGCTGTCATCCCATGTGCAAGCCCCAAACCCAGAGATTTTGGGGTTCAGATACCCCCTAGTCTCACTTCCTCATAGTCAAAAGGCTGAGGAGCAAGCTGAGGGAAAGCATAAAAATATTGCCCAATATGGACTGTGTCGTGTTTTATAGTCATGCTCAGTGTTGGCTGCATTTAATCAACTTCATAGTTGGTTTCCATTGCTGAGCACATGTTGCTTTTGGTTTCAGTTTAATGATAGACAATGCATTTAATGAGATTTCCTTGTATGCGATTATAAGATGAGGAGGGGAAAACCTTGTCTTGTATTTAAGTAAATACAGTAGAATACCACACATTAGATTGAAAGTTGACTGCATAAGGTCCAGTTTTTAAAAAGTTACCATATTTACTTGGCAGTATTTGCCTCCCATTAATATTTTACTGACTATGGAAATGTCATTTTAAAAAATGACAGTGTGACCCTGCTATATTTGACTAAAGCATGTTAAGAACAGAAGTTGCAGATAAGATGATTGACGGGCCTCAACTGCAGACAGATATCATCTGCCTTGTCTAATGCTTATTAAGAAATCTAGCCTCACAGTTAAATTATATTGTACAAGTGTTGGATTATGGCAAAGACCACCAAAACGCTTCTTCATGGAGAAAATACTGGACTAATATCTCCATCTACTGGCTGAAAGAATAATATTTCATTAAAAAGCCACTTTAAAAGAACAGAGTTTTTAATACTGGAAGGAAAGATTTTAAGGACAAATCATTTCAAGACAAGTATTTAGGAAAACCTTATTCAAACTGATTTAGCCATCCTTACTATTAAACCAGTGACCTTAAACTCATTAATCTGTATAAATTAGCCCTGGCCTCAATACAGAAAAAGTGGTTAAATTCTGATTTAGAAGAGTAGAGATTATATTTAGTGCCAGCCCAGGGATCCTGTCAGCAGATATGCACTAATACACCCAAGAACCAGAGAAAGCCTCCAGAGGGTTCTTTCTATATTGTTCAATGGAGCTTAGAAACATTACAAGGATATAATTAGGTTCCAGGAGAATGATAAAAAGCATCTGCTCTAACAAAACATCCAGCCAGCTAATCAATACATAATTGTATTGGTATTGGGTTCCGATGTGTCGCAGGGCACCTTAGTGCCTGCTCCTAGAGAGGAGAAATTGCCAGGGAGAGAGCCCTGGCAGAGCTAATTGAGCACAGCTGTGGGTTGCCGGAGCAACTAAGGGGAGCCAGCTGGCCAGAAGGGGGCAGAGCCTGGCCTTTATAAAGTCCAGGGCTGAAGCTAGGCTGGCAGTTCTCTGCCAGCAGCCAGAGAGGCAGGAGCTCCCTCAGCCGAGATATGGGAAGGAGCCTGAGTTGCAAGTACAGCTCATGATAGCCCTGGAGGCTCGAGCTATGATACTGAGTTATGGCCATGCAGCTTGTGGTTATGTTACAGCCTAGGGGCTTGTGGTTTTGCGTTGTGTTTGTGTCATTACACCCGGAGGCTTGGGTGAGGCTGTAGGGGTTGGAGGAGGCCTCAACTATAGGGACATCAGAGAGTGTGGGGTGCCCTAGCGCCAAGAGGGTGCATTATCTTCATAGCGCCAGGGAAGGCACAGCTGGCACGCCAGTGTGTGAGCAACTAGCGGCGAGGAGCGCAGCCAGTGGGTCGCGGGCACAACCTGTAGGTTGCGGACGGGGACCTAGACCTCGGATTGCGTGTGGGGGAACATAGACCCCGGCCCCAGGAAAGGGGCAATATTATTGAGTAGCCCAGTGTGGGCACGGTGAACCCCAAAGAGGGGGAGCGCCATTGTATGTTATTGAGTAGCCCAGTGTGGGCACGGCGAGCCCCAAAGAGGGGGAAGCGCCATTACTGAGGAGCCCTAGAGGGGCCATATCAAGGAGCCCCAAGACGGGCATAGCGAGCCTGGCCGCAGGCTAGTGCGGCAACACCCCTCAGACTGAGGCAGGGCGCTGCGGTTGCCCCGAGAAGACAGGGAGTAGCAGCGCGGTGAGCCAGGGTCAGAGAGGGTGCCCATGCGGTTGGCCCATAGGACCGGAGGCCCGCTAGAGAGTTGTATATGATTGAGAAGCCCCGTGGGGGCGTGGCGAGCCCCAAAGAGGGGGAGCGCCATACTGAGGAGCCCTAGAAAGGGGCCATTACTGAGGAGCCCTAGAGGGGCCATATCGAGGAGCCCGAGACGGGCATAGCGAGCCTGGCCGCAGGCTAGTGCGGCAACACCCCTCAGACCGAGGCAGGGCGCTGCGGTTGCCCCTGAGAAGACAGGGAGTAGCAGCGCGGTGAGCCAGGGTCAGAGAGGGTGCCCGTGCGGTCGGCCCATAGGACCGGAGGCCCGCTAGGGAGTCCCTGAGCGGGACCGTACCATCAGGGGAGGCCCAGCGGGAGGCTGGGCACGAGAGAGACAGACCCAACAACGTCTATTACATCTGCGAGGCTTGGGGCGTGGTATCAGGGGAGGTAGGAGTCACGCGTAGCCCATAAGGCTGGGGTGCTTGGGTAGCGCCCATTATACGGGGAGACCCACGAGGGGTCCAGGAGCTTACGTGCCCGAGGAAACGCAAGGCAGCCTCCCTATTATATATTCCATCAAGACGTGGCGGGTGAGAATGGAGGGTGCCCTCGGGCCGAAGTAGCACGGTGAGAGGGCCTCAAGGAGATCACGGCCCTCCGTGAGGACCCCGCCGTGACACGATGGAAATAAAATATAGTTATTTCCCGACTGCAACTTAATTAATTAAGAATAGAAACATTTAGTAGTATAAAGTGTAATGTCATGCATTTAGAGACTATTAACAAGACTTTCTGTTGTAAGAAAGCTCAGAAGTTGGAAACAACAGAAAAAGAGAAAGACATTGTGGTATTAGTTGATAACAGGAGGAGGATGTGGCATCAGTGTAATACAGCTGTGGCCGTTTGTGACCAGTCATTGCATTGCCAGAGAGTTGCGTTACTCGGTTTGGAAGACTTACTAAGGGCCAGATTCTATTTGAGATTGTCAGAGAGGGACAACTGGAATTAAACAATGATAAAGTATTAGACCTTACTAAACTAAGGAGTCAAGAGTCACCCAGGCCAAACTGAAGCTGATAGATAGTGAAAGGTGCCTTGACACAATGGACACAATACTCCAAGAAACCTGAAGCAAAAAGAAAGAGTTCTGAGTCAGAGTCCACAAAACCTAGAGCTGAATTAAGACAAGCCATGGCAATGTCTACCATTTGAAAAGATGCAATAATTGCAATGAATTATATCACTTTGCAAAAATTTGCAAGTGGCAATAGAGTGTGCACAGCATGGATTTAGAGGGTGACAACAGCATCACTAGCTCTGAGGAATTCTTTATAGGAGTAATGGGATGGTGTTGATGAAGATGAATAGACTATCAGCCTGAAAGCAAATGGAGTTAATTAAGTCAGATACCAGGTGCACAATTCAGTATGTTCTCATGATATTAGCGCTGCAAGAAATGCCACAAGAAAAAGAACATTGAACAGAAAGAACTCTGAGGTTTGGAGAGGATTTTATCCCTAATAAAGGAATACATGACGTAACTGTCTGGGTAAATAACAAATTGGAAGAGATACGGTATATAATAGTACTAAGAGAAAAAGTACAGTTAAAAATTTGATAACCTTTTGTTCTCATCAGCAGGATGCACATAAAGATACAAGAGAATTTATTTGTTTTAGAATTTTTAAAGCAGAATTTCTTCTCTAATGATTGTATGAGTCCATTTTCATTTGGCAAACATTGATTTTTTTTTTTCCTCTTCTGCTTCTAATGAAGCTTGAAATTAACATAGGTTTTTTGCTTACTTCCTTGTTTGCAACAGCATCATTGATAATATTAACACAGCTGTAGGACTAGCATTTACCCTGACTGGTGAATGAAAGCGTAAATGTTTTTAGGTAGGCACTCCAACTTGATGATTTTTCTTTCTGAATTACTTAAACCTTTCTAAAATATATCACTTTTAATTTGTCTGCCCCTAACAATGACATTTAGAAAAACATAGATTTGAGAAGACTTATTTTATAGAAGACCGAATTTGAAGCCAAAGCAATATGATAGTATCCCTTCAACTTAACTGGTGGTATATCATAGAAAATTAGGGTTGGAAAGGACCTCAGGAGGTCATCTAGTCTAACCCCCCGCTCAAAGCAGGACCATCCCCAACTAGATTATCCCAGCCACAGCTTTGTCTACTCGGGAAATGTATACTGTTAAATGTCACTAAATAAAAATCTTAAAGATGTTTAGTTTGTATGCATGTATGATAACTACAACAATGTAGAAAAAATACTGTATTTTCTTGCATAAAATATGCATGTTTTTTCCCAAAACCAGCTAGTGGGAAAATTGGGATATACATTATATGTGAGAAATATTGATTCCCAGGAGTCCAAACATTTGGTGGAGGGGAAACAGTGGCAGCATTAATTGTCATGCACACAAATGGTCAAACATGACATGTGGCCCCAGACCTGCCATCCCCAGGCCTCAATTACTTAGCCATACTCCAAGGAAAGATCTTTTTTTTCCTTCTTGGGGCTTTCCAAAAACTGGGTGATATTCTCAGATGTTGTAAGAAAATACAGTGGCATAGTTATTTTATTGGAAGAATTATAATAATAGTTCATTGCTTAGAAGTCTTTGAAAGCAATATTCTTGTTGAAACAGAGGAAAGAGGTGTGAAAATGTAGTTGTGAGCAACAACTTGAGTGGTAGCATTTTCACTTTTGGTCTCTTATAGATTTTTTCCTACATGGTTTTACCCCAGATGTGTATATCTTCAGCAGTACATTTTTTTTCAATTTTTCAAGATTTTAAACCCGATTGCTGTAGTAAAGATAGCACTGAGACCTAGGGCTTGGAAATTTAACCACTGTTGAGCTACTTACTGAACAGACACTTTAATACTTAAAGAAAGCCTTCTTATCCCCCACTACTTCCTTTCCAGATTTGCTTCTTAAGAGTACAGTTGGGACAGGGACAACGGTCATAGAGAAGTTGTAATTATTGTGCTCTGGAATTTTAAAGACAACATGGTTCCATTTCTATTATACTTTAGACACCAATTTCCATTAGAGACACCAAGTTAATTCAAGGTATTTCATAACTGAAGTCTTTCTGGGGTCCGGTAGCCTGGTAGCCATATTTTAGCCCTACCCCCATCTAAGATGTGCTGAGAAATCAGGGACATATGTAAACCATGCCTTTTCTACAGCTAAAAGACGCTTGACAGGAATCATGCAATCATAGAGACCTAGGGCTGGAAGAGACTTCAAGAGGTCATCTAGGCTGTGTACATACATTCAGATAACCTGGGAGAATTTTCCCAGGTTTTTTCTAGTGGTAGAAAAACTTACCTGGAGTACAGACATTTGAGCACTGAGGCCCTGAAAACTATAGAGTCTTCAGTGCTGCCACTGTGCAGCTTGGCTGGGGGAAGGATGGGACTATGCACACATCTCTGCTCTGCAGGCTCCCTCTATCTGCCTGGCAACAGAGGGCAGCAGTGCATAGGGCATCCCTGATTGGCCACCCAGATGGCCCATGATCAGCCTGTGCTGTCAGCATGTACAGACATTCACTCTCCTCGGAGAAACTCTCCTGGAAGTGATTTAACCCTGGATGTGCCCAGGCTATTTTTCTCTCGGATTGGCCATTTTTACAGCCTAAACATCTATACACTCATAGTTTTTCTGGGGAGAGCAGCAAGACTCACAGGAGAAACTGGATGTCTGTACAAAGCGTTAGTCGAATCCCTGCCTAAAGAAACATTACTACTGGTCTTTCCTAACATTATGTCATATCGACCCACTGTCTTTGATTACAGTGTCATATTTTTATTTTTGTAATGGTTTGGTGGCTGATGGCAAGATGAGTATCTGAGCCAATCTCTGAGAAACCCTGGGCACAATTTGTGCCAGTTTTGTATCTGGATGGAAATAAATCTATAGATTCATAGATGGTAGGGTCAGAAGGGACATCAGTGTATCATCGAGTCTGACCCCCTGCCCTGGGCAGGAAAGAGTGCTGGGGTCAGATGACCCCAGCCAAGTGCCTGACTAGCTTCCTCTTAAAGACCCACAAGGTATGGGAGAGAACCACCTCCCTTGGAAGCCCACTCCACATTTTGACAACCCTTGCCGTAAAGAAGTTCTTTCTGATGTCTAACCTAAATCTGCTCTCCGTCAGTTTGTGGTCATTGTTCCTAGTGACTCCAAGGAGTGCCCTGGTAAACAAAGCATCCCCTATTCCTTGCTGCCCCACATTGATGAATTTGTAGGTGGCCACAAGATCCCCTCTCAACCTTCTCTTGCAGAGGCTGAAGAGATCCAGGGTCCTCAATCTGTCCTCATAGGGCTTTGCCCACAGGCCCCCAACTATACAAGTGGCCCTCCTCTAAACCCTCTCGAGGTTGTCCACATCCCTCTTGAAGTGTGGTGCCCAAAACTCGACATGGTACTCCAACTGCAGTCTGACCAGTGCTGCATAAAAGGGAAGTATCACCTCCTTGGCTAATGCATGATAAAGTGCGGTTAGCTTTACTGATCACTTTGTCACATTGACGACTCTTGTTCATCTTGGAGTCAACAGTGACTCCAAGATCCCTTTCCACTGTCATACTGCTGAGAAGGTCCTCCCCCAGCCTGTAAGCGTGCTGGTGATTCCATCTTCCTAGGTATAGCACCTTGCATTTATCCTTATTGAACTGCATCCTATTCTGTTCCGCCCACTTTTCCAACCTGTCCAAATCCACCTGCATTTGTGTTAACTTTACCCCTCTGGTATGTTAACTTTACCCCATAATTTGGTATCATCAGCAAATTTGGACAGAGTGCTTTCTACACCCGCATCCAAGTCACTGATGAAGACACTGAACAGAACCGGTTCAAGGACCAAGCCTTGTGGGACTCCACTGCCCACCTCTTTCCAGGTTGATACCAACCCATCCATCACCACACTCTGAATGCAACCCTTAAGCCAGTTTGCCACCCACCTGACTGTGTAATCATCTACATCACAGCCTGTCAGTTTGTTTATGAGAACAGAACGAGAAACCGTATTGAAGGCTTTCTTAAAATCCAAGTAGATGACTGCAACCGGTGGGTTGCGTGCGGGGTACAGTGACCCCGGCCCCAGTGAGGGGGCACTAGTGAAATCAGCCCCAAGAGAGGGGGCGGTGATGTGAGCCCCATTTAAGGGGGGAGGTGTGTGGCAGTGCATGGTGTGTGCCTGCCACTTGCAACCAGTGGGTTGCGTAGCCCTGGTGTGAGGGGGCGGTAGTGAGAGGCCCCAGTGGGAAGGGGGCCACTGATGAGGAGTCCAAGAGGGGCGGTACATCAAGCCCGGTAAAAGGCCAGCACAATGATAGGCCTCGAGGGGGCTGGGTCCTGCGGTAGCAGCCCGAAGGGGAGAGTACCCTCAACTGGCCCATGCTGGGGCCAGGACCAGGATGGTCAAAAGGGCCAGGGGCCCACCGCGAGGGACGCCTCTTTTTGCTCCCTGTATACCTGAAGAAGGATTTTTTTCTTGTCTTTAATTTTCATTGCCAGCCTAAGTTCAGTTTCAGCTTTGACCTTTCTGACTGCCTTCCTGCAAGTACAGACCAAGTGGGTATACTCTGCCTTGGTATCTACCCTGTTTTCACAGCCTATATGCTTCTTTTTTAGCCCCTAGGCTTTCCCAGACTTCCCTGTTCAGGCAAGAGGGTTTCTTGGCCCTTTATCCCCTTTCCTGTGCAAAGGATTGCTCCCTTTAGGAACAACCACCCTTCCTGGACTCCTATCTCACCAATTCTCCTATTCTTCAGTGCCTCACTAACTAGTCTTCTGAGCACACTGAAGTTAGCCTTTCTGAAGTCAAGCACTTCTGCCCTACTGGTTATCTTTCCCACACTATGCTGGATAGTGAATTCAGTCAGGTGATGGTCACTGTCCTCTAGCTTACCTTGAGTCAGTAAATCCCCCACCAAATCATCATCCCCTGTAGTCAGGACCAAGTCCAGTAAGGTATTTCCCCTCATGGGACTGTATACCTTCTGTGTTAGGTGAAAGTCCTGTATGAGGGTTAAGATCCTATGCGGTTGGATCTAGCTGACTGCTCCTCCCAGCAGATATCCAGGTAGTTTAGGTCAGCCATGACAACCACATCCCTTGACCATATGGCCTCCAAGAGCTGCCTGGAGAATTCCAAATCCAACTCTTTCTGATGTGGCGACCTGTAGTAGACCCCCACTAGTAGACCTCCCCTTTTCCCCCCAACCCCCTTGCAGTCTGACCCACAGTACCTCAATTTGCCCCTCCTCTGATCCAATCTTGATGATGGAAGATGTATATTGCTCCTTCACATAGAGAGCAACACCTCCCCCTTTTCTTCCTACTCTGTCTCATCTGTACAGCCTATAGCCCTCAATTTTTACTGCCCAATTGTGGGTAGGGTCCCAACAAGTTTCAATTAGCCCAACTAAATCGAAGTTCCTGTTTGCCAGCAGGACTGCAAGTTCCTCCTGTTTGTTCCACATGCTCCTAGCATTAGTGTGGAGACATTTGAGCCCCCCAATAGGTGTCCTTGGTGCCCCCCTGTCCTGAAACCCATTGGGCCCCTTCATACTTACGTGGGTTGTTCCAGCCCATGGCTCGTGGTTTGTTGATCCTAGGTTCACACTGTTGTCTGCTTCCCCACAACGAACTTAGTCTATGGAATTTCTTTTGCTTGTTTAATTTCGTGGATCTGCCTTTTGGTCTATTTGTTCTTTCATAAAAAGCTTTGGAGGGTGCTCTTATTTAAAAGCTTATCTGGATTTCACATATATTAATAAGTTTATCATCACAACCTCCCTGTGAGGCAGAGAAATATTTGTACTTTATCAATTTAAGACTAAGGCACAGAGAAAGTAACTTGCTCAGAAGATGTGTTGCAGAGCTGGTGAGTATCTATATCTCATAATTCCCAGTCCAGTGCTACAACACAAGAGCATCCTCCCTTCTTAGGCAGTGGTTTTGAGCAGTTATAGTCTCACAGGGTGTGTAATCACCACCACATGTAGGGCCTGCATGATGGAGATAGTGTTTCCTCCTGTCAGATATTAATCTGAAAGCTTTGCACCACTTCTTCATGCTGAGATTATCTTCTGGTAAAACATTTACTACTGTGCTATTTGCTGCCCCTTTCTTTAAATTTGGCATTTGTTATAGTTTATCTCAGATCATATTTCATGGGACATAAAACAGTACATTGCTAAATTCAAACACAAGTAACAGGGAGCTGTCCTCATCTAAATTTATATCATCTGAGCCTCCATATCCTATACTCTCCAACCCTGAGGTCTCTGTACTATATCTTATTAATTATGATAATTAGCCTTTTAGCACATTAAATATTTAGTATCTTCCTTTTTTTTCCCCCACCAATCAGTTCTCTTGGTAGTAGTGTTAGGCAAGTAATACAAAAATAAAACCCACAATGTTTGATTATTTTTTTCAAGGGAATGCATATCAAACATGCTATTCCTCTTTTTTTTTTTTTTTTTCAATTGATGCCTGTATTGCTTAATTTTACTGACCAAATAGGCATGGTAATGGTGCATAAAATTTACATGCTAAAACATCCTTATAAACAATAGCATAACAATGGGTGCATGAGTGGAGCACAAACCACAAGCACTGTCTAAGCTGGAAAAGGCATTGGAACAGAGCTGAGGGAGCACATCCATCCTTCTGTTCCTCCTCATGTTGCACCTTCCCTGTAGGGGCTCCATTCCAGCTCTGGTAGTAGAGGGCATGGAAGCAATGGCAGTACATGGTGGAGGAAGAGCAGCAGAGGCATGCTCCTGCTGGAGGAGATGTCACTCCCTTTTTTGCCACCAAAACTGGTGGCTTTTTGGCTGTTCATCATGAATGTTGGCAGAAAAGAAGAAAGTAAAATCTCCCCCAACAGCAGCAAACCTCCAGCCACTGTTCCTGTGGAACTGCCACTGAAGGTGCAGGGCATGGGGGGCACAGTACTGCCCAATTATGCCTCTGTTTACAAAGCAAATTTTAAGTTCCTGCACATTGATTCTGCAAACAGACACAATGCTGTATCATGTACTTTATTTTGCTATTCACAGGGAGTGCAGCTCAGAATTTAAATATGTACTATCAGTCCAATAGAGAGTAATTAAAAGAGATTAACTGAATAATTTCAAATAACAGAGATGCTCAAGAAAATGTTCTTGAAGGTATTTCATGAGAGGCAAAGTTCAACAAACAAATTAATTGTGAATTACATAGATTGTTCTTTTGATAAATTGCATTCCTTGGCAGCCTTCTGTCAATCCACAATACTGTCATCTGTGCAGAACCAGACTAAAGTCAATGAAGCTCAGCCTGGATACAGCAGTATTGCTTGCTGCAATGAACTGAAGGATAAGATTGGATTAATATAGTTCATGCTTATAGCCCCTTTACCGAGAGGAATACTGTCCCACAGTTCCATAGAAATACATTACTTTTGGCATTAAACATACAAATTCAGCGTATTAGTATTCCAATGCTAATTAAAACATAGCAAACATTGGAAGTTCACCTAGGTGGTCTTAATTAAAGCCTTTGACTGAAAGTCTATTGCAGTAATACTTTAAAATCTCCTCTTCTGTATTCCCATAATGAAGAATCTGCATTCTTTTTTAATCAAGCCTAAAGCATATAATTGAGTTTCTATTAAAAATTACTCCTCTTCTGTAGAGAGGGTCAGAATAATGTCCCAATAGCACCAGGCATCATCCCTGAGGCATACATTTAATATTACTTGCATAAAAATTAAATGATGCATTGTAGATGTTCTCTTCTACAGTATCCCAACATTCACCATTCATATGAACTACAATCAAACTTGTGAGTCTCTGGGCAACAATTATACTTTACCTTCTAGCCTTCCCCAACTTCATGATCCATGAGTCATAATAAAAGTAGAAAGTGAATCATTCTGCTATGTTATATATGAGTCCATACTCCTATTCTTTAATGTTTTATTATGTCATTGCAAAAAATCCATTTGCTTCTGACATATTCTTTTGTTATGAAGTCTTTATGACCATGAAAAACCTGAAGTACTATAGTACCTCCTAAATCTCAGGAACTAATTGATCTCTTTTACAATATACATTGCAAACCAGAACATGTATTAATTAAACCTTCTAAAATGTAATGGCACAGATTTTTATTGGTCTTTTGGTGTATCTCATTTATTGTTTTACCCATTTCCTGAGTGAAAGTGATATTTGGATTAGTGTAATTTTCTCCAAAGCCAATATGTAATAAACAGGATTCATTACAACTGAGTGGAGGGAGGAGTACTTTTTCAAAAAGTTGTATCTGTGCTGCCCATTTCATGTACTCAATGAATATAATATTAGAAAGTAAGTGCAAACTAGCATAGATGTAAGCAGTCCATTTCTAACTCAGTAAGCATAGTCAGTTTGGATGAATCAGTAATGTACAAAGATCATAGGAAAGTAGCACTGGAAGGGACCGCACAAGGTCATCTAGTCCAGTCCCCTGCTCAAGGCAGGGTCATCCATGATTATGGGCCTTGTTATACCTTACACTATGAATCGCACAAATGTTGATGGATGTTAGTGCTAGCTTGGAGTTCGGAGCGGTCACACCCTTAATCTAAAAACCTTCTCTGACTGTTCCCCACCTGCACAGCTGTGACTTGCCACTAGAGGCCTGATAAGCAGGAGCAGGACTATGAGCTGTAGCTGTGAGTTGCCACTAGAGACCTGGTAAGACAGGACAGACTTCTGTCCCTATTCTATGTGTGGGGCTGTGAGAGATCCTGGGATACTGGAGGATTTCAACTTGGATGGCATATCTGTGGGGAATGGCCACACCTTAATGGAACAGGACTTGAGTAGTGTGGAACAGAAATAATCCTGCCTTAGAGTGGCATAACTTTGAGCTGCATAACAAGTGCTTAAAACTATTGTAAATTGTTAGTGTGCAGACAATCCAAGAGTTAAGAGCTCCAGGAGTCACCCAAAATTGCTGTGTTACAAGGCCCTAAGTCATCCAGTCAAATGTCTGTCTACTCTGCTCTTGAAAACTTCCAAGGGTAAAGAATCCAGTTTTTCTAGTCAGTCTCTTCCAATGCTTGACCACCCTCGTAGTCAGAAAGTTCCTCCTATTTTCCAAATTTCCCCTGCTGAAACTTGAGGCCATTGCTTGTAGTGTGGTCCTTTACAGTGATAGAGAAAAGCCTACTTCCATCCTCTTCGTGATTGTGCTTCAGGTATTTGAAGGCTGTTACCAAATCCCCTCCCCGCCGCCAGTCTTCTCTTCTCCATATTAAATAACCCTCGTTCTTCAACCCTTTCTTCATAAGTCATGAGGCGCCTAATAATTTTTGTTGTTCTGTGTTGGACCCTTTCCAAGCTGTTCAATTCCTTCCTGAAGTGTGTGGTCCAGAACTGGACACTATCCAGGTGAGACCTCACTAGTGATGAATAGGGTGGAAGAATCACTTCCCTTGATTTGCATTCCTGGTAATACAACCTAGGCTTTTTTCCCAACAAGAGCATTCTGTTGCCTCATATTCAGCTACTATAACCCCCAGGTCCTTCTCTGCAGCCTAGCCACTTACTCCCAAATTTGTATATGTGCACGCAATTTTTCCATCCCAAGTGCAGGACATTGCACTTGCCCTTGTTGAATCTCAGCTGATTGATTTTGGACTGTTTTTCCAGTCTATCTAGCTCATTCTGGATCTTAGCCCTATGTTCACAGACCCAGTCTCTCTCTTCCAGCTTCTCAATTCAATGTCTACTATGCAAATCCACCCAACTTGGTGTTGTCCTCAAATTTGCTAAGCATCCACTCCATTTTATGTCCTAATCATTGATGAAGTTATTAAACAATACTGGACCCAGGACAGGCCCCTGAGGAACCCCACTTGATACCTCTTCCCAACTAAATGTTGAGCCGCTGATGATTATTCATTGGGCATGTCTACACAGTATGCTACGGTGCCATAGTGATGTGCTACAGTGCTGTAGCATCCGTGGCAGAAACCGTGATGCCACTGCCATGTCGCCATAGCAATTCACTCCCTTGTTATAGTGCGCTGGTACAGTTATGTAGCAGCCAAAAGTAACTGTGCATGGCAGCATGGCACAGTATGCTATTACTGTGCTGTCTTTTAGTGCTTCCAAAAGGAAGTACTAAATGATGGCACAGTAACAAAGGTGCTGTATGGCCATGTGCAGACACTCTCATTGAGTATGATTGTCCAGTATTATGTATCCACCTAGTACTTTTATCTAGACTTTATTTCCTTAATTTGTTAATGAGAATGTAGTGGGAGATACTGTCAAGAGCCTTTCTAAAGTCGAGGTATATCACATACACTGCTCACCTCCTATCCACAGACCTTACTGCAAATATCATAAAAGCACAGTCAGTGTTCAGGCTTCTACGTTCACTGGTAATGGTGCAAGATGATTGTGGAATTATTCTGCAGTGTTTTAGAAAATCTTCATTTTAGAGGTTATCTAGATTTAATCATGGTAACAATGCCCTGCTTTCTTAGATTCATAGATTCTAGGGTCGGAAGGGACCTCAATAGATCATCGAGTCCGACCCCCTGCATAGGCAGGAAAGAGTGCTGGGTCTAGATGATCCCAGCTAGATGCCTATCTAACCTCCTCCTTGAAGACCCCCAGGGTAGGGGAGAGCACCACCTCCCTTGGGAGCCCATTCCAGACCTTGGCCACTCAAACTGTGAAGAAGTTCTTCCTAATGTCTAGTCTAAATCTGCTCTCTGCTAGCTTGTGGCCATTATTTCTTGTAACCCACGGGGGCGCCTTGGTGAATAAAACCTCACCAATTCCCTTCTGTGCCCCCGTGATGAACTTATAGGCAGCCACAAGGTCGCCTCAACCTTCTCTTGTGGAGGCTGAAGAGGTCCAGGTGCCCCAGTCTCTCCTCATAGGGCTTGTATTTAATACATTTTACAATTTAATACATATTAAATAACCCTTGTATTTAATTGAGTACAGGGGTACAGCTTTGGTGATATACAAAAACAATGAGAGGAAAGAAGGAGATAGGAGATAGGGTGACTGTGATAGTGGCTATGTTCAAAACTTCATTGGATTTTTTATTTCTTTGCCCTTGGATAGATATAATTCTTAATTGAATATACTGTGATACCTGGTAATGTTTTTCAAACATTTATGAAAGAATTGGATGCTTGAACATTTTTCCTATGTGTGGCATTCGGGCAGAATTCTATTTCACCTAGTGGATGACCAAAGCGCACCTTGAGATTAATTTGAGACTAACTAGGTGCATCTACACAAGATGCTATGTCACTGTAGCGATAAGCTATGTCGCTGTAGCTCATTCCTACACCAACAAAGTATCAGTGGGATGAACCATGATGCCAATACTACTACACAGTAGCAATAAGCTAGTGTGGGGAAAAACCTGTGTGGTGTTGGGACTACACAGTAACGCCGGTTACTGCACAGTCATTTAGTACTTGCTTAGGCAAGTACTAAATGATTGCACAGTAATAACTGAGCAGTCCAACGCACATGTAGATATGCCCTCTATATAGAAGCAATTCTTATATTCACCTTTGGGCACATAAGCAACAATTATAGGAACAGGATCACTCTCTAGAGATGTGCAGACATCTTCCCACTTCTAAAATGAGGGATAATTATTTGCTAAGGGTGGCAGAGCTCCATGTGGGCTACACAAGCTTTTTGAGAAGCTGAGTAAATCTTTAGGCAGTTATTCCACACCATTCCCAGCAACAGCTGAGCTCTCTTCTTTGTAGCTAGATTGGATACCACTGCACAAGTCTATTGGGTGTTCATTAAAGAGAATTCTATTGCTTTCTTTGCTTTTTTTTTCTCTTAGAGAGAGAACAGTTGTGATATTTATTAGTGACCTTCACTTTTGTCCTTTCTTATAGCTGTTACTGCTAGAAAGAAAAGAGAGAAAACACTTCAGAGCTTGGAACAGGCCCTAGTTCTCAGTGAGGGTGGTACTATAATGTTTATGTTTCACATAAGGTCACATAAGGTTGCCATAATAATTTCAAGTGTCAAAAGTTAGTACAAGAGCTGCACAAAAGACATCCTAATTTTTAGGTAGGGGATGAACAGGGAGATTGTCATTGACTTTACATAATCTTGTAGAAACAATACATGAGCAGCTTAGGCTGCACTTAGTATACAGGATTGCCAGTAAGCTAATATTATTCAGTGGGGGAAAAAAATATTTTATCAAAATGTCAGTGTTATACAATTGACATAATCCTTATCTAACATCTTGATTTTGAGACTGTTTACATCCCAGTTCTTCCAGTGGTTCTACAATCCTCCTAATACCTGAAGAATTCATTCTCTGTATTGATCTCCTGTATGGAGCTGATTTGAGATAGAACCCAGCCAGAAACTAGAAATTTCTTTTTCTTCTTTTCAGTTTGTTTTATAGAAACAAACAGTCTTATAGCAGTTAATTCAAAGTTTGGAAATGCCATAAGTAGTTTACCTTTATAATGCTGTAGGTGATTGGCTTTTACAGCTGTCTGTGGGGCTAGGGACAGACATTACATATAAACTGGTTTAAGTGATCAGAAACTGGTTTAAACCTGCAACAGAACAGATGTTCAGTGCATATAAACCAGTTTGAAAATGGCTGAAACCAGTTTGAGATAAACCTGGTTGAATGTAGTATCAGATTTAACTGATTTGGCTCAAACCAGTTTATGCAATGTCTGTCCCAGACCCCTTTCTGGTTTAAGATTTCATAGATTTCATAGACATTAGGGCTGGAAGGGACCTCAGAAGATCATTGAGTACAGCCCCCTGCCCCAGGGGCAGGAAGTCAGCTGGGGTCAAAGGATCCCAGCAAGATAAACATCCAAATGTGTCTTAAAGGAGTCCAGAGTAGGTGCTTGCACCACCTGACTCTAAAGTTAAACCAGACACCTACCCCACAGCATCCCAGCATGCTCTCTGGACTGGGCAGGGCTCTCTGCTTCACAGCAGGGCTGGCCCCTCCCCTCTATTTCCTTGTTGGAGCTCAGCAGAGACTGCAGGCTACTACCCAGCACTTGCCTGCTAAGCAGGAATTCCTCCCTCCCCTTTGCCCTGCTGAGACCTGTCTGTGTATTAGCTAGCAGAACACATCCTGAATATGGTCCATGCTGTGGCAGCTGGGACAAAGACAGAATCAACAGGTAGCTGGAAATGTCCCTCTGTTGTTTTCTTAATGGTGTGATAAACACCGAGTATGGAGTGATAAACACTGTATTATCAATTCCTTGGTGGGTTGGTTGGGGGGGAACCCCTCCCTAGTCAAAGAGTCCTGCTGGGGCTTGGCCACACCCCCTCCCCTCAGCTCAGGACTGTGGAAGGGAAGGGAGGGCTGCTCTAGCACCCCCCAACTTCTAGCCTGAGCCACTGCAGGCATGTGCCTTTATGTCTGGGATGTCTGTGTGGTTACAAACTGATTTAGCCTAACCAGGTTATACTAACCTGCAAAGATTGCATCAATTCAGGCTCAGGCTTTTTGAATGTCTGTCCCTAGCCTGGGAGATTAAGTGAGTCTGATCTGGAGCACATGCATGGGGTGAGTGCATGAAGGAGTACAGGCAGACAAGGTTCTTTGGGTAAATGTGATATCTTTTATTAGACCAACTGAATAGTTGGAAAAGTTGTTCTTTACAAGGTTTCAGGAACAAACACCCTTCTTCAGGTATAGGAGATGTTAATGGTTCTGTTACGGGGTGTAGTTATTGTGGGAGTGGTGATGTGTTGACAGGTACACATTATAACGTGCCTGCCATCCAGTAACCCCAGGTAGCCTCTCTACATTCTACCAGCTACATTTTATCATCAGGCCAACATTCCCCTCTTCCCACCCCCTCCTGTCTCTCACTTATTAACTCTCATTCCCTCTGATCTTCCCTATCATGCATTTGTATTTTCATAGACCTGCATTTTGTATATTGGCTTAAGCTTCTATTCTTCCCAGGAGAGTACTCAAACACCTTCAATATAAGTTACAATCTCTACATTGCTATAGAAACTATAAGACCAGAATTATAGTTATAATCATTGCTATAAGACCAAAAGGGAAAGCTCCTCAGTTCTACAGAAATTTAGCCAGCTGGGGATTTTTTAACCTCCCAATTTGTTTCTTAGCAATGGCCCCCATTGCTTGAAAGTTAATCTTTATCTGTATCCACCCCTAGAAATCCAGAAAGCTCTTCAATCAGGAAAACAGCCATCATTTTGCCTCTTGAACAAATATTTTGAGGTAGGAGGACAGTGAGAGGGGCCAGTAATATAAAGCTGTGATGGAGAGTATACAGAAGAAAATCTGGGCATAGATTATATTGAAGGAGGCTGATTAAAAGATGATATATTCATCTGAATGTCAGTTCAATCATGCCACTGTGTGTAGGATTTTTAAAATTTACCCTGCAGGTCTGATGTTGGGATCCAGTCATGTTGGATTGTTGTTTGTTTTACTCTGAAAACTGCCTTTTCTTGCATAAGAATGGTTTTTAGTGATTTATTAAACTCTTTAACAATCTCAAGCAATATAATTTAATAATTGATGCAGGGAGAAGGAGCTTTCCTGAGCCACTGAAGTCCTTTATACAGGTGGATGTCTCCTATGGAGATAAAAACAGCATAGCAATTAAACCTTCTGTGTTGAAGCCAGCCTATCAAGCTAGCAAGAACTTGAAAAATTGTATTTTAAAAAATATTATTTTTAAGATTAAGAATTAAAATATTGGTTTGGAGTACCAAACTGTTTTCAAGGCGTATGGTGGTACATGTGAGAAATGACAATTCAAAGTATTATTTAAATGTGGTTTCCTACACAAAATGCCATTAGCCCTAAAAACATTTTTTTTAGTACTTTAGATCAAGATTTTGGCATTTGATGTCCAGTAATCCCTTGCTTCAAAGTTCTGGTGGTCACAGGCTGGAGCCAAAAAAAAAATCTCTCCTCTTCCCCCAAGTTTACTGAACTTGTTCGGTTTAGTTTTCATCAACTTCTAAGGCTAGGGACAGACATTCAAAAAGCCTGAGCCTGAATTGATTCAAACTTTCCAGGTTAGTCTAACTTGGCTGGGCTGAACTGGTTTGTAACCAGGAAGACATTCTCTCTGGACCAAGGAAATTTAGTCACTGCCTGCAGTGACTCTAGTTAGGCCCTTCCCTTCTAGTGCTGAGCTGAGGGGGAGCATGGCCAGGCCCCAGCAGGACACTATGATTAGGGAAAGGTCGCCCCACTCCAGAGCAGCCCAGCAAAGAATGTTTATCACCCCTAACTCAGTGTTTATCATTTCATTAAGAAAACAACAGAGGGGACATTCATAGATTCATAGATTGTTAGGGGCTAGAAGGGACCCCACAAAATCATCAGGTCCAGCCCCCCTGAACTAGGCAGGAAAGACAACTCGGGTCAGGTGACCCCAGCAAGAGGACCATCCAATTTCCTCTTGAAGATTTCCAGGATAGGTGATTGCACCACCTCTGGTGGGAGTTTATTCCACAGGCTGGACACCCTTGTGAAGAAGTTTTTCCTAGTGTTAAGTCTAAAATGGTCTTCCATAAGTTTGTGTCCATTACTCCTGCTACCAAGTCCCCTCTCAACCTTCTCTTTTTAGGCTGAAGAGACCCAAATCCCCCAGCCTTTCCTCATATGGCTTGCCTTGCAAGTCTCTGTTCACATGGATGGCTCTTCTCTGGACTTTCTCAAGCCTTTCCATGTCCTTGTTGAAGTGTGGCACCTAGAACTGGATGCAATACTCCAGCTGTGGTCTCACCAATGCTGAGTAAAATGGAAGAATCACTTCCTTGGTTTTGCTTAAGATCCATCGGTTGATGCATGCCATAGTGTTTGCCTTGCTGGCTACAGCATCGCACTGATGGCTCATGTTCATACTATGGTCTGTTACTACCCTAGGTCCCTTCACAGTCCCAGCTATCTGTTGATTCTGCCTTTGTCCCATGTGCCATAGCTTGGAGGTAGCCAGCGTGTGGTCTGCTAGCCAATGCTGAGAGGTGTCTGTGAGGGACAGGGGAATGCCTGCTTAGCAGAGAGTGGGGAGGGGAGGGGGAAGCAGAAGCCAGGCAGATGCCTGCAGAGACTGCCAGAGCTGCAGTCAGGGAGCAGAGAAGAGGGGCCAGCCCTGCTGTGGAGCAAAGAGCCCTGCTTAGCCCAGAGAGCATGCCAGGAAGCTGGGGGAGTCTGGTTTAATTTAAACCAGCAAAGGATCTGGGACAGACATTGCATAAACTGGTCTGAGCCAAATCAGTTAAATCTGATACTGCATTCAACCAGGTTTATCTCAAACTGCTTTCAGCCATTTTCAAACTGGTTTTGTGCACTGAACACCTGTTCTGTTACAGGTTTAAAGCAGTTTCTGATCACTTAAACCGGTTTATGTGTAATGTCTGTCCCCAGCCTAAAGTACTAGACATTGACTTAGGGCAGAAATGCTCCAGATGATACTGAGAAACCTCCCTGGTGCCTGGATGGCAAGTTATTCCTTGCATGCAAGGTCAGACCAGTCAGCAGACTTAGGAATGTTTCTTCTGGTAAGATCAATGAGGGCAATTGGGGAATGTTTGTCTCCCTCTATATCATGGGTTGTAGTCCACTTCTTAGGATCATCAGAACATAATTTACCTGAAATGTTCCTAGCCAGTACAGTAGCCTAAGCATTGGTAACTTCCTTGTCTCTCCTGCTTTATTCCTGACTTGCATTTCAGGCATGTGAAAGGAGGCTGTGGAGCAGAAAATTGGCTGCCTGCAAACATGGAGGAATTGAAGGCCTGGGAAATCTCTTCCAGTGTTGTGTCCTATTCTTTAGGCTAGTTTCTGTAAAAGTCATTCAGATAAAAATCATTCAGCTAGAACAGGAAAAAATTCTTGAAGGGAATTAACAGTGTTGGTTTCCAAAAACCTGAAATATGAGCATCCTTTCCACTTTTTTATACACCATACCGAATATTTAGCTGTTTTTGTGTTTATAACAAAATGCAGACACCTACCATGAACACACAGGCTTCAAACAGGCATTATATTTCTGCTGGAAGAAATGCCATTCTCCCAGTAGAAACTAAGAGTGTACAAGTATTCACTCAATTTCTCCTGGGCAAAATATGCCTCTTCCAGGAAAAAAGATCTTCCAGATTTTACAGCATCTCTTGCAAGAGTGAATGTTTGTGCAGACTGGTCCAGGAGAGAATGAGTGCAGTCAGGTAAAGCCCCCTACCAGCTCCCCAGGTCCAGGTTTCTGGTCTGAGAGGCAGATGAGGGGTTTTGATGCACTGCTCCCTCCACTCAGGGTAAAGTGGAGGAGCAGCTGCTTCTTGTTCTCCACCTACTTCTCAGTCTGAGGTCCCCAGGTTTGGAAAGGGAAGGGTATGGCCACTGCTGCTCCCTGCCTCTTCCCCAACTGGGCACTGGGAGCAGAGCGGAGGAGGCTGCTCCCCAGTCATTCTCCAGACTTCAGTTTGGGGAAGGTGCAGGGAGTCTTTCCTTGCTGCTCCATTCCCCCGAGGGAACCGCTGTTTCCCACACCTTCCCCAAACCCAGATCACTCTGCTCTGATGAAGGCTCAGAAAGTAGAGGGGAGTGCTTCAGGCTGAAAACCTGTATGTTTCCACTCCTGGAAACATTTCTACTGAGGGAAAAATTCTCAGAAATTTCCACCAGTAGATATGAACATCTGTTTGTGACCACAATGTAGTGAATTTTACTATTCTGTAGAGCTTTGGAAAGCCTACTACAGAATTATTGTTACAGGTTCATTTGTGTAGCAGTTGTTGGGAGGGTGTTAGTATAGACAGCAGCAGTAGTTTGTGGGCCCTGAGGTTCATTATTTTGGAGTTATATGCAATACCCATGCTCATTACTGGTTTGTAACTAATAATAATAATAATAATAATAATAATAATAAATCTCAATGTACAGAATACTACTGCAACATTTCAGCTTTCTGCTGTAGTACAACTGGACTGCTTGGGGCATTTACCTCTTGATTGCAGTCTTCTTTGGGTTAGGAGAGCAAAATAAGATGACAGCTTTCACTGTTTCTTCATTTTTCCCAACAATTGCTTCTGACATAGTTTCTACTTTAGATAACAGCATGTTCCAAAATCACCAGAATATTTCCCTACAGCATTCTTATCTGAAGGTGCACCCTCTGGTCCATTGCTTTCTAATCTGTTCAATACAGCAGGAAGTGAAATCGAGTCTCAAGGTGAATTTCTCAGTTGTGGCATGGGGAGGAAGGTTTTTTCATATCTTACTTCTATTCAGGGATTTGGACTATGTTTAGTTGTCACCTTGGTCAATACAGGTCACAGAGCCACTCCCAAACTCAGAAAAAGAGAAGGGTAGCTAAAGGGTATTGATGCAGACAGGGTGATATATGAGGGGAGAAAGCCACTAATACTGAGCATGCTGTGTCAGATTCGCTTGATGTTGCTGCCTCTGTTCTGGGAACAGAAACACTAGGGACAGAACGCTGACCTCTGCTAGGCTCATTCTTCTTCTGAAAAATGCACTCAGTCTTTCTCTCTTTCTATTACTCATTGCCAAGCAATTGTATCTCTCAGCTAGTGCAGGTCTTGCCCTCCAGGAATAGGTGCGTCCATAAGTGATTGAAGGGTCTTGTCAAGAATCTAATATACTTCAGCTGACCCCAGAAGACAACTTAGTTTTGACTATATTGCTTTCCTGCCTCCAACGAGAGATAAAGCGTTATCACTGAAATACCAAACAAATATGAATGGAGATCCTTAGTGATATGCAGAAATGAGTCAGGGGAAATGGGGTGCCCCCCACCTTGGTTTACAGTATTTTCTTTCCTGCTTTCTCACTGTATTAGTTGTTAATGGCATATTATCTTCTGTAATTATACTAGTGTCAGGAGATTGCTCTGTAAATTACAGCTAAGAGAAAAAGTTACCTAGTGACTACATTCACAGTGGTCTTTTGTTTCATTTTTCAGATCTTATGCATTTATTTCTTTTTAAACTCATCCTGTTTATAGCTTCACAAACCCAGGAAAAAATGTTAAGTGAATGCCATCAGTGCTAATCATCTCCGTATTTGTCTTGTCCTTTTGTGTTTAAATCTGTTTGGACACAGCATTTAAATGTATGTGTGAGAGAGAGATTGTGCATTTGCATCGTGGAATTGTGTAACTTTTTTTCTTTTAAAATAGCACAAATATTCTTTGCTTGCAAAATACATACCTGTCTAGCTGGCTGAATATTGAAATAATGTATTTGTGAATACATTTATGGTCTTTGTGGGGGTCATATCATTTGTTGTTTACTTGCCTGGTATCTGAATATGAATGTGTATTGGTGAAAATGCTTACCATTCCTGACAGTTTCATAATTTGTATCAGAAGTGGTCTTCATTCTCGCTTCTCTTACTTAATAAGTTTAAGTCATCTAATCTGGGAGCAAAATCCATAGTATGTATTCAACCAATCTATAATTAGAAAACTTGAGTAAAACATTATAAAACTAAAACCCCTAAGAGAGTGAAAATTGTTCATCTAGAATAATCAGCAAATGTATGCAAATAATGGATAATAGAGCTAGTCAAAGAATGAAAAATTATTTTTATGAAAAATATTGATGTTTCTGAGTTGTTTCTTTTTAAAGTGGTCATAAATAAACCATTCATATTTTCCCAAAGAGATTTTGCATTTTTCTACATCTTCCCTCTCAGAACTGTTGCTAGAATGTTTTTTAATTTTTCATTTACTGAAACACTTTCTCAGCTCTTGTTGCCTTTTTTACTTCTCACACAAGCCCTTATTCCTATGGTCTTTAGACTTCAGAGTGCAAGTGAGGAATTAGTGCTATACTCACTTTCTACTACCAATTCAGGTACCTTCCTGGGGCAGGCAGTGGCTCAGCTCTAATTTTGGCCCTGGGCTTGGGGTTGAAATGGTAGCTGAGCCAACGCTACAACTCATATATACCAAACCTGGGGATGTATAAGTAAAACCACTCTGGTGGCATCCTCTATGTCCACAGTTAAGCATACCTGGAGAAGAGAGCTCAAGAGTAGCCACAAAGAACATCCCAGAGCAGTTTTGCTGCCACTTTTTCAGGTCTGGGATGTGCAAATGGGAGCACGGCCTGATTAAGAGAACCCCTCTGGGATTTCCAGGGACATAGAGCAGACATACCAGAAAGTCCTGAAGAGGGTCTTTGTCCTTCTGAATGATACAGTTTTTCTAACACCCCAGTTAGACCTAGGCCCTTGTGGTTGTAAGTAAAGAACCTGCTATACTTTGAACAGTATGAAGGCTAAAGACATGTTGCTGAGAGGTGCAATGGTGATTGTGTGAGGCCCAGGAGGACTAACTGATGTTCCATGATGATAGTTTTAGGGAAGCTCAAGCAATGTAAAACCAGTCTGCACTTCCTGCATTTATAATGTACACTGGCTATAGCATCGCCTTGAAATTTTAGGGAGCTAAGGATTGAAGTCTTGCATAAAGCTTTGCACATTAGGAACCTGGAGATATATTCAGGATTAGACTAACTGGATGCAACTCTACATTTGGGCTGTAAAAGTACTATAACCAGTATCTTTTTAACAGTGTTTGAAAAGTTTCTGTATGGTGTCATAAGCTCTGCTGAGCTTATGGAGGGTAATGAAGAGGCACTTAGGCATAATTTGAGTTGGCAGACATAGTTAGCCGTGTTAGTCTGATGTCAAGAAGCTGGCACAGTAGATTTGCACCTCATAGACTAACCAAAGTAGATATATGTAGCACAAGTTTTCGTGAGCTGAAATTCACTTCATCAGATCCCATGAAAGGATATGCACAAAACTGTGTATAAGTAGAGAGAAATCCAAATACAAAAGTAGAAGAGAAGGAAAGGGGGAGAGAGGGAAAGGGTGCAGAGATGGGAGAGGCAATGTGGGTACTCTGTTAATTAATTCAAGCATTTACTAGGGTAGGAACATTCACACAAGCAGTTATCAGGGAGCAACTGACTCAGGGTAAATTCTTCAAATTCTTCATATTCTATGATCTGCAGTTGCCATCAAAAAGTTGTATTTATAGTTCCTAGGAACATTCAGGTTGTATATTTGTATATAATCTATTCACATCCATATTTGGCTTTAGATATCACTACTTAAATGAAGAACTCATAATCTTGATGCTAAAGACCTCACAGAGATAATCATATTACAATATAGGTCCTCTCTCTCTCTAACATATTATTAGTAGAGGCAAGTAACCAGGTATTCTCTAAGGTGCCAGTCTGCCCTGACTTCTGCCATATTGTCAGAAAATGAGCATGGGTTCTTAGTACATGACAAGTGAGTTTTGTGTCTTTATGTCCTTAAACCTAGTTTCATTTTATTTTTATTATCAAATAAAGAATTTTTTTTTCTTCTGATTGGCTGGGGTGATACAACAGGAAGGTTATTTTCTTTGGTTCCATAGCACCACCCGTCTGTATTTACAACAACATCAAATTAAAAGCATATAAGACAATGAAGTGCTCGGCCTCATCAGCTTTCAGTTCCTTCATCCTTTACTGTGAAGTCGAGTCCAGTGTTTTTCTGTCAGTTCTGTTTTTGAAAAACTGCTTTCACTGCTTTTACAAGAAAATGTCATTGTGCCTCTAGTGCAGCCAAAGAGGAATCTAATTTCATTATAGTTAAGTGTCTGCCTACCCATTACCCTCCATAATAGTGTAACATAGTACTTTATAGAACTTTAATAAATAGCAAGGATGAGGCTAGGAGTCCATTTCAGAAACCCAGATTACTTTTGGTAACATATCTGCCTCTTCAGTTCATCGTGTTTGCTGCCTTTCACAACCTCATTACAGTATTTTCTGCAAATTGCTGTCCAGTGATAAAACTATGATCTGCTTTATGTAGCACAGACACAAAGCTATGTGGTCTTTGGTCTTCATCACTGCCACCATGTAATTACCTCAGATTTCCACATTAATCCCCAATGACAAGGATAAATGAAATATTAACATTTCCTTTTATCCCCATTCCCTTGTAGCCTGGGTTGGGCAGTGTGTGAGTATAGAAGGGGCGGGTTGGGGCAGTTGTTGACAGTATTACTGGGGGTTTGATCAAAGGAATAATATTCATCCATATCTTCTGCTCCATGGCAGATCACAGGCCATATCATTAACTGTGCGTCTCATCCATTTAGCAGAGTGTAAAGCCCCTGTCCGCTTGAATCAGTATCATTGTGTGCATATTCAAGAAAGCCTGCATAACAGGCTGAATCTATCAATATGTATGTGCCAGGCAACTGCATTTAAAAGGATTTCACTGAAGAAAAGGAGCAGGTTATTGTAGCTTTGCATCTACTTTTAAAAAATCTTCATAATTCAAGATGATCCCCCAAAAAACCTCCTCATTATTCAGAACAATTTGATCTGGGAGAGGGAAAAATAAACCCCTGGCTGTACTTGAGGCAGTGTAGTAGATACTTTATACCAGGGTGTCAAACATATGTCCAGTGGGCCTATGAGCACAGAACCATGTCATCTGACCAACAGGGCTCCTAGAGAGGCCTGGAATTTGGGTACTGGGTGAGTGGGAGCAGGGCCTGTTGCCATATTCAGGGGTACGGACCCCTGTCAGGGATTTGTTTTGGCATTGGCAGGGTCAGTGATGGATGCATTAGCCCCTGTGACTCCATACATTAACACAGTGACTGCTGCCACCATTTGTGCCCCCACCATAAGTGGATCCAGAGCTGGCCTGTAAAGAACCCTACAGTTTGGATCCAGGCTGGGGAAGGTCAAGCAAGTTTGACACTCCTGCATGCGTGCACTTTCTCGCTCTCTCTCTCTCTCTCTCTCTATCTAGATAGAGATAGCTATTTTTTATTTACATCCCTCTGGCCATCTTTAAAAGAAAGTTTCAAAGTCTTTCTGTGTGTTTAAGAACTGCTTATGAAACTATAATGAGCACATAAAATCCTAAGCAAAGTAAAACTTGGCCCCAGGCAAGAAAGATGGCTATTTTGTTTATTCATTTACCCCCTAAAAAGAGGGTAGATACTGTGGTAATTGGATGTTTAATTCTGCTGAGTTACTGTCCCTATGTATTCTTAGCAAATTTCCTTGCAGAAAGTGAAATTTACTGAAATATATTCTATTCTATTCTATTCTATTAGGTGTTGATAAAGGTACTGTAAACCAGTGAAGATAATGAAGAGGTGATATTACTGGCCTCAGCTTTTATTTGAAAATAGAAGTTTAATCTCAAATGACATCTCAGTTCAGTAAAGCATTACTTATAATAAACATGGGCCAGGTACAGACTTATTGTGTGGTAAGCATGCAGGAATTGCTCTACAGCCATAACTGAACAGACAGTCAGAGCATGTAGAGTGCTGTAAAAAATGGCAGTTCCTGCTCTAAGATAATACTGGATGTATGTAGTATCAGACGTTAGCACTCTAGGTTAAAGTGCTGTAATGAACATCTGTACTAGATCCCATCATGACTCACATTAGGTCTCATTCCACTGGTAACTCATGGGGCTTTGTGGCACCCCGCTCACCCTCCCTTGCAGGGAGGTGCTCTAGCCTCAGCCAAAGCTCGTGTGGTCTGCCCGAGTGCTGAGCCAACCCTGCCACTGGGCTGGCACTGACAAGAGTCAGCAAACCGTCTGTCCCCAGGCCCACCCATGTCCTTCCTCGGGTTAGCATAGATCCATCCACACAAAGAAAACTGCTTAGTGCTGAATTTCTCTTTTTGCATATTGTCAGGAGTGCAGTTAAGCAACTGCTGAATGTGGTTCAGGTGCTATTTTAGGCTTCTGCTCACAGTTAACCTGTCTTAAGAACTGATTCATTTGCACGGATGGGTGGCAATGGCCAAGTTCCCTGATGGATTTGAGGCTTTTGACGTAAAATCATGCTTAATTCCTTGGTATTTAACATAGTTTAAAATGACATCAAGATAAGTTTGGTGATGAAAATGCCCTCTATACCCAGCCTCTACCAAAGCACTTAATAGTTCTGTAACAGTGTCAAAGTATATTGTACTTTTCAAATGCAGTTACGGAGTCCCTTATACAGAAAGGAGCCCCAACTCTTATTACTTAAAAAAATATATACCTGAACATGCCCAAAATGTATAGCAGGACACTTACACATACTACTAATATGCAGCATCACTATTTCCCAACTTGTCTTGGGAAACCACATGTATGTGTAAAATGTAGATTGTGAGAAGCATGTATACTGCCTGTGCTCAATATATCATGCAGGACCAGAAACCCGTGAGTCCAGCTCACAGACCCAGAGTCCAAGAAACCTTGGATGCATTCAGTAGTCCATAAAGAAGCAGAGAGTGTTTCTCTGTTCTCATGTCTTAAAGCTAATTTCTAATAACCTGATCATTCAAGTAATGGGTTGGAACCATGTGCACTTGATAGAAAGCTGTTTCAGACAGTCTGTTCCAGAGTTTGAGGTATGCTGCTGAGAGTCCCGTACATATCTTTTTGTCAAGCTCCCACATTGTTTATTAATTACCATTTTACAGTTGTTGCTTTCCCTGGCTATATGAATAATAATATATAATGGTCTTGCTAGCCTTGCTAGTGTTCCTTTCTTATAGCCACTCAGCTTTATAAAGAAAAAACAAACCCTCTGGACACAGTGTCTATGATGTTCCTTTTAGGAAACACCTCACATTCTTCAATGAGAGGGATAAACTCTTTCCCTCCCTTCTCAATCTGCTGCCTGAAAAAAAAACATGGATTTTTATGTTTCGCTCTGAGCCGAATATATTCCCTAAAATCTGTACAGAATTTAGGAAGCCAAGAGACAGAGTCACCTTCCTGAAGCTGTAGTGAGTGGAAGCAGTGAGGTTGTCCCGTTTGCTGGCTCATGTGCACAAATGGACAGGGATAGGCAACCAATTAGTGGTACATGGATACATTTTTCTCAGGTGCCAGGAGATGTGCCCAGGAAAAAAAAATATTTTTTTTTAAGTTACTGATCTGAGCTCTCCAGAGCAGCCACAGCTCCCAGTGCCACCACAGGCACTGGGCATGAGGTGAGGAGACCACAGGCAGGGATGCAGGCACCGCTGGCAGCATTTGAGGTTGGTCAGCGGCTGGCTGCCACCAGTGCTGCTGGTGGTGTCTGCAGGTGGTCGCCAACCCCTGGTCGGTGCTCGCCACCCCTTCCCCCCTGCCACCAACAGTGCCGGTGGTGTCTGCGGGAGTTCCCGCTTACCGCTGCCGCTGTGCCCCCCAGCCAGGGGCACACGTTGTTCATGGTCAGCAGAATGCAGACTGCATCCCTGCCCGTGTTCTCCTGACCCCACCCCCGGTGCCTGCCATGGCGCTGGGAGCTTTTATGAAGCTTTGTGAAGCGCTCAGCACCACCACGGACATCAGAAACCCCTCCCTCTGTGCATATATGAAGGAAGCACATGGTTCTGGGTAGCAGGTAGCTCAGTAGCCTCCTGGTGCTGGTGCTGATTTCTGTGCTTTGAGAGTTTAATGTTGCATATTATTCAGTTTATTTTGCTTTGTTAAATTATTTCATATTCAGTTTTTGCACTCTCAAACCAGTTCCTATGATTCCTTTTTTTTACTTTTTAAAAACAGTTCATAGTCAGTTTATTTTGATCTCTCTACTTTACATTCCTAGATTTAAACATTTCATATTGTCCACTTTTTTGTGCATCTTTCTGCTCTCTGATTGCCTTCTTGGAAATACCCAGATTTATAGGCACTTCAAATAATTCAATTCTTTCTGATTTTCTGCTTTGTTTGCCTGTTGACATTATTTGCCCTGCCTTTGGTTTCCATGAACTTCAGGAAATATTATAGTTAGAAGGCATACAAAGGTTGCATATGAAGTTTTAATTATTGTCACCAAGTTTAGAATTTTTAGAAAACCTGGTATTTACTGTTAAAAATCAACATTTATTATTATTAACTATGCTAAAATACAGTGCATCCTGCCATATACCCCCATCCTAGTTTTGTTTTTCTGGCATGCCAGCACTCTGGCACATTACAAGGTAGATATTTCAGTTTTTTCAGCACTCCAGCCAAAAATGTTGCCTACGCCTGATAAAGGATCATTGGATATTTGGTACCATGTCAGTATTCTGTCAGTTCCTTTTTAATTGCCTAACTAGCTGGCACCCTAACATTAGCAGTCAATAGGAGGCATTGTGTATCTTCAGGATAGGTAGTGAAGCTACTGCCTGCAGTGTCAGTACAATACTTTGCTTACCAAGAAATTGTTCAAAGGTTTTCAAAGACATTGTTTGCAGTCAGGACAGTAACACTCCTGTTGCATGTTTTCTGAACTGGTCTAATAGATAGTGAATTGAACTTTAGGGGTGGGAGCAGGGGTAGGTTTTAAGTTTATCACATAGTCCTTCAGTTGCATGCAAGTTGTCAAAATGTAGTAACATTTACATCTGAAATTGAGCTTGTCGTTCCTTAAGGATTTATGGCCTGATCCTGCACTCACTGAAGTCAGGAGTAATTTCAACTGGACCAGGATTGGGTCTTTGTACTGCACTGTTTAGTAGGGCTGTACGAAATTTCACTTAATGTTTTATTTCGAAGCTGTCTTGATGCATTTCAAGGTTGAAACAAAACAAAAACAAAACAAAAAGCATCAAAACAAAAAGCAAATGAAACAAAAAACATTGAAACAGCTTTGAAACAAAATGAGGGCCCTCAAAACATTTCAAAAGTTTCAAAACATTTTGGGTTTCAAAGCAGCTTGATGGTGGGAGGCAAGGGAGAGACGGGGCTGTGCTCCAAGGGGCTCCACAGCCTCATGTAGTTCAGCCTGGTGGGAAGCACAGCCCTGGCTCTCTCCACCTCTTGCCACTGAGCTGCACTCTGTGGGGCTGGTGGAGCCGATATTAGCACCGTGCCAGATCTACCTCCCTCCTGCTATTGGGCTGTGCTCCATGGGGCTGCGGAGCCACTCAGAGCACAGCGCAGCAGTGGGAGGTGGGCAGAGCTGGGGGTGCACTCTGCTTCCTATCACCAAGCTAAGCTCCATGGAGTACAGTGCTGGGGGTGGGCTGCATCCAGCACCGGTCCCAGGCAGCAGCCTTCTATCATCTGGCACAGATCTGGGGGCCCACACCCCACAAAGGAATCTGGCAAACCCCCTGCAGCCCTCCTGGGGGTGCAGGCCCCTGGATCTGCACTCAGAATACAGGAGACTGATGCTGCTGCCTGGGGCCAGTGTCTTCCCCAGTGCTGGGTGCAGGGTGCACTCAGTGATGGTCCCAGGAGCAGCAGCAGCCTCCTGTCATCTGGCACAGATCCGGGGGCCCACACCCCTGAGAGGAGTCTGGCACAGTGCCACAGTCCTCCCAGAGGTGTGAGCCCTCAGATCTGCATGCTGAATGACAGGAGGCTGCCGCTGCCAGCAAATTTTGCTTTTCAAAAAGTTGAGCTGCCGTTTCCAAGAAACCTCTGCACCTATCTCCTTGAAAGGTTTCATGCCGTCAGAAGGGGCTACCATCCCTGCAATTTGCATCCAAATCAGGCAAGAAATGACCACTTTTTAGGCATTTTCATTATTCCACATTTTAGCCTATAAGTGAAACATTGAAACGAGTTGAAACAGTGAAACAGTTTTGACGAAACAAAATGGGACAGTGCTTTCAAATGAAACAAAATGATGAAATGAAACACTGTCCCTTTGAAATGCTGAAACAGATGTTGAAACAAAATGATGGTGTTTCATACAGCCCTACTGTTTAGTCTATAAGGTACATCTCTAGCCTGCCTTTGTTTTATCTCCTAGCTATGAATTAGAGAACTAGCCTGACCTGGGAAAAGTCTCACCCACAGCTGAGTAATCATTAAGAGCAGTCACAAGTAATCAAAAATTCTACAGTTTGGTGAAAGGGGGAGAGAAGACATTAAGTGGCCCTGAATTTTCTGTCTCAGATTTTTAAAAACAAACAAAAAGCAGGTGGCATTTATGTGATAGAGGGGCTGTGCTAATCACAGTGGGAACAAGGCAGCTGTGGCTGGACCAAACCCAGTCTGATTTATAGTTTTGTACCAGAATCAGACATAATTCAGTAGGGTTGAATTATTTCATTCTGAACCTGGATTCAAAGCTAAACTTGAGGAGGATGAACAAAGCTAATTAAGGCTTATCAGTTGAAACTGCTGAGTTTTACATAGCTGTTAATAAAATAAGAATAAGAGCAAGGTATGTATGCGGGTCTAAATTAGGAAGCAAAACCTTGCCTGAAATATTTTAATAGCACTCCACTTTCTTACTCCATCTGAAGGCATTTGTAGGGAAAAAAATAACAAGTAAACTGTATTTCTTGTTTTCAGTATCTACAATCCATAATATCTACTCTCTGTCTTGCATTCACCAAAGTGATTTCAGATGCATCTGATGCGCTTAGTAACCGCTTACTTCATAGTTTATCTATAAGGAGCAAATCTACCCTGCCTTTTGCCTGTCTTCAGACATGCCTGACTAAATACCTCTCTAAGAAGAATTGTGTAATGTTCTGATGTAAACTGGTACATCTACACATGCAATTAATACAATGTGATAAACTGTGGAGTAGTTTGTGCTGAAGTACCCTGCTCCCAGGCACAGTGTCTGCATGTCTGCCCAGGACAGCAGCACTCTGAGCCAGGGCAGAGCAGCCCCAGGCTGACAGCAGGCTCAGGGGGGCAACATCAGGCTCTAGGTGGCAGCTTTGGGCAGTGGAGGTGCTGGCTGGAGCATGAGACTGCCAAAACTGAGGGCCCCCCAAGCCTCCTGCCAGCCCAGGACTGCTCTACGCTGGCTCAAAATGCCGCTTTCTCAGTCCCCGTCCACATATGTGTTGCAGTGCAGTAAATATTTCTACCCTAAAGTGGTACTGTCCCCAACAGTACTATCTAATGGCAGAGGTAATTCATTACTGTGCCTTAATATTGGCACATGTATAGATGGTGATGCTTTATTACGGAGGTAATTAGTCAACTCTACAGTAAAGCACATGTGTAGATGCACCCAGCGTCATGTTCAAACCAAGTTTGTGTTTGTTTAGGTTAAATCTGAACTCTGGACCAAAACTTCTCTGAATTTGCCTAGTGCTTTCACCTAGAGAAAGAAAAAACCTTTAAATATGAAATTTCAATTTAGGTGAGTAAAAGAGCATTTGCATTAGAGTTTTGGATCTGAACCTGGCATATGGTTTTGTTTCCAACACTAAATAGCTCTGTTTATGTCTGTTCTGGAAGGGTTACAGCTCTGGATGATAGAAAGTAATGAAGGGAGATGATGATGTGTCTTTATCTCTGTCTCATACCTCCTTAGTAATCTCCTTCCTTTTAAAATCTCATACCTCTCTGTACTCCACCTGCCGCCATGATTCATCCCAACTTTCTACCTTGTTCAGATTTATAAACTACATGCCTAGATGTGTTTATTATTTTTAAGTATCAACATGAATTTGTAATAATGCAAAACAACCACTTGATAATGTGCTGTCTTATACCTTCTCATTTGTGACATATATATTTGTATTGAAATTTCCTCAAAACAGGGACTTTGTACAGTGCCAGTAAAGGATGGGAAAAGAAAAAGTAAAAATGAAAAAATGAAATTTAATCAAATTTGGCAAGTAGTATCTGGGGTTGAAATTCACAATATGCCACTAATAGAACCTACTATATACTGAAATCCTCCGTCTTATAAGGGTATAAATTAAAGGTGGCTAAGCTGGGCCCTAAAAATTTGCCAACATATTTCCACCCCCACCCCCCACAGGTGGAAGGGTCCTGCCATGTGCTTCATTCTCATTCAATTCAGATTGCCTCCTCCTTTTCTTCTTCACTGATGATCAGCTAGCTACTAGATGATCAGCTAGCTAGTTGAACACATGGGAGGATGAGAGTCACTGGGGCAGCTTCCAGCAGCAGAGCCTGGCAGCCCCAGCTCATCCACTTGCTAGCTGGGAGGCCTGGGGGGGGAGCTCTTCCACTCATGACCCCACTCCTGGCCTGGATCCCACTGTGGGGGAGCAGTGCAGCCTTGGTGGGGATAGGCAACCCCCCAGCTCAAGCTGGCTGCCTGACATCAGCCCCAGGCTTTAGCAAGGGCCATGTATCCATAGTCCTTGAAGGGGAGATGTGGCACTGGGGACCAAGAACCAGGGCTCACAAGTGGGAGAGCCAGGAGTCCTTGGTGCCCACTGTGACAATGCCTCCCAACCCCTAACCTCCCCTTCCCCCCTCTCCCCCAGCTCAGCAGCTGATTCCCAGCCTGCAGTTCTTTCAGAAAGACATTGGGTCCAGGATCACACAGCTGCCCAGCTCCTACATGGAGAAGTCCCTGGTTTTGACTCCAGACCCCTGAAAGTAAGGTGCCACGTCAAAAGGCCCCTACCCAATGCCTCGCCTCCAAAGTTCATGTTTGCTGATTTCTGAGATCAGTGGCATTCCTCCTAACCCCAAACCCCCTTCATCCCATCCATGTCCTAACTAACCTTTCCAGGTCCTGTCACCCATTTCTCAATGCCCCCTTGCAACCCGACCCCTCCAAAGGTTTGCTGTTTTATGTTAATTAGGAAGAGAGACCAAGCTGAGAACTGGATAATGTTCAACAGGGTTTCTTTATTAGACACAGGAAAAGTTTGCCAAGCACAGCATTTTAAACTGAGGCACATCTTTTCCTTGCACTGCGTTCCACTGCACCCTGTGTGCCCCTGCAGAGCATTGGGGAGGGAGAGGAAAAGAAGTATGGTACCCAGGCAGCCTGGGTTGTGGGCAGCATTGATGTAAGGCCAGAGAAGCCACAGGCATCTGGCCATGATGTAAGGCCAGAGAAGCCCAGGGTTGGGGACCCATGGCCTGGTGTTAGGGTGGGTGGAGGTACTTGAAGCTCTCCAGCGCTGTTCATTCAGGGAGGCTTCTGGTCCATGCAGGTGAGGAGGTAGTTGACCAGGGCTTTATGGATCTAGACAGCCTGTCAGCTGAGCCCACCAACATCGGTGAAGGGTTCACCTTTTCCTCCATCCCTGTGCTGCATGTGCTTGCAGTGCCAAGCCCAGTTGATATTTGATGTGCTCCTTCCAGTGATCCATCTTCCCCCTCATAGGGCTATATGAACCAGGGCAGAAGTAAGTAGGCCAGGCCCCCAATGAGGATTGGGGGGTAGTGACATCACTGATGATGAAATCAGGGACCTGGGAGTGTAGCACCTGCTCTCCATCAGCCCGGGGAATGGGGAGTTCCATAGGATGTGGCCATTATCCTCATCAGTTGCATGAAAGTCAGTGGCCCATTCATGTCCCAGATGCCTGTGGTGTGTGTGTGTGTGCACGCACATGCACTGTACACCTGGGTTGGGGGGGGTGTGCGTGTGTGTGCGCACGCCCCGGTTGCTTAGATTTGTGTGCATGTCTGTCCGGGGTGCCTGTATGTGTATATGTGTACATATGTGCCCCAGATGTCTGGGTTCTGTGTGTGGGGTTCATGTCTGACGCACACACATACAACCCATGCACCCAGGACACACACACAGCTCCTGAGTCTCCCTTCTTGGGCACACAGGTCAAGAAATGAAGGCACGTGCAAGTCACAACAACAAGGAACTGTGGGCCTGGACGGTTAAGCAAAAACTTTCCTACTGGAATTGTCTTTATGTTTAATTTTCAAAAATGACATTTCACAGAGGACAACTCTAAGCACAAATGATATCTATCACCATAGTAATGCATTATAAGTTGACATATATCAACTCAAAGGGGGACAGTATCATTGATGCCTGTGGGATATCCCTCAGTGCAAAAAGGAGGGGTATAAAGATCAGATCCCACCTCCACGGTTCATTCTGTGCGCAGCGTCACAATAGGCATTTACTTGTACTGTTTAGGCATTCTACCAATCCATTGGTCTGTGGATGATACACCGAGGTACACAGCTAACGTATCTTTAGTACTTGGCACATGGCCTGGATAACCCCGGACATGAAATTTGTCCCCTGATCTGTAATTATTTCCCTTGGGACCCCCACCCAGGATATCCACTTTAATAACTCCTCCGCAATTTGTGGAGCAGTTGCTGATCTCAGGGGTATTGCGTCCGGGTAGCGCGTAGCGTAGTCAATTATGACTAATATATATTGGTGCCCAGCACTGCTCTTTGCCAAGGGTCTCACTATGTCTAGTGCTATGCGGCCAAATGGTACCTCAATGATCGGCGTTATTTGTAACAGCGCTCGTGGTGTCCGTCTTTCTTAGACTCTCTGACACTCTAGACATGCCTCTCAATGCCACATTACTTCATCCCTCATACCTGGCCAAAAGAACCACTGCCCAATTCTGGTCAGTGTCTTATCCACTCCAAGATGACCTCCCATAGGGCTAGTGTGTGCTAACCTCCATACCCGCCTTTGAAGACTTCTGGGTACCATTAATTGTCAGGTCCATTCCCCTCAAATAGGACATTTACTAACCCAATATAGTAGACCCTTATGTATGCAAAAATAAGAATCACTTACATCAGCCTCAGGTCGTATGACTTTTTCCTTGATGCGGGTGACCTGCGTTTCCCTGATTCTCTGTAGCTCGTTGTCCTCTTCTTGTGCGGTTTGGAATTGCAGTCCCTTGGCGCCCATCCTGAGGTTTATCCATTTGTCCTCTCCAGACGAAGCTAACTCTTCTTCCTCAATCCAACCTTCACCACAAGGCCACCCTTTGCGTCGCAACTCCTCTGTTCACATTTCTAAGATTTCATACAGGCGTGGCCAATCCCTCCCCACAATCATCTGGCCATCTAATTGTGGTGCAAATCCCACATGTAACTTGCCTTTATGATCAGGGATTTTTACCACCAGGAAGCCCTTTTCATACTGTTCTGCTTCCCCATGTATGTAGCGCATTCTGAGTGGGCGACACCATTCAGTAGCATTCCTTGGGACTATCTCAGGCTGTATTAGAGTCTGGAAGCAGCCTGTGTCTAACATAGCCTGAAGTGGTTTGCCTGCCACCCACACTGTCACCATGGGACAATCGCATACCACGATTTCCTCACTATGCCCAAAACTACAATCCATTTCTTCAACTGGCTCACTGGTTTCATGTTGTTCCTTCAACCCTGGAGGTTCTCCAGTGGGCCTCCACCTTCCTGGCATCCCCATGGTGCATTCTGTAGAGACATGGCTAGCCTCACTGCATCAGTAACACATGACCCTTCATTGGGTATACTGTGAAGGTCCTCATCGGGGCTTGTCCTCCTTCTTAGCGGTAGTCCCTGCACTCCTATAACTTTTCTCCCTTCGTTGCTCTCCTTCCGAAGTTGCAAAAGCCTTCACAATCCTTAATGCTTCTGTGGCTGTCCAAGGAAGGTGTTGTCGCACCCATAGTTAGATGTCATCTTCCAAATCTTTTATAAATTGTTCAAGTAAGATTTGGTCAGCCAGAGTGGCCCAGTCTATCTTCCCCAGAGGTACCCATTTGTCCAGGAGATCTTTTAACAGTTGCATCAGGTTTCTGGGCTTACGGTCTTCCTTGCCTTTTTGGGCCCAGAATAGCTGCCGGTAATGCTCTGGAGTGAGCTCTAGGCAATGTAATATGGCCGCCTTCACTTTGTCGTAGTCATAGGTGTCTTCCCTTGGTAGGGCCTGGTATGCGGCCTGCGCCTTGCCTACCACCAGCAATCCGAGATGGCTGGCCCACTGGAGCCTATCTAGCCCCATCTGGATTGTTGTCCTCTTGAACAATTCGATATACACCTCCACATCATCTTCATGCATCACACAGTGCATCCAGAATGCTGTCCAATTCCAATGTTTCCACTCCTGTTGCTGTATGGCCTGCTGTTGCTGGACTTCTAGCATCTTAGTCACAGCATGAAATATTTGATCTAACAAGTCAATCTGGGGGTTCAGGTTGACTTCCGTTGCAGTGTCAGCCTCCAGAGTCACCCTTGCTTCTACGTTCCCGGCCAATGCACCAAGTTGTAACCTTCCGTGTCTCTCCCCCGGACGTTGCATGTGTGGATTCTTTTCGAACCTCACCGCAGCTCTTTTGGATGAACAGTTTGGTTACTGAATGACTTTGGGTCGGTTCCCCGAGGGGCCTTGCCTGCCACAACTTTGATGATAATTCTGTTTGGATCGGGAGGATGATGTTTGGTCCCGGCTCCCCTGGTGCCTTCCCTTGGTCATTCCTGCTCTTCCTCTTTTATGGGGCTCTGCCTCTTCTACAGCCCCCTTTTCTCTACCTATGCGGCATCCGTCCTCGGCACCGTTCTGTCCCACGGTGCCTTGCCTCTTCCCTGGATTTGATATCCGCCACCCGTCAGCCACGCCCGGATCCTGGTACTGCTGGGTCCTACCAGGTTCCGGTCTTCACTGTTGACTTTCTCTGCCCACACTAACCCCATAGGTAAATCCTCTGGCCCTGCATTCTTGGGGGAACACCCTCCTGGGGTATCCACCAGGTCCCCTTGCTGGGACCACTCGTGCACTCCAGCCCCTCCAGGCCGGCTGGGGGCTCTACTTCCGGTCCCCCTTGCTGTTCTTCCACCAGATCTTTTATCCCAACCCCAGGCGTCTGGCTGGCCAATCAGACCAGCATGCTCGTATAAAATGTGCCCCGGCTGACGCAGGAGCCGTTCCCAGCTCATCCGGGTTTTTTTTCTTTGATCTTCGCCTGCAGCGGCTTCACCTACCATGGTTTCACTTTTGCTGCACTCATCTCCTGGCACAGCATCCTGTCACCTCCAGGCTTCATCCAGTAAGTCTTTTTCACATTCACCAACACTAGCAAATGTGTGGTGAGATTCGGCTCAGAGATTTAGGATATCACCTACAGAAAGTCTTTGGACAGAAAAGTGATATATGTATATGGAGATTCTGTGGACGCTGTTTAGAAAATACATATTTCTGTTAAAACTGTCAGTGAATATGATGGATTCTCACGGAAAGACTGATGAGAGTGTGTTCCCCTCATCAGTGAGAAACAACATAAGAAACATAAGAGCTGCATATGATAATAGTGTTATAAAACAGTTTGGTCAGACAGTGTGGAATACCTCAGTGAACAAAAAGTACAGAAGTCTCAGGAGAGAGAATACAGTTACAGAGTTTTTGGCCACGTTAACAAGGTCTGGTTTCCACTCTGTTCATACAAAAATTGCTATGACCTTTCATCACCACAAATGATCAAAACCTCAGCTTTTACATGTCTAAAAGAAGAGAAAGTTGCAAATGACATACCACTGTTGCTTTGACAATCACAATATGATGTGCACCCACTTACTGAGTGAGACTTAGTAGCACATTGAATTTACAGCAGCTTCTTACCTGACACAGTTGATGGGCTTCCTGACAATTTAGTAGTGTACAGATACTTAAGAATATCGCTTCCAAACACTGAGCAGCTTTGAGACTGACACCAGTTTATACTCTGATTTTCAAACTATATGTAATAATGTTCTGCACTGGAACTCATTGTAGCTAAATGTATGAAGTCATGAAATAAGAAAGGGAGTTCACAGGATAGGAAATTGGCTACTAGATGACCATACAATCATGTTATTACAGCTGCAGCTTTTAAAAAACATATTTCACTAAATTATTGATATAAAAAGAAAGATTGCCAAGGCAATTAGACTGAATGAAGATAGATACTGGTATATTACAGAAATTGTGGCTGCCCCCAGCTGACGTCCTGCCCTTTGGGCGGGGGGCTGGACTCGATGATCTTCCGAGGTCCCTTCCAGCCCTAATGTCTATGAAATCTATGAAATGATCAGCGTGTGTGTGTGATGGGATCTGATCTGCAATCCCAGCAATTGTGCCTCCTGCCATGCCACACATGCATAGCAGGACACACGATTCTGGGATCAGGGATTAGATCCCAAGTGCACCTTAGTTGTCAGTGCAGGGGGAGTCCAGGATCATGATCCTGAGATACCCCTGCACCAGCAAGTTAAAAACAGTCAGAGACCACACCAGAATCTTGAACTGGCCCCATTGTGATCCCCAGCCGACAATCAGTGGATTGTCACAATTTCAGCAGGCTGCATTAGCCCAGTTCCAGGGTGTCTGCATGCTGGGATGAGTAAAAATTGTGTGCACCACCCAGCTGGACAACACATGGTTTTAAAGGTCCTGGAGCACAGTGACCCTGCTGCAGCCTGATCCCGTTGGTCCCCGGGTGCTGGGGATGTCAGAAAACCAGGTGTGCAGTCCATCTGCACAGGCCATTTTTGAATGTTCTGGGTGCACTGAACCCAAGATGAGGAAGACACTCCCTGATATTAGGTTTACCATACCCCCACCTGCCTCCAGGGGTCAAGAAGAGGTCTGGGGCTCAGGGACTAGTTCTGCCCCCAGCCCAAATGGATAACAGACAGTTGTAACCTAGGGCTGATCAAAGGGCTGTCCCATGCTGGATCCTGACATTCAGTTAAGTATTGGGATCTGTCATAGGCCAGTGCCAACTGGCCACACATTCAATTTGGGGCATGATACAAACTAGCCACAAAATTGTTACACATTACATATGGAATAACTTTTCGGTTCATTTACTGTATTATCACACCTTACATTGACTTGAATGTGTGGCTAGGTTACTATTTAAGACTCAATTAACAGGTTAATGGTGTCTTAAATGTAGCATGTCAGGGGCCTGTTAAACATGTCATGATATATATTTGTATGATTCATCCTAATTCCATGATTTCTGTTTGCAAAGTTAAATGTATAAAAGCGGATTTTCTTTTATAGATTTTCTCCTGAAAAAACTGTTTGGTAGTGTCCCAATCCAAATTTGGCACCATGTTCTCCCACAGGGATGAACTATGATTAACAGGCAGCAGATATGACATCAAAGAAGGAAACAAAAAACATGAGGACCAATTCAGCAAAGCATTTAAACATATGCTTAATGATCTAAAGTAAAATCAAAATTTTAAATAGCAGAATTCTGATGTTAGAAGGCAGGTTATCTATAGATTAAATTATATACAGGTCTTAATTGTGTATGTCAATAGCCTCTATTTGTACAAGAGCTAAATGGACAATCAGGCCACTGGCCAGAAAAGTATTTGGCAATGAATACAATAACAAAGGATTAGCACCAAGTAACAAAACAGGATAAAATAGTGGGGGAAAGTATGGCAGTTCTGTGGACTTTTAATAAATACAGAGTGTTTTAAAGTCTGCCTGAGTGTAACTATAGCTCTTTTAGATATATTCATTATTACAAATACAGCTTAATGCAAAAATAAGGTGACAATTAGAAAAAAACTGAATCACTTTATTGCTGTTCTTTCCTTCAGAGAATCTGAATGTCCTCACATGTGGTAGCATTACACTGATGGCTCGACATGCCAATGAAATCATAACATCATGTTTTAAGCAATGCATAGAATCGCTCTATGGGTAGATTTTATATAGTGTAACATATATGGGAGGGCTGTCACAAACCGTTCAGTTATTTTAGCAGAAGAAGAAACATCATTGTTCCTTAAATGAATGTATCAATTAGAAAGCTTAATAATGTTAATTCAGATCATCATCTTGAAAGATACCTTTTTGTTGGCAAAAAACTCATGTTTGCACCATCAGCAAGTAGGCACAAACAGAGACTAAGCCTACCCACTTCAGCTTCCCTGAGAAGTCTAACAGAGGCAGGCCTAAGTTGCAAAGCAGCTCCAGCAAAAGAAAGGTTATGTGTGTAACTTTCCATTTCTGCAGCATTTGAAGCACGCTGCTGCTCCTCTGGCCACATCCAGACAAGTGCGGCCGTGAGGTATGTGGCACTACAAATGGCCGTGAGGTATGCAGTGTCACATAAAGCACATGCAAATGTTCTCTGAGCTGCCTGTGCATGCACTACTCCGCTTTTTTTTTCCATGTGTTCCCGCTCCCTGGGGTATCCAGGGGTCAAAAAACACCTGTAGAAAAAAAAGGTGGAGCAGTGCGCACATGGGCAGTGCGCCACTCAAAACCAGAACCAGGCTGCCAGCCAGGCTCCATGCAGTAGAGCCATCACTGCTGCAGCCCTGGGAAGCCTCCAGAGCTCCAGGTAAGGTTGCTGGGGCCAGCATAGTGCTGGCCCCAGCCTTCCCTACTGCCTCTGGGGTAACTTGCTGAGTGCCAAAGCGCACATGGCACCGCTGCTACTTGTCGCCAAGGAACCGGGGCTGGACCCAATGATCTTAAGAGGTCCTTTCCAGCCCTAATCCCTATGAAATCTATGAAACCAAGCGTCCATGCTCATGTGGGCATGGCCTCTTAGTCCATTTAACTTTGACTGTGGAGAGTGCTTCATTATTCATATCATGGATGACAGAGAAAACTTTCTGGCACGCCCCTCTGCTGCAAACTTCACTACACAAACTCTCAGTACACTGTTGTATGCCTTTTCCAGATCCACAATGACCATGCTCACTTGCCACCATGTTTCTCTGAAAATAAATTGTGCTTCTTCTAATAATGGGATAAGGTTTACACTTCTGTATTTCAGCATTTCTGAACAGATGCTTTTCAATAATCTCCCAATATATCAAACTCCATGGCACCACCAGAACAGGATGATAACTAGCACACAATGTAATATGTAAAAACAGACACTACAAAACTTTTATGCCATTCACTTTCTTTGGTACTCTCTCTGACTTAAGAGAAACATTGCACAGACCTATACTTTGAAACTTTTTATTTCCAACTGATTGCATCCAGTTCAAGTTCTCTTTTTCCATGTTTCTAAATTCTTCTTCAACATCTCTTTCTTGTATGGAATCAGTTTTGCCATAGATCAGCTTATGTACTCTTACTTTTTTCACTTATTTTCACTTGATTCATCATTCTTATGAAATAGTTAGTCCAAACTTGGTTAATCAGTTCTCCATTTGTTTGAAGTATCCCATGTTCATTTATAATATAACCATCCCATTGTCCTTTGTTCTCTTGCCTTGGTGAAAATGTCCTCTTAGTTCATTATAAAGTCTGTCACTGGCTATACTCTTAGCTCCCACTGTATTCCTTCTTTTTGCCTCTCTATATGCTACCCAATCACTGATCAAGCCTATGACTAGCCATTTTTCTTTTCAATTGATTTTTTTCACTTGAGAATTCTGCCACCAAGGGCCTTTGTCCACACCACAAAATTGGCCTTTAAAGCAGTTTAAATGCCCTTTTGCACTGCTTTAATGGCGCATCTGTTTACACTGTCAGCGGCGTATTGCGCGTTAAATGACTTTGGGAAGTAGCAAAATAAAACATATCTGAGGTATTTTAGTTTGCTACCTTACAGCTGTGGAGGGAAGCACTGGGCCCTGTGCAGCTGCGGGGCTGTGCATGAAGCCCATGTAGGCAGATCTACTAAAGAAAAAGAAAAAAAAGCAACAAGCTTGATCTTTTCCTTTTTTTTTTTCTCCCTGGAGCCTGCCTGACTAAGATGCACGGGGGCCTGGTGCTTCCCTCCACAGCTGCGGTGCCCCCCAGGACTGCCTGGACTGGGTGCCTGCAGGCAGATGCCACCTGGGGGTGCTACCACCACTGCGGTGGGAAGCACTGCCCCCCACCGCAGCTTAGGGATTGCTCAGCCCACCGGCAACTCGCCCTCTCCGCCTGCCGCTAGAGACTCAGGTAAGGATTGGGCCCGACCCTTGTGTACATGCCACGGGGATTTACTTCAGTTTAATCTGAAGTGGTGTTTTTAAAAACCCACTGCTTCAATTTGGGGAGAATTAAACTGAATTAAAACCCCGTGGCATGTACAAGTAGCCCAAGACTCCCTCCTTATTTGACTCAGTTCTAGTTTTGTCACTCCTAGGCTTTTCACCATTTCCATCATAGTTTAATTTGTACCAGTTTTCTTCTACCTATGCCAGTTTATAGCCAAAACCTGTATGCAGTACTTCATTTTGGAAAGTTTTTCTCATAGTCATCTTTAAGTTCCTACCCATTAGGATTTCCTAGTATCCAGGGTCTCAGGTCCATTGGGAGAAGGGGCAAATAACACTCATGCCTCAAGGCATGTCCACTTTTAAAAACATATAATTTAAACATTTAATATAATATGAATTCTACAAACATAGTTTTGTGGTTAACACTGCTTCTATATGAAAGATTTATTTGATAAGCAATTGATTCCCTTTCCCTGTGCCAAATATTGCAGCTTCTAGCCAAATGAGAATTCCCACTGCCTACCAAGAAATTTTCAATATCAGTAAGGATTGTGGGACCAGGCACTTGCCTCACTTTTTGGAGACATTTTAAAATCTATTCTAAAATAACTGCTTGCAGAATGAAGCACACTTTATACCAAATGATCGAGTTAAAATAATTTCATTGCTGGTCCCATTCCAGTGAAAACTAGAGAGCTGTCCTGATTGCGCCTCTCCCATCAAATCTTTCTGCAAGGCAGCAAATGTCAAAGTGTGCTGTGGAGTAAGAATGAACTGAAAAAATTGCATGAAACATCAATTTTTGAAAAGCGTATGCCAGAAATTATAGCCTGCTGCTGTTCCAGTCACTTGTTTGGTAGTTTCACTAATTGTAATAAATGTTCTGAACTTTTATGAACTGGCACCTAAGTAACAAGAGCTACTTTATCCTATATTATAAAAACTATAGATTAGCCCATGTTGCAAAATGTAATTTTTACAGTAAATACTTGCCAATTACTTTCCAGCATGAAAGCCTTTAATTAAATTATGCATATGAAATCTGACTGGATTCCTTGAATCATGAGAGGATTGCCTTTTTCATAACCTGTTCACTGTGTCAAGAAGAATAATCATAAAAGATATGGCAAGTAAAAGCACTTGAGAAAACCTGTATTTCCCCTGCAATTTCATTCCACTCGACAGATATAAGTTTTCTACATGGAACTTTATTTCTATAAGTAGACGTTGTGTGTTGATTATTTTGAACCTGAAATCACAAGGGACACGTTGTAATTAGATTTACTTTGGTTGGAATTGAAAATGTATTGTAGTTGTCAAAATGCCCAGGGCACATATTCTAATATAACTTCACTGAATTTATTCATATGTGGCAGAGACAGTCAATATTTGAGGTAGATAAAAGAAAAAACCTATTAATATGTATGTTACAGAAAGTGGCTTCACCAGTTAAGTACTATATCTTTGTTTCACAAAGAGTCACTACATGCTTTGAAAAACGTGATCTTGTAATGGAAAACACTATTTGTCTTTCAAAAATGTGGTCTTTCAATACAACCCCTATAGTTTACTATAAAATCTAATGTAATCTTAGGAAAACAAAGTGGACAAGAGAAGCAAAAGGTAAAATATCTAGTTACCATAGTGTTTACTCTCAGTAACATGGTGAAAAAAATCCCTTTCTGTTGCTTATGCAGAACACCCTGGTTTTTTGCTGGTGACAAGGTAGTAGTTGTAGCATAGTATCTCTTATACACACTGGCCTGCAAACCATACTGATAATTGTGGGCAGCCTCATTAGTATCTTTCAATGTGCATTATCAATCTCTTCAGTTTTTTCCACCATGGCATGATTGTGCCTGTCATTTACAATTTGTTTTAATCATTCCCCAGGTCTCCTGTTATGGCTGGAGGTCTGTTTGCTGTTGACCGAAAGTGGTTTTGGGAGCTGGGCGGCTATGATCCAGGTTTAGAAATATGGGGAGGAGAGCAGTATGAAATCTCTTTTAAGGTAAGTCATCGAGTCACTTCCATATACACTGCCTATTCTGTTTGGTATGATTCACGTTTTAGCAGTCTGGCCTCCAGTTTTGAATATGCCTTGTTATTTTTATGTCTTTACACATATTGGCTCTTGCTATCATTAACCTCATCCCATACAATAATTATTTTGCTTTTATAAGGAGTTTTCACTGTTTTCAGGGAAAAGTGCACCGTACAATCGTGAGCCAGATTCTAATCAAACTATTAGGCATTTAAGTGGACTTAGATGTCTGAGTGTGATTTTGTTCTACCCTGTTGAAGTCCCTGAAAGACAGTTTATGCAAATTGGGTGATTCCTCCTCCTCCCTGCTTTTTTGTGACTCAGACTTAAGGGTAAGATGACGGGGTGTTACAAAAGTAGATGCATTAATGTATTTTCATAGACTTGAACCCAGAATCACACTATCTGCCTAATTTCATTTACAGCCTTAATAAGACTATATGCCCCATATGTCAGTTGCATAGAAATTACATTATGAATGGCATAGTAAATGCCAGATTTTTAAAGTATATTCCCTAATTTTATGTGGGGTTTTGTACTGCCTAGGTTAATTGCACAAATATAGTCTGTGTATGCAAATCAATTATTTGCACCTATCTAGTGGCTTCTTCATAAAGGCTAAGTACAGGTATTCAAGAAGGTGGAAGTGCTCTAACTTTTGAGATTACTAAGATTAGGGCTGGAGCAAGCAGAACAGGTTAGCCCTTATGGGGGTTGCGGAGACAGGGGGGTTGGAGCCTTCCTGGATGGTCCAAGCCCAGCAGGTAGAGGGGGTTCTCACACACCTCCCAGCATGTCCTGCAAACTCCCTGAGCTGCCAAATACTCCCAAGCAGAGCCAAATGACAGAGCCACCCCTGATTGGCTGGGGTGGGGGGCACATCACAGTTGCCTACCTGCACCTGATGCAGCAGGAGTTCCCCTTTCCCCTGTCCTTCCCCAACACCCTCTAAGGGTACACATTGGGCTGCAGAGAAGTGCAGCCCAAAGAGGAGACTTGCCTTGTTTTAATTTAATGTTGAAGCTGCCACACTTTTAGTGTATTTATTTTTTTAAAAAACCCCGTGGAACATTGCCTGCTCTGCAACTTGGAAACTTCTTCTAAGTTAACATTGAGAGAGTGATGAAATACCCAGGCTGCACCAGGCAGTTATGACATTTTTACAGTGATGGGTGTGGGTAGTTGTGGGGGCTCAACTTAAGAAACACGAAACCTTGGGGCAGCAGGGGGAATGCCACATGTGAAACTGCCACCTCTCTATTTAATTAAATGTTGCTGCAGCCAAACTTTGTGTTTGTATAATAAAGAAAAACTGTAGAAGGTTACCTGCCTGGAACTTGGACCTGAGCCCAGAGGGCTGCCTATCTTCACAGAGGCTGCACCACTCCCCTGCAGCATGACCTGGGCACACAGTGGCCTGGCCCAGTGAACTGGTGGGCCTCCCGACCCTTCTCTCCCCCTCCCCGATTCTGAGTACTCCTGCACCCTTTGGGGCCTGGGCTGGGACCTCTTTGGGGCCCTGCACCTATGCCAACAACTGCCAGTGGCTGGGGGTAGTGAGTTGGTCCTGAAAGGTGAGCTGAGTCAGTGCCAGCCCTGGCAGCAGATCTTGGGTATCCTGGTCCCTTTCCCCTCCCCTATGATGCTGCTTCCCAGAGTAGGCCGCACTGAACGTGTTCCTGACTACCTGGACCATGGGTCAGCAGTTCCCACATGCAATATCTCCTATTCCCAGGCTTCCCTGGCCCCCAGTGGCAACACGTAGTGGGTGCACATGCACCCCCTGAGTTTGGTAGCGCACCCCTTGTAAAAAGTGCCGCTGATGCTGCTGGCGGTGCCACCCCCTCCCGCTCACTGCCAACACCACCACCAGCATCTGCAGGTGGTACCTGATCGCTGCTGGATGCCGCCAACACTGCTGGCAGCATCTTCAGGTGGTCACCAAGTGCCGGTCGGTGCTCACCACCCCCACCTCCCTCCACTGCCAACATCTCTGTGGCTGCCTGCAGGAGCTCCCTGCTTGGCCCGGCCCCACCGCTGACACTGCCGTGGCTGCCTGCAGGAGCTCCCCACTCGCTGCTGCCATGCCCCCACTGCCAACACTGCCGACGCCACCTGCAAGCGGTCGCCGTACCCCCCAGCCTCCAGGGGCATGCAGCAAACATGCCATCCCCCCAGCATCTCCCAATAAATGCACAGTATGGAGCATTCCCCCCATGGCTGCCATCCCCCCCTACCCCTCGTGGGACAGTCATAAATGTTGCCCCAGTGAGGAGTCTCTAGAACAGGGCTCTCCATGCCAAGGGAGTAGGCAGCATATTGTCACAATGAATGTATTGTATTATATTACCATTTCCTGAAACTCTTTCTATTAGTTGAAGGCACAGCCTGCCTTACCATTCCTGCCTATTAGGGCAATGGTCTCCCTGCAGAAGGCAGCATTGATGCCACTTAGGGGTGTCATAGCTGTATCCCAAGTGGTCTTTGACCCTGTGCGTAAACTCCTTATCCTGGTGTTGTGACTTTCTCAGTTCCATAGTGGTGAAGGTGGCCTGCCTGAGACAGTGGGTGGACATCTGGAGACCTCAGTCTTGGAACTTCTCAGTGCATTCTGTGCGGGCCGGGTGCGAATCCACGGCCCTTGTCGCACTGCATGCGGGCTGTGGCCAGCAGCCCGGGCAGGCCGGGTCGGAGAGGGCAGGCGCCGAGCTAGAATTAGGCACAGACGCGTAATGGTAGATTTTAAGATTGTTTACTTACACCGGGATGGTCGCGGTGCAGGCTGGAAAACTTGCTTGAGTTGCGGTTACAAACAAAAAGAACACGAACAATCACGTGGAGTTTGCTAGGCTCCACGCAAACAGAACTCCGGATGTCCTGGACAAGCGCGCCACCGAAATGGAAACTCGTAGATACGTCTTATAATTTTTCGTTCAAAGACGGGAAGAGGTGGGCGGTGGATCAGGCCGCCAAACTCCTCTGGATCTCACACAAGGTTTCTATTGCCCTGCCGTGTACCCAGAGTCCCCACGAGATCGATTTGGAGTCCTCCTCGGCTTGGGCAGAAACCGCTCAAGCCTCTTATATGGCTAGCAGGCCAATCGCTAGCCGCCACGTGGGAATAATTTAGAACTAGCCAATAGCGGGGAACAAATTTGCATACGGGTGGCGGGAACTCCTTTGCACCGTGCATTTCTGTCGCAACTTGAGAAAAGCACCCCGCAAATAGAGCTGCAAATTGGCGGGAACTTTTCCCTTGCACGCGGGTTCTCTATGCAGCAAAACTCCACCGTGCAATGAAGCTGTAATCCCACGGGGATAATTCTAGTGCCGAAGCACACACAAAATCATACCTTTGGGTCATGACATCCCCCCTTGTTGAAGGCACAGTAGAATTATATTATATGTCCATCATCCGGGTTATTAGTAGCTCTGTTAACGGTTCGTGAAACTAAACGAACAAATACAAAATTAGCTAACAATAAAAGGTCGTCCTCAAGGGATCGAATCAAATAATAGCCGGCACACACACATATACACATAATTACATTCATAACAAAAAACTGGATGATCATGGCTTCAGTGGGCGTCATGGTGGAATCGCGTGTCAGGCCCTCGCTCCTTTCGGTGATGTTGTCCCTCTCGGGGCCTCTCTCCACCACGCACTCCAAATCCCGGATCTATAAAAGAACTTTCTTAAAATGGTTATTTTACTAATATTTACAAAATTACACGGGACCGCACGATAATGCAGTCAGTTAAACTTACTATCACTATTAAAACAGATATTTAAACACGACTCTATGCTGGACAGCTCTCTCTCTCTTTTCACACTCAGCAACTCAACGAAATCGTCGAGGAGCCATCGTCACCTTCTTCTATGTAATGAAAACCTAACTCGTAGGCTAGTTGCCATTGTCCCGCATCCACCAAAATCCGAAGCTGTCGCTTATTAAGTCCAGAACACTGTAGGAGGAATCCAAACATGTATTGCTCCTCCTGCATTCTCTGGCGTAATACTGGACATTCGGATTCGCGGCATCTTGTGTTCTGAGCCTCAGTTGGGCGTTGACATTCCCGATCACTGGGCAGTTTTGGCTCCATCAGAACACGCAGTCTTGGCAACTGATGAAGGAGACTACTCACAGGGTGGTCGACCATTGGGTTAAGTACAATTCGCAAAACCACTATGTTTCTCTGCCCATAGACCTTAAGACAACTGTCTATGCTATTGATGGTCACTGGAACAGTTCCAGGGTCTCGCAAGTGACGGTGAGGCCATGGTTGCATTCGTTGGAGCGGTGTCAGTCCCAGCGTACATACTCTTGGGTTCCAGGCACAATACGAGACTTCTATGATAGCTAGTACAAGCTGTTCTGCACCGGTGTGCTCTGGTCGTCCATCATGCCATGCGTGGGCCTTTTGTTCGATTACTCCTGCCACAAGCGCTGGAATTGGAATAGGCCAGTGGATGCTAAACGCCACCATGTCTATGTCAGTGACATGTCCCCTACTCCATGAAGCTTGTCTCACCAAGAAGCTTGCTTCTTTCTGGTCCAGGAGGTCGGACCCAAGCTCCACGACCAGACGTCCCAACCACACAGCCAGAGTTTCCTCGGGTTGGATCCTGGATTCTCTACACAAATTTTGCAGTTCTGCTCTGGAGCGAGCGTAATAAGTGGTAACATGAACTGCACTCTGCGGATTGATGACTTGGCTGCTTGATGCTGCAGGCTGATCGGTTTCCTCATGAGTCGTTGTTGTTGTTTCTGCTGGAGCTGTAGCTATTATTACTGTGGGGGTTGTTGCTGTTTCAGATGGGAGGGGCGGATGCACTCCTCCGCTTGACTCCCCCTCCCGTCAGCAGAGGGGCGTGGTTGGCAGAAGCGGCGCTACATCGCTGGGCGGAGTTACCGGCCGAACCCTCGCGGGTTCCTCCGAAGCTCCATCCCTCTTTTCCGGCTCCTCCACGCGGCCTTCTTTCTGCTCCGCGCCATCTTGTCGTGGCATTCTAAGATCCCCTCTCTCAGCCGCTTCTCCGACCGCCCGAACGGCCATACAGCTGGGTCTTTAAACTTAGAGTTTTATTCATTAGATCCGTCATGGTTTGAAAAGTTGTATTCAATTCTCCCCCCTTGTCGCACCGTAGGACCACTCTCTCATCCACGGCGCGTTCCTCCGTCTCCGGGTCTTCGCGGAGATCAGACGGAAGATCGTGACCCCTCAGTCTAGGTATTATCATGCAAGGGGAGAGCCAGCCGATCGGCATCGGCTCTCCCATCTCCCCAGCACATCGCGAGCAACGGGCACACTCCCGGGTGAGGGTCAGGCCCACTGCGCCCGCCGGGTCGACTTCAGCGAGAGACACAGCATCGAGGGGCCTGTACAGGATCCGCTCGTCGCTCATGATACACCCGAACGCCGCAGGGTGAAGACATACTTCTCTCCCTTCTAGGGCTCCGTCTTCGGAAGCTCCCTCTTCTCCCTTTAGCGAAAGGCGTCCGCTGATACATCTCTTACCCGTTCCGCCCGCCTGGTGGTAAGCGATATGCGCTTCCAGTTCTGCGACGCTTGCTACATTGCGTCTCCCACTTCTCCAAGGACAGTTTTCAACTAATTCTAACTCTAGAGAGCCCTCTCCTGATCCCATCCTCGTCACCATGTGCGGGCCGGGTGCAAATCCGCGGCCCTTGTCACACTGCAGCCCGGGCACGCCAGGTCGGAGAGGGCGGGCGCCAAGCTAGAATTAGGCACAGACGCGTAATGGTAGATTTTAAGATTGTTTACTTACACCGGGATGGTCGCGGTGCAAGCTGGAAAACTTGCTTGAGTTGCGGTTACAAACAAAAAGAACACGAACAATCACGTGGAGTTTGCTAGGCTCCACGCAAACAGAACTCCGGATGTCCTGGACAAGCGCGCCACCGAAATGGAAACTCGTAGATACGTCTTATAATTTTTCGTTCGAAGACGGGAAGAGGTGGGCGGTGGATCAGGCCGCCAAACTCCTCTGGATCTCACACAAGGTTTCTATTGCCCTGCCGTGTACCCAGAGTCCCCACAAGATCGATGTGGAGTCCTCCTCGGCTTGGGCGGAAACTGCTCAAGCCTCTTATACGGCTAGCAGGCCAATCTCTAGCTGCCACGTGGGAATAATTTAGAACTAGCCAATAGCAGGAAACAAATTTGCATACGGGTGGCGGGAACTCCTTTGTACCGTGCATTTCTGTCGCAACTTGAGAAATGCACCCCGCAAATAGAGCTGCAAATTGGCGGGAACTTTTCCCTTGCACGCGGGTTCTCTATGCAGCAAAACTCCACCGTGCAATGAAGCTGTAATCCCACGGGGATAATTCTAGTGCCGAAGCACACACAAAATCATACCTTTGGGTCATGACACATTCCTGGGCCCAAATAGCTTGTTCAAGTGCCAAACAAGTCCCCCATTGGGCATGACCTTGACAGAGAAGCGTGGATCAAGCTGAACAAAGTGAGTTCTGAATACGTACGCTTCAAAACAACACTGTACAAGATCAACATCTTGGACAGCCCTCTGTGTGAATGCAGCATCCAGCAATCAGCGCAGCACTTAATTAAAAGCTGATATCTCTCCAAATGCCCAGACAGGGTAGATGGAATCTGTATACTGAGCAATAATACCAGACAGTGGCTCATAGCTGCCTGGAAGGATCAAGAGAGAGGCAGGGTTGGAAACAGGTGCTTTGCTGACTGTTCTCAGTGACAGCCCAGGGGCAGGACCAGCCCAGTGCTCTGGCAGATCACACAAGCTCTGGCTGAGGCTAGAGCATTACCCTGGGAGTGGGGGTGGGGGTGATCAGGGTGCCACAAAATCCCATGGGCTGCCAGCAGAATGCCACCTAGCGCGAGTCACAATTGGATGTGGCACAGATGTTCATCATGGTGCTCTAATCTATGGTGCTGAAGTCTGATACCACATCCATCCAGGGTTATCTCAGAGCAAGATCTGCCATTTTTAATGCATTCAATGTACCCTGCTCAGTTATGGCTGTAGAGCACTTTCTGTGCACTTACCATGCAATAAGTGTAACCTCTGTACCCAGCCATAACAGCCTTCAACTAATAGACAGAGTTTCAGGAAATGGTAATATAATACATTAATCAAGCATGTTTCACTAAATTTGGATCTGAAACTAGAGTTCATATTTTCCTTTAGGATCTTTCTAATCTAACTCTAAATCTAATTCTAAACCCAATGACATTCCTTTAACGAAATTAAGCATGTCAGTCATAAGTTATATTGTCCATCTGGCTGCTTCTGAGTTTCAGCACTGATTAAAACAATGATGGCAAAGACAAACAACTGACTGAAGTGCACAGGAAAAAAACCCTGTAAAGTCAGTATGCCATACTACTAACTTGTCCTTATAGGCGTTCTCTAGAACAACAAAACAACTCGTATTCACTGTGCTGTTCTTATGTTACTTCGAATCAGCTTTATATCATAACAAACAAAGTTGGAGGACAAGATCACTAGATCATGTTGTCTAGGACACATTACAGTAATTAGACTTCTGTATATTTAGGTATTTTCAGGGAGGCAAACATAAACTGACCCTTGGATCTGTCACATCTCTGCTAGGTCACCTACAATTGTATTCGTCCATTTCCTATTTTCCTGTTATTTGTCATTGTGAAGAATATAATTGGAATGCAATCCATTCCTCTTTGTATAGAAACCATGGTAACGGCACTGGAAGTTCAGATGCTAGATTGCCCCAGCCTGTTTTCTTCAAGTGATAGATTCTTTAGAGACAGCAGTGTCACACTGGGTCCCATTTCAGTCACATCTCCTCATTCATCTCATTACTGTTTGTTGACCTTAGGGGCCCTGTCCTTCCTTATTAGTATTAGGGGGGAAAAAACCCTTTAAGCAGCATTAGTCCAGAAGGAATAGTAACTTTCTATTGGTAGAACTCAAGGAGAGAAAAGTTTTATGCAGACAGACTGCTCTATCCATTGGAAAAGGGAAAAGCAAGAGTGGGAGGGAAGGCGAGAGAACTTGAGAAAAATATACTTTTTGATACATATATAGTGAATTCTCCCCAAAAATTGCATTTTTCATCATTCCAAAGCTATTTGCAAAATAGGTCAAATAGGTTACAAAACAATTTTCAGGGCTAGATTCACGCAGTTGGAGTAGGAGGTGATGGACTTCTCACCTACTCTATATAACAGCGCAATGGTTAAGGAATTCAACAGTTCTGGAAGACTTGGATGCAATTCCTTCTTCTGCCTCAATCCACAGCTTTCTTCCATCCCCTAACAGAGAATTCCCTAACCACCAGCCTTCTAATGTATTCAGAGTAAGGGTACTCTCATTCTCTCCTTTTGATGTTGCACATCACAAACAATTAAATATTCACTGAAGTAGGGACTGCAACCCAAATGTCCTGCCTGCTGAGAGAGTATTCTGTATAGTCATTCTCTCTCGCTTTCTGGCTCAATTAATATTTATGGATTTTATATGAAGTAGAACAGCTCTCACAGGGGGAAACCCCACCCCAGCATGCTCTACTGTCTGATGGCTAGGGCATTTGCTTGAGACCTAAGACTTTCTCAAGCAGGCAGAGAGCCAATTTGAACTTTCATTTCCTGCTTTCTGGAATCATGTCATAATTACCAGGCTGTAGGGTGTTCTGAGCTGGATGTCTCTCCGTCTCCTGTTGCAGTTGTTCTGTATTGTATAAAATTCTTAAATAGTCATTGAACTAGAGATAAATAAAAAACCACTATATCCTGGTGGCTGAGACATTTGTCTTAGTGGTGGCTTTCCAGTTCCTGTTCTAATGACTCATTTTAAGCAAAGTGGCATAGTATTAACAAGCAACACTGAGAGTATCTCTCACCCATTCCCTAAACAGGGGTAGAATACTCTGGAGAGGTGGGAGATGTGGGTTTGAATCTTCTCAACAGAAGATTGCTGCAAAAAAATTAAAGAATCTACCAAAAATAAAATGCTGGATTCCCAGAGGGAGCCAGCAGTCTTCATGGCACTGAGGCGCAGCTGCGCAGCCCACCAGGGGGAAGGGAAGAGGGGGCAGCCGGTATGAAGGGCTGCTGGCAAGACTACAACTCCAAGAAACCCCCAGGGGCTGTGGGACAAGAGAAAAAAGGAAGAGGAAACTTGTAACTGGAGTAAGGGGAAGAGAGAGCAGCATGCACATGGGACCTGGCCAGCCCTACCCAGAGGAGTGCACAGTGGAGCTGGAGATTTCACTGGCTTGGTCAGCCAGGGCTGTGGACTGAAGGAGATGGACTCAGACTTGGGGCAGCTGCAGGCTGCTTTCAGGACTAAAGACTTGTTTAGGGACATCTCCACAGGCATGGGGTAGAGTGGGGGGAATTAAGGTGCTGAGTGCATGTTATCACAGTGTTGATATTTCTTTCCCTTTCACCTGTTCCCTCCCTTGGGCCCATTGGCTTGTGATCCCAACCCTTATGATTTTCTATATAAAAGTGGGGACTTCCCATTGCTTCTTGTGCCAGTTTCTGGGGCTGCAGGGTTGACACAAAGGAGCCAAATGTGGACATTTTCATAGTTCAGGGTATTCAGCTCTGGATATTTGGTGCAGGCTTATCTCAAATTCCAGTAAAATTCCTGTATTTGTTCTATCGGCTGGTTGTTGTTTGATCTCCTCTGGCCTAATACTGTGTGGAAAGGATCTCCCATGATGGTCCCTGCAGTGTGGAAAATTCTCTTCATGGAGAAGTGTGAAGACCAGAAAACTAAAAAGATGGTTCACCTCCAGTCATAGAATTCAGCTCCCCCAATATCAACTCTGCAAATCTGTAAATGTAATGAACATACAAAATATTCTTCCTTAGGCCCATATAGTTGAAGTTTATATAAAAGGGACCAAATGGAGTAAGAGAAGTATCTTGGCTCAAAAGATTCCTGACCACAACCTCTCAAAAACTATGATGACTTACTATGAAACTTCTGAAGGAACAATAATGTTAAAAATGAGTATGAATGAAGAACTAAATTAAGATACTTTTATTCTTTTTAAATACTGTATTTACTTAAATGTAAGATGTGGGTTTTTTCCACCAGTCAGCAGGACCATCTCCAACCACATTATCCCAGCCAAGGCTTTTTCTAGCTGGATCTAAAAATCTCCAAGGATGGAGTTCCACAACCTCTCTGGGTAACATGTTCCAGTGCTTTACTACCCTCCTAGTAAGAGTTTTTCCTATGTAGCCTAAACTTCCCTTGATGCTACTTGAAATAATTGTTCCTTGTATCTGTCATCTGCCACCACTGAGAACAGTCTAGCTCCATCCTTTTTGTAACCTCCCTTCAGACAGTTGAAGGGTGCTACTAAATCTCCTCTGAGTCTTCTGTAAACTAAACAAGCCCAGTTCCCTCAGCCTCTCTTCAAAAGTCATGTGCCCCAGCCCCCTAGCCATTTTCATTGCCCTCCATTGGACTCTCTAATTTGTCCACATCCTTTCTGTATTGGGGAACACAGTAGTCCACATGTGGCCTTGCCAAAGCCAAATAGAGAGGTACAATCACTTTCCTTGATCTGCTGGCAACACTTATACTAATGCAGACCAGCATGCCATCTGCCTTCTTTGCAACAAGGGCACACTGATGGCTCATTCAGATCATTGTCCACTGTAACCCCCAGGTCCTTTTCTGCAGAGCTGCTGCTCAGCCAGTCAGCCTCCAGCCTGTACCAGTGCAAGGGATTTTTCTATCCTACGTGCAGCACTTTGCACTTCTTCTTGAATCTCATGGGATTTCTTTTGGTCCAATCCTCCAATTTGTTGAGGTCTCTCTGAATCCTAATCCTACCCTCTAGCATATCTACTACTCCCTCCAGGTTGGTGTCATCTTCAAACTTGCTGAGGGTGCACTCCATCCCATATTCTAGGTCATTGATGAAGATAGTGCAGAAAATGGGCCCCAGGACCAACCCCTGAGGCACTCCACTTGATACTGCCTACCAACTAGACAGAGAGCCATTGATTACTAACCTTTGAGCCCAATGATCCAGCCAATTTTCTATTCACCTTACAGTCCATTTATCCAACCCATACTTCCTCAGTTTGCTTGCAAGAATGTTGTGGGAAACTATCAAAAGCTTTGTTGAAGTCAAGGTATATCACATCCACTGCTCTCCACAAATCCACACAGCCAGTCATCTTAACATAGAAGTCAGTCAGGTTAGTCAGGCATGACTTGCTCTTGTCAAATCCATGCTGAGTCTTCCTAATCACCACCTTCTCCGCCAGGTGCTTAGAAATGGATTCTTTGTGAACCTACAGCATGATTTTTCCAGGGACTGAAGTGAGTCTGACTGGTCTGCAGTTCCCTGGATCCTCCTTTTTCCCTTTCTTAAAGAGGGGAACTCTATTTACCCTTTTCCCGTCATCCAGGATCTCTCCCATTCACCATGAGTTTTCAAAGATAATGGCCAGTGGCTCTGCAGTCATATCAGCCAACTCCCTCAGCACCCTCGGGTGCATCTTGTCCAGCTTCATAGACTTGTACATGTCCAGTTTTTCTAAATAGTTCCTTACCTGTTCTTTTGCCACTGTTGGCTGCTTACCTCTCCCCAAACTGTGCTGCCAGGTGCAGTAGTCTGAGAGCTGACTTTGCCTGTGAAGACTGAGGTAAAAAAGGCATAGAGTACTTCAGCTTTTTCCACATCTTCTGTCACTAGGTTGCTTTCCCTGAGCTTCCTTTTGTTGCTGACATACTTATAGAAACCCTTCTGGCACCCTTCATGTCCCTTACTAACTGCAACTCCAGTTGCACTTTGGTTTTCCTGATTTCATCCCTGCATGCCTGACCAATAGATTTATACTCCATATATGTCCATATATACTCCATATATGTCCATATTTCCACTTTTTGTAAGTGTCCTTTTTATTTTTTAGCTCATTGACAAGTTCTTTTCTATACCAAGCTGATCTTCTGCCATACTTGCTAGTTTTCCTACAAATTGGGTTGGTTCACTCATGCGTCCTAAGTAAGGTTTCTGTCCTGGACTCCTTTCCCCTTCAGACTGGCCTCCCAGTGGGTCCTGCATTGGTTCCCTGAGTGAGTCAAGATCAGCTTCTCTGAAGGCCAGGGTCCTTACTCTGCAGCTCACCTTCTTTCCTTTCCTCAGGATCCTGACCTCAATCATCTCGTAGTTGCTGCTGCCCAACTTGCCATGCCCATCTACATTCCCCACCAATTCTTCCCTGTTTGTGAGCAGCCGGGAAAGAAGAGCACAGCGCTTACTTGGCCTCTCTAACACTTGCACTAGGAAGTTGACCCCAATACTGTCCAGAAAATTCCTGGATTGCTGTGTTGCTCTCCCAGCAGATGACAGGGTGATTTAAGTCTGCCATGGGAACTAGGGCCTGTGATTGGGAAACTTCTGCTAGCTGTTTGAAGAAAGCCTCATCCACCTCATCCTCTAGGTCTGGTGGTCTCTAGCACACATCTACCAAAACATCACCCTTGTTGCTCTCCCCTCTGACCTTAACCCAGAGACTTTCAACAGGCCTATCTCAGTTTCGTACTGGAGCCCTGAGCAATCATACAGCTCTTTTACATAAAGCACAACTCCCCCTCCACTTCTTCCCTTCCTGTCCTTCCTGAACAGTTTATAACAGCATTCTAGTCATGTGAGCTATCCCACCATATATACCTACCAGCTATACCTGAAAAGTTATAAGAAAATTATTCATTTTCCTCATATAAAATCTAATTATTGGGAGGGGTTCTCTTATATTCAGAGTCATCTTGTATTTGAGTAAATATGGTATGCTCTGGAGGAATTATGAATGATTACTAAATCACCCTGACCTTTTCCTTTAATTGAAGGGAATTTGGGAATTTTGGTGTGAACTGTTAAGTTTCTGTAATCATTGTGTCCCCTGAGGGTGCGGACATATGATGCATTTATTCTGGAATAATTTACTGCATGTTTTGTTCCTAAGTACTTCGTAGTAAGGAGAGGGTGGCAGGCTTCCTGAAGTAGGAGTTGCTACAGCACCTGGCCACAAGTTGGCGGGATAGCCAGTTTTTATTGAGCAAATGGATGCCATGGAGTGACACTGAGAATGGCAATAGATGTAGAACACATACACCAGAGTAACTTCTCTAGTGTGTATTTACTTCTGAATTGCAACCTGAATAAATGCTAAATAAATACACTCCAGCTCTCTCCTGGAATAAACTAAAACTTGTCTGGAGTAAATGTTTTGCATGCCTGCCACCTTTGATTCTTCATCGCAGTCTTGCACTGTACCAATTTATTAAAGGATACTCCTGGATTAAGGATCATCATTCAGGCTCAAAAGACTCATGACTACAACAGGCCAAAGATACTAACATGTCAGCCTTATGTGTATTAGAGTTCAAGGACAAGCAAAAAGGCATGAGGAAGATCAGGTAGATGGAAAGGCAAATGGGTCAAAGGCAGCTTTGTCTTCAGGAAAGGTGTAGTGTGGGTGTAATAAGAGAAAGAAAGGAGGTGTCTGTAGAGAGACAAGGACTGGGCCAGAGAACAGCTTTTGTATTCCAGAATAAGAATGAGATAAATATCTAATAAAATAAAATTATGCTACAGTGTAATTCATTAGTGTTGTCAAATGGTACAGGTTTTCACAAAGTTACTGTGGGCAAATCATTGATGGGAAGGACAGCACTATGAGTAGTTACAGAATTGAGTCTGGAATCGTAAGGAATAGGGGAAGGATAGGAGAAAAAAACTTCAGTTTTCAAAGTTTGCCTGACACTTATTCCTTGAACTATAGGAGCCCATATGCTTACATTTTATTCATGGCTCTTTCTGTGTAATAGTGCTGCAGATGACAACAATAAGCACAGCTCTGAGTACTGTGTTGATTAACTGCTATTTTGGAATCAGTGCACATGCATACTAAGTGACTATGGAAGGAGAGAGAGCCATATCTCTGTCTCAAAAATATTAATTCTTCATAAAATGGTTTTCCAGATTATTTTTTACATAAGAAATAATATACAAAATTTTATCTTTATGACGGTATAACCGCAAGATCCATTTTTTAATTAAAAAGATATATGGAATGCTGCTGATACATTTTGGCAGGTGATAAACTTTCTAAAGCTGGCGAAGTGCTGGAACTAAACTGATTAACAGTTCTCTTTCCAAATCACCAGTTAAGTCACTGTTTGTGTCCTGTATTTACATCTGTTAGAAAAATGGAGCCTTGAGGTAGTAATTTCCAAACTATATAGAGATAAAAGATAAGAAATTCATTTCCTGTGTTTACTAAAGAGTCTTTAAGATATGAATGGACATCCTAAATCATACGATGCGGAAAATGCCTTGGGTGAAATCCCAGGCTCCTTGAAGTCAATGACAAAGTTCCCAGTGACTTCAGGATTTCAGTCTTGATGAATTGCTCAAATTTTCACTACTTGCACATGGAGGATTATAAATCTGTTTGTAGAATAGCAAGATTACAGTAGATTTTGTTATTTTGATTTCTCAAATATCTCGGTGCTTCAATTTTTTGAAAGATGTTTCTGTTTTCCCTAGACTTTCACTCCAATAATGGCAATAACAATTAATATATACCCAAGACCATATTACAATGCTCTTACTTACTAAGTTGTGTATTATTCTACAAATGGTCTTATTCATTTCAGTAGGAGTAGTTCTGGAGTAAATTACCCCTAATGAGTAAATTTCTTGCCTGGAATGTGTAACATTATTGCAACCTATCAGCAGTGGCTGACATTTTCTAGAAGCACTCACTGATCCACACAATGATTCTGTCAGGCTGGTAAGTACTAATAACATTAATTTATAAATGATAAACCTTAAGCACAGGCAAGTGAAGTGATTTCTAAAGCATTAGATCCAGGATTTGAATTCTGGTGTGCTTGGTTTGCAAGCAGCATGCAGTCCACTGTACCATACTACCTCACTTTCCTTTACTCAGCATTCGGTACTGTCCTGCCACTCAGGCAACCATCCTAGGGAAATTCTGCAAATTCACTTCTATTAAAATGAAAGCTAAGTTTGACATGTAATAACAGATCTTTTAAAAAAATACCATAATACAATAACTGGAATTATCACACTACATTTTGTTTACGCAGTTTGGCCCAGGACAAAATGCCACATCTTGCAACAGTGAGCACACTGGGGCTTCTTTAGAAGTGAGTTATGCATGCTCACAATCCTCCCTGACTAACCCCATGCTGCAAACAGGCACATGCACACTAGCCAGCTAAGCTCCCACTTGCAAACCATGATCTTTGGGACACATGATTCAATTAGATTATCAGTATTGCCCCATTTTTAAACAGCAACATGATTCTTGCAAATGAGATTAAGGTGCATAAAATAACAGAAAATACAATGTAAAAAAAAATTCTGTTCCTGATTTTTTTTTTAATTCTCTCCAGTCTATTCTTTCTGATTCTCTATAGTTGCTTTGTTATTTGTGCTGTCACATCTCCTAGAACTGTCTCTCCCATATCCCTACAGTCCTGAGTCCCTTCCATTACCATTGTCATTATTATTACTAATTCATAAGACAATTTCATGGACTGGTGGGCATTGCCTGGCTTTTGGCAATCTTTCATCCTGGCTACAGAATCAGCCAAATCCTTAGAGATCAAGGTGTTGTGATTCTAGAAGGTCTTAAAAAACAAAACAAAACAAAAACCCAAACAGTAGAGAATGTAGATGCTGATGAGAATTTCCAGCTCACTGAGAATCTAAGACAGAGTTCCCCAGTGAACTAATAACCATTGTTACTACTATAGCAATGATTCTCAACCAGAGTGCCATGATACCCTGGAGTATGGCTCAATATTAGTACTGTTAGTTGTGCCACCTACATGATTCACAAGATAAAACCAGAGATTTTAAATATGAATCCATAGTGTCAAATACATTCTAACCTGTTGTGATTTATAAAGCCCTGCTGCAAAGCCCTCCGCACTAAGAGAGAAGGGCTTTAAACTAGATTAATTGACAGATAGAGAACAAAACCCTAAAGTAAGTGGGGAAGCAGGCAAATTGGAGGAAGCACAAGCAGAAGCAGGAAATAAGGGAGGCTTTTTTATTCCTCCTGAGAAAGTAGGGCAGTCATCTAGTTACATTAGATGTCTGTACATGAATGTGCAGAGCCTGGAAAACAAGCAGGAAGAATTGGAAGCCCTTGCACAATCACAGAACTATGATGTGATTAGAATAAAAGATTTGGTGGGACAGCTTAAATGGCTGAAGCACTGTCATGAATGGGTATAGATTTCAGAAAAGACAGGCAGAGAAGAAGAGGAGGAGTTGTGCTTTATATAAAAGAGCTATATGAGTCCTCAGAGCTCCAGTATGAAACTGAGGTCAGAGGGGAGAGCAACAAGGGTGACTTTTTTAGTGGGAGTGTGCTAGAGACCACCAGATCAGGAGGATGAGGTGGATAAGGCTTTCTTCAAAGAGCTAGCAGAAGTTTCCCAATCCTGTTCTCATGGCTGACTTCAATCATACTGGCATCCACTGGGAGGGCAATATACCAGTACAAGGCAATCCAGCAAGTTTTTGGAAAGTGTTGGGACAACTTTTTGATGTAAGTGTTGGAGAAGCCAAGTAGGGACTATGCTTTTCTTGACTTGCTGCTCACAAACAGGGAAGAATTGGTAGGGAATGTAGAAGTGCATGGCAAGTTGGGCAGCAGCAACTACAAGATGACAGAGTTCAGGATTCTGAGGAAAGGAAGGAAGGAGAGCACATAAAGCTCCTTGTATGGTGAGTTAGTAACCTACAGTGTCCTAACTCCATTTTTCAGACTACAATATAACATAGTGCAAGAAATGATGGGGGTGGCAGAGGTATTAATTGCTCAGAAAATAATGTTTTCCATAGGACTGGATTTCAGGAGAAACTGAAGCTTCTTCTCGTATTCTAATACAGTTATCTTTTAACATTAATGATGGAACTGTATTCTAAAATTGCCAAGTATTAGTAGCTTTTGTCAAGAGAAAATGTGAATGGATAAGTTCAGACCCTCACTTCTTACAATTTGGTCATGGCTGATGTCCTCATTGCAGGATTTGTGTAGTTTTAATTGCATGCAAATACTATTTGAAATGATCCTAACATTCATTTTTAGAGCTGATATATCTTTATCTGATTTTGCATGCAATCGAAATCATCCTTATAGGGGAGGTAGCATTGTTGGAGCTTAGGCAACTTTTCCTGAAAAGGGTAGATAAAAGGCAAGAGGCAAATTATGGAAAGCAAGGGCAACAAACAGTCACCTTGGAAGTTGCCCCAGCAGATATTAATATTGAATAGGCTGCAACCTAGATAGCAAGTTCATTCTTCCACATGATCATAGCTAAATCTATAAACTTAGGAATTTATGCTTGATACAGGGACAGAGCAGCTTTAGGCATTCTTTCTATGGATCCAGTGGGGTAAATTCAAGTCTTGTTCTAAAGGCTGCTCTCTGGTGATCCTGCCATAAAACATAACTAGTCATTTGTGCTGGGGAATCAAAGACAGCCAGATATAATGATACACTTCCCTTTTGTGCTTGTAAGTATAGAAACTGGCATGCCTTCTCTATACTAGCCCAATAGGCAACAAGGACCAGGACTGAAATTTAACCTTGTTTTTGTCCAAGTGTTTAATGTTTAATTCCCTCAGTCTTTCTGAATAAACAAGTCAGACCTTAAAATGAGTTTTCTGATTTGTTTGCACCCTTATCTTTACATGGCTATAAATCCAGCCTCATGGAATAAATTCAGTGATGTGTGCAGATGTAATATAGCACCCCTTTTTTTGGAGATGTTTTCTCCTTTGACATATTGGAGAGTAGTTCAGTGTAAGTTACATTTATTAGATTACAATGTGTGTGTTTCTCCCTCTCCCCCTCCTCCAGTCTGCCCAGGCCCTGGTCGCTCATTTAGCACATGCAGTCCAGGAGCCCCAACCCATGCATGGAGTGTACTCTCCTGAGTGCCAGTATGGATTTTCTTTTGCCTTTCCTCAGTATTTCCACTGGTTTCTTGGTGACTCAGATATGCAGGTTCAGTTCATCGTACCCTGAAAATAAATTCTCCTCTACAGATGCTGATTATGATTATTATAGTATCAAATCTACGTATTAATCATATCAATCAATATTATTGATATGTTAATAATGATGATGTTAAAAAATTATATTACCATAGTGCAGAGGTGTCATGTCAACCAAGACAGTAGTCATATTGTGCAGTTATTTACACATCATAGATATCCTGGGTGCATCTACAAGAGATGTTTACTGTGGAACAGACTAATTAGCTCTGCAGTAAGCATCTGCATATGTAGATCTCTATTACGGCACAGGAAGCTAACAAACTCTGCAGCAGGGTAGTACTCGTAAATACAAGTACTACCCTGCTGTCGAGTTTTTATGTGTGCAGCATTGCACATGTAGATGCTGACCCAGCTGGCTAGGGCATGACAGTGCTTCAGTGTTGGGGGTTGCCTGCCAACTAGCCCCATGGTGATACACTCTTGTGCCCCAGCCAGCCCCTCCTTAGCACAGTGACCCCCTGCGCCCCTGCCAGCCTTTTCCAACCAGGCTCCATGTGCTGCTCATGAATAAACTCTGAAGCTGATTGCTGCCAGGTGCACATTCAAAAGCTCTGGAGTTTATCCATGTGCACTAATTGCACATGTAGATGTGTCCCTTTTGTCCTAAGTTTCTTCTTTATAGACAAGACAGCCTAACAGTTAAAGGAAAGAAGCGGTAGGATTCCATTTTTAAGATGAAGAAGAGGTAAAGAGACTGGCCCCAAATCTCAAAGGCAGTCTGTTACAGAGCCAGGAAATGGATGCCTATCAGTCAAGTTCAAGTTCACTACAAAACCACAATGCCACTACTACATCTCTTGACATAATACTTGCCTTTTACCTTTGACCCTGCCTTTAAACTGATTGTGACTTTTTTTAATGAGAGCTGTATTAGATTAAATTATAATATATTACATAATCTGCATCAGAAACTATTCTTGTTCTGACCTTTTTAAACAAAAGCTGCCTTGTTCTGTTTTTCTTGTGTTTTACACCCTGGCTACAGATAAGATTCCCTACTGTTGTAAGAAAGATGTTGGTGTTTTGAGAGTTTTACTGATTGCTTGTTAAACAAACAAAAGCAAAAGTATGACACCATTTGCCAGCTCCTTACCATCAGAATTTAATTTATAGTGCACTAGAGGACTGTAATATGTAACACAGAAGATTTCAAGTTGTTTCTCTAATCTCTTGAATTTAGTATAGGTGACATAAAAATGCACATTTTAAAGATTAGGTTCCTGGGATTGATCTTCCCAAGAAAATATAAAAATGCCTTGAAAATCATTTTGAAGCTAAAAAAATCAACAGGAACAGCTGCTAAATGTCCTGCAAGACAGCCTGAGATTCATTTCAGTTACCCTGCACAATGTATCTCAGGTGCAGTACAGCATTTTCAAGTTTCATATCTATTAAATATAAGCCTAGCACTGAGTGTTATTTCCTCCCGCTTGTTATTGCCTCAATGTCTCTGACAGCTTTTATTTCTAATTCCCCTTTCTTCTTTATTTTTTACTTTTATTGATATCCTACAGCATTAAAAAGATACAATACATGACATGTATACTTCAGCAGTCACTGCATAAGTTACAGCAATACAGTGCCTATATCGGTTTCTACTTCCTTGTGTTATAAATGTGCTCTGTAGAACTGACCTTCCACTGAGTCTGTCTGCTGTGCTATTATTTCTTCTAAGGGCCATGGAAAGCTTTTTTAATTATTTCATTATCATTACCTGCCCCTGAAACAGCATCTCAATAAAAAATAACACAAATTGTATTGTGTTATCAGCGTGCCGGATTAACTGCAGAAAGAAGGTCCTTGCATCACAACCAAAAGTTTAATGAGACAGCATACGAACAAGGATTAGAAAGGAAGGGAATAATGAAAAACACAGGAATGATGAAACTTACCATGTCTTTTTAGTTTTACAATTTCCGTGTATATTTTGTACACTTGTACAAGTTTTTCAATAAATTAAGAGAGTTGGAAGTGAGTGGATTAGGGTCCAAAGGCATCCTTGATAAAGTATATTTCAAGAGAAATTGAGGGAGGAAACTGTGAACTGGCAAACCTCAGCAGAATGAAAAGTAGACGGTCTTATCACTTGTCAGGGCTTTTGTTGCAAGAGCTCTTGTGGAACTGAGGAGAATCAGGTCAGTTTAATTCATTCAGGTCAGTTTACAAAAGTCAAGAGAAAGTCTGTAAGGCAGTAGGGGAGATCTCAAAAAAAAAAAAATCAGGGATATAACAGGTAAGGTGGACTTGGAAATGAAGAATGGGGGAATTTTAGAAACATTTCCCATTTTGTAGCCAGAAATCTTAGGATAATATAGAATAAGAGATAATTCAACTTTAGCAACAGGCATTGGAGAAGCCTCCTCAATAGAGTAGCCAGGATGCTCCAAGATGTAAAGTGAGAACAAAGGGAAGGAATGCCACCTCTCTTTCACTAGCATGTGCGGGCCGGGGGCGAGCCGGGCCCGTCTTTGCGCATGCGGGCTGTGGCCAGCAGCCCGGGCACACGGGGCCGGAGAAGACCGGAGGCGAGCTAGAATTAGTCACGGACGCATAGTGGTTGATATAAGATTGTTTACTTACACCAAAGATGGTCGTGGTGTAGGCTGGACAGTTTCCAAGTTCAGCTCCGCTTAAATCCTCGTTAGAGGACTACGACAAATTCATTCTTGCCCCGGAGTTGTTGAAGCTCCGTGGGTTCAGTTGTTTCTCTTCCCCGGAGTTGCTGAAGCTCCGTGGGTTCGGTTCGGTTCCCTCCCACGGAGTTGTTAAAGCTCCGTGGGTTCGTATCTTTAATATGCAGGAAGGGATATGTCTAGGAATTTATTGGTGACGGGGAGAGGCTAGAGGCTGTTCATTCTTTTCCCCAGAGTTGTTGAAGCTCCGCGGGTTCGGTTATCAGACCTCTATTGCCTTTTAAGAAAAGCGTTGGGTCCGAAAGGATCCGCAGCGCTTAGAGATCTTCACGCTCTCCCTCTCGAACTCCAATTGCTCTCTCTCCAACTTGGGCGGAAACCACCCAGCTCTTTATACGGCTAGCAAGCCAATTGCTAGCCGCCACATGTGCATGTATTAGAATCGGCCAATAATGTGGCATGGATCTTCATACAAATGGCGGGAACTGTTGCACTGTGCATTTCTTGGATGCAAAAGAAATGCACCGTGCAAAGAAAGCTACAAATTTGTCGGGAATATTTCGTTGCACCGGGGTTCTCTTCTGCAGCAGAAAACTCTACCGTGCAAGGAAGCTGCAATTTAGCGGGAAAAATAATTTAGCAGTGCCGAAGCACACACAAACAAAAAATCACAACTTTGGGTTGTGACATAGCACTCTAATAAGGGGTTGGGTTTTTTTCTTTTTTCTTGTTTTTCAGTAGGTCAGGCTTCAGATTTATCAGATACCTTCTTGGTAAAGAAGACAGAGCCCATGAACAACATATAGGAACAACCATGTCCAACTGTACAGACTGTATATTTCCTACTTAAGAGTTCACTCTAACCACCATAATCACCATGAATCTTCCTCTACACATCTATGTATACTATCTATCCATGGATTTTTCCTTCTCCTGTCACTGTTCTGACTGGAGCTGTGCCAATGACTGTTTTTTCAGTTTGGTGCTCAAAAACTTGGGGGAGGAGGATGACCCTGTGTTTAAGATGAACCCAAACTTCTTTATTACTTTGCAAAACTCACATCCCAAGGGAGTGCCATACCTCCTGGGAACAGAAGAATGATCCTACCACAACCCTGTTCTTTTTTTCTCCTCTACTTGTGAATGGCACCCAAGTTTTCTTGTAAATCTGTCCTGAAAAATCAAGCCATTTAGATTCTGCATTGCAAAGAAAAAAAAAACCCTGCCAAACTGTTTATCAAATTTAACTAGAATTCAGGAATAGCTACAGCTACTCTGAAACTGCATTTTGCAGCAAATGAATGATTCACCATAAATTTCACCCAGCTCTAGTACTAACTTAAGATTCTGTGGTACGTGATGGTAAAGCTATGGTAGTGTTGTTGCCATGATGCTCTAGCAAGCAGCACACCTTATTGGTAAGTTCTCTCTTCATCTTGTTACTCTGCCTGAACTAATTATATATGACTTACCCACTTTGAAGTATTTTTATGGTCTTGCTTGCATTTCTGCATGCAGTGTCAGATGTACTGTAAGGCTGCCTGGGACAGCTTTATTTACACTTCTTCTGTTTCCTGGGATGAATTTACAGAGTAGCTAATGGATCTGACAATGGGTGCCTTGACCAGAGCATCTCTGATGGTGTGTATTGTGTATTCCTATCATTACTGATTGGTTGTCCATACATCTATGTTCTCAATGTGAGCCAGGGGTGAACTCCTGGCTCCACTGAAATCAGTGGAAAATTCCCTGTTGTCATTGTATTACCCTACATCATAAGCTCATTCTTTGCCCAGTATGTATAGAATTGGACCCTTTCCATATAATTGAACACTGTAATGTGTGTGACAAATATCTATCACAGATTCAAAAAGTTGATCCACTATTTAATTTTTACCCTGATACTATGCATAATCTCTCTCTTTCTTCATTCTTCCTCAGTCTGTCTTTTATTGTCCCCAGAGTAGTCCCACAAGATAGTCTATTGAGTACTTGTTTCCTGCAGTTTTTTGTTGTGTCTTGTGGGATATCTACACTACATCTCATGGTAGGGATGCTCCCAAGCACAACGTGCCTACCTATTCCTGGTCACAGGTGCCAAACCCAGAAACTTTTATCTGAACCCAGTGGCTGCTCTCAAGCACACTGATCTTGATAGCAGCTGTTGTGGGGAATGCCCCCAACAGCTGCTATCAAGACCAGTGTGCTTGAAAGCAGCCACTGGGTACAGACAAAAGTGACAATTTTCACCTGAGCTGGCCACAGAAAGTGGTCTATAGCCCTGACCAAACACAAGTGCACAGCTGTAGACCACTTGAAAAATGGCCGATCAGCTGAAAATCTGAACCCCCATTACATGAAGAGTCAGGTGAAGACGTTTCAAAACAGAACATCTTCTGTAACTTCTGTCTGTGCTGACTCCCAGCCTTGAGCTGTTTTCAGAATGAGAGGTGGAAAAGGGAGGGGAGATAATTCAGTCTGGGGTCTTTTCAGCCCCCACTGGAGGGTGGGGTGGGTGTATTGGACCCCCCCCCTGAATGGGGGGCTCCAATTCACCCACTCCACCCTCCAGCGCTGGCTGGGGAACCTCTAGAACAAGCTCCCTTTCCCTACTTCCATTCTGAAACAGGGACTGACTGGGAAAGAGGAGGGGCTGTTGCTGGGGGAAATTGGCTGTGGGTTCCCAGCCAGCATCTAGATACTCCTCCTCCTGGAACCAGCAGTGAACTTCTGTTTATTCCAGGGGATCATTGTAACTCAGAACATTTCCTGCAAAGTGTTTTCAGTTACAGTGGGAAGCTGCACTTCTGTCTGCACCCACCCAGAGCTGCTTCTGGGTTTGGTACATGTGTAGGCAGGTCCTGCTCATGACATCCATCCCAGGACCTGTCAGGAACATGGAAGATGTAGTCATAGTGCTTTGGATGAATAGGGTTTCAAAGTTTTAATGACCAGTTTAACTCCCTGCAAGCTTCTCCTGACGTTCTTTCCTAGCTGTTCTTTTCCTGACAGACTGCAATGCTGTGAGGTTGCTTTTAAGTGATGAGGAGCCCTGTAAAATGTATAGTATTCCTATTCCAATACTTTTCCAGAAAATTTTATGTTTTGCCACAGCTATATTTTAATAGAAACCATGCCTAGTGTACAGAAGTAAACTGAAATGAATAGCAAAGAATCTCTGCTAAGCTCCCTTTTCTTGCTAAGGTTCTCTCTCTCTCTTCATTTCTCCACTTGGATATAGTTTGGTGTTGTTGAGTATACAGTTTGGAGAGTAACAGCTGAAATTGCAGGTGCTTCTTGCTTAGAATAACAGGAGTTCTGCTCATATGGCAATTTGCAAAATTAAGGAGCTGATTCACTTACCCAAGGTTAAGAAATACATTTCATAGATATTTCATAGACATTAGGGCTGGCAGGGACCTCAGAAGATCATCAAGTCCAGCCCCCTGCCCAAGAGGCAGGAAGTCAGCTGGGGTCATAGGATCCCAGCAAGATAAACATCCAATTTTCTCTTAAAGGCATTCAAAGTAGGTGCTTGAACCACCTCCAATGGCAGCCTATTCCAGACCTTGGGGGCTCGGACAGTAAAGAAATTCTTCCTTATGTCCAGACTGAAATGATCTTGCAGGAATTTATAACTGTTAGACCTTGTCGTCCCTTGGGGCACTCTGGTGAACAAACATTCCCCCAGATCCTGGTGGACACCCTTTACAAACTTATAGGTGGCCATCAGATCGTCCCTGATCCTGCGCTTTACCAGGCTAAGGAGTCCCATAGTTCTCAGTCTGTCATCATAAGGTCTGTTTTCCTGACCTCTGATCATGTGCATGGCTCTCCTCTGGACTCTCTCATGCTTCTCCACATCCTTTTTGAATTGTGGAGCCCAAAACTGGATGCAGTAATCCAGCTGCAGCCTCACCAAAGCTGAATACAATGGGAGAATGACATCCTGGGATTTGCTTGAGAAGCATCTATGGATTCAAGCCAGCGTTTTGCTCGCTTTACTAGCTGCAGCATCACATTGAAGGCTCATGTTCATCTTGTGGTCAATCATGACCCCCAAGTCCCTTTCATCCATAGTGCTAGCCAGCATAGCACTGCCAAGCCTATAAGGATGCTGCAGGTTTTTCCTTCCAAGGTAGAGAACCTTGCATTTTTTTATGTTAAACACCATCAGGTTCTTGTCCACCCATTTCCTGAGCCTGTCAAGGTTAGCCTGGATCGCCCTCCTGTCCTCAGGTGTGGATGCTTTACCCAAAGATTGGTATCATCGGCAAACTTGGCCAGTCCAATTCTGACTCCAATGTCCACATCATTAATGAAGATGTTGAACAATATACGCCCAAGGACAGAGCCTTGAGGGACCCCACTGTTCACAGGGCACCATGATGATTGACTTCTGTCAACTACCACCCTCTGGGTCTGACCACAGAGCCAATTCCCCAGCCAGCGGATTGTGGTGGACCCGAGGCCACAGTTGGCCAGTTTTGCCAAGAGGTGATCATGGGATACCAGATCCAAGGCTTTTTAAAGTCAGGATATACAACATCCATCTCCTCTCCTTTGTCCAGGTGATAGGTCACCTGGTCATAAAAGGAAATAAGATTGGTCAAGCAAGACCTACCTGCAACAAATCCATGTTGGCTATCCATCAGGATGTTGCTATCAGTCAGTCAGTTAAGAATGGCCTCTTATTCATAGATTCATAGATTCATAGATGTTAGGGTCGGAAGGGACCTCAATAGATCATCAAGTCCGACCCCCTGCATAAGCAGGAAAGAGTGCTGGGTCTAGATGACCCCAGCTAGATACTCATCTAACCTCCTCTTGAAGACCCCCAGGGTAGGGGAGAGCACCACCTCCCTTGGGAGCCCGTTCCAGACCTTGGCCACTCGAACTGTGAAGAAGTTCTTCCTAATGTCCAGTCTAAATCTGCTCTCTGCTAGCTTGTGGCCATTGTTTCTTGTAACCCCCGGGGGCGCCTTGGTGAATAAATCCTCACCAATTCCCTTCTGTGCCCCCGTGATAAACTTATAGGCAGCCACAAGGTCGCCTCTCAACCTTCTCTTGCGGAGGCTGAAAAGGTCCAGTTTCTCTAGTCTCTCCTCGTAGGGCTTGGTCTGCAGGCCCTTGACCATACGAGTTGCCCTTCGCTGTACCCTCTCCAGGTTATTCGCATCCTTCTTGAAGTGTGGCGCCCAGAATTGCACGCAGTACTCCAACTGCGGTCTGACCAACGCCCTATAGAGGGGAAGTATCACCTCCCTGGACCTATTTGTCATGCATCTGCTGATGCACGATAAAGTGCCATTGGCTTTTCTGATGGCTTCGTCACACTGCCGGCTCATGTTCAACTTGGAGTCCACTAGGTCTCCAAGATCCCTTTCCACCTCTGTGCCACCCAGCAGGTCATTCCCTAGGCTGTAGGTGTGCTGGACATTTTTCCTCCCTAGGTGCAGCACTTTGCATTTCTCCTTGTTGAACTGCATCCTGTTGTTTTCTACCCACTTGTCCAGCCTATCCAGGTCTGCCTGCAGCTGTTCCCTGCCCTCCGGTGTGTCCACTTCTCCCCATAGCTTTGTGTCATCTGCAAACTTGGACAGAGTACATTTCACTCCCACGTCCAAGTCGCTGATGAAGACATTAAAGAGTATCGGTCCAAGGACCGAACCCTGCGGGACCCCACTGCCCACACCCTTCCAGGTCGAGACCGACCCATCTACCACGACTCTTTGGGTGCGACCCTCTAGCCAATTTGCCACCCACCGGACTGTGCAGTCATCCACATCACAGCCTCTTAATTTGTTCACCAGTATGGGGTGGGATACCGTATCGAAGGTCTTCCTGAAGTCCAGGTATACGACATCCACCCCTCCTCCTGTGTCCAGGCGTTTCGTAACCTGGTCATAGAAAGAGACTAGGTTGGTCAGGCACGATCTGCCTGCCACAAACCCATGCTGGTTTCCCCTCAGCATAATTTGCCCTGCCGGGCTCTCACAAATGTGAGCCTTGATAATTTTTTCAAAGACTTTACCAAGGATGGAGGTGAGACTGACCGGCCTATAGTTGCCCGGGTCCTCCTTCCTCCCCTTTTTGAAAATGGGGACCACGTTAGCCCTTTTCCAGTCCTCCGGGACTTGGCCTGTGTGCCACGAGCATTCGAATATTCCCGCCAGTGGCTCTGCAATGACGTCGGCCAGTGCCTTCAGCACCCTCGGATGGAGCCCATCCGGGCCTGCCGACTTAAAGGCATCCAGTTCTTCCAAGTGACTCTGCACCACCTCAGGATCTACGCATGGAAGTCTGGCGCCTTGCTGCTGCCTCTCTACAACCCCAGTGAGAGACTTGTCATGCCCCTCGCTTAGAAACACTGAGGCAAAGAACTCGTTGAGGAGTTCAGCCTTGTCCCCCCTATCTGTCACCAATTGCTTCTGCCCATTTAGCAGGGGTCCTATTCCTCCCTGGGCCTTCCTTTTACTCCCTATGTATCTAAAAAACAATTTCTTGTTGTCCTTTACTTGGGTTGCCATCCTCAGCTCCATGGTAGCTTTGGCCCACCTAACTGCCTCCCTACAAGCACGAGCAGAGGAGGTATATTCATCTTTAGTGATCTCACCCTGTTTCCACTTTTTATGTGCTCCCCTTTTGGCCCTTAGGCTGCCCTGGATTTCTCTGGTCAGCCATGGAAGCCTCCTGGCCCCTTTCCCTCTTTGATAATCTTTCCTAAGACCTTCCCTGGGATAGAGGTCAGGCTGATGGTCTGTAGGTTGCTGGATCCACTTTCCTCCCTTTCTTGAAGATAGGCAAGACATTGGCCTTCCTCCAATCTTTGGGCACTTCACCAGAGCACCAGGAGTTCTTGAAGATCCATGCCAGGGGCTGAGCTATGATCTTAGCCAGCAACTTGAGTACCCTGGGATGTAGATTTGGTAGTACGAGAACTTGTTCTGTATGTGAATTAGAAACCACTTTGATATGTGACAAGTTTTAAAATAATGTAAATATCCCGATTTGCTGTCTTGTCTGACACTTTTGGGGACTTGCTGGTGTAGGTCATAGGCCAGATTTCTTTAAAAGTCTCAGTTTAACCTGTAAATTATTACCTGTCTGTATATTTGATTGCCCATTTAGTGACCATTTTTTTAATATATCCCATATGAAACCACCATTGAAATTTTTCAAATATGTAAATTTGAAAAATAAAATTCTTAGATAAGACATCTTACTTATATTGTGGAAAGCAGTGATACTAGATGGAGTATTTAGTTATATATCATTTGGTAATTTATAATATCAACTCTTTCTGTAGAATGAAGCTCTACTTATCTTCCACTCCTAGGCAGACAAGGTTCTTTGGGTGAATCTGATATCTTTTATTAGACCAACTTAAATAGTTGGAAAAATTATTTTAGCTCCTAGGCATTCCTAAAAAGAAATCAGTACAGAATGATGTAGGAAGTTCAATCATCCTACTATTTTGAATAATCATTTCCACCTTTTTATCCCATCTCCTCTCCTAACACTCACTCATTTGTTTTCAACTTCTTTTTCCTCCTTCTCAGGTTTGGATGTGTGGAGGTGGCATGTTTGACGTTCCATGTTCTAGAGTTGGGCACATCTACAGGAAATACGTCCCTTATAAAGTTCCATCTGGAACAAGTCTGGCACGAGTGAGTAACTGGGTCTTGACATTTTCAAATTCTATTCATGTTGGTCGTTTGTGGGTCCTTGTGGGTCATTTTGTTTATTTAAAAGAAAAAATGTTTAATGAAGAACACAGATCTTCTCTTTCCCTGGCCTAGGATGTAACAACTGCTGTCAAAAGCCAAGACTTCGAAGCACAAAAACAGGGTATAATAAAAAATAAAGCTAGATGTTTCAGAACAGAAGTGCATTACCATATTGATTCAAAGAATATGCGAATAACGTGGAGCATAGAATTGCCTCTTACAATTGCTGTTGTCAATCATGGGATTTGTAAGCAAAATCAATTTCTCAATGCTTGGTTTTTTATCGCTTAGCAAATTACCTATGCAGGCTTCTTTTTGTGAAAGGCATATTCTTTGAGGCAAAAAGATTGAGCAGTACTGATTTCAGTAACTGGCTAATCATAATATAAAACCTAAGTAAAGAACATGACTACTTTGTTGCCATGTGCGAATAGGAAACTATAAGCTTTAGATGGTTTTCAAAGAATATTGAACATATCCATATCCTTAGGATCTTCTTTCTCTGTAGGAAATGGACCTAAAAAGAATATAAGTTTCTTGATAGAAATGAGGGTCTTGTTCAAGGGATGTAAACAACTGGGAAACTAAGGGCATAGCTGTAATTTCCAGGCAGAATACTAATATTTATTAATCCTTAATTTTAATCTTTTCCATTTTAAATGTTACTAGAGGGTTCTTTTTATTTTAAATATGATGACATTAATATTGAAATGTACCCATTGCCAGAGAGAACATTTTATGAGACATATTTTCTTAATAATGAGAACATATATGGATGAAAAATAAGATTTTTTGCTTCAAAGAGGAGACGCTCTTGATTTCTGTGCTATAGGATTAGACTCACTATGAGTCCACATCACAGCAGGATTATAAGAGACCCTGCATGCTTCCTGAATAGTCAGGCTGCCTCTCAACTAGTTAAAGGGTGAGACAGAAACCTGAGCCACATGCAGCAGGTGGGAACCCTACTATATCATGCAATATGTATGAGTGAGATGGTAATGTACAGAAAGTAAGTTACAGACAGTGTGAGTTACAGTAAGTACTTTGAATAAACTGTGAAATATGTGATTTCACTAAAAATAATTCCTTGTAGCCTATTCCAAGATGTTTCCCAGAAAGAAGACTTTCCAGAAGCCTTCTCCAAATGACTTGTCTCCCAGTATTGCAACCCAAAAAAAAGGATGTATACTTATCAATAAATTAATTAAAACAGGACATTTGCACAGAAGGCTTCATTTCTCCCTATTGCAGAATAGAGTGTCTGGATAGCTAGCATGCTGTCTTGTACAGGAGGAGTGAAATTGTGAATTGTAGGGGTGAAATTCCATCATTTCTATTTGAGATATTAGCATATGGGTTAGTTCAACACTTAATTAGCTTCTATGAGAGCTCTGTGAACTCCCTGCAGTATGCAGACACAGTACCTCATCTGAATTCATTGACAAAGTAGGTCTCCCCTCCCCCCCTGCTTTTTGTGGTTTTTGTTTTTAAATAAAGCAGCTGTGAAACATTACAATAATAATTCTCCATCTCATGCAAAATAGAGTCCTTGCCTAAACAGGGCTGATTACCCTACATCTTTCAGAATCTGGTAATAACGTTGTGGGGAGAGGGTGGGAGCCTTAACAGGGTGATCCTATCTTTCCTGTTCAACTAATGAATCATTTCTTGTGTGTCACCCAAAGCCTGAGAAATAGCTTGATGGTTAGCTTGTTTGTATGCTGCTGCACCTAGAATAGAATAGTATATGTCAAAGGCACATAGTGCACATTGTTATGCCTCTTCTCCTTTTTTGCATTTCTAGGGATCTAAATAAGTAATAATCTATCAGTCAGTGAAGGTCATTTAGCCTCTTACCCACCAAAGCACTTAACCACATGCGTAACTTTAAGCATATAAATGGTCCCATTGACTAATCTAAGTCCAAGAGAAAAGCAAAGGTTTGAGGAGGAAATCCAAACCAACAGTTTTCAAGTCCTTCAGTGGATAAGGATTCCTCAAATTGCTGACCTAGTCTCTCCCTTTGATTCTGACTCAGGTGCCTCTTATTCGGCTTAACTAGATGTATACATTAGGAAGATACAGAGTGATGACTTGGATGTTGCAGATGCTTTTCTGCAACATCCTTTGCAACAATTTCTGCAAACTACATCCTCTGAGCAGTGTATTTTCAAACTGCTCTCCAGTTCGAGAATGTAGAAGATTGTCTTAATCTTTCATCATGAGATGATATGTTGAATGTTTCCTTAGATAAAGATACTATGTAAAAGTTGACATATTCCTTCCCATACCACTTGGAGAAGGATGCTAAAGCACAGCACATACAAGTATATTCCTTGGGAGGACCCATTGTGATGTAAGCAGCAGCAGTGCCATTCAAAGCACCTTATTCAGGGCAGAATTTCCCCCAGTGCAGGCACTGCATCAGACAGCCATGGGCTCTGTCTATACATGCCCCTCACCTGGATATACAGATTGAAGATGAGGAGAGAAAAACATAGATCAGGACTGTGGTGCCTACCATTATGGGTATTCTGGGCAGCTCCAAGGTTTGCCTAACCAAGACCAGTGCAAGGAATTTTTCTTCCCTAGGTAAACAAAATTTTGCTGACTTCCCTACATACCTGTGGCCTAGCCAGGGCAGACATCAGACATAGCCCTAGAGTGGTGGCTTGGCAATGCTGGAGCTGCCCTGCTTGCTTCTGCCCATACCCAGACTTTTGAGGTGCCCCTCTGAGGCAGCCCAATGAATATGTGTGAGGTGTGTGCACACTGGTTTTGCCACCTCCTTCAATTAGCTGCCCTAAGCAGCTGCCTGTGTTGCCTGTGCCTCATTTATGTCTGGGGCTGTTGCAGTTGTCTCAGCCACTTTCCAGCCTAGAGTCCTAAGAGCACAATGAAAGCTTAAAGTTATCTTTACTACCTCTCCTTCCCTGCGACTATGTCTGTGTGTGTCTTGTCTCTGCATGGTGCAACTACTCAATCACAATCTGGTATTTAATAGCTGACTAATTTAGACATGGTTCTAAAAACTGTGTCCATGAGATGACGATCACATTCTCTCCTATAAAACAATATGGTTGTCAAAAGTCTCATCTCATTCCAGTATCAGTTTAAATATCCATTAGTGCATCATACTGCATGCATTAGTATGTATCATGACATCATTTGTATATTTTCTTAATATTACATTTCACACACACACATGCTGTCAGACAAGCCCTGAAAGCCCCAGATGCTGAATCATTCCCTGTAAGCAGAAAAACATACAGGTATAAAATGCTCTGCCAGGAAAGCTATTCAGTGGCACAAAACAGGAGTACGATACCCTGGGAAAACAAATACCAGATTTATAAACCAGACACTGACAAACAAATTGAGATAGCTAGCTAAGAAGAAAGATGTGCTAGGGAGGTTGTTTCCTGCCAAAGATAGTGCCCAGTTTACTGGAACTTGCACATAAGTAAGATTAACGAGGGTACAGATGTTAACAGTGATGCCATGTCCTAAGTACAACATAATTGTCATGCGTTCCAAACACTGAATTCTTAACAGCAACAACACTGGGGCTACCACAACTATTTTTATATATTTACGTAATCTGAAAAAGGTACAGCTAAAAGAGACTTAAAATCTGTTTTTAGTGCTGCCCCATGATAGAGGGGCCAGACTTGTTTTTTGCTCGATTGTTTTTAACCACATTGGTATTCTTGAGTGTTACTCCATTTTTATGCTTTTTAATTTAAGCCATCATCTTGGAGCCAGTTACTTGGTAAAAGACCTTAAAATATGATCGGCAATTTCTTTTGGGTACCTCCCATTTATTAGCCAGAATTTGCAGCATCCCTATCAATAGATTGTTTTCTTTTCATCATTCTGTAAATACCATAAGAGTGCTATTAATTAAAACTCACTGATGTATTGGGTGTGCAGAGATTACCTTAGAATTCCAATACATGTCTACAGCAATATTTTTCTTTTGCAGGGGTCTTAAACCAAACTTTCAGCACTACTTCCAGTGCTTTAGATTACCCTAGGTTTTCTGCAGGTTAGGGATGGGAAAACCCAGTAAAGTTCAAGTTTGGATGTTAACCCAAAACTGTGGTGAATCCTAATCTTAACTCAAATTCCTCCCTGCACTCCAGGACTTGGGATCCCAGAGCACAGTGATCCTCTGACCCAGCAGGCACAGCATGATGACATTTGCCTCATTACACTATGCCGCTGAATTGGAACTTGCAAGAGTTTGGGTTCAGTTCAAGAGACAGGAACTCAGCTGATTAAGGTGGGTTCAGATTCCCACCTGAACCATTTGCTCAGGCTTTTTCTGTGGCTTCAAGGGGCTATGAAGAACAAAACACTGTAGCATACCACCTTGTACTATGATCCCATTTGATTTTTTTGTCATTGCTTCCTTCCTTCAAAATAACATTAGGACTGATGATTTCTTTCCAGCTGTGAATACTGTTTGGGGATTACTACAAACAGGCGCATGAACATTTCTGCCTTCCCAGTTTCCAGCCAACTTTCAGAACAAAGTAGGATCAAGTTAGTTAAATCAAGTCCATAAATTTACATTATCCAGTGACTAAAATACAAATTAACAGATGAATCCTTTTGCCTGGCTCACAAAAAAGGAAGGTGGCTTCAAAATAAAATGGCAGCATAGGTAGCTTTGGAATCATATAGACCTTTACACAGCAAGATACAGTAGGCTTTAGTTATGATCTAGCAGCTACCATAAATGACAATAGAAGCAGCTAGGAATGAGCATGCCACTTACAATAACCCAATTTTAATAGATCATAACAGGCAATTTTGTTTCTGCAGGTCTGAGTTTCCATTGCAACTTCTCTTATTTAGATAGGTTTATGAGTCCATGGTTAAAATTAAGAACTTGATCAAGGTCTTTATTCAGGAGCCAATCTTTTCAAAAAGAAGTTTGAATAAGTATCTGGTGATCTTTGAATACAAGGAAAGCAAAATATTAAAAAATCACTAATTGTGTATGCTTCCTTTGATGTGACAAAAAAGCTTTGTGTTTGAAGGAAAATAATTTAACAGACAGATAATTTATGATCTATTAACTATTTTCAAGGAAAAACAAAAATTGATAAAATAATTCTTTCCAGAAGGGTAACTAGCATGCAATGGTAGTAACTACTTCTCAGTATTTATTTAATGGATTATCAATTTTGTCTAATAGCTAGAAAAAAGTGCTGAAAGCCAGGACTCCTTCTAGAAGTCTACTTCTGGCTCTTGGGCTAATTATCTGTGTAACCTGTGATAAGCCATTTAACCTTATGGACCCGTTATACCCACATGTAAAAAGGGCATTATGATATATTTCTTCCTTGAAGGGCATTACTGTACTGTCATACTGCCTGTGTATGGAGGAGCAGTGGGTAGTTACTAACAATCCTGTATACAAACTGGATGTACTGTACAGTGTATGTATAACTTCTATTGCAAAATGAGGATCAAGCATGCAAGTAAGAATGAATAAAAATAAGAAATAGGAAAATATCAGTAGCCACATACGCATCCAGTAAAGTCATGAGTTAAAATGATGTTCACTAGTTTATAGTATGCTGCTCAAATCTTTACTCTCCTCCAGTAGCTAAGCCATGACTGTTGTCATGAGTGCTAGAACTGAATATAGAGCGCAATCTCTCACTCCCAGTTAGTATATCTTCTCCAGTTTGAAATGTGTTTATTATATAAATAGGCTGTGTTCAATTTTGGATGTTTTTCCAAATCACCACATACCACCCTTTGAGCAAGAATGAGGAGTTTTAAAGCAAATGAAGGTGAAAAGGACTAGGGAAAGAGAGGAGAGACCAGACAAGTGGCAGTACCATCCAGGCTGCCTAATCTCAAATGCAAGTAGGGTAAAAAAGGGACAGGAAACTAAACATCTATTCAGAGTTTTCTAGGATAGGCATTTCAGGTCACCCTGTTGCAAAGTGATAATTAATGTCTGTGAAATGTTTTATTGTACTTACACTTACACAGGAGTGAGACAACTCTGTTTCTAGGCGGCTTAGCTCTGGCTATACCACTAAAGTAACAAAGTTTGCATGGTACTAAGAATGTTATCTTTTTCTATTAATATCACCATGTGAGCACAGAATAACACACTGAACTTGGTCTATTTCTCCCAGCTTCCGTATATAACAACTTGCTGGAATGGGCTACTCCTTCTCTCCAGCCCCCAGTGATGGTTTACTGTGGAATTATATTCGCTGTATTTCTGCAAAGCATAAAAAGACCAGTGCCTTTTTCTGGAAGGATCCCAAAGCACAAGTTATATTTAGGGATATATTTTACTCATTTCAGCTGAATAAAATTCAACCACTTTTAAAGAGAAATATAACATCAACTTTGCTACAGTAGCACCTCAGTATTTAGGACAGGAAGTAAAGGATACCTTAAAACTAATGAGAAGCCATACTTAAGCAGAATGCATATACCTGAGGTAAGATTTGGAACGGGAGACAGAGATTAATACCACTATTCTTGCAAAAAAATCCATGAGCTATTTAACAAATGTATCATCTAGGTCCTCTCAAATGGCCTCACCTAGGTCATGTCACATATAAAATACAGAATTTCTAAGTCTTCACTTTGGTGTCTAACACTATGCTAAGGCACTGTTTCAGAGCTGCAGGGAGTCCCTTAGAAGGAATATCAAGGTAATATGGTGACTCATGTATTCTTGACACGACAAGCCAAAACTATGTTATCTGTATGCTGGAAGATAGATAGCCAATAAGAGAAAAGACTATTGTAAAAACTAAGATTACACAGTCTAGGGTTCTTTTTGAGACTTCTAGTTTCACGTTGCATATAGAACAACAGGATCTCATTACAGGGCCCAAATATAATAGCATAGTTTAATATTGACAAAAGTGTATGGATGGGGTCTGGCTGGTGGTGTACATGCAGAGAGTGAGTTAAGCACAAAGAGGGAAAGAACAGGTTATGAGTATAAAATAGCACAAATAAAAGAATTACATTGCTTTACATTGCTTTACAGCCAAGGGATAAAAACAATTTCTACCTTAATAACATCTGGAGAAATTGGTAGCAGAAATTGTATTTTTATGATAATTTAACAACTCTGTCTAAAATGTCAATTGAAAAAAAATATCTGTAGGATGAAATTATGCAGGTTCATGAGCCATGGAGTTTTATATGGCCGGGTGTCATTCTCATAAATGCTAACACTCCAAGCCAGCGCTGGCCCCGTTTGTAAAACATGAAACTATAATAAGCCTGCTAAGAACCAATCCAGTTAAACCTTACTTCCCTAGAATATTTACCACCCAGTTCCATGCAGTCCCCTGGTATTTCTTTCCCAAGGCTATTCTCTGTCTTCCTCTAGCTGAGGTGCCTGAATAACCATACATGTCCTGGGAATGTGAGCCAAGACTCCACTCTATGGACTTAAGCAATGGGGATGGGCCATCAATGGAAAAGATTAATCCCTCCTCATCTTGGAAAGAAGAGTGACCAAAACACCGTAAAGATTCTGCTAAAAATAACAATCAAAAAAAGAAAGTCCACACTCATCTCTCTCCATTTTTATGTTATGCCTCAGTCTTCATTTTTTTTCAAGGACATGAAAGGTGGCAGAAAGGTCAAATTTTCTTACAAACATGTTGTGTATCAGCATGCTGGAAGAACATGAACATAATGATTTGAAGTGAGTTTACCTAAATTAAAAACTTTTGATTGTCAGTGGGCTTCCAAGTCTTTTAGTGACATTAGAGGTGTTGTAGCAATGGAACAGAGTATTTTTAAGTTATGAAGAATGGGTATATACATGGAATGACTGGTTAGTTTTGTTTTGATTGGGCATTTTTGGAGTGTGGTTTCCACCACTTTGGGATACATTAGTCAGCTCTATGACTACAGTTGTCACTACCCCACACAGTGGCAGATGCATGGACCATGATACCCCCAGCTAAAAGGTTATTTTTGCCAGGCTTGTAAAGAAAAGAGACAAATATTGTTATTTTCATGGCCCTTCCATGAGAAATGTGAATCTAAGCTTCCTGCAACTTCCTTGCATGATGTATCAATTCCCAGCTTCTTTGTATTTTTCCTACATCTTTTAATTTTGGGAGGATTTGCATTCTAATTAATGATCAGTTTGGCACACTGTGTTCCTCCAGCAACTGAAGTACAAACCCAAAGACAAAGGCTGCATTTTCCTATTTTCTTCACTTTGCTATTTCTTAAACTCTCTTCAAGTATGTAATATAGGAGTCAGAATCAGACTGAAATAACAGAAACTGAGGAACTGTGACCAAAATCCTTCCCTTTCCATACCATATTCATCTTGGAAGTAAAAATATAGGCTAGCTGTGTTACATGTGTTACATGTTACATATGTGGTGGGACCTGACTAGTTTTCATAAGATCAAACCTGTGCAACTGGATTCAAGCTAAGTGTTAAAACTAATTGCAGTTTGAATGCACTGTTTAGCATTGGGCTCATTTTAACAAAAAAAAAGATCTTTGCTGTAATTAGGTAATATTGTCAGTTTAGATAAAACCCAGTAATCTACTATACATGCTCAGATACAGTGGTGATATAAATATCCACATAAACAGGATCTAAAAGGGGTTCTGAGAATCATTTGGAAGACTTCCAGTAAGTAATGAGCCTTACGAAGACTACGAGATGCCCAGTTCAGTTAAGAAGCTGTTGCACGTACTTCCCACTTCTGCAAATGTAAGGCCAAGTAATGTGAGCATATCGATGGACAGTATTACATACAGAAAGGCTACTTTGGGTCCTTGTCAGGACATTCTAAATTTTTCTATGGATGATTTCTAAAATTATAAAATCAGAGTAACTCAGAGAGAACTGGACTTTTCTGAGTGACTCTGGACTTGATCCAGGTTTAGTTCCAAACTAAGACATTCTAGTGGTTTTAGTTCCCTGGGAGGAAGCAAATTATCAATTAGAAGGCCAGTCAGACCAGAATAGAAGGACGATAGATACAGTTTTGTAATTATGGGGAAAAGTGAAAAGGAGTAGAGTAAGCTGCTGGGTCTCTTCAGACCAAGGGCCGGAGAGAGATTTGGAAGAGCTGCAAAAAAGATTAGTAAATTAGCATCATGGCAGGATGGAGAAAGACTTCAAGAGAACAAGTAGTCTGTTTAAGAAACCCACTGCTTCTTGATCTCTATCCAAGAGCTGTAACAAAAGAAGAGCAGTAAAAAGCTTCTTTTGGACTCCCTTGTATAGAAGACTGATGGATAATTCATGAATCCCAACCTGAAGGGGTAAAAGTTTATAATACTTAGGTTAGATTTCTGTTTTGGAGTCTTAGTGCCTCATAATAGGTGAGCTGTTGTTAGTTTAACCACTAATCAAGTGTGCTTTAGAAAGGAGGGGGCGGGGGAGCTGTGTTAGTGATGGTCTTTGATATGATTGAGGTAAGCCACTGCTCCAGTTCTACAGAGCTTTTATCTTCCTAGGAATCTTGTACAGAAAGGCTTCTGTTGCTGAGGCACCAGGATATCCAGCAGAGTGATTAAAAAATAATACTGTATTCTAAAAGTCTCTCCAATACCTTTCCATTGAACTATACAAGATGTTCAAAATACATGAGTGGATGGTGTACTATGAGTTTTGCACTGGTACTCTGACTTTTGCCTCTCCTGATAAATGTGGGATAAAACCTAGTTTGACCCCATCTGCATAGACAAAACCAGATAGTCTTCTCACATGGTCAGGAGACCTCCATGTTATAAGGTTCCCTCCAAAAGAGCTAGATTGCCTGGGTAGCTGTCATTCTTAAATCAAATTTATTTTATCTTTGTCCTGGAAATAACCTATTCCCTTACTACTGAATGCTCATTTCATGTAAATTACCCTGGAAAATTGTGTTGCTTTGTTTGCAGTGGAGTTGCAACAAAAGACAACCTTATGTGGGACATAAGTTGTTTAGGAATAGGGACTACTTTTGTGATTTCTTAAATTGCTTTAATTGCACTTGCATTATTCCTGCAGGTTTTAATGTGTTTGCTTCATGGAGACAAACTTATCTTTCAGCACCAGCCGAATGTACTTCATTTGTTCTATATCTCGTTGCCTTTGTATTTAGATAAGCCTTATTAGTTCAGAGACATCTTGGTTTGTGCAGATGCTTGAAGCAAACTAAATTAATAAAATTCAGGAGAGGAGTTTTCAAACGAATCTTGAAAGCAAATCAGAATAGAAATCAGGCTTGCAAATGTGCAGAGCCTGTTCTGAAAGGAAACGTTACCTTATGTTGCTGATTATCAGATGTATATTGTGCTCTACCTTATTACAGAGCAAATCTCAGCATGTTGTAGCTAGCATTTTATAAAGAGAATATTGCAATGCTTGAGGATTTGTTTTTACAAGCAAAGCTATAAGATTCTCTAGTGTCAGAATGTCACCCAATAAAATATAGTTTTTACATTGTTATTTTAACAGCTTTGGTGGAAATCTAGGTTTTAACTTGAGGTATTAAATATGAAATATTAATTGTATTAAAAATTAATTGAAAGAAAACTAGTAAAACTTGTGGAGAAACATGCACTTCTAAAGATAGGCATTAGTGGTGTAAGGTGAATGTGTAAATGGACTGGGTCTGTACCCCACCCCAAAAGACTATACCAATTCATGAGGATTTGGTTGGATTAGCTTTAAAAAACAGTAACAGAAAGAAAAATGCCCCTTAATAGTCTACTAAAACCTGTCAAAGCTGTGGATTGCAAAACACCAGGTGACTTATTTTATGTGGCCTTCCTAAAGATAGTTGTCATAGGCGTATGGAATAAAGAGTAAGAACTGAGAAGCAAAAGCATTGTCCTGAAACAGAAGCTGTCTTAGATACAAAGCAAAGAATAAGGACAAATTTCAGTTTTCATCAAGGGTAGCACCAGGGTATCACAATATTCCATTGTAGGCCCAGTGTTTATCAAGATGCTAATGACCCAAAAGAGGAAAAGAATGAAATTTGCAGAGGACAAACTGATCCCAGTTAGCCAAAACTTGAGAGGCACCTAACAAAATTATGGGAATGTGCTGCATGAGTGCAGATGGCATTCAATAGTGACAAAGACAAAGCAAATTATAAGGAATTATTTGAATCACCCGTACTCACCAGTGTACAAAAAAAAAAGACTTGAGTATCATTGTGAACAGCTGAATGCAAACATCTGTACAGCATGCAGGGGCAGTAAAAGAAGTGCATAAAAACAAGAATTAGATGCTTAGTGTGCAAAATATCTGGCCCTGTGGAGTCCATGGAAATTTAGGGTGCACAATCCTTCATAGGATTTGTTCAGTATCTCAGTGGATGGGGCCTATATTTACCAACTGTAGTCCATATTTTTGCCTGTGAAATCAGACAGCAGGTCTAAACAATGTTTAGTTATCATGGTCTTCTATTTTGACCTTGACAGAATATAATTCAGTAGCACACTACTTAATCTATGGCTTATCTAAATGCATGGATGTAGTGACCTCCTGCACTTGTATTATGAGACATTTTCCCAGTTTTTGGAAATGATAACAAGAATTTAAAAAACAGTCCAAAAAATTTAAAATAGTGCAAAAGGTCTGCGAAGCCCACAAAAGCATTGTAGAAGGCAAGGCTGTGACTTATAATTGCTCCTGATGCACAGCAATTAGGGATCTTGCACCCTGCAGCATCTGTGTGTAATGGAAGTGTTTTCCTCTGCCTTGACTCTGCCTCTGTCTCGACTCAGCTCTTTTGAGAATTAAGAGAAAAGCGTAGATAAATTCACATCTGCATATAAATATCCATTGCTCTCGCAAAAAGGAAGTTAGGTGCAGAGGCAGTGCAAGAACAGCACTAGTGAATTGCCTAGGCAGCACTGGGATCCCGAGGACAACTCTGGCTTGGTCATGATCCACATAAAGGGGTGCTGCAGGGGAGGGCCAGAGGCATACACTCAGTCCTCTCTCAGGCCTGGTAGAGCCTATCCAGAAAAGATAGTTCAGCAGAAAATTAATGTTTTGCATGGCAGAGTTCTTCTAAGGTCAGTTTTTTTCCAGGGTAAGGGGTGGGACGCAGCTTTATCTTCTAATCTCCTATGCATTTCATAAGTGAACACCACAGCAGAAAACAAGGTGGTGTCTTTGCTTTCTTGATCCTCCTTAGCTTGTCCATCTATGAAGCATTAATTGTTTCAGGCATCAGCAGTGTGTATATATATATAAATATATATATATATATATATATATATATATATATATACACATGTGTCAGTATACATCCTGTGTTTTGAACATATTAAGAACGCCTACTTAGTTGTGTGTAGCTGTAGCTGGAGGGACAGAACAGCAATTTGTTACTGACTCTGTCTTTGTGGATACATCACTCTGGGTTCTGAAAGATTGGGGACATCTAGAGGCCCTGGAGGAGTACATGAGAGGGAAATTAGACTGCATGCAGTATTTTAATGCAAAAGGCTAAACTTTAACTTCAGAATCCAGCTGCATCAAGACTGTGTGAAAAAGCACAATTTTAGTAATCAGGTGAAAAAAAAATGGAGCTTCATGGTAAGATTCCAGTTGAAATAATTAGTGAAGTCTTTACTGTATCTGGCAAATTAAATCCCCATTCTGCAATTCCACTGAAGCACTAAAAAAACAAACTGCATGAAGCCATCAGTCTAATTACATCATGCTCCTAACATTGTTTAATTGCAAAAGGGTTTATATTTGCTTAATACACCACCATCCAAAGCTGGCAAAGATCACAAGTTGGAGGCTGTCAGTGGTATCATTCAGTAAGAACCTGAACAGATTAATGACTGTTTTTTTCTGCTGCACAGAACCTGAAGCGTGTGGCAGAGACATGGATGGATGAGTTTGCAGAATACATTTACCAGCGGCGGCCCGAGTACAGACACCTCTCAACTGGTGATATCTCTGCCCAGAAGGAGCTTCGCAAGCACCTCAAGTGCAAGGATTTCAAGTGGTTCATGACTGCTGTGGCTTGGGATGTCCCCAAGTATTATCCACCTGTGGAGCCTCCACCTGCTGCCTGGGGGGAGGTGAGGAATACACCAGCTAGATCAAATTTAACATCATATCCTGTCTGTATTACCTTGTTTTTCATGCAAACCTACTGTACCTTTCTGCATTATAAGGAAGCTTTTATGAAATTAGGTTTTGTTCTCTTAACCAGTAGCATCATTAAGGAAGCTTGTAGCAATTAAAGTAATTTGTGAAACAGATATTGAAATAAGGAATTGCCATGTCTGGTGCCTATGGCTGTTCCTGATGTGATCCATTAAAGCCTATGTCCACAGTCAATTATGCATGCACAATAAGGATAGCATAACAAATAACAGGTAGGCATCATGAAGAAATATTACAGGATGGCTTGGAACACTGAGAATCTAATTATTAAAAGGCAGGTCTAAAGTCAGCCTTAAAAATGGTGATTTTAGGCTAAGCCCACTTAAAAGAGACACACGTAGACGCACCCACTATGAGGTTTCTGCATGTGTGCATATATATGTATCTGCCTAGTCACTTGTGTGTTGAGATTTGCCTGTTCATGTGAGGACACAAGGATGAATACATGTTCTTCTAAAAGTTTTGGCCCTGCTTCCCTAAAATCATAGTAAAACTCCTAGTGGCATTTTGTTGATGAAATCTCAGCTGAGCATTGGACTGTAGAGAATGGAAAGAATTTGAGTGATCTTTTTGAACAATCACATCGGCCTTTTGACTCTAGAAACTGCAGGTTATTGATTCCATTTTTAAAATACAGATTTTTTCCCAAACAATGGATTATTATTAATTTCAAGGAAAAAAATCACTTTTTAAACTGTATTTTTTTTTAACTTTAGAAATATGAATAAGGTCAATTCTGGCTTTTCCTGGGTTTGCTAAAGGACTTCTGAGAATTATCAGTGAGCTATTACACATGAATAAAGGAAAGCAGGGGCTGAACCTTTAACAAAAACTTTTGCTGTGAACCCTTCAACCACCAGGGCTAAGCATAGACAGTCAAAAAGCCTGGGGAGAGGGAGGGTATAAATCCAGTTTTCACAGGTTTGTCTAAGCTGCATAGGTTGGTCCATTAATGAAGGGAACTCATGTTCACTGTCCTGTTGGGGAATTCAGGCAGATGCCTGCACTGGCTAAGGCCAGAAGGCAGGGGGTGCCCTCATACACCTCCCAGAGTGCGAGGCATTACTGAATATACTCCAGCACTGAGTGGGGTCCATCCCTCATTGACTGCCTGGCACATGTCCCCAACCCCCTACTGTCCCCCCACCTGCAGGGGGAGCAGGAATGGAGCCCCTGCACCCCAGTCCTGCCGCCACACCAAGCTGGGGTTTGCCCATGGAGCCACGTGCCAGAGGGCATTTCTCTGTCACTGCTTGGCTGCACAGCCCTGCCCCGTGCAAGTCTCTGCCTCTGACCTACAGGAGGGAGGGGAATCAAGCCCCCCACCCCAATCTTGGTCCTCCCCAAGCTGGGATCTGTCCAGCTTGGGGGAGCCACATGCTGCAGGGTGGTTTTCGCCCATCCCTGCCTGGCTGGGCCAGCTTTATAGAAGAAAGGATCAGGCCCCCATACCAGGAAGCCTGGCAGGAAGCAAGGAGGCTTGTGTAGGTGGCAGGGCCTGATCCTTTCTTCTGTGGAGCTGTCCCAGCTGGGCAAGGACAGGGAAAATCCCCCCCGCCCCCCTCGGTGAGGGTCTGCCCAGATCAGGACGGCCTGAGACAGGGTCTGGGGAAACACCCTTGTAGCACTGGGCTCCCTCCAGCTGAGCAGACCCCAGCTTGGGGGGACTGAGTCTGGAGCAGGGGGGCTTTGTTCCCCCTTCCCCCTGCAGGCCAGAGGTAGAGGCTCACAGGGAGCAGGGTTGTGCAGCCACCCCTGCTCATGTGGTGGGGGGAGACACTCCCATAGTGTATCCACTGCCCCCCAGCCAGGCAGACCCCAGCTCGGGGAACCTAGGGCCAGGGTGAGGGGCTCTGTTCCTCCACCTCCTCTCCTCTGCGCCACTGGGCTAACAAACACAGGCAGGATTCAGGACTGGGGAGAAGAGGCTTTTCTGCCTTAGCTCTGTGACAGCCCGGGGGCAGGGCCAGCCAAGTTTGGGTGGAGCGGAGGAGTACTGGCAGAGGCTAGCCTGCCTGTCCTGTGAGGTTGAGGTTGGTGGGGTGGCCACAAGGCATCCTAGGATGCTGGGAGACTATGACCTAAATTGAGTTGGGAGTGGATCTTGAACAGAAGGTCTACAGACTTGTCTAACATAAACTGATTAAATCTGATACTGCATCCATCCAGGTCTATATTAAACTCAGTTCCACCATTTTGAAACTGGTCTATGTGCACTGAACTGCTGTTCTGTTACTGGTTTAGATTAGTTTCCAATCACTTATACTGGTTTATGTGTCATTTCTGTCCCTAGCCCAGATGTCCCCATTAACCCAGAGTATTTCCCAGGAGAGGCGATCTTCCCAGTTTGTGATCTCTTACATCTCTGCAGATTTTAAACTAAACCAATTACTTCATTTCTTATAGCTGAGGTTAAAAAATAACTTCTTACACTTTCTGTCCCTTTGTCATTCGCATTCTTTTAGCTAAGCCCCCAGCTGTCAAACTTTGTAGTAACTGCTTGGCTTAAGTGGCCTCAGTATGTGCTAACTCCTGACACCAGCAAATTTCCTTATTGTTGCAATATTTCATAGCTTTAATTTTGTTACATAAGTTTCATGTGAACTGGTAATACCAAGAGGTAATAATGATTTAACAGAATAATTGGGAAAGATCAAGGTTCAAGTAACTCCCACTGTGTTTCTCTCTTCAGGACCCAACATACAAGCATGCGCACACCCCCAATGCCTACAATTTCAGGGCTTGGATCATGTGGCATATATCTGTTTGGCACATTTGGACAATCCTTCCTGTTCAATCTTTTAGATGGACCATATTTAAGATTCAGATGTTCATGATTTATATGGAGATAGTAACATAGTCCCTACATACAAGTACAGTGTGTTTAACATAAATCCTACAACCATATTATAGGCATCTAATTTTCTATTATAAATATCCAGAGTCCTTGGAGTGGAACTGAGGCTCCTTAGTCCTAAAAATAATTCTATTTCTAAACTTATCAGAAGTGGCATTTCAGTCCTACTACTCTAAACTTTTTCCTGAGAATTTCACATTCCTTTAAGGTTTTAATTAGTTTGTCAGCACTTGCAAAGGACTTGAAGAAACTTAAAGGTCAATGGCTGTTATAATTAGAAACTGAAAAGAGGAAAACAGATTGCTCCCTTATTACTTTATAAGAATTGAGCAGCTCCAGATACCTCACTGGCTGTAAACATCAAAAATCCTTTAATGGACATCTGTGCCAAGATGGACTGTCATTCACTGCATTCTCCACTTGCACTTGGAAAGGATCTACATCTGTTTTGTCTATGCCAGCCTGAGAGAGAGGGTAAACACTGAAGTACTCAGACAATCACTGGCTCCAGTTTCCTGATATGTAACTAGTAAATGATGTGTGCAGCCCGTAAACAGCCTATAAACTGCTCCTTTCTTTTTGCAAAACACATCTGCTAAGAATTTGACTCTTAAATTTCTTGGCAAAATCTATTCCTGCTAGAAAATAATTTATTTTTTTTTAAATCCCTTCTCATCAAGCTTGATCTTTTGAACTTATTTGTGCCTCTTCCCTACATAGCTGGAAGGGTACATGTTGCATCTGCTGTTTCTGCTCTGCCTTTTCAACATCCCAAATGCATGTATATGGCAATTGTAGAATGACTATAGGAGACATTAAAGTTAATGAGCAAATTGCCATCAATTTTGTATCTGGGCTGTACAATTATGCCATTTCCTCAACTGCTAAGGTAAAATGCTAATCCCAAGAATACTTGTTCTAATGCTTACAAAATAGGTCCTAGATTGCAAGGTACCTGCTAGTATTTGAAGGGTATGTCAACTGGCCCTTAAATTGGGCTTTAAAAAGCACATTCCTTGCAAAGAAATAGAATTTCATACAGTGTTTGTGACCAAAGTCCAAAACGTTGGCTGGGTTGGGTGACATTTGCCCTGATGATGAATAATATTATAGACTGGGAGCACTTGCAGCATGACCAGCTGTTATCCAGTGTGCATTTGCAAACATTACATACCTTTAACGTTTATGTGAGAACATGTTTTGCAAAGCCAGATATAAAATGGTAGCTCTGAGTAAATTGTTTCGGACTTCATGCATCCTGTATTCAAAGTCGTATGGGAAATTCATTCACTTTCCTGATACAATATTGAATATCTGTAAAATGAAACTTTTCTTCACTTATTTAATATTCAACAAGTCTCTCTGCCTTTGCCCAAATGCTGAGTTATGGGGCCTGAAGTCACTCCATCCTCATCCCCATTGAGAACTCATTGATTTAATAGAACCATTTTACAATAGTGATATGAAAGCCCAGAGATAAAACACTCTGAAGTTAAACTAAATGACATATTTGAAAAAGGATCAAAGGGCAGCTTTACAAGTGCTCCGGGATGGGGGCTGGGCACTTTAATTACAGTACTCACAGCATCTCATGTATTCAGCGTCTTGTGCTTCTAAATGGCAGAAGGGGCACTTTAACTAAAACTCATTCAACCCCCATTCAATACTGAGTACTTCATAATTTCTGTACCACTCAAATTAGCTCAAGATTAGGGTCAGCCTGGGTTTCAGGGTGCCCTACTTTCTTCGGACTTCACTCAGGCTATGCTTGACTTCTGGTCTCTTCTTTTTTATGGTCCACACAAAGGGAAGATGTTTTCTTTTAACTAATTGCATATCAGTTAACATGAAAGGTAGTTCATCTTTAGGCATTCAGTCTGTAGATATGTATGTCTGAAAGATTATCTAAGGATATATCACGCTCTCATACCAAGTATAGTTAAATCAGCGTAAGTGTGGCTTACTTGAAAGCAGACTGTGAACAGCTGCGTTCCCATTTTTGTACCCATGTGAATATTTCTAATGTCCTCTAAAAATACAGCCAGTTTTGTATTCTGAGCACTAAATCACACCGTATGAAAAGCATTTTCTAAATTGGTAGAGACTGGAAGCTTCTTATGATGCCGTATTGCATTGTAGTGACCCTGACAACAGAGTCCCAGCACCACCTTTGTATTCAAGGGCAATACATCATTTGAACAGACGATTAAATTGAGCAGTAGTTCTAACATGATTTGTCATTCATTTCATGTACTGAAGATAACTTGATCACTTTATTGCAGAACTCTTTTTCAGTCATTTCCTACATCAAAGACATGCATTTGCGGTTATTAAATATCGCTAAACTGGTATGAGTCCATGGTAAAACATAAATTTGTCTTTAGATTAATGTTGTACTTTCAGAAAATCGGAGTGATACTTTTTAATTTTTCAGTAGACATTTTTTGCAAGCTGAAACGTACAGAATGTAGGTTCAAGTTACCCTAGGTACTCTCTCTTCTTCACTGAGCCCTTCTACATGTGAATATCAGATGTGATTGTGGGTTCATGCATTAGATCCCATTGCACCTTATTGCTAATGTAGGGGAAGCCTGGGATTGGCAAGAAGCAAGCTCCCACAGCCAGGAGTCCCCTCAGCTAGTCACGTGCTGCCGGGACCCAGAGTCAGCAGTGGCTGGGGCTGAGAGTCCCCTTAAAGTACTTAAACACATAAGTTTACACATGGTTTGCTGAATCAGCACCTCAGTTTCTACCTAACACTAAGGTACTAAATACTGACCTACCCAGCCTGGTTCTGTTGGCACTAATCTTTGTGATGCACCTTGAAACCCACAGATGAAAATGCAAAGTATCTTTTCATACAGTCACTTCAGGGGTTTTATGACCTGTCTAAAAATTAACAGGTTTTTTTCTGCTGTGTAAAATATTTCAGGAAAGGAAGCATGTCCAGAAGGGCAGTGCCTGGTTCCCTCTCCCTCCCTGTTGTTGATGGTTCCTGCTGGTAGAGGGTCCCTGACCACAGCTCCTTACAACCATTTTTATGTGGATCAAGGTTAATTACTATTTATAGTAACTAATTACTAGCTATAAATCCCTAAAGGAATTGATGCCCAGGTGCCATCTCATAACTGCAGTTCTGATGTGCTGCATTGGGCTCCAGAAATTAAACCCACCCTACTTAGCAGCCAGGTATTTTCACAGGGGAGTCCACACCATCTTGTGCCTGATCACACGCATGCAGAATGCATCTAGGGCAAGCTCTAAAAACACAGCCTGAGACCTTATCACAGGGGCGGGCAATTATTTTGGGCGTTATGGAGCTTACCAAGTTTTGGCAAGCTGTCAAAGGCCACATGGGTAGCCCTGCCCCATGACAGGTGCCCTGCCTCCTGTTCACCATCTTGTGACCAGAAGTCCCACCCCCTAGCCTCTGACCTTTGCCACCAGAAGTCCCTTCCCTTGCCCCTGGAAGTACTCCTTTAGGGTACTTTGGGTTTTGCCATCTCAGAACCAGAAAAATAGCAAATTATATTCCAAAAAGTGATTATCTACAACATTCATTAATTTGATTAAAAAAAATATTTTTGTCCTGATTTACACCTGTTTGTGTAGTGTACACAGACGTGACTGCACAATAGCTTAAAATGAAGTCTTATTCTTGTATATTGTGGGGGGTGGGTATATGTTTGTGGGGGCTGTGTGTGTGTGTGTGTGTATGTGGGGTGTGGGTGGCTATGGGGGGAGGGTGGCTAGGGTTTGTGTATGGCAGTGCGAGGGGAGGCATAGGTGCATGTGTATGGAGGGGTATGCATGTGGGACTCACCCTATGAACACACACACACACACACTCTGCCCCTGCGCCTGCAGACACACACATACTCTGCCCCTGTGCCTACACACACACACACACACACACACACTGCCCTGTGCCTGCAGAACATGCACACACACACACATGCTCTGCCCCATGCCTGCAGACACATACATACTCTGCCCCTGTGCCTGCTGACGTGCATGCACACACACGCACACCCCTACCAGCACGGTCCCATGCTCTGTGGTCCAGGGATGCAGCCAGGAGCCACAGCCATGGAGCAGGACAGGGGCAGGAAAGCACGGAACTGGCTGGCTGTAAGTGGGGCTGGGCTGCTCAAGCCTGCTGAGGGCTCTGTCTGGGTCCTCCTGCCCCTGGCTCCAGTCAGCTTTGACAGGGAGCCATGGCAAATAAATATTAATTAACTAATTTTTTAAGGGGCTCCGCAGGCTGGATATAATGGCCTGGTGGGCCGGATCTGGCCCACAGGCCATATTTTGCCCACCCCTGCCTTAGTTGCAGGACTCCCAGACCTGGCAGGGCAGGGTGCACCCCTGCAACTAGGAAGAGCCCCATCAGCTGATAGGACTCCCAGCCATAGGAAAGATGCTGCTACACATGCAAAAGCTGGCTAACAACCAACTGTAAAGTTAATACACATTTTCGAGGTCTAACTTTCTAGCTGGTGAGAGCTTATTATGGTGTGATAACTACTTTGCATGTATAGCTGTCCTCAAGGTAATTGCACAATACTTGTAACATATAGACTAGGGACAGACATTACACATAAACCAGTTTAAGTGATTAGAAATTGGTTTAAACCTGTAACAGAACAGACATTCAGTGCATATAAACCAGTTTAAAAATGGCCAAAACCAGTTTAAGATAAACCTGGTTGAATGTGGTATCAGACTTAACTGATTTGGCTCAAACTGGTTTATGCATTGTCTGTTCCAGACCCCCTGCTGGTTTAAGATAAACCAGAGACCCCCAGCATCCCAGCATGCTGTCTGGTCTGGGCTCTCTGCTCCAGCCCAGCCAGGCTGGCTGCGTCCCTCTGGCCACATCAGAGCAGGGACAGGCAGGGGCGTGGGGCAGGACAGGGAGGGGTTTAATTCCTCCCTCCCTCTCCCACCAGCAGGGACCTGAGCCAGGTCTGCTGGTTGCTCCCCACTCCTGCTGCAGCATAGAGCACCATGGCCCCTAAGGCAGAGGGGGCAGGAGAAAGGGTTAGTCTCCCCTCTACCCCTACTGACAGCCAGGGTAAAGGAGAGGCTGGTTCCCTGCCGTGGAATAGGACCCTGCTGTCCCCTCTGCAGAAGGATGGAGGGAAGGGAAATAATTGCATCCCTGCCCCCCGCCCCACCCCCAAGGGCCTTATGGGCTGGCTGTGCCTCTGCTGAGCCAATGCAGCAGGAGGGGGCAGGGCCCTTGGTGGGAGCAACAGCCCATCATAATGTCCAGAAGCATGAGCCCCTTCCTGGCAGGGGGGCCTGGCTGCAGGCTGGGCAGAGCTGCAGTGCGCTGTACATGGCAGCACCAGGGCGCAGAGGGAGCCAGAGTCCCACCCCCAGCACCACCACCATGGCCACTTTCCTCACCCTGCAGCATGCCCCACCCCAACTGGGAAGGGGCTCACACTGCTCAGGTCCTTGCCAGTGGGACAGGGAGGGGGGAATTAAACCTTTCTCTGGCCAGTTCAGTCGGGACTGACCATGCCTCCCTCCCCACAGTTGCTCTGCAGCTGAGGGTATGCTCTAGTGCCCCTGGCTCCTAGCCTGACCAACTGCAGGCATGTGCCCGCATGTCTGTTCTGTTACAAACTGGTTCACTCTCTGCAGGTTAGACTAACCTGTGAAGGTTGAATCAATTCAGGCTCTGGCTTTTTAAATGTCTGTCCCTAGCCATAGAGAGGGGCCTGACTTACAACTTCACCAGCTTTCATCATGCACATGGAAGCTCTCTGCATGAAATCATGGCTTCATTGAAAACACTGGGAGCCTCACCACTGACTTCACTGGAGCCAGGATATTCCCCTCTGCTTCAAGACTGAAACTTGCAAGAGTTAGAAGCAGGGTAGTGTTTATAATTTCTATTAGTTGTCTTAGTTTAGCAATGTAGTGCCTCTGTTTCTAACTAATAAGAATGCAGGAATTTTCACTATAACCATTGTTCCCCCGGGAAGTTCTGCATATCTCAGGACACGTCCATATGAGATGTTTACTGAGAAGTTGCCTAATTAGCTGTGCAGTAAAGTCGCAGCTTCTACATTACAGCTGTATTAGGTCACAGTATACTAATAAATGCTTCCATAGGTTACTACCTGTCAACACAAGTACTGTCCTGTAGGGGTGTGTGAAGTGGGCCCTATTTGATTCGTGTTTGCCCGAATCAGGGACAGTGATTTGATTCGTTGATTCGGATCACTGTACCTGATTCGATTCAGCTGAATCCAAATCTGAAGATTCAATGCTGATTCAGAGAATCAGCAATTAGGACATAGACACAGCTTTAAAAGTTTTTTCTACATACCTTGAGGTAGTAGGCATGGCTCGTGAATGCTGCAGTGTTGGGGGGGGCCCTCCACGTGCTTGGCGGCAAACCCGGAAGTGGAATGGAAGTACTTCCGGTCCACTTCTGTGTCTGTCAGGGAGTGTGCTGCCCCCCCCACCCCAATGCCTCCCCGGCTCAGTGGTCGGCCATGGGGGGACCCTTGGTGCCCCCCCCAAGACTCAGGAGGCACCAGTCACCAAGCTGGTGGGGCGCTCCCCAGAAGACCCCTGGTGCACTCCCCATCACACCCAGAAGTGGCCCAGAAGTGCTTCTGGTCCACTTCCGGGTCTGCTACCAAGTGCACTGGGGAGCCCCCCATGCTTGTGGGACACTCCATGCACCCCAGCATTGCAGCATTCATGAGCCCCTGCTATCTAGATGTATGTAGAAAAAACATTTAAAGCTGTGTCTTTGTCCAAATCTCTGAATCTTTCTGAATCTCTCTGAATTGATTCAGAGGGTTCCAATTCAATTCGGAGAGATTAAGGGGTCCTCTGATTCAATTTGGATTCGGAGATTCAACCACCGAATGAGGCCAAATCTCCACCAGGTCGAGTTGGGGACCAAAGCTTCACACAGCCCTACTATTCTGCAGTGGTGTTATTTACTCCACCACAGCTCACGTGTAGATGCTAACAGAGAAGCTGGGGCACTAGAGTGCTTCAGTGCAGGGATGCCAGTCAGCTAGCCCCACACTGAAGCACCCTTGTGCCCCAGCCAGCCCCTCTGCAGCATGTTGAGCCAGGTTGGAGCAGCCCCGAAGCTTATTTTTTTTAAAACAGATAAAGAACATGCAGCAGTTAGTATGTCATTAACCAGCCTTTGTTGAAAGGATAGAAAATCTTGAGACTTGTACTTAGATATTGCATCAATGGCCAGCAATTCCCATTTTTTCCTTATTCTGTGGAACAGAAGAAAGAACATTTCTCTTTTCTGATGTGGACTTTGTCATGAGCAGCAAGATTTCTGTAGCCCTCTATGCTATACACCAAACCTAGAACTAAGTGGAAAGGTTTTAGTTAATAGAAAGTGAGTGAGAAGTTATACCCATGCCCCTCCCTGAGGGAAGGTGAAGCTTCATGCTGCTGGTTATTTTCTGCAAAGGCCTGTACATTAGGTCCAAGTTATTTGAGAGACCACCTTCTCCTCACCATGTTTGTTCTTTGGGAATGCAAGGTTTCACTCCTAAAGGTGAAACTCAGAAGAGTCTGACACAGGGTTTTCCTTGTCATAGGGCAATATTTTCAGAGTTGTAAGATGAATCTTTCTCCCAGTTTTCTAGTAACTGTTGGTTCTGCAACCCCTGACAATTAGTTCAGTAATGAAGTTGCCCTTTGCCTCAGTGATATAGCTAAGGGCTATGATGCATTTGTTTGACTCCAGAAAGCACTAAAAATACTAGACACTTTTAACAATAACCTAGAAAGCTTGTAATAAAAACCTAGTAGGAAAAGCGATCATGGAAAGGCAGTCATTGGAAAAAGAGATGCATCCAGAAAATGGTGGAACTTCAAAAAAAGTATCAAAGAATGAGGAGGGAAGAATAAGAGGAAGATGGAAAACTTGAGGGGAGCAGAGAGAAAGATGATACAAAGAGAAAGAAGAGTTGAGAGATAAGGCTTTACTAAGGAATAGGAAAAGAGAAGAAAAGAAGTACCAGACAACACCTGAAAGTGCCTACTGCCTACCCCTCAATCCCCTGCAAAAAATTATTCAGGGGGTTGCAGAAGATGCCTGCAGATTCCTCTGTGAAACAGTCAGGCCTACCTTGAAGACAGTGGATAGAGAGAGACATGGAGAAGGATACAAAATTTTGCAACTAATTTATTTATTTTGCTATTTTTTAAATAATGTATTTATTAAAAATTGCATTTTTTCAGACCAGAATATTTTAATTTCAACATGTAAAACTAAAAACTTGTGCCAACTTACATACTATGCCTCCTCTACTCATTTCCCACCCAGATACTATCACATGCATTGGCAAAAAAAACAAAACAGATTTTCTAATGGCCAAAGCAACATAAAAGAAAAAGTTCTTATTTAATCATCTTCAGCATGGGAAAGGAGATGATAAAATATAAAGAAAACAGTCATTCAGAACCCTGACAAGGACAATGGCTGACTTGGAAAAAAAATGGTGGGCTTCCACCAGTGTTTTATGTCCCAAAAGTCAGCTTCCCCTACAAAGTAGAGGCTTTAATATTGATATTCAAGAGATTAGATGAAAAGTATAATGATAACTTCTCCCATTTGTTTAGAGAACTAGAGAAGTGCTTTAATTAAACATTGAAAACTCGGCATTATAAAGCTGAATATTCTAATAGGATCTAATTAATAAAACAAAAGCAGGAGGTGTGATTCATAGCAAAGCAGGCAGTTTTTGACACTTTCTGCAAAAAATATCCTACATTTACAATTCCTCCATTTTCTTTAGATGCTCAAGAAACATATTTGTTTATTAATTATGGATGTTAGAGTGCATTTTTTCTAAAACTCAATGGACTATTAATCTATTCAGTTATGAAACGTGCAAAAGACTAATAGGCAATCATATTTCTCTAACCTCACCTCTAAGGTCCTAAGCAGCTCAAACTTCTTGTTCTTAAGTCCTTTCATAACCCTGCATTTAAGAAGGGACATTTTAGGTAATGTCCCTTTTTCCATGAATATCTTTATATATTAAATAACCTCAAGATCTCAGTGTCAATTCCCCTCCTAAATGAAATTCTTGCTAAGCCTTTGTCTACACTAGGGAAAAAACTATCAGTGTTTTACAGATGACACCATTTTTCATACTATATTAAATACTTAAACAGAATACAGAAGGAGCAAATTTATAAATATACCTTAACCAGGCCTGCATGTATGTGCACATTTTTATCTGTGCAAGCCCTTTTTAAGCATATGCACCCAGTGGCAATGTGTAGGGGGTGTACATGCACCCCCTGACAGCAGTGGTGCACCTCCTGACAGCCAGTGCTCCCCACTCAGACGACAGGCGGCAGGGCAGGTGGGAGCACCGGTGCCCCCCCTGTGAGCACTGGCCAGGGAGTGGGGGGCCAGGAGAAGCACCGCTGGCACTTCCGGGAGTGCTGCTGGCACTTCTGGGATGCCCTGCTCACACTTACGGGTCGGCGTGATGGCTCCCCGCTCCCCCAGTCAGCGAGATCAGCCATGGTTACGCTGCCCCCCACCCCTTGCCTTCAGTCGGCGAGAAAATCAGCTTATTCCTCAGCTGACTTGCCATTGTGGGGGCACATGCCCCCGCCTGACTCAGGAGGCAACAGTCACCCATGTATTCTCCTCTGTATACAGGTGTTAGGATTTGGGGTGAAACAAATGGGCTTTGTTTCTGCCTCTCCCCACCCTCTACATATACACACACTGGATTGATGAGGTGGTTCAGAAATTGTGTGCACATAAAAGGAGGTCACTTTTAGACAACTGAGATGAAAAATCTGGACTTGCCACTGCTTTTGTAATTTTAATTGAAACTCAATGGTTTAGAAATGTATAGCTAGACGAGGGATTCAAAGGCATGTTTATTCCTTAATGAGAAAAAAAATCACAGTTTCCGAAGCACTTCTGCTCTCCTTTCCTGATATATGTGCGAATCATGTCAGATTTACTAACAGCATGGTGCTGATGCTCCGTAGAACATTCCCTGTGGTTCTGACAGCAGTTTGAACTGCTCTGTTCAGTTTCTAATTACAGCCAAGGCAGCAGAGAGACATCACAAAGCAGAAGTACAGATTTGATTGAGATGCCTTTATTACAACAACAAAAAATGCTCTGTAACTAGAGAGCCCAGAAAGAAAAGAAAAGAAAGGTTGAGAAATTGTTGGGACAGAGCAAAGCAGGTAACTGAGAAACCAATAAATGGGGAGAATACTTAAGAAATAGAAATAGAGAAGCAGAGAAAGAGGAAATAAAGAAGACAGGGAAGAACTAAATCATGAAGGATGCAAGTAAACAGTATCCTTAAATAAAAGCCTTTTCCAGAAAACTGATAGAGTAATCTTGTTCCTGAAATGAGAAGAACAGCACAGGGCAATTGACATACTAAATGAAACTATGAAAGCCCTATGAAGGCTACAAGGTCTTCAGAAGAACAGTTTCCACATTTTATTGAAATAAATCTTTATTTTAGGGTATATCTTGCATGGGCAGAGCGTCATGCTGAAGTGACTGTTCCTGTTGCAGTAGCTGACCCAGGGCTGCATTTGTTAAAGCTCCCATGGTATTTCTACATGGCACTTTATTAATCTTAATGTTAGAACTAATTTTAGCCTCTCTGTCTCAGTTGGCTTGTACCTTTTGAGTATATAACTTGACAAGGAGACAGTTACTAAAAGAGCTTATAGGTTTAGAATAGTTTGGGTGTCCTTTATTTGTATGAAGTATAATTAACCATCTTGGAACTGTGTGAATGAGGCCCTATTGACAGCATAGTGAAAATGGTATTTGAAACTTATTTTTAACTTAAAATGTTGAAAATCTGCACTTAAAATCTATCTACCCAATTTTGCTATTTCACATTTCTGATTGAAAATATAAAAATAAAGACAGAGGTGTTGACAGTCTGGTTGACTTTTACACTGACATTTAACAAAGTGCTGCGTACTTATGGCTCACTCCCACCCAACCCATGGAAGGGTTGAGGCCTAAGATTATTAACCCAAATATTCAAACTGGTAGGCAAGCCATTTTCCCCCAGGCAATATTTATAATGTACAGATAACACTCTGCAAATGTGGAGAAGTTGACTCCACTTCAATAATCAGCAGAGGGATTTTGAGCACTGTTTTAAATACATTTTTAACACACACGTTTCCACTTCGATGAGAGCAGGAATGCTCAAAACCTCTGAAATACTGGATTTAATTCTCTGCAGTGATTTTCATGGCATCTTGATACGTACTTTACATCTCCCAGTCTCAGTTACTTATTTATATAATCTCTGTAAAATAATGTATATTTATGTACACTCTATTGTTTATACAATAATATTTCTGTCTCCATAACCACCTCTTTCCACAAGATGAAGCCAGACATAGAAGCTAATTGGGTGTCATAGTCTATAGATAACAACTGATCTCAGCTGAGTTGCCGTAAGTTCAGCTTTCCCTTATATCTTCTTTCCCTACAAAAGAGAGTGATCATCCAGGATTGCCTTGTTCTCTTTAAATCCTTTTCCAATTTTTCCTCTGTATCAAAATCCCAGAAGTGTATTTCCTTCTTTAAAACCTTCAAATGACTTGCACTGGTCTGAATTATCCTTCCATGGTTTATAGAGCTCTGTCCTGAGTCTATACCAGGTGCTGCCTTTGAAAATAGCTTGAGACTTCCTCACACTTCTTTGAGGGTTAAATTCTGTTTAGCTCCTGCCTGCCTGGGAAGTCATCAGTAATGTTCACAACTTCAGTGCAGATTTCCAGTGAGGTCACACACTACATTAATGCTGGACAACCAGTTCCTTTTACAGGCCTCTTGGCAACTAAAATAATAACAGTTACACATAGTGTACAAGCAATAACTAACTTACCATTACAGCAGCACTGCAACTAGGTAGGTCTTTATTATTAGTTTCTCTATTTTATATGGGGATAAGCTGGTAGAGGAAGTAAATTTGCAAGTCACAGTCGCTAAATAAGTCATTGGCCAGAGCCAAGATTAGAATTCAAAAGTTCCCGTCTTTCAATTCTGTGTTCTTTTTTTCAGTCTACAATGCCTAGGTAAAGCAAAGTTACAGACTATATGCACTTGAAATGGATTGTGGATGTATAATCTGTATGTGACTCTGCCCACGTGCTAGATTTCTGTATACAGCTCTAAAGGGGATGCTTTCTTTTTTTTTCTTTAATGTTGAGTTCCACAATGCAGAGTTGTTTGATATTTTTAAATAATACAGTTTAAGAACCCAAATCTGGCACCTTTTCTTGTTATCAGTAGCACTCTCCACATGACTCTCTTTTATTCCTGTTTTCCAAGAACAGCATCAGTGCCATGTATATGGTCTGATTGAAAATGCAGGACTAATTATTACTGAACAGTAAATTACCTGCAATCTCAAAAGTGCTATTTTCCCTTTATGGGTAAGTTCAGTGGCTCACAATCCATATGGACAGAACATGCTCCACCCACTTAGTGCAAATATAAGTGTTTCTTAAGACTTTGTATATTTAACATTAGTATGTGATCATATCTGCAACAATGTGGGTGCATATACACATGAAATTAATTTGATACAATAAACTCCGGCATAGTTTGTGCTGGAGTTTATTAGTCCCAGGCACATATGCTCCCAGGACTGCAGTATGTTGAGCCACGGTGGAGCAGCCCAGCTGATGGGGCCCCGGTGGGGTTAGCTTGTAAACCTGGGGCTGCTCCAACCCGTCTCAATGTACTGTGAAGAGGCTGGCTAGGGCACAAGGGTGCTTCAGTGAGAGGCTAGCCAGTAGACAGCCCTTCACTGGAACACCTTCATGCCCTAGCCAGCCCTGGTCAGCATCTACACATGCATTGCAGTGGAGTAAATAACTCCCCCATAGGATAGTTTTTGTGTTTGGTAGTACTATCCTACAGCGGAGTTAATTAGTTTACTCCGGCCCAATAGCACTGCATATGTGGACCCTGATGCTTTACTGAGGAGTGAATTACTCCACTCTGCAGTAAATGTCTTGTATAGATGTGACCTGTTATTGTCAAAATAAGAATGGTTTGCATCTAAGCTTCAGAAAACTATAAGAGTCAGAGATAGGAACAGATGGTTTTTCCTTTGAATGAGCTTGAGCTGGATTATTTAGGTTGCAAAAGCAAAAGAGTAAAAGTAAACTTTGATGACTCCCCCCTCCCCCAAATGTCCAGTCTCTATTCCCAGCACTATTCCACAAAATACCTAACCTGGATTTCTTAATGCAATGTTTCAAGGTCTTCTGCAAGAAACAGTATTGCAAAGGAATATGTCAGTAAACATAAATAAGTAAGAGGTGTGTATCTATCCCTGTAATCTAACTAAAACATAACTGAGTCAAATTTCAAACTCCTATGTCCTAGGAAGTGTTATTCTGCATCTTAGTGTAACGTGAAATATCGTTTTTTGGTTTTACAGATTCGAAACGTGGCAGCCAATCTCTGTGTTGACAGTAAACATGGGGCCACAGGGACTGAACTAAGATTAGATGTCTGTGTGAAGGATGGCTCAGAACGGACGTGGTCGCATGAACAGGTATTTTAATAGTGAAAGAAGAAAAGAACTGTAAAATTATTGATTCTCTCTTCCAAATATTAAAGACTTTTCTCCTCTTTGTAAGACATTAAGCAAGGTGTGGAATATATTTTTATTGTGCTGTTAACCGTAATAACTTTTACAAAACAAACATTAATATAGCCTTAGAAATTCCACTACGTGTCTTTAATAGTTTTTCCTATCTTCTTTTATAAAAAAAAAGTTGTTACACCTCAAATACTCTTAGAGCCTCCTTTATTCCTTTGTTTAAATTAGTTCCTAGCATTTTGTAACATGTCCATCTTTGACATGAAGTGTCAACATTTTTGAAATAACAAAGAAGTCTGTCTCCTCCATACCCCTTCCACCTAACAGCCATAATAACAAGATGAAATAAAAGGGCTTGAGAAAGTAGATTAAAAAAGAACTCAAATCAAGAGGTAAGAAAGCTGATCTCAGCAGCTATATGGGCTTCTAGTACAAGCCACATGGACTGATATCCAAGGAAGCTAGAAAGAAGGAGATTGTAATCAAGACAAGAAGTGATGAGACCTTACCTAAATATTTTGGCCATGTGAATCGACAAATATTAGAAACATAGAGGAATACAAAGCTAGGTTTGTATACAGGCTTGACCAGTAGGTCATAGAAAAGGAGTGAAGATGATTTACAGGTTATGGGTTTGGGTAATGTAGAGAGGATAAAGAAATAGGACAGTACATTGGCTTTAGGATTGGGGTTTCCTATTATTTTATCCATGTTTAATTGAAACAATGACATATCAGAGACTGGCTAAGATGCCCAGTTTTGTGCCGAGGGCTGGTGCCCTATTTGTTCACTCCCAGTTACACTACTAAACCTATGTTTCCCAGAGAATCTGAGTTATTCCTATGTGACTGACACAAAATCATATGCACATTCATACAACAGAATATTTTTTTAGAACAGTACAAGATAGCATTTCCTTCAAGCCTTAATCACTTAGGTTTTTCCCAGTCTGCTGAGTTGCTTTAAAAAAAGGCTAGTTCCAGCACAGGTATTTCATATATGTTGTGTCTGAGGAGGTGAAAAATTATGTAAATCCAGGCAAAAAAATTAGATTTAGGATCACTTTTCTTACTTTCTGAGTTAAAATCTAGGCTAGTGAGGTGCGCTGATCAGTTTTGGTGGGAGCTGATCATCTTCAGTACTCATGAACCAGTACTCATCAGCACTGGTTGTTGAGGGTGGTGGTAAGCACTTCCCTGAATCAGTCCCTTAGTTTTGTTTGTAATTATAGACATCACTCCCTGCATTTCACCACAGTCTGAAACTGGAATATGTAGTTCAATAAAGCTATCAGCAGAGGGCAGCTCCAGACAAGCAGTGCACCATGTTGGGAGAGAAAAGATAAAAAGGTTAATGAATGTTTAACTGTGAGAGATTTTCAGTTCTGAAAACCACTAAAAATGCAGATTCATCTGCACTGACATAAGGAGAAGTTCATCATTTTTAAAATTTAGATGAAAAGTGAACTGATTTTAACTTCAAAATACCACAGTCTGTTTTATCCTGGAAAAAGAAACAGGAGGCTTCTTTTCACTGTTACAAGAAATTACACTATATCCAGAAGTTACACTTCCGACTTTGAGGAGCGATTGGGATTAGTTTATCCAGCTCTCAGTGTGAATTCTAAAAATACTGAGAAATGTTTCCAAGTACAGATGCTGTAAGAATTATTGCCCCCAGAAGAAAAATAGATTGGCAAAAATGTACACACATTTCCTTCTGAAAAGGGATTAATTTTTTTAAACTGAAAAACTCTGAAATTGAAAGGCAAAAAGATTGCAAACGTATTTGTAGTGAGAAGATTCAGAGTATCTTCCCTAATATATAATGTCTATCATGCCACTGATGAAGAGATGGTTAATTTGATTACTTTTTAAGATACCTAATATTTACTTGGATTATTTTATGGCAAAATGAAGGATAGATAAAAAGAAGCATGTTTGGATGTTCGGATTTTCATATCAGGACTCAGAGTTTCTGAGCCCTGATGTGAAAGTCGTGCACCCTGCTGATAGGATCAAAAGGTGTGATTGTTGCCACGGTAGGAATCATTATACTCAGCATTTTAAGGCTTCCAGTTAAAGTACGAAGGAAAGAACCAGAGAGTTCTTTCTCTAAAATCTCTCCGAAACTAATCGGTACTCTCTGAATCAATTTGGACAGATTCAGAAAGATTCAGAGATTCAGACATAGACACAGCTTTAAATATTTTTTCTACATACCTCTAGGTAGCAGGTGGCTCGTGAATGCTGTGATGCTGGGGTGCATGGAGCATCCCACAGAAGCAGGGGGATGCTCCCCAGCACGCTTGGCAGCAGACCTGGAAGAGGACCAGAAACACTTTCAGTCCACCTCCAGGTCCGCCTGGGAGCAGGCTGTCCCCCTCCACCTTCCATGCTCCCCCAGCTCGGCAACTGGTGCCTCTGGGCCTAGGGGAGGGCATCCGGGGTCCCCTCCATGGCAGATCGCCAAGCCAGGAGGAGGCATAGGAAGGCCCCCCAGCACGCTCCCCAGCAGACCCAGAAGTAGCCCAGAAGTACTTCCGGCCCACTTCCAGGTTCACCACCAAGCACATGCAGGGCCCCCACCCCACCCCCGCACTCCTGTGGGATGCTTCATGCACCCCAGCATTGCAGCATTCACAAGCCACACTGTTACCTCAAAGTATGTAAAAAAAACAAAAAACCATTTACATCTGTGTCTGTGTCCGAGTCACTGATTCTCCAAATCAGCATCGAATCTTCAGATTAAGATCTGGCTGAATTGAATCAGGGACAGTGATCTGAATCAACAAATTGAATAACTGTCCCTGATTCAGGCCAAATCCAAATCAAATAGGGCCTGCTTTGTGCACCCTAGTGATTATCACTTTGCCACTGAGAATTGTCAGAAAGCCATGAAGATGCTAAAGCCCTTGACTTCAGAAGGGCCAACTTCAATGAGCTTAGGAGACTAGCGGGGGAGGCACTAAGGGCCCAGAAGGTAGAGGAGATGGGAGCCCACGAGGGATGGTCGTACCTTAAGGGGGCGATCCTCCAGGCCCAAAGGATAACAGTCCCTGAGAGAAGCAAGGGGGGTAAGAGTGCTCAGAAACCCCCTTGGCTCAGCAAGGGCATTCAGCAATGCCTGAGGACTAAAAGGGAGGCATACAACCAGTGGAAGGGAGGAACTATCACCAAGGAGGAGTACTCCTCCTCAACCCAGTAGTGTAGGAGGGCTATTAGGAAGGCCAAGGCAGAGATGGAACTCAGGCTAGCGTCCAGGATTAAGGACAACAAAAAGTCCTTTTTCAAGTACATTGGGAGCAAGAAGAGGGCACCAGGCAATGTAGGGCCCCTGCAAGACACAAACAGTAATCTGGTGGCCACACCAGACAAGAAAGCTGATATTTTTAACAGTTTCTTTGCCTCTGTTTTCCTGAAAAGGGACTGGGATATCCCACCTACCAGAGGTAGGGACAATCTTGGGGATAGCTCTATCAAGCCTTTAGTCAGTGCAGATGCAGTGTGGGATCTTCTGGAAGGGCTAGACATTTTTAAATCTGCAGGTCCAGATGCTTTCCCCCCAACGGTGTTGAGGGAGCTGGCAGGGATCATCACAGAGCCTTTGGCCCGGCTGTTTGAGCATTCATGGTCATCTGGCCAGGTGCCAGGGGATTGGAAACTGGCTAATGTGGTCCCTATTTTTAAGAAGGGGAAGAAGGAGGACCCAAGTAATTATAGGCCTGTAAGCCTCACCTCGGTGCTCGGGAAGCTCTTGGAGAGGATCATCAAGGAGCATATCTGTGGGGGGCCTGCAGGGGAGATCATGCTCAGGGGCAATCAGCATGGCTTCACCAAAGGCAGGTCCTGCCCGACCATCCTGATTGCCTTTTACGACCAAGTAACTAAATCCTTGGATGATGGTGTCGCTGTGGACATAGTCTTTCTAGACTTTAAGAAGGCCTTTGATGCTGTCTCTCACCCATCCTCATCAATAAATTAAGTGACTGCGGCATTGATGCCTGCACAGTTGGATGGGTAAAAAATTGGCTGATGGGGCGCACCCAGAGAGTAGTGGTGGACTGGTTGTACTCATCCTGGTGAGATGTGAGCAGTGGGGTACCCCAGGGCTCGGTCCTCGGGCCCACACTGTTTAACATCTTCATCAGTGACTTGGACCAGGGGGTGGAAAGCACACTGTCCAAGTTTGCTGATGACACTAAGATGTGGGGCGAGGTGGACACACTTGAAAGGAGAGAGAGGCTGCAACTAGATTTAGACAGACTACAAAAGTGGGCAGACAAGAATAGGATGGGGTTCAACGTAGACAAATGCAGGGTGCTGCACCTTGAGAGAAGGAATCCACAGCATACATACAGGCTGGGGAGTTCCCTTCTTGAAAGCACAGAAGCGGAAAGGGATCTTGGAGTCATTATTTACTCCAAGATGAACATGAGCCGCCAATGCCAGACCGCAGCCAGCAAGGCCAGCCATACCTTGTCAAGCATCCAAAGGTGCATCTCAAGCCGGTCCAAAGAGGTGATACTCCCCCTCTATGCGACTTTGATCAGGCCGCAGTTGGAGTACTGCTTCCAGTACTGGGTGCCGCACTTCAAAAGGGATGTGGCCAGCCTGGAGAGGGTTCAGAGGAGGGCCACCCACTTGGCGAGAGGGCAGCAGGACAGGCCCTGCAAGGAGAGACTGAAGGACCTGAACCTGTTCAGCCTCAGCAAGAGGAGGCTGAGGGGGGACCTGGTGGCTGCCTACAAGCTCATCAAGGGGGATCAACAGCAAATAGGCAGAGCCCTTTTCTCCCCAGCACCACCTGGGGTGACAAGGAACAATGGTAATAAGCTGATGGAGAATGTTTAGTTTGGGGATCAGAAGGCAATATTTTACAGTTAGGGTGGCCAAAATCTGGAACCAACGTCCCAGGGAAGTGGTCCTCACCCCTACCTTGGGTATATTCAAGAGGAGGTTGGACGATCACCTGTCTGGGGTCTTGTGAACCCAGCACTCATTCCTGCCTGTGGCAGGGGGTCAGGCTAGATGATCTGTTCAGGTCCCTCCTGACCCTAGCTACTATGAAACTATGAGCTTGGTTAAAAGAGTGCTAGAAACAGCTATAAAAACACCACCACAAATTTTTCCTCACTCTTTGTGGCTTATAGGTGTAACCCGGGCAGTACTCCAAAAGGTACCCCCTCTCCAGTTGAAGAGATCAAAGCAGGTGCATAAGCGCTGTGGGAGGTGTAGGGACTCTCCTCCCCCTAAAGAGCAGAGCCAGACCACCACTGGGGACTTAACTATATACCTTTTAATGAGGGAACAATACTGGGAACATAACAGGCATGATCAGGGGGTATAGTGGGCACTACAATGCCCCAAGGGGCAGGATTCAACAAATGTTAGACATTTACAATCATTGACAAAAGACAGGGTTAACAAAATATAACACACAAACAGCAGAGCAAACAATACTGGTTGGGGAAATATAAAAAGGCACAAAATGCAAAATATCAAAGGACAAAGAAATACAGGGCCTAGGTACCTGGAAGGGGAGAAAGGGGAAAAACACAATGGTTCCTTTCCACTGCAAGAGGAATTTCTCCTTGTTAGCTCACTCACCCCAAGTCACCAAAGCTGGGACTTGAATTTGGATCTCCCATGTGGTAGGCAGAAACACTGTCGCACAGCCACTAGTGCTGGTTTTGCTACAAGCTGCTAGGGATCTTGACCTTCCTGGAGCCCCTGCCTCACGTCAAGCTGCCTGGTCTCTGATTAGAGGACCTGGAAGCCGAGCTGGGAACCCCTCAGGTCACTGCTCAGATCCTGAAGCAGAAAGCCTCTCCTGCTGGCCACAGCCTCTCATAGGGGATCCTGGAGCCCAGCAGGAAGCCTCTCCTGCTGGCCACATGCTGCGCTGCTGAGGGTCCAACTGCTGCCTGCAAGTCCTGCTCCTTCAGGCTCTTCTGGGGCAACTGCTCCCGCCCCACTGGCTCAGCTCTTTGAAGCTCCTTCTTCATGGTCCCTCGCTGGTTTCTCCCCTAAGTCACCCGTGCTGCCCCTTTTATCCCCCTCCAGGTGACCCAAGGGGCCAATCAGGGGACATGAGGGGTGAGTCTCTGGGGCCTGATTGGTGAGGAAAGGGAATCCCAAGTCCTACCAATCATCTTTTACCCCTTCAAAACCCCTGGGCCAAATCATTACCAGATTGGTGAGGAAAGGGAATCCCAAATCCTCCAATCATCTTTTGCCCTTTCAAAACCCCTGGGCTAGGTCACTGCCAGCTAGCCCATCACACAGGATTTCTGCATATGCTGATAGTATTTTGTGCTGAGTATTTTATTACTGTATCCATTTATATTTTCATAACATATTTTGCTACACATCAGGTAACTTTTTTATCAAAAATGTATGGGTACATCTGTAGAGTAAAATTGTGGCAGGATGTGACTTGTATAACAAATTAATAGATAGTGACCCTGCCCTGAGACAGAGAAGTCAGCTTCTGCACCAGTATTTGTTCTTGTTACCATATTTATTCGATTCCAAGGTGAGGTATTTTCCTTATTTAACATGGGAGGAAAGCCCCTCATCTTGGAATTGAAAATGAGGTGGCAGAGGACAGGCAGATGCCACGACTCTGCTGCTGCCAGGTTGGATTGTGGCCAGAGCAAGTATATGGTTCATGCCCCAGGCTGGCACGGGGCCAAAGCCAGAGCAAAGTCAAGGTAAACAACATGGGGAGAGGGAAAGGGGCAGAAGCTGTAGGGAGCTGGAGCAGAGGCAGCAGCCCCCTCCTCACCCTCCACCACCGTGTTCGGGTAAATGCAGTATGTCATGAGGTGTAGGAAGGAAAGATGCATCCGTTAACAGTATTCCTTTGTGACACTTCCTTATAACAGCCTGCAATGGTTAGAATAGACACCTTAAATCACAGAGCTCCAAAGGTACTAGCAGGCAAAACAACAGACAAAAAAACTAGTGATCCGATTTTTAAGTTTTTGGTGAGTGGGAGAGCTGGAGAGAACAGCTCTGCTGTTTTAGACTCTGAAAATGAAGATTGAGTACTCTTCAACAGATAGGAAAACAAGGAATATGCTTTTACTAGCAAGAAAGCCGTCTGGATGATTGCATGATTCAGTAGGTCCTTCCCATTTCTAACTGCTAAGTGTATGTTCTAAAATCAGGCAGAGGGCTGATGAGATTAGCAGAGTAAAACTACATCTCTGTCCTTTCCTGAATCCTGCTTACTTGCTTTGGAAAAAATAGACGAGAAATGAATGGGCACATGGCAGGCTGCCTAGGGGAACATAGAGATATTTCTCCCTTTTGTGAACAAGTAAAGGTTTTATCTGACCATCTTGCAAAGGAAGGTGCTGAATGGTCTCAATTCCTGATGACTGCAATGAGAATTGAGGCTGTGTTGCAGAGGATCAAATCTTATAAACAAGATGACGTAGTAATAAGCAATATGATTTTGTAAAGGAGAGACTACTGCAGCCAAACTCTAGCTGTCTTGACACAGCTACGGGTTTAGTGAATTTAATTTATGAAGACATGCATATACCCCCTTATCTAAAGTGAATAGCGAACTGGACATATGCTTTCAGGCTAAAGCTAACATTAGAGTGCAGACAATACTGACTGACAGAGCATATTAATGGTAGCAGAACACTGTCTTTATCCTGCACAATGTTAACAGCTGCCATAAATGAGTTTTGATGTATAGCCAATGTCAGATTTAATTATAAAATCTTTTTAGGCTGAGTGGAAGTATCAATTAACATGTTTATGCTGAGGCAGCTAGAAACAATAGAAGCTATTGCCCTGGTAATGCTGGATGGGCTAAGTGGCAGTGCCTGACAAGCCAGGTAGGCTGAGCAGCTATCTGACTGTAAACATAGGAGATATGAGATATTTTGGCATGCTCTGTGTGTATAAGAAGAGAAGACCAGCATACAGTAAGGGAGACAGTTATTGGAAACAGAGAGACAATACACTCTTGGGGTACAGAACTCACTAGAGACATCTGCTGCTATAGGATTTTGTGTGTGCTCCTTGAAAATACACAAGGTCACACTAAAGAATATACCTGATTTATATCCTCCATTTCTGAGGTTACTTTTATAATGCTATCACCAGGGACAGACAGCATTTGCTGCTGGAGATAGGAAAAAATAGATAGTGGTTCAAAGAGCAGCTCTAAGAAGAGGAGGAGGAGGAAGAAGAAATAACCCATCTAGAATGAAGGTTTTAATATCCAGTATTTCTGAAACTACCAGGGCTAGAAATGAGAGCTGCATACAGTCACAAACCCATTATTTTCAGCTTTCAGACAGGGTGGCCTACAACATTAATCTCTCCTTCTAGCAGTTCCAAAATAGTCATCTACAGAAACCAGGAAGGAATTGAAAAGGGAGTCTGGGCACAGGCTGGTTATCATAATCTTTAGATGTGAGGGTCAGGTTGTGATCTTTTACATCCATATCATTCTGTGTAGCAGCAGTTCTCAGATCCCAGGCTGAAGTTCACAGATCAGCAGTGGTCTGAGGCCTGTTACTGCTGCTGCACAGAAGTACATTTTGGCTGAGTACATGCATTTAAAAAGCCTGAGCCTGAACTGATTCAATCTTTGCAGGTTAATCTAATCTGCATAGACTGAACCAATTTGCAAGTGAATAGACACTCACTTCTGATTCTGGAAATGCAGCCACATGTCTGCAGTGGCTCAGGCTAGAAGCCCGGGGAGGGGGCATTAGAGTGAGCCCTCTCCTCCATTCGGCAGTAGCCATAAGGCTGAATGGAAGCTGACCAGGTGTTTTTGGGGGGGGGGGGTGCGGTAGGGGCACGTGGCCATGCCCTGGCAGACCTGAGTATGATTGGGGAGGGATTTAAACCCCTACCCTGGCCTGCAGGGACCCCAGCTAGAATGTGCCTGGAGGGTGAAGGGGGAAAGAACCCTTGCCAGGGTTGTCCCCGAGGGTGGGGCATAGCCAGGGCAGTGCCTCAGGCAAAGTGGGGGTGGAGGGGTAGGGAGGGGGATTAAACTCCCCTGTCTCCCCTCTCTTGCACAGGCTGGCCTGGCTCTGGCCACACCCCCTGCCATGCAGGCAGCCAGCAGGGGGGAAAGCCAGGCAGACCCCAGCTGGGGTCCCCATGCCCATGGGGAGAGGACAGACAGGGGAGTTTAGTCCCCCTGAGCCTGTTGGCCCATGCCTACCCCCTCCAGTCCAGCAGAGAAAAGTCTAGCAGAGGCTGTTCTGCCCCCACCAGGCAGACTGGGCTGTGCCAGCTGGGTTTCCCACCCCCACCCCCTGTCAGCCAGCCCTCACTGCTCCAGCTAGAGAGCAGGGAGACAGGGCCAATCCTGTCTTGTTCTAGCAGATAGCATAGCCCAGGGCTGCAAAGCATGCTGGGATGCTGGTGGCCTCTGATTGAACTTGAACCAGGAAGGAGTCTGGGACAGAAGTTCCATAAATGGGTTAGACCTAAATCATTTAAGTCTGATACTATATTCAACCAGGTTTATCTTAAACCAGTTTCGGGCATTTTGAAACTGGTTTGTGTGCACTGGACGTCTGTTGTGTTACAAGTTTAAACCAGTTTCTGATCACTTAAACTGGTTTATTTGTAACTCCTGTCTCAAGCCTTTGAGAATCAAGCAGTGAAGATTAGAAAATGACTCATGAGTCAGGAGAGGATTTACTGGTTTCAAATCAATCAGAAGAGTTAGAAAACTGAAGAATGGTTGTTCCACACTGGTAAGAAGCTGGTATTCCCATGTTTCTCCTGTTGACTGTCAGTCATTCTTTGGAGTCTCAGGTTTCTGACTTGTTCTGTAGACTAGCAATGATTTTGTTTTCTACCCTCTCAGGTTTCTGGGTTTTATAACACAGCAGCCTTGCTTCATTCTGCTATGCTGAGTCCAGCTTCTTGTCCTGATAATGACATAATAAGATGTCACTGTAGAGTATGTGAGGCTTCTTCAGAGAAGGATTTAACCTTTTGCAAAATGAGGATCGGGTTAAAAATAAAGTTAAAGCTGTCCAGCGTGCTTTCCTGTAGATAAAGGTAACATAATACTCTGGGGAAAAGAGGAAGTAAGCATAGCACAGAATCAGGCTAGAAAAATCCTGGGTAGAGAACCTGTAATGCAGAAACAAATAGGAAGTGACAGCAGCTAACAAAAAGGACCTGAGCTCACAATGAGGTGCTGCAGCAAAAAGCAAATATTATTCTGATATGAACTGTACACACTGTGGACTTGCCTGCAGGCCAAGGGTGGTAATAATGCCTCTTTGTGTCATATCCATACAACCATATTTGGAGTACAGTGGAGCATTTTGAGATGCTTAATTTTAAAAAAGCGTAATTTTCTTAAAAGAAGCCGAGGATGAATATTACAGTGAAAGGGCTAAAATGTGGGACTGATGGTAGAGATACTCAGGATCAGAGTTTGATTTCATTCACTGGAAGGGTCTTATTATGGATTTTTGAAGGTGTGATAGATCAGGGTATATCTATACTGCAGAACCAACTGTTTAACCAAGCTAGCTCAGGTACCAAAAGCAATGTAGTCATAGCAGTATGCAGCTTCTGTGCAGTGTAAATTATACCATTTAGAGCCCCGTACTGCTGCAGTTAAATTGCTTCTAGTACCCCTGCTGGCTTAGGTATCTCTACACACTGCAATCTAGAGTTCAGGGAATCCGCAGCCACTCAGTGGTCCAAAGGACAGAGTTGTTAGCACAAAAAATTGCTTTCAGCAGGGGTAGCACATTGCTGAGGAGCTAATACTAACATTCAGTCAAAAGCAGTTGGCCACCTGAAAAGAAAAGGCATGTTGCAAATTTAGATTTGGTGCCATCAGGTCTGTCTCCTGTGTAACTGCAAAACTGTTTGTCACAGCATTTATTTCAACTAACTGGTCTCTGATGGCGCAAGATGCTTATTCTGACTCCAGCATCTCCCTCACACTTGCATAAAAGGAGTTCTAATGTCTTGTAGGTAAATGACAAGATGCAGAGCAGAGGAACCGGGGAAGCAATTTCTGTTCTGAGGAAAAAAGTGGGGCAAAGAAAGGACATGCTAACACTTAGCATAGACAGACATGCATGTGAAGTGTTCCAAATTTGAAGTGTTTGGAGGCCACTCCAATTTGGAGGGTCTCAAATTCGGTGCACATGAGCACTGTGTATGATCCCCACCCCCAGAGCACTACAGAATGGCTGACAAGGCATGCAGTGGCGGGGCTTTCCAGCCAAGGGCACGGAGAATAGAAATGCCCGCATTCCTCAGCCTCTGGAGGACAGCCAAGAAACAAGGAAGTGTTTACTTCCCTTGCCTGTCTGCCCTGCTCTCCCCCACCCTCAAGGGGGAGAAAAGCAGAGCACTGTGAGTTGCCAGAGGACTGATCAATTCTGCTACATTCTACCAGAGCATGCACAATATGTTTCCAAAAGTATTTTTGCACTGCAAAGATGCTCCTCTTTTTTGAGGGTCATTTTTTAAGGACTTCTTCAGCCTCAAGCATCTGCAACTTCACAGCTTGTAGCACTTCAAAGGCACTTGGAGTACTTCAAATAGCATGTTTGTCCGTGACTGTTCTTTCTTATAAATAAAGGAAACTATGTTAAAAGCCTAGCCCTGAGGAAAGATCTGTCCAGGTAACTGATTGTGTCCTTGGTTGTAGAGATTTCTAAAAAAAGGTTAAGAGAAATGGTTCATGTTTAAGGCTCAGTTAAGAATATCATCTGAACCCCAAGTGTTTTATAGGGCTGTATTGTCTACAGTTCCATGGAATACTGCCCAGAAACAGGATTCTTGAGGCTTATTCATTTCATTTGTGGTAGTAAATCCATCCCTCTCTGTTTATAGAATTAGGAAAACAACTAAGACCTGGTTCATCTACTCTAAACTTCTCCTTTTCTGCCATGAACCAGCATTTGTTCTTTGCTGATGTTTGCTCCTGTGAATGGGCTCATTTAACAAATGTAACTTTGCATTGCCAGAACACGTAGATGAATCATCTAATTAAATGTAAAATATGATGTGCAAAGTATGAATGTGTACACTGGTTGTGTTTTGTGTTTTTAAATGTCTTGAAACAACCATATGTTATTATCTTGCCTGGTTGTTTTCCTAGCTCTTTACCTTTGGTTGGAGAGAAGACATCCGCCCTGGGGAACCTCTTCACACTAGGAAGTTCTGCTTCGATACCATTTCACAGAGTAGCCCTGTCACACTGTATGACTGCCACGGGATGAAGGGCAACCAGCACTGGAGCTATCGGAAGGTTGGAGTCACTTTGGGTCATTTTAAGAGGTTCAAGTCTGTACTGTATTTAGAGACGGTTATATCTGTCCACCTAAAATAATTTAAAATCCATCATGATTTATTCCAATTCCACTTTAAATGGATTCTCTGTAGACTGTGTTTCTTTTCAATGCACACCGTGTAAGTTTGCAGTTTTTTAGGTCAAGTTTAAATGAATATGGATTTGATCCAACACAGAGTGAGCTGCATATTCCCTGAAAAAGCCTTACTATTTTGGCACTTCCAGACATGCATGTCATTTTAACAATAATGCCACTGAGAATATTTTTATTCACTGTGACAGCAGTAAGAAATGCTGTTCATGAATTAAATGTTATCATTTTGCTGTACTTAAAAGATTACAATTAACAGCTCAATCTAAAAAAACCCCCAAACTCCTCCCCACCAAACCTCCAAAACAAAATAAAAACAAAAGAATTCACATTAAAACACCACTGTAAGCCTCCAAAAAGTAGGGATTTAAATGAGATGTAGGTGTCATTCTTATCTGCTAAATTTTAGCCTATTTTTATGTATCTCAAAAAAAGGAGGCGCTTATGCTGGAAACTGTGTCAGACCTTAGTTCAGGGCAAACAAGCCTATAGGAACACTACCAGGATTTCAAATGACATTGTTAATGAAAGGTTCTTATATATATCTAACTTAGTTAGTTTGTAAGGTGAAAATCTATCCTGCTGCCTCATTGTTAACAGTAACAGGTTAAACCCGTTCATTGCTGCTCTCACTTGTAATCTGTGCTGTGATAGATCATTGCACTATTCTTCTCATCCACTCTTTATCATCACATAACCATCATCCCCGTATTCCCATGTTTACTGGAGCTGAGTGTAATGGCCAAGATTGGACAAATCTGCTGGATTTTCTAGTATGAAATGAGACATTGTAGTGAGCTTAACTATAACGCTTAGAAACAGGTTAGCTACGTCTGCTATTTTCCTAAGGTATCTAATTATTGACTTTTGCCATTTGATCCAATATTTACATTGCATTCAGATCCGGAAATGTGATCTCTTCACAGCTAAGCTGGCATTAATAATACAGCTAGAGAAGGCATGGGCCACCTTTGTGGGTAAGACCCAGTAGATGGCCAAAGAAATAACAGTATTGTAAAAAAAATCTTTAGTTAAGTCCCATGTCTAGCTTTGTTTTTCTTATCTAGAGGATTCAAATCATATATAAAAAGTCTAAGTACAAGGTGAATTTATAGCTGATTTATAACTGATTAAAAATCCTTCGATAGTGAAAATGTGAAATATTCAAAATTAACTAACACAAAAACAAACCTTGGTTGTTAAAAGGAGTAAAATACACAAATATTGTGTATTGTTTAGCCCTAAACCATGAGGTTGAGGAGCCACATCAGCATAGAAAATGAATGGATAAATATATTCCTTTTTCTCTGAGATAATTTTTAAAACTTTGCTTGAATATGTATTAAATATGCTTTGCTTGCCTTTCACTTGGGTTCTTTTTCTTCAGCTGAATCTACATGAGAAAATTTGCCAGTAAAGTTTTACTAGCAAAATCCTTTTAGTGTGGATATCTCTGACTTTAACAAAAAAAGTACTGGTTCTCCAAGGGTAATAAGCCATTCCAGTGAAAGTGCTTTTATGTCAATGTATCTGTATCTAAATTAGGGTTTTTGCCAACCTAGATATGTCACAAAAAATCACCTCTCTAATCGCTACTGCTATGCTGGCAAATGTTCCTAGCATAGACCTAGCCACGGTACTTTTAAAGTATTTTTTTTTAATTTTAAACTACTTTTTCAAAGAGCATAAAAAGAATAAGCACGTACAGTTAAACAACAGCCCCTTTTGAAAAAACAGATCATGCTACTCCATTCCACTCCTACATACATACACAGCAGCTTCCTGCTGATTGTGCCCTACCACCCTTGCTTGTAATGATTTCTGTTTCCTATAAAGTGCAATTTCAGTTTTTGTTCTTAATTTTATAAAACCGTAATTGGAGCCAGTTTTTACCATGCTGACATAACCGGTCCTGGAAAACTAGGACATAGGAAGTTTTCCATGCTCTAAGGATCAGTTGCTTTTGCAGGCCACTTTTGAAATAATTTGTAGGATTATTCATGTGTTATCATTACTTTATGCCATAAAATAATTTCTGAATCAGATGGGAATATAAAATTCTACCCAAAATGTCTAATATTTGGACACAGGCAAAGAATATGTCAAATAACTACTGATTCCTACACTATCAACACTATTGCCTGATGTGCTACAGTTGAACAGTAAATCTGTTGCCTGACTTGGTAAATTATTATTTTATTATAAATTAAATTCTATGATTAAACAATCATTTACCATGAAAGCATTTGCATATTTTTGGCACAATCCAAAACATTTTTTTCTTAATCAAAGAACACAGCATACCCATCTCTCTCAAAACACTGGAGTTACCAAGTAGGACTAGCCCAAGTAACAACATACATAATGTGACTGAAAGGAGGAATCTCTATTGGAAATCAGATATCAGTGCTGGAAGCAATAGAAGAGATGAGATAGGTAGGTAAATATATCAGGGGCTCTTAGAGAAGTAATCATACAGATAATCTAAAATTACAGGAAACTTCAAGTTTTGATAGCTTCCCAAGATAAAAACATTCCATAAGCATGAAAAGTTAACTTGTAAATGCTCCAGATTTGAAACTGCAAAGACCCTGACATTTTCCATTTCTCCCAGGGAAGAGACCTGCCCTCGATTTTTATTTTAGCATCACTCCAGATGGATGAGTAATAGAATAATCCTGATACAGCATGATTCAATTTATGTGCTGTAGCCCTTCACTGCCATTTGTAGCACTTCTACAAGTACCAAAGTGGGGACTGATTTAGTACATCTTGAAAAAAAAAAGTTGTGAAAGATCAAATTCATTATGCTATAATTCTATTCTGAGCAATGTCACAGACCAATGTTCCCTCTGCACAGAACAGGTACAAAAGCAGTACAGTTTGCTCAGATTGCCCCTGATAGCACTTCAGGGACAAATTGTGAGAGCAAATTTTCTCCCTGGTGCCCATTAAGTCTGTAGTTTCTTCTGCTGAGACTGCCAAAGCGGGTGTCATTCAGATGATGGTTTTTATCATGTACACACCTGTCCAGCAGAAACTGTGCTGAGGCTACCAACTCATTTCAGATAAACTACTGCAGCCATCAGATGATAATGACTTTCAGTCACTACCGACCTTGGCCACAGTTAAGTAGTGACCTAGAAGAAAGTGAGAGGTTTCTTGCCTCGTTACCAATTCCTTGAGCTGTCCAGGCCTGCTCTATGTCCATTATCTTATGAAAAAGGTTCACTTTATAAAGTAATAATTGGACTTGCTCACATGACGTTTAAAAATCAATTTATTCTTCTCACATAGGACTGAATTCTAAAAGAGGGTTGTTGTCACTCTTTATTATTACTATGAAGGAGGGATTTATACCTATGCCTCTCTTACTGCAAATGGAAAATTATATTTTGGGGCATGTACTACTGTTCCCCCTTACAGTTCTGAGTCTGTGTCCATTCATCTCAATGACAGCAGCAAGCTCTGACCTTAGGTCAAAGAAAGGTAGAGCTAACACTAGTACACAGTTAAGTCAAAAAGAAGCTTTCCAGTGGTAAACAGCTGTTCTTAAAGGGACATGATCTGCCTCCTAATTTTCAAACCTTTCAGAAAGGAAGTAGGAGCAGTGCTTAATCCAAAAATTATACCTATAGCAAACTCTACACAGACTAACCCAGCAGCGTACTGGCTTTCCTGGGGAAGGCTAGAATGCTTGTACTTCACATCATTTCCCCATTGAAGCAAGGTGTTTTCTCCTCGTTTGCAGCCAGGATAGTCCCGTTTCAAAGGATCCTGATGTCCTGAAGCACTAGGGGCCAGGTTGTGGCTAGTCCTCATGCAAGTCTGTAAGGTGAGGAAGAACATAAGAAATTGTCATTTCCCAAAATCCAGGGGGCCAGCTACAGTAACAGTCACTGTGCTCTCCTGAATGCAAGGACACATGGTGCTGGTCAACCTGTCATGGCAGGGACAGTGAAGAGCATCCCCTCTACTCCTTTTTTGCAGTGGCTACCACTACTCTTACCACCCACAAAAAAAAAGAATTACGAACCACAGCTAAGGGGCTTGTGCTAACTCACATCCCCTATAATAATCGGATAATACTATCTAGCCCTGTCTAGAGTTCAGGATTCTTGAAAACTGAAATATCCCATCTGATTACAAGGATGCACAGGCTGAGGTGGGGAAGCCAGGTGGGAATTTGCCTACTGGTGATTCAGAAATAGCCAGCAGGTCTCGTTTAGTTGTCAGCCCTGCTGCTGCTGCTTGAGAACTTTTTGTTACTTCAAAGCATATTCTTTAGAAAAAGACTGCATTCTCCTATTATCTATGTAGGAAAATATACATGTGAGTCATGCAGATATACACTAAATCTCCTAGGGCCTGAATTGGGTGTCATGCTCTTAAATGTGGTTTTGTTCGTTGTATGTACTGAAAGTATAGAGGCCATATCAGATTAAGGCCTGCCTAGCTCCCCATAAAATCCAACTTGTCTGTAATTTCTTTTGAAGGTGGAGTTTTTTAAGCGAATGAAAAAACTGTTTTATGTTTGTTGTTCTGCTCTCCAAGCACTGTTGCAGGGTGCTTTATTAACCATATTTATTTATTAGCAGTATGATTTTCTTTCTGTTACTCTCTTTCTTCTCTTCTTTGTGACTGTACAAGTGTTCACATCCTGGATTAGTACTGATTGTTGGCAGAAGTATGCCTGGCACAGAGAGGGAGAAACCTGGATGTAGTTATCTGGGGCAGTTGGAAGCATTATTTCAACAAATGCAAAAAGTGTTTTATTGTACTGTCATCAGAAACTTTCCAACTATCTAGTCAATCCCACACCAGACACACAAACATAAACAAATACATTAGAACTATTCAAGCCCTCAGTTAAGATGGACTTCAGTGTATTCTTGGAGGCAATATAGCTGGAATTCATCAGTGCAAACCAAACTGTCAAAGACCAATCTTTTCCCATTGGCTTAAGTGACTTTTAAGTCACTTAAGAGCGTTAAGTGACTTAAAAGTCCCAGATGGAATTTCTGGTGATTGTGTTTAGAAAAAGTCCCCAGTCCTGTATCTAGACCATCCACCACAACTCTGTGTTAAATGGTGATTATTTCTTCCATCCCCTCTCCATCAGGTGTGCCCTGCACCCCTGTTTAAAATGCACTGCTCCAGAACTTCTAGCCATATAGTGGAGAAATCAGGCAGCTTTTCAGCCACACATTTTGAAATGAATGTATGAAGAATGTATAAGGAACTTGGTATGTAAATTTTTGAAAAGCCATTTTTACCTTTGTTTTGCACTGTATGGTTGTGGATCGAAAGACCACAGGCCAGCTCCAGTTTCTTTCAGGTCCCCAGTTTTCTGAAGTAAAATGTCCAAAGAACCCACTCCGCCATCTACACATCCCCAACAATACTCAGTTTATTACTCCAGGTTATTGCATAGAGAATTACTATCAAACACAACATCATTTTAGCCAGGGTTTTGTCAATCTAAGTTCTAGAAAATGACAGCATTTTAATCATTTACTACAATTGTTTTGTTTTGTTTTCTTCCTCATTCCCATAGGACAAAACTTTGTTCCATCCAGTAAGCAACGGCTGCATAGATTGCAACCCGGCTGAGAAGAAGATTTTCATGAACAGATGTGATCCTTTATCTGAAACTCAGCAGTGGATTTTTGAACATATTAATATGACTGTTTTAGAAAAATTTAACAGCAAGGGCAGTTCCTAGGGAAAAAAACAGACGATTACATATAGATTGCAAACTACATTTTGGCCAGCATCTGGGTCGAAGGAGTCAGGAATTAAATTTCCTAGATCCAGGAAGTCTGTTCTGAGGATTAAGAAAATGCCACGGCAAAGGCCAATGGGCTGTCATTATGGATGTACAGAAGAACTTGGCTGAGAGCCTCACCAGATGCTGCTGAGAACTTCAGGCTGACAATTCCCTTGCTGGTCAAGGGAAAACTTTATTTAAATAAGTGTTTCAAAACCTTCTAAGTTAATAAAGTGAAACAAAATTCTAGAGTTTCTCAGGTCAAACCCTGCTGTAATGAGTAGCTATGAATGGATGCTATTATTTGGGGTGGGTATATAGTGTGCATGACTGCCACGGGAACCTGCAGAAATCACAGGTTTAGAATTTACCAAGCTGGTGGAATGTTAACAGTGTCCCAGCACTCCTGTCACTCTCTTAATAAAGGTTGGGTTATGCAGGTTTAACCCTTAGAATTGCTGCAGATCATTTTAAACTACACCCCATTACATTCCTTTCATTACCAAAATGAAAATGGTAGAAATCTTAGGGGTTAGAATTACGTTATAATGAAGCATGAAATAGACTGTAAGATGTCTACATCCCATTTCACTCCTGCATTTGAAAAAAAAAAACCTGATCAAGCAACTAAATCAAATTTCCATACATAATGGGATCTACCTAACATTCATCTGCTGTGACTCAAACATGAGTAAGTTAAGAATCAAAAGATCAAATCTACCAAATCCTTACTAATCATGCAGTAGTGGATATATCACCAATAACAGCAGCACAATGCAAGGTTTGTGGAAAGCATACTTTTCCAGTATCTTTAATAAAGTTCCATTTAAATAAAATTAAGATAGTCACAGAAGCATTGAGAATAGCAAACTAATTGTTTACTATATGCCAGGATAGGCATATAGCATTGGTACACTGCCATCAGCTACAAAAATTGTTGGCTCCCTGCAGCATATTTTATAGGATCTGCAGAGCTAATCAGAGATTTCTAGGAGATGGAGGTAAGGGGAAGAATTTCTGCAAAACTAGTTAGATGTTTTGCAATAACTTGATGACATCCATAGTGGAAATTGCATGAATTTGCCACTGTTTTGAGCTAACAGCTTTGTATATTTCTGGGTTGTGGGACAAACAAAGTGAAAAAAGAAAAAGCTCAAAAAAAAAGTATTCTGACTATCTAAGGTAGCTCTAGTTTCCTTATGTTGGTATCCATTATGGAAAATAGTGTCCTTCAAATCTTTTATATCTTTAATATGGTGGAGAGGAGGAGAATTGGGTGGGTTAATACAGCTTGGAGAGACCTGTTTTTCTTCCTCAGTAGAAAGTGATGTGTACTAATATGTAACACACAGTGAAAGGATTTGGGGACTGCTAAAATTAATAGCACATTTAAGTGGCCTGGTCTTACTTGAATCCTGACGAATGCACTGTGAATGCAGACAATACATCTTACAAGAGATGGCCATAATAGCACTTTTCACTTTCAAAAATATCATGTATAAACTTGATCTGTAAATTCTGATTGTTAGTAATGTGGCTGGCAAACCAAACTGTTCATGTTTAAACTACCCTTCCTGAGAGTCTAGATTGATTTTCAGCTGTGTGTATGAAGAGCAATGGTTGCAGCTGCAGGATGAGTATGATATCCATGCTTGTGTGAAGTTTTATGACAACTTCCAAATTGTAGGTTGTAGGGACTTTTTAGGAGGAGCACGAGAGATCTTGGAGCATTTAGGATGCATGTTCTGGAAAATTAGTTGTGTGAAATTCATCTGTATGTTGAACCCTTGCTTCAAGTGAGTAAAGATGTATTTCAAATGTTCAAGTAGCAATCTGCCTGTAGGTTAGACTTTTCATATTATGGCATTGTTTAGATTTAACTTGAAGACACTGCACTGCACAATGGAAGAAAATTGATTTAACCTTAGGCTCTCTCATACCTCAGTCCAGCCAAAGTTGATGAAGTTGTCACCAGAAAGAGTTTGAGATTTTTGTTAGCTACTAGTACATAGACTGGGCATTACAGACTGTGCATCCTCTCAGCTGCAAGACTCCTGGCACAATTTATTTGCAGCTCAAGCATAAAAAAAAAGGTTTGAAAACTGAAGAAAAATAGATGCCTAGAATGTAGAAGTGAAAATGAAATCTCCAAGATGCCTATTTGGTCTTGCCCAAGATGCTCAAAGTACTGGAAGCAGTACTCTATATCTTAGATATAAGAACTACTGGAGATCTACCTAACCAGGCTCAGCAATTTACATAATACAAAACTTTGGTGGGGTCATATCATTCAGTGTCTGAATGCAGCCTGATCAGTGAATTTTGAAAATATTTACTAGAAACTAAACTGCAGTTGTGGCAAAGACATTCTGTGTCTCTCACTGCCCTGCGTACCACTATCCAAAAATTTACACTGCCACAGGAAACCTTCCTGTTACTTGCAGTTAGTCAAGGCACATAAATGCTACAGCCTTTCTAAACTCCATCACTTGCCATGGAACAATATTCCACATTAGTGAGATTCAGATCTTTGAACAGAACATCAGTGCGCTATAATAAATGCTTTTTTTTTTCATTTTCTAGAAAAAAAATTGTGTACCTTAGCAGAAAATTTATAAGGAATCCTGTTACAAGTCTTGTGTAATGAAAAAGACACCCTGAATGAACAGAACATGTTTATTAAGACAAGGGCCCACTTTAAGGAGATCTTACTAAGCACTAACTGTGTTTTATTTTTTGATGACTGAAATTTTGAATATTTAGCACAATAAGATCTATACAGTGAAAAGAACATTATCTGGTATGATCCATGACTCGTCAGACAATAGAGAATCACCAAAACATTTTGGCTTCATCACTATCTCTCGGAAAAAAATGAAAGGGAGAAAAGTTGTACCACATATGCACACGCAACCAAAAAGTGTGGCATGCAAATCAAGAGGACAAAGGCACTCCAAATTGTGTCTTATAACAGTTGTAGCAGATGTTTAACATGAGATATACTGGCAAAAATGAGAGTACCTTTAAAAAGAACTTAATACAAATAGACATCTATAACTGTGAGGCGAATCCTGTCTTCCACTGATTTCAGTAAGGTTTTATGATTAGGGACCTACCAAAATCAAGGGGGCAGGTGGGTGATTTTGCAGGCCAATCACTTGCTTGCTGCCATTTTTGTGTTATTTTGCAGTGAGCTCCCCTCTCTCCCCCGCCTCCCCCGCACACACACATACACAGTGTTGACTGGCTATGGGCCCTGGCGGTAGCCCTGGTCCTTGTTACTGATTGGCTGAGGGTTGTTCTTCAGGCAGCCCCATCCATCGCCACTGATTGCCCAAAAGCACTGGCATTCATGCAGTTTTGCCCCTTGTTGCTGATTGGTGCAGAGGGGTGGGGCCTCATGAAGGGCAGCCCTTTTGGCCAATCAGCAGCAGAAGGAGGAGAGGGCAACTAACATCTCAGCTCCCTCTCTGTTTGCTGGGAAGCCATGAGAACTGGGGAGCCAGCATTTTATTTTCAGTAAGCCCCGCTCCTGCTACCCAGCAATTCTGCCAAAAGTCACAAGGAATGCTGTTTTCATGGAAACCACCTCAAATTGCAGTTTCCATGAAAAAAAATTTCAATTTGAGTAGGTCCCTATTTATGACTGATTTTATGTTTAGAAATTCTGCAAGCCATCCCACAGCTTTATCCTTCAAACCCAATCCTATAAACATTTGCATGATTGCTGGGTACGTTCTACTGCCTTAATTGCACCCAGGGACCCTGCCAGAATATTCAGCTGCAGCTTGTGGCTCTCTCAAATGAGACTCAGGCCCTTAGAAAGCTGCTATAGAGCTATCTTTTTGTTAATTACTGTTAAAAATGCTATAAAATATTGCTTTGTATCACTTCAAAAACACTATTTACAATTGGTTCTATGTGTATTTTGGACCAGGTCTTCAGGAGGTGTAAACTGATGTTTCATTGATTTACACCACCTGATGATCTGGCCCTACACCTTTTGTGTTTTTCAACACACCTTCTTTTGGGTTTGCATTACATGTACATAGAAACAAAATTGTTATTTGATAAGAGCGTATTGCAACTTGTCATTAATTCTTCACTTTATGGGCACTACAGTCTATTTGCAACATTGAAATTGACTGGTGCAGAAGTTAGAGCAGGGGAGATATGATCGCAGTTGAAGAAACTGAAATAACTAACATGTGCTGGTAAAACTTTTAAATCACACTTGCTTTCATGAGTACATCCAAAGTGTAGTGGGAAAAAAAAGAAAAGGCATGTGAGCACCATTGTTCCTAAATAGTATGATTTTCAAATGTGTCCAAGAGCATCAGCAGCTGTTTAATCTGTCAGCCTGACTGACATGTCGGCTGGCATCTTGCTGCAGAAGTCCTGACATTGTGACAAGATTTCATTATTTATTACTTGTGATCTGATTTCACAAATTCAGGTTGTTTTAAGTTTTTTAATAGCACGCTATAATGTCATAGTGTATGTCTAGCCTGAATAAATTAGTTTATACATTTATGATCTTTAAACATTAAATGATCTTTAAACATTAAAATGCTAAATCTTCAAAACTAGTCACAGTGATATAAGCAATCGCTATGTGCTAGATATAAACTAGCCTAGTAAAATGACAGGTGCCTCCATCACATAAGTTCTATCACAATTGATATTAGTTTGCATCCTTGCTGGCAGTCTCAGGAGATGACTGAATTAGCATTACCCTCTCAGCCTGTCCAGCAAGGACTGGCTTGAAAGCATGTTAGCAGGGTAGTACTGAGAGGTTTGCAGTGTTATTGTGACCCATATAGTACCATTTTTTGTGAATAAAAGGCTTTAGTCTCTGCTGATGTCAATCCAGCATCTTTTTGTGAGTACACAAACTCTACATGGTATCTTCATTTCAAATTTTCTGTTAAGGTGGCTACAAGAACTGCTTCAAAGCTTTGAACCTTACAGACTGACTTGAAGCTATTTTATTTGCTAGCTGGTACTAGACAAACAGTACTACTGCTTACAAACTAGGCTGGCTAAGACCAAGCTAAGACACCTAGCTAACCTTCCAATAAATGTTGTTTCTGTTAATACAAAGAGTACAAAGATCCCAAAATGTTATCCTTGTTTATTATAAAGTCATTGTCTCTGAAAATGATCTTACAGTGTAGTCAAATGAAGAGTTGCATTAACTTTTAAGTAGAGGCTGATGGTGCATATGTGGTTTAACATGAGAAATACCTTACCATTTTTGGAGATACCAAAGGTTCACCAAACTTTTTGTTCCCAAATAATAGTTCTCCCCTGGAAAACTCTGGATGAATCAGTAAACTATTTTAATGGATTAATCATTTTACAGTGTTTTCTAGTTAAGGGTTTTATTCTGGAACTGAACTGGATTTGGTACACCTATGGCTAGTTGCTGGCATTATTTATGACCATGTTTAATAACCAACATGGCTCTTTTTGTAACTCACAGATGAGTATTGTAATCCTACAATACTCCCCTGCTGGACTCTTAAAATTGTGTGACAGGATTTCTGCATGCTGATGGGCTGACAATCACTATCTGTGAGTGCTGCTTCAAGAAGCTGCCTTTTTAACCTGACCATTTGAGGAAATGTTGGTGATATCTGTCTAACTATCTTAAATATTTATGAAGTTCCAATCATCTTATTATTGTTTATTATCTCAGTAATGTTGTAGGTAAGAAAAGATGGTCCTTGCTCCAAAGTTCTTACAACTTGATTTCAGACAACAGAAGAATAAAGACAACAGGAAAGAGGTGGGGAAAGAAGCTAGTAAAGCAATAAAACTAAGTAATGATGTTTATAGCATAGTAAAATAGAGTTGGGGGTTTTTAAAGTAATGTACAAAAATAGTTGTCTATGCTTATTTGCTTCTTGATGTAGAAGAGGATATATGAATCGGGAAAAAGTAATGGCCTTATGGACCAGGCCTGAAAGGAAAGCTTTTGTTTAGCAAGAGACATGGGAAAAGGCACAGTGACAATGGTTGGAGAAGCAGAAACCGACAGGGTATGATGGCTGGCATAATGAGTAGTGTAGAGAAGTGAAAGAAGGTATTTATGGGACACATTTAGATAAATAATGCTAGTATATAAATGACATTTGCAAGAGTGATGGAAAACTTGGCTCTCACCAAGTTCAACCTTATTCTTGATCTTTTTTAAAGGATGAACTGATATAATTAAAGTAAGCTTTGACACTTCAAGCCTGAGACTCCCAAACTGTACAGAATCACAGGCAAAACAAAATTTTAATATGTCTGCAGGTCAGCCCTGAACATCCTGATCTGATTGGCACAATAAATGATTAGGTATAATCTACCCAGAAGCCCCAAATGGTACCAGAATTAGAATAAACTCTCTGTTTTCTCTTGTAGCATGGGATCAGATGGGCTTTGGATTCATTCGGTAAAATAGACAGGTTGGTAACCTAGAGGAATGAATGACAATAAAGAACTCAAATTAGAAAAATCAGGGATTGTGAGTTGGAACCGAGAAAGTTATGAGGCTGGATAGTGAAGTTATCACTTGCCAGTTTAGTTAGAGAGGGGGAGGACCATGGGTCAAGTAAGCTTTGATATTTCCTGGATGTAAAAGGGTGTGGAAAGGGACATTCGAAGATCAACCATTGGAAACTCCGCATCCCTGGGCACTGCCTTTGTGGGGTGGCACAAAACAGTAGAATAACATGGAGTGGGGCAGGGACCACCAGCCTCAGGTGCCAATTTTGGTAGGGGTGCCAGAATTGTGCCCCCACCCCCACAGTGCCCATACCCTAGCAGCAGAAGCAGCCCCATGACATTGCACTTCCAACAATAGCCAGTTCACAGACCATGCTGCTGTTACAGGCCCAACATCAGGGTTGGGCTGGTCCTGCCATTCTCAGAATGCTCTGCCCCCCTGGGACTCAGAGGACGTTACACAGATTTTCCAGGAGCTGCTGGTCCAGATCACTACCAGTTAGCTCTTTGCACTTGCTGTCTGGAGCAAGAATATATACCGGTATGTTTCTCTCCCGGCATCACTTACTGGATCCAGGACCAAACAGACTCTCTGTATCAAATTTACACTCTGATGGGAGTTTGTTTTTATCCCTTTTTCCCCTATTCTCTTTATTCTTTTTCCTGATTTTCCTTCCTTCTTTCCTTGCCTTCAGATCTGTAGGATCCTGCCTATCAGGAATAATGATCTTTCTTTCCTCACTTTACAGCAGGGAAAAGGGATGTTTCTTCTCCATCAAATCCCTTTCCTGAGATAATAGTAACGGAAGCTACTTTGATCTCTGCTTGACTGGAGGAGCTTCAGCAGCTTACCATCAGCCTTAGGGACCCCCAGTCTCTCTGCCTGCAGCCTGTGCCCCAGACATGGTGAATTTATCCTGCTGCTACTTGTGCACAAGCCAGTAATTTATCAAAGCAATGATGCTGGGGATTTTCATCCTTCCAGCTCAGTCTCCCTACAGATCCTGTCTCTGACAGAACCACATTTTCCAATGCAACAGGACAGATGTTGTTGTATCTTTGAGACTGGACAGTTCCCTAGGCTGGATTAACAATATTTGATAGGAGGGATTCCACCTCCTGTCTCATCCTTAAATACTAGAATTGTATTCTAGAACTGGATCTGTAAATCCAGTGGAAAAGAATTGTGTAAAAATGGCAGTATCTTACTCAAATGATCTGCTTCATTGTATGTGTATTCACATCTGCTTCATTTGGTGACAAAAATAGGTGTGCATGAGTTTTGTACTTACTCCTAGTAACAGGGGACCGCCCGTGGCCCCTGTTCCAAGAGCTAGGAGAGAATGGAAGAATACTTATCAGAGGTGAGCCCACCATGCTTCGTGGATTCCCAATGATGTCAGACACTGAGAGGGAAATCCCAGCAACACAGAGGTCCTCTGCTGGAGCCAACGCTGATTGACCACCAGCTCAGAAGAACCTGTTGAAGAGAAAGCCAGCAGTGAGTCATTTACCAGAGAGAGGAAAGAGAGGCACCTGGAGGGAGCTGCTGAAAGTCGGTACAGAGGATTGATAGAGACTAAGGAAACGCTGGCCGAGTGAGGCAGGTTTGGATGGACCATGATGAACTTATAACTGTGGTGAGTCATCCAGGAAGACAAACCCAGAGAAGGGTGACAAGAGAAGCCTATCAGCAAGTGACCCAGATGTATAGTAAAAAAGACTGTGTTAGTAAAAACTGGGACAACTGGGAAAATGGGACTGGTATCAGAGGGAAGGGTCCAGAGGACCACAGACACCCCGAGGTTTAGAGTTGACTGGGACCCAGTTCCCTGGCAGGACTGTTACAGGGGAGACGCAGGTCCTAGACAAGGACAATTTTATAAATGGGAGACCCTCCCCTTGGGCCGGAGAAGGCGGGGAGAGAAAAGAGATCACCCATCTCAAGGAACAGAGGGAGGGTGTGACTGTTGAAAGAGCAAGCAAGGCTAACGACCCTCATTCCTGAGGAAGAGAGGCTCAATTAACTAGAATCACACTAATTCAACGCTGGTTGGGACAGGGCAGAGGGTAAGGGAGGTAGAGCCTGCGGCAGAAGCCAGAGCACCAATATCTTACCACTATTCTAGCGGTTGCCAATCTCCTTTCACATGTTATCTTTCTCCTAAAAAAGGGTGGTGGGCAAATGAGGAAGACAGTGATAAGAACAGCAGGCACCGAGGAGGCACCCGCCCACACTCCTGTTAACACTACAGCACCCACACAGCTACAGGAGAGTGAGCTGGATGCTTTTCCACACTCTGCATAATAAAAGAATGATACTGTACTAAGGCAAACCTATCACAAGCCACTGAAGAGTTAGAAGTGTAACTGAAAGGTGTTTGGCATCCAGAAGTTTTACTAGTTGCAATGAAGTAACCCATCAATGTGTGTGTGTGACCCATAGAGAATATGAGGCTGAGACAACCCCAGGTAGAAAAAGCCGTGTTTAAAATGGATCAGCTCTTGCTTTTAGCTTTAGAGTGCTAGAGTGTGTTCCTAGAGTGTCAGCCAAAACAGTAGCTGTCCAAGATGTGCAAGAAGCAAAGAACTCATCTTGGCTCTTGGAGCTCAAGATAAGTTTGCAGACTGGTAGTTAGAACAAGAGCTTTGTTAATCACAAACATAGAATATTTTATATGAAAATAACAGGATTACAAACAGCGTGGAACCTTGCAATATTATTTCTACAAAATCACTTCTGTGCACCTAATCTACCTGAGTAGAACCTTGGTCCTGCCCTTCCATTTAAGGAATTCCTGGGAGGTCTGAGAATAAATGCAAAATCTCCACATCTGAGTTGCTGAAAGGACCGATGTCTGAGGGGACATTCCTCACATGAAAGAAGAAGGTCTCACAGATCAACTCCAATTTTTGACTTCCACATCCTTGGCTTCCTGCCTTGTTACAGTGTAGACCTCCAAGCCACAGCCAGAGATACCTGGTTAAGGGACAGTGTTTGCATCTGAGCCCAGCCAATTAAATCTTCATAACCAAAAAGTTGACAGAATTTAACCAAGGCTCCAGTGGCTATTCCCTCCCTTTTCATGTCTAAGAAAATGTTGATCATATGACTATCCATCTTCTTCCTGTGGTGAAAAGCTGTATGCCTCAACCCTCTCAAAGTTTCTATAAATTCCTTTCTTGATTTCCTTAAGCAGTTCAACTTTGGACTAACTTTCAGTTGCCTGTGGGTATATGCATCATCTATTGAAGCTCTGTGCTCCACTGCTTTTTGGATAATGTGGTAATCCATACACCCATCTCTGATTTTTTAAAGCAATCAAATGCAAACTCCTCCCTGTGACTGCCATATACCTGGTACCCAAATGGCAGTTCTATCCAAAAAAAGCTCTTTGAATATCTGGGATACTTTCTTACAATCAAAATAGCTTCCTTGACATTGATCTCCTCTTCCATGAACATTAGTAAGGATACTTTTCTTCTGTTCTTTCAAGATTGTCCATCATATTACTCCTGAGTGTACCTCCAGCGTTCACTCAGCATTTCACAACATCCTGGAGAAGTATGCCCTGAGATACAAGTAACAGTGAAATTTAAAGAGCCAATGACCATGCTTGGAGAGAAATTTACTAATCCTACTCCCTTCAATTTGTAGGCAATGTTAGCCAGTGGTGTTCTAACCTGATGGATAGTCAGTCAAGAATAATTAGCAGGTAAGAGAAAGTTGTCTAATTTCCAAAGTGTTGAGAGTATAATGAACTTTGATTACCATAATTTGTTTAACATAGTTTTCTGAAATAATGGGAAAATACTATTTTTCGTATGTGTGTATTTAAGGTATTTGACAATGAACTATAAATAATAATATATATTATAATAATTGAAAACATACACTTCTGTGCTGACTAGTCTAAGATAGTTGGCTTAGATGTTATTTAATAACAACTGTAGATGCTCTGATCAGCTTACTGATGTATTAAAATAACATTTTAGTGAAAAGCTTATGGAGTTTACAGGGAGCACATGTCTGTAAGTTACTGGACTGTACTAGACTGTACTGAAGATCCTAAAATATGGAATAAAAATTGTACACGTCTGTTTTATATTAAATTGTATTAAATTATGGGATTAAAGAAAAATATTAAGTACAGTGTCCAAAAAATTACCATGAGTTGAATTAATAAATACCTCTCAGAAATCACAGCTGTCTGCTGTTCTGCTCTGCATGCTAAGACTGCATAGGCTTATGATCATCCCTAGGAACAGTTCAGAATATTCTGCTCCAAAACACACAAGCCTCTACTGTTAAGCTGAAAGAGAATCTCTTTTAGGTACATAGATATTAGAGGTAATATCCTGTGTGACTCAACTTCTGGAATAAGACATGAACATGTACTCTTGTATATCTTCCCTTTTTTTCAGCAGAGAGCAGTTGTACACATAGACTAACCTGAATAATATAAAATTTTTAAAAAGTGCAGAAAAGGACACATACGGCCTGCTTCTGATTGAACATGGTATATATTGGGAAATTTCTACTGACATCATGGGGTTACACCTGCACGGAGTCCAGTGAGACTTGAAACAGGGTTCACTGTGAAATTTAGGCCATGCCATAGTTAGGACAGAGCTTCCACTGAAGTGAGTGGAGCCAGAACTTCACCAAGTGTTATTATTTTTGCTTCCCTTTACTCCATTCAGTAGTTTGGGACATATTTATTCACCTCCAATGCCAATGAAGGTGAATAAAAGCAGGAACTGCCCTTCCCTTCCCAAGGGAGTTCCAACTTATATTTGCTCTCTTATAAAATAGAAAATGTACCTTCTTGTTGGAAATAGTTTTTTAGCCTACTGAACTAACTGCATATACTGAAAGGTCATAAACAGAGACAGCAGGAGTCAATCGTCTTGTCAAGGGTTTTTTTTTGCCTCCTTCTCTCTCCTTGTGCATATTTTAGAATTTATCTTTTAAGAATACAAAGTGATTTTTTTTTATTTACAATGTATAAGTCTATAACAGTAAGCTAAATTCAGCCCTGAGATCCACTGACTTCAGTGGAGTTACACCAGAGATTAATTTGGTGCAGTCTGTTTTGGTCAGCATTTGTTTATTGCAGCACTTTCCTGAAGCTTTAATTAAGCTGATATTGGTTTTCAAGACTTCTAAAAATAATAGATGACAAGAAAGACTATAAACTTCCTTTAAAATAACTGACTGCTCCTTTTCTGACTAGCACAAAAACTGCCTGTAATCAAAACCAAACTAAAAATATCAGCAACTGAGAGAAAAAAAACCCCTATTATCTCAACTGCAATTTTTAGGCAATCCAATAACTAAATTATCTGGGACTAATCCTTTATAGACAGTTCAATTGTGTCGCCCTTGATAAATATCCCTCAGTGACTGCCTTAAAATAAAGCACAAAGATTTCCTCAATAACAAGACAGCTGCAAAAATTAACATAAGGTCCCAAAGGAGACTGGATTTAGGATCATAGGAGCTACCCTTGGTAAAGAAAAGACTAGGAACAAACATGAGTTATTAGTAAAAGAATAATCAGGCATTTTGTATGCATCTAAATACCATTGGCTTTAAGATAAATAACATATCTTGAAGTTGAACATAATGGGATAACTTAAGACTCTTGTTTAGGATTCGTAGTCTGGGCAAAGCATCTGTATGAAATGCTAGAGAGGTTTATCTAAATTTTGTATCAATTACCTTATAGTTAACCTTCTTAATATTACCTTGTAAGCCTTCTAGGAAACAGGCTTTGAAAATGTTTTGCAGGTAACAGCATGTCTGGCTGAGTGTTGCAGCTTGCATTGGGATTGGATGTTTCTCAAGATGGTGGCATGCCTTTCCTCCCCACATATTCTCACACCTTAGGAAAAAGGAAGCTGTCAGCCCCTTTTTGTACAAGGCCATAGGTGACAAGCAACTGTGCAGTAATAAACAGCGTGAGAACCCAAGAGGCTCCAGCTTAGTAGTCATATGGTGCATCTACACATAGCCCTATGTTGCTGTAGCGATATGCTACACCACTGTAAAGCATGCTATGGTGATGTAGTGGTCATATGGGTCTACACATGATTGGCAGCCATGTTGCTGTAGCAGCTCACTCCTCGTTTTAGTATGCCACTACAGCAATATAGCGGTGAAATCTAACTGTGGACCATGTACATGGCGCAGTACAGGCAATTACTGTGCCATGCTTTAGTACTTCCAAAAAGAAATACTAAAGAATGGTGCTGTAGCAATGTCTCCATAGGGCAATGTGTAGATGCACCCATACTATCTATAAAGGAAGTACCTGATCCAGGAGGAAAATTCAAAGAAACAGAGTTAGGCACCAGTAAGGTTCAGGGCCACAATCAGGTCTCCCAAAGGTAATTCCCTGGACTGAACTCCTACCCCATGCTGAAGCTTAGCTGCCTGAATGACATGAACAAAAGAAGAGCCTTCATCTACTTGAATATAAAGCCTGGAGTCCTTTTACCAAATTGTCCCTCACAAAGGAAGTCAGTCTGTGAGTAGGTTCCAACCCAAATCTTCCACTTCCCAGGAGAGTATCCTCACCCTCAAATTATAAAATAGTCTGGGTGAGGGCACCCTTCACCCACCTGCTGAAAAAGATGAGTCGCTGTGCAACCAAAAATGCAAAGATAATGGGTCCAGCAGTAAAACAAACAAGTTAAAACTTGACTCTATAGTCCTGTGGTTAGGGTATTTGGGGAGGGAAAAACCTGGGTTCTGGTCTCCTGTCACAGGATTATTTCTGATTTTTATGCAATGACAATCTAATGTAAGATGTATACACCAGGAATCTTGGGAGAAGTGTCTAGCAGCCAGCTAAAATGGATCAAGCTAGAATCCCTTAGTCCAAAACAGAGCCATACAAATTTGCTGCAGCCAGAAGCCACACATTGTATGAGCAATATACTACAGTAAATCCTAGATCTCCACCCTGCTCCCCTCCACTGCTGCATGGGCTACACTTCCAGTACACAGCCCCACACTGTGTGGTTTGCACTGGCACTGTGTGACCTCTGTCCCCCTCCCCGTTGCACAGGCAGTGCCAGAAGCATGCAGTGCCAGAAGGATGCAGCCCCTCATGTGGCCTTCCTTACTGTACAACAGTGGAAGAAGCAGCTTCAGGGGCCTGCATGCCATACATTAACCACTTGTGACCTGTATGCAATCTGGAGGCCACCAGCTGGACAGTCCTGGTCTAAAAGATAAGCAATAGCCCCTGGATCAATAAGAAATTCCCCCTTTGGTTGGAAATACCAGGAATTTGTTGACTTTCCAAGCACACAGCAAAGTCCAGCAAGGCATAAAATATATGATGTCAACGTGGTTACATTTGGTTGATCTCTAGTTAGTTATTTTCTAGTATGGTGTGAGAAGAAACTGCTGATTTAGACTTTTAGCTGCTTAACTAAATCCTTGTGTGACTCCCACTATTGTAGTATCTATTTAAAAATAGCAATGACCTGTAGGAATTAGGTTGTGCATAAGTGGATACACACTTTGAAGGAATGCCAAGGCAAAGAGATGAGCTTTGCATTTCATTCTGGCAGAAGGCCAGTAGCTGCTCAAGGATACAGGGAGGCAGCCTCCAAATGACGGACAACACAGGAGCGGCCACAAAGAAAGCATGACCAACAAGGACTAAACCAGGGTAATAGAATCAACACACTAGTACTTTATGGCCCTCAGCAAAGAATATACAAGAAGGTAATTCTAGGAACTAAACTTGAAGAATAATTACAAGGCACAGTTATCCTGGTCTCCTCTTCTGTCTTCCTGATGCTGAGTTAGGAGAAAGTGTCCACTGTAAAGGTATATCTTCACAGCAGAATCTTACCTACGACTAGGGACTATGGCACCCAGGTTGCAGAACTACATATTAACTCATGCTCATAGCCACATCTATAATGCTCATGCTCATAGCCACTGCAGTAATTCAAGTTAGGTGCTGACATATAAGTCACTGCGGACTTGCCATAGGAAGACAGATTTCTGGCAAAGAACACCTATGATCACATTATCGTGTAAAACTGAAATTCCATAACTTTCTCATGTGGAAAGCTTCTTTCATGGAGCTGCATGAGAAGCTTGCCCTGACTCTTCAGCACCAGGATCTGCAAATGTAGGAGGCCATGGCACTCCAGAAGTGTGTCCTTATTGCCATCTGGAAGCTGGCTACCCCAGAATACTACAGCATATTTGCTATTCAGTTTCATGTTGGCATGTCAACTGTTGGTAGTGGGGTGAAGGTTGTTCACAAGGGTATTGCTGGTGTGACTTAGCTATATGTGATTTTTTCATGTTCTGCCACCACAAGTATAGATTTTTAACCCACATGTGATGAAGTAGACAATATACCTGAAATAATAATTAGGTTGGGGAAAATGGGGTTCCCAAACTGTGCTGCAACACACTGATGGCACAAATGTGTTCACAACAATGAGCAGAAGAATGTTAGCTACAAAGGTTACTACCAGTACTACCAGCGCCTTAGCAGATCTTAAAATGCAGTCATTAATACTAGCATGTAATGGTGGTAAAGATAAGATTCATAATCCCTGGTTGCTGAGCTTTTCAGTTTGAACAAGAAAACTTCTTCCCTTCAAGGAACGTGCTTATAAACCGTGTGTCTATGTTAGTTTTAGAGGATCAAGCCCTGCCTCATGAACCTGAATTAGATATTAGAGCACCTGGCAACAGATGATTTAATCACTGTGATTTAGGCTGACTAAAAGCAAGGTTGGATGCCACTGGATGCTAGCATGCCCAGTGCCATTCTTATAGTCAACTGTGTTCTGCACTTCTGCAAAGTAGTTGCTTTTGCCAGACAACCAGAAAGTGTTATCTGTTATGATTGAGGCTTCATCCAGGTGAGCAAGGAATATAAGGAAGGCTTTGTGCAGCTGTCACCTTGCACTGCAGGGTGACATGCCTGTGGAATCACAAAGTTGCAAAGTATTCTAGTAAACTGCTAGTGCCTTTATGTGATTACAAGACACAGTGACTAGTACATTATTTTATTAAAAGCTTTACATACAATGGCCTGCACCTTTCTTCTTTCCCAAGCATTCACATATTGCTGGAGTATACCAGCTAAAAGCTTTATTAATAAGTAAACATTAAAATGCCATATGCTGTATTAAGTTCCTTTAAAGGCATCCTAGGTGTCAGAAATGTAAGTATGCAAAGGTAAATTGCAAAGTGCATCATGGCTTGTAAACTAAACTGTGAAAGCAAGCAGAACAATCTCACTGGCACTGGAAATGAGATCTGTGCACCTGCTCTCTTTACACAGCAGTAACGCGAGTGAATAGAATGCATACAGCCGTGCACATTTCTATTCCAGGAGTTAGTGTGGCTGCATTGGCAATAGCATTTGGTAGTGTGAAAGATAGCACGCTGGACTGTGAGACCATGAGGTCCTAGAGGGCTTTGACCACCATATCTACTACCTGAGGAACAGGACGTCAGATGTAATAAAATTGACTGATGGATCTAATATTTTGAGATCATTGCAATAAAGGTGCCAGCCACCCTGCCCAGCTATAACCTTAACTTAACTCTCTAAACCCTTTTCCATGCAATAGGAGTTTTCCATATGATCCAGAACTATTGCATGTATAAAGACCCCAACACCCTATGCCTCCAAATGGTTTGGAAGGTTCAGCCTTGCCCTTTTCTCTTACTACTTTTGACCCCAAGTCAATACTTCCTGAAACATACTGGAGATTTCTTTAAAAGACACTCCCCTGCAAAATCCCATAGGTGGTTCTAGCCTACAACATAATAGTCTTGGAAAAGGATCCTTCTGGGGCTCTGTGACGCAAAGCCCCTGAGTGCGCAAAGTAGGGGAAAGTTCTGTATCCAGTACTGTATTAATCTTCCCCTATGATATTGGCACTGTCAGATACTGTTACTAAGCCTCTATTCCCTGCAAGAAGTCATCTCTTTTCTCAACTAGTCTCATAGCTGACTATTTATCAAGGTTTTCCTCCTTTAGATCTTTCTAAAAAGATTGAAGCTGTAATAATCCTGCGTCTCCCAAGAGGGATTTGTCAAAAATGTGTGGAGAATAAAACAAAGCAAGAAGGAAAATCTAGCCTTGAATGAAGCTAATAATATCTGCTCTTTTCTCCTGAGATGTCTACCATCAAAGTAGATCTACTGGGTAAAATATTTTCATTTTCTAGCAAAAGTCTGGAACAAAGTGAACGATATAATTTCATTTCTTTTCCTCTTCTACATGATATTTATCTCTATGGTATCTGACTTCATAGTTCTGAATATGCAGATGAAAATACCATAGCATCAATGAGAAAATGAATAAGTAAAGACACAGTAGGAATATATTTCTACTCTTAGAAAACTGCATAGTATAAATTAGAAAGCAAATAAGTAGAACATAGGTTAAAGTAAATTATGAATGTATAAGCAGGGTTTGCATTTCAAAAGAAAAAACAAACCACTACCAGAACAATTAATCAAAAATAATTACTTCTCCCAAGAGAACGCTAATTAACAGCCAATGTTACAACAGTTTAAGACTGCTTTTTGCTGTGTGCATGTATTTAAAGTCTTAATCTTAATTTTTAGCATAGCTTTTCATTAATATGCTGACCATAACATTTTTAACAAACAGATTAATTTTGAACTTTGAAACATAGTTTTAAATATGTATTCCTCTAAACATGAGGTAGCTATGGCTGTATGTCATAATGACTGCTTGTAGTTTTAGAATGGTATTATAGCCATAGTGGTCCAGGAATTATGTAAGAGACAAGGATTTTTGGGGGTGATATCTTTTTTTCAGCTTGTAGAAAAGACACTTGAGAGAGTCCTGATAGCAGCCTTCAAAGACTTGAAGGGCTGCCATAAAGAAGAGGGAAAGCACCTTTTCTCTCTTGCTGCAGAGAGGAGGACACAGCACAGACCAAAGCTTGAAGTTGCAGCAAAGTAAGTTTAGATTGGATATCTGGAAAAAACTTCTTCACTGTTGGAACAGTGAGGCAGTGGAATAAACTGTCTAGGGAAATGGTAGACAAGAAGGTGTCCTGGAGGTGTTCAAGCAGAGGTTGGACAGCCACTGATTGGGAATGATCTAGGTGTAGCTATGCCTATATTCTCCTGTGGATACTTCACGTGCTTCTGAGCACCCCCACCCCCTTCTTTCTGCTACATGTGTCAGGATGTTCTTAAGTCTCCCCCAGAGGCATTGGGTGTTGGTTACAGCCAAGGTTGGGGACTTGGACTAGGATGTGTCAATGCTCCTATCAGGGTCAGACCAATCTCCGTATTTGGGGGTCAGGAAGGATTTTTACCCCATGGTCAGACTGGTATGGACTGTGTGGGTTTTTTTGCCTTTCTCTGTTGTAGGGGCATGCCCCTCTATCCAGGACCTCTTGAGCATATATTGACAGCATTTCATAGAAACAGGACACTGGCTGCCATAGTTTCCCTGCTTTACCTGTGGCAGGTTAGAGTGGTAAATCTGTGTTGTGTCAGGGTTGATGGTAGTCTTATGTAGATTTGAGATTATGGATTGTATAAAATAGTTTGGATGAAAAACGATTCTGCCTCCGGCAGGGGGGTGGACTAGTTAACCTCTGGAGGTACCTTCCTCCCCTACTTTTCTATGATTCTGTGATTCTGTTGGGCTAGCTGCATGGTTGGGATAAAATTAGACAAACTTTTGAATGCAAAGCATTCTTTCTGCAGTCTCTTTCTCAAAGGGGAAGGTCTTGGAGAGGAAGAGACCCAAGGAAGAATGCCTTGCATTTGAAAGCTTGTCTAATTTTATCCCAACCATGCAGTTGGCCCAAGAAAGGATATCACCCCAAAAAATCCTTGCCTCTCACATAATGATGCCTGATACTTGAGAAAGGTACTCCACTGGGATGCAGACCACTCAAGTGCCTAGCTTGCTAAATGGGTATAGGTTGTAGCCGTGTTGGTCTAAGGACATACTGCAAATGCTTCCTCAGCCTGACAAAGGGCATTTGTACCCAAAAGCTTACAGAGAAGAATTTCTCCACCTATTTGAGTTGGTCTAATAAAAGATATTAGATTTAGCCAAATAACCTTGTCTAGCTTGCTAAATTGTATAACATAATGCCATTCCCAATCCTGTTGCCTAGTTTACTAATCTCTGATTATCTGCATATTGAGAAATTGTTTACATGCATAGCATATTTCAGCCCCACTGTCTACTTTGTAACTGAATTATACTCCTGTTAATTGTACCAATGATGGGAGCTAGTCAGTGTCAAGCCTATAATACCACAGTACTGGGTACTTACAGAACATTAAATTTACACTCCATGTAAGTGCATAGTTTCCTTAGAATCCTGCACTTAAACAGGGTATACTAGGGGTGTCACATGGCCTCTGGGCTGGATCTAGCCTAAGGAGCCCTGCCCTCTAGCCCCTGGTGCTACCCTTGGGTCTGAGCAGACCCATATGGGGCATGGTACATGCTGGACCAGCTTCATGGGCAGGGCCAGGGACCTGTGCCACACATGGTACCCACACTGGCAACTCAGCCTGTGATGATTTGGGTGGCTACATATGGTGTGGATCCTAGTGCGGACAGAGCAGCACCAAATATGGTGCTGCACAAGGAGCTCTGTGGCAGCTCTGGCATTGAGCTGCACACAGTGCCTGCCCCAGCCAGTCCTGGACCTATACTGCATGTGGCATCCATGGCTGCAGCAGCTCTGGTACACATGCTGCGCAAGGCATCCACCCTGGCAGGTCTGGCATTGCACTGCACACAGAACCTGCCCCAGCCAATCCTAGACCTACATGGCATCTGTGGCTGGAACAGGCTGGCCAGAGCAGGATCTGCATTGCAGGCAGTGCCCATTGTGACTGGTCTAAGATCCGCTCTACGTGCCCCCAGCCAGACTGTACTGCATGTGGTGCCCATTCCAGCCATTCCAGGATCTGTGCTGCATGTAACTGGGGTCCCAAATGAGCTGGAACAAGCACCAGACTTGGTATTCTGAGGGAGGGGAAAAGTGAGGGGGTCTGTCAACCTGAACCACCCTGCAGACCAGCCCAGTGCCACTCATCCAGCCTATAGGGCCGGATGAGTGGAGTATACTACATATAATAAATAAGAAGGCCTTAAATATTACTGAGTATTTTCAGTGTACAGCAAATACACTGGTCTTTCACAGAGCATAGAAAATAGGTGTTTTCAATTAAAACAGGATTCTTTGTTCTTGTCCATTCCATCAAGTCACGGGTTAATAGTTTAAACTCCCATTTCATCAGTTTACAGTTACGCTAACCTCTCCCATCATTCAGAATTTGCATTGTCCTTAGCACTGCCAGGTAACAAAGTCTGCAGCAAATAGAGAACGTAATGGGATGGTTAAATAAACAAATAAACGCCTATTAGCCAGAGAATGCATTTTACCCTCTCTTGCAAAAGCCTGTATATCAGGTTTATTTATCTACATGAGGGAGTAAGGTGTGATAAGGTGCAGACATTCAAAAAGCCTGAGGCGGAATCCATCTAAGTTTGTGCTTTTCTGTAAATGGCATAGTTTAGACTGGTAGGGAACAGAACACATATTTGCCATTCTGGTGGGAGGGAGAGGTGCAAATCTTAGACCAGGTTCTGCCATTTTTAAACCAGTCTGTGTGTGGCAAACTTCTGTTCTGTTATGGGTATAGACCGGTTTCCAATTGCTTATAGCAATACCAGTAAAAATGTAATGTCTCTACCTGGCCTAGGAGAATGTATTCCATGAATTACATGAGCAGGAAAAGGCTATCCTGATACCAGATAAGAAGGCACTGCTTCAGTCCTTCAGGTCGTGAACAGGAGAAAAACAGTGCCTGGGAAGCTAGGAGGGAGGGTGGGAAGAGTAATGTTAAGAAACAGCTGGTGGACAGTCTGACTGCTGTCTTAGAAATGTTTGTAACCTGCAGAAGCAGGTAAGTTCAGGGAGCTGGTTTTAATTTGAGATTTTGATAAAACTACCTCTTAGCAAAGAGTGTTTGGACCTTGCAGCGTACACACTGCATTTGCAAAGCAGATTGAGAACAGAATCTCTCACAAAACTGAACCTTTTCATTTTTCGTAACTGTATATCAGTTCACAGGGCAGCAGCCACAAAAGCAAGGCCTTCTTTCAATACAGAAAGGGAAATAGGAAGCCTCTCCTTTTATGGAAAGGAAAGAAGAACCTTTTTGGTATGCCCTAACACTGGCAGTTGGTAAAGTTGGTTGGCTAAAACCAAACAGCTGCCATACGCAGGGGTATATATTACTTAGAAAATATAAGTCTGCTGTTTTCATTAACAAAATTAGCAAAGAAATGTGAAATGGTTGGGTTTCTCATCTTGTGTAATGAAGTAATATGTAACTGAATTAAGAGTTTGTTTGTACAGAGCCACAGGTATCTCATGACTAATATTTGACTTGGATGTGTCAGTGTTTGGTTTTGGATCTCCATGCATGCTACTATTTGCCTCATGGACAATAAAGCAAAGCAAGCTGCCATATGACAGCAGGGGCCACAATTCAACTTGCAAGGTGATTTACATTCTCCGTCCTCTATTTGGCAGATTAAGAAGCATTGCACTGTACGCTACAAAAGGGCCATGCAGTAGCGTATTTAGCCAACAGGAGAAAATCTAGATAGCATCTGTTTTTGAGAGGATTTAAGGACATCAAATTTGATTGACAAAATAGAAATTAGGGAACTGGCAAACAATGAGCATTAGGTGGGTGATTCTTGATGATAACCTGATCTTGTCTGAAAATTCAAGCTACATCAGACAGCATTAGCAACTCCATCCCTTCTGCAATCAAAGCAACTAAAATTACTCAGTGGAAATTCTACTGTAACTTATCTGTATTTAAATTCTTCAAAGAAAACAATGAATTTTAAACAAGGATTCCAAGGCAATCATTAGTTTGACTGAAGTTGTACGTTGAATATAAAAAGGACCCCATAACTGTTGGGGCTCTGTACAAGCTGGGGTACACAGACCCTGTTGACCTTGGGGGTGTGTGACAGGGGGCAAGCTTGGGGATGAGGCTCAAGTCAGCCCCTCCACCTGTCTACATAGGGGCCCAGTTCTCCTGCCATGACTTTGCTATTACAATAAACTGGTGGTAAATATGGGAGGCTGCCCATTCTATGCCCAGATGCCAGGGGGCGCTCTCCACAGCTCTGTACCTCCCCTACACCATGGCCCATGCCTCACAGATGGCATCCAAGATATTATCATACTCTTAGCCACAAGCCAGACCAAATCTAGTCCTCCACCAGGTCTCACACACACACACTCACACACACACACACACACACACACATACCACCCCTTTCTCACAGGGTCTCTTGCTCACTGCAACATACTGTGCCCCCTTCACTCTGTTCTGCTGACTCTTGGAGGGACCCTTCTGGCCATCAGGCTTATCTGAATCAAGCCTTGGCTGGCAACATGCAGTCTCTTGGGCCTCTCCCATGACCCTCATCTGGGTAGTGCCAATCAATTCACCAAATGGGGGCCAACTTCACCCTAGCCCCTCACCAGGCTCCTTATACACAACACCATGATCTTGTGGGGGGTTGGCCCATGTGCTGCCCTTCTGACCTTCCTTCATCCCTACTCAACATGCCCCCCCACCCTGGGGCTGTCCTTCAGACCAACCCCTCAGCCCTATTCTACCCCAAATTATGCTCAGTCCTTCAGGTTGTGAACATGCACCCTACTCTGGATGGTCCCACCAACGTCCCTGCTCTCTAAGGCTCCACAACTGCCCCCTCTCTGGGGCCTCCATGGTCTTGCACTCCTGTGGGCTCAGGTGGCTGAAGCTGTGCCTGACCCCACTCCTTCCTCTTAGTAATCCACCCAAAGTTGGGGGCTGGTGTTTAGGCACCCCAACCCACCATACACCAGAGAGGTTCACAGTCCTGGTTTTTAAGTGGGACTGCCACGCCACAGTCAGACCCACCAGACCTCCCTATCCCAGCAGGGTACAGTTTCAGGTCATGTCCAGGACCACTGAGACCTCCTCCATCCCCATAGTCTCATCCTTACCTCCAAGGTGTTCCAAGAGCACCTCAGCCCGATGTTGCCACCTTGGATGCTCAACACAGACTGCTGCCTTTCTGGCCTATGTTTGAAAATGGCCACCCTCATCGGGCACCTGGTGGCTTCTTGCTTCTGCCCTTAAAAAAGCAAGCACCAAAGGTGCACTGCCACAGGGTGCTTAACCCACCATGGTATTTTGGGGTGCTTCTTTTAGCCTGAAGCATTCACAAGTAGCCTCCTGTATGGGAGGAAAGTAAAAAGCCATGCCCACCTCAATGTTTTCAGGTAATACCAAGCTCTACTAGGAGCATAAAAGCCTGTCCCTCCTGTCAAGCATTCACAGATAGGTATGCTATAACAGATACTTTTTATTAATCCAAGAGAGGAAGAATGGGGAAGGAGTACAAGATACAAGAGAATTAGAAAAACAGTGTTTTGAGCAAAACCGAATAGGCTTGTTGGTCCTTTTGATACACATCTAGTTCACTTAATCCTATATGACTGGCTAAATTTCAGGTAAGATACTCACATGTTCATCCAGAGACTGATGGAGCTTTGGAGGTATTTTGCTTGTATAGCAGATTTACCTTTTGAGCTCTGGATGAATCCTGGGCTCGAGATTCTGCAATTTCAATTGGTGGAGCCCATCCACCAATCAGAAGCAAGCCAGGGTAAGCAAGGCCATGTCCTTTCCCCAAAGGGAAAGGGCAAAGAGCAGTCTGGCCCTGGTTTAAGTCTGCACCCTGCCAGGTCCGGAGAACTTTGGGGGTGGAGCCCCTGAAGTATATAAAAGGAGCAGCGTGCCTGGCACACAAGAAGATGCAACGAGGAAGCTGAAGGAGGAAGATCAGAGTGAGAAAACCTGGGAATGAGCTGCCCCAGTGGGAAATAGCCCCGAGCTCCTGAAGATCTCTGGGAGGGTGTGGGACCCTTGGGCTCATCACGGTGCAGGACCTGCTGCATGGAGCAGCCCTGGGAGGGGTGTGAGACCCTCAGGTTTGTCACAGTGCATAGTCCAACACACAGAGTGCAGGCCCTAGGAGCGCAGCAAGGTGGCTCAAGCTTGTAAACCCCGGCAAGTGGCTGGCCGCCACAGTGCACAGGACCTGGGCAAGATCCAGGAGTAGTGAGCAGTGAAAGGCTGCTCAGGTTAGCCACCCAGTATGAGAATGGAAGGCCGGAGCCCTGAATAGGGACCTGGTGAGCTGAAAGAGCCCTGGTGCTGAGCAGGGCACATAGAATGGGGAAGGCTGCTTCATCCCCAGTTTTTCTCAGTGTGTAGTGGGCAGTTGGGAGCCCAGCAACCCCACTGAGTGAAGAAGCTAGCCCTCAGTGCTGAGAGCGGGGCATAGAGTGGCGTAAGCAAATCTGTAGAGGGTCATAAGGACCGAAGCAGGGGAAATTGTAAAGCTTGGATGCCCAGGCCAGGGGCACCAGGCCACAAGGGGAGTCTGGAGTCAGTGTGGGGGAAGAGACCCTGGTGGGGAACATCACACTGGGACAAGCTGGGCCATGAGTCCGTGAGTTATTGGAGCACGGGGGCCCTGAAAAGGAGGGGAGGTATTAGGAGTGACCTCACTAGAGCTGGGGGGAAGACCCCTCCTAATGTGTGGGTCCTGAGACCCTGTTGGGAGTGGGTGAGGGGATCACTGTTCTCCAGGCTCAGGGAACAAATTCATAATTAGACTTCTATGTGGTTGATGTTCTGAGTTTATGCTGTGCTTTATATTTTATAAATAATATTGTTCTTATTATTTTAGTGATGTTAGCCATGATGTTGATGGGTTTGAGAGCTTGAAGAAATGTTTGGGTCAGCTGTGTACATATTTTTAAATACTGGGTTCTACCCACTGGGGTGAATATTATTGGATTCATAGATTCATAGATGTTAGGGTCGGAAGGGACCTCAGTAGATCATCGAGTCCGACCCCCTGCATAAGCAGGAAAGAGTGCTGGGTCTAGATGACCCCAGCTAGATACTCATCTAACCTCCTCTTGAAGACCCCCAGGGTAGGGGAGAGCACCACCTCCCTTGGGAGCCCGTTCCAGACCTTGGCCACTCGAACTGTGAAGAAGTTCTTCCTAACGTCCAATCTAAATCTGCTCTCTGCTAGCTTGTGGCCATTGTTTCTTGTAACCCCCGGGGGCGCCTTGGTGAATAAATACTCACCAATTCCCTTCTGTGCCCCCGTGATGAACTTAAAGGCAGCCACAAGGTCGCCTCTCAACCTTCTCTTGCGGAGGCTGAAAAGGTCCAGTTTCTCTAGTCTCTCCTCATAGGGCTTGGTCTGCAGGCCCTTGACCATACGAGTTGCCCTTCTCTGGACCCTCTCCAGGTTATCCGCATCCTTCTTGAAGTGTGGCACCCAGAATTGCACGCAGTACTCCAACTGCGGTCTGACCAGCGCCCTATAGAGGGGAAGTATCACCTCCCTGGACCTATTCGTCATGCATCTGCTGATGCATGATAAAGTGCCATTGGCTTTTCTGATGGCTTCGTCACACTGCTGGCTCATGTTCATCTTGGAGTCCACTAGGACTCCAAGATCCCTTTCCACCTCTGTGCCACCCAGCAGGTCATTCCCTAGGCTGTAGGTGTGCTGGACATTTTTCCTCCCTAGGTGCAGCACTTTGCATTTCTCCTTGTTGAACTGCATCCTGTTGTTTTCTGCCCACTTGTGCAACCTGTCCAGGTCTGCCTGCAGCTGTTCCCTGCCCTCCGGCGTGTCCACTTCTCCCCATAGCTTTGTGTCATCTGCAAACTTGGACAGAGTACATTTGACTCCCTCGTCCAAGTCATTGATGAAGACATTAAAGTGTATCGGTCCAAGGACCGAGCCCTGCGGGACCCCGCTGCCCACACCCTTCCAGGTCGAGACTGACCCATCCACCACGACTCTTTGGGTGTGACCCTCCAGCCAATTCACCACCCACCGGACTGTGTAGTCATCCACATCACAGCCTCTTAACTTGTTCACCAGTATGGGGTGGGATACCGTATCGAAGGCCTTCCTGAAGTCTAAGTATACGACATCCACCCCTCCTCCTGTGTCCAGGCGTTTCGTAACCTGGTCATAGAAAGAGACTAGATTGGTCAGGCACGATCTGCCCGCCACAAACCCGTGCTGGTTTCCCCTCAGCATAATTTGCCCTGCCGGGCTCTCACAAATGTGAGCCTTGATAATTTTTTCAAAGACTTTACCAAGGATGGAGGTGAGACTGACTGGCCTATAGTTGCCCGGGTCCTCCTTCCTCCCCTTTTTGAAAATGGGACCACGTTAGCCCTTTTCCAGTCCTCCGGGACTTTGCCCGTGCGCCACGAGCGTTCAAATATACCCGCCAGTCGCTCTGCAGTGATGTCGGCCAGTGCCTTCAGCACCCTCGGATGGAGCTCATCCGGGCCTGCCGACTTAAAGGCATCCAGTTCTTCCAAGTGACTCTGCACCACCTCAGGATCTACGCATGGAAGTCTGGCGCCTTGCTGCTGCCTCTCTACAACCCCAGTGAGAGACTTGTCGTGCCCCTCACTTAGGAACACTGAGGCAAAGAACTCGTTGAGGAGTTCAGCCTTGTCCCCTCTATCTGTCACCAATTGCTTCTGCCCATTTAGCAGGGGTCCTATTCCTCCCTGGGCCTTCCTTTTACTCCCAATATATCTAAAAAACAATTTCTTGTTGTCTTTTACTTGGGTTGCCATCCTCAGCTCCATGGTAGCTTTGGCCCGCCTAACTGCCTCCTTACAAGCACGAGCAGAGGAGGTATATTCATCTTTAGTGATCTCACCCTGATTCATTGGATCAGATAACTCATTCCTTGACTTGGAGATTATGAAAGTTAGTTTGTAATATCAGGTATTCAATTATCTCTGGCATGTAAATGTTTTAATTATATTTGTAATAGTAAAGCTGTATATAGTTAAGTGTACACTCATGGGGTTGTCTGTATAGGGAAATGGAGGGATCCACATGTAGGGCGGTGACGTCCCTCCCTCAGCACCCTAGCTGGTCACCATTTCTTCTCCATTTGGCAGGGAGGGCACACCCTCAGTATACCCGGGTTACATTTGTTTCAGCATCCCAAACACGTCTTTCCCCCTCCAAAATGGAGTGACCCCTTTTTATAACCTTTACAACACTAAGCTCCAACCCCAACAGGCATTGGTTGAGGCTGACCAATCTTTTAAAAAAATGTCAGCATCCCCAGGTGGAGGGCCCGGCATCACCAAAAAAGCCCAGCAGGTACCTGGATGAGAACATGAGACAAAGGGTGTCTGCACCACAAGGAGTCGGGAGGGTGAGGAGGGTATGGGAGCTCTCAGGTCCAGGGACAGAGAAAGAGAGTGGAAGATTTCTTCACACCAACAATATTTGTCTTTCAAATCTAGGTTCCAGAGGAGAGAGGAGCCCTGGTTTAAGAAGCTTTTTTAGCTTGGAAGTAGTATTCTCTCTGAACTTTGGAGACTGCTGGTCAGAGGTGGGAAAATGAACTTAAGTTCATCCCCTATCCATTTTTTCAATTGAATTTGTTTTTCTATATGTTTTACAGCTTGCTTTATCTTGGTCTTCTTCTAAAATCAATAATTATTTTATCTTGCCACTGGTTTTATTTAATCTGGAACTGGTTCCATATCACTACATTAGCAGTTACTTAATGTCAGAATATGGATTTCAAATCAGTAAAAAAAGACTTAAGCATGGGCTGCAAAGAAAGTAAGATCAGACTGTGTGGGAAAGAAATTTTATCCAGTTTTTTTAATATAATCAGAAGTAAAAGGAACAGAAATGCATGCAAAATCTGAAAGAAAATTAACTTCCACCCTGAAGGATCTTGGAATGTTATGCAAAATAAAAAAACCCTCACTTTTTAAAAAAGAGCAACATGTAAAATCTTCTGATAATAATATCAGTTCTTTTCATATTATCAATTTTGTCATTGCTTTCAGGAGAGCTAAGTAATGGGCTTTGTTTATACAAGTGGTATTTGATAACCTGCACTAAGATCAGTCGAGTTTGAGAAATTTCAGCAAGCAAGTGTCACAGATAACAGAGCATTTGATGCCTGTACCCTTCTTTTGTCTCTCCTGAGTGCATTTCACGCAAAGGCGAGTCCCATGACTCTCTGAGACTGGGTCACAAGGCTTCAGCAGCCCTGTTTCACACAGGAGCTCCTCCACCAGTGCCAATCTGGAGTGGTTGCATGCACGAGTCTTTCTTTGGACTTTTATAGCCAAAGAAAATGTTAACAGGGTACAGAACAGTCTTTTAAAAAAAGAAAAAATAAGTCAATTGTCAAAAGGAGCACAGAAGTTAGCAATATAAGTTAAAATGACAAAGAAGGCCTATACATATGAACTGGACATAACCTGAAAACTTCTCCTTGCTTAGCTGAACAGGCCTTGCATAGCTCTGGCAGACTTAGATCTTTGGTTGGGAGAGAGTGCTGGAATCTTTGCAGCTGCTTCGACCGACTACTTGTCAGCATCTCTTCAAGAGGTTTTTTTTTCTTCTGGTTCATCAGAAGATTCCCCGCACCTTCCTTTGTTCCCCTTTGTACTAGGTTTCCTGTTCCTTCCTTTTCCCAGGTTGAGGGCTGTCCCCTGGCTAAGCCACAGGTAGTCCTTTACACGCCTTATCTCATGTATGGCAGGTGAATGAGTTAATTCAGATCTTTGTCTCTAACAGCTCTGGGCAGCAGCCCATAGTATGTAACCTAGTAGGTAAATTGAGTTGCTCATAGCATTAATAAAAAGAATGCAGAAATCTCTCATAGTCTCCACTTTCTCTTAACCAAAGAGAAGTGAACACCTACTGCAGTATCATATCACTGTCACAAGGGGGTTTATCTTAGTGATTAAATAACACTGTATTTTCTCATATACAACGTGTAGCTCACCCCACAAATCCTCACACTTACTCCCAAGTCCAGGTGCATATATTAAACAGGGAAGCTGATTTTCTGAACAGAATAGAAGCCTCTGCTTTGATTCCTACTCCACAGTGTAGCAGTTGTATTACTATTCAGGAACTGAGGGAGTCAATTGACTTAATAGCTCATTGTTCTTCACTCTCGAGGTGTTAATGATCATCTCTCCTTTTTAATAGCCTGATACTTTAATGGTCTTTAATGTTCCACTAATCAAACTAACCTTTCTTAGGGCAGTTTTGCTATCTGCTTGCTGCTCCTGGTCTCTCCTCATATTTCACCTTTAGAAAGAGAGGGCGAGTCAGCTGTCCCTACTATATGCATCCATAACTCTGGAAATATCATATTGTTTCCTTCAGTCTGCCTTTCAAAACAATGTGCATATTATATTCACATGGTATACGTGAGAAAATATGATATCTTATTCCAGATGAATGCAAACAAAATATCCAGCTCAGGAATTTAAATCCTTATTGTTCAGTCATTACATTAGTTGTTTTCTATTGTATCTACAGAAATCTTTACAGGTGTTGTGAATAAAGTGGCAGTTATACCCAGCCAACTTGCAAAAAAATACAGGGGCTTCCTATTCATGACAGCTTTGTAATTCAAAGTATTTTCATAATTAAGTAGGTACATTTTCCCAAAGTTGTATAATTAGGCAGAGAGTCAATTGCTTTAAAAATATCACTGGAGTTATAACAGAAACATTCACTGTCATATGTAACTTTTGGGAACCACAGGCAAGATAAACTTGGTGCCAGATTTTTCATTATAAAACACCAGGCAGAGATGATCAGAAAGAACCTTAGCCCAGATATTTTTGCTGGCTGATGCAAAATTTACCTTTATACAACAGCTCATCAGCAATAACAGCTACTGAAAACAAAAGATATGTGCAGAGGGAGAGAAATGTTGTTCAAAGTACAGCAAAAAAGCCACACATGGCCTGCGGGGTCTTGTAGCATAGCATGAAGATTCTCTCCCTGCCCCCTCCCTGATATTGTAAGCTTAACGCAAAGCTAATCAACTGTAAGATGTCACTGCTCATGGAGAGAAATTTCTTGTGTTATTTCCTACATTAAGGGCCATTCAAATACAGCTAAACATCACACAGAATATGTTGATTTCTCTTTAAAATATGTCATTTGATTGGCAAATTCAGGGTGGCTGTAATTTTTTCTAGTATATAACAATGCATCTAGAAAGGTCACCAAGTGTTAAAAAAAAAACCCCAAAACCCTAAACTTGAAACATTGAGAAACCATCCATCCCATGCCTGACATTTCACTCAAACACAATGGATCAATGTGAGTTTGTGGAAACCTCAAGTACAAGTACCAATCAATTACAGTCCACTTTATCATCACCTAAAGAGAGATTTTAGAGTCCATCACCAGCAGTAAATAATATGAGGGGGTTGTGTGCTCAGTGGATGTGCCACAGTGCCTAAAAATACCAGCTCTTTAGGATTAAAAATTTTATTCTGAAACAGCTGTAAATAGGAGGTAGAAACCTGGGCTTCTAGACAACAGACGAAGAATACAAGAGCCCTAGGAATTCCATCTGGCAAAAAAGCCATGGGTACTGTTGTCGCCAGGGAATATATATTATTTGGAGTTACTGACCCTGGAAATTAAGGATGGGAAAACCTGGTACATCTAACATTTCTATTTAGCCTCAATAAAGAAAGCTCATAACAGGAGCGCTATGTTATTTAGTCCAGGTGGAATTCTTCTGGGTCCTGCAGATCAGGGGCTCGCTTTCTGTGCAACAGTGACTCCTGGACAAGAGGGGAGTGTTTCAGGGGAGGGGAGTGAAATTATCCCAAAACCTTGTGATTGCTGTGCTAGCTTTAGCTTCAATTGCTATAGCAACAAGAGCTCACCTCCTTGGAAAGCAGCCAGTAGAATCGGGAAAAGGTCACCAGAGACCTTGTGAAAGCATCAGCTTTGTCCTCAGGGGGAGAAGGAGTAAAACAATGAAGCACAACTCTGAGGCTGAAGAGACAGTGGATTGCCAACCCATGTATTAACAAAAACCATGAAATGTTTTTAAAGTTATCATTTTTTTCAATTATTTGGGTTTTTGAATCATTAAAGTTATGTTTTCTATTTTTTCCCCTTTGCAAAGACTAGAAACGTATGTGTTACATAAATGTGTGGATGTATACCTAATACATTATACATACATATATTTAACCATATTACTCCAAGCACTGGGTCTTTAAGCAAAAGGCCAAAAGTCACAAGAGTTGACAGCAGGGTGGAAAGTACAGTTCTTTATACTTATCTTCTGCAAACACCTGTTGTGGTTCCTGGCATAAAAGGCCTAAAACTCTGCAAACTGCTTGTGGGAACATTGGGTAAAATGTCAGATTGGTGAGCACCAGATCATGAAATGGGATGACCTGGTCCTGCCATTACTAGGCCATGGGTTCCTGTCCCCACCTAAAGGCCCAAAATTGGGGTGAAGAATTTAGAGAAGGCTCTTAGCATCACCCCTGACACAGAGCCTCAGAAGTACAGAAGGATACCAGCTTCCTATCCTCCCACTAGACTTTACTGTGTCTCACAACATGTGTTAGGAATTAGCCTATGAAAAGCAGGTGGGTGGGGAGGCTATTCAGAGGGAACTGGGTGTGGAAGTTTGATTGTGCACTTCATATTAGTTTATGTCCACTAGTTATCTAACTAGACGTTAGCCACTCCTGGTTTTGGCTTTTCTTTCTTTATTTGTTCAAATGAAGCCACAAAGGTTTACTCCCACTTTTTAACTTTTTATTATCCTAGCCTCTTGTGTTTGTTTACCGGCTCCTTGGACTGCAAGATTTGCTTCCATTAAGGACATGCAGATTACTCTGCCAAGTTTTCCAGGAAGGGCTACAGGGACATAGGGCATAGAACTGGAAGAGACTTCCTGGTTCATCAAGTCCAGTTCCATACTACTGCAGGCAACATAATGGTACAAACTCCTTTTACTAGTGCAGGTTGTTTCCCTATTGGAAACGTTATATGTCTAGTGCCACACTTACCCTCTAGCTTAAAAAGACAGGACTACTGCCTAGAAAATGGCATCCTGATAAAGGCAGATTGGCAGAATCCCTGTTTGGGATACATTACACCTTTTTTCAGAATGGTAGAGACAAAAGCTGAGGCTGCATGTTTTACAGGACAGGAATAAGACCAAGCTAATGTTACAATCTATTTTAAATAGTGTTTTTTTTCCTAGTCTGAGTTTGTTTCCCAGCTGGAAGGAGCCTCCTTCCTCTAGTAAGAAAGCCTTTAATATGTTAAGTCTGTGCTGACAAGTCTTGCAATACAGAGTGTTACGGATTGCAAAAAATAACTTTTGTGCCCTTCTATATATTTAAAGCATCTATATGTAAATTAAATTTCTCTAAATATGAATGTTACATTTGAGCATCTGGCAAGTTCCTTTCATAAGAGGGAAAGCTTAGTCTTTTATCCAGAGGTACATTGAGTTAGATGAGGTTAATATAAGAAAGAAGCTGTGTGTCCAGAGTGGAAAAACACCCCTGCTTACTGAACTATAACATAGAACTAGCCACAAGAACAAAGATGTGTTTCTAGGTCTCTGCTAGCTCATCTCTTTTAAAGGGATCATGCCAAGTAACAGTTAACCATTTACTGAACTGGCAGGTGCAGCAAGAAAGAATTTGCTTCGCAGCATTTGAAGAGGATTAAAAGAAAGATTTCCGATATGGATTTGTACTGTAAGAATATAGAAGTGCAGTAGCAGATTCCTTTACTCCTGATGAATACTGAGGAACAGATCTCAGCAGGGCAGGTCCTTTAATGAAGGGAATCAAAGAAAACTAAAGATTTTTACATTCCAAGACAAAAATATTACAGTGAATTTAAGGTTGATAGTACCAACTGGGAACTCCAGGACAAAACCAAAAACAAGTATAATGTCACTGTCACTATTAAAAATCCAAACATTGGAAACCAGGCAACTCAAAAGTTATGATTAAACTTAAAGGAAACTTAAATATTTGCAAGTCTAGAAATACAGTCAAGGTAACCTTAAATCTGCTATACTCTCCACCCTCCTTTTTTGTTGTTGTTCCTTTCCATAACTTCTCTGTTAGGTGTGTTTATTTTTTAATCAATAGCATTCCCCAATAGCTTTGAGAAGTCAGCAGAAAAGCCACTGTATTGGCACAATGATTTTCTCATTGCTCTCCTATTTCCTGCATCATATTTTTATTCAGAAGGTAATAAAGTCTGTAATCAATAGATACAGACATCTTAAATACAGACAAAACAATGTATTGGTACAACTTTGGGGTGTACATAAAATGTGTAGCATAGTGCATTGATTTTATAACTGGTTCCACATATATTTCTCCTTATTAAGTGTAATGCTCAGTCTCTATACTCTTTACAAGTACTATAATTTTACAATCAGTAGCCAAGGAGCTTTGTGTATGTAAATACATTAGCACTAACCATAACAGTTTTTGTATTGCTTGTGGCTGTGTAGTCATGAGGAGGAGTAGATAATTATTGCCTTTGATTATCTGTTTGTCTAACAAGGAATTTTTAAAGAATTTTCTATAAATTCTGTATAGCTATAATTGAGCCTGGAGACAATGCAAGCAATACTTAGTTATCACTGTGTAGTAATCATTCTAGTTTGTGTGTTTACTGATGAGACACCTTGGTGTTAAAGACGGGATAGGCAAAAAGTAGTGAGCTGTGTTAGGGTCTTACACTTTAGTCAGCCACTGTAATGGGGCCCCTAAACCTGTTACTAGGGGGGAAAGGGGTCTAGGGGTGCCTGGTCCTCTCTTCCTCTGCTAATTCATTCCTTCCTTTTCTCTCCTTTGTATGTCCCCCCAACCACAACCACCTCATCTCTCTCTTTCTTTTACTTATGCTTTCTTAGTATTGCCAGAGTCAAACTCATGGGCAGAGAAAGCCGACGCAATATGGACACAGTTTTAGAAAGTACCCAATAGCCTGTGGGGCAGAGGAGGAATGTTAGGTGACCCAGAACACCCTTTATAAGCTCAAGCCTCAGGCCAGAAAAGGAGTTAGAAGCTACAGGAGATGGAGACCCTGGCAGAGGGACTCAGGGGCTGAACCCTAGACCATGAAAGGAGAATACAGAGTTGCAGCCAGGGTGAAGGAAACCAAGACCCCATGCTGGGTGTAAGGCAGGTACCTTGAGCCTTCTCTGTTTTTCTTTTGCTTGAAGCATGCCACTGCAGGGTGGAACATGTCTCTGGGCCTGGAACGGCGCCTGTGTTTTTGGGTTTTGTTCCCCCGGTGGACCGAATTTTGGATGTAGGGGATGGGGAAGCCACAGAAAAGAATGCTTGGAGACACCCTGAATTTCAGACTCTGTCAAGAAGACAGAAGATAAAGACTCAGGGTCCATTCTGAACCAGAGAGAGGCAAAGCCTGCCAGGGACTGAAAGGCCAGAGTGGAACATGGGAAAGCAGGAGTCATGGCCCCAGCTGCCTATGGAGCCTGTAGCTTGAGGTCATAAGGTTGTGGTCAAAGCTAAGCCAGAAGCTTTTGGCCCTGGACAGTGGGCTTCAAGCTAGAAAGCACAGCCAGACTTAAAATGGGACACAGCCAGGAGAGTCACGGTCCAGACAAGGGTGCCCTTTCCCAAAGCTCTCTTCACCCTTTGGGCAGCCTCTGCTGCCTATTTCTTACATTGAGACATGGCAGATGTGAATACAGGGGGAGAGAACAAAGGGTGCTAGCAGGAAGAGGCTCCTAAAGGTGGGTGCACTGTGTTGGCACCCATGGGCATCCTAAAGCTGCACAAATGTTAATCAGTGTTAGTACGAGCTCCAGTTTGGAGCAGGTACACTTCAGGCCAGCAGGAACCTGGATGTCTGAAAGGTAAGAACCACCACCCTTCCCATTTGAAACATCCCCCTGCCTCCTGCCTCCCAGGGCTCCCCCCAGTTCCACCCCTGGACCTCAGGGTTCTCCCCTGTCTTTTCCTCCACGCCTGCCTTGTAGCTGCCCAGCTGTTTGTCCCAGGGCAGAAGGCAGGGAACAGTTAACCAACTTGCCAGCCCATCTGTTGCTGCCGGAGTTCTGCTCTTATCAGGAATGAGCCCTCCCAGAGAGCAGCAGAGGCAGGGGTAGGCAAGCGAGTAAACCCTTCTCTTCCTGCTCCCTCAGTCAGCTACAAGTTGGTGGGGAGGGCAATGTGCAGGGATCTGGGGTGCTGGGGGGAGAGGGAGAATGGACCTGATCTGGGCCAGCAGGGGAGGTGAGGTGTTTAGGTATAGCCTAGAGTCACTACGCCTTTAGTATAACAGAAGCTGAGTAGCACGGATCGGAGATGATCCTGCCTTGGAGTGGTGCAACTTTAAGCCACGTAAGTGCTTAAAACCAGTCTGAGGTGTTAACGTGCAGACAGTCCATGTATTAAGAGCTTCAAGAGCCACCCAAAATTATAGTGTAACAAGGCTCTTGGCCTGAAGTGAGTCAGAAGGCAGGGTAGATGTGCACCTTTATAGCAAGAGAGGATAAGGCTGTCTTATAGTTGAGGAGGGCGGGGGGGTTAGGAAGAAGCTGAAGAAATCTTTTTCTCAGTATTTCACACACTCTTTCTACTCTCTTTCTTGTGCCACCTCATAAAATGGAAGAATTTGAAAAGGGGAAATTCTAAGCAAGTCCTTTAAAGTCAATAGGCAAATGAGATTAACAGGACTGACTATTTTACACAAGAACTGCCAAAGGAGCAGAAGTGCAGAGTCTTAAATGTGAAATAGATAAATGGAGGAAAAGTCTGTGTAGAAAAAAAAAACAACAAACCCCACCCAAACCCATCTACTTCATGGCTAAATGTTAATTCCATAGACATATGCCTTTAGTTCTTCCCGCTGTTTCCTCTCCCTCATTAAAAAACCCCACAAAATAAATTTAAATAAAATAAAATACAACATCTTCCAAGGTTATAGTACTTAAAAAAATCTTTGTAAGCTGAAGTAAATCATGACACATGGGAGGAGGCTCCTTTCTAATGTGCCTCAGGATGTTGCGAACTTTCTTTTCAAGGTTCAAGTTTTTTCTGAAGCAGAACACACGGCAGCAGCAAAGTATCTTAGCTAGCACAGGGCATGCAAGTGGTAGAATCAATAGCGACAACAGAACTTGTTTGGCAAAGTCAACTAGTTAGTCTTGAAGGTTAAACAAACAGTGTTACTTATGTACAGCTAAATAGCGAATTATTACTTAAGAAACCCTGAGAAGAAACAGTTCACAAAGTCTCCAAGTTGTTGGATCAAGCACACTGCAGACTCAAGTGAATTTTAAGGTGTACTGTATTTAATATCAAATATTTGGAAATGCTATGAGAGGACTGTGGTCATAATGGCTGAAAGTACTGCAAGAATTCTGAGGCATATTTTCTGATAACCAAACAAGCCTGCAAAATTAGTCTCTTGAATGTAATCTTTTTTCTAAATATTTTTGGCATCCGATTAACTCTTGGGTACCAAGGCACTATCTCTTACCAGTACCAGGAATATTCATTCACATATTAGTAGGGGTGGGACTGAAAGTTTTAACCACCACCCTTTGCTTAAGACACGTAGGCAAGTTTCCAACTGAAACAAAAGCAAATGCAAGCCTGTTCAGAAATGTGAATGTTCTAGAGGTGGAGGAATATTGAATGAATACTGTTTTGGAAAGGGTGTATACAAAGAGGAGGATGGCACACAGACTAACAATAAAGCCTGAGACAGCCTGGAGGGCATTGGCATGTACCCAGGAGAGAAATCTTTTTTTAGGCACAAGTGATAGCTGAAAAGGGCTTTAGAGCTCCGAGCAAGTAAACTGCCTTTGGTCGTTTGATTCCTTCTGTGTTCAAGAAAGCAGGCTGTACATTCTTGTGGTTAAACAATTACAGCAGAGATAACTGACTTCATCATTGATTTCTCAACTGAAATGAATCTATGAATGCAAGACTTAAATTTTGCTAACCACTTGAGTATAAAGGTAACAATATGTGTATATATAGCTCTTGTAGACTTTTGTTTTTCTCTACTAACATTATCTAAAAGCTTCATTTAAAGATTGCTTGATGTTAGTCCTTTACCCCCCTTCCCTCTTTTTCTTATTCCACCCTATTGCTCTTGCATTTTTACCTAGATTCTAGTGGTCTTATTCTTGTGTGTCTGCATTGTTCTAGACTCATATAAAAGTAGAGGTGGAAGGAACCTTGAGATGTCATCTAGTCCAACTCCCTGCTTGAGGCAAGAATACGCCTACCCAAATCATCCCATAAAAATGCTTGTCTAAACTATTCCTAAAACTGCACAGAAGTCTGTCTCTCATAACTACCAGACAGAATACCTCAAAACACCAAGAACACACTAACTTGCACAGGTAAAGCAGGGAGAGAAAGGCACTGTCCATGTCCTGCTGGTACAAGGACAGGAAATTATTGTAAAATACGCTCAAAAGATCCAACTAAGATCTTTATTGTCTTATGAGGTTCAATAAAAAGAAGTGCAAAGTCTTGCACTTGGAACAAAACAATCCTATGCACTGGTATAGGCTGGGGACTGACTGGCTAAGCAGCAGCTCTGCAGTAAAGGACCTGGGGGTTACAGTGGACAATAAGCAGACTATGAGCCAACAGTGTGCCCTTGTTGTAAGAAGGCATCGTGGGCTGCATTACTTAGTGTTGTGGAGTACTGTGTCCAGTTTTGGGCCCCTCACTACAGAAAGGATGTGGACAAATTGAAGAAAGTCCAGCAGAAGGTGATGAAAATGGTTAATGGGCTGGGGCACATGACTTCTGAGGAGAGGTTGAGGGAACTGGGGAGAAGAGAAGACTGAGGGGGGATTTCATAGTAGCCTTCAACTACCAGAAGAGAAGTTACAAAAAAGATGGAGCTCCATACATCAGACATCCTAACTGGAGCCAACTCTCCCCTTTCTGTCATCTTATCCCAGCTCCTTTAATTTTCCTTCATAACCTAGCCAGTTGTAGAGCTCTTCTTTATTCTCCTGCTGCTGAACATGGTCCTCTCCCATTTCCAATGGCTTTGGGCTACAGAGTTCTTCTCATGATTGCCAAACAATGCATATGTGGGGGCCTCCTGGGCTTCCAGCAATTCCTCTTTGTAGCTACTCCTGAATTATCCTTGACTGACAGTTTCCATCCCTCGCTAGTGCTTATCCGAGGGTGAGAGAACAAATCTAGTGACTAGAGCAAGGACCTGAGAAATATGTTCTATTTCCAGCTCTGTCTCAATCTTGCAGTAGCATAGCCCCCAGAAAGCCTATGCAGCTGCTGCTGCAGCCCTTGTTTGAGGAGCTTGTGCTGAGGTGGCAACAATGCCATCACAACTGCAGCAGCCTTTAAGTGGGGAGCTCAGCATTCACAATTTCTCCACACCCTCACCTTTTCTGTACTGCTCTGGATGCCCAACATTTCAAGTTATATCTCTACTGACTAACTGTGTTTTCTGGACAAGTTATTTAACCAGTCTGTGTCCCCTTAATAAGCATTTTTAGAGGGGAAGGGGTACTTACTAGCATTTGTAGAACACATTTAGATGAACAAATGAAAACTACAAGTGTAAAGTATTCTCCACTATAACAAAGAAATATTTATACATCTAAGTGCCAATCACATATACCTTTTGTGTCCTATCAAAGCCAGTGGAGGCTTTGGGTATACAAAGAGAGCAGAATCAGAGTCCTATTGGAAATATATAGATAGCAAGGCTGAAAGCACACTATAGGCAAATTGGGCAACAAAATTATACAATGCATTGGATGAAGAAAGGATATACCTCTTAGATTAAAAAGCCATAAGGTTCTGTGCTTTTACAAAGACCGAAAATTTCTGGTGGAACAAATATCTTGAGGAAAAACTTCATTGTAAAGGCTGTGTGCTCTGGGCACCGTGTTTACAAGAGAACAGCACAAAGAAATTGATTCTTTAAAATCTTTTAACTATAAAGAGTAAATCTTCAAAGCAGTACATGGGAGCCATGCACACAAATCTCATTATTCTGAAAGCTGCTTAGAAACTTTAGCCCTCAGAGTCAACATACCACAATACATTCAGAAGTATAATTTCAAAGAGCTACAAATGCTTCTAACAATTAGTTAATTTTAAAAAAAGGAAAAAATAGGATTTAGAAGGATTTGGAAGGAAAATTACTGAGGGGTTATATGTTAAGAAGGAGGTAATTGAAAAGGATTGAAGGGGTACAGTAGGAAGTGGATGTGGTTAAGGCAGCTGGGAGATTAGTTAAAGAAAAGACTGGTAAAACTGGAAGTAAAGTAAGAGAGTTAGATCCTGGTATAAATCTATATGACTCCATGGATTTCACTCTGGTTATTTGAGAATCTGGCTCAGAGCTTAAAATTGAATGGTTAAACAAAGAAAGTGGTAAAGACTTATTAAAAATAACTAAGGAAGATATTGTCTGGTATTTCAAGTGCAGAAATTATGTATATATTTGAAGATGAAATAACAAATAAGTGCTACTGAATTCTTGTATATTTCACCTTGAGCAGTCTTGGAAAATTAAGTGATTTAACAATAATGGGAACTGTAACCAATTGGCTGGGCAGGCTCTCTTACCAAAGGCAAAAATAAATTGTCACAAAAATTATACAGTGCTTGAGAAATGGAAGGGGGGTCACTGAATAGGGATTCCCAAAGAAGTTACAATATGAATTAAAACAAAACAAAACAGCTGTTTGCTTCTGAAAAAAAAACCAATGGTGGTAGTAGCCCTTGCAGATCAAAAGATACCCATTCTAATTAGGGCATGCGTACACTTTCAACACACTGCAGGGTTTTTTTGTATCCATGCCAAGTGTTTCTAGTAACTGTTGTTAAAGTAGTGTGTGTATGCACAAGCATATGCAAAAAATACACACACATGCCCCTCATTTTTTATTTCATGAAGAAGATATGGTGGCCTCATAACTGGGAATACACAAAACAGCAGTGGTTGTGAATAAATGCCCGGCATATTTGGGAAAACAGCTCACAACTGCTGTGCTATATGCTTTCTAGAATTTTTTTACTTCATCATCTGGAAGCCTATAGAAGACAATGGATTTCTGGGACTTCTGGTCAAACAAACTAATTTTTATGATTCCTTTAGTTTTATTCTTTCTGCTTCAGTGTGCCAGTGCCGTTATTAAAGTATTTTCTGTATGGAGGAAACATAGATTAAATGCTGGGATCCTCTCAGTCATAAATATAAATAGGCTGCTGATAAAATACATCAACTTGTGCACTGAATTTACAGCCAAGGCTGTAAGACATGAGTGGATGAGGAAAACAATCAGGGTTCTCTCTAGTATATTTTTCTAGAGCAGATTTACTGAAGTATCACTTTAGGGCTTGGCCAATTTAAACTGGCTTATGGGACAGGTTAGTTCTGAAGACATGGGATGACCAGCAGAGGTGGCAGAACTTCAAGATATTAAATGACATTTTCTTAGATTTTTTACTATTATTACTATTTTGATGGAGCACTTCCCAAAGCTGCAACAGAGAAACATCTATATAAGAGGTACCATCAGAATGGAGAAAAATGTGGCCACCACTCTGACAGCTAGCAGTCAGTGTGAACCAGTTTAGTGGTCTTAGATGAACCATATGAACTGTCATGATGATGGTATGCAGCACTATAAAGAAGGTGCTGTTCTCGGTAATATGCAGGCAGGTTCATCAGTATTTATATGGTATGGCCTGGACAGGATTGTGGTGCCAGGCCAGATCTGGATTGCTTTCTTCATTGATGCATGAAATTTGTGTGTGCATTGTCTCTATTGGCCTTAATAATGTTGCTACTCTTCCAATCATTCTTGGAGAGAGAGATTATCCTTTACTTCCTCTGGCTTATGAAGGTTTTTGCTGGATACTTGAACAGAAGAAAATAATTATGTCTAGAGCTGAGTGGGGGAGGGAGGCTTAGAAGTCCTTGTGGCAGAAAATATTTAGATCCATGTGGCTACAGAACATACCACCAATAACTAGGTTTATTGAAAGCCCTTCTACTACATTGTATTTTAATGTAACCATGTAATATCTACAGCAACTCCCCTCATCCACAACTTGGATTTCTACCTCTAGGTTCAGACTCATTTTCTAGCTCTGACTTAATCTGGTGATGGTCCAGGACTTCTGCAACCCTGGCTCAGGATTAATTGGGCTCACTGGATTGCTGACATTCATGTTTTGCAGATTAGTCATGGCGTTCACACCAAACTCAGATATAGTAGTAGCTCAGCTAGCAAAGACATAATAAAGTTCCTCTTGGTATAAGCAGATCATTATACATTTCCATACAGTTAAATTGTAACTCTGCATGTCTATAGTTCAGTCTGATCTCCTCTGTCTTTAGAAGTATCTCAATTGTGTTTCTTAACCTTTGTTACAATGTCAGCTTGTATACCTGTGCTAATTAAAGCTGAAAAAATGGGCAAAATAAAGCTGCTTTCCCCAGAGATCAATAAATTCCAGTATCTCATTCATTACAGACCCTGGTGAAGTATGACAGCACATGACAGATGGGTAACAGGTATGGGGGGCCACAAGTATGTGAACTCAGCACAAGTTACGAGCACAGATATCTGTGCATGAGCATTGAAACAATGCTCCTGTGGCATTGTGGCACCTGTGTGGGATGAATTTGGATCATTAGAAAGCTCACAGGTAAGCAGAGAAGCTTTGAAATGTAACCATCAAAAGAGTAGACATGGATGCATTCACATTCCATAACAAATGCTGCACATCTGTCAAGTCCTCCTGTTGATACCCAACTTCCCTGGATATAAACTCATCCCAGACCTAAGTTAATCCACTTTCAAGATGGTTTTAATAATCTATGTTACAAAGAGCAATGATTCACAAAAGATTTTATTTATGGATGCGAAGGATTTTAGTGTAGAATAACCCAAGTTGTCCCATAATAAATTTAAGCATAGCCAAGCCCTCACTGAAGCAAAATTCTTAGAAAATGTATCCAATTTGATCTTTCTTTTACTCCTTGTCCCTGACTTTTGATTGTGTTAATGTTAGTTTTAAAAATGCAAATTTTCAAAATAAGTGTTTTTAATATGCAGGTGGCAAGCACTTATTCATAGCATCTCCTGTCTGTAATCAACATGCTTGAGAAAAGTGGAAGTATGTAAAACAGTCTACATCCTATTTACATTTGTAATATTATGTAATTCAATAAGCTATCAGCTGAAGCTATTTAAATAAGCTTTTCTTCTGACAACTGTATTGTATAAAATGCAACAAAATCTTTGATATGTAAACATTGTATATTTCAAGGACATAATTTCAGAATTGAAGGTGGCATGGAAAAAAAACAACAACCTCACTAGTGACACACAAAGTTTGAATTGTTTTTGAGCTGTATTTTAATAAGGGATTAAAAACAAGTAGTTCTTGTTCCTCATAACTAATAAAATGTGACGGGTCTTGAAATAGAATGTTTTCATGTTTGAAGGCATACTTGTATGTGTAGTTATATAAAGGATGGCAAGTTCATAAATCAAAGATGGAAAATGGATAGGTTGTGACGTATTGTCATCTTTCTGGACACAGTCCAGCTAGATGCTGGGTAGATATATGGCACTTCTATAGGAGACATTCAACACCTCACATAATCAAATCTTTTACTAAATATAAGTAAAGCCACTTTTTGCTGTTTCTAGTGTTATAATTTCAAGGGCAAATATATACACTGTAGAAATTGAATATCTTGTAACTATTTGTTTGTGATTGCATGTTATACTAAAACATGCCTGACCAGTTTTGATTTGAGGGAGGGTCACCATATGTCCCAGGAAACCTGGCATACTCACTGCTTCTGTACTCTGTTCCCCGCTGGTTGGTCAGAAGTCCAGAAGGGCAGAGCCCGGCAGGGATGCAGAGCCACATGGTGAGCTGGGCAGGGTGCTACCTGCTCCAGTTGTCCTGTCTTGCTCCCACCCAGCAGCAGTGGTGCCTGCCCGGTACACCATGGCACTCTGTGTCCCCACCAGACTCTACTCTGGGACTTTCTGGACTAATGGTTGGGACCAGGCTATGGAAGCTATGAGTGTTCTGGTTTGCCCAAAACACATGGTCACCCTAATTTGAGGGTGAGGCTTTGATTTTGGCATCTCTGTGTATTCACTGGTTCACTAGAGCAGTGTACACCTGCAGTCCTGATTTAGGCACAACACAAAGCCAAATAGATTGACATAGTCCCAGGAATAAAATATTTATATAATTTTAGAAGGTGAGCAGAGAAAGCTAAGGGGGATATCCTCTAAGACACAAAAGGGATTCAGGGCACCACTTCCCACTGACTTTCAAAGGGAGTTAGGGGGCATAAGGAACATACCCATCCCTTTTACCTTTAAAGTTGTTCCATATCTTCTCACCTGTATTTTGATTACATACTTTGGATAAATTCTATTGGCCATCCACTGTGTGCAAAGTACAGCTTGAAACCACCTCTGAGTTACCCAGTTAAAGCATAGAGCAATTCTATTACCCCGCCCCCAAAACCCTTACTGTGTTGGTATGTGCCCCCATTATAGGAACAGGATTGCCTCCAGAGACATGCAGATGTCTCCTTACTCCCATTAGGGTGGGGGCAGGGTGCTTACGCACGCAGAGCATTTTAATCAGGTAATTCACAGTTGGCCACAGGCTGCACTTTGGTAATCTACTAGGTGAAATAGAATGTGACCCTTTATCCTGTGTACAAATTCTCCATGGGGGAAAGAAAACCAATGGTTTCACCTTCTGAGAAGAAGTGACAACTTTAGTATTGGAGAACACTTACAAATCTGTTGCAATAAAATCTTAAGGTGAAATCCTGACTCCATTGAAGTCAACAGCAAAATCCCATTGACTTCAGTGAAGCAGGAAATCACTCAAGTTTATACTTCATATTTTAAAGTTTGTATACATATAGTTTTTTGGTAGTGAGGAATTTCCTGGAGTAAAGAAAGGGAACTTTCTCTTCTCTGAGGCAAATCTCTGCTGTCAGGATGTAACCCGTGATGAAGAAATGCTCTAGGATTAATTACAGACAGGACTCAGAGAATATCAGGGAGAATAATATCAGAGGTGACCTCTATGTTGGAAAGATCACACCTCTCTCTCCTTTGTAAAGATCAACTCTTGACTCCAAAAAGTGAGCAGTGCAAGTTACGGGATAAGGGTATTTTTACCATTTTGGGTACAAGCTGGAGAGAGGGGAAGCTTGTTATATTCCTTTTTATTTCTATAAACCTGTTTGTTCAGTGGTCTGGTGATAAAAGATTGAAAGTGCATTTAAACCTGAGATTGATCTAACTGCATTTACTAGTTAACATGGAGTCAGTTGGATTTTCAGGTGGCTTAACAATGCACCAACCAATGGTTCACAATAAATTTCCTGAGGGAAATTTGAGATTATGTAATTCTCCTGTGGTTCCCACTTTGCTGCTTATCCTTCTCTTTATTACCAAAAGCCTCTTCCACCAGTTCTGTGGATATTGTCAGTTGAAAGTAAGTACAATTAAACATAATTCCCATTCCTCATTTTTATTTCAGGACTTCAATAACGTAATGGAATCAGCTTTACTCTTAATTTGTACAGGGACAATTCCCATTGTCTGATCCCTTGAGTACATATTTTCAGTTCCATCCTAAATATGTCCAATGGCTACAGTCTCATTTAAAAATCATGCTAATACAAGTAACTCCCTCTCCCATCTAAGCTGTGTAAAGCATTCTTTTCATGTTGAAACTAGATGAAATAAATTAAATAGGTTTCAAGGACAAGGATTTTACAAAGTAAGTGGAAAAATTCATTAGACTACAACTGAATATCTGTTCTACTTACTGTAAATCCCTTTTTTCTAGAGGGAGCCCCCCATTGATTGAAATACTTACTTAATAAAGCAAAGTCTTTTAAAATTGTTCAATGTATATTAGTACAAAATAAAGATCTGCTTCTATCCACCAGTCTGAACCTTGGTATTTCTGAAAAGTGATACCATGGTTAAAATTACTTATGTACTTTTCCAATATTATTGATATGCAGTTCTTCACAATGAAGTTATTAGGAATACACACTTGAGAAGAGATTTGCAGGGTAGAGACATAAGTGAGGTATGTGGAAGCTAATTATTTTAAGGCTTGTGAAAATTCAGAAAAACACCAAATACTACAAAACTTGGAATAAAGTTGAGCGAGTTATATGATGAAATTCCAAAACAGCCAATATGTGGGGATTAGAGCATATATTGCATTGCTGACTTTTAGTTTACTACGAATTAAATCCATTTCAAAGAGCCTAAGTTGAGTAATATGAAACCTGCTCATGCAAGGTTCTGCAGTTCCTCAGCCTTCTCTGCCTGTGATTTCACAGAGGCAATTCCCTCTGAATAACTCCATGTGTATATATGAAGGCATAACTTGATGAATGCCTCATCAAAACAATTGGGCATGATATCATATTAATAGGAATAACCCCTTCCTGTCCTGCTATTTAAGCTGTTTAAGCATTTTTTCTGTTTTTTCTAACAGGAATGGAGGCTACTTGGATCCCCCAAGGAAGCTCAGCAATTAGTAAGATTGGACTCTTTCTTTTTGCAGGCATCACAAGCGCACAGAACCTTAGGAGTTATCTGTGAACACACTTTTACTCTAAATGTCTATTAATGAAAGGTACTGGGTCACCAGTTGACAAGATGATGTATCATGTGGATTGGTCACAACCTTTAAAAGATTTTGATCCCTTCAAAAAATGTTAGCAATTGGCAAAGGAATAATCCTGCTCTGGTATGTTTTGTTTTCCTTTGAAAGTAAAACTTTTCTATTTTCCCTGAAAACTGGAAATAAGAAACTTTAAAAGAAGCACCAATATACTTAGATATTGCAGTTGTTTTAAAAATAGCTCACCTCTGGAATATGCAAAATGTACATTGTTTTAACTATTTTATACCATGAATTTTACCCCTCCCACCTTTCTTTTCAGTGCAGAACCTAAACATGCGAATAAAACAGAAATTAACGTAATCATATGCTTTCCTGAATCCAGACCTGAGAACTGAGTGGGACGGAAATCTCTTATCCAAAACCACAGGATGTGGTTGCTGCAATTTACGTCATGTGCACGTTAAGGAGGTAAAATGCCAGTAACTTATCGGCACTGCAGCTGTTATGATAGGGAAGTCAAATGGACTGAATAGTATATCTGTAAAAGCTAAATCAACAAATGAGTTTAAGTTTAAAGACAGGTTAAAAGAGAAACAAAATGGAAAATATGTCTTAATGTTTTTTTAGAAGTACAGTAAAAAAGTTTTTGTTTAGCTATTTGCGTTCGTCTGTGGAGGTTATTTGTCCTTTATGTCCTAAAGAGTGTATTTTATTATACAGTCAGGTACAATGCATTAATACTAAGCTCACTTTCTCTTGTGATATAGTAGAAAAAAGGATGTTAGAGGTGATAACTTCAGAAGGTGAAATATGAGAAAATAGGTGTGACAGGAGTATTGTGGGTTAAACTTCATGACAAGAATGTCAACACTGAAAATGATCTTTACAGAAATGACAAAGAGGATAAAAGAAGGCAAGGTACACTGTGTGTCAAGAATATTTTGTACAAGTAGAAAAATACTGATGGATAATCATGGTAGGATTTGCAGTGCAAAATGTCTGGATTAGATAAGAGAGAATATGTAAATGAGAATCAATAAATCCAAATCAGGAAGTCAAGAAGAAAAAGATGAAGCATTTATGGAAAATGTCAAGACCTGAAGCTGTTTGGTATTACTGACATATTTTGTAGTCATTTCCCTCAGAATAAATGAGACTGAAAATCACCTACCATCCTAAGTAATATGAAATTTAAAACCTAAATCTCAGTTCATCCAATCAACTGTCTGAAATATTTTAAAAATATTTTTAAACTTTCTTTCCAGTGGCATAGAAATCCTTTCTCTCTTTCATCATAGCATGTGTTCACTGACAGCCTGCTGCATTATTCCAAACCAAGAATGCTTTCTTTATTTGGAAAGCCGCCATACAACTTTAGAGCCCAGCATCCACCCAGTAAGAAACTGCTACCTCTCTGGACATGAGGAATCATATAGCAGCAAAAGTCTGGTAACATGGTATTTTCACCTTTTTACCTTAAAGGTACTTGTACAACAAGAAGTCTGAGAAGTGTTTTGGAAAAAATGAGCCATGACTCAGGACCAATCCAATCTCTTCTAAAGAAAAAAAATTGAGAATGTTTGGGGCATGTAACTGAGATGATCAACATTTAGGAGAAAAAGTTATCACTACTGCTAAAGCAAGGTGATTCAAAAGTCATCAACCCAGATGCAGCCAACTTTTCTGTCTAGTACCTTTAGTTCTAACCTCTGAGGCCTGTATTAAAAAACTTACCAAGAGCTGTTTCCAGTTTCTCCACGACATTGTCAATGTTGTGGACTCTTCCACAGCAGTGGTAATGCTAGGACATGATCTTCTCTTGACCATGCAAATATTTCATTATTTTTAGCGGTAGATTTGCTGCAGATCAAGGGTAGTGCATGTATAATTTCATAGGCTTGGCTCACAAACCATAACTTTTAAAAATGTAAATGAGCCTCATCACAGAAATGATTTCATATTTCTTCTCTAGCTAATAGAAACTCTTCATAATATGTAACAAGAGTGATTGAGAAGCAGGGTTACAAAAAGTCTCCCACAATTGTTTTGTGTTTGTTTTCTGTGTGGTGATTTATACCACTAATAGAAAGAAAAAAATTTACAGGGTGGCAAAGCCAAGGGACTCAAAGTACTGGGAATCAGGAGATCTATATCCTGTTCCTGCTTCTCAAAGATTCCATATACAATGTAACATCTCTCCGCACTGGTTTTTCCATTTGTATGAGTAATACTATTACTAACCCTCATTGTGACTTTTAATTCATGAAGGGCAAGAGCCCACCTTGAGATCCTCAGCTAGAATATGCTATTGAAGTGTAGGTTATAATATCTCAACATAATATGATAGCATTGGTATTAATGGAGTTAAAATGAAACTAGACAAACTTTCTGCTCATTTACTAAAGTGCTTATAAATTCCCATTTCAGTGCATTTAAATGGATACAATTTCAAAAAATTGCTAACATTTCCTTTCAGACAGCATCAGCTCCAAGTCTGCAATAATACAAAAGCTATAATATATTGTCTAATAATACAGAAGATTAAATGAAAATTCTAAGTTAAATTCCAAGAATCCTAGGCACAGAACAGTGCTCAAGGTAAAATTGTTCTGTGAATCCCTACAACACATTGTTATTTCAAAGCACCACACACTTTAAATAAAAGTTCACAAAAAACACTTGATTTTGAGCTGACTGCATTGGACTGAAAGGCAGAGGTGAAACCATAAATGTTGGTGCTCTGAGCAAAATGTCAGGGGTGGTGAGGAGCAGGGGTGAGAGCTCCTTTGTCTCATATGGAGTGGCCCTGTGCCTCTGCCCCCCATCTCATCCTTCCTGGCATTCTTCTGCCAGCCATAAGAGTTGAACTGGAGAAGCCTCTCTGCCTGATGGTAGGATTTGGATGCCAGGACACAGCAGGAGCAGCCCTGTGCTGCCTAGCCCTACATGGTGAGCTGGAGTAGCCCTGAACCACCTGGGCATAAAAGGTGTGCTGTGAGGATTCAAAAGCCCTCTGATGCTCATGCCATGTCCCTGCACCCATCTCACATGGTCTGGCAGCGTGGGGCTGCTCCTGTTTGGCTTCTAGGGCTATGCAGTATAGGACTACTTCTACCACGTCCTGGCACACAGCTCCTACAGCCAAGCAGCACAGGTCTTCTCGAGCTCAGTTCCTGTGCAGAGAAGACTCTAGAAGAGGGGGTATCATTCTGGTACCCCTGATGGGTACCCCTGAACTTTCACTATGCATTTTCTACTTCGGGAACAGCTTTGTATGTTTGAAAAGTATTTTATCTAACCAAGGGCATAGAGTAGGTTGTTTAGGCTGGGGGAGATCGCTTGTTGCTTAGTTGCTTAATTACTGGCCTCGCTAGAAGGAAAGCTGTATCAACAAAGTCCGGAGCTGGAAGGGGGGTTACTTGGGGGGGAGCTGGAAGGGGGGTTACTTGCTGGGCTTGCTATACATTTCGTCACATCAGCAAGTTTAACCTGTTACGTAGCTATATAAGGCAGACGCCCACTGAGGTGTGGGTGCTTGCTTTGCGAATGATTGCCAAGCACCACTTTCTGCGCAGAAATAAAGATTAAGTTGGATCCTTCAACCCTGTGTGTTTATTGGCACAAGCGCACCGGGCACGAACTCGCCATTGTTTGGGGACAACACCCCCACAAGTTGATGTCCAGAGTTGGTGCCCCTCTTAATTTCACCTAGTTACACTAGGTGAAAGAGCCTCTATGAAGGTGTGTGCATGCATTCTCATGTACCCCAAAGCTAAAAGTAACAAACTGAATACGTTTTGGTACTGCCAACAGCACTGGTCAAGTACAGAAGACTGAAAATCAAAAATACCATCCATTGATGGTCTGAAGAGGCCACACTTTGTCAGACTTACCATTCTAGTCAGTCAGAGAAACTCTTCTAGTATCCAGTTGTACTATGCTTTGATCCTACTGGTATACACACATCTTTTGCTTTCTGAGCATTAAAATGGTTAAGAAACTGAAGTTAGTAGCTAAAATGTTTTAGGGTGGGCAAGTATATCAGGACTGTACTTAAGTTGTATATCCAAAACCTTGTTTGTCTGATGCAAACAGCTTTGACATTTTTCTAGTGGCCCTGCTCCAGATACCATCCCCCAAATCCCTGGCAGAAAGATGATTGAATGGCTTAGGCCTTAGGCAATTGGTAATAGAAGACTTCACCTTTAGGTCACAATAGGTCACCAGTTCAAGTACAGCAAAGGTTAGTAATGACTAAAAATAAGACTGTCTGACAGCTCTTTGATGGCTTATATGAAAACTAATAGGTGGAATTGATACAATGGCTAGTCCACCAGTATTCATACACAAAGAAGAATATTGTGATATCTAGCATCCTTATTAGTAGTCTTTGAACAGAGACAGTAGATGTGGTTTACATGGGCTGAGGTATGCTGACAGGATATCTCGCTAACTAAATTCAGGAGAATTCTAATCTGTGCCTTTCAGGATTATACAGCATTCTGAGGAGATAAAGCACTGTGTATAACTGTGCGGTGTAATTGTATTTTCACAGAACTGGCAGAAAAGTTGTATTTAACATGAGAGGGAGAGAAAGCTTGTTTTCCGGTGTTCATAACTTTATGAAAAATATTCTTCAAAATTGTATTTAGTCACAACTTCAAACAACAGGGCTTTATTGTGGACAGAATAGATTTTACTTGACCATTTTGAATTGAGCCATAGTGAATAATATACTCTTCCATTTTATTTTATTTTTTAAAAAGACAAGTTTTGAGCTAGTTATTATATTTAAATCTCTAGGAGAAAACATTTTTGATTACCTGGAAAGAATAATACTTAAAAAATTATAAGCAACAGAACAGTTTACTTCCAAGTTCTTTATTACAAGTTTGGCAATATCTAGAAGGCCCAACCACAACTGGGATCCCAATGCTTTGGGTGCTCTAAAACAGAAAATGGATGAGGTCATTTTCTCTAAAGATCTTATAAAATAAAGAGGCAAGAAAAACAGATGTGCTCTGAAGTGATTTGCCCAAGGTTATATAGCTGATCACTGCCAGTGCCAGACACAGAGCTTAGGCTTTATGGTTCCTACCCCATTGCCCTGTCCACTAGAAAAAAAACTACCTCTCAGAAGTGAAACTTCTGCTCCCGTACAAGAAAAATCACACTTATTTGCCAATTGTCAAAAAGGGACTATTGCCTTGAGGCAATTTACAGGAGAGTCTGTCATTAGCAGGGCTTAAAGCAGTGGTACTCAACCTTTTTAGATTCAAGGCATCCACTGTTAGATTTATGGCACCCCTTACATAATGCCAGCTCTTAGTTTTGCCTTGTTTTTTCACTAGGTAAAAATAATAGAACAATTCTTCTGTTAAATACCCAGACCAGAACAGATCAGAATGTTCTATTTGAAATCTCTGAGTTTAGCATGTGAATCATGGTTGCACACCTAGCAGTGCTAATGTGTTACACCCTTGAAAGGCTCTCAAGACACCCTGGTTGAGGATCACTGGATTACAGCATTCACATGAAGCTTTTCCTGCTGAGCCTGGCAACCTCATCTATAGATTTGTACAGAATTTGCACTTTCAATTAGAAACAAGCTTATGCAGATGATTTTACAAATGTGAACTGATACAACATTGTCTTCCTTAGTCTGCAAGCTTTGTTATTGATCATAGCTTTGCCAAACAGGAGCAAAGTGAAGCTATAGGGCTGTTGTCAGTTTTACCATCCTGTGAACAGCTCTAAGACTATAAAAATAATGATTATTTTCTTCCGCTTCCTGAAAATGCTATAAGCAGTAATAGAGGAAAACACTAATATCAGCCATGGTAGAGAGGGTCCCAAAAATTGAGAGTAGGCGGGGAGAGATAGTGACTTCACCTCTTCACAACACAAGGTAGGGCAGGGTGGCACCTTAGAGATTAATTGGTTAGTCTCTAGAAAAGGTGATGTATTTGTTCCTGGATAGGTTATGCTTGTGTTTACCTGGGAATATAAATACTGTGGGATTGCTGTGTACATACACTACCTTCCTAATCAGGGTTTAGTAAGCAGGTAAATGCAGTGCTGCTTTTCTGCCATTGAGTCAATGGTGCAATCCCAGGATAACTGTACAGATGTATTTTGCAATATCTCAGGATAAACTTTCACTACCTCTTATCCCTGGACAATGGACATGGGCATCTGTACAGTTGTAGCTTCCCCTGGGATAAAATGGTTTATCCTGGGGCAAATGGGACATCTGCAGCCTAAGGGGCCACCCTATCCTGTCTTCTGCTGATTTCAGGCTAAACCTGCTAATTGCCTCTCTAGTCAGAGCAGAAAGGAGACGCCTAAAGGGGAAAGCTATCTTCATTATCCTTCTAAGAGCTGAAGTTCTAATTTATAACAACCTCAATGACTCCTCTCTTTTGTAGCTGCCTATAACTAGTGGGTGTCTGGTAAATTTTTCAAACTCCAGATGTAAAACTGTCATTGGCACGCCCACATGTTAAGTTAGGCACTTGCTAAGTGCTTGCAGGACTGGAGCTTTTAACTGCATGAATTTAACATAGCATCAGCCTGTATTTCTCCCCCTCCACACCAAATTATTCCAGAGAAAAGAAAAATCCAACAGCACTAATAGAGCTATACTAGTTTCAGTCAGTTCCCAGGCATGTTAAGAACAAAGTTACCTTAAAAATAGACTCATGATGCAATATCCCATTTTACTCTAATAGTAAATTATCACTGCAAGGTAAAGTTCAAGATTCTTGGATATAGCGTATTCTTGCAGCACAAACACAATAGAAAACAAAAAAGTCAAGAAAATAACATGCTATGACCGAGTACGCAGATGTTCTAGTGAACAAGGTGCTTTCACATAGTGGTTTTCAAAAGATAATTATGCTTGAAGTATTACACATTTTTTCAAAATTTTGGAAAAGGAAGTGATTGGATGCTTAGCTTTCACTGCAGCAGAATGCAAGTGTCAAATAAGGAAACAGGTGGCTTATTTTCTCTTTCAGTTACCCAAATTTTGAAAAACCTCATTGACTGGGGAAACAATTCTGCACTTACACCATCCTTGTTTTTCTTCAGGCTGTATACAACAGTTTGTTTACAAGACAGCAGGTTGATACTATGGTGACAGGGACTACAAAAGGACTGGATTTCAATGAGCTAGTGAATAAAGCTAAGCCTGTATTCTTGACTATTTGTAGAGTGATAGCCTGAGTAACTATACAAAGTCAGGAAATTGTTCAGTTCCTTATTTTCTGCAACAGCAAAGATTATCTGGGGAGGTATAGTAATCCATGAGATATGTCTAAAACTGTGGTTCTCAACCTTTTTGTATTGAGGTGCACCTCACTGAACTCGAAACACTCCGCCATAACTTTTGTGAATGGAGTGGCACCTAATTTCAATTTGATGAGGGGGGCCATAAAGGGCATATAACTGATTGGTTGGGACAACTAAAGATGGGAGTGAGGGTCGTTGGTTCAAAATGAGTGCACTGAGGAGCATAGAGCAGAACCCACTGGCCAGTGCCCACAGGCCCTCAAATGAGTCCATGTGTGACAGGCCTATTTGACACATATTGGGGACATGGGCCTTGGGCCCACAGAGCAACAGCCCTCCCCCACCCCGCCCCCTTCCCGTTAATAGTGGGAACTACTGGGTATATATCAACAGAATTTGTGGAACAAACAAAAGACAAAACAGGGGCAGGAGTGAAGGTTATAGGTTCAAAATGAGCACCCTAGAGGGGGACACAGAGCAGAGCCCACTGGCCAGTGCCCACTGGCCCCTGAATGAGTCCATGTGTGACACAGACCTGTTTGCTACTTTCAAGGGATCGTGGCCAATGCCCACCCAGAAAAACTATAAACCTGCTTGAAAACGGGAGGTGACTGAGAAACAGATTTCTTGGCACAAAATAAAAAAGAAAACAGGGAAGGGAGTGACATAATAGGTTTGAAATAAGGGATCAGGAAGGAGCCACAGAGCAGAGTGCACCAGTTGGTGCTCACTGGTCCTCGAATAAGTCCATGTGCAACACAGGCCTATTTGTTGCATAAAGAATGCTGGCCAGCGCCCAGAAGGAAACAGCATAAGCGTCCCTTAGAAAGGGAGGCCACTAGGTAGACAACAGCTGATTTCTGGGGACAGCTGAAGACGTAACAGGGTTGGGAGTGAGGTCAGAGGTTTAACACTAGTGCCAAGGGGGGACACAAAGCAGAGCATGCTGGACAGCTCCCATTGGTCCTCGAACAAGTCTGTGTATGACACAGGCCACTTTGGGGATTCATGGGCTAAAGGACCACCACGGGAAACTTTAAGCCCCACTCAGAGAGGTAGACTACTGAGAAAGTGGCAACGGATTGCTTGGGACAAATGATAAAAAACAGGGATGGGAGTGATGGTCAAAGGTTAATAACTAGTGTGCCAAGCGGGAGGGGATGGGGCACCGGCAGAGCTCACATGATAGCATCCTCTGGCCCTCAAACGAGTCCATGTGCAACACAGGACTTTTCACATGTCAAGGAGTCATAGGCCCAGGCCTGCCAAGGAAACTATAAGCCCCTGTTAGTACTGGGGGCAACTATAAGCCCCCATTAGTACGGGGGGCCACTAATGACATGTTACAGATTACTTGAGATAAAAATGATGAAAATGGGGACAGGAGTGGAAGTCAGAGGTTCATAATGATTGCCAGGGGGAGACACTGAGCAGAGCACACTAGACAGTGCCCAGTGGCCCCTGAATGAATCTGTATGTGACACAGGCCTATTTGTCACCTTAACAGGTGTGGGCCTAAGCCCACCAATTAACTTATTGGCCTCCATCAGGCAAGGAGGCTATAGAAAAGGTGGCAATTGAGTACTTGGGACAAATAATGAAAACAGAGACAGGAGTGGTGGTCAAAGGTTCATAAAAAGAGTGCCATGCAGGGACACTGGACAGTGCCCATTGGCCCTCAGACACATCCGTGTGTGACAGGCCTTTTAACATGTGAAGGGATTTCATGGGCCAGGACCGCCAAGGAAACTATAAACCCCCTTTAATACAAGGGCCACTAGTGATGAGTTACTGAATGCTTAGGACAAATAATAATGAAAACAGGGACAGAAGTGGAGGTCAAAGGTTCAAGAGTGCCAAGGGGGGACACTGATCAGAACACGCTGGACAGCACCCGCCAGCCCTCAGCCGAATCCAGGTGCGATACGGGCCTATTTGTCATCCTTTAAAACACGTGGGTGCAGTCTACCAAGTTGGTCACTGGCCTCCCTTAGGCAGGGAGGCTGCAGGAAAAGGGGACAACAGATTTTTTGGGACAAATGAAAAAAAAACAGAGAAGGGAGTGCTAGTCAGAGGGAAAACAAGTGTGCCAAGTGGGGACATGGAGCAGAGCATGCCGGACAGTGCCCACAGGCCCTTAGCTGAATACAGGTGTGACACAGGAGACTGGGCAAGACAGAGGATGGTCTGGTTTGCTACAAGGTACTTCTGGTGTCCTTTCCAGCCTGCCAGTTGGAGGCACAATGCACTTTTTTTTTTTAAATAAATTTTTCATGTTCCAAGCCAAATCAAGTCCAAATCCAGGAGTCAGTGCAGAACCACAAGCGGCCCTGCAACCGGCAAACATCCTCCACCCCCACCTGGGACTTCAGATATTTCCAAACTTTTAGTGGGCGTCCTACGTGCAGGCCCAAGCCGGGAGGCGTGGGGTTTGGTTGCGCCCAAGCTTCGCCTGCCCTCCGCCACATGGGCGCAAAAGCAAGCTGGGGAGGAGACTCCCATTTCCATAAAGCAGGCTTTAAGCCCGAACACGTGGAACCAGCTCAGAAGAACAGTTATCCCCCGGAGGGCATAAGGAAATCTGCCTTCATGGACCCAGATACATGGTGAGGTGGCACCTCGGCGGGAGGCAGAGGCCAGGGCCCAGCTGGCACCCAGGCAGGATGCTGCCTTCGGGGTGAGGCGCCGCGAGGCCCGGCGCCCGCGGGGGGCTCGCGTGGGCGACGCAGGGGTCCGCGCCCCCCGCCCGGCGCCGGGGCAGAGCCGCGGTGGGCGCCGAGCCGGGGAGGGGCGAGGAGCGGCCGGGCACGGCGCCGGGAGCAGCCGCAGGGCTTGGCACGGCTCTCCCCGCCGCGGGGGAGGGGGCGGAGGCGGCAGCGCCCGCGGGCTCCAGCCCGGCCACGTGGAGCCGGCTGTCGCGGACTTCCGCCTCGCCGGGCCGGGCCGGGCCGGGCCGGGCCGCGGGCAGGAAAAGTTTGCGGCGGGCGCGCCGAGGCAGCGAGCAGGGGGCGGCGCCGGGCGGGCGAGCGGAGGAGCGGCGGCGGCAGGGGAGCGGGGCCGGGCGGATGAGGATGCGGCTGAAGCTGGGCTTGCTGCTGCGCGCCGGGCTGGTGGCGGGCGGCTTCCTGGGGCTGCTGCTGCTCTGGTCCTCGCTGGCCCCGCGCGGCGAGGAGCCGAGCCCGTGGGGCAGGATGCGGGTGAGTGAGTGTCCCGGGCCCGGTCCGGGTCCCGGCGCCGCGGCAGCCTGAGGCCGGGCGGCGGCGGCTGCGGCCTGTGGCGCTTGCAGGCCTGAGAGGGGCGCGCGGGGCGACGGCGAGGCCGGGTCTCCCCGTCTGCCTCCCCTTCCCTGTCCCCTGCCGGCGGCTCCGGCCCGCGGGGGCCGGCATCGGGCGCCGCTTGCCCCGCCGGGGGGGAGGACGAGCACAGTTCGGGCGGCGGAGCAGAACCGCCCTCTGCCGGCCGGGGACGGGGTGCACTTGACCTCCCGCCAGGCCCGGCACGCCCGGAGGGTTGGTCCCGCTGCCTGGGGGAGCCCGGAGGGCCGCCCCACTCCGCCTGGGCCTTGCCCCCTCCTGTCAGACCCGGGTCGGGCAAGTTGCCCTTCCCCCAACCCCCCTCAGTGCTGGGGGGAAGGCAGTTGCTCTGGGCTGTGGCAGGTCCGCAGGGGACGGGGATGCTGCGGGGAGAGGAGCTGTGTAGCAGCTCGAGGACCTGTGGTATGATCCGGGAGACCCTGACTAGGGACACCCGACCCTGCTTGGGGACCCTGGGACGTGCTGCCCCTGTAGATGTGGGTGGGAAGATGCATGGCACCAGCAGTTGGTGACAAACGCTGGAACCCCGGGCGGGGGGTGTCAGAGAAACAGATGGGCTTAGCGACTCTCGTCCTTGGGCAGAATCCCCCCAGGTGAAAGTCAGCCAGGTCTGCTGCCAGTTTGGTAGGACCAGGAACCCTTTTCCCACTCCAGCCAGATGTTCGGAGAGCCGGGCATCCAAAGAGGCTTAGAGGAATCTTGACTGATCTTCCTTTGCCCAAGAAAGGAAGAAATTTCATAGTTCTGATTAAAAGAAAAAAGAGCGGCTCTTCTGGCTTTTTAAAAACAGAACCAGAAGGGACCTGTAAGATCATCAAGTCCATCCCCATGTTCTTGGGTTGTGTAGTTGGATATTTTCAGTGATCAGCAAAGAAAAGTTTGTATTAATTCTTGAAAAACTGGTAGTTACTTTGGACTCCTTTAAGCAATGTTGTTCTCTCTCTCTCTCTTGCTCTCTTTTTTTTCCCCCCAAATCATTAGAGTTTATTGTACCTTGGTGGAACTGCTGGGATGGCTCCTCTGGAGCTCGCGCAGTTTATTAGCTTGCAACGTTTTTGAGACTGATGTGATTAAAAAATGAGATCAGAATTTGTTTTGTGCACGTGCAGAAAATCCACATTTAAAATCCGTTAGGAATTTTAGTTGCATTTTTAGAGGATACGTTTATGCCCCTGTCATTTCAATTTAAAATCATTAAAATTATTTGCTCTTTTATTTTTAGGGCTTCTTAAATGTCTTATTTGTCAGATCTAGGAACTGAAAGAGAAAAATGGCAAATTATGGCCAATAGTATTGTTATTCAATGGGTAATTCCTAAGTGGCTCCTTTGTGGGTGCAGGTGAGGTGCATTGATAACATGAATCTTGTACTGCCATTGCATTCATGTGGTGTAACAATTAAAATATAAGGGCAGCGGTGCTATCAAATGAACAGTTTCCACAAGCCTTGAATTATTGCAGTTAAATAAGGAAATGTTGCTTGTGACTTAAAGCCTGTAGTCCAAGCATCTACCTTGAATGAGGGACTGGCAACCAACCTGTGAAAATAAAAGTTCATAATGTTAATGCTGGCAGACCTGTAAATTTAGCGCCACGGGCATAACAAATTGAGTGGTATCTGAAGGCTGTATGTTAACTGATGTATTGCTCTGGGCATAAGAGATTGCAGTCTCTCCTATTCTAGTGAGTACTGTGGCAGGTTGCATATAAGGAGTCTGATTTGAAAACTGCTCCCATCTGAGGTATGTTTTGTAAGCAAGCCAGGACAAGTTTGAAATATTTAAATCCAAGGAAGAGGCATTCTGTTATGGTTACCTGCATCTTATATGAAGGATGACATATTCCAAGGGTTGTCATTTCAGTGATAGACTTTCAATCATAAGGTTGGAATATTGTTTTATTTTTAATGAAGATGTAGATTGTTTTTCTGAGTAAACACGCTATCAAAGTAGCTTAGATCTTAACACATCAGTCAGGTTAGTTATTTTTATATATTGCAATACATGTGCTTATAGGATCATGGCAAGGACATATAATATATAATCAATATAAGTAGACGTTTGTGGGACTTCCTGTTCAATGTTTGTATGCCTGAAGAAACCGAAGAACCACTGAAAATTGTGGATCCACTACAGAAAAGTTTTGTTTTCAAAGAGTTGCATGTTATGTGTGTCCAGTTACATGTAGTGGGTGGGGGGAGGGTCACATGGGGTCTACTTGCAGCAGCATGCATGTCCATGTGGCACTTTATTTTTGTAGCACTACAAAGTGCTGAGGCAGTATAGCGCAGCAAATGAACATGTGTCCACAGCTTTAGTGAGCAGTAGAGGAAACCTGGTATTTGGAGGAGATGGAGACAGAGAAGGAGCTGTTATGCAAAACCTAGAGTAGCTTTAATATGTGCTTTTGGTGGATAAAAAATATGTAAATCATAATGGCTTATAGTAATATGCAGTTACAGATTTAGAAAGTGAATAATCTTTAATACAGTATCTAGTCTTTTAAGAATGCATCTTGATGAAACTGTCACTTATGCTAGAGATCTGTGTCTGGAGGCACGCACATCTTGGAAGAGGTGGAGGGAGGGGTTGTTTAAGTATTTGTTTTATGTTGGAAATGGGTAATTTCTAGAAATCTTTCTGTACATTATATATATCAGTTAAATATAGTAAACTAGTTGTCTTTGGAAGGGCTGATGAAGTTGAGTGTAACCATGTTAGTTAATGCATTTTGAAACTAAAAATCAGAAGGCAAATTTATACTCTTAATCTTTAACGTACAAGCAGTGAAAGGTGTTGCATTTAACTTGGAAGTTGAAAGAGATCAAGGGAATTGTTACAGGAATCCAAACAGATTCACGTTGGTGGGAGACCTATGTACAGGTACTCCTCACTTAACATCGTCCCAGTTAATGTTGTTTCGTTATTATATCCCTGATCTATTAGAGGACATACTCGTTTAAAGTTGCGCTATGTTTGGTTGTAATGTTGTTTGGCTGCCGGCTGCTAGTAGGTAGCTACTGTGACGTAATTGGATTCACTTAATATTGTTTCGCTTAAAGTCACATTTTTCAAGAACGTAACTACGACATTAAGCAAGGAGTAGCTGTAATTGGATAAAATCATGTTTGAGACTAACCCAGGTTAGAGGCCCTAGGTTCAGTTTTGGGACCCTTGGCGCTATAGGAACATACTGGTTTTGGAGAAGGTTTAAAAAGAAAAATAAACTAACCAAGAGGGGATGGAGTGTCGTCATTGTCACTGGCAGGAGGATTTGAAGTGCAGTTCTGTTCTAAAAATTATTCTATCAAACAATTTAATTCTACAAGTAACAAGATATTACCTGTTTTTCCCAAACTCCCAGGCTGATAATTTAGCGTGAGATTTCAATCTTAAATTGTTTCTTTCTTCACGTCACTGCCTGCAATGAATGGTCTGTTTCCTAATTAATTATTTAGTTGCACCTGTGCAGCATCACATCCTTCTGTGGGTGTGTGTGTTTTTTCTTTTTAACTTTTTCCTTATTTATGCCTCACGTATGTTTAAAAAAGTAGCGTGATAACCTTCTAATTTAGTCAAACTTTTTTCCCCCTTTCCTTCTATTTTAGTGCCCGTGCGCTTCCGTTGTTGCTCAGTTGATCAAAATTCATGAAAAAGTTATCACCATTTTAAATGTTTTGTTTCAAGGGATAAAATAATATTAATTTTATAGTGATTCAAAGGAAAGAGGTGATTCAGCAGGTGTTGTGTGTTTAAAAGAAGAGGACAATGGCATGTATGGAAGTACTTTTAGAAATAGAAATACTTAGCTCCCCAAAATCTTGAGTTTTATTAAAACAGGGTAAACAGCAGTCTAACCAAATTAGCAGTCAGCATACTTTGCACTGGCAACTCCGATTGTACTTCTGCAGAGTTGTTTTCAGGTTAAGCACAGGTGCACGTTAGAATTCAATTGCAGCTATGTATCTTACGGATTAGTAACGGCTTTTTGCAAGTAGGAGAGAAACTGATGCTCATGTACTACACAGCACGTATCTCAGTCTTTTTTCCAGTGACTGCTGTGGGCATTACTGAGCTAAATTTACCTGAATAATGTTTCTAAATATCGTAGCAAGAAATGTTATAGTTGTTACTACTCTTCTGAAATGGCTTTTTATCTGCCTTAGTTCAAATTTCCTGATAAAATTATTTATTCTGGTCACTAGCTACTAGTCTAAAACATTGCTTTTAAACCAAGGGCAGGATAATTCTACTTTTTATAAAAAAGTCTTGCATTATTGTTTCAATAGAAGAAAAATCTAGATTACACTATGCTGTTTTAGAGAGAATTTCAGCTATCTAAAAATAGATCTTAATTTTTTTTTTAAAGCCAGGGTTAAATAATGTACTTTCCCAGTCTGTATTGTAAACACATATACACAGGAGGGAGTAGAATTCTAATAAACCATCTCAGAGCAGAAGTAGCAAATGTTGAGAGCTCATTCTACTGCATAAATCTTGTATCCCAGATCAGCCAGGAATGTTATAAAGTAATGGTGCTCAACCTCCAGTGTGCAAAGCCATGTCATCCAATCCATACGGCTCCCTGTGGACCTGGAAATTTGGTGCTGGGGGAATAGTGGTAGTGTTAATTGTAGTGGCTATTAGTTCTGCCACTACTCCCCCACTGCCAAATTTCCAGACTGGTGGGAAGCCCTGTGGGCTGGATGGCATGGCCCTGCACATTTGATTGTGTCAGGGAATAGAGTTGCTCTGTAGCCATAACTGGGATGCAGAGTCAGGTTGGCGTACAAGGTAAAGCCAGCACACCAGAATTTATCCATAGACTGACCCTGTGTGGCGACCCCACTCTGGATTCAGCCTATGGATTGGCCACAAACCACTTATCGAGCCCTTGAGGCCAGAAGGTTGACTACAACTGGTACAGAGAATAGTACTGAAAATCTTACTGTGCTATTATCAGTAATTGTTGGTATGCTCTTACCTGGAAATTTGTATTTACTACTACTTGCCCTGCCTCAAAAGTTTCTGAAACAGGAAAGCTTTTGGAGCCTAAAGATGAGAATGATTAGAGGGATGGAAAGTTTACATGTGAAGAGAGTGACAAAACTGGGACCATTACCTTTTATGTGCCCTTTAATTCAAGTTATATGAAAAAATCAGGTGCTCTACTTCTTTTCTGACAGTAGAGGACCAAGCAGGTATTCATTCTAACTGAACGCAAGTTTAGAACTGAAAAAGAGGTAATTTTGCAGACAATTACACAGTAGATCTCCACAGGCTATCATATAATTTAATAGGATTCAAAAAGGACTGGCTATCTATTATTTATATTTTGGTAGTACTGAAAGACCTCAAATAGAAATGGGATAAAAGACAGTTGTCCTGAAAAGTCTAAAAGCCTACAGCCTTGGGCAACCAAACAGAAATAATTTGAAATAACTGTACAAACAAAATATGTTGAGTCAAATTAACAGCAGTCCTAGGCCTTTTAAATTGCTTCTCTCACCTTGTTATGGCTAAGACTATCTAGTATTATGATCGTAAATATTAAAAAGACAGGAAAGTTTAGGTAAGGATACACTTGTGCTATAAACATATAGATTGTGAAGAAAAATTCTTCCTAAGCAAGTTAGTCCTAAATTGCCAGCTTCAGGGCTTCTTGTATGTTTCTCTGAAAAAAGGTTGTCTTGGTTGCTGTCAGACCCAGGCTGCTCTGCTAGTTGGCCACTGTTTTCAGTTAGGGTGATGATAGTTCGCATTTGTTAATAGAAGAATGTATTTGTTAGACATCTGTTATAAGATAAAAATGTGCTGATGTGGAACAGAATGCTGGGGATGGTATACCCAGTTCTCACTGATCCATAAATTATAAGATTTGGTCCAGATTAGGGGAAAGGGATTTTATCTTTTTTTTTTTTTTTTCCAGTCAGGTCATTCTGATTCAGAGTAAAGTCCTTAGTTCCATTCTTGTATGATAACCTAGTATAACCTAAATCAGGGCTGTCTCGCTTCCACCAGTTCCCTTCACATCTGGGGACCTCTGGAATCCCTTCCCATTCTGTTGAGATTTTGGGCCAAGATACTGTAGTTATTTTAATTTAATCTTTTTAAACAAGTGCCATATTTAACCTCTACTAGGGCACCCATTGGAAGCTAGTAAAAAGAACCTCTGAACATACAACATATAAAAGTATTATCTTGATAGCAGTGGTTCTCAACCCTTTTTGACTTGAGGCTCCCCTTCATAACCTCTAAAACTAATTTATATATCACAGTGCTTACCTTCTTGCAGAGGGGGTGAGTAGTCGGGGTGGGGGATCATCCAGGCAGAGCCTGCACTTACCTGCTGATCTCGCCATTGGCAGCACCCTTCAAGGGATCTCCTTCTGCCTGGGAGGGATGTTTCAGACTGTTTGGCACCCTGGCTGAGAATCACTGGTTACATCCTAGCCACCAGGCTTAGGCTTGACAGAGGTGTGTGGGTACATACCATGCAACTGCAAAATTTAGAGTTAAGGCTGCAAATGTCATAGTAGTACAAAACTAAGCTCCCGTATAAACAAATATGTAGACACATTGGGTTAAACTTTCTGAAATCTTAACAGATGTGCTCAGGTGTCATGATGTTAGGAATCCAGTGGGGGAGAAAGAGGGGTCAGGTTTGAAAATGCTATATATCTTAATAACTTACTGAATTGCTTCATGTGATGACAAGTTGAATCCTGATTTTGAAAAGCCCTTTGTTCATGTGGGTTTAAATGAGTTCCTTTGGGCCATCTTCTTGCAGTATAAATCATAGCAGGAACTATAATTTTCTCTTAAGTAAGGAGTAGCTCAGGAGAAAAGGTAAACATGCTTGTGAGAATAAGATGATTAAAGCTGGCATCGTCATTTGAATGAAGGCAGGTATTAACTTCAGTAAATTGGTAGGTCTGACAGGTGGAGTGGAGCCAAACTGGGAAGGGATCTGAGGGTAAGGACAAGAAGTTCATGTGATATAGAAGAGTGGAAACTAATGAAAGAAATGGTAGGGGGAAAGTGGGTGGTATGAGTGATGAACCAGCAAAGTAGCAACAGCATTTTGAATGGACTCAAATATATAGTGTAGTTGCTAGCAGTGAGACCACAGAGAAGGAAATAATCACGTCTTGAGCATGTTTTGGTAGGCGAAATGGCAGATAGCACATACATTGAATTCAGAATTTTCTCAGCCTTTAACATTGGATATCTTGGCAGAAAGTAAATTTGTTTTTTGAAGTTCAGTTGGTCTCATTAAAATTGTATAATAGTCTTAAGGGTTACCATCTGGGTTTTCCCAGATGTGTCCTCTTTTTGGATCCCCCGATCTCCGTCCTGGCAGTTTTTTTAAATGTGAACCAGTGTCTGGGATTTTGCTGTGCTCCACTGCTGGGAGGGGAGGAAGGGTGGGGGGGGGGCGTGTGTGTGTTTGCGCGCACATGCATGTGGCCAACATGCAGCCAGGAAGGGTGGTGGGAACAACCTCACCAGCTGCATGTAGGTAAGTCTATGGGGAGAGGGGTTGGAGGGCCAGGGCTTGGGAACTGTCAGGGCGGGGGTGGCAAGGGTGTGTGGAGGGGATGGGTGTGTGAGGGGGCCAATGTCTGGCAGTGCTGGGGGGAAGCTGTCTTGGTGTTGGGCTGTTGCAGAGCAGGGTGGGCAGGGTAGAGGTGCTTGCCCCTCCAGTGGGGAAAGGGGGCACAGGGGTCATGTGGGGGCAGCTGGAAGCTCTGTGGCTGGGTTGGAGGCACCGAGGCCAGCGTCTGTGCTCACAGACATGGGGCAGCCAGGAGACCCTTCCCCGGGGGGATAGGGGGGCTGTGGGTAGGCCACCTGGTGCAGTGTGGGAGCCCCACCCCAGGGCAGGGGGTGCCACAGGCCTCCCCTCCTCCTCACTCCAGCCTACACCTCTGCCACACATGAATCAGAGTCACCGTGCTCTGGGCTGGGGGCAGCTGGGAGCCCCCTTCAGCAGTGCTGGGGGGAGCAGGGAGCTGTGGGTTGGGAGGGAGGGGAACGGGCAGGGCTGGGGGGGCTGTGGCTTGGGAGTGAAGAGTACCAGCAGGGAGTGGGGAGTAGGGGACTGCGGGTTGTGAATGAGGGGCACTGGCAGGGTCTGGGATCTGCAGGTCAGGAGTGAGGATCAGCACCAGGGGTGGAGGACTGTGGGTTGGGACTGAGGGGTACCGGTAAGGCCAGGGGTCTGCAGTTCTGGAGTGAGGGCCAGCAGGAGGGATGGGGGGCTACAGGTTGGGAGTGAGTGGTGCTGCCAGAGCCAGGGGGCTGTGGGTTGGGAGTGAGGTGTCCCCCCCAACAGGTGTCTTCTTTTTTGGAACTGGAAATATGGTAACCCTAACTAGGCTAGTTATAAAAATGCAGGTATATTTGATAAGTTGTCTGTCTTAAGGACATTTTTAAGGTGTCTTAACATACAATAGTAGTAGTTGGGTCTAGGATGTGTAATTACAGTGTTCTTGTGAATTTTTGAATTGCAGACTTAATTTTGGATAACATTTTTTAGTTTGGGAAGAATATGTGTACAAAATTAAACAACATGTATGATTTTTCCTGGGTGTGGTCTTATCTATATTATCCTATTTTTGTAACTTTTCAAAATGTAGAGGTTAACACTACAGAATTCTTATAGAATCAGTCAAAATAGCTTTTAATAAGTAAGATTATTGTTTGTTTTTATTTCTAAAGTAGTATTGTCAACTTGAAGTTGAATCAGTTGAAAGTAACTTAAAATAGTTTCCAATGGTATAGTATGCTGGTCAGTCCCTCTGCCAGTCTTTTGTAGCTTTAAATCACATTTTCTGTTTAATGCCAACATTTGAACACATTTTTAGGCACTCCCCTGCTGACACTTTGTACCTGATTTTTCAAGGAGCTGGGAACCTGGAGCTTCCAGTCACAGATTAAAGAAGAAGAAACATCTTTTCACTTGGTTATAATTGATAATACTTTGTGGGTGTCCATTTCTTAAGGTTTCCTCTGCATAATTACCTGAGGCCTGATGCAGTGCAATGAGGGATGTTTCAGACTGTTTGGCACTGAATTAATTGGAAATTAGCTGGCTCTGTCTTCTTAGAGTTCTGTACATAAGTTTAAGATTTGGCCTGAATGCAGCTTGTTTAGGATCAGGATTTAGGCACACACTGGACGTGGCGTGTGGGACAAGGCAGGCGCATGCAGTGCATGGGACCAGTGTGGGGGCACGCAGTGCATGAGGCAGGTACACACATCATGGGGCTGGGGTGAGATTGTACGATTGTAGTACCTGTGCCAGACCTGCCCTGCTGCCTTCTGGTTCTAGCATGCAGGACTGGTCTATGGACCTGTTTTGGCCTATGAACTGGTTCTACACCATTCATCTAGCCTGTGGGCTGGCCCCATGCTATTCATTTGGCCAACAGGGCCTGATAAGTTTGACACCCCTGATGTATGGAACACTTAATGACTGTACAGGAAGAAGTTTGCTTTGCCTGAAACACTGCCAAACATAGGAAACTTGTGGATACTTCTCTGAAAAGATCAGCCCATTGTTAAGGCAAAGTAAAAAATACAATCCCTAATATTCTTAAGAAAGGAAGTGAGATCAAAAGACTGTGGCTAGTTTGTATAAATCAGTGTTATGCCCATGCCTTGAATAGTGATTGCAGTTCTAGTCCTCCCCTCAACTTGAAAAGGATATAGTAAAACTAGAAAAGGAACAGAGAAGATAAGAAAGAGCGGAGTCATGGTTCCTTGTAAGGGGAGAGCAAATAGGCTAGGATTTTTCAGAGAAAAGATGACTGAGGAGGAATATGATAGAGGTCTATAAAATAATGAATGGTATGGGTAAAGTAAATAGGGTTGTGCTTTTTACCATTTCTCACAGTACGAGAACTAGGGGACATGCAATGAAATTATTAGGAAGCAAATTTAAAATAAAAGGAAGTTGTTTTTTTTTCACGGTGTATAAGTAACTTGTGGAATGCATTGCCACAAAATGTTGCACAAGATGTTGCAGAGGCTAATAATTAACCAGGTTCAAAAGAAGGTTAGACAAAATTTACATGAGTAGGACTACAGCCTCCAAATAAAGGTTTCCAAGGCTAGCAGCTGTTAGGGAAGGAGGGCAAGAAAAGGATTAGTCTAGGTGGGTCCCAGACTAATTCTCTTCTTAACATCCACTCTGTTGCTGTGAAATACAGGATACTGGGCTAGTTGGACCTTTGAGTCTGACCCACTGTTACAGGGGTGGCCAGTCTGTGGTATGGGCAGCTTGTGTGGATTGTGGCAGATTGGGGAGGGACCAGGGGACACAGTGACAGATAGGACAGAGAGCACAAAGCAGAGCAGCACATCAGGCAAGGAACACAGGGCAGGGAGAAGAAAGCAAAGCAGTAGATTTGGCATTGGAAGGGGATCAGAGTGGCAATTAGGGAGGGTGTTGGATTTACCTATGGCACACTTGCCAAAAAGGTTAGTCTCCACTGCAGTATGGCATCTCTTACGTTCTTAGTAATTTCAAGAGTTGTTGGTGGCAAAAAGTAGATAAGACATTTTCCATTGTAAGCATGGGATTGTTTTTCTTTTCTTGAATTTATGTGTTCCTCTAAATTGCCTTTGGAAAAAGCATTGAAAGATCCTCATGCCTATTTCAACTGTTTCTATACAAGGGTTTTAAAAAAATCTCAGATTTTTGGCAAATAAGAAAAGACTATAATTCCATGTTCTCAATTTATGTTTCAGAATAAATATACACAAAGTAATTTTATAAAAATGTAACAACAATGACTGAAATATTGCTGCTCTACACTTGCATATTTTGCTGTGGTAAAGGGTTTTTTAATAAACTAAAATGATGTTGCTAAGGTTGAAAAACCCAAACATTTGAGAAAAATTTTTGCAACACAATATGTTGAGTTTTTTAATGTAAAAGTTAACAGTGCTATATTTTTCATCTTTATAAGTTAATACAAGCAGTGAAACAAATAGAATGTAAAATGGTAATCTCAGAGCTGCTACCACTAACTTCTCATAATCTTTTTATGAGTAAATGGAACCTTTTCTTCCTCAATATAGAGATTCTTCAAAACTATGTAAATGTTCATAAACTTTAAATATGTATGGTACACTAGCTTGTTGTGTAGGTTTTAATATTATGCACAGAATAACTGAAAAAGTCTGAGAAAATGGAAAAGAGCAACCCATAATTGAGAGCAGAGTAACTGAAAATGTGCAAGTTTAAAAATTTGATATTGATTCCCATTGTTGTAGAAGAAGTGCTAGATTGTTCAAGGAATGAGCACTAGTAGGAATAGTATATGATGAATGATGGCCCTCTTAGTTGGTTTTAAAATACAACTCCACAAGTAAACGTGTAGGGCGCCTATACGCATACAGCGAGGCTGCTTCGATGTGCTGCTCTGATGTGATGTAAGATTTATCGAGTCTGTCGGACCATGGTAATTACCACGGTCCGGAAGACTGCAGCATCCCTGTGCTGAAAAATGGTGGTGAGGGTGCTTTAATTAAAGCTTGTTCGAGCTTTAGCTGAAGTGCCCCCGCCACCATTTTTTTCAGCGCAGGGACGCTGATACATGTGACGCTCTGGGCACTTTTATTAGAGTGGCTCTTGGAGCCACTCTAATTAAAGCCTTCTCCCCCACGTGTATAAGCACCCGTAGTGCACTAGTGCCACACTGAGCAAGGATACAGCACACAGAACTGCAGAATTCACATCCAGTACAGTCATTGCAGCAGGTTTGTTGGGCTGTCATTTAAAAATAATGATTAATCAGGACTGTTTAGTGATCAGACAATAGGATGCTAAATTTTCAGTTAATGGGAGACTTCACTTAAAGTGAAATTTAGGTCAGTGACCATTATGATATGTGATGATGGTTTAAAACTCCTATTTAAAAAAAAAAAAAAAAAGAGTGAATTCTTACTTTAAAAAGAAGTGAATTGAGAGATTTGGGCTGTCCAAAGGTTCTGTAGTTTTGATTTCTGTTGTTATTACACTATTTTACAGAAGGTCAAGTGTGTTAACTTCATTTTTTTTTGTTTCTTATTGGCCTTAGAGGAAGGATGTTGTTGCAGAACCTGTCTGTCTTGCCACAACCCCGGCAGTATATAACCTCTGTATTGTGGGACTGACCCACCCCAGAAATTCTGAATTTACACTGAGTCACAAACTGCTTGAGCTGAGCTGGCATTTCCTAATGAAAAATGACAGTGTCTTTGTCCTATTTGATCAAATTCTGAATCAGCAAGGGGAGACAAACTGGCTTTACTTGGCAGTCTTGCACCATTACATTAATAGCTCTGGCCTATAGCATAGAGAGGGATGTATGTTTTCTTAGAAAAGTAAGTTGCGTGATCTGAAGAAAAGCTGAATCCAACAGTTATTTTAATCATTAGATTTTGTTCACTATTATGTAAAACGGGCATCTGCTGCAAGCAATTGATTTAAAAATGTAAATGCTTATCTTAAGGGGTTTTACCTTCTTTAGTTTTCTGTAATCCTAGTTTAGTAAAGGTAACTAAATAGAAGAAAGCTTTCACATTATTTCTTTTATGTATAATTTAACTTAAAAAGTGGGGACGGAAAGAATAGGGTTGTTATATTTAGAACCTATTTGGACTAGTGACCTCTCTTTTTCCAGTGTTTCCTCTGGCCACACAGCCACATCAGATTATTTCTTAATTGAAAAGTAAGCCATTACCAGCATCATCAAATGAGAACAACAAGCTTCTCAAGGTCTTTTCTACCTGCCTGGACTAAAGGTTTCTTTCCCTTATGGTTTTTATTCCCTCTACTCCTTTGACAAACGTCAGTTTACTAAAAGATTTAAAACCAATGCTTGCTAATTCAGAAGCCCCAAAGTGAACATTTTTCAAGATGCTGTTGTTTTCCTTATTTATGCATTAGCAAAAAAAAATTCCAGAATGCTGGAATAAGATTGTTTTTAAAAGTACAGCCATGGGGCTGGTGACTAGTGTGAATGCTCTCTCCTCATTTCAGATAAACTCCCAGAATTCTCCTATGTAAGATGGATAGCCTATTTTTTTTCTTTTATATGTACTAACTTACTTCCACTTGGGATTGAACAAGTGCTGAATGGTCTCTTGAATATTCATTGATGAGTAGAACTGATTTTGCTGAGCCTTAAGTAAAATTATACTGACAGAAAAAAGAGTTCTTATTTTTTTCTGGATTTATGAGTCACTCTTCAAGTAGGTTTGTGTCTTTATGGGATGCCTACTTTTATGGCATTGATATACAGTTGCCAGATAATCCAGTACTTTGTGGGTGAATGTATGCAGGGTAATAGTGTTGACCTTATCTTGCTACATGAAGATAAAAAACATTACCTCTTTTAATTTCAACAGTAAGATAGACAATCCACATTAGCTGCCTTGGTATAACATCTTAGCCTTTTTGACAGTGAAGAGCATAATCTAAGAAAAATGGTCCTACTCTCCAAGGGGTAGTGCCTGGGATAGGAGCCAAGATCTCTCACTTTTATGGCAGAGGGAATGGATGGTGCTTTTCCTAGCTGCTGTGTCTGATCCCTTTTTGGTTTTCCAGCCTTTGTTGCTTGTGGCTGATAGGAATTTGATACCATTTTGAAGCCTCTTTGCTCCTTGCTTCATACATACCAATCTGGTTGCCAAAGAAAAAAGAGTTAATTGTTCCCGACAGTACAGAACCTTTTGGCTGCCACAAGGCTAGTCTGTATTTAAGGTATCTTTCCTGCATCCTCTCTTCTTGAGTCCTTCATTCGAGTCAGTAGCAATGATCTTGCCTTGAGAAGGGGCTTGGACTGCATGACCTCCTGAGGTCGCTTCTAGCTCTACTGTTCTACCGGTCTGTGAATTGCCTCTACCATTGCTCCTGACTTCACTGATGTGCAGCAGAGTGAAACTAACTTAATTTTTTGTTTGTTTCACTTTTAAGTCCGTTGGATTTTGAATAGCAATGGTTATCTCTGGTGCCTGAAAAAGCCATGAACATCAGCAAAGTAACGAAAATTGTTAGAAGGCTTTCCGAGGAAACCAGTGCATTAGTTTACATCCTATTCAAATACTCTGATCATAATTCTTAATGAAAATAAACTGTAAATTGTAAAGGTCAGGTAAAGCTTCTAGTGTAGAGCATGTTGTAAAATCTTTCTAATTAAAAATACTAATACTTAGAAAACTTCTGATTGAACTGAAGTCTGGTTTTACAAGACCAGAAATATTTATTGCCACAAAAAAGGCTGAAGAATCTAATTTAGGCATGCAGGTAACATTCTTTCAAAGGAACCTGAACAATTTGGCTTTCATATTTAAAACCACGTGGTAGAGCTTTCTGGGCTTGTCTTAACCTGTTGTACAAAATATCCCAAATTACCCTTATCTGGGAGCCTGAGAACTGTTGTTACACCTCCAGCTGTAACACAAAGTATAGGAAAAGTCTGTTTTGTTTCCTGATTTCTTGATTTTTTTTGAAGGTTTGAGATGTTTAACTATATATGTGAAATAAACCAGTAGTATCTCTTAAGTGAGTTTTTAAAACATTAGGAATCTAATTTTACTTTGAAATGCTAATTGCAAAGAGAAAAACTACTGGGAATAATGATTTAAAAAGGCTCTAAAAGATTCAGGGAAGGTGGTATAATAGAATCATACTGAATTTTCTATTAATTCTGTTAATGAAAGAATAAAGAAGATATGACTGAGATGGTTTACTTTACAGAAAAAAGAGATATTGTTTAAGTGTTTTATTTTTGGAATATGTCCTACTACGCTGCTTTATAAATTTTTCTTTAGGCAAGATTTGAGAATAAACATTTCAGTTCTGTATGCATGTGCCACATATACCACACATGTGGTAGGTGGCAAAATCTTTATGATAAAATGCACATATTGCATACATTTGACTGCTTGACTTGCTCTGTGCCTGCTATTCCATTTCCCATGGATTTACAGGTTTTCCTCGACTTATGCGGGTTCGATTTATGCGAATTTGCTCTTATGCGATGATCCTTTTTATACCTGAAATTCATCATACACGAGGTAAATTCACTGTTATGCGATTGGCATAGGTGCACTCCCCCCTCCCCCAAGCAGGTAAGTCTGTGAGGGCCATGAGTGGAGGGGAGAGGGGTAAGGGGAGGGGAAAGGGCTGTGGGGCTGGGGCCCCACTCACCGCAGCTCCTGCTGCAGCTACTTCAGGATCGGCCAATGCTAGTGGCTCTGCGCCATGCCCCGAACCCCCCCAGGGCTCTGCTTCCCCCCAGGGCACCATGCCCCGAACCCCCCAGCACCGCATAGTTCAGCGGCTGCAAGCAGGTGATGTCCACCACTCCCAGGGCTGAAGCAGGGGCAGGCAGCTGCCTGCAGCAGGACAAGAGCAGGCTGGGGCCGGTGACCGCTGCAGGCTGGAGCCGGTGGTGGCATCAGGCTTCCCGGAACTTGGGTTGGGCTGCTGTGATGGGAGGGGGACTGCTGCCACCCCAAAATTTGCCATAGCCACCCGCAACCTGCCCTCCCAGCCCTGCTGCCGAGTGCTAGGAAGAGCCTGGTGCCACTGCTGGCCCCAGCCTGCTCTCGTCCCGCTGCAAGCTGCTGCCCCCCTCTGCTGCAGCCTTGGGAGCGGCGGACTCTGCCTGCTTGCAGCTGCTGGGCTACATTGCACCAGGGGGTTCGGGGCATGGTGCAGCCTAGTGGCTGCAAGCAGCTGGTGTCGGCTGCTCCCAGGGCTGCTGCCGCAGGGGCCGCGGTGAGTGGGAGAAGCAGAGGAGTGGGGTGAGTGAGGAGGAGTGAGGCTGCCACCCACCCCGAGCACCATGAAAAGCCTGGTGCCGTCCCTGCTACAGCCCTGGGAGCAGCAGACACTGCTTGCTTGTAGCCGCTGGGCTGCACCGTGCCCCTCCCCCTGCCCCTTCCCTAGCCCCAGCCTCACTTGTTCCCTCCCTCACCACTGTGGGAACACATCCCTATCTGTTTATTGTAAACTGGGTTCGCTTTATGCGAATTTGATTTATCTGCTGTTCCCTGGGAACGCATCTACCGCATAAATTGAAGGAAACCTGTACTCTAATATTCCAAACTTCTGAACATTTCAAACAGCTGTTGTATTTTTTATTGTTCTGCTACAATTTTTTTCTTATTTTTCCCTAATGTGGAAAATTTATCTTCCTGAGAAGGTATTGAAAATACAAAAGATGGGAAAGTATGTTAGTTTGGGGGAAAACTGAGGCCTGGCAAGTGATTAGTTGGACTGTCCCAGGGAACATTCTGCGATAGATTTTGAGATGTGTGGCATGCTACCCAAGAGCCATGGTTTCTTACTCCCCTGTCCTCAGGGCCTTTTCCCTCTATGCCAGTATGGATGTGTGAGCCATAGTCTCAAAGTGTAAAAACCAAGAAAGAAAAGCCATTACCCCTTTATCTCTATTTCATTGACTTCAGTCTCAGGCTTTTCTCTAACTATTTGCTATCCCAGAACAGCAAGATATTCTAGAATTCATGACCCAGTTCACAAAGCTGGAGAAGATCCTTCTGCCAGTATACTCCTCCTCCTCCCTGTTTAAGTGATCATTTTTCTGGGCACCCTGCAGGTGAATGATTTCAAGGAATTTCAGGATCTGATAAAGGTTGCTGGCTCCAAGTATTCAAATCCCTATGGAGGAGCCTACACATAATTTGATGGACAATATGCAGTTAGTATCAGTGAGAAAATGGCTTTATCCTAAAGAAGGCTATTATAAACCCAGCAAGAATGTATAACTTACTCCAGGCATAGCTGCCCCCATCTTGTATAAGCTGGACAAAAATAGGAGGTCAGTGTTTCTTATTAGTAAAATATTTGGGTAAAATATTTCTATACCTCATCAACCCTGTCCTTCCTGATATTGGGGACAGTAGATAAGAAAACCCTGCAACTTAAGAACATTCCAGAAGAAAAACAAAACCCAGCCAAGCAAGGAGCCTAAAAGACTACACTATTGGGAAGAAAATGTTATTCTTCACAATCTTTCAGGTTGAGGTGGAAGATTTTAAGTCATTGTGGCAAGGTATGGCATCCAAGTGTGAGAGGCTTCTTTCACAGAGAATCTGATTTCCAGTCCAGAAAAGGTTTGCTTTACTGGTTTCAGACAGCCAGGTGATGGGAAGAACCAGGAGCTTTGGACCTGGCGCTAACAAAATGCACCTAGGTCATTATTTCCCTATGAGAATCAGATGGTATTTTCTGTCCTCAAGATTTTTGTAGGATTGGACCAAGTTACTTCCAAGATTTGACCTTACAGTGGAACCACAGTCTACCTCTTGCAGCTCATATGGAAGCACTCTGGGCCACTGGCATCATTCTATTTATTACAGCATTATCATGTAATGAAGAGGGCCTTTCTGATTACTGTCAGCCCAGTGAGAAGGCAGGTTCCCCCATAGATCCTACCTATCCTCCCAGATAAGGTATTCCTAGTTGGTGTCATAAGTGGTTCCACTTAAATCAACAAATCTATGTTTGAATTTTCTTCTCAAAGGCTCGTTTGTACAAGATGGAGGCTATCATTTACACTCTGGAATCTTGACTTTCAGTCTAAAGTGAGATGACCTGAATGGTTTAATCCTTTGATCCCCCTTCTCCCCTATAAAATAGGTTTCATTTTTCTTGTACATGTATACCTATTGTAATTAAGATGATTGGCTTTTCTGACTGTGTGAATAAAAAATATTGCAGAATATTATTTTAAACTATGTATGTGGTATCCACATAACTCAGGATGATGTAGTAGAGTATGGCTTTGTAGCTTTTAAAAGAGTACTTCTTTGAGAATATCATTTCATATGTATGTCTTGGCAATTTACGATTGTCCTCAGCCAACAAAAAAGCTGTGCCAGTAAAACCAGTATGTGCTACTACACCATCATCTAATTATAAAACAGTTGGAGGATGAATAGTTTTAAAGCCTTGTGAAACGTTTTGGGGTTTTTTTTTTGCTTATTCTTATTGGGAATTTAAAAAGTTGATTAAGATAGGTTTTTGTTGGTTTTTCTTTTTTTTTACCTTATCAATAACCGATCCTCAGTTCTCATGCCCTGAAGTTTAACTAGATACTAAATTAGAAGATTCTCAGCTTGCAGTAAGGAAAAACTAATGGTACCAGCTCTTTTGTCTTTATACTCCCTTGGAAAATCTTTCTCTTAGCCTGGAGGTTGATAAGCAACATTTTATTTCTTACTTTAAACCTGTTCTGTTTTTTATCGGATATTTAGAAACTTAAATTCTGCAATTCAAGCTTACGTTCAAGGATACTAATGAGACATAGTTTACAGCATGAATACTGCACTCCAGAGATCCAGCGATAGGCTTGACTAATTAGTACAGCAGCAAAGGGAGAATGACTTGATGGGCTTTGAAAGGCTGTGGATAATCATAAGAATTTAACTTTTCCTGGCAACTTGTCCATATACAAGATTCATAGATGTTAGGGTCGGAAGGGACCTCAATAGATCATCGAGTCCGACCCCCTGCATAAGCAGGAAAGAGTGCTGGGTCTAGATGACCCCAGCTAGATACTCATCTAACCTCCTCTTGAAGACCCCCAGGGTAGGGGAGAGCACCACCTCCCTTGGGAGCCCGTTCCAGACCTTGGCCACTCGAACTGTGAAGAAGTTCTTCCTAACGTCCAATCTAAATCTGCTATCTGCTAGCTTGTGGCCATTGTTTCTTGTAACCCCCGGGGGCGCCTTGGTGAATAAATACTCACCAATTCCCTTCTGTGCCCCTGTGATGAACTTAAAGGCAGCCACAAGGTCGCCTCTCAACCTTCTCTTGCGGAGGCTGAAAAGGTCCAGTTTCTCTAGTCTCTCCTCGTAGGGCTTGGTCTGCAGGCCCTTGACCATACGAGTTGCCCTTCTCTGTACCCTCTCCAGGTTATCCGCATCCTTCTTGAAGTGTGGCGCCCAGAATTGCACGCAGTACTCCAACTGCGGTCTGACCAGCGCCCTATAGAGGGGAAGTATCACCTCCTTGGACCTATTCATCATGCATCTGCTGATGCACGATAAAGTGCCATTGGCTTTTCTGATGGCTTCGTCACACTGCTGGCTCATGTTCATCTTGGAGTCCACTAGGACTCCAAGATCCCTTTCCACCTCTGTGCCACCCAGCAGGTCATTCCCTAGGCTGTAGGTGTGCTGGACATTTTTCCTCCCTAGGTGCAGCACTTTGCATTTCTCCTTGTTGAACTGCATGCTGTTGTTTTCTGCCCACTTGTCCAGCCTATCCAGGTCTGCCTGCAGCTGTTCCCTGCCCTCCGGCGTGTCCACTTCTCCCCATAGCTTTGTGTCGTCTGCAAACTTGGACAGAGTACATTTGACTCCCTCGTCCAAGTCGCTGATGAGGACATTAAAGAGTATCGGTCCAAGGACCGAGCCCTGCGGGACCCCACTGCCCACACCCTTCCAGGTCGAGACCGACCCATCCACCACGACTCTCTGGGTGCGGCCCTCTAGCCAGTTCGCCACCCACTGGACTGTGTAGTCATCCACGTCACAGCCTCTTAACTTGTTCACCAGTATGGGGTGGGATACCGTATCGAAGGCCTTCCTGAAGTCTAAGTATACGACATCCACCCCTCCTCCTGTGTCCAGGCGTTTCGTAACCTGGTCATAGAAAGAGACTAGATTGGTCAGGCACGATCTGCCCGCCACAAACCCGTGCTCGTTTCCCCTCAGCATAATTTGCCCTGCTGGGCTCTCACAAATGTGAGACACAAGGTTGTGTTTGTGACAATAGTAATTTTTAAGAGTGGCTCCCAACTGTGAATAGTCATAAAAAATGACAGAGCTGTCTTTTTTTAACAATTTGGACTTATTTTTCTGAGTGTTATTGTACTTTTTGTATTACAGAAAATATAATAGCACACAAAATACGTGCCAGATTATTGTGTAAATATTATGGAGTGAGTGTGGCACATCTAAATAACAAGAGTAATCTGCCTTTTTCTTTCATCTCTGCTCCTTGGCCCCATAAATACACTGAAAATGAAAAATATGTGAAAAGAGTGGTCCTGTGGGCCCTTAAACTGCTGGGTATTTCCTCCCCTTTTATTCTGTATCTCCCTGCCATGCCAAATATGAAAATGAAAGGTTTTGGTCCTGTATTATAGGGATCCAGGGTATCGATTTTAATGAGGTTGCTAAAGCTTTTGTAGTTCTAGAACCAAATAGACTTAAAACCGAACTAGTTGAAACTAAATGTTTTGTGTTCTTAAAAATATAAGCAATTGAAATTGATAAAGTATCTTCTATAACAAAACCCTTCATCGTTATACTGAATGTTGTTCAAGCGATTAATCTTTTACAGTGATATTTAAATCACAGTTCCCTAGCCAAAAGTGGCCTTTCAATATTACCTTTGGCTGTTGGCAGAAAATGTTATCAAAGTATTGCTGTCCCTGTCCTCTTTTTATGTTTTTATTACTGTATTGGATACAGTTTTTGCAGTTATTTAAAAGTAGTAATATTATTTTTATTCTTGTTTACTAAACTTATACACTTGCATTAAAATACTATTCCTTGTTGGACTATGTACATATTACCATATTTACTTTCATACAAGATGACCCTGAATAGAAAACAACCCCCCCCCCCCAATAATTAGATACTATATATAGAAAATTTATAAATTTGTTACAATTTTCCAGGTATAGAATTTAATTATTGGAGGTTGGCCTTGAATTTATTCTCTTCCCACTGCTACAGCAGGGAAAATAAATCTGGAGGTTGGTCCCCTTGCCCTCTGCTCCCCTCAAATTCTTCCCCCTAACTCTGCTTACTGTCAGATCTTGATCTCCCTGAGCACATGAAAGTGAGGAGCAAATTTGAAAACACTGACTACGAAATAAATATTGGGTGGGCAGGCACTACTGCTACTCTGGAGCTAGGTGGGCAGATACATGGTCTCCCTATCTAAGATGGCATGTCCGAGGTCCCTACATTTCTTGTCTCTGCACAGCGGCAGTGGTGCCTACTTACTTACCTGCCTGTCTGATGTACCATGCCACCCGTCAGACTCCGGCCTGGGACTTTTGACCAACTGGCTGGGACTGGCCTACAGAATCCAAGACTGTCCTAGTCAAACTGGGACGTATGGTCACCCTGTACTATCTTGCCCTCATGGTAAGTTCCCATTAGTATGTTTGACCTGTTTATTTTCTAATAGTCACGCTTGGTATTGGCTGCATTTAATCAACTTCATAGTTGTTTCTATTACTGAGAATGTGCTGCTTTTGGTAGTAGTTTACTAATAGGCAGTGTATTTAATGAGATTCCTTTGTATGTGAATGTAAGACGAGGGACTTTTTTCCCCGTGCTGATTGGAGGAAAGAACCTCCTCTTATATTTGAGTAAATTGGTCCTGTATTGGGTACAGGTATTAGGTTAACAATATAGTAACTTGGTCCTGTATTAGGTTTGTTTTTTTCTCCTCTTGCACGGTAGTAAACTTATACAATATAGTTCAGCTAGCAGTGTATATTGTGAAGGTGTTTGCTTAACGCTGGCTGCATGTTTGACTTCTCAGTCAAGACTGAGTATCACTAATTGATATTGTACATATTTCACAATTCAAAAAGCGTTGTAGAATGCAAAAATGATCAGTTGAAGTATATTAATGTTTTGTAACCTTTATAGTTTGTGCATTCAGACTAATAGCCATATTGATGTAAAAAAACACTCGACCAATTTTACATATCAACATATCTCTGAGCTGTCACGCATACTTTTCATACAAATATTGACAGTTCATAAGTCTATAGTCTAGGTCCAAGGCAAGTTTTATAAAATTTGTAACATGAATTTAATATGTCAATTTTGCATGTATGACTAAATGTTAAGGGATATTATAGTTTATCTGTCAAGACTAATGTTCTGCTTACATAGTAAGTAAAGTGCGAGTTATGGTGATTGGGCAGCCATGGCTGTGTTTAAGTTGTGGTATTGGTGGGATGAGTAACTATTTTTTTTTTTTTTTCAGTGAATAGTGCATGAGTCAGTTCTTGAATTTTCTTTCATATTGTGTGGGGGGCTTGAAATGAGAAGGGCAGGAAAACCAATGCCAGTTTTGTTCAGTATATTTTTTCCTCCTGTTGGCTCCACTTAAAAGGCAGTAGGGGAAGAATATCAATAAGCTGTAGAAACATAAGATGCAAATATTAGGGGTAAGGAAAGCTGCTTTCTGCTAGCCAGCAGGCATATGAACTTTTTAAAGAATCTGGCTACGTCTTCTCCAAAACCAGTTTCTGTTGGTATTTGAGAGTGTAGTCATGTCATGTTAAATGCTGTGAAGGCTGTACTGAAGTAAAAGGATTTGCTGCCTAACTCAGACAAATTTCCATAATTTTTTTGGCAGGTTTTCTTAAGGTTGGGATGTGTGATCAGCAACACACTGGTAAAATGTTGACTTTTGGGTATCTGACACTTGTCACTTTGTTTTGCATAGAAGTAAAGTTGTTTTGTTCATTCTTATTTTCAGTATCTTGCTGTTGTCAAATAAATGCCAGAGCTTTCAAAGAATCTTTTATTTGCTCTTGACAGGGTTGATTGGCCAAGTCAATATTATTGCTATTATTAATCTCTAGAAATAAGGTGATACGAATTCTGCTAGAAAAAGCTTGCAAATTCTTTGTTTTTACTAGCTAGTATAAAAATTTCTGCAATGAGTGTAGAATTGTGAAAATGTGTGCGCATACATGTGTGTATACATGAACAATTTATTTTTCCAATTTATTTTTCCAATTTTTAACCATATTTTGTGATTTATTTATTTTTGTTAGCTAATTTTATATCTGGCTTTGCTTTGCTGCTTTTATTTAAATATACAGTATACTAATTTGCATTGTTATTGCTCCCTACTTAACTTCCCTGGTACTCCTTTCTATTTCTACTAGCTGCTTATTTGTTATCTAAATTAATAACTTTTTAAAATTCTGTTTTCTTAGCTTTTTCTCTTAAAGGAATTGACTATTGTAGACCTTCACTTGTTTTATTAACATTTCCTTTTTAAAATTGTTTTGTACCCATTGGAGTGATTTGAATGTTTCCTCACTACTCTGGATGGCGTATACAGTGAACTCTAAGCGATTGCCCAGTTACAGATTAACCAGCAGGACTATTTAAAAAAAACAATCTTTAGTTCTCTCCCTGAACCAAGTACAAAACCGGTATGTTGGTTTTCTTTTTTAGGTTGTTTTTAAGAATGCCGTCTTCCTTTAAAAAAAGTAAACAAACTAAACACATATAATAACCTAGATAAAACAGAGCAAAGTTTCATTCATGCATTTGTAGGCTTGGTGTAATAAATACAGGCTTCACTTTTCATAAACGTAGAATACTTGCACCTACATTTACAGTCTAGTGGGAGTTTGAAGTTTAATGCTTATGAAAATCAGGTTTGACAACTCTACATATAGGTTTGGTCCCAAGGTTGTCCTCTGGTTTTAACAATCTTTAAAACCTGTTTCTTTCATATTCCTTATCCTGGAAATGACCTTCTAAAGATAAGAAAGGAAGAAAATGAGAAAAGAAATGCTGTTCCTCAGTACCATATTTCTGCATAGAAGCATGTGTGTAATTGTGCTTTACTTCTGATGTTTTTACTTAGCATTAGAAAATACTATGATGCTTAAACAAAAATGGGTGTCGGACTGTACTAAGGTTCATGAACTTTAATAACATTTTTACAATATTGGAGAGTTAAAATGACAAGTCTCCAAAGGAAAGCCTGTATTCTGAAACAAAACTTAACATAATGCTTTCTTGGTACTTCTGTTTTTGTGTTGGAAAAATGATTTTTCCTCTACGAGTCTGCCACTGCATTCTCTTCTGACTTCTGAAGCTGAGTGAATTATTTCAAGTACTGCTAGAATCTATAAAAACACTGATGTAACTTTGTTGTCTTCATTTCTGTAAGAAGGGGGGAAAAATTAAGCAGCAGTATTATGAAAATCTAGACCTTTTAATGGTTGACCTTAACTTTAAGTGAAAAAGCTTAGTTTCTGACCATTTTGTTTATAAGGTTACACACTAGATTAGCCACTACAGAGTTTATTCATGGCAATGTAAAATGAGACGTTGCCAGACAAAAAACATAGGCTAATAACTTGTTGTTTACTAACTATAAAAAGCTATAATCTCTAATTGCAAATGTACATAAATTCCAGATATTGCAATAGAATCCAAGAGCTCATTGTGCAGTGTACTCTGCACATATATAAAAATGTTCCTTGCCCTGCAGTAAATCCAAAGTGGCAAGATATGAAGGATGTGGGGAAAGGGACACATCACATGAAATTATATACAATTTTTTTTCACCCTGGAAATTATTTCAAGTGTCCACAATCTTCATCTTTTCATCAAACCATCTTAATTTTTTTATTTTAATTTATTTTCATATAATGGGCTTCATGTCAAAGATGAGTCTGGAGGAGATGGATAGAGAGAGCTTTCATTATTTTGAATGCTCCATTTTAAGCAAACAAGTCATTATTCACATGAAGAACTATGAGTTTCAGTGATTTGAGTTCTTAACAAAGATATTTAAAACTGGTAAACATTATTAGTAAAATTACATGTATTAATACAAACAGTTCTTTCAGTGTTGTTCCAACAATTTGTATTTTCACTCACTTAAACCCGCTGTTATAAATACTGATTCATTTATTCATTGAACTAAGAGAACCCCATGCATCTGTGCGTACTCAGATTACATTTCCCCACCCAATTTAACAACACATTTACAACTCTTTCTCAGATTCCTGCCAAGGGCAGATTATGGATTTACATTGTCTAAACATAGATCAAGTTTAAAGGCTCACAGGGGTGAGCAGTTATTTTGGTTAGAGGGCTGCTTACGAGTTTTGGTGAGCTGTCAGCCACAAGGGTAGCCCTGCCCCTTGCCAGGTGCACTGTCCCCCTGGTCACCATCTTGGGACCTAAAGTCCTATCCTTAACCCCTGATCTTTGCCACTGGAAGAGCCTCCTGTTGCCCCCAGAAGTACTCCTTTCATGAGGGGAGGGTTGCCATGTTAGAATCAGAAAAACAAACCATATACTAAGTCAAACACCTATTATAACACATTTTAATTTTATTACAAAAAATATTTTTGTCATAATTTGTGTTTTTGTAGTGCAGGTGTGGGCAGAAAACGGCTCGCGGGCCAGGTCCGGCCCATGGCGCCCCTAAATAATTTAGAAAATTAATATTTATCTGTCTTTGGTTCCCGTCAAAAATGACAGGAACCAGGGGCAGTAGCACCCGGGGGAAGCCTGGTGGGCTCCCACAACAGCAGGGCCCACCCGGCCCCAGCACCCCCCCCAGCTGGAAGCCCCAGCAAGGGCTTCTGGCCGGGGACCACATGGCTGCACTGGTGCCGGAAACTCAGGTAAATGGCGGAGGAAGGGCAGGGGAAGGACCCTAGGCAGAGAAGGAGCCTGGGGAAAAGCTGCCCCCCCCCCCCCGCCCCATGGCCGGCGCTCCCTGCTGCAGCTGCTCGCAGCCCATGTGGGGCTGTCCTGAGCAGGCACAGGTAGCCCCACGTGGACTGCGAGCGGCTGCAGCGCAAGGTGCTGGCCACGGGGTGGGGCGAGGGGCTGCTTTTCCCCACATTCAGCACCAGCTTGTAACCTTCCCCCGCAGCCAGCATTGGCCCCACACCAGCTCCAGTCTCGCCCATCGGGGCTGCACTGTGGCGGCAGCAGCTGTGCCCCTCTCCCTCCACCCCCCCCACCCCCCGCTTGCTGCTCTGGGCAGTGTTTGCTGCTGCTGCTGCCCTCCCAGAGCTTGCGTGCTGGGCAGCCCAGAGGTGGAGGTGGCAAACACTGCCAGGCAGGGCCCAGAGCAGGGCAACAGGAGCATAGGGTACTGGCTGGCAGGGACTCTGTGGAGCTGGGCTAGCTCCCCACTCTCCCTGCTGGTGCAGCCCAGCCCGGCTCCACAGACCTCTGCCAGCCTGTGCCCCGCTCTGGGCCCCACTGGTGCTGGCCCTGAGACATTGGTCCCAAGACATTGGGACATTGGTCCCAAGATGGTGACCAGGGGGTGAGGTACCTGCCAAGGAGCGGGGCTCCTGTCAAGGGGTGGGACTACCCATACAGCCCTTGACAACTTGCCAAAACTAGGTAAATGGCCCTTCACCCGAAATAATTGCCTGCCCCTGGTGTAGTGTATATAGAGGTGATTGCATAATAACTCAAAAATAAAGTCTTTTGTGTATTGCATGCGTGTAGTGGGTTGTGGGGGGATACGGGAAGGGATGTGAATGCGTGTGTGAGGGCATAGGATATATTGTAGGGTGTATATGTGGGGGAGTTGTAGGGGAAAGGTGTGGATTTGTGGGGTTTAAGGGAGGGTGGGGGGCTGGGTACAGTTATTTGGTGGGTGCCCACAGGTGGAATGAAATTGCCTGGTGGACTAGATCTGGCTTGTGGGCTGTATTTTGCCTGGCCCTGCCATAGCATGTCCCCTGGAGCCACCTAAGTCCTCTAAAAATTGGTTGTCTGAAACACCATCTTTGTTGTCTTGCTGCACATATTCATTATCTGGCATTATCTGTTTAGCATCGTCTAATCTAGATGACTTTTTCTATTATTATTTCAATAATGTTACCCAGAGGAAGAAATGAATGCCTTGCACTCACTTGGGTAAATGTCAAGTGAATGAAGTTAGTTGGAGAAAGATCAGCATTGAAGCATGTGTGGCAAAAGTTGGTACCTTGTTAGCTTGTAAGAAATGTTGTTTATTAGAGCCTGTATCTTTGTAAGTGTTGGTTCAGTGACCTCAAATTGTGGAGCACTAAAGCTACCTGGCTTCATCCCCACCCAGAGGGGCCATAAGATTCAAGGCAATATGACCAAATGTAAAGACTTAGAGCATTTAAATGGCATATATATGCAGGAGCATCAGTGAGACTGTTGGGCCATGTCTGCTCACAGCCTGCCCACCTGTTCCTATATTCATATTTCTAACACAGAAAGTCTGGTTGTTTTGGACCAGGGTGTTATTTTGCAGCCACTCTCAAGACCTTGGTTTCCAATGTGCTTAAGTAGGAGCTGGAGGTGACCCAAGAGCATCCTCACCAGTACATTTTTCAGGTGTGGAACAGGTGGGTGGGGTGTGCTGGCATTGTGTTGTAGGCATGCCCAAAGTCCGTCTTTAACTAGCAAGGGCTTCATAGAGCTGGTCTTTTGCTAAAATGTATGTTGACACATTTCACAAGAGAGAAATAAAGTTTTGGTACCTTCGGAATCCAAAAAGTGAAGTCAATGATAGTTTTTTAAGAGGGAGTTAACATACATAGCTTGTATGTTAATGTAGACCTTGAAGAAAGTTGACTGTAAAGCATTAAACAGTAGTATTCTTGTTGATTTTTCCTCTTTATAGAAGATATATGAAACATAGACTGCCCACACATTAATCATAGTAGTTCCTTGTCTGCTGATACAAAATGGTAAAATGCATTCTGAGATTTATTTTCTGCACTTCACAGCAAAAGAAAATAAGTCTTCTGTGAGGTGGCTAGTTATGTTTGTCACTAAATGAGCAGGCAATTTGCGAAAGTCCTTTCTGTGTTCAGTAAATCAGCTGCAATGCCACTCGACTTTATGCCTGTGTAACTTTTTGATGTTTAAATTTAAAATGTAAGTACTGCATTATTTTTTCTCTAAATATTTCTAAAAAACAAGCAGGACATGAGAATTTTGTTTCCCTCATTAAGCAGGTTATATGTAACTATAATTTCTTGGTGAAGGCCAAGCAAATTTTCTTGAATATTGTACCTAGAGAAGATGTAAGAATGAAGAGCTGAAAGGAGAGATCAGGGACAAAGCAATAATAAAGTCTTTTATCTCATCTGTCTAGCCAGTCAACACAACTGATATTTTTGAGGTGTTATTGTGAATATTTGGATTAGAGATAGAAATTACCAGTTACATACACCAGTATAAGTAATTGGAAACTGGTTCAGATCTGTAGCACAACTCAAGTTCAGTGCACATAAACCACTTTCAAAATGGCCCAAATCAGTTTAGGATAAACTTGGATGGATGTTGTATCAGACTTAACCAATTTAGGTTAAATTGGTTTATTGAACTTCTGTCCCAGATCCCCTCTAGATTCGAGTTAATTCACAATCCCCCCCCCAGCATCCCAGAATGCTTTGCACCTCCCCTGCAAACTCCCCCTTGCAGGGTAGGTGGGCTAGCCTTGGCCAAAGCTGTCTGCTCCCGCTGAGCAGGCAGGCATGCTCTCATGTACTTGGGTTTCTGGCTTGGGCCACTGCAGGCATTTGTCTGCATTTCCAGAATCAGAGGTGAATGTCTCTTCACTTGCTTATCAGTTCAATCTATGCAGTTTAAAGTAACCTGTGAAGATTAAATCAATTCAGCCTCAGGCTTTTTAACTGACTGCTTAGCCTTAGTGACTTTCAGGTGACTTTCCCAAATCCTGTGCACTCTGGCAAAGTTCATGGAAACTTTATGCTTTGTAGGTTGTTATGCAAAACAGGGACTTTATTATTATTCAAACAAAAAGCTTACATTTTCTAATCATAAATCATAACTAAGGATGACAGAATCTTGAAATTTCATAGATAGACCACATAGAGACTGAGAGGAAGGGATTTTCAATTTTCTTTTAAGCAATTCTAGCAGCGTGCTGTCTCCTAACAGTACCAAGTATGGACAAGTCTTGTATAAGGAATACTGAAGCTATAGCAGTAACTCTACTTCTGCGCAAAAAAATCTACAAACCTGAAGTATGACCAACTGTGTGTTAAACTAGTGTATTGTAGTCCAGTGATTCTCAGCCAGGGTGCAATGGCAGCATCCCAAAATCAAGTGTTCTCTCCTATACACCCCTTCTTCCAGCACTCTGGCTACTGCTGCCTGCCCTATACATCCTACCCTGCTATATTCTTTTCCCTTTTGGGCTCCCACTTCTTGGGGTGCTTCCTGGGGCTCTGACAGGGTGCTTCTTACCACTGCATTCTGGGTCTTCTGAGCACTGAAACTCCTGACATTTGGGGCACTCTGGGTACCAAGGTCCCTGGAGTTCTAGTGCCTGTAGAAATCAAAGTTCAGCAGCAGGACGTGCTGGTATCCCGAACCACATGAATTGTAGGGAGTAGGGGCACTGTGAGTGCTGGCATGTTTGGAGGCTGAATCATCTGTCTAACTGCACAGTCAGTACATTATGGAAAATGGCAGTGCAAGTGTCTGTACTGTCTTCACATATTGAGAAAGTGAGAGGGTAGTTCTGACTTCATCTCTGTTTAGCCAGTGACCTTTTGTTTTGACTGCCAACAAAGTTGTGAATTGTTTTGGTAATGCTGGTACCCATTTGTGGGCTAAGTTGACCAAACTTCTTTCCTATAGACTGTTTTGTTGATCGAAGAGTCTATCCAATGTTAGCTGCAGCCAGTTATTACAGATCATGCTTGTGTTGAGAAGCTTGATTTTTTTGTTTGTTTGTTTGTTTTGTTTTTTTGTTTTTTTGCTGCCTGCAGGCAGAACAGTTTACCACCACCACCACACCCATCCCCTCCCTGTCCCTTAGGTATGATCATCTGACTCAAAGTGAAATAATTGCTGCGTCTAAGTGGAACTTACATGGTTTCTAACCTTCTTAAGAGCAGTCCTATGCAGCATGCTTGAGTCCCTGCATCTAATCGTGTAAGGCAAGGTTCTTTGGGTAGATGTGATATCTTTTGTTAGACCAACTAAATAGCTGGGAAAAAGTTATTTGCAAGCTTTCGGGCAGAAATACCCTTCTTCAGGCATTGGGAAACTGCTGTTTGTTCTGAGTTCTCCAAAGTAGAAAAGAAGCTAAAAATGTGATAAGAAATCTGTGAAAATGTAAATGAGTGGAAGTTTGGAAGACAATGGGTAGAGATAGGAGGGGAGGTGGGGAAGTGGCAGGGGAAATGTGTGAAAGGATGCAAGTTGTCAACTTCAGGCAGGTACCTGGTGAATCAGATGTCAGGCAGGTTGTAATGTGTCATAAATCCAATGACTATATTAAGTCCATGATTTTTTAGAATCTAGTAGATTTATGAAGTGAAGTTTGTAAGCTCATTTATGAAAGGTGTTTTGTAAATTCCCTTTGAGGATTAGAACTGAGAGATTGGAGAGGGAGAGAATGTCTTGTGAGAAGTGGGCACCCACTGGTAATTGGATATTTTTATCTTTGATAGATTTTCGGTGTGTGTTCATTCTGGTATGCAGTTGTTGTTTGGTTTCTCCTACATATTTTCTATCAGGGCATTTGGTGGACTGGATGAGATGTATTTCTGGAAGTTTAGGTGTAAGATCCAGGAATGGTGATGGTTCTGTTGTGGGGTATAGTAATTGTGGGACCGGTGAAGATGTTTTCACAACATAGAACATTTGCACCTTGATGGATAGTCAAGATAAGGAGCGACAAGAAAGAAGGACTGCTATTATCTTCAGGGATTTGGTGAGATACAATATAGACATTGCAGCTCTGAGTGAGACAAGACAACCATATGAGGGTCAGCTGAGGGAAGAGAATGGAGTCCATTCTCCTAGAAGAGAATGGAGTTGCCTTCTTCTAGAAGAGGAATCTGGCCCAGGATAGACATGTCCACAGTATTGGTTCACCATCAAGAATCAACTTGTCAGTCAACTTAGCTCTCTGTGGGCATTAACGAATGTTGTATGACACTTCCACTTAAGCTCAGCAACAGCCAGTATGCTGCCACTGTCAGCATGTATGCCCCAGTGCTTGATGCTGATGGTGAAGCTGTCAAAGAACAGTTCTACTCCAACCATGACCACATTCTAATACTTGCAAGGAGAGCAAGATCACTCTCTTTGGTGACTTCAACTTCAGGGTTGGACATGACCTGGAACTCTGGAATGGTGGCATTGGGTAGAAAGGAGTAGGGAAAGCCAACTCCAGTGGCATCCTTCTCCTGCGCAAATGCATGGAACATGGTCCTTGTCATCATGAACACCATCTTTAGACAGAGTGACAAATACAACACATGGAGACACCCTTACTCTAAGCACTGGCACTTCCTTGACTGTGTTTTTGTTAGCGCCCATGATCAAATGGATGTATGTATCACACACAAGCCATGTAGGAAACCGATGACTGCTGGACAGATTACTATCTTGTCAGAACCATTATGAGGATCCAGCTTGCTCTGAAACACTGAAAAAAACCAAAAGCAATGCAAAGAACTCAATATCGAATCTTTTCAAGATCCAAAGGTCTGTAAGGATCTTCAGCAGTGTCTGTATGGAAAGCTCTCTGCCCTGTCCACAAATGAAGGCAACATTGAGAAGCTGTGGCAGGTGTTTAAAACCACCATTCAAGTGAACTGTGCAGAATCCATTGGGTATTCCACCCGTCAACACCCAGACTGGTTTGATGAGAGTGACGGTGAGATCCAAGCCTTCCTTAACTGGAAGAGAAGGGCTTTTTCTCTGTGGCAAGATGATACCTCATCTTAGCAGAAGGACGCATATATATATAGCTCCTCAAAGCCAAAGTTTCAAGGAGGATCCAGGAAATCGGAAATCAAAAATCAGATCCAGCTGTGTGCTGACAAATGACATGCATTTGTCAGCACACAGGCACCCCCGGGGGTTACAAGAAACAATGGCCACAAGCTAGCAGAGAGCAGATTTAGACTGGACATTAGGAAGAACTTCTTCACAGTTCGAGTGGCCAAGGTCTGGAACGGGCTCCCAAGGGAGGTGGTGCTCTCCCCTACCCTGGGGGTCTTCAAGAGGAGGTTAGACGAGTATCTAGCTGGGGTCATTTAGACCCAGCACTCTTTCCTGCTTATGCAGGGGGTCGGACTTGATGATCTATTGAGGTCCCTTCTGACCCTAACATCTATGAATCTATGCATAGCTTTTTCAAGGCAACAAAGTTGGGCTCATCTACAGCCCAACTTCCTACAGTCCTACTTTCCTGCAATTGCTGGATGGCTCTGCTCTTCTCAAAGACAGTGTACCTATGCCAGCTAGATGGAAAGAGCATTTGGAGGCACTCCTAAACCATGAGTCAACTGTGGCAGATACCACCGTTGAGTCTATCCCCCAGCACCCTGAAAAAGGATGCATCACCAACCCTCCTATCATGGAAGTCTGGTGTGCCATCAAGGAAAAACAGAACAAGGCTTCTGGACTAGATGGCATGCCTGCTGAAATGTACAAGGCCAGCAGCAAGGAATGGTATTGAGAGACCACAAATTTATTCTATTAATTTTGAACAATAAAGATACCCCTGGGGACTTGAGGAAAGCCAACATTGTGACTATCTTCAAGTCAGGAGATAAGTCTGTGTGTGGGAAGTATTGAGATATCACTGCCCTTTCCACAGCAGGGAAAATCTTTGCTTGCATCCTCTTAAGCCATCTTCTACCTCTTGCTGAGAAATCCTGCCAGAACCACAGTGTAGTTTCAGACCATCCTGTGTATGGGCGATGGGTGCCATCTTAGTCGGAGGGGGCACTTGCCCCCCCAACAACCAGTCAGCAACCGGGGAGGATACCCCCCACGGCCAGTCTCACCATTGGGGGAGGGGGTCCCCCCACGGCCGATCATGAAACTTCCATTCCAGAAGTGGCCGTGACCACTTCCAGGCGTGCTGCGGCACTTCCACTGTCCGGCCAGCGCTCGCAGGGGGGCACCAGCGCTTTCAGGGGGTGCACCCCCTACGCATAGCCACTGATCCTGTGGAGCAGTTGACATGATCTTTGTTGCCTGTCAGGTCCAAGAAAAGTATCAGGAACAACACCTGGTCTTTTATATGGCCTTCATTGACCTCACTAAGGCCTTTGATTCAATCAGTCGCAAAGCCTTGTGGAAAATATTGACCAGATTTGGATGGCCTGAAAAGCACATCAGGGTCCTGAGGCTTCTTCGTGACCAGATGACTGTGACCAGCCTATGTAGCAGATTGGAGACAGATAGGTTTGTCATCCGACTGGGGTCAAGCAAGGATATGTCATTGCCTAAACTCTGTTTTCCAATTTTTGACAGTCATCTTGGTTCTCATTAAGGTTCGCCTTCCTTCTAGAACTGATGCAGAATACTAAATGGATGGAGGGCTCTTCTGTCTGGGACACTTTTGGTTGAAGACCAAAGTACTCAATAGTTCAGTATGTCTATGACTGCTCCATCCTTGTGCACACTATGCATAACTTCCAGATTATGCTGAATCTTTTTAGCGAAGTCTACAGAACTTTGGGCCTCTTTCTTCATGGAGAAGATAAAAGTGTTCTATTGCTCTGCCCAAGGCCACGAAGTTGACTTCCCCTCATCCAAATGACTAATGAGAGAGACTCTGGAGGTAGTTGAGCACTTGGTGTACTTTGGTAACGACCTCACTCAGAGTGAACGTTGATGAGATCCAGCACAGGATCCGGCGTGCAGGTGCCTCATTGGGAAATTGCTTTGGCTTGTCTTTATTCATTGCAGTCTCTGGAAAAACACCAAGATCCAGGTCCACAATGTAGTCATCCCCACTCTCTACAGATGTAAAACATTGTCATCCTTGCTGGATAAACATCCACATCAAATGAGAAGTTTGCTGCACAAACACTGTCATCCTTGCTGAAGCCAGTATTACCAACATTTAATCTGTGGGTGTATCTACGTGAGATGTTTCAAGCACAGTAAACTAATTCTAGTGCACATTAGTGTGGCAGGAAAAACCTGCACTAATGCACAGTAGAATTATTCTACTACACATCAGCGTCCCTTAAACGCTACTGCGCAGTAGTGCCGGTTACTGCACGTTTAGTTAGCATCTGTTATTACAGGTACTAAACTAAATGCACAGTAACCACTGCAGTGTAGACATGCCCTGTGATCCTCAAGCACCAACTTCACTGGACCGAACATTGTATCCGAATACCTGACTCTCTACTCCCAGCTTAGTAATGGCTTGAGATCTCATGGTGGCCAGAGGAAATGCTACAAGAACACATTAAAGCAGGGGTGGGCAAAATACAGTTCATGGGCCGGATCCAGCCCACGTAGCCATTCTATCCGGCCTGCAGGGCCCCTAAAAAATTTAGAAAATTAATATTTATCTGCCCTTGGTTCCTGTCAAAAATGACAGGAACCAAAGGCAGTATGACTAAGGGGAAGCCCGGCGGGCTCCCGCAACAGCAGGGCCCGCCTGGCCCCACCCCCCAGCCAGAAACTCCAGCTGGGGCTTCTGGCCTGGGAGCACATGGCTGCCACACACTGGAACTACAGGTAAGGAGGAAGGGGGACCCCGGGCAGGGAAGGAGCGCGAGGGGGGAAAAGCGGCCCCTCGCCCGTCCCGTGGCCGGTGCCCCACACTGCAGCCACTCGCAGCCTGCGTGGGGCTGCCTGTGCCTGCTCCAGACAGCCCCATGTGGGATGCGAGTGGTTGCAGCACGTGCCATCCCTGCCTGCATCCCCCGGACGATGGGCAGCTCCGTGCCCCGTCTTGGCAGTGCTAGGCTTGGCCCTCCCTTACCATTGTTGTGGCGGGCAGATCTAAGCCCCAGTGTTGAGAGAGGAAGTGGGGCTAGGGCTGCCACCTCAATCTGCCCTGCCCCCATAGCCCTTTCCCCTCCCCACAGACTTATCTGCTGCAGGGGAGGGGGAGATCTTTGGTTCCTTTTAAATTCCAAAAAGTGATTGCTGACCTAAAAAGATTGGAGACCACTGCTGTAGATGATGGATCTAGTGGTATGCTTAGGATGAAAGTTGGTGATGTGAAGGCAGCTGTGGTAATCAGTTGGCTTCCAATATAACGTAATGGCAAAGTAGGCATTGCAAACCTTCACCATGGTTTCTAGGTAATGAATTTGCTGGGTGAAATATTTCAGAGTTAGTTTGATGGAGAAGTAGAAATCATTGGTCCTGGTGAAATTTCTCTCGATTTCTTCCTGTATTTCTATATAATGAAGATGTCATTGATGTACCTTAGGTATATTGGGATGAGACAGAAGCTGCGGAGAAAATGGGCTTCAAAGTCTGTCATAACTATTTTGGCATGTTGGAGTGGCAAATGTGTCCATTCAATTTTAGGTATAGGGAGTCCCCAAACCTATACAAAGTGGAAAAGTTTGATGGAAACAGAAGCAGTGTCATTTTGGGGATGTTGTTCTATTTAATTAGTCACAGAATCAGATGGGAAAAGGTCTATAACTGTTCTAGGTTGACTCAAGCTTCATAAATATGCTCTAATATCATGGCTTTGTTAAGTATTTATTTAAATCTTTATAATGGTCCAGTATTGGCATTTCCAGTTCTCCAAATGTATTTGCCATCCATTGTGCAAAAAGTGTTTTATCTTTAATTAATTCTGGTTTTTGATTTGTTAAATTGAGACAGAATATTTTCTTCTTCATCTGTACTTTTTTGTTCAAAGTTGTGAAATTGGTTGGGAACTGCAAAGGTAGGAAGCCTAGCTGCACTTAAATATCTCTGAAAAGCTGATCTATGATAATTGATCTATAATTGATCTCTAATTAATAATTAGATAATTGATCAATATAATTGATCTCTGAAAATCTGATCTATGATAATCTGACACTATAATTGTGTCCTCTGTTTATTAAATCGATTGTACTGAAATTAAAAATTAAAATTTTGATTAAATATGCTGGATGTATACGTTTAAAGTAGAATGTTGTAATTAATTTAAAATGATGCTATTTTAGTATATTTAGCTGAATTGAATCTAATTTCCATCCAAATGCAGCCTGACAACTTTTGAAGTGAAAAACGATGGTTAATAAATAAGAAATGAGTTGTTCACCCTTTTCTAATATAATATTATGTACATTAAGAATCTGAATTAAAGTATATTAAGTTATATAATTACATAAATAGATGTGTACAGATATTTAAGCCTCCTGAGTAGGAAAAAGAAGCACAAAATTTACTTAAAAGGCTATATATGTGGTTACAATTCAACCTCTTGTTAATGGTAATAGCAAGCAATGAGAATGGACCATTCATTAGAAAAGTAACTTGAAAGTACAAATGCAGAGTAAGATTTTGATCAAAATTCCCTGCTTGTCGAGTCAAAATTGGTGATTGAAGACCCTTGTATTTTAATCAATACTCTCTGTTCCATCAAGCAATATAGCTAGTTGCTGGAAGGAGGAATCGTCCTACAGCTGCTGCAGGAACCACAATCTCCATTTTTCTAATGCGGTTGTTATCTAGCTCTTGTCTAGAAAAATGGATCAACACAGTTGGGGACTTTTCCTTCCGTCCTTTTTTCTCTGACAGTGACTTAAAATGGAAACACTGTCATAGGTTTAACAATAGCATCACTCATGAAGTTAAAAAATATTTCCAAGGGCTGGGTTAACAAGAGAGGGGAAACTCTTAGTTGAAACATGCTCATAGTACTGAATGCACGTAAACGTGCGGGGCATTGGCATTGACTAGAGCTAGACATATTCTAAGCTTTGTGAGTTTGTACAGCTCCCATCTGCATTATGCAATCATTGAGGGTTGGTTCTGATCCCTGAAAGTAAGTTTTGTTTCTTTTATCCAGGTTTTATACTTCCCCATTGATTTCTTCATCTCCCTGTCATACTTCACTATCTATCTTCAGACATTTTTCACTTGGCACATAAGCTTTTTGGTTAATTAAGTAACCACTGCTTTTCAACAAGATGTACCCATTTATTCACAGTCCTTAAAAAGACAAGCTGTAGAACAAACTTTCTTTTCATTAAAGCCTTTTCTTTGGGGCAAAGAAATCTCCATTGTCCAGATGACTCTCTACATTGGTGTGGATGTGAGTTTGAGGGGGCGTCTCTTAGGACGAGTAGGAAATCAAATGGTACCAAACACCTTCAATTATAATTTAAAAATACCTTTTCAATTATAATAAAAGTTCTAGAAATATTTTTATGCTTGTCATACACATGATCATAATAAAAATGATGTAATCTGATTCCTTTTAAGATTAGCAGCGTAGAATGCAAATTTACATGGTTTCACAAAATGGCTTGTTCTGTATTTTGATTACCATATTTACTTGAATCTAAGTTAACCCTGAATGGAAGACGACGCTCTTCAATAATTAGATTCTATATATGGGAAATGTATACATTTGTTACAATTTTCCAGGTATAGAATCTAATTATCAGAGGATTATCTTGAATTCACTCTTCTCCCCCCGCCCCCACTGCTGCAACAGGGAAAGCTGTGGCTAGAGTGTTAGGTGGCTCCCTTGTACTGCCCCACCCATTTCTTCTCCTTGCAGCCTTTCTGTCCCTTTTCTGCCATCAGCACCCCCCTACTCAGCTCCCCACAGCGTCTCCACCCCACCACTCTCCCTCCACCTTTACTGCCAGAGGCTGTTCAGTCTCTGTTTTCTTTCAGAGCACAGTAGGTGGAAGCTTAGCCCCTGACAGCCATGCAGCAATGTTGGCACTGCCGATCTGCTGGGCAGGAGCCATGTAGCAGTGTCGGATTAGCTCTGTTGATAGGCTGGGCAGGGGACAAAGTTTTTTCTGTGCTCGGTGCCTGAGGGAATCCAGCCAGAGCTGAGCTGTGCCTGACAGTAAGAGGGACGGCAAGGGGAAGAGGGCGGATGAAGCTGCAGAGGGCAAGCTTGGGGGAGAGGCTCATCTTCGATCCAAGTAAATGTGGCACTTTGATGTGGGTCCTTGCATCTCTTAAACAGCTCTGTTTATCATATGATTATTAAAAAACCAAGGCTTTCACTGGACTGGAGGATGACTTAATAACTAGCAAAACCTGCTTGCAACTACTGCTATTGTCAGAAGATAAACTTCAAGCTTCCAGCTTTTCATGCTCTGGCTTTTTTGTATTAGTATAATTAGTTCAGAAAAAGGTGTGATTTTTTTTTTTTCTTTTTAACCAATATAAGCCCTAGTGTACATGCAGTTTTAAAAATATAAAGGTAATTTATACCATTGCTCATTCCCCTTCTTGCATACCTACAGAACTGCATCTGTATTGGAAGCAGGAGGGTATAATTAATTTTGCTATAGATTTCATAGACATTAGGGCTGGAAGGGACCTCGGAAGATCATCGAGTCCAGCCCCCCGCCCAAAGGGCAGGACGTCATCTGGGGTCATAGGATCCCAGCAAGATAAGCATCCAGTTTCATCTTGAAGGTGTTCAATGAAGGCGCTTGAACAACCTCCGGTGGCAGGCTGTTCCAGACCTTGGGGGCTCGGACAGTAAAGAAATTCTTCCTTATGTCCAGCCTGAAACGATCTTGTAGTAGTTTGTGACCATTCGTCCTCGTCATCCCTTGGGGCGCTCTGGTGAACAAACGTTCCCCTAGATACTGGTGGTCACCCCTGATAAACTTGTAGGTGGCCATCAGATCACCCCTGAGCCTGCGCTTTTCCAGGCTAAAGAGCCCCAGGGCTCTCAGCCTGTCATCGTAGGGTCTGCTTCCCTGACCTCTGATCATGCGCGTGGCTCTTCTCTGGACTCTCTCAAGCTTCTCCACATCCTTTTTGAATTGTGGAGCCCAAAACTGGACGCAGTACTCCAGCTGTGGCCTCACTAAGGCCGAGTACAGGGGGAGAATGACGTCCCGGGATTTGCTTGAGAAGCATCTATGGATGCAAGCCAGCGTCTTGGTCGCTTTACTAGCCGCAGCATCGCATTGCAGGCTCATGTTCATCTTGTGGTCAATGATGACCCCCAAGTCTCTTTCTTCCATAGTGCTAACCAACATAGCACTGCCGAGCCTATAAGGATGCTGCGGGTTTTTTTTCCCAAGGTGGAGAACCTTGCATTTATCGGCGTTGAACACCATCAGATTCTCGTCCGCCCACTTGCTGAGCCTGTCCAAGTGAGCCCGGATCACCCGCCTGTCTTTTGGTGTGGATGCTTTGCCCCAAAGTTTGGTGTCATCGGCGAACTTGGCCAGTCCGCTTCTGACTCCAGTGTCCACATCATTAATGAAGATGTTGAACAGTATGGGTCCAAGGACAGAGCCCTGGGGGACCCCACTGGTCACAGGACACCACGATGAGTGACTTCCATCAATTACTACCCTCTGGGTCCGACCCCGGAGCCAATTTTCCAGCCAGTGGATCGTGGGGGACCCAAGGCGACAATTCGCCAGTTTCTCCAAGAGACAATCATGGGACACCAGATTGAAGGCTTTTTTGAAGTCAAGATATATGACATCAATCTCATCTCCCTTGTCCAGGTGATAGGTCACCTGGTCGTAGAAGGAAATGAGATTGGTCAAGCAAGACCTACCCGCAACAAACCCGTGCTGGCTATCCCTTAAGATGTTGGCATCGGCCAGTCCATTAAGGATGGCCTCTTTAATAAACTTTTTTCTAAGATCTTCCCCGGGATAGAAGTCAGGCTAATGGGCCTATAGTAAGCCGGATCCACTTTCCTCCCTTTCTTGAAGATAGGCACCACATTGGCCTTCTTCCAGTCTTCGGGCACTACACCAGAGCACCAAGAGTTTTCAAAGATCTGTGCTAGTGGCTGAGCTATGATGCTCGCCAGCTCCTTGAGTACCCTGGGGTGAAGATTGTCAGGGCCGGCTGACTTGAAGGTATCCAGCTTCTCAAGATGTTCCTTCACAAAGTCAGCATTAATGGAGGGCAGGGGATCACCCTCACCCGGACTTCCCGGCCCTGTAGCGGGCACGGGTGTCCTATGGGGCTGATGAAAGACCGACGCAAAGTACCTATTTAATAGGTTGGCTTTTTCCTGGGCGTCAGTTGTCAGTTGCCCCATCTGGTTCAGCGGGGGTCCAACGTTGCCCCTGCTTTTCCTCCGGCTCCCCACATATCTGAAAAAGGACTTTTTATTGTCCTTGATGCTCAAAGCTAGCTGGAGTTCAGTTGCAGCCTTGGCTTTCCTGGTCTGCTCCCTACAGGACCGGACCAGTGCAGAATAATCCTCCTTGGAGGTGACTCCCATCCTCCATCCTTTGTAGGCCTTTCTTTTTAGCCTCAGGAGGTCTGCTAGGTCCCTGGAGAGCCAGGGGGGCTGCTGTGCCCTCTTGCTGCCTTTCCTCCGAGATGGAATAGACTTAGTTTGTGCATTGAGGATCGCTCCCTTGAGGAGCAACCACTCTTCTTGAACTCCCCTCTCCCTGTGGTCACAGTCCCTTAGGGCCTCACTGACAAGCCTCCTGAGCTTGTCAAAGTCGGCTTTCCTGAAGTCAAGGACTTGCGTGTTGCTGACCGACTTAACAGCTTTTCGGCGGGTGGTGAAGGTGATCAGCTCGTGGTCGCTGTCACCCAGCTTCCCATCGATCACTAGGTCGCCGACTAGGTCCTCCCCAGTAGCCAGCACCAGGTCGAGCAGCGCTTTGCCTCTCGTTGGCCCATAGACTTCTTGAGTCAGGTAGAGGTCATCCACGCACGAGAGGAAGCTCTGCGACCGCTCAGATTTTGCTGAGCGATCCTCCCACGAGATGTCTGGGTAATTGAAGTCACCCATGACAACCATGGTCCTGGAGCAAGCTGCCTCAGCCAGTTCCTGGGCAAACTCCTGGTCTAGCTCAGGACTTTGGGTGGGAGGTCTGTAATAGACTCCCACCATTGTGTCCCCTGTGCCGTGTTCCCCACGGATTTAAACCCAGAGGGTCTCCAGCCGTCCACCCTGGTCGCCAATATCGGCTTGCAGGGACGTGTAGCTTTCCTTAACATAGAGAGCTACACCCCCGCCCCTTTTCTCTACACGATCCCTCCTGTACAGGGTATAGCCATCTATCCCCGTGGTCCAGTCATGGGTGGAGTCCCACCAGGTCTCCGTGATCCCTATGACATCGTAATTGTTTGCACTGAGCAGGAGGATGAGCTCCTCCTGCTTATTCCCCAAGCTCCTGGCATTTGTGTACAGGCAGGCAAGCACCCCCTGGGGGGCTCCTTCCTTGCCCACAGATTTTACCAGGGCTGGGGCTGGGGTGGGCTCCCTTGAGTGCCGTGATCCGCTGGCTTTGCAAGGATTGTTCAGCGGGCCAGCAGTGGCGGTAGTCCCTCCGTCCCCCAGCAGGCTTAGTTTAAAGCCCGGTGGAGCAGGTCAGCCAGTCTGGCTGAGAAGAGCCTCCTCCCTAGGGGAGAGAGGTGGAGACCATCTCTTCCCAGCGGCTCGCTGCCTCTCTTGCCAAAGAGCGGGCTGTGGTCATGAAAGCCAAAGCCTTCCTAACGACACCAGCGCCGCAGTCTTTGGTTGACCACATAGATCCTCCTGTCCCTTCTCAGCCCATAGCCTGACACTGGGAGGATCGACGAGAACACCACCTGTGCCCCCAGACCCTTAAGCCCCGCTCCCAAATCCCTGTAGCGCCTCATGACCTGGCTGGGAGTGCTCCGAGCCATGTCATTGGTGCCCACATGAATAAGGAGCATGGGATAGTGGTCTGTGGGTTTGAGGAGCTTGGGGATCCTCTCTGCAATGTCCCGGATGCGGGCTCCTGGGAAGCAGCAGACTTGCTGGGCTAAGGGGTCAGGGTGGCAGATTGGCCCCTCCGTCCCCCTCAGGAGGGAGTCTCCCACAACAAACACCTTACGTTTTGTCTTGGGGAGAGCAGGGGCGGGAGTTGCAGTTAGGCCCATGTTGCCTGTGGGGGCCGGCAACTCAGCAGGCTCTGCTGGGGCAGCAAGAGGTGCGTACCTGTTGCTCAGCTCTGGCAGGGCAGGGGCCTTGGTGCGGCGGGCCTTAGGGCCCTTGACCACCTTGGTCCATGCCCCTGGCTGGACACAGCAGGAGGTCCCAGAGTCCTCCTCTGGCCTGGAGGGAGACTGTGATCTACCCTCTGCCTCCCGGGGGAGAAGGGCCTGGCAGTAGGAGTCTGTCTCCTGCTCGCAGTCCCTGATGGCACGCAGTCTGTGGACTGTGGCCTGGAGCTCCTCCAGCTGGCGTGCCAGAGACCCTAAAAGGGAGCAGACCCCACAAGGGGAGGTCGCCATGCTCCCAGGCCCCAGAGCCTGAAAAAGGGACAGGCAGCCCCCGCAGCCGAGAGCCAGGGGCTCCGTCTGCGTGGAGCCCGGAACCAGGGGCTCCGTCTGGGTGGCCGTCTCTGAGGTGCCAGAGGGGGGGGGGGCCGCGGAGCCCGAGGGGACCCTCGGGGTGCGGCATGTGCCCATCCGTGTCATGCCTCAGGTAGGCTGGCTATGGCTGGGACTGTCTACCCTGGGGGGTGCGCAGGCAGGGTCTGGCGACCTCCCGCACGCTCTCCCGCGCGAACTCCGCGCTAACTCACGCGCCGGCAGAGAAGCGCGCCTGTTTGTGCAGCCTGTTCATGCGGCTCTGGTCGCGTGGCTCCCTGGGGGGCTGGGCGAAGTAGGGGCCTGGGCGGGGCTTGACCCGGCCCGGCTCCACTCAGCTGCCGCCTCCCACACACACACTAAGGGGGTTAGCCCCTTCTCTCCACGGGCCCCGCTTACCCCGGCTGCGCTGGGGGTCAGCGGGGGGCTCCGCGGCTGCTGGAGGGTTTCTGGGGGGCTTCAGGGGAGCGGGGGCGCAGCGAGCTTTCACCCGTGCGTTTCTCGCCGCTCCTGCGTCTAACTGGGCTTTTTCCCGGTCGGCGGGCCCTTTTAAACTGCGCGCATGCGCAGTGGGCCTGCCGTCGAGGAAGCTGCTCTTAAGGCAAATAAGGGGGCCCTGCCCGGGATTTGGAGGACCCTGCCTTACTGGAGGGGGGCTGGTGAGTACCCCCCCTTCTCTCTCTCTCTCTCTCTCTCTCCCTGGGGGGCTGGGCCAAGTAGGGGCCTGGGCGGGGCTTGACCCGGCCCGGCTCCACTCAGCTGCCGCCTCCCACACACACACACACTAAGGGGGTTAGCCCCTTCTCTCCACGGGCCCCGCTTACCCCGGCTGCGCTGGGGGTCAGCGGGGGGCTCCGCGGCTGCTGGAGGGTTTCTGGGGGGCTTCGGGGGAGCGGGGGCGCAGCGAGCTTTCACCCGCGCGTCTCTCGCTGCTCCCGCGTCTAACTAAATACAGTCTACTTAAACCAGTACCACTTCCTGAATGGGTAGGCATTTCTGCTGACTTTGTATTTGCTTCAACAAAAACAAATTTCTGTTTGGCCAGTGTTTCATTCCATCCAGGAAGAGCGCACGCCAACTGCTGAAGCTTCCTTAGCCTGACGAAGGGTTTTTGAACCCAAAAGCTTGCTTAATAACCATTCTCCAACCATTTGGGTTGGTCTAATAAAACATATCAAATTCACCCCAAGAACCTTGTCTGTTTGGCCAAAGGCATTTAAGAGCATAATGTTATGAAATTGTAGCGTTTGGATGCTTTTATTGTTAACAACAGAGGTTGATAGTGAAACTGCATTAGAACTTTTAGGAGTCCTGCAGTCCAGATTAAATTTAAACATATGAAACATATTATTTTAAGCTGAATAAAACAAAAAAGAAAACGTGAAAGCACAAAGTTTGTCAGTGATTGATCTAGCGGGGTGGGCCAGTGTTTTGCAGTTCTGGATGACCAAGTACCTTCCTGACCAAAGACCAGATTATAACTGGTATTTGGACAGACCACTTAGGCCTTGCCAAAGCAATTGGAATTTGCTTAGTTAAGAGTGAAGTTTACAGAGGGTGGACTGTATTCTAACAGTATGGACATTATAGCAAATCCAAAATATTATAAGGAAAGAGACTTGAGAGGGTGTGTCTACACAAGATGCTTTACTGTGCTGTAGACTGATGTACTCCCCAGTAAAGCATCACTCTGTACATGTGTGCACATTTACTGCTCAGTAAATTAGTCTACTGTGCAGTTAGTTACTACCCATAAATTCAGGTGGTAAACTTACTGCGCAGTAAACACTGCACAGAAGCACATGTGTAGAGGCTGGCTGAGAGCAAATTTGCTTCCAGCCGGCCTCAACACTAGGGGGCCATGGGATGGGGAACTTCCTCAGTCCTGACGCTACTCATCTCCCAGCTCCACCCAGGAGCTGGAAGCCAAGCAGCACTGCAACAGGGTAACGCTCTGCCCCCCCCCATTTCCATCCTGGCGCTGAAATCCCGGAGCTGCCCTAGAAGCAGGACAGTTCCTGGCCAGATCAGGGTTGAAGCACTCCTGTAACAGTGTGCTCCTATTAGGAACTGATTTGCTCCCAACAGGGAGCGCGTGTGGATGTATTTTACTGTGTAGTAACCCTTTATAGCATTAATTGCACATGCAGACATAGATGTGTAGACATGTTGCCCAGAGAGAGACAGGTGGAGCTCAAGTCAAAATAATTAAAATGCCACAGCACATGAAGTACCACTTACAACCCAAGATACTTTCCAGCATTTGCAAAATGATATAAGAACTGTTTTGGACCACATCATTTTGCAAGCAGAAGACTATAGTGAAGAGGATGATGAGCAGAACTATATCACAGAAACTCTTCACAGGAGCTATAGACTGCATTGCAGTAGAAGATGAATGAAACTCAATCTAGAAGCAAATAAGACACCTGCTTTGGAGTGCCATTTTGGCTCTGTTCAGTACCTAAGAAATTATGCACATTTTTGCATAAAAAGACGGTACTAAGTTGTACATGCATGATATTTTCATCTAGGCAAAACAGTTTTCATCTGGGAAAAACAGAAGAACATGCCTTACCAGAGCTGCTGGGCTAAAGCTAAAAAAACAATGTCAATAACATGCAGTGGAAATAACATACATGGGAAACACCTTAACGCAGCAATCTCAGTAAGGCTGAAGCCATCACCTGTGTGTGTCTCCTCCAGTACAAAAGGAAAGAGGTACAAAGATATGTTGTGCCTAAACCAGGTAATTGAATTTACAGCCTAAGAATAGAAAGATTGCCAATGGATGTAGGGTGCAAATCTTTTATATAAAACCTGAGAAACTGAAGGTAAAGGCTCCAGTCCTGAAGTATTTTCACATTAAATGTAAACTCGGCTGTCCATGGATGCATCCCAGGAGACAGGTGGCATGGTCCTCATGCAGAAGTATGGACACAAAACTAGTGAAACCATGGCACATAGCATCATGAGGTATAAGCAAAATTGATTTGATTGGTATCCTGAAATAGGTGGTTTTGGCCTTAGCTCATGGTTGTTTTAAAAAAAAAAATCATACCCCCATTTATAGGAGGCTAGCATGAGCTGAAAATAACCATAAAGCACTTCTTGTCATCACCTAAAGGGCAGTACCCTCCACCCTGAAAACAGGATATTTTTTTAACTAAAAAATGTAGGATTTGGTATATATAACTCAGAGAGAGATTTGATGTAGGCATGAGTCCTAGAGCATTTGGGGAAAGTGCCATGAAGCAAAGCCCAGAGCCAATCCCATATATGTGAATTTGATGATTAAATAACAACAGTAATAATTAATAAAGGCCTGATCCTGTCTGGTTTTGTATCAGTTGTGGGTTGTGACAACTGAGGATAGTAGCTTGCAGAAAATAATTAAGGTTATTAATGCAGGTTTGCTGGTGCAGCATATTCTCAACCCTATTATTAAATTAAGGGGGAGCTCCTAGTACCAGGTAAGACTTTATTTTAAGAAACTAGAATGTTTTTGGTCTAAAAGTGTTACAGGAAAACCTGCTAACAAGGATGTGTGAAGGTTTTATAGGAACTGAAAAAAAGACACACGGTCCTAGACTCATGTTGCATTTAAAACACGGTTCATGAGTTAATAATAAATGCTATTAGTAAGGACTTAAATAGTAACCAGCCGCACGTGCAACTCAACTTAAAGCATTATACTGTAGTAAATGAGCCACAGCGGGCTCCCCCTGCATCAGCAAGTAAAATGTGATTGGGATCTAATCCCCAATCCCAGAATGGTGCATCCTCCCACACATATCTGTCAAGACTCCAAAAGAAGGACTGGAGACATCTTCTACCCACCTCAAATAAATATTAACTTTGGGGAAGCTGGTAAGACCTTCACATGCCAAAAATACAGGCCAAGTAGTAGGGAAAGACACGGGAACAATTAGCCCTAATGGGCAAAATAGGGGGACGATTTGTTTACATTGGCCAGACATAACCATATATTTGTCCTAAACTACTGTTCTCACTTTGCTGACAGAGAGCCTTTTTAGAAGACCGTACAGCTAAACAAGTATCCTGCAAATCTATTTTTGATAGCTGTATTCTACCTGACATAATAGTACAAACAATGGGGGTCAGTTTAGTTGGCATGATCTTAAGCAATTTGTAGTGAAGTGCACAGAATTTAGACATGTAGCTGCTGGTATTCTTAATCTCTAATCCAGGGAATTGGTAGAAAACTTTGTTAAAATAATAAATCCCCAGCAGAGTAAAGCTACTCGGTTAGCCTTTAATCTATATTTAGTATTGTTTTATTACAGAATGGCTTTAATAAAGCATGGGTCATCACTTGCTGTCATTTTTATTTAATTTAGAAACATGCCTAAATCCCTGAGGATTTTTACATAGAGAGGCAGATCAGGCAAAATAAAAGGCGCAACATGATTTGAGGTCCAGAAAGTTGCTACCACTTTCTACAGATGACAGTTTCTTATGGAGGAAAATAAGGGTTGCAAAAAGCAGTGGTAGTCATTTCTGCATATGAAAATAGATGTACATACTGAGGAGTATGTGACATCTTCAGGTAGCAGAGGCAAAGAAAAGGTGCTGAATATGGTTCTTGCCCAAGATCATCTCATTGGTATGTGTCACAACAGGTTAAGAGAGAACTAATGAACTTACAGAGCAGCTCAATCTGTTGAACAATTGTCACGTATTGGTTTGATTGTATATATTGTATTAATAATGATGATTGTTTGGTTTAGCTGGAAAGGAAGAACAGTGGGACTTATACAGGCTTCACATGAGTCTGTGTTGGAACTGATTGCTGTGTGTAAGGCAGGGGGGCTAATTTTAAGCAATGCTGATCAGTTGGAGCTTAGACACTGAATTAAGTACAACTCTTGTCAATCTCTTTGGGTGTCTATACATGTGCTGGGAGTGAGGGGCTTTAATTAGAATGGCTCTGAGAGCTGCTCTAATAAAAGCACCTGCAGCGGCATGTGTATTCAGTGTCCACCATTCAAAATGACAGCAGGGGCACTTTAACTAAAGCTTGTTGACTGTTTGATGACCTTTAGTTAAAGCTCTCACACCACCATTTTGAAACCCAAGGACGACACATACACGTGATGTGAAGGCTGCTAGAGCATGCTTATTAGCACACTCCAGCAGACTCAAGTAATCGCTAATCAGCATGCACTGGAGCAGAGCTCCATCACATGTATAGGTGCCCTTTAGAGCTGAGCGAGTCCTAAACAAAACACCCGTCAGTTTTATTGGAAAAATGCTTCTGTTTTGTAACATCACCTTTTAATAGATGACCACCTTCAAAACATGTTACTTGTTTCTGATGGATTTTGGGAGAATGCATTCAGTCCTGAAGAGCTTAAACTCTTAAAATTGGCATCAGATGGTTGCTACCATTCCCAGTACTGGTTCACATCAGCTAATTTTAGAGGTCCTTGATTTATAAAGTATTGAGTGATTAGGTGTGGACCGATCACATTTACTTTCTGTATTGTAAAAACAGGATTTAACCATACTCAAAAACCAAGGAGTGGTTTGATATGATAAAGTGGGGGCAGGAGGGGCATGCATGCAAGAAATAAATGGAAGAGGAGGAACACTCTCATGGGTGTTGCCAGTGGAACGATTTCATTATAGGTCTCTGTGTCCTTGTGTAAATATGGGTCCCCCTTAGGAAATGAAAAGAAACATTTGAGAAAGTACAATGCAAACCAGGTAAAAATGCTGCAGAACCATGGTCACTTAGAAAGCTGTTCAAGGGTTAGGCTTTTCCAGATACTGTGAGGGTTGAGAGAGCCATCCTACCCCAGCCTTAAAGCCAGCATGCCAAGATAGGTTGAAGTTTTTCACGTAGTGCAACTAGGATGTAAAACAGGAACAGGTAATTATTTTGGGCAGAAGGCTATTTACCCAGTTTTGGCAAGTTGTCAAGGGTTGTGTGGGTAGCCCTGCCCCTTGACAGGTGCCCTGCCCCCTGGTCACCATCTTGGGACCAATGTCTCAGGGCCAGCACCGGTGGGGCCCAGAGCAGGCTGCAGGCTGGCAGAGGTCTGTGGAACCGGGTTGGGCTGCACCAGCAGGCAGAGTGGGGAGCTGACCCAGCTCTATAGAGCCCCTGCCAGCCGGGACCCTGTGCTCCTGCCACCCTGTTCTGGGCCCTGCCGGCACTGGCCCCGGGACACCGGTGTGGGCCCCGTGCACCCGCTCATTCCCAGTGCCCCCCAGCCCCACAGTACAGGTGGGGGGCAGCATGCAGCCCCGACCTCCTACTCCCTAGCAGGGAATGAGCTGGTACTGAGCGTGGGGGAAAACTGGCCCCTCCCCTACCCTGTGGCTGGCGCTCCCTGTGCAGGGCTGTCCTGGGCAGGCACAGGTGGACTGCGAGCGACTTCAGTGCAGAGCGCCGGCCACGGGGCAGGCAAGGGGCCGCTTTTCCCCACGTTCAGCACCAGCTTGTAACCTGTCCCCACTGCCAGCCTGGGCCCCGCACCAGCTCTGGGCTCACCCATTGGGGCTGCACCACGGCAGCAGCAGCTGCAGTTCCCCTGCTTGCCATGCCAGGCAGTGTTTGCTACCACCGCCCCTGGGCTGCCCAACGCATGAGCTCCGGGCAGGCAGCAGCAGCAAACACTGCCCGTCGCGGCAGGCAGGGAGGCTGCCATGGCTGCCGCGGCCATGGCACAGGCCTAGTGGGCAAGCCTGGAGCTGGCGCAAGGCCCAGGCTGGCTGCGGGGGCGGGTTACAAGCTGGTGCTGAGCATGGGGAAAAGCAGCCCCTTGCCCACCCGTGTCCGGCACCCCACACGGCAGCTGCTCGTAGCCTGCATGGGGCTGCCTGTGCCTGCTCAGGCTGCAGCAAGGAGCGCTGGCAATGGAGCAGTGGAGGGACCGCTCTTCCCCGAGCTACTTTTCCCCAGGCTCCTCCCCTGCCTGTGGTCCTCCTCCCTTACCTGAGGTTCCGGCATCGGTGCAGCCATGTAGTCCCAGGACAGAAGCCCCTGCTGAGCCTTCCAACTGGGGGGGCGGGGCCAGACAGGCCCTGTTGTTGCGGGAGCCCGCCGGGCTTCTCCTGGATCCTACTGCCCCTGATTCCTGTAATTTTTGACAGGGACCAAAGACAGATAAATATTAACTTTCTAAATTTTTTAGGGGCCCCGCAGGCCGGATAGAGTGGCCTCGCAGGCTGCATTCGGCCTGCGGGCTGTATTTTGCCCACCCTGATGTAAAATTAGGTCTAGAATAAAACTGTCTTTGCAGTAGGCTGCCTGAAGTACTTGCACATCAGTTATGTTCCAAATTTGTGTTATTTATTTGAAATGCTAGGAACAAAAGACCGTTGTATGTGTAGATCTATAACTTGACTTGCATACTGTTCTATAAAATGCACTGCAGATAGTCACAATGATTCTACCATCTTTCATGCCTTCTAAATTAAGCTGTTCTGAATTGTGAAGGAAGAGAGGTAGTTAGGTTTGTTAGTCTGAAGTCAGGCAGAAGGCGGGGTCGATCTGCACTTTATAGACTAAATTGGAGTTGCATATGCTTTTGTAAGCAGTAGCTTATTCATCAGATGCTATCAAGGGACTGTAGGAAGCAGAGCTTATAAATAGAAAGCTGTGATTAGAATACAAAGGGTAGGGAAGGGGAGGAAAAAGGTGCGGGTGCTGCTGGGAGAGGCCACCTGGGTAGGGGAGAGAAAAAAATAATAGTGAGGTACATGGGGGTTATAAAAGCTAATTCACAGAATGGGATAAGAATCCAGTCTTGCTTTAGACTATGGTATGTAGCACCTGCCTTCTGCCTGTATTGCAAGAACCTCTGAATGCTTTTTAGATGCTGCCTGCTGGCACACACACTAACTATATTACCTGATTGTAGACTTTTGGCATTGAACCAATTAATTCTTTTCATGTAGCAGTTTTACTTCGTATATTGCAGATTGAAATTTGGCAGTGGGGGAGCAGTGACAGCTTTTTCCTACTGCCAAATCTTCTGACCCATGGCGAGGCCCAGGCCCTAGGTGCTGGATCCAGTGCCCAATTCCAGCGCAAGTGCCAGGAGGGGGTGGTGCCAAGCCCCCAGGATCCAATTCAGGTGCATGGGGTAGGAGGTGGTAGCACCAGGCCCCTCGGACTCGATCTTGGCATCCAGGGGGTCAGACAGGGTGGTGCTGTGCCCTGGGACCCAGTCCCAGTGCTCAGGGGACAGGAGGAGGTGGTGCTGGCCTCTAGAGCTTGATCCAGCCTGCAGATGGGCACGGCATCACTCATCTTGCTCCCAGAGCCAAAAGGTTGAGTACAACTGTTTTAGATGATCACCCTTCCAGGCTCTGCAGTGTTCTGGGCTTAGCAAGGGGCATGCTTCAGTATTTTTTTCAAGTCTTTTAAGAAAGGGTAATCTTTCTACCCAAACCTGGATCTTTTTCTGGCTAGGTAAAGCTATTTTAAACTTCTTATTTGTCCCAGCAGTGTTTTTTTACAGTGGAGAAACTCAGCAAGCAGCTTAGATATCCAATTAAAACCCAACATATTTTTCTTGTCACCCAGCACTGCTTGGCTCTTTGCCTTGCCATGTAATGTGACTAAAGTTGTAACATCTTTTTCTGCCTAACTGAGCAGCTTGTAGATAAGGTGCTATTTGTTCCTGAAGTATCACTCTGAGGTGGGAAGGTGGGGAGGGCATTATCAACAGCTTGATGCAGATCTAGAAATAGCACAGAGCTGCCCATATAATTTTGTTTTATGGTTAAGTGGCTTCTGACCAAGTTGATTCCTGTACAGAAGAGTGTAGAAAGTAGACTAAATGAGCCACCCTCCTGTGAAGCAGTACTGAAGGGCTATTTGCAGTTTGGCAGTCATTAGCATGCTAACATATCTATTGGAACAGGAATGAGGGGAGATCAGGTTTACTTGCTGAAACAGGCTCAATTTAAGTGATATAATTAAATGCAGTTTCAAGCCATTTGCTGTACTCATCTGTCATTGTAGAGCATGTTACAAATAATCTAGGAAGAACCAAATCTATTAAACAACATAAATTTCTCTAATATGGATGCAGCCTTAGTTCCTTGATGGGCTGCAGTTAGTTAATTGTTTTGTATAGCACTGAAAATGTACGCTATGCCTACACTAATACTAAGGGCTGCCCATCTACACTGAAGACCCCCTAAGATTGATCCCCGGCAGCAGGTCAGCTCAGTCCTGGATACTGCGTGGAGTATCATGGCTGGACCTCCTCGCCTGTCCCAGCCGGCAGCATGTTCAGAACATAGCAGGCCACAGAAGCAATCCCATGACTCCATGTTCCTGACTTCTAGCCAGCCACCCTATCTCTGCATTCTGTAGTTAGAGCCAAATGAGAAAAGAGATGTGGACTGATATCTAGAAGGGCTTCTCTTAAGGAAAAGAAGCACAATGTGCAGTACAGGAGTGAGGTGGCAGTTCATGTGAGGGTGACCCTCGGACTCTGTCCCAAATATGAGTATGGACATATTCTTAGCATGAAAATAGTTTTTTTTAGTCTTGCAACAGCTGCTTTATTTCCCAGAAAGAGGAGTTATTGTAAAGAAACTATATTCACCCATTAAGATTTTTGTTTTTTTTTCTAAAAGCCATTTTAGAACACGACATGTTCGTGGGTGTTTGAAATAAAACACTATGTGAATGCATTTTTTCTTTCTGAATTGTAGGTGAGCAGTGGCTCTTATGTTAAGGTTTCTCAGTTGGGTAATGACCAAGTTTTTTAAGTATTGTTTAGCTTGATATACAACTATACACATATAGGAAATTGCAGGTTTTGTATTTTTTGATAAGCATGCACATTTTAACTTAAAAAAATTCTCCTCCTTTTAACAAATATCTCAGTCAAGTACCCAGCTACCTGTGGTATAAATCATCACAAGGTCTAAGACTTTAGAAGCTATTTAACACGTGATTATATAGTCTCTCATTTTTAGACTATTAAGAAAGGTCACAGAACTGGAGTTGGCAGAGTTATAAACTGCACAGAAGAAAAGGATAGAAACTGAAAAACACAGCCAGGTTTTGCCCAGATATTGTTTCTTACACAACCAAATGTAAGCCAAACTAGTTGTAGGACCAGCGTTCTTCTTTAGCTGAGATGCTCTTATGGCCATTATTCTGTCATGGCTTCATAGTACCATTCTGCCAATACTTATGAGATGGCACGTGATGCAAGTTAGCTGGCTTTTTAATTCCTATACTTTAATGAATATGCAAAGGCTCCTTCTATATCAATGTTTATATATATCTTGATATATATAATATCTATATAACAAAGTAACAGAAGTGAAACAAAAGTATATTTGACATGCTTGTTAATAAACTAGTTTTTTGTTTATGAATTTTCAGTATATAAACCTGTCACTTGTTGACTGTACACTGACACATTAAAAAAACATGATTTTTTTTATTTCTAGCGATGCTTTTGATTATATTCATTGCAGCCTTTTACCTCCTTACAAAATGCGAGTTGGTCCAGCCCTGTTGCAGCCCCACATCCTGCTGTGGGTGCAGAAATCTCGTAACCCCTGCTGTTGCGACCCCATTTGGAGTTGCAACCCACAGGTTAAGAACTGCTGTACTAAGAATAGGGTATGCCCAGGGTCGGCAGTCTGTGGCTGGATCCATCCCATATAGCAGGGAACCTTCAGGCAGCAGGGAGAAGCGATGGCAGCAGCCTGGATCCTAGTGCCTGCACATCTTGGACCTGAGCTGAGTCGTTTCAGCCCACAGCTGGGAAACAAAACTGCCCGCTGGGGTCAGTGAAAGCGTGTCCCATTCCTTTTGAAGCTAGATCATGAGGCAGACAGAAAAGCGAGAGTCATGGGGACAGAGAAGAGCAAGTAAGAGGGAATCTGCCTCTAGCCTACTGATTAGGACACTTCCCTGTGTGGGAGGGAATTGATTTATCTCTGGTCTATGCCCCCAAATCTGTTTATATTTTCTATATTTCAGTCTTCAGATGGAGAACAAGAACTGCCCTGGCAGCAGAGACTCTGACCACCACCAGTAGTTCTATGATGAATTTAGTGCTGTCAGTACGAGTTAGGCAGGATTTGGGACTGCCTCTGGGGGACAATTTGAATTGCTCTGGAATTTACACAAGAGTTAGCTATTGAAGTGTTTGCCCCAGGTTGCTTCTGTGCATGCCTAATTGTGGTCACCCAGGGACCTTGTAGATTTTGGTGTGTAATGAGTTTTTAGGGTGCTAACTCCAGGCCAAACTCAGTTGTTTCTTGGGACTGGTGTCTAAGTCCCACATCAGTGCCTACTGGATTATTTGAATCTAACCTTAGTTTCTACCACAAGTCAAAATAGGTATAAGGTACCCTTGTCTAAAATGTCTCATTTGTCTGCAAGATGCCACTTGGGTTATAACAACAATTTAGGGGTAAAATTACCTGTGCTTGTAGTTATTCCTATTTGCCTTATGATATTAAGATTTACCTTGACTCTTCTCCTGTTGACTTGAATAGAAGCAAAGTTAGATTCTAGTGCTTTTGAAAATCACTATTTCCAGTGTGAATTGTGAGTGCCTTCAGAGAGCAAGTGTAGAATTATAGACTGATGTTGAAAAACAAACTTGTTCTTCATGAAAATCATTTTTAAATGGGCATTTTTGGAGATGAAGAGTGGGATCTGTGAAAGTATCTAAAGGAGATGAGAGCATTCATTTCATTGGAAGTACCAGTGATATCCAAGCTAGAGTTTAAAGTGCAACTCCTAAACCAGTGATTCTCAGCCAGGGTGCCATGACACCCTGCAATGTCTTGAGATCCTTTTAAGGGTGTCATAAGTGCGCAAACACCCATGTATGATTCACAAGATAAACCCAGAGATTTCAAATGCAAATCCATAGTGTCAAAAACATCCTGGCCTATTGTGATCTTTTTGAGGTTTTTTGCAACAAAATTGCTCTATTTTTCTGTTGCCAAAAATCGTGTGAAAACTGAAAGCTAAGAGCTGGCCTTTCTAGAGGGGTGCCTTGAATCTAAACAAGTTGAGAACCACTGCCCTAAACAATACTCTCTGTTGCTGCATAATACATTAGCATTTATTATCTACTTAAGATTTTTAGATTTAAAATATTTAGACTTCTAAATTTATATAAGGGTTTCCAATGACTTCCTGCTATTTTTTATATATATGTATAGGATGACGAAGTCAACAAACCAATGCCAAACAAAGGAGACCATGGATTAGCTCCCGGAAATGAGAAGTTCAAACCTGTGGTACCCTGGCCTCATGTTGAAGGTGTGGAAGTGGACTTGGAATCTATTCGAAGAAAAAATAAGGCCAAAAATGAACTAGAACATCATGGTGGTGAACAGCAAAACATCATGCAGAGGCAGTATCTCACATTTAAGCCTCAGACACTTATATACCATGATCCTGTATTACGACCTGGAGTCCTTGGTAATTTTGAACCCAAAGAACCTGAACCTCATGGCGTTGCTGGTGGCCCTGGAGAGGAAGCGAAGCCATTTGTTTTAGGACCAGAATACAAAGAATCTGTTCAAGCCAGCGTTAAAGAGTTTGGTTTTAATATGGTGGCAAGTGATATGATCTCACTAGATCGGAGCGTTAATGACTTACGTCAAGAAGAGTAAGCAGATTTCTTGTTCTTTTTGTTTTTCTCTTGAGGGGCTGGGTAAATGTGTAAATGGTTTTTAATCAAGTACTTAAAATTGCAATATAGATGAAACCAAATAATGAGATATCTTACTTTGACAAAGCAGGCTGCTGGATCATACTAGACATTTTCCTATGTTAATACTAGTAGTATTTCACTTAATCTTTTGTTGAGTATTTAATCTTTTTTGACTAAGCTTCCAAGGTAGTCTGTTCCAATGCCCAATCAAGCTAATCAGGATGGCTTGTCATTATATATTTTTATTTTTTAAATATCCTCAAGTTGTTTATATTGTGAATAAATCCTTGCTTTCATTATTTCCCTTAAAATTTTATGTACAGTGTTTAAAACATTTCCTCCCAGCCTCCAGTTTCCTTTTTCCCAAAACACTTGTGAATGAGCTGTTTTTATAAGTAGAAAACTAAACCTAAGGAATATATTCTTCTCTTTGATATACAGCTGTAACTGCTAACCTGCCTGCATTCACAGAAGTACAGATCTCCCATAAAGATGTTCAGAATTCAAACCTGACACTAGTATGCCCCTTCTAAGTACTTCATTCTTTGTATATTAAGGAGAAGGAAAACATTCTGGAAATATAGGTCTTTTAACTGGTTTGTGGGTTTTTCTGGGTATGTTTTGGTATGGAGGGGATGTTTTACCAGTCTTTCCCAACTCCCTTTTTCTAATCAATCTCTTCTAACTACCCTGGCTAGGGATAGACATTCAAAAAGCCTGAGCCTGATTTAATTCAATCTTTGCAGGTTTAGTCTAACCTGGCTAGGGTAAACTGTTTGTAATCATACAGACATCCCCTCTGGGCTGAGAAAATGCAGGCATATGCTTGTAGCGGTTCAGGCTAGAAGCCGGTGGGTGCTAGAGCAGCCCTCCTTCCCTTTCACAGTGCTGAGCTGAGGGAGGCATGGCCAGGCCCCGGCAGGATGCTCTGATTAAGGAGGGGTTCCCCTCTGCCCCTCTAGCTGTTGATAACAGCATTTAGTTACACAGCAGGGAGTTACACAGGGAGTTGTTAGCATTTATCAGCCCATCAAACAAAACAAAAGCCTCTCTCATTAGTTCAGGCTCTTAAACAACTTTTTCCAAGGAAGGAATGAAGGGACATTACCAGCTACCTGTTGATTAGCTCCAAAATGCACTAAGCCAACACTGTCCTGTCTCCCACAGCACAGACAATAGCCAGCGTGTGGTATGCTAGCTAATGCCGAGAGGTGTCTGTGTAAGGCGGAGGGATGGGAGGAATCCCTGCTTAAGCAGGGGGAGTGGGGCAGGAGGAAGCCAGGCATTCGCTGCTGTACCTGCACTCTCTGCTGGAGCTCCAGCCAGGGAGCAGAGGGATGGGGCCAGCCCTGCTGGCCTGGAGTAGAGAGCAGAGCCCTGCCCAGGTTTGCAAAGTATGTTGGGGTGCTGGAGGACTCTGATTTAACTTCAACCAGGAAGGGGCTTGGGACAGACATTCTGTAAACCAATTTGACTCAAATCAGGTAAGTTTGATACTACATTCAACCAGGTTTATCTCAAACTGGTTTGAGCCATTTTCAGACTGGTTTATGTGCACTAAACATCTGCTCTGTTACAGGTTTAATCCAGTTTCTGATCACTCAAACCACTTTGTGTAATGTCTGTCCTTAGCCCCTTTGGTTACTCTATCTGGAAGATATTTTACAGTTACAGAAAGGCAGTAAACTCTGATCTTGAAGGGAAAATAACACTTGATACTTACGGTTGTGTTAGAGTCATGTTAGGCATCTATACATGTGCCAGATATCTGCTCCGATGCGTGCCAATTAACACAATTAATCGAGTCAGCTGAAGCATGCTAACATACTCCAGCAGCTGTTGCGTCATGTCTGTTCAGCATCCCTGTGCTTCAAAATGTCAGTGAGGACATTTTAACTAAAGCTCCCCCACTGACATTTTGAAGCATGAGATGTTGACTACACATGATGTTGAGGGTGGTTTAATTGGAGCGGCTCTCAGAGCTGCTCTAATTAAAGTGTCCTCTCCCTCCCACCCTGGAGCACATATATAGACACCTGTTGTTTATAGCCATGAGGTCCAAGAATTTCATGGGAGGCAAGGATTTTTTTAGGTGATTATTTTTTATTGGACCAACTGCATAGTGGGGATAAAGTTAGGCAAGCTCTTGAATGCAAGGCATTCTTCCTCAGGTCAGCTGGACTTGAACAATACAACCAAGGATGCCAGGCTGTATTGGACCAACTCAACTGTATAGTTGGGATAAGGCTTTCAAATGCAAGGCACTCTTCAGGTCATTTGAAAGCTTGTCTAACTTTATCCCAACTATGAATCTGTTCCAATAAAAGATATAATACCAAAAAAGTCCTTGCCGCCCATATTTGATACTTATGTTTGTTCTTAAACCTGTACTAGGAGAAGGTCCTCTAAGTTTCATTTTACTTATCATAGAAGCTAAAAATAGACAACCAATTTAATGCAATGCTGATTGGTCTAGGCTGACTTGTATCAAAACAGATGCAGCAGTCATTTACACGTGAGGCTTAAATGGCATTTAATTTGAATTAGCGACGATTGTTCCAAGACAAGGTATTAATTCAGATAATTCACAGGTACTTAATTTGGGTCTATGTACTTGTCCATCTGTAAGATCTGGGGTTTGCTGCGCGAGAAAACGCTCAGGTCTGAATCAAGTCGGTGATCTGTTTTTAGCCTGATGTGTGTGCCATTTGTATTTCTGTTCCCTGTGAAAAATATGTCTGTTTTATTCCCTTGCCATCCCTAGCTATGGAGCTATGCCAACCACAAGGTTTGACGCCAGGCTTTGGATTGTGTCACCAGCTGTGGCAGCTGAACCTTTGGCTAACTGGCTGGCTACTATGGCTCCACTGTTGTCTTTTTCTGATGTGTGTTTTCCATTTCATGAGCTGGAATAGAATCAGCCAGCTGCTGGCCTGATTCATACCTCTTTGTGCTTTGGTATTTGAATTTACTGCCTTTAGTGTGTTTGTTAAACAGGAAAAAACGTATTCTGAATCCAATTCATGTACAGTATAGCATTTCCATTTCTGCTGTATGTTAAGGGCTGCAGATCTTTTACAAAGAATATTTCTGGCTTGGCAGCAGACCTGTCCAGGACCCGTAGAAAGGGATTCTCTGCTTCTTGAAGTCCCCTCCAGATTTTTCTGCCCCACCGTGGCCAGGAGCGCAGCCATATCTCCCTGCTGCAGAGCTTTTTTGAGGAAAACTCCAAACTTAATTTTAAATTTCTAGTTTAGCAAGTTGCCTTGTTAAGTTAGTTAGCTCCCAGCTCTGCCCCACGTCAGCACTGATTTGGTGGGGTGAGGATGGAGTTTGATCCTTAGATTCTGCTGTTTCTCCTGAGACATTTGCAGGGGCTGAAGCTCCTCCAGGATTTTGGGAGAAAGCGGAGCTAAGAAAAGTCAGACAGAAGGAAGTTTCCCTCCTTCTGTTTCTTATCAGGAGTCCTTTGGGACACTGAGCTAGCTAAGTTCAGTTTTCCTCAAAGCTCAGGTTGCCTAGGCCCTTATCTCCCCTGAGGAGGAAAGAAGGCAGGCAGGACTGGGAGAGAACTGTCTCTATGGCAAGCAGCCTCCATCTCTGTGATGCGAGTAAAGCCAAAATGGCAGCCTGCCAGCTGGAACACTGATTGGGAATGTCTGTAGTCCAGACCAGCAGCCGTGTCTCTGACTGCAGAGCTCAGCTGCTGCCTTCTCTCCCTGCAGTCCCATGGGTCACAGATGGATGGCACCAGACAGAACGCAAAAATTGCCAGCCCTAGAAAATGTGAGAGGTGCCTTTTCAGGTCAGTTACTTCCCACCTGCTGCCACTTTGTTAACAGTTGCCCTCTTCCACTCTCCTTGCTGCTTCACCTCAGGGTATTTATATCCCATTGTCCTTATTTCTAACCTTGGAGAATAGGGAACAAGCAAAGCATGACCTAGTCTAAAATATCTAACATTTCTAAAGGATGCTGGTCCTCAAAACATTCCGATTTTACCCTGACAATTCTTATGTTTTGCACGTGGATAGTTTTTTTTATTCTTGCTTTCAGTCATTTCCCATTTGATTTTACATGCGTCTTTTACTGTATTTCTTGTCAGAATCTTGGTAGCAATAATATTGCTTTAGAGAAGGAAAAGGTTCATTCTTTTATTCTCTTTCTGGATGGTTTTTTTTCTGATTGGGATTGGTACAGAGAGAAAATTTGAAGTAAGTATAACATCATTATCTTGGATTCAGGACAAATTCATGATGCCAGAGCAGTCAGTAATAGACTTGAGGTGCTGAAATATACTGCCAGGTGCAAGGTATCTTCATGGAAGAAAGTTAACAGAAGACAGTGACCTTGATGGAAAACAAAAATTGAATATTTGTTTCTTTGGCACCATTTATTGGCACCCATGGTGAATTCTGACCTTGCATATGATTCTGTCATCCAAAGTTCTTATAACAACTGACTAGTAATTGTAAGCATCCCCATGCACTGTCAATGTATTACATCAGTTTTTTTCCAATGATGTATTTTCCTACTCTCACTCCTACATTAGTGAATGCAGAAAATCAAGTGTGATTTTTAGGATGAGTGTTGTTAAGGAATCTTCCTGATTCATTTCAGAGAATGGATACTTAAGGAAAGAACATCATGTCCATTATCTGTAACTGCAACATGATTCACTGAGGTATTGGAATACTTCTCGTTTCATGAATAACAGACCTGTCCAGATTGACAGTCAAGATGGCTGATACGGTTTTCAGAATAACTAGGAAGCATTCTACAAGTCTAATCCTTATATAAATGTCTTTGTCTTGTAGAGATGAGAAACTATTCCATTCATGTACTGCCTACAAAAGGGTAGAATACTAAGACTTAAGTGGCAGAAGTCAGATTTGCAGAGTTGTTCGTCCTCCTCCATCCAGGGGTATCTTGATTTTTGAAAATAAGCTTGGGGATTGAACAATGTTTTCCATGCCAATGCTAGAGTTAGGAATGAGAAACTGGCACTAATATTGTGCATGCCTCTCAGGCCTGATTAGCCTAACCTTGGATCTTTAGCAGGGTGTCACACTGAAGAGGTCTGCTAGTGCAAGATCAATCCTCTCACCTAGTTGATTTTATAATGATCACTTGGATGAAGAGAAAGAAAAAATTGAGCTTTTTCTACTGTCTAGTGCAAAGTGTATCACACAACTAGCATGCTGAATCAGTGAAACATTCCTTCAGTTCTTCTAGAAAGGTGTATTATGGATATATGAATTATTAAGCAAAATATCAAGTCTTTCTTGCATAATGTCCTCAGCATGTTAGAGAATAATTTTTCGCAAATCCCAAAACTAAATGCTTCCTTAGGGTATTGACTTTATTCCAACCCTGTAAATTTTACCCTTTAAAGTCTTACTCTGATTGAACCTTCTGAGGTGGTGTTATCATGTTTCCTGTCTATCAGAGTGCGCCTTCTAATAGCTACCATCTATGGTTCTATCAGTAGGGTTTCTTTTGTTTTATTTTTGTTTTTGAAGATGGGCATTTTCTCCAGTGAAACCCAATATTATATTTTGAAGCAAGAAAGGTAGTTCTCAAACTGTCATAACATTCACTTTGTAAGTAAATTCAGGAAATAGTTGTTCTTTAGTTTAGTTGAAAAGTACAGTTATTAGGAGCACTGACAATTGTGGCAAAATAGTCATGACTTCAGTTTTAAGGTCTGCTGGATGGTCATATGGCCACCAATAAATTTGTCAAATCTATGCGTATTTCTTTTCTTTTGCAAGAGGGATTTCCACCCCCCAGAGCCTTAGTGCTCAGAGGAAGATGGATGGCAATTTCTATAAGAATTCCCTAATTTACCAGATGATCCTGCTTGCCAGTTTCCAGGCACACTGGTCTGAAAATGCCATTGTAAAGGGTCTGTACACTTTGACACAAAGGGCAGTTTATCTGTACTACCTGAAACTTGAATTTCTTTGACTAACAAGAGTCGCATCCATTGTAACCTGGAGACAAAAGGATCATCCAGAACAGAGAAATACATTGCATCTAAACATTGGGCTTGAGGTGGAACCCAGAATGTTTTGCTGGAGGAGAAATTGTTGGTTTAAGTAGAAAAATATGGTCTAATTAGAAAAGTTGATTTTTTTTCTCACTTAAACTAGTGCCAATTTATTAGTGGCTGTGAAAGGGTTAAAACTAACTGTTGCTGAAGACTGAATGCTGTCCCTTCTTCCATGTAGCCAGCTTGTGAAGAGAGAAGGAAGAGCAGCAGTAGCCATTTTACAACCTCTCCGTGCTTCTATTCCAGGCAGAAATCAGCTTCCCTACATTTCCCAACATTCATACCCCAATTTTGGAGGGGAGGGGTGTAGTTTATATGGTATACAAGTAAGTAAAGTATATGGATCAATTATAATAAGCAGTGAGACGCACTTTGGGAGTAGAGATGCAACAGAAGAGGAATGGTAATACTCAGGAATTTGGGGTTCCATCCTGATTTTAATGGCGCTAGAGCTGCTAGACTCAATTGTTGCCATCCTTTCTTTGCGTTTCCAAAGTCCTGTTTTCTCTTTGCTACTGGATCCTTGTTTCAGTCCCAGTCTCCATCCATCAGGTTTCTGGTTTCATCTCCATTCATCAGGTTTCTCATGTTTGTCCTGGCATTTGTCCAGCCAATCTCAATTCTTCATCTGACCTCTCTTCTGTCCTTTCTAGCTCATTTCAGTCTAAATTCTCTCCTTACACTCCAATTCCTTGTAAAATTTATCTTTCTTTCTGCCTACCTCACTGATCATCATTTAGACCTAATCCTCTGGCTCCTCCTGCCTTCTTCATTCAGTCTAACTGGGTTCTGGTCTCTCCTTCCCTCCCATCCCCTTTTCCCTTCACTATATCCCAGTCTCCTTGCCCCACTTAGGGTCAGTTTCTTTCCCTCATTCAGTTCCAGTCTCACAAGACTCCTAGTTCTGCTGTACTTCTCCCCTCCCCACTACCCATCTCCCCCAGCCTTGTTTGGACTTTGTCCCTTCTCTGTTGAAATTGGACAGCTTCCTCTTCCAAGCTGTATGGGCGCCAGTATTCAAGGGAATGGGGAGGACGTTGAGAGCACAGGAGAAGAATGAAGCCAGTTATAGACTTTAAGTTTCTACTGGGAGAATCACTGTTCTTCTGGTAGAAAGCAGGAGTGTATAGACATACTGGGCATTTTTACACATGTAAGCACTGCAGCTCTGGGCACTTTGAAACACATAGAAGGTGTTTTAGTTTAAAAGCTCACTGCCACCATTTTCTCCACACTGATGCGCATTTTGCCGCTTATACAACTGCAAGCAACACAGATCCATGCACGTCAGCTCACGTACAGCGCACCAGATCTCTGACATATCCAGGCATGAAAATGTATACATGTAAATGCCCTCAGGTTTTATCTCCTGGAGCAAAAATGCTTCAGGAGAAAAATAACCTTGGAACAATTAACTAGTGCTAAATTGCTCCGTGGAGAGTTTCTCCCAGGAGACTGAATGTCTAGACTTTTCTTGTGTGGGCCAGGAAGAGTGCAGTCGTGGAAAAGGTTCTGTGCTTTCCCAAGATTGGGGTCATCCCCAACCCAGCTTCTGGCTTCCACCAGCTTCCCATGCCGTGCTGCTGCTAGCTGCTGGGCGGTAGGGCAGCCAGCAGGAGCCGGGTTGGGGAAACTTCCCTCCAGTCCTGCTCCTGGGTGCAGCCCTGGTCAGAGGGACTACAAGGAAAAGTCAGTGGAAGTGGGAACCAGGTGGAGGAGACTTTTTTTCTGTGCCTGGATCCTGCCACTAACTTTTAAATAATCATCCTGTCACTCAGCTTAGTGGCAGGGGTGGGCAAGGGGAAGCCTGAGGGGCTGGGTGCCTGGCATGCAGAGGCTTTCCCCAGCCCAGCTACTGGTCCCTGGCCCCTCCAGCTTTCCCCTGCTGCCAGTTTCCCTCTCCTTTTGGCCACCAAATTATAACATTCATTAGTCATAAGGATTTTCATGGACAGCTATTTTTATTTTGATTGCATTATTTAAAATTCACATTTTCAGAAGCATCATTTGCTTATTGTGTGCCAAGAACAAATTATCTTTATGCAATATATTTAGAAATCACTTACTGCTTTGTTAATGTAATATACGGTATGTAATTTAGTCTTTGGTGGAAAATTAGGTTTTGATACATATTTGAAAATTATGCAGCTTTAGCAGAAATAGTTTTGTTCAACAAAAGGGGTCTATAGTATGATGGAGTTCTCTTCTTTTCTTTTCTCCCTAGCGTTTTAGAGAACAGAACAAGGTAGTTAAATATAATGGTTGTATCGGGGGTGGAGGTGCTATGTACTGTTTTAATCCCAAGTGCAGTCTTGTAGAATGTCTTTATATTATTTTCACACTTCCTTTCATGAAATCTGTCTAAAAATGACTGTCTTTGTTTTAAAAAACTAAATTGTGAACCCACCCTTTAAAAACAGCTTGGTGAAGAAGAACCCTCTATGTTGCCAAAGTTACGTTAAAGGTACAAAATTATTGCATTGAATTGGTAACGTCATACCTGGAGAAAATAGTGTAAATGTTCAGTTGCATAACAGCTTGAAAGGTTTCCATAAGATGCATTATTTTTGCCTTTCTACCAGAAATAAGCTGAGTACATAATGTGAATTTAATAGGTTCTGAACAACAGTTTATTTTCTAGTCAATCCCACCATAGCCAAAGAGACTTTGTGGAAAGGCTCTCAACTCTAAAGCATACTTCCTTCATGAATGTGATGATTATTTGCTTAATTACATCACAACATTAATCACACTTATGAAATTGTTTAATGAAATAAGCTTTCAGTAATTACTGTTTGTGTCCACATCATTGGAAACCAAGCATTGGGGACTTGTTTTTATTTTATGTGGTACTTGGGGAAAAATTAAGATATGCACGCCATTCCAGTGACTTTCCTTGAATAGCAAAAGGGGAAAAATACTTGTATTATGCATACCACTCTTCAAGTTTTACTGATACTTAAGATTATGGGAATCTAGTGAATTAAAATAGCCAAACTTAAATGAGAAACCTAGAATTCTGAATGTAAGATCTTAAGGATCTGGCAGGACTCCACAGAAAGAAGTATGTAGTTGTTTAAAACGTAATCAGCCATTTGCTGTCGGACCTCCACATAGCAAGGAAAGATTGGACTCCTGGGCCTTGCATATAGTAGGAAAATAAGCCTTTTCAGCTCTGCCAGCCCTCCTAACAGTGAAAGCTGTAGTGTAGATAGAGTTGACACACTTTTTAATGGTGTGTTTTGTCTTTCCAAATTTTCTCCTGTTGATGCACTTGAATAAAAGAAAGAGAACGTCTTATGGACATTACATACCATATATGTGACGTAATTAGTTTAGTTTATCAAAAGCAGAGAGAGCTCAATACTGTCAGAGCTCCGGTGAAAGCTTTGAATAAACTGAATTTTTCTTACTGTCATCTTGGAGATTTCCCTGTCCTAAAACATTTTCACTGGCCACATGACTTCCTTTTGTTCTAAATGCCATTGGGCAAATAGATTGTTATCCATGCTATGTCAGATAATCTGCAACACATAAGAAAACACAGTAAATAATGAATCTATATGCTCAATACCATTTTCCCATCAAGTTTGTAACTGAAAGATTACCATGTTAGCACATAAATTAACTGACATAATATAAATTGTAATTCAGAAAAGCACTGTTTTGTTTAACATTGTATCAGTTGCTCAAGGAGGATAAACTAGCCAATTTACATCATTTTAAACATGGCAGTTCTTGTCTATACTGAGCATTTTAATTCAGTCCTCAAATTAACACTATATAACCCATCTTTTTTCCAGTACTTTCTTCCAAATGCTGTGTAACTTGTCAGTGCTGACAAGACCAGAGGGTTGGATAAATATGTTGCCTTCTGTGTGTGCACGGCCCTATGTGCTTTTGAGCTTTGTGTAGGCAGATTTCTCAGATGGTGACTTCCAAATATGAATTGTGTAGGTTAGGAATACAAATGTTACCTTCAAAACGAATGTTAGCTTTAGAACATAGCAGTTACCGCTCAATTTGTTTCTTGGAAACAATGGATGAAGCAGAATAAAAATGAAGCATTGTCATTTCCTCGAAGTTGTTGCATATGAAAGCTTGTGTATCTCTTGAATTAGTCTATACGGTGCCACTGTGCCTTGTCTTCTACATGATTTCAGACTAAATTGGCTCCCTCCCTCCCTCTTTTAATGGTTAATTTGCCTTATTTTTCGTAGAGCAGTAGTAATAGACCAGAGTTGTCATGCCACAAAACAGGTGTTAGAAATTTGAGCGTTTGTGTAAAGGGATATTTTATATACTTTGCCTTTTGATTTGTTTGTATTTTGTCATGATCCTAAAAAAAACTCACGAACAAAACACAGAAGAGGGGTGTAAATCAGGAGGATTCCAGCAGGAGGTACAAGCTAAAGTGTTGCGCTGATGAGGTGTCCCCCGACGGCCGATTGTGTTGACGGGGTGGTGGTCCCCTGCAGCTTATCTCACTCACCAAAGTCCCACAGCTACTTCCAGAAGTGGCCCCGTTCCACAGCCGGCGCTTGCAGGGAGGGCACCGGCACTCCTGCCTGCCCGTCACCTAAACAGAGAGTGTGGCCTGACTGGGGGTGTACCAGTGCTCTTAGGGGGTGCACATGCACCCCCATTTACCCTCTATGTGTCACCACCAATCTACAATAGGATAAAATACCTGCTTCTCTAAATTGAGAATGAAGTTGAGAGAAATTTAACAGGACTCGTATTAGTTTCTTGATATCATTGCAAGAAAAAATGCACCTTATATGCACCTGAATTTACTTAATCTATTAGGTGTATCTCTGGGCACAGACAGAAGTGACAATTTTGGCCCAATCTGGCCACAGCAGATTATAGCCATGACCAAACAAGTGCACAGCTGCAGACAGCTTAAAAAATGGCCTATTGGGTGAAAGCCGAACCCTTATTGCATGAGGGGCCAGATGAAGACATTTCAAAACAGAGCGTCTTCTGTAACTTCTGTCTACGTTTTCTGTGAGCCTAGAGCTGTTTTCAGAATGGGAGAGGGGAAAGGGAGCTGAGGGAATTTGGTCTGGGGATTTTTCAGTCCCTGCTGGAAGGTGGGGTAGGTGTATTGGAGCCTCCCCACCCCTCCAAGGTAGGGGGCTCCAATTCACCCACCCTACCCTTCAGTACTGTTTGGGGCACCCCTAGAACGAGCTCCCTCCACTGCCTTTCCCCCCTTGTACTGAAAACTTAGTAGCCTAGCAAGGAGCAGGGACTTTTCTTAGGGAAAACCAGCTGTAGGCTCATAGCTAGCCGCTAGATTCCCCCACCCCCATGGAACCAACAGTGAACTTCTGTTTGTACCAGGAGATCATTGTAACTCAGAACACTTCCTGCAAAGCATTCTCAGTTACAGCAAGGAGCTGCACTTCTATCTACACCCTCTATTCTGCCCTTGGCCTATCTTCAGACTAACATGACTAACTACTCTGTTCCTTTAAAAAAACAAGTATGTTAATTTATCCTATGCTAGAAGGCTTGCCTTTGCTTGGGGAGAAATGTCAGAGACATGGCATATCTGTAACCTCTTATCAGCATTTTAATCACTGCTACTCTTTGCCTGGACTACAGTATACAAGGAAAATGTATTTTGTTTAATATGAATGAATTTTGACCTGGTAATTTTTTAGCTAACCACTAGATGTCATTGCTGTCCTACAGAAATGCAGCTAAGAAAAGCATTTATCTATAAGAAGGAAAGGAGCACTTCAGTTTTCAACAATTGAAGATAGTTTAACATTTAGTAGAAAAGTTAGCACTTTAGCTCACAATGGAGATTCATTGCAGTTGTTTTTATGCATTACACATTTTTTTTCATACTCCCAGCTGCAAACGCAGATCTGTGAAAGCCAGTTTGAATGTAGGGATTATTGTAGACTCACTGACACTCATGTGGTTGTTCATAATGACTCACTACACTGGCAATCCAAGAAATGAGATCAGTTCCCTGAAAAAGGCTAAGAGTGTGATCATACCAGGAGTATAGATACAGCTATGTATTACAGTTTACAGATGACATATTTAGCCAAAAGCAACTTTCAATTCATATGTGTGAAAGCTACTAAAACATCTACAGGATTTAAATTGAATTTGTAGTAGAAGACCACCAAAACCTTGTTTTTTTTCTGTCAAATAATACTAATGTTAAATGTAATAGAGGAAAAAATGCTGTTAAAATGCTTTCGCATTTTTCATGTTTGGTTTTTGTCATCAGACTTAACAGTTTTAACCCATTTTAAGAACAAAATATGATTTACTGTTAGTCATCTTGCACTTTAAAAATCATGTTCCTTCAAGAAAGAGGAAACAAGCGTAATGGATGCTTTTTATTTTGACAGAGCGCTTTCTTCCTTTTTATGTGATTCTTTTAGCTTCTCTGAAGGGGAGGATACAATTTCTAGACCTTTATTAATTAGCACCATCTTTCTTTAATTAAGGTTCACAAATGTTAAAATACTGTTTAAAATGTAAAGACAAATTTGGCAGGACAATGAAACCAATATCAAACAACCTCCTTCCTTCAAAAGGCAAATTCATGGATTTTTTTTCCACTGCTTTTATATTGAATTCTTGAATGTTTTTCAACTGACATTCATCTTGGAACATGAGACAGTACAGTACATGATAATGGATGATGGAAATACTTCCAGATCGGTACAATGAAATCTCCAATGCTGATCCACATAAATATGTTTTCCTTTCCTTTCCTTGCTCATGTCCTTGTGTGGCAAAGTACTTGGCATTCATTAGACTCTGACAGAGCCGCACCATGCCTCAAACTCTTGACCTCTGGGCTTCCAGCCACCACCCCCACCATGCCACTAGAGCAGAATATGACTACATGTGTAAAGCACAGCATAGCTCAAATACTTAATCTGTCCTTAGCATATGTATAGTAGAAAAACTTTTCCTCAGCTAATTTATAGGGAAACTCTTACTTAGTATGTAATCTCCAACAACTTTTACATTAATAGAGGAATAACAGAAGAGCCTGTGTGTACCAGATTTCAAATTTGGTCTGGCGTGAATAAGAATATGAGTTTATTGCTATCTCCTGCACTCTTTCCCCTTGTACAAATAAAATTATATATAATCCGGACAAATGTCTATATATATCCAAAACACTCCAACTCTCTTTTTTCAGGCCTGGATGCTTTGTGGATTTTATCTTTGAAACACTCAGTTGCATAATGAACATCATTTGTTTTCAAGCAGATGTTGAATTCTTTACAGTTGACCTTCCAAGGAAAGTTAAGGATATATAACTGGGGCATATTAAATGTGCAGCTCACAGATCTGTTTTTAGTTGGTTTTCTTGGAAAATGGAGACATGCTGGTTACATATGCAGAAAACAAAGTTGGAGTATCTTGTTTTTACCAGAAACTTCTCTAGCTGAGAGGTGTGTGGGAGTGGAAAAAAGTTAAGTTTCACTGTAGCAAAAGGTTCACAGTAGTATTACTTTATTTTCTGTACTAGGTTTAGTCTCATTAATATCTCAAAAAGGAGTGGTATGGTGACAAGATTTGAAGCTGCCTAGGTTAGTTAAGATTAAAGGAGACTACGAGCAATTTCAGATGGACCAAATAAATTAGAAGATGATTGGACAGGGCCACCTCTAATATAGAAATATGACATAATGCATTTTCAAACAAATCATCTGAACTAGTTATATAAATAGTTTGTTTTTAAGTCAGCTGTAATTACTCAAGGAAGAAGGTCTAAGTCATTGTGGGCATTTCAGAAACTTTCCACTTAGTGTTTGGTAGTGGTCAGAACACACAGAAAATCTTAAAATGTATGAAGAACTGAATACAAAATGTTGATGAAATAGTAATGGCATTGCATGTATTTTTATGTCTACAGCTCATTACTATGTATAACTTTAAAAAAACCAGTAGGAGTAGAAGGGATTCATGGGTAAATAATATTATTTAGAGACATGGGCAGACTAAAAAGCTTGGGCTCAGTTAATTTGGAAAGGGGAAATATGATATAGATACTGTTTTCTCTTTTAATCATGCAAGAAAATGGGGGATGTTATGAATTGGAAAGGCTGAATGTTTCACGCTCGCACAAATACATTTTTAAAGAGCCCAAAACATTTGAAACTTGCTGCCACAAGAAAATAGGACTTAAACTTAACTGGAAAAAAAAATCAAAACTTTTGTATGAATAATGAGACATTGTGGCTAGGGATAAAAATTACACACAAACTGGTTTAAGTAATCAGAAACTGGTTTAAACCTGTAACAGAACAGAAGCTCAGTGCACATAAACCAGTTTCAAAATGGCTGAAACTGGTGTAAGATAAACCTGGTTGAATGTAGTATCAGACTTAACTGATTTAGGTTGAACTGGTTTATGAAACTTCTGTCCCAGACCCCTTCCTGGTTTAAGTTAAATCACACTCCCCTAGCATCCTGGCATGCTTTCTACCTCTGGACTGGGCTGTGCTGTCTGCTCCAGCTGGCTGGGTCTGGGGCCAGGGAGTGGGGTTAAACCCACCTTCCCCTGAGTACAGAGCTCCCGTTCCCTGCTAAACTTACAGAAACTTACTGCTGGCTGTGACTGTGGACTACAAATCCCAGAGACACCTGGAAGTAGGAAAAGGAAGTGATGAGCAACCAGTACCATACCTAGACTCCTGGCAGTCCCCGGCAAACTTTTAGTATCGGGCCTCCCTTCACCAGAGATAATGATAATAATAGGACAATGGGAAAAAATTAGCCTTTCTGTCTGGGTGCCAGGTGGCCACCCGGGTTGCCCATGCCTGTGTCTGGCTCTGTAAGCAACCCTGTAGAGTCCTGCTGCTGTAATTCTCGACTGCAAATCCCAGAGACCTCAGGGGCAGCGTGAAGAGGAAGGGAACGCATAGCCCATGCTGGCTATGTGCCAGAGGTGCATGCTCTAGCATCCCCCCCAGCTTCTGGCCTGAGCTACTGCAGGCATGTGACTGCATTTTCTGAATCAAAAGTAAATGTATTTCCAGTTGTTTCTCAGTTTAATCTTTGCAGCTTTGACTAACCTGCAAAGACTGAATTCACAGATTCACAGGAGATTAGGGCTGGAAGAGACCTCATGACAGCATTGGGTCCAGCCCCCCTGCTCTAGGCAGCAAAAACTGCTGGGGTCAAATAACCCCAGCAAGGTGTGCATCCAGTCTCCTTTTGAAGATCTTCAGGGTAGGCGCCTACACCATGCCCACTGGGAGTCTATTCCACAGTCTGGTCACACAAACCATAAAGTTTTTCCTTATATCCAGTCTGAAACTTCCTTCTAGGAGTTTATGACCGTTATTCCTGGTTTTCCCCTGGGGTGCTTTTTAGCCTTGGCCTTTTTGACTATCTGTACTTAACCCTACAATTGCTTTAGGTAGAATAAAGAATTTATAAGGTATACAAATCTATATGTTTTAGGACATAAGCTGACTAAGCACTGGGGACTAGAAAATAATTTTCTCTGAGCGGGTTATTCTGTAGTTACCCACAACTTTCCTTGCACTTTTCTATGACAGCATCTTGTACTGATCATTGTCAAAAATATGGACTAGGAGTCTCCAGGGCTATGGGATAGGAGAAGAAACCAGGAGTTGCTAATAGACAGCAAAGTTGCCTGAAGAAAGGTTCGCCTGATTAGTATAACCGAGGCCATTAAAAGGATGGATTAAATATTAATACCTGTGGAGTGAAGAACAATGAGCCAGTAAGTCAACTGACTTCCTCAGCTGCTTGAATAGTGTTGCTGCTGCTGCACATTGGAGCAGGAATTAAAGCAGGGTGATTCTGTTCTAGACAGAAAAATCAGCTTGCCTTCTTAAGACATTCACCTCTATTTGGGGAGGTGGCTGAGTTTTGAGGAAACTATGCATGAAATATGCAAGTGTGGTACTAACATTTTAGATGCTCAGAATTCTAAATACATTTTCAACCAGATGGTACTCAGTATCAACATACCATATTGCTCAAATCCAAGACAGAGGAGGTTTTTCCCCCACATTCAACATGGGGCAAAGAGCCCCTCATCTCATGGACATGAGTACAAGTGTGTGTGTAGGGATGGGGGGGTTGGGTTTCTGATCTCACTCCAGTCCTGACCTGGGGTGGGAGCTACAGCTGCTGTCCCTCCATGCCTTCTGCCACCCATGGCCACTGCCCCCTGCATGCTGCTCTGGCCTGGGTCAGAGTGGAACCAGAGCAAGAGCTGCAATTGGGTAAGTGACAGTGGGGTGGTGAAGGGGGACAGACAGCAGTTGGGGGCAAGTGGCAGGTAGGGGGCATCCTGGGCATGGGGCAGCCACCAAGGAATTGGGGTTATGTAGCAGGAGAGGCAAGTGGAGTTGGGGGCAGGGAGCAGGCTGCTTGACTACCCTGTTCCAACTGCCGTTATCCCTGCAACTGTTTTCCCTGTTGCAGTGGTTAGGGGGACAAATTTAAGATGACCTTCCAATAATTAGGTTCTATGCATGGAAAATGTATAACAAATGTATGCATTTTCCATGAATAGAATCTCATTACTGGGGAGGTTGTATTAACTTTGAAGTCATCTTGAATTCAGGTAAATATGGTATTAGCTTGCATTATGCTCTGTGATTCTAAAATGGCCCACAAAGTCTTCGTTTTTTTTTCTAAAAATGGTTAGTCTGTTAGGTCACACAGTTTGATTTTATTGCTTGAAATTTTCAATGCAGTTAATGTTTATTTTCACGTTATATGTATTTAAAAAGAAGGTGGCTTTATTGGGCCATGTTTGAATTTGTTCTTGGTAGCTTACCTGTTCATTGTTGTTTTATTTGTTTAAAAACATTTTACAGTTGCACAGAATTGGGCAAGTCACCAGAAGTAGATCTGGTAAAAACGTATGATGCTTCTTTTTTCTTTGGGGGTTGGGAGGAGGGGGTAGGTTTTAGGACAGTGCTAGCTGTTGTTCATTACAGCTGACAGTTTATATGTACCAGTGATTGCCAGTGGCTAATTTTTTTTTCTACTGCAAAGATACTTTAAGCAGCTCTACCAGTAAAGCTCTACTCTTTAAGCAGCAGTTTTCTGCATTATAAAAACTATGTTCAGCAGCTGGCACCTGAGCTTTTCATATGCAGCTGCTGCACTTCTGTCTTTTCTGCTTATTTAATTACTATATATTTAAATGTGTTTAGTTCTGAATGGATTGTTTAAACTGCAGCTTTGAGATGGAGTGGGCAACAATCCATTTAATATGTTCATAACAGTGATTTAGTAGTCTAAGTTTTGTATCCTAAGCAAGTAATACAAATGGAAACATTAGAAACTACTTCCTTTACTCTAACTTTCTGATTTTTCAGTGTTAAAGATTTAAAAATTTTAAAGATTTTTCAAAACCCTGGATGCTGCTTTTTTATAGGCATGTTATATAGGAGATCAGGCAAGATGATCATAATTCTCCCTTCTGTTCTTAAAATCTCATGATTGTATAATATGTAATGCTATTCTGTGCTGTGATTCTGATTATCTTTAATTTAAGGCAAAAGTATGAGTTAAGATTTCATTTGTACAGACACATTATTGAGTAATATTAACAAAGAATCTAAGTGTAACAGGATAAATTATTTTACAGATGCAAATATTGGCATTATGATGAGAACCTACTCACGTCCAGTGTTATCATTGTCTTCCATAATGAAGGATGGTCCACACTCATGAGAACAGTACACAGTGTAATTAAAAGAACACCAAGGAAGTATTTGGCAGAAATTGTACTGATTGATGATTTCAGTAACAAAGGTAATGCTATCTATAAAAAAAATAAAAATAAAAAAAAATCATTTTTAAAGCATGTATTGGTTTTACTGTCCTTTTATGTGAATTGTATTCGATTATCCAAGAAAAATATCATGTCATTATGTAGTCATTTTCAGCTATCATTAAGATGCAAACTAAGTTTCAATGAATTGCTTTAATAAGGAAAAAAGCTGGGTCTAAATGCATGTATCTATGTTCTAAGTATATATTTTACATCAGGTTTCTTCTCCCCATAGAATTATTAAGTAGGATATTGTGGACACTGGTTAATTAGCATGCCCTAATGGCTATCATCCTAGATAGTTTTTAGAATAGTATTGTGAAAAAGATAATGCTAATTTTGAAGAGAAGGATCTTTTATGCTATCTATATAGGATAATTTTGGCTTAAATTTTGCTGTATTTTAAACTTGACTAAGATTAGTGAAAATGAACAGCTGGTATAATATTTTTTGTGTTTACAAATTTTATAAGGACATTTTGAATGTGTCATTTCTTATAGGTTTTTGAAAGAAAAACAAGTTCTTATACAGACTTTACATAAAATGACCTCATGGCTGGAGCATTGAGCTCAGAGCATAGTAGTAATCAATGGCTTGATGTTTAGTTGGTAGCCATTAAGTGGAGTGCCCCGGGGGTTGGTCCTGGGGCCAGTTTTGTTCAATATCTTCATCAGCAACCTGGAAGATGGCATAGAATGCACCCTTAGCAAGATTGCAGATGACACCAAGCTGGGCCGAGGTGGGGGGTAGTAGATGTGCTGGAGGGTAGGCCTAAGATTCTTAGTGACCTTGACAAATTGGAGGACTGGGCCAAAAGAAATCTCATGAGGTTCAACAAGTCAAGTGTAAAGTCCTGCACTGAGGATGGAACAATCCCATGCACCAGGGAGGTTGGGAGCTGACTGGCTGGGCATCAGCTCTGCACAAAAATACCTGGGGGTTACGGTGGACAATAAGCTTGAATATGAACCAACAGTGTGCCCTTGTTGCCAAGAAGGCTGATGGCATACTGGGATGCATTGGTAGGAGTCTTGCCAGCAAGTCAAGGAAAGTGATTATTCACTTCTGTTCAGCACTGGTGAGGCCACAACTGGAGTACTGTGTTCAATTTTGGACCCCCCACTAGAGAAAGGATGTGGAAACATTTGAGAGAGTCCAGTGGAGGGCAGTGAAAATGGTGAGGGGGCTGGGGGCACATGACGTCTGAGGAAAGGTTGAGAGAACTGGACGTATTTAGTCTAGAAAAGAGAAGACTGAGAGGGGATTTAATAGCAACTTGAAGCAGGGCTCAAAGGAGGATGGAGCTAGACTGTTCTCAGTGGTGGCAGATGACAGAACAAGAAGCAATGGTCTCACATTGCAGCAAGGGAAGTTTATGTTGTATATTAGGAAGAACTTTCTCAGTAGAAGGGTATTAAAACACTGAAGCAGGTTACTCAGAGAGGTTATGGAGTCTCCCATCCTCTGAGGTTTTTAAGACCCAACTTAGACAAAGCCTTGGCTGGGATGATGTAGTTGGGGATGATCCTGCTTTAAGTAGGGAGTTGGACTTAAATCACCTCCTGAAGTCCCATCCAACCCTATTTTTTATGATTCTATGGGGGCATATCAGCAAGCTTTCAGATGCTCATATACTTTCCTACCCATCTTCCTTTTCAGTTGCAGCAAGCAAGAAGGGAATAACTGTACTGTACACAGTGTATTATTTAAATGTATAACATGTGTTTGATATATACATGCACAGACTTTCCTAGTATTGAAATGTTAATGTCTAGTACAAAGTAGGGCTGATTTGAGAGAAGAATTGGAGGAATGATATATAAGAAAAGGTTGGTTTGAATTTTAAAACTGAATAGAGAAAGTGCACATTTTATGTAACGCATAATGAGCCTGTGGAACTGACTATCACAAAATTGTATTTTGGCACAGTGCTTAGTAGTAGTAAAAAACCCAAAATGGATGTTTTGTGTGGATGAGAATATTTACAATTACAGGAAAGTTTAGTTTGTAAATGAGGCACTGGCTTTTTACACTTTTCTGATGTACCTTGTACTGGACATTGAGAGAGAGAATGTTACCATTGGTTTTGATTAGTATGGTGGTTCTTATTCAGAGCTAGTATCTTCAGAGCCTGACTGATCATTCCCATCTTGTTCATCCATTGAGTTGGTATATATGGCAATGGGCTAGGTAAGTTTGAGCTGCTCCTCAAACTTATATATGGCAATGGGCTAGGTAAGTTTGTAAAGTTCCTGCTTTAGCTGCTTCTCCCTTCTTGGCATGAGCTGAACCCAGAAGAGCTAAAGCAGAAGCAGCGTACCTGCTTGTATAATGGGGTGCAGTCAGATGTGCTGCCTCTGCTGCAGCTTCTCAGTTGAGCTCCACGTGTCTCCATAAAATCAAGGCATATGGGGCAGTTTCAACCTGTGGCAGCAGCAGCTTGGAAATAAATAGGCTTCCTGAAGAGAGGCACATGGGGCAGTTCCATCTGCACCATGTACCTCTTTTCAGAAAACACTGTGCAGGGTTAGACTGGGAAGAGCTACAGCAAGAAAACACACTTCTGCCAAAGCCACTTCCCAATCTGGCACAGTGCAGATCTGCCTGGCCACAATGGTGGTGGCTATGGGATGAGTGTAATATAATTATAAGGATCTAATCAACTAATAACTAATTCATAATTTAACAATGCAGTTATGGTTATAATATAATGTTCATAATATATTTATGCTGTGTTTTGTTTTTTTTAATTGGGCTGCTACAAAATTTTGAGAAGTTATTCCTATTTCATCAGATACTAAGCTCGGAATGAAATGTTATGACCCCCTAACTGTGCCAGTACTCGAATATAATACTATAAAGAAACATCTATTCTAGGGTGCACACCCATTTAGCAGCATAGGAATAACCAATTGACTTTATTTTGCAATCCAAATCACTCTTGGATTTTGTTTCATGTTTTTTCTTTCTATTGCAACCAAGGGATGTACTAAGAGAATGAGGTTATGGGTGTGCTGAGCTATATGAAAACAATAAAGACAAATATGCTGCTGAGATATAGATCAGACCTGTAGTTGCTGAAGGAGTTGTTATGAAATCTAAATTAGGCAAATAATTGCAATGGTATATTTATGCTTTTTTAGCCAACACGAAGTAGTACTCAGGCAGTAGTTAGAGATGTTAGCTTCAGAATTTTCTCCTTTCTCCACCTGTTTCAAACATGGATTATAACTGCCATTCCAGCCATCAGAGACTGTCTGGACACAACTTCCTGTACAACTTGTTAAATGTAACTACCAGACAAAGTTGTTTGAGAAACATGAGCCCTTATTCAGGAGCTCTGTGCGCTGAATAAGTAGTACTGGCAGTTTAGTAATGGGGAATGAAGCTCTTATGCTGTACAGGAGAGAATTTGTGAGCAGTTTTTACATCATTTTCCCACCACCCCCAGAAAAAGGTTAAGATAATATGTTTCTGTTGGTAGTACTTCTGAACACACATATTCAAAATTAAGAAGATTGTAAAGGGTACCCATTAACTTGTGGCTTGTATTTATGGGAATTATTCCTTTCTAGTTCTGGAGAAGAAACAGTTTACTCTTCGTTCATCTTTAATGTTTTCAAAACGATTTGTTTTATAATCTGTCGGTAGTAGTTTTCTTGCTGAACAACTCTCTTCTTATTCTCTCTTCTGTATTCTTTCTTTCTCTTCTGGGTATGATATTTTTTCATTATAAAGAATTTCCAGATTGTTGGGATTCTCTTTCTTTTGTTTTATTTATTTATTTATTTATTTATTTTTGCTAATTTGCTTTGCCAAAAGTAGAGAAAAACAGTGATTACTTCAAGTCATTGTCAAGTTAATAAAGCTCCCACAGCTCTAATATTATAAATGGAAATTCTTAGATTAACTAGATGTTAAAATCTAATGAGGAGTGCATAAATGCCAACATTTTCTTCCTTTGTTATGAGTGTAGATTAATTTTTATCTTCTTTTGTTATAAATGTGTCTGGTAACAAAGGAAATGGTTAATTTTAAATATTATTACAGGACCCTTAACTTCAGATATTTCCTAAACCTTCTCTAGTTTTCCTGTAAGGCTCAGTGCTCCATTATCACCTTTTTGCATTTAAACCATGGTTCAAGTACTTAAGTACTTACCTAACTTTAATCCTGAGAATAGTTCCACTGAAGTCAGTGGGATGAATTTTTAGAGTTACGCTTCAGCTAATGTTCCTTGCTGATCCAAGGCCATAATATCCTTCCTGATGAAAAAGGGCCAGATTTTCAGCTGGGCTAAATTGTTACAGCTCCATTTGTAGCCACTGATTTATACCAGCCACGGAATTTCAGTGTTGGTATTTCAATAGTCCTCATGCGATATTAGTTTGTGTCTCCACTGACCGTTTGTGTTAAATCCCATTCTTGTAGTGCCCCTGGTGCAGCTCCCTATGAGGTAACAGAAGCAAGAGAAAGAGCCTACACTTGGCTCCGGTGTTTTTACTGACTCATGTAATTGTGATCAGAGTAAGTTTGTATTACAGAGTGCTACAAATATCATTTAACACGAGGTCCTATCTGTCCTGGTGGTCTGGTCATTAACATCCGTGTCCCTGCATTAGTAGTAGTACAGTAACAGAAATTCACAACAATAACTGATGTAGGAGGAACTACCATAACTGAGAACTAGAAAAATACAGATGGGAAGCAAATCAATCAGGCAAAATCTGAACAGATGAGAGGGGAAAAGATTTACTTAGGTTTTTTACAACTTTGCTTTTTACCAATACATTTGGATGAATATTGGAATCTTTGTTAAAAATTATGTTCAGCCTCTGCATTAAGTTTTGACAGTGCAACAAAATCTGGGGAAATTGGACTGAATATTTCCTGATTTATTTCTAAAAGGCTTTTTTCCTTTTTTCCCCTTCTTCGCCACCTATTTAAGTTTTAAAGACATCAAATAAATGTATTTGATTTATATCTATCTATCTCTAGGTCAGTGACTTCCTTTCTAGATGTAAAGCCTGTAGAGTCTACTGTCTTGTGATTTTACAAAGCTAGACCTTGGAACCCTGTAATATTAGGAAAGGGGAAATTCATGACTTTTCATTGGGAACTGGAACTTGTTCCTAGACCTGGAAGAGTCTAAGTTAATTAACTTTAAAGTCTTGATACTTCAGGAAAGCTTTCCACAATTTGTGTTAAAGGATTTTATGGCTCTCTTTGACCCTTGCACAGAGATAACTAAAGCATGCTGTTCACAGGCAGAAAGATTTGAAAATTACTTCAGTATTTTAAAAGTCTCTAAAGCATTCCTGACAGTTTTTCTGTAGCATATAGTATGCCATAAATAGAATACATAATGGTCTGATATAAAGATTTTACTGGCACTTGTTTAGGATGACCCAGTAACTTATAGTTTATGCATTCTCTAACTTTCTGATCACACTTACTACGTATGCTGTGTGTCTTACAGATTAAATTTTCTTTTTCTAGCTCAGCTTATGCCCCTGTGAAATATTTGTAACACAAATATTTAAAATAGATTTGCAAAGAGAGGAAGACAAGGGCATGTCAAATGTTGTGCCTACCTATTTTTACTATGAAATTTCTAGAAATCTTTTATGGAAGTTTTGTCTGGACGAGTATTACAAAGAGAGAGGGTTAAAAAAAATTCTCTTCTTAGTATATGATCACTGAAACAAATGTGGTTGTGTTTTGCTTTTTCATTTTAATTATTCAGGCAAGTACCCTCTTGTTATTTAAATTGCAGTCTCTGTTGATAGGTGTTTTTTTTTTTAATCGAAGATGAAGTAAAATGTAGGAATCCTTGAGACTAAAGTTAAAGTGTTATCTGTAAACAAATTTGAACAGCTTAATTAACTTAGGTGCATAAGTGCCAGTTTTGGCATGTATATTTTGCAGTTCTATTCTGGGCACGATTTAGTTGTACAAATGTCTGCTCAGTTACTCAACTAAGTACACTCAGCAGGGCTAGGCTTTGGCTGGGTAGGATTGTGCTGCCAAATGCTTGCCCAGGTTTCTATGATTCAATCATAGAATCTCGTGCATATGTCCCAGCTATAGTCAGGCAAAAATCCGCAGCTAGTTGGTGTTAGAGGCAGTGGAAGGTCCAGGTTCTAGGCCTGTATCTCCTCCACAAGGTCCCAGGTTAGGCATTATCCACTCCCCTTGAGGCATTATCCCCTCCCCTGGACAGCCAAAGGTGGGACCAGAAACAATGTGACTCAATAAGATGGATGCTGTTCTTACTGGGAGGTCTCCCTGGGTTCTAGCCTGTGTGCTCAACTCCCACTGGGCAGAAACTTCTCTATTGGTCTCCACCCATTTTTATTCAATTACTATTAAATGTCAGGTTCAGTGGGTCAGCCTTAGGAAGACAGCTGTCGAGGGGGATAGAAAATGCCTTGCTATACAACCTATCTTCTACCCTTTCTTAAACCTTCATTTTTGCTTCGTGATGCTTCTAGCTGTCATCAGTAGTTTTCCATCTTTTTTACTTTGTGCTTGTCCTTTGGATTTGATCATCAGATGTTGGACCACAATCTATTCCCCTTAGTCATTTTCCTTTAATTAAATACAGTTTCTACTTAAAAAAACAATACTCAATCAGAGATGGACTTGGCTAGTACGGTCTTGTGTGTAGCTGGGGAAGGTGGGCAGAAATCTGGGCCTTTTGGAGTTTTTGCTCAAGTTCCCAGCAGCCAAACACAAAATTTAACAAAGATTTTGTACACATTAGCACAATTAATTTATATCAAGTTAAAATCATGAGGTGAGTTAGTGAATAGTCATGGACTGCTTGCTCAGAAGAATTTACTGCGTGTTTCTTCCTTCAGCTATTGTGTCAAGTGAAGTCATGGATTCTTCCATCACTTCCTGTCAAATATGACATGGTACAAGTTGGTTATAACAAACACTTTACTTCCTGTATTTGATTTTGTATGTTACTCAAATTTATTGGATGTGAGTAAAACCTGAAACTTAACATCCCATGTATTAACGGAAAAATATGAATTTGTCAGTCCTCTTGTCTTACGGTCAAATTGATAGAGTGCAGTTACAATCTCATGGAGCTCCTACCATAAAATCAAAGAATTTCAAGTCTAGGTGTCATCCCACTTAAGTAGCAAGTTGTGATCAATAGTTTGCAGAATATTTATCTGAGATGATTTTGAGTTTTAACCTTCTAGACTTGTTAGCTCTGGTCAGTTATGTTCACTTAGTTCTGTAAGTGCAAAAGTTATAATTATAACGTGGAAAACTCTTTTTTTTATTATTTGATAGCACACTTAAAAGAAAGACTAGAGGAGTATATTAAGCAGTGGAATGGCCTTGTAAAGGTATTTCGAAATGAGAGGAGAGAAGGTTTAATTCAAGCTAGAAGCATTGGAGCCCAGAAGGCTAAACTTGGACAGGTAGAAAATGTTTGATAAATTTTAAAAAATCTTTTAATTTAAACAGATGCATAAAACTATTGGTATTGTATTGTGAATATTATTCAAGTAAGTCAAGCTTAAATTCTTAAGACATTATTGTGTAAATTTTTAAATGCATATGTGTATCAGAAATTTAAAATGATAAGCCTTATTGAATCAATGTCATTGGTATAGAAAAATCTCCAAAGATTATATCTTTCCCTCTTTTGTTTTGTTTTTAAAGGTTTTGATTTACCTTGATGCCCATTGTGAGGTGGGAGTTAATTGGTATGCACCACTTGTAGCTCCTATATCTAAGGACAGGTAATGCTTTCCTGTTAGTTTCTATATCTCGGAATTCTACTCTAGGAAGAAAAATAGCCACAGTAACAATCTACATGTTTCAGCCATATCCAGGGTATTGTTAATATTACAGTTATTGTGTAATCACTCAGAGTAGAAGATCTTGTCTTGTAACAAGTAAAATAGTCATGTAAATAATATATAGCTTATTTTTAATTGGGGAATTGAAGAAAGGGGAATACAAGGCAGCCAACTAGTTTTTCCTTGATTCTTTCTTACAAACCCTATTAGAAATATCCTAATTTTCTTACTTAGGGCAAAGGAGGAACCTACATAAACAAGACTGTTATTAAAGCTGAGCAAAGAGATGGTATTTAAACTGGGGGTACAAGCCTGGGAGTGGCAGGGAGAAAGGGGGAAAGAAGAGAGAGAGAGTGTGTATGTGAGTACTAACATTTGATTGAATGGAACTTTTCAGATCATTAAACCCACTGTGATCTTAAGAATGAGTTTGGCCAGTATGTTTAAAAACCAGTACTGAAAAACTTTCATGGTTTAACAAAGCAATATTTTTTCCAAAAGACTGAGTTAATAAGGAAATTATATATAGCAGTCTTGGATAGTTAAAGTCTATAGTTGCAAAAATAAGAGCAAGACTTTTATTTTTCTTATTGTTTCACTGTAGTGAAATTTCTTGTTTTTCAATATAGATAGGAATTATGGAAAATACTAAATATTTACCAAAGCTTCCATGTTTTTCTTTATGGCCATAGGAGATATTTTATTAAGAGCCCCTTGTCAGGAAATAAATATTTCCAGTATGCGGTTGACACTCTTACAATAACACATGTATTGGAAAGTATATTCCTGATCTTTGCACTTGATTTTTCAGTTCCATTACAGAAATAGTAAAAAGTTAATGGTGGATCTATTAGATTAGACAGATTAACTTTCTTAAATTGTATTCTGCTCTTTCTTCCCCTTCTGTAAATGTTTCAGAACTACATGTACTGTGCCCCTAATAGATTATATAGATGGGAATGATTATTCCATTGAGCCACAGCAAGGTGGGGATGAAGATGGCTTTGCCAGAGGGGCCTGGGACTGGAGTTTGCTGTGGAAACGTATTCCATTAAGCCACAAGGAAAAAGCCAAAAGAAAACATAAAACTGAGCCTTATCGGTAAAGAGTGCTGTTTTTCATTCTGTGAATTGTAATGAATGAATATCTAAACCCTGTCATTTTTCCCCCTTCTTTTCCCATGTACTCTGATTCACATAAATGTACCATATGGGTCCATGTACCTACTTAACCTCATCCTCCCTGCCGCCATCCACAATCCTGCAGAACCACATGCACTGTGCCGCTTATAGATGTCATAGAGGGCAACACTTATGAGATTGTACCCCAAGGGGGTGGTGACGAAGATGGGTTTGCTAGAGGAGCATGGGATTGGAGTATGCTATGGAAGAGGGTGCCTTTGGCCAAGCGAGAAAAGGAAATGAGAAAGACCAAAACTGAACCGTATCGGTAATCACTAAATCACTTACACATTTTTCCTTTCTTAAGTAGATACTGATTTACTAAAAAGTCGCGGGTACTTCTAGCTTGGTTTTTTTTTAATGCTCCTAACAACTGTAGATGCTGTGTCAAAAAAAAAAAAAAAAAGAGCATCTTTCTGTTGTATCTCTGTTGCTTTCTTGTACCTCTCCACCTCTGTTTTTCTCTAATTAACACTGCAAGCAAAATACAGGATGTATTTTAGATTAATGATTTTTATTTGGAAAAGTAAATCATTTGTATGTTTCAGTTTCCAAGTTTATCAACTTACCAAAATTTGTGAACTACTAAAATTGACTGGTAATGCAGGGAACAATAGTAACTGTTTACTGATTTGATCCATAATAAGCATGCCATGAGTGTTCAAAAATAGTTCTTAGCTCATAAAATCTGTAGTCTACTATGTCTCGTGAAAGTGTGCATATAGCTTTTATGTGCATGTATCAAAAACCAATAAACTAAAAGGTCACATATGACCTTTTAAAAAGACACTCATTGGTTTAAAATCTTAAGATAATTCTTTAGCCCTCTGCAAAGTATCAACTAAACAGAATTCCATTCTCTTTTATGGGAGGAGCCTAGTGATTTTAATATAGTCAAACCTATTTCCTTTAGTATGTGAGGGATATATTGTTCCAACCAAAAAATACATTTTAATGTTTGCTTAAAATGTGGGTTTCTGAACTTCTTTCAAGACTTCTTAAGAGGCTGTGGTTCTGCTCTGCTTTTCCTTTACACTACTCTAACCCTGTAACCAAGATTACATGTATCTGAATATAATCTTTGCAGCTCTAGAACATTGTGCTTTATCTCAGTTTTATACGTGGTTCAGACAAGTTGTGAGAACTAATTAATGCTTTACTTGGCACTCACCCCATGACTTGTGAAAATGGCAAAACATGCAAGAATATTATGAAGCTTTGGTCTCTTCGGTACTTCATAGTATGTAAGAGAAGAATGCTGTCCACATTGAAAAGTTAACATTAGTTTAATGCTGGTAAAGGTTGACATCACATTTGTATACACAACAAAAATAGCTGTTTGAACTATTTTCAGAAAAGCTCTGGAGGTAATAATTAAAAATATTAATTGAAACAAAAATACATCACTTCTTGAAAACATCCTTATCCTAATATATATCCAAAGTAGATGCATTTTACTGTGGCAATATGAATCAAGTAAAGCAAAGTATACGTTTTGGTAAAATAATGTAGGAAGATAAACTAGTTATGTTTTCCCTGAACAGAAAAACAAGAGTATAGTAAAATGTAAGGTGTCCTATCTATTACATTTATCAGCTCTCTGATACCTGAAGGATCCATGTGACATGGCAGCAATTTAGAAAGGCACTCTAACAGGGGTACGCAACCCCAGGCATGCATGCCAGAGTGTGGCACATGAAGGCATTTTGCTTGGCACGCGTGCCTTGAGGCAGACAGTGGAAAAGTGGCTGGGGCTGCGAAGCCACAACAAGGATCATGCCCCTCTCAGCTCTCCTGCCATCTACCCCTGTCATGGCAACATCTTCCAAGTCGAGGTTGCAGGTGCTTTTGGCACTCTGCCCAAAAAGATTGCTGAGCCCTGCACTATAGTAAGTGGTGTAGTACATGGAAACGTAAAAAGAACTCCACATACATCTGAACAAGGATTTGCACTGGTTGGGAGTAATAGATCCATAACATTTGTAACCAGCCATCCTTGTGGTTGACTCGGAAAGCATGAGCTAATTCTAATTCTTCATGTTTTATGAACTTGTTCAGTCTTAGTTTCTGTGCAGAAGGGGAATATGCTGCCACTAATATTAAAATGATATACCATATCAACTAAAAATCCAGAAATCTCAAAAGGATAGTCTAGAGCAGAAGTTAACTACCAACAGCCTGTGAGACAAATCTGGCCTGCAGTTGGGGGACTTTGATTGTGGCTGGGCAGCTGGACGCCTCACCCATGCCACATCACAACCAGATGGCAGAAAGAATTGCAGCGTGGCTGCCATCTCCTAGCACATGCCTGCCTTGGACCCAAGCTAGGTCATTCCAACCTGCCACCAGAAAGCATTGTTTATTCCAGGTCTTAAAAACTTGGTTTCATTTCATAGCTGTGCCACAGATTACTTTGGTAACCAGGAACAATTCTGTGGCTGTTTCCATTTATCTTTTAAAGATAAACTGCTTGCTTTGCAGAGGTGTGTGAAGCTTAACTCATTATCTTTTCTTCTTGGCTTTTTAGGCCTGGGGCAGAAGATGTTCAATTAAATAGGCAAACTAGATTCACATTCTCAGGTACTACTAGCAAGTTGCCAAAGAACTTTGATAGCAATCACAGTGGTAGAATATTCAACTGAAATGGACAACATCTTTTCATGTAACAGTTCTTAATGATGTACAAATCTTGTTTTGTAGAGCTACTTTTGGCAAAACCAATTTTTAAACAGTAACATTTAATTTGAAACCTGTACAACTTGACATTGTCAAAATTACATATAACTTGCTTCTCAAACCTCCATAATTATAAATTAAATTTTCTGCGTGATTTTTCTTCCATGGTTGTTATATTGATTTTTTTTCAATAGAGCTCTGTAATAGATTTCTTGTTGTGTAGTGAGGTTTCAAGGCAGCTTCTCAGAACACAAATTGTTTCCTAATAGGGTCTATTCTCCTGCTGGACATACTTTAAACTGCATCAAGAAATGGTGCAATGGTTCTTTTGATGTAATTAATAGAGTATAACTGTAGATTTAATTTGGTTAACAGAATAATACTGGCCAGTATTCTGTGAAATTTACAATAGCAATGAAATCAATTATTTCTTTTAAAAAATTACACAAATTGAAAGAATCACAGCAAGCTTGAAACAAAGCTTTATAATACCTACATGTACTGCCATTCATCTAATCTTTATCATGTATTAACAGCAAATTGAACCTTACATTAAATTTATTTTTTTTCCAAAAGACTGTCATGTTCTGTTGGCTAAAGGAATTATTTTTGTGGCTCTTTCTCTTAGGTCTCCTGCAATGGCTGGCGGATTGTTTGCCATTGAACGTGATTTCTTCTTTGAACTGGGTCTCTATGATCCAGGTCTTCAAATATGGGGCGGCGAAAACTTTGAAATCTCTTACAAGGTAACAGCCGAATTGATCTGCCTTCAAATGAGAACTTCTAAAAATTATAAATATTTATAGAATCTCCATTGTCATAAATACAGATTACTTTAAATACAAGCTACTGCAGAAACTTAAACCTGCCTTTGTTCTTCCCTTTTTCCAGTCCTCCTGGGAAAGGAAAAATAATCCTGGAGTTCTTCACCATCATAGAAAATTCTTTAAATAAATATTTGCTTTCAAAAAGAAAGGTGGTATGTGGAGAAAATCCTAGCTGAGTAACTCATCAACAACATATTCAGGGCATTCACAGGAATTCAAATGGCAGACAGACCAGAGAACAGTGTCCTGATTAATAGAAGTAAAAGTGCCAAATTTATTTTATAATCCAACAGTTTTGACAGGGAGCCTTTAACTTGTAATTGAATAATAAAGATAAGAAGAAGAAAGTAAATTACGAAGTTAATAACACTGTCAGTGGTCTCAGTTCTTCAAGCTTGGCTGATGGCCATATGGAATTTGACCTGATTGAGAATGGCCCAGTTTTCATGGGTTTAGTTCATACCTGTCTTCAGTTATAAAAGATTTAAATGCAGCATTATTTGGACTGTCTTTAAATTGTCCTTTTTCTTAAATTAATGGGTGATCCAGAGTGATCTCTGTGAGGTTGTTTTGTTATTGTTTCAAACTGTATCAGTTCAGTATTCTTTACCATTTTCATTTTAGTGTTAAAATATTATTGGTGTCTAAATGCATTTCCATTACCTGCTGATTTGATCTTTTGAAGATGACAACAAAGCCCCATTAAAAGAAAGCCAATATGTAGCTTAAATTACTACTTTGGTTCATACCCAATTAGGGGCAGTTATCTTTGTAAGTTCCATCAGCCATTCCTACTTTTTATTTGGAATAATAATAATAATAATCCTGAGTATAGGAGGTCTGTGATAATTAAATAATTTTGTGTCTCCCACATAATTTTCTGTAGAAAAAAATTGGGATGGGCATCAAAGAAAGAATAATATCTGTGAAAATTAAATGTGAACTGATATTTAAGAAAATAAAACCTGACCCGTTTTTATATACTCATTTATAACTGCCTTTTCAAAGAATAGTGGAATGTGATCCTGAAAACATGATTCTGAGGTGCCGCTTTATAAAATACTTTATAAGATACTTCATAGAGTTGCTGAAGAATGTACTGGATAGAACCCCCCCCTTTTATTTCAAGTCTTCATTCTGTCCTAAAGTCAAGAATGACTTGTTGTGAGGCTCTCTGTTATACAATCAGTGTAATAAGAATTTGTTTTACATGCTATTGGAATTGTACATGTACTTATTATACATCATTCTGTGTTTGAACTTGCAGATCTGGCAATGTGGAGGGAAGTTGTTGTTTGTTCCTTGTTCTCGTGTTGGACACATCTATCGTCTCCAGGGTTGGCAAGGAAATCCACCACCAGTCTATGTTGGATCTTCTCCTACGTTAAAGGTAAGACCAACTTAAAGCCAGAAAATGGTTTCATCTTAAACTTACAAACACAGCTTGTAAATTCTAAATATACAACTCTTCTATAGCACAATACACAGTTATTTAAAGAACCATCACTTTTTTGTTAGGAAAAGTCAGTAATTTGTTTCCTCTGACTACCTGAACATGAAAAATGTGATTTAAAAATATTTGCTGCTTATAAAAAACTGTTAATAACATATCCACTTATTTTTGTTGTAATATCATTTTTAACACTAAGTCATTGTCTACCTAGGAAAATAACTAGGAATAGCTATTTTGTGATCCCCTCAACCTCCAGATAGCACATTGTTATTCACACTGGGGGGCTTTGTATATTTGGTTTAGTCCATTTCAGAAGCTGATTAAGCTAAATTGCAGAATGACTCGTGAATAGTCAGACCTGTGTACTGTTAGACAAGATACTTTAACTACATACTAATTGTTTAGTCTGGCTTGACTTCAACAAGGATTTTAGCACAGTCTCCTATGACATTCTCATTAATAAGCTAAGGAAATACAGCCTAGGTGAAAGTATTGTAGCATGTCTTAGAGTCATAGAGGAGTAGGGCTGGAAGGGACCTCCAGAGCTCATCTAGTCCAATACCCTGCCTGAGGCAGGAACATCCCTATCCAAACCATTCTGTACAAATCCATAATCTAAACTCTACATAGGACTACCATCAACCCTGACACAATACACCTGCCACAGATAAAGCAGGGGAACCATGGCATCCAGTGTCCTGCTTCTATGAACTGTTATTGAGATATGCTCAAGAGATGCTGGGTAGAGGGACATGCCTCTCACTACAGAGGAAGGCAAAAACTCTCACAGTCCTGACCCCAGATATGGCAGTCGGCCTGACCCTGAGCAGTGGGACAAGACTCTCTACCCAAGAACCTCTGGCTTTGGTCCCAGCAGGACCCCAGTCAGAGTTCCCAGCCTTGGCTGTAGCCAATAACAAATGCCTTTGAGGGAGGCTTAAAGTCACCCTGACAGATTGTTAGCACCACTGTCCACTAGATAGTACTTGGGGATTGTTAGAGCACAGTTAACTCTTAAATGGAACATGAAATACAAACACAGAGAACTCAGTGTCCTAAAATCAAAGTCTAACTTTATTAGTACAACAAGTATTATCTTAGCAGTTTCTATATTCAGAGAGAAAAAAGCACTTTGTACAATGATCTCACCCAATCCCAGATGTTACTTTGCTCAACAGAAGAGGCAGGCCACACAGTTCCCGAAGCAAAGAATGTGTCGTTAGCTGGGATGGCCCAGTCAGGTGTTGAAGGCTGGATTTATGATGACAACGACGACACACTTAACGTTCTTGCTTCCCCCTTTTATGCTTTTCTTTAACTTCACTCCTTTGATGACTCTTGCTTTTGGATTGGTCTCTCTCCAGTCAGCATCCTGTCCGTATTTTATCCTGTCAGCGTATTTCTTTGTTCAACAGACCCATCACAAGCACACCTCTTAATTTGGTCTTGATTAAATAAGGCAGTGATTAAATGAGGCTGAATTTAAAAGAAAACTTTAAACAATACTGTAATTCACCATTCTGGAAGCAAGGTGCAACTTTAAAGCATAAAATGTGACAAGCTACCCTAACAACATGTAGCAGAAAAGGAGGAGTGAGGCCAACCAGCAAAGCCCAGAAGCATAGGAAATACCCATAGTAGAATATAGGCATAGCTACACCTAGGTCATCCCTAACCAGTGGCTGTCCAACCTTTTCTTGAACACCTCCAGTGATGGAGATTCCACAACTTCCCTAGGCAATCTAAACTTCTTTTGCTGCAACTTCAAGACATTGGTTTGTGTCCTCCTTTCTGCAGCAAGAGAGAAAAGGTGTTTTCCCTCTTCTTTATGGCAACCCTTCAAGTATTTGAAAACTGCTATTGTGCAGTTTTAAGAATGTTGTATTCAAGCTGAACATGCCTGCCTCCTTCAGTCTCTCCTCATGTGACTTGCTTTCCAAGCCCTTTTCATTTTTGCTGCCCACCTCTGGACCCTCTCTACCTTCTCCATGTCCTTTTTAAAATGTGAAGCCCAGAACTGCACACACTATTCCAGATGAGGCCTAACCAGTGCCAAGTAGAGATGCACTATTACCTCCTCTGGCTTGTACCTAATGCTTCTATGGATGGATTCCAAAACTGCATTCACCTTTTGTGCAGCTACATCACACTGCAGGCTCATACTGCATCTGTGGTCTACCAAGTCTCCCAAGTTCTTTTCCATAGTGCTGCCATCCAGCCAGGTATCACTCATTTGATATTTGTGCTTTTGATTATTCCTCCCACGGAGTAGCACCTTGCATTTGTTTGTATTGAACTTCATCCTATTAGCTTTAGCCCAACTTTCCAGCCTGTCAAGATCCTTCTGAATTGTGCTTGCATCCTCCAACGTGTTTGCAGTCCTCCCCAGTTTTGTCTCATCTGCAAACTTGCTGTAGAAGCTTTCTGTGCCAGCATCCAAATCGTTAATAAACACATTGAACATACCAGGCCTAAGACAGACCCCTGTGGGACTCCACTTGAAACCTCCTGCCATTCTGACATGGACCTGTTAATAATTACCCTTTGCTTGCAGCTACTGAGCTAGTTATCTATCCACCTTGTAGTAGTTTTATTTATTTAACATTTCTCCAATTTGTTTATGAGAAGGTCATGCAGGACCTTGTCAAAAGCCTTGCTGAAGTCCAGATGCACTATATCTGGATGTGGACAGTCCAGCAGAAAGCTACAAAAATTATTAGAGGCCTGGGAAGCATGACATATGAGGAAGGTCTGAAATTACTAAAATAATTTAATCTGGGGAAGAGAAGACTGTGGTGGGATTTCATAACAATCTTCAAATATTCAAAGGGTGATTTTTTTTTTTATAAAGAGGAAGAAGGTAGCCATTTCTCTGTGGCTGTCGCAGTCAATAGTAGAAGTAATGGCTTCAAGCTGTAGCATAGGAAATTTAAATTGGAGATTAGAAGGAATTTTCTGAATATGAGGGTGATCAAGCACTGGAATAGGCTACCGAGAGAAGTTGTGGAATATCCATGCCTGGATATTTCCAAGAACAAGTTAGACAGATGCTTGACTTCAGTGGTTTAGTCAGGGATGACCCTGCCTTGAGCAGGGGGCTGGACTCGATGATCTCATGAGAGGTCCCTTCCAGCCCTACTTTCCTATGATAGTAATATTTTACCATGCTAAAAAAAAGCACATGTTTTAGATATGCTTATGGAAAATGCTTTGGCACTACAATGAGTGCCATATAAGAAAATGAATATAATTAGGTAGCAGGTAATGCTCCATGAAGGGAAATAAGGAACATTGTGGGATGGTTATAGTCCATTTTACTTTCTTCAATAATGTTTTTCCTTTATTACCGATTTTTTTTTTTTAAAGAATTTTTATAATAGTACTTTCTATTAGTATTAACAAGCCAATCCAGATATAAAAGAGAAGACGAAAGCTCTCTCTCAATTGAAATGTTCAAGATCTAAGTCAGTTGCATCTGTAGAATCCCTTGGAAAATTAATAGGAGTTTAAGAGAAGGATGTGTGGAAGGTGAAAGCAAACTCTGATATCTCTTAACAGAAAAGAAGTCCCTTAGACTTAACAGTGTCTTAGATCCCTTGTTAAGCCTGCTTACTTCAGCAGTTTTACTTCTAAAATACATTTTAAAATGTTCTATTACTGTATCAGCTTTTAAGGAAGGCAGATTATGAGTATTTTTTAATAATTGCATGCATTAATGTCTTTACAGGAAGAATTTCTAAATTGGTGGGATTAAAAACTTAATTGAACTAACTTTTTTCAGTAGTGATGATCGTTTTTTTCACAGAACTACATCAGAGTTGTGGAAGTGTGGTGGGATGAGTACAAAGATTACTTTTATGCCAGTCGTCCAGAGACCCAAGCACTACCATATGGGGATATTTCTGAGCTTAAAAAGTTCCGGGAAGATCACAACTGCAAAAGCTTTAAATGGTTCATGGAAGAAATAGCCTATGATATAATTTCATTTTATCCTTTACCACCTAAAAATTTGGAGTGGGGAGAGGTATGTACATTGTACACGTGTAAAAAGAATACCTATTAGAGATTCTTTTGGTAAGGTTGTGAATCCTCAGAGAAACCAATGGTGTTGTATTTGATAAGCGTTTTGATATTTAAACTGAACACAACAAATTTATTCTAGCTGTTAATTATTGGGTTAGGAAAGTACCTGATAGACAGGTATAAAGATTAATTCATAATCTTCATGTACAGTATGAGTGACTGAGCCTTGAGGTTGAACATGTGGGGTTTTTTATTTTTATAATTAAATATAATTAATTACACTGTATGTTCGGAATTATTTTATCTGTGCTAAGTTCATTCTACAACCCTGTGCCCTTCTTTCACTATGAATTCTCATCTGCTTTACGTAAAGAAGGCGTTTATATAAAGAAGTAATTGGGGAAGGTTACTTATTTGGAATAATCCCCTTTCTAGCATAAAACTGGCTAGTAGCATATTCCCTGTAGTATAGGAAATGCATTATAAACATACTTGTTGGGCACTTTTTCTTAGCAGTATCATCTTAGCATTAATTATTATTTATATTTGAATACGATATCATAGTATGTGATTACAATTCTAGGATCTCATAATTTCAGCATTCTCGTTTGACTACAGGATAACCAGAAGCAAGGTTTAAATTCAGTGTACTTTTTCAAAGTCTCCCCGCCCCTTGTGTGTGTGTGTGTGTTTGTTTGTTTGTTTTAAGCACTCCCTTTTACAAAAGTCTGTCTTTCAACTTGAATTTCCTGCTTAATGACCGGGCAGTGCTGCAGTGCTTTTTCTGGTCTCTTCCAGTGTCTATTTCTGCAGAAGCCCTGGTCTGTATGGCCTATAAGTTTATTGAATTAATTTTTGAAGGACATGAAGACAAAGATAAAAAGTATTCTAGCCAACAGAGGATAAATCCTGTCCCCCACCCTGTTTTCTGGCCAGTTGGTTAATCCATGCTATTAGTATAGTGGAGTACTTTAGAGAACCTCACTGGCATAAAAGATCTGTTCCTATGACTTCTGGAGCATAGAGTAGTACAGTATATAGTGGGGATTTGGGGAATTTATTAGTACCTACATATTGCGTGTTGTGGAGAATTGGCTGTACAAAATTTGTGTAGTCTAAGGGAGGGCAAATCCCAGGTCAGCAGTGTGCTTTCCATAAGCCATATTTCTTATCCAAGGGCACTGAGCTAGTACATCAGCTTTACAGATGCTGAAACCTGCACACGAACAAGAAAATGTTTTTATGTGTTGTTCCTAAGCTGTAAGAGACAAAATGGTTGTATCAGGAAGAAAGAAGGTAAAGAAGGACACCTGGTAAAGGATACCCGTGAGAACAGAAACAGCAGTCAGAAGCTTTGGAAAGCTTAAAATAGTGTTGCAGCAATCCAGAAGCAACATGCTTCTCCATAATTTTCTTTTATCTATTTTAATTGGCTACCAGTTATCACACACTGACTTAAGATTCTTATGTTCATTTGCTCCACGTATTTAATATTGCCACAGGGGCCATTGACAGATGTGGAAGGAAAAAACGCCCAGCTCTTTATTGGAAGAGGAAGCACATTAGTTGGACGTGGCTACCCAGCGTCTGTATAGATCGAGTGCTTTAGAAGGGCTTTTTGGTGCTTTTCAATCAGTTATTAGATAAAAGCACCAAAAAGCCTCAATGAAGTGCATGATCTATACAGATGTTGGGCGAGCTGGGTCAAACTAACGTGATGCCTCTTCTCAACATGTGCTGTACTTGGTGTAAGGATGTGCCAAGCTGAAAGTAAACCGCTGTTTTGTTTTGCTTTGTTTTTCACATATGTAAGCAGCCAGGATGGCCAAGAAAGTTGTTTAATTCTGCTACTTAGTTAACTTTCATTATTATTTTCCCCCCTCATATGTCACAGGCCAGCTGGGCACTATGAATATATTAATTTAGCTGCAGGCTGATTAAGTACTGCAACTGTATTAGCCACTGAGCTGTTTTGTTTGGGATCGAGGAGGTGATGTTGGGAGGGAAACAATAGCAAGTTTTACTTATGACAGTAAAAATACATTTTACTTATAACAAAAGATATAGTTTGCACATATAACAGTTAGTAACAAGGTTAAGTTAATAAACCAACAACATTACAATAAAAGTTAAAATTGGCAATGGTAATAAAAACAGACAGACAAATCAACCAAGAGTTCCTACTTGGTTAGTAACTTATCGATAGTCCCTCAATCAGGTACACGTCAAGTTGATTCAGTGAAGTCAGGTGTCCCTGATCCACGCTGTCGGAGGAAAAACCAGAGGAAGATCCCTCAGTCAGGATCTGGTCCTTGCTTACACAGGGAGTAAGAGATCCAGGGGCATGGGACAGCAATGACCTTTCTGTTCCGTCCTTCCTGCTGGTTACTTAACGTGCTTGTTCTTTTATATTTTGTCTATGCTAATCTGTTGGCTTTAGAGCCACTCACAATCTTATTCTATAGCTGTTATCCTATGGGGTTAAAAGGTGTTAGAAATTATTGTAATAGGTTACTGCCCAAGCTTGGGTTTACTCAACAAGCAAATCACACCACATCACTTTGGCGTCTGAGATTAACATGTCCCCACCCAAGTTCAACTCACTATGTTAATTATACCTTGTGGTTAAATTCGTTAATTTTACTGACTCTAAGCAAAAATTTATTAAATGAGTTAGGTTTGCAGTTTCACTTTAGTTCTGCTTTTTAAAACTCATGCTAATTCCATGATCAGTGCAAACAGCTATATATATATTGTTTTGGTTATACTCCAGACAGGTTGAAAACACCTACAGGAAACAGTCTCATAAACTTTATTTCAAATACCTTCAAAAAGCAGATTTCTTTTTACTGTAAATTGCTCATTAACCCTTCTGGTTCTGACCATCACACTCATATTTAAAGGATTACTTTATTGAGTGGCTACTTAGTTTTCAGGTTCATCTTCCACTGATTGTCCTCTGGTTAAAAAAAATAAATATTTGCAGCATCGTTTTCCCTTCTTGTTTGTATTTTTAAAGGAATCGCTGGTGTAGAAAGAATTTCTGAAATTCATTCTAAACCAGGTCACTAGGTTTATGGATGATGGACAAATGTCATTAATTTTGTAAGTTCATGACTTCTCAAGATTGGTGATAAATGTAATCTGTGCATTTAACGAGTGTGTTCTGATTAAATAATAAAGCTGCCTGGCCAGGACTGGGGTGGCTTAAGGTGGCTCATGTGGCAGGGGAATGGGTGTGCAGCAGGGGGAGACCCCACAGTGCAGGGAGGGAGCACAGGGAAGACAACATAGTGGCAAGGAAGCTTCTGTGGCTCCGGCCCTGACCCAGGCCCAAGGGTGGGGCTGGAGCCACGTCTGTGCCTGTCCTATGCTGGGGCCAAAGCTGTCCACTGGTGTTTCCTGCCTGGAACTGGGTCTGGCATGTGCTCTGGGCCAGAGCTGCCACCTAGGGTAAGTAGCAGAGGCAAGTGGCAAGAGGCAGGCACCAGGCAAGATGAGTGGTGGAGAGGGGGCAAGTGGTTAGGGGACAGGCATGTAGGGGAGGGGGGAATGATAGGGGAAGCAGTGGTAGTGGGACAGGCACCGGGAGAGGGGGAGGGTTCTGAAGTCAACCCTGCTGTTGCTGCTTTCCCCCACATTGATCGGGGGATAAATTGAAGATGACCCTCCAGTGAATGGAAAAATATATTTCCAATCTTATAACGGTATAAGATGACCCCCCATAATTAGATTCTATATATACGTCAATTATAGAATCTAATTATGGGGGGGTCATCTTAAATTCAAAGTTGTCTTGGATTTGGGTAAATATGGTGATGTGACCATTTTAATTTTCAAGTAAACTTTGATACAACATGCTCACTAGAATACTTGTCTGTATTAGCTTATACTAGGTCTCCAAATGGTATGGACAATGGAGTCATAAATCTATTTTTCTTCTGAAAAATTAACATTGTTTTCATTTAATTTAAATTTCATGCAATCTTGCTTCAGAAGGTGTGTGTAGTTTTTGTTGTAAGCAGAATAAGAATTTTCCAAATGTCTTTGCTTCAGCAATCAGAATTTCACAGAGACCAAGCCAAAATGAAAACTTTTTTTTTCTAGGTCAGGGGCTTTGAGACAGCTTACTGCATAGATAGCATGGGGCACAACAATGGTGGCATTGTTGAACTCGGACCATGCCACAGAATGGGAGGAAATCAGGTAAGAAACTAGAAATTCAAAGGGGTTGCTTTCTGAGGGCATGTCTACACAAGACACTATTGAGAAGTCACGTTGGCGGGCACTATTCATGATGTGACACTACTGCGCAGTAGTAACAAGCTACTGCACAGTAGCTCATTACTACTGTGCAGTAGCATCTGAAGAAAACCATGTGAGGATGTTACTGCTACCAGAGAGAAGCATTTGCAAAGAATAGTCAAAAAGCTATTTTTCTGCTAAGGTTGTCCATAAATCTATATTACTAAAAAAACTAGATTAGATGTGGGAGAGGAATTGGACAAACTTTAGGGTGGGAATTTGGGATTTGCTTAAACTGTGTAAAAGTAGATGTAATAATATTGATGTTGTTAAATGGAAATATTGCTGCAGGTGCGCACACATTGTACAAAATTGTATATACGTCAATTAAAAGTTACGTAGATATTAGGAAGAACAGTAGAAGTTCTTGAATTAGGATTGGCACCTGTGAGGTACGTATTGACAAGGCAGAAGCTTTTCTTTAAACATCTGTATCATTGCAGTAGAACAATCAGAACTCTGGGCATCAGAGATGATTCATGATTTAACCTCAACCAGTTGTTAAATTCTCAGGAAATACTCCCTTACCCACTCTGGTCTCAGTTGCTATTTCTCAAACTTGTTTTGCTTTAATGTACCTGTATGGTACACTAATGCAATGCACTACATTTTTCATCACTTGAAACAAGAAATTTAAATCCAGATTAGTTTATAAGTGAAACTAAATTGCAGTAACCAAGCTTGATTCCTAAAAGCTAATTGTAATTACAAAGTTTACTACACTATTTGTCCTAGTCTTCACAATTCTGTCATTAACACTAGTATAGCATCCTTCAAATAGTCCTATACCTTTCTCCTCTTGAACTGGTTATGTTTTCAAAATGTAAAGCCTATATATTAGCTGAACTTATATATAGGTTCAAAGCAAAATGATAGGAATGAGTTAACAACAAAATGCTTGTCATTGTCATTGTGTATCATTAACTGAAGCCCACATGGTTGAGCTTTGTCATAGCAGTATTGCAGTCAGATGTAGAATGGCATCTCCCATGTAAAATGTTTGGTTAACTTACGTTGTTGATGTAGTCTGAACTATAGTATGGTAGCCTGCAAAAACTAACTTTTTCAGTCTTACGTTGAAGTCCAATACCAGTCTTAAAAAATAACAGAAATCATCTGTTTGAATTTGGATTTGTCTTTGTTTGTCTTCTATTCTGTTGGTGTCCTCAGTTGAATTACTGGCCAGGATAAAATTCAGTGGCTACCAGCTTTTTTGAGAGGTAGTACTAAAATAGGCATCAATTCATAAAATGATATTTTTCAACCATTTTCAGAAGCCACCAAAGTAAAATCTTTTGCATTGATCCTTTTTCTTCTTAAAGCTAAAGTTGTTAATCTAAATCCAGAAACTGGATTTTGATTGTGAAAAGCTAGTTTGTTAAACCACACAAAGTAAATTAGCCCTGCTCAGGCACAGACAGATGCAATTTTCAAGATTTCATTTTTGTTGTTCTTAGGTTTTTAGTTGCTTCATAGTTGTTGTGTTTACAGTAATAAGATGATGTTTGGAAATGTTTCTCTTAGCTTTTCCGAATCAATGAAGCTAATCAGCTCATGCAATATGACCAGTGCTTGACTAAGGGAGCTGATGGATCAAAAGTTATGATTATGCATTGTAATCTGAATGAATACAAAGAATGGCAATACTTCAAGGTAAGTGACTGGCACTAAATAAGAGATGGACCTTAACATATCGGTTAGACTTCTTTTTCTTATTCTTGAAAGCAAAGATTCAAGACCAAATTCGCTGTGTTTAATGGAGCAAGAAGAAAAATTGCAGTTCCCTGCGCCAATCTCTCCCTTTCCTTTATTAGGAGGAATTGATCTTGATGAGAATTGTGATCTGTTGCCACTATATCTTCTTTCTTCCAGGACTTCGGCTGCAGAAAAGCCCCTTTAAATCCCACTATGCTACATATATTACTATAGATATGTGATAAATTAGCACAGATGCGGGCAGCATGCAGTACATGTGCCACAAGTGTCATGGGCAGCCTCTGTGTGGCATGTGGTAGATCAGGGAGGGTACAGACAGCACAATGGCAGGTAGGGCAGGAAGCAGCAAACAGAGCAGCAGATGGGGCAGGGAGTAGAACAGTAGATTGGGCAGGAGAAGGGAATTGGTGTTACACCTTGGGGAGGGTACAAAGCTAATTTGTGGCATGCCTGCCAAAAAGGTTTGTCCCAGCTCTATCAGCACAGTCCCTTTGGCATTACTCTGATCTCCGTACTAGTAATGGAGGTTGCAACAACCTGTGGTCACAAAAACCTTCCTGTTGATGTACTTCCTATCAGTAGAGTGTTCCACAATGTCAGTGCAGTCATAAGAGAACATAGTCTCTGGGGTAAAGTTTAACAGCTAGATTAATGTAACTTGAATAGTTTGTGATGTCTAAATTGACATGGTGCTACTTTCAACAAATATGTATTTTAACATACAGAAATAGAAACAGATTACTTATTTACATTGTCTTGTGCTTTGTTCAGCACTTGTTTTTCATTTGCATTAGTTGCATATTCCCCGAGTAACATGTCTTCTGAAGTATGGCTATAGTACAAGTCCACTACAGCTGTGCGGTATCTGAAATTTTAAGAATTGGTATGTCAGTATACCTTTGCAGATAGTCTGTCTAGTAAATATGTATTTTTGTATAGAAACTAACTTTTAAAATGCTTGTTTTACTTTACCTTAAGTACCAAGGTTAGAATTTTTGTTCCTGTAGAGAGAGAACTAAAGGTAAAAGCTATCCTTCAAATACATGCTTACTCAGTTGATTATATCTGAGGGCCAAAATATATATTTGAAGTGTTGAATGTCAGAATGCACTCTCACATTGATTTTCTGACTACAACCAATAGAAGATGCCTATCTAGCATACTGGGTATGCTAAATTCTCAGTATTACAGAGAGGATGCATCTACATGTGAAATTAAGGTGAAGCAATAAACTCCAGAGCAGTTTGTACCAGTCAGCTGCTCTTGGGCACAGCATCTACATGTGTGCCTGGGATAGCAGCAATTTGAGCCAGGTTGGAGCAGGCCTGGGCTTGCAGGGAACACACGGGGGTGGGGGAGAGAAGGAGGAGGGAGTGTCAGCTTTATGCTCTGGGTGGTGGAGGGGCTGGCTGGGCCTTGAGGGTGCTGACCTCACAGAGCCTAGGTGGCAGGCAGAAGTCTGCTCCCCATCTGGTCACTGTACACATTTGTTTCAGCACAGTTAAGTACTCTGCCATAAGATAGTAGTGTCCCTGTCAGTAGAGTTAGTTTACTGCAGACCGGCACAGATGGAGATACTGATGTTTTACTGGAGAGCTAGCTAATCTACTCCTCAGTAAAGTGCATGTGTAGGTGTACCCAGAATGTGGGATCTTTGGAGGGTAGGGATTATCTGAGTGTGTCTTTGCCAACCAGATAATCATATTTGTGCGACTTTAGAGGATCAAGTATAACATGCTGCATTAGGAGTTGTCATGAGGCATGCTCTATACTCACTTTATGTAACCCAAGATATTAGGCAAAGTAACTGCCTTAGACTGACCTTGATCATAGGCTAGTAAGCATTGACAAGACAGGAGGCCTTAGAACAATTCAGGCCTACTCTAATACAGTTACCTTGCCTCATTATAGGTTATATGGAATACAGAGCACAGGAATGAGGGAATGGGTCATACTTATCAGTGGTACTTCTGGATGCAAAACAGAGGTGATGCAAACACAACTCTAAATATTCATTGGTAGTGGACAAGGATGCCAGAGACCATGGCTATGTCTGGTTAGGCAGTTGGGCCTTCTGATGTTCTGGGGCCAAAGTTTCTTACATGTGTGCTTCTCCAGTCAAGGAAAAGAAAAAGTGAGAAAGCTGAGCCAAAAACTATAACTTCGCTCCCTTGTGTTAATGCACTGAGTGTCACTATTGTGTTTACAACCTTAGATGAGATGGCAGCATCAGGAGCACATGTAAGAGCTAAGTAGGAAAGGACACATTTAAAAGCATCTCTACTTTATACTGTTATTTTTAAATTCTGTGATGGGCAGTAATATTGAAAAAGCTTTTTTAGAAACAGTTGTGATACCAAGGCGTGAAAGTGTGGTTTTTAAAGTACACCAAAATGCATTTCTTTACCAACTAGTGATATTGCAGGATGAGAAAATATAGGCATAACAAATTATTCAAATTAATTTATAATTGAGCCTTTCACTGGAACTATAGGTAACTTGTTTTCATTCCAGAAGATCGCTGCATATAGTAGGTGGGGAAAAAAGTCAATTTATTTCTAATGATTTTTTGTTTTACAGAATATGCACAGATTTACTCATATTCCTTCGGGGAAATGCTTAGATCGTTCAGAGGTCCTACATCAGGTCTTTATCTCTGAGTGTGACTCCAGTAAAGCAACACAAAAATGGGAAATGAACAACATTCTTAGTGTGTAGACAAAAAAACCCTACCTACTGACATGTTAATATGTACAGGACTGAGAATAGCCTGAAAACTGCTGCAACTATTAACTTTGTACAGCTGCAAGCCTGGAACCTCTCAACTTGGATGAAGGACATAGATGAACTGTGATTATTACAATAACATTATCATCTGCAGTTAATGTTTACAAAACTGCTTTTACCTTAAACTTTGTAGATGTTTACATCTTTTTGTTTTCAGATGTTGGTAATTTAATGTGCTTTTAGCTATGTTGCATAGGAACAAAGTTAAAAGCACTGTTGTCTTCTTTGGGATTACACTCAGGGGTCTGAAGGCAGTTTTTTTACACACACTTGAAAGGTTGGAGTAACCAGACTTATTCATATAACTTGGTGATTATCAACCTGTTGTATCTTTTTATTTAATTTTACATCTTACCTAGCACTGCCACAGGTTATTAGCCAGGGTGGCCTTCTTTCACACTCATGCTGCTTTTTTGAAAGGTGAATTTCAACATATTTAGTGCCTCTTTCATTTCTCTATATATTTTACAAGTCAAATATTTGACAGAATTTATAGTATGGATATGTTGAGCTGTCACCTTGATAGGGATCATTTGTACTGCCCATGGAATTACTATATTACTGAAGATAAATTTGGGTTGCCACTTTGACTGCTGTCCTCCTCAGATATTGACGAGTCAAATAAGGCACAGACCAGAAATATTCTCTGGGTTTCCAAAAGTACTGCAATATGCCCATTTGCTGCAGGTGCTGTAACCATTGGAATTTTAAGGAAGTTAAACCAGGGATGATGAGTAGCACTATGTTCCATATACCTGGTATGTTAAATAGCATTGAAGAAAATGAACTTTAAATATATATATATATTGCAAAGGAAAACTGAACCTGAAAGTTAGCACTGTGTGATACATTTGATGAAAGTAAGCACTCTGAATTACAGCTAAGAACTCCAAGCACTAACTGTTCTTTCATGCCTTATATGAAAAAGCTAAAGCTGCACAATGTATAAAACTAGGACTTATCCAATGTTTCACTTACGTTATAACTGTAAATGGAATTTATTTGCATATGAGCTGAAACTTTAAAATAAAAAAAATCATTAACATATATGTGCAGACTTTGAAAGGATATTTGAAATCATAGATTCAGAATTAAACTTGAAAAGACGATAGGAAAACCTGAAGCTGTATCTGTTCAAATTAAGTACTCTTTTTTTCAATGAATGTAGTTATGAACTCCTGTAGAGTCACAAACCCAAATTAAAACATAGTTACCTAATTGTTTAATGACAATGCAACTGCAGTTGTGTGTAAACTAGAATGTGTACAAATTAGCTTCTTAATTGGGAATTTCTATTAGGCCCATTCCCTTAAAAATAGAAATATTTACATTGAATAATGTAAATTACACTTATGCAATATCTAGTCCTCTTCTTTTCCCAGTTTAAGGTTCTGTGATGGTGAGGTACTGATGACATCACAAAGTCATAGTTAAGTATACAACATCTGACTTGGAGTTTTGAAAGTATTTGTTTCAAGGACCAAATTCTGCCCTCAAATTTAGACTACCATTGGATGGAATTTCCACTGAAGTTAATGAATGGTGTTGCAAGTAGAGGCAGAGTTTAAGCTTTTCCAGCCTGCCTGTCTGCACATATATATTAATGATTTAAGATATTCTCCAGTGTCCTTAAACTGCTCAGCTATCCTTCAAAAGGTGTGAAAAATAAAAGAAAATAAAGGATGGAAAACTGGAAAAAGGAAAATAAGGGTGTAGGTACTTCTTGTTTTTGTGTGTATGAAAACTGACTCCATTTTTTGTGTTGGGTAGATTAATTTAATCATGTTACTATGCATAAGTGAAAGAAAGGTGGCACATAAATTGTGCAGGTGTGCATTTTAAATGGGTGTTTTGTGCAATTCATTAAAAACTGATGCTGTATGTGAATATGAATCTGTATGTGAGACTGCAAACCTTACAAAATATGAGAACATCAGAAGCTGTTGCTATAATGACTTTTTCCTACTGTAGCCTGCTTGGGGAAAAAAATTCCCTTTCCTTGCTTTGTAAGTTGATGATAATATCACTATGCATTTCTACACATTTTATAAATTTGATTTATGCAGATTTTGATACACTGTATGTTTCTGTAGAAATTGTATAAATCCTCAGAAGTTTTATTAGGGATAAATCTGGGAATCCTGTGTACATCTTAATTCTGGGTTGCTTGTTTTTTAGGTGAGGAAAATAAAATAAAATATTTTAACTTGTGGGTTTTACCATACTTATACTATACTTCTATACTGATTATTTCATGTCTTTTTAAGAACTCTTTCCCCTGAATCTAAATTGAAAACTTCAAATAGTACTTATTTTAAAATATTGAAACTACTCTATTTTACTCTTATTTAGGTCCTTATTGTCATGTGAGAGCCCAGTTCTTCCAGTGAAATAGTAACAGAACTCTCACTGAGAGTTGCTTCTTAGCACAGTTGGACGCAGTATTATCCTGCCCAAACCTAATTCGACAAAAGAAGAGGTAACGTGGAACCAACGTGTTCACAAAAAATAAGCCTAGGAAAGACCACTGGAACAGGCTGAAAGGACAGAAAATAGAAACTGGTCAGGAAAATGCTAACTCATAAAACTGAAACTTTTCACAAATGCAGTGGTTTTGTTAAAACTTTAATCAGAATGTTTTCTCAAGTCCAGCAGAGTGGTGATGGGAGAGGAAAAGAGAGACTGTCCAAAATAAATCAGTGATGAAGTTACTCACCTGGGATGTAGGGACCTAGGTTTAACCCTGATTTGAATTGAACAGTCTCTGAAATGGAAAAAGGCAACTGCTGAATACTTTTTTTCCCCCATAAAATGGATTTCTTTTTTACAGCCAGCCTTGCTGGTGGTCACATTAACTCTCTGTCACAGGAGCCTTTCCTACCAGTCAGAAATATTGCACCAGCTGGTTCCTGTCAGGAAAAGGGTTTCTTCATGCTGCTCATAAACCCTACACCAAACTTTTCCCTTTTTTTCCTGTTTCCTTTTTCTGTTTCTTTGGGTATTTTCTTCATATCGGAGTTCCTTCTTTTTTTTTTTTGTGAGGGACAGGGACAGTCTCGATTACCATTTCCCCCTCCCTTCAACACACACCATTTTGTTTTGGGACCACATTATGTTGTTCCATTCTTCTGCTTTCGGATACCTTGAGACCAAGCTTTTGCTTGCTTTTCCTGTTTTATTTGAGGCCCTTCCACTTTTTATTATTTTTGTGATACTTTCATCAAGGTTACTGGGGTTTCAAAGCTTCTACTCTTGTGGAGGGTTGGTTCCTGCCTCTTACTCTCTGTTGCCTTGGAAAGGCTTGGACACCCAACAAGTGTGATATTTTCCAGTCCTTTTAAGCCAGGTTAAGAAAGGAGGTCAAGATAAAATGGAATATATTCCTTCTTGGCAAATCCCTGACTTCTTCAACCCTGGTAGCAGGGCTTGGAGCAGGTGTCACCTCTTCATGGCAGCTGCTGTCTTCCCTGACATTGCACAGCTTCACACCAACTGTCAGGATGGGGATGTGATTAGTGTGGTCTACTGATTATTGGTTGTGTTGCTCTTGGTCTTTCAAGCAAAAGAGCGAGTTGTTTAGATGTGCCACTGCAAGCAAGTCTAATACAAAATATTTTACAGTGTTTTTAATGATGTAACATATCTATAAAATGCTTTAGCTAGGGCACTAAAGAGCCCAAAAGACACAATGAGATATTCAAAGTGGCTGTAGTAGGTATAAAATGTGTTAGTCACCCTTGAAGATGCAGATCAAATTGTTTGCCCCTATACGTTATGTTTGATGGAAGTCTGGAGTTTCTTAGACAATTCATTAATGAGGGACACCACATACTGATTATGGACGGTGACCCTACTGAGTGTCCAGTAGTCTACAAAGAAGCATAGTAGCCAGCCTTCTTTAGCAGAGGCTGGGCATCTGCCAGGGAGGTAGATAAGCAAATGAATCCGTTTGTAAAGTTTTCTTGTAAGTCTCTCAGAGCTGCATGTTCTCATTCTGACAATATGTAGACAGCCCAAAAGGCATTGCCACCGCAGGCTGGAAGTCAGACAGGCAGTTGTATGACCCATGTGATAGTAGAGGGTTTGCATTTGGATCGTAGTAGTCTGAACTGAATCGGATATTTCAGACCCAGACCAAGAAATACAAAGTACCAAGTGGATAAAGTCAAATTGTAATGACCCACTATGAAATTGAAAGATGACCTACGAGGGGCCATCTTAAAGGTAATAGACCTGAAAGACAGCAAAGAGCTGTCAGTGGTTTTGATTGCCAAAGAAATGGCTTTATGTTTAACTGGAATGAGATCAACTCGAGCAAAGTTCAAAATCAATGAAGTTATCAATAGTTATCAATAGGAGTAATGTATCCCACAGCATGATGGTGGAGGTTAAATGGAAGCTGCAAGGGGGGACCTAAAGCAAAGCTACAGGTAAAAGAGTACCCTGTTGGTTTTAAAGCAGTGTTTTGTGGGGTCAGCTTCTTGCCAGCACAGCAGCTAATGACTGGCTACTGAAACAATGACTCGTTATTGCTCACTGACTAGAGCAAGGAGGAAGGGCTCCTCATCAGTAGCATAACTAGGGTGGGGCAGCCAGGGCAGCCAAGCCCAGCAGCTGCCCCAGGCACCAACAGGGGGCTGAAAAAAACAGCTGCCACTGCAGCTCCACAATCGTGCTAGTGGCATGGTGGCCTTCAGAAGTTGCCACTGTCCCCATGTGTTGCAGCTATTCCAGGCACTTGGCTGCCTTGTTATGCCTCTGCTCCTCATCCCTGACTTTTCACAAAGTCCTTACTCATCCCACAAACACTTCTGAATGCACTGAGTGCTTGGGAATGCACTGAACTCATAAGAATGGTTATACTGATCATTTTGGAGCTAAGACCTCCCAGTTGCATAGGGATCTGGAGGAGGTTATAGAGCTGATTCCCAGAATGTTTGTCTTGGAGGCCTTCCAAAGAGACTCAGATTCCAGACTGATGACACTTTCACGGGTCTCACATATCAAGAGTAAAAAAGGTCTTTCAAATTGACACCACTGTCAGCTGTATATTCAGCCATTGTGATGCTGGTCTTGCTCCGATTGGGACCTTCACTTCACGTCTTCCTCCGCACTATTTTTCCTTCAGCATTGAAACCATAAAATTTGGCACTCTCCTGAACCTGTCTTCTCTGTTGACAAACAAATGGACAAAAAATACAGTGCCCCCAAAAGGTGCATAATTTCCCTACTCGTATCCAGTCTCACCCTCGCTTATTCTAGTAGCTGCAAAGGAGAAGGAACCAAGACACCTGGCTCTATTTGATAAGAAGCCCTACTCTTTTGCAAGTTTGAATTCCACATTGCAAACTCCCGGACCCAGATAAGACTTCAAACTATATGACCAACTAGCTAGACATGATCTGCAGCTCTAAGGATTACTTCCTATGTTGCATATGGAAGGCAAACTAGTTTCTGAGACTGCTTGACAAGCAGCTCTCAGCACTGGATAGTGCATTGCACTTTATAGCCACGAGGAAAACATCTTCGTTTCTCAGCGTGGGTCTGTCTAGAAAAGTTTACAGTCTTCCATTTAAGGGTGTCCAGCTGTTCAGCAGCAAGACTGATGAGATTCTGTTCATGAAAATACTCTGTGCTTGCTTGAAATCTAGCTATCTTTGGGCATTTTTACACATGCAAGCACCACAGCTGATGCAAACTCCGCTGTGCCGCATGCAGTTGTACAAGTGGTAAAATGTGTGTCAGCGCTGAGAAAATGCCAGTGGCACGCTTTTGAACTAAAACACATAGAAGGTGTTTTAATTCAAAAGTGCGCTGCTGCCATTTTCTGCATGCTGATGTGCATTTTGCCACTTATACAACTGCATGCGGTGTGGCGCAGTTCACATCAGCTTGTATGAGGAGCAGACTCGATTAACTGAGTCTGCTCCAAAGCAGTGGATTTCCAAAGCATCACGAAACAAAAAGGTATCTGTATAAATGCCCTTCATGACCACTTAAACCTTGTTTCCACCAGTTCTTGTCCCACAGGCAACCTCTGCCCAATTGTTTCCTCTGATCAGCATCTGTTCCCTGTTCTTACCTGCCAGTTTGAGCCTCCAGAGAGGCAGAGGCTACATAGATACCAGCAGTTTGGAACTTCATACTTCTCTCATTGTGACAAATCTATTAAAGGAGCCTTGAGGATACACTGAAAAGAAAATTTCAATTCAATTCCTCCCTCTCTTCCTTTTTTACAACTGCCTCACCATTTTCTTCTCTGTTTAAACCATAATTATTGTAGACTTGCTGGCTTTTGATACAACTAGCAGTGGCTAGGTCATTGGGACTGCTACTCTTTCCTCTCCTGATTCCCCTACCTCTCCCTTTGCAGGAACCATTTTAACAAGGGGAAGGGGCCTCCAACAGGAATTATAGTCTTTTATTATTTGTTTCCTGGAGCAGAGGAATATGTTCCAACTCGCCTGAGAGGGAAGGGATTGTACAGCACTTATTGTCTGGTTCCAAAGAGAAGAGAATGAAGAACAATCAGTCCTGGACTTGAGAAACCTGAATCAGTATATTCAAAAATATAAGCTTAAAATAGTTGCAGTACCAATAACCACTCTATCTCTGCAACAGAAAACTGCTTGTCATCTCTTGACCTACAAGGTGCCTACTTTCACATTGCTATTCAGCCTTTTGCAGGCAGTTGTTATATTTTTTTCTTACCACACAAACTGTCTAAAAAGTTTTTATAGTCATAGCTGTTTTGGCCATCCAGGTGAAAATCACGCCTTTCCAGTCTCTGGGTGTCAGGGTAAGTTGCCAGAAATTAGTTCTGCTAATGGTTCAGTCTTCAAGGGAGTATCCTGGACAGTGTGGTGAAGGGTTCCCCCCGATGACTTTCTCACTATGAAGCGGTTTGTTTTTCAAGTTGGAGAAACATCCAAATATATCAGTAAGACTGTACTTCTCCCTCCTTGGCCACATAGTATCCTTCACTTTTGCAATATCACATGCCAGACTACACCACAGAAGCATGCAAACCTGAATACAATCAGTCCATTCCATTGAGAGATACCATCTAAAAGTGCAAGTGATGGCTCCCAATGATGTCCTGGCCTTTTTCGGCCTGCAAAAGGGTGCTTTTCCATCCTCTGCCACTAACAATCATGTTGATAGACACTTCTCATCTAGGGTGGGAAATTGTATCAACTATGGATTATAGTTGTCCCAGAGGCAACCCTCCATGTATCTTTTCTTGAACAGAGAGCCATCAGACAGCTCTGCAAAGCCTTCCTCCCCTACATCCATGTGCAAGTGATGACAGGTCGTATCACTTCCATGTTTTACATAAACAAGCGGGGAGGCATTAAGTCCTACCCTCTCAAGGAACTTCTACGACTGTGGCATTGGTATATCCACCATCAATTCACCTCTCCACAGTTTATTTGCCTGGTTTCTACCACATGAGAGAAGATCACCTTTTCCATTCTGTTTGGGGCCTTCTTGAGGATAGATCTGCTCTCAACAGAGAGGAACATAAAGTATCAGATTTTCTTTTCTAGAGCCAGACTCAGAAAACTCTGTTTTTTTTCAGTACAGTGGTGGAAGGGTATCATGCTTGCCTTCCTCTGCTCCTAATTTCTTGAGTCATCAGGAATGTGAAGTAATATCAAGCTCAGTTCATCTTGCTACCCTAAGCCTGGCCAAGACTACCTTGGTTTCTGGACATCCTGCTGTTAACCAAGTTGTACTGCATCCCTCTATCACTGCTTCCCAACTCTCAAGACAATGACAGGCCACTCACCTGTACTCTTTTTGCCTGACTGATGGGTGAGTCATAGATATAATGGGACTACTATGATCCTGTTAAGGATTGCCTTTTCCACAGCAGGAAGGTTTCTATCATACACACCTAGCACAGTTGTCACTTGTCTGCCTGATGTGGGAGACAATATCTCTGCAATTTGTCTTCCATTCCCTCTGCTTGGATTACCACTTTGCATTCTCCTATGCCTGAAGAAAGGTGACTGTGCCTGAAAACTTGCAAATAAAGAAACTTTTTTTTTTTGCAAATATCTAGTTGGTCTAATAAAAGATGGTCTACCCAGAGTTCTGATTCTTTTTGCCCGTAGACCAATACAGCTACAACCTGTATCCCTGAAACATGAAAGATATCGAAATTAGTCATTTTTTAAATGAAAACTTCATAAGCAAAATTCAACACCTTGAAACCTGAAAGCGGACACCTTTGCTCCTGCCAAATTTGCAAGCTCACAGAGCTGCCACAACACCAAAGGAATTACTTGCCCAGGAGAGCCTTCTATCAACCTATCCTCCTGTGAAATATGAAGCATCATAACCAGAAGGAAACATTATTCAACATCCTGTTTGCCATCAGACAACTTCAAGGTAAATAGACTGCTCTAACTTTTATTGCAGCCTAATTTGCATGAAATGAACTTTTCCAACCAGGAAATCACACTTTCAGCTCTCCTGTGAAATATGAATTTTAATTTCCACATAGGAGAAATTTTACAATCTCTGCATTCTCCTGTACCTGAAGAAGGGTATGCACCCAAAAGCTTGCAAATATATATATATATTTGCTTTTTTCCAAATATCTAGTTAGTGTAATAAAAGTATCAGCTCTACCCAGAGTTCTGATTTCTTTTGCTTGTAGACTAATATGGCTACGACCTGTATCCCTGGATTACCTCTTGGTACTGAGGAACTTGAATTTACCCCTTAGTTCAGTCAAGTTTTATTTAGCAAGTAGTTTGGCCTGTCTGCTAAGTTTGCATGTCAAGGGCCATCTTTTTCATTCTGTCTCCCTGAGATACCTAAAGGGGTTGGCTACAACCTTTTTGTGCGTAAAGAACCTAGCACCACAGTTACTAATATATCTGGTGTTTGAGCCAGTGGCATCCTGTTTACTTCTCCGTGAAGCGGGCCTTCTTGGAGGCTACTGTTTCAGCAAGAAACATAAGTGAAATCCATGCCCTGATGTCACTTTTACCTTACTCTTTCTCCATTTGGGTTGCTGCTGCATATTCACCTTAAGTTCCTGCTAACGATTATTTCTGAATTCCATATCTAATAATTTTCCTGGCTGGTCTTCTTTTATTAAGCCACATCCTTCTTTTACTAAGCCATATATATATATATATATATGAAGAGACATGCTTCCTCTGCTGAAGTAAAGAGCTGTAGTCTGTTACCTAGAAGCAAAACCTTTAGGAGATCTCTTGTTTGCTTTCATACTGGAGACCCAAGGACTCAGTTATTTCCTCCCCAAACCTCAAAGTGGATTTTTAGTTTTATCAAACTTTGTTATTGTGTGTGATATTCAGATGTGCTAAGGCTAAACTTTTTGTTGCTGAATCTGCTGATAGCAACTGACTTGTAGTTTTTGACCTTATGTTCATAATATATTCTGTGCTGGCTACCATGACCAGTAGCTCAAGTTCACATACTTTTTGCTACACTTGAGCAAATAAAACAGTTTTGAGGTAGAGAAAGTAGACCCACTTTCTGTGGTTTGAACTCATTCCACCAGGGCCCAGATTGCATGTATTGGTTCCATTGCAGAGGGGCAAAATATAGCTCATGGGCTATATTCAGCTCACCAACTGATCGTATATGGCCCTTTGGCTGCTGCTGGAAGCCTGAGGAGGGAGGGCTGTGCCTTGTGTTGCTCCGCTTTACAAGTATTACCTGCTACACAGTTTATTAGTTTAGTGCACCCTAATAGGGGCACACGTGTAGATGCTGAGACATTTACTGCACAGTTGCTCAACTGTGCAGTAAATGTCTGGTGTAGATGCACCCACTGTGTGCTAATGGGTTAAGTGTAAGTGATGATCACCAGAAGGGTTCTTGACTAGCAGCAAGACTTAGAGCATTTTGAAATCTTTAAAAAGTTCATGACCTGAGGGGGGTGTATTGAGAAGCCATTTTTTTCTTATAAACTAACAGTAGAAGAGAGCTATTTGTTTTAAGACAATCTTATTATGCTTGTGGTTTTTAAGCACTTAAAAAGAAACTTAAATAGCAAACTAGTCAACCTGAATAGAGTGCTTCTACTGCTGTGCTGTAGCGATTTGAATGAAACTAGAAGGAATACCTTAAGGTTTCAGGGTCAGGTTTGGGGAGGTACAAGATGAATCTGGAAGAGAGACAGCAAAGCCTCTACAGAACCACCTTGATCCAACAAAAAAAACAGACGAGTATGGTATTGAGTGAAACCGGCACAACCTTGTAAATTCAGCTGAGAACTAAAACAGTCTTTCTGCTAATGGAGGCAGGTGAGAAAATCAGTCTGTAGGCAGTATAGATTTTTAGTGTTAAGAAACATGGCTACTTGCAGCATCTTGAAACATGGGAGACTGGTTGGTAAGAGGTTAAGTAGTCATTTGATCTTTTGTTTACACATTCAGATTGCTTTGAAAGCAGGGTAAGTGTAGTAAATTTCAGAGAGGCTTACATACTGGGAGTGTTTTTACATGTGCTGTGCTGTGGCTGGAGGGAGAATACACCAGAGTCTCATGTTTCAGAATGGCAGCGGCACCCCCACTACCATTTTGAAGCACAGAGACACCAATACACAAGAAGCAGAGGATGGCTGGAGCATATGCATGCTTCAGCAAACTGGATTAATCAAGTTTGCTCCTACGCTCTGTAAATACAGTGTGTTGGAGCAGCCTCCCCACATGTCTACAGGCACCTACAGTGACTAGAATCTGACTACAGGATTTGTTCTGGGGACACGTGTTTCATGTCGCAACTGATTGGTGTTACAGGGGATCAAGAAACACTGCTAAGCATCAGTGCTTGTCAACCAAGTTTCCATGAGATACTTTTAAGGCTGCCATACGGTGCCATGCAACATGAGCATTGCTAGGTAGATGTGCAGAACTCTATACAATTCACAAGGTAAACCCAGAGCTTTTCAAATAGGAACCTGTAGATTCACAAACATCGACTGTGGTCTTTCTGAGTTCTTTGCAGCAGAAGAATTGCTCTTTTTTCCATAGTCAAAAGACGAGAGAGAGCTAAGAGCTGGGACTTTTGTTTTTGTTTTTTCTGATAGGGTGCCTCAAGTCTAAAAAGGCTGAGAACCACTGGTCTTTATGGACCTGAGAAATACACCTCTGATGATTGGATCTGCCTTTTCCAGGGACTCCCATGGTAGGAGCAAGAGCTTTGATTTAAAATAAAGCTTTGACCCACATTCTTGCTTTGCATAGATTAAAATAAATTTAAATCTTAAAATTTTTGTTTTCAATCAGAGCATGAAGCAAAAGGCTCACTTAGAGTATTCATACTATTCCTATGGATAGCATATGATACCCCTCTAACCTGTACAAAAGACTGAGTGTTACTTTATTTGTTTTACTATGCCTTTTGTACTAACAGGGAAACCATCTTATATTAGGGTATGGAGAAATGATCAAATTAATGCAAATTAACAGCAGGCTGGGAGTTATGACAGGAACAGCTAACACCCAGTAACTGAAGCAACTTATCCCTTTTTCATTAGAGGATAAGATGCCACAGTTTAGCTTTCACTTACCAGAGTAATTGCAGACACAGTATTGCCATGAGTCAGCTGTTCTTTTTAAGTCCCCACCTCTGTTGACTTGCTTCGGTGGTTTTTGCATGCGTAGTAACACATGGCTTCATTAGTTTAGTATCTGAGTCTTACACTGTGTTATGTTCAAAACACCACAGCATTTACAAAGGAACTGAGGAAAAAGGGGCTGGGATTTTTAAAAGCTGGAGTTAGGTATTGAAATTTATTTGTGTGTTTAAACCAGGGCTGTTCAAACGGTGGCTTATGGGCTGCATGCAGCCTGTCAGCAGTCAAGAGGCAGATTGTGGGCCCGAGGCTGCCTCTTGTGCTGCTGCGCAGTGGGGAAGGGCCCAGGGGTCTGTGCACCATGTGCAACTCATGTGGTGGGGGATAGAAAGGGGTGCTACATACCACAGCCTGTACATTGGAGAACATGGGGGGGGTGGGAGACATGGGGTTGACAAGCAACCCTCACAGCATGCAGTCTGCTTGATGTGCAGCTCAGGGGTTGCATGCAGGCAGCATATGTAAGTTGGACAGTCCTGCTTTAAATAACTAAAAACCTGACTTGAAGAGACTTGTTGAAGTTCACATCAGTCTCTAGTAGATCAGGGAATTCTGTGTTTATCCTGAGCACCACTGGCCTTCTGCTTTACTTGTGGCAGGTTAGGGTGATATAGTTTTTGCTCATGGTAAAGCTCCCTGTGGTCTTAGTAAGAGGTCAGACCAGAGGTTTCCAACAGTGGTCTTGCATACCTCCAGGGGTACGCACACATCTCTGGGGGGCTTTTGGGAGAAACTGTATAATGGCTGACTTAATTTTCATTATAATGAGCATTTAAAGGGTTAAAATGTAACACACACACACACTGGTAGGGATACACAGGCAGCTGGCAAATCTGGAAGGGGGTATGTAGTAAGAAAAAGTTAGGGAATCCATGGGCTAGACAAAAACTTGCTTGGGACTATTTGGACAGGGATGATCTTGCCTAGATGACCTCTAGGCCGGGGGCCCCTTCCAGCACTACTTTTCTGATTCTGTTTACCATTGAACGTGTCAGTCCATTACTTTGCATCTCGTCTATGCTACCAACTGAATTTCAGTTCAGAATGTTTCCTACTGTTAAACCCTAGCATATGTATGCTTCTGAGCCCTAAGAACATCTTTTGCCACTGTTGATGGCTTTTGTTAGTTTAAATGTTAACATAAATTATCAAATTTTTTGTAGGCCCATCTTGCTTGGGAAAGAAAGGAATCTATATAGCAGCATTTAAGTACATAACTTTCCTAAATTTGGAACAATATTAACATTCTAGTATTTTTTCCACAAATAGTATTTTTTTTTTAAATTAAAAGTATAGATATATATAACCCACCCTGTCCAAAAGGCTGAGTGAAAATAGCTCTTCCAAATACTTACAGCAGGAAAAAAAATGTTTTTCAAGTCTCCAACTATAGGGAAATGCTTAACAGCTTAATGCTTAAATAGGCATGATAGCTATTTGGTAAACTTATAGCATACATCCTTATTTACGAAGGTTGATTTTCTCTAATTCAGTTCTCAACCTTTCTAGACTCAAGGCACCTCAAAAAATCCAAGCTCTTACCTTTCGCTAGTTTCTTGTCTACAAAATAGAGCTCTTTTGCTGCAAAGAACTCAAAATGTTCTTGACAGTGTACATTTTTTTTTTTTAATCTCTGGGCTTGTGAATTTTGCTTAACCAGTTGCATACCTAATATTTTTCAGTGTCCGTAAGAGAATCTCGTAGCACTTTAGTTGAGAATCACTGTACTGAGTGTGCCTACGGTGAAAACATAACCCCATCTAAAACTATGACCTAAGGCACAATTTAAAACCTGTTTTTGTAGGGAGTGGGGTAAAAATTACACAGCTGCAAAATCCTAGCTCCCGAGTTATTTCATAATGTAAACATGTTATGAAGTGTCGTGGAAACACACACAGAGTACTTGTGGGTCAGGTCAGCAGAAGCTTTTATTTAAAAGAAACTACAGCTGTAGGGGGAGTTCCAAAGTGACATGGATTTTCCAAGCACTTGGAAGGGGTCCCCCCCCAAGAGCAAAATCAGGAGGCTTATATACTTTTTAACAGTCGCTTACAACTCACGTGATCATATAGTGAAATTAGCATGAAAAGCGGCTATAATATTACTTTATTTTTTTTTGTTGTTATCAGGATGGGAATTATGGGGGAGATAGGGTTAGTTTACAAACCTCCTTCTTGCACCTGGAAATCTACTTTGTACATACTTTTTTTTTTTTTTACCTTCAAGGCCGCAGTGAGCGAAGCATTTGCAGAAGTTACAAAAAACAAACACTTGCCCTTATCTGTTCTACTGTACCGAGCCAGCAATTCTACACAAAGCGGTTATGTCATCTTATAACTAAAATAATCAAAGTTTAAGGCATATATTTTTTCTGATTCCACAGCCGTAATTGAACTATTGTACTAGAGTATGACAAAATTACTAGCCGTTAGACTGGATATCACTTCTGCCCTTTTCACTGGGGTTGAGAACCTATGTTGAACCTGACTAGATAGAGCCTACAATGAACTAAAAGAAGTGATAAACTATTATTTACCATACAAGTTTTAGGACTAGCTGCTAGCTGACTATTACACAACTGTTCACACAAAACTTCAAACACCACCTCTGACTGGAAGCCTGAGAAATGCCAGCAACATTTAAACCTAATTTGTTATTAAAAGAAAACTACCAGTTGAGAATTCTACTAAAAAAAGTGATGAATTAACCAGGTACAAGAACAGTGTCATAAATGAATGTTATGTTGATACCTTCATCCCTTGAGGAAAGGCTGAATTCAAGCCCCAATTATTAACATTACAATAGGAGCTAGCAACGCTACTTACACCTAGGGCCTTGCAAGGGTATTGACTAAGTAAAGTACTATTCCAAAAGAGCTTACAGGCAACACTAAGTTCTTGACCGTAGCAGAACGTTCCTTCTGGATGGTAATGCATGCTTGCAGTTTAAAGAAAGTAACAGCAGACAGAAAGTCATGTACATCATTTTATTACAAAAGTTGTTAAAAAAAGTAATACAAGGCAGTATCCTACAAAATATAAGATCAGCTATTATGCTACTTTCTTTGTTTGACTTTGCTAAAAACAAACAAACAAAAAACCCAAGGAAAGAAAAAAGATATCAGGCTATCAGTCACTGAATTTCAAAAAAACCATTAAATATGCAAGAAACATTCGACATCAGGTCCTCCCTCCGCCCCAAACTGAAGCGTAGCAGCCCTCAGCTACCACTTACATTAAAAAATATAGGTCTCCCTACAGAGAATCACATTACCTATACACAATTCTGTACAGTTTTTATACTGAAGCTAACGAGCTGCACTTGAGTTCACATTCTTAGCAAAACATTGGGCTTTGAGCAGAAATCTTTACAGCAGCAGAACTATTTACTCCTCATCCTCTTCCTCCTCCTCTTCCTCATCATCATCATCTTCTTCCTCCTCCTCTTCTTCTGGCTCTGCCTTCTTCTTAGACCCTGCAGGCCTACCTGGACCCTTTTTCCCTGCATCACTCTTGCTCTTGGCACGATATGCTGCAATATCCTGAAAAAGTCAAGGCACTGAGTTTCTGGTAACAGAAGTTTTATAAATGCTAGTTTAATACCAGTTTCAAAAGATTTTGTTAGTATATTGGACAGCAAGATGCATGTAAAACACATGAGATGCAAGTGATAAGTTTGCCACTTAAGACTCCTGTGTCCTTCACCTGGGTTCAGGCATTCAGGCCATTTATTATGAGGCACTTATGGAAGTGGTCACAGATACATTTCTGTTTTAATTTGGAATTGCAGTATCCAAGAGAAAGCCACCCAAATAAGTTAAATGATTTTAGTTTTCCCCAAACAAAGCTTAAAATCTTCAGATCAATACACCACCTTCCTTGGGGCTAATGACTAGGCATTTTGACCATTCTTCAGTTTCAAACAACATCACACAGTGTTTAGGACTGCACCTGAGCCAAGTGCCGTTTTGTGTACAGCAGGGTGAATGCTGCCATTTCATTTCTAACTGCTCAACCTGTGCATTCCTGGCTGTCTTCACCGTACCTTTTCATATTTCTCCTTTAGTTTTGCTGCCTTCTGTTCATATGGCTGTTTATCTTTGGCTGACTGCTCAGACCACATTTCACCTAGTTTCTTGGCTGTGTCCCCAATAGACAGGCCAGGATGTTCCGTCTTGATCTTTGGACGATGCTCGGAACAGAAGAGGAAGAAGGCAGATCTAAGGAGAGGGAGGGGAAAAACCCCAACCAGGTTTCACATGGGTGAAAATGAAGAACACCCACTCCCTCCTCCCCCCAGGATGACAGCTTACGGTGGCCTTTTGGGGGCATTGGGGTCCTTTTTCTTTCCCTTCTTCTCGCCTTTGGGGGGAACGTAGTTCTTCATCTCTCTGTCATAGCGAGCTTTGTCTCCTTTTGCCATTTCCTCGAACTTGCCCTTCTCCTTGCCGGACATGGTCTGCGAGCGCCGGGCAGGGAGGAGGGGTCAGAGCCGCTGCAGGGCGTCTGGGCCGGCCCGCCCGTCCACGGCAGCTGCTGCCCGGGCGGCGCCTGCTCCCCTCTCCTCACTCCGCCCCGCCCCGCCCCGCCCGCCCGGCCGGGCCCGGCCCGCGCTCACCTTCCACCGCTCCGAGCACTTCCGCGAGAACTCGGCGAAGTTGACGGAGGAGTCTGGATGCTTCTTCTTGTGCTCCTCGCGGCACGTCTGCACGAAGTAGGCGTACGAAGACATCTTGCCCCGCGGCTTGTTGGGGTCGCCCTTGCCCATGGCGGCGGCGGGTACCTGCACGCGGAGCACAGCAGCGGGGTGGCGCGTCACAGGGCGGTGGCGGCCCCTCCCCCACTCGCGGTTTCCCGCCCAAACACGCCCCTGCGGCCCCTCCTCGCCCCACCCCGGCCGCTGGCCCGCGGGGCGACGGGGGCTGCGACGGGTCCCGGGTCACCCGCTCCTCCCCTCCCCCACCCGCCCGGCCGGCCCCAAGGGCTCGACCTGGGCGCCCCGAGCCGAGCGGGCCCGGCGGAACTCTTGCCTGGCGCGGCGACGACAGCGGCTGGGCTACGGCGTGTGTAACGCGTCTGCCCGCTGCTGCAGCCGAATGGTTCCCTCGCCGGGCACTGGCAGCCTCTTGTTTTCCACAGTCGCACCCGCCACAGCAGCTTGCCCTGCCCTGCCCCGCCGCGCCCCTCCCCACCGCGCCGTCCCATTGGCTGCAGTGTGCGTTCGAATCGCGCCCGATCACGCCCCCCGGCGCCTCCGCGTAGCCCATTGGCCGCCGTGACCGGTGATGTCACCCGCGGAGGTTAGGTCGCGCGCGGGGGAGGAGGGGAGGCGGGGCCGCGGGCTCGGGGACTCGTTGGAACCGGTTCGAGGGGGGGGAAGGGCGGGACTAGACGCCGAGGCAACGATTGGAGGACAGCGACCGTTTAAAAAACCGCGGGGAGTGCTGCTATTGGTTGCCGCGGCCTGCCCGTGAGCTGATTGGTCCGGGCGGGATGAAGGAGCATGGTTTAAAAATACAAAGGCGGCAGGGAGGTCTCCGAGGCGTCCAGAGGCTGGAGGCTGCGAGGGCGGCGGGAGCGGCCGGGCGGCGCGGGGACTTGCAGCCGTGTAGCAGGGGCGCGGGCCCGGGCCCGGGTCATTCAACCTTGAGGCGCGCGGCATGCTGGGAGCTGGAGGCTCTGGAGCTGCCCCCGCCTGCTGCAGGAGCGCGTGGCCTCTTCCCTTCCCCCAGCCGGCCTGCACGAAATCTATGGGCGGCCCCTCATTGCGGGGGACAGCGATGTTCCTGTGTCGCCGCTTTGCCTGGGGGGCACCTGCTGCAGGGACTCGGCAGTGGCAGGCACGTGAGAGCGGCCTGAGCGGGCAAACGTGCCCCAAGCTAGAGGAGGCCCAAGTCATGGCGGGTCAGGTTGATTAGGGAAAAGGAGATGGCTAGGGGAGCCTGGGGCAGTCAGGGCTGAGGGAGCCGGGCTTGTTTAGCCTGGAGAAAAGAAGACTGAGGGGGGTCTAATAGTTGCCTTCAACTAGCTAAAGTGAGGTTTGAAAGAGGATGGAGCTAGACTTCTCAGTGATGGCAGGTGACCGAACAAGGAGCAACGGTCTCAAGTTGCAGCAAGGGAAGTTGAGGTTAGATGTTAGGAAAAACTGTCTCAGTAGGTGGGTTGGTAAAGCACTGGAATAGGTTCCCCAGAGAGGGACTGTGATTGCCATCCTTGGAGGTTTTTAAGACCCACTAGACTCATGCTTTTCAAACTTTTTGTACCAGGACCTATTTGTAAACATTGATGGCCAGTCATGACCCAGTGCTCCTCACTCCTGACCTACTGCCTCCAGGCCCCAAGTGTGTGTGGGGGAGGGGGCAGCCCCTTGCAGGCTGGAAGACTGCAAGGGACAAGCCATAATCACCCATCTTTTTCTCTTTTAAAGAAGAATCCATTTTTCAAGTTTGTGATCCTTGCATATGTTCTTGCAACCCATGGATTGAGAAACGCTGTTAAAAGCTTTGGCTGGGATGATAGGGTTGGTCTTGCTTTGAGTAGGGTGTTAGACTAGATTACCTCCTGAGGTCCCTTGCAACCCTAATTTTTCTATGATTCGAGTCATGTGTCATGCAGGAAGATGCTGTGCAAGTGCTCCCAGGTGGATCAGTTAATATTGCTCAGTTCTGAATTCCTGCAACCATCCTATCCCAGTCCAACTCGGGGACTGCCAGATGCAGAAGAGAAATATCCAACGTCCTGTTACAAAGATATGGTTCACACAAAGAAATGTGTGTGCCTCAGTATTCATCTCTGTGTGGGACTGTAAAACCCTCTTACAGTCCAAACAAACCACATTTAGCTTTAGTGCTTTAACCACTTCCAAAGGCTGCAAATAGACATTGCATTTTTGTCCTAGGATAAAATGGCTTATCCTGGGAAAGTGATTCAGGCATCCCTGTCCTGGGATGAAGCTTAAAAAGGTTTTCAGGATAAGCGCTTGCGGTTTATCCTAGGACATCACGAAGTGTACCTGTACAGTTGACCTGGGATTGCACCATTGAATCGGTAGCAGAAGAGAGGGTATGCATTCAGCCACAACTAAAACCCTGAATAGGTTGTACACATGCCAATCCCCAGATATTTTTGTTCTGGGACAAACAGGCACAACTTGTCCAGGAACAAACAATGGCTGCTCCTAGCCAAAGAGACAAACTGGCCTAAAAATATATTCTAAATTTAAAGAAAATAAGTGTACCTAGGGGGAGTTAAATCAGCAGAACTATATTAACAAATTTCCCCTTGTGGGCAAGGCTTGGAAAAAAAACACCTGGTAATCATATCCATGGTTGCATCTGTTGAGAGTGCACAACCTGCAACCAAAGTTTACTCATAGCTTTTTAAACCTAAGAGTCTAAGTTTTGGGAATTCTGTGCTACCTTAATATGTGCTTATTATGATTTTAAATCATTACCTCAACTATTCATTTATTTTGCTGCAGGTGCTGCCTTATTTCATATACATTGTTTAAAAGTTTGTTTTACTTCGCAGCTGTCATTCATATAGCTATCCATTTTTTTATTTGTAAAACAGTTTGTTTTCAGAACCTTACTAGTTGGTAGGTTACTCTTTCATTCTTTCTGGTGAAACATTCCTACATGTCTGCTTCACAAAGTATGGTCTGTAACAGTTCTTAGAATATTAGCACACAATGATTTATCTTATCAGTGGTACAACTGATCTAAGAGTCTCACCCTGTTCCCTAGTGACACAAGGAGTTCTGTATTTCTCACATCTGTACCATTCTACTCATGACAATCTTGTAGGATCATATTTTGTGGTCTTTATTCATCATAAATCTCAAAACACTCCACTGAAGTCCATAATTAACCTTGGAAACCAGAGTATACTGATTTAACTGAAAGCAGAGTTTGGCTCATAAGGGTTGTATTTCCACAGTTTTATGTTCTGAAGAGGCATCTCTCTATATATGCAAATTTCTCAACCAGTGCTGTGACCCTGGAATGGGGTTTATGAAAAATAATTGAGGATGATCAGAATACACTGAAAATGTTATTACAGGTAAAGGAAAAAAATGTCATTCCCCTCTCTCCTTATGGACCTTTGAAGGTCAAGTATTCCCTGTCACACAAATTATATAATTTGACCATTAATGCACACCCACATATGCTTTTAATGTAAATATAAAGTTGTGAAAATGTTTCTTACTTCTGAGTAAGGAGTCACAACCCTGAGAAGGTTGAGAGTCTGCTCTATATCACAAGTATGGTTGCAGACAGAGTTCCATTATATACCTTTGCCAAACCCAGCTCTAACAAAGAACGGAAGAGAAATTAAATCAGGGGGCATGAGGTTGGAAGGTTACTGTTAAAGGATGAAAAATTGTCAAATGTTTTTAAAGTAGTTATTGATTAAAATTAGCCTCTTTGTACTTTGGAAAAAAATGTTTCCAGACCTTTTTTAACTTCAAAATAGAAAAAATACGATTAAAATTATATTTAAAGAGCTGTATCTGTGCATAGGACAGCATGAAAAAAAATGGGTAGTTTCTATTGTATATTTCTTCTAGCAAGGAAGCCATTGAAAACTGTTCAGGTCTGAATATAATGTCTGAAAGGTTTCCTACAGCAGTATTGATTCTTAAAGTAATATCAGCATTCTTGTGTGGAAGCCTCCCAGCTTCAAAACTGCAGCGTGTAAATGTTTCTCTGCCAGCATGCTGGTGCAGGGAGACATATTTTGTGTGTGTCTGACTTTGTCCAACATGTAAACTAAGCAGTTGATGTTTTCCTGTCATGCTATGCTATTATTTTTCTTTCCAACAAAACCACAAATTTAAATAAACCGAAGTTGTACATTCTGATGTATACTTCTTCCCAGGAAATCCAGTCCTTATTACTCTTCTCAAGGATGATTACAAAACTGAGAGCACTATTATGTTTTATGGGGGTTTTTTTTCTCATACTGTATTTCTGGTGTCGATCAATCCATACTCAGCTTGTAAGCAACATGTGGACTGCAGTAGTTGGCAGGAAGTGTATCCTCAAGACTCCAGGCTTACCTTTCAGTGGCACAGCATTGTCATGTAAATTGCATGGCCCCTTAGATCCATTGGTTAATTCCTAATCCCATTCTATAATGAAAGGTTGGAGGGGCTTGCTAATGTTGCTAATTTTTCTGTAAACCAAAATGAAGAAAAATTGTGGAGCAATTGGAAATGCTGGGCACAGAGGGGGACAGAGCACAAGGGAGCCAGGTCAAGCTGGGGAACTGGTTAAGGGAAATGTGAACAGTGAGAAAATGAGTGGTTATAAACATAGTAGTAAAATGTCTGCTTTTCAAATCCTCCTGTCCACATCAATTTATCTGGGCAATTCCTTTTGCCTTTGTTCTACTTCTGTACAATTGCTGTTGAACAGTGCATGATGCATTTAGTAAAGGGGGGCAAAGAACAGGAAACTAAAATTTAAGATTGCACAAGTGAATCTTCTATAAACAGAATAGCTACACATGGAAGAAGAAATCATTAGATACAGCCAAACTAATATACAAACCAACTTCAACTTGCATCAGTAAGCATTCAAATATCCTAAAATGTTATAGCTAATCTTAACTGACCTCAAACTTTTCACATACAACTATCACATTGTAACTTCTGTTAGTCAAAACCAATTTGCCATTTATTTCAGTGGGATTAGGATTTTCCCCATAGATTAGCCCACTACCTGTGGGCCTCCAGGGGATCTAAATGTAGCTATAGTTGAAGGTCAGGTTGTAACAGTGATTGATTCAAGGTATACTGTGTTTGGTTACATACTGTAACTGGATGCACAGCTGAAGAAAGTGCTAATTTAACAAGAAATGTGAACTCCAAGAGATCTGGATTTTAATGCTACCTTAACTTGGTTTCTAGTGATTGTGTTGATAAAAATGACATGTGAATAGAGTTGACTGCTCTGAACATTTTTGTGTGCAGAAGACTAAATCCCAAGCTATGGAAAGCATTTGAAGGCTTCTTTTTGTTGCTGAAACCACTTCATTAAACAGCCTCTTACAAATTCCATGACAAAAAAGAAGTGAGCATATATACCAAGTTTACTTGCATATTGCATGCACCTTTCCCCAAATAATTAGCCTTCCAAAATTGGGGAAGTTGGTTTTCTCCCCAGAATAGAAGCATGGAAATACTGTAAAATGGCTGCTGCTGCTGCTTTACATTCTCTTCCTTCTCTTCCCCAGCAGCTGCAGAGAGGGAGGGGCAGGTTGGGGTACAGTGGGAGGTAGCACTCCATTTGATTCTTGCTCTATCCAAAATTTAAAACTGTCTAGGAGCAACACTACTATTTCTATTCAGGCATGGCTGGAGTAAATTGACTTCATAGCTCATTATAACCTACATGATTTCTATTAATCACTCTTCAGTCCACAGGCGTAAATAACCCTCTCTCCTTTTTATTTTTCTTAAAGCTCCGCTAATTAAGCCATCAAGCCTTCTCCAACAATTTTTCTGGGGTTTTTTCTAATCTTGGTCTCCTCTTATTTCATAGGCCTGCAGGCCGCTCTATCTTTTAAAAATCATAGTTCTGACCATGGAGTCCAAAGCAGCAGCTACAGTTTCAGCTTTTGGCTGAGCAGTCAAGAGCTGCTGACATTTCACCTGTGAAAGGGTTAAAACTGTAGCTTTTGCTTGAGCAGAAAAAGGAAGGGCTAGTGAACTGAAGATTGGACTTCATCGCTTCTCTATTTAGCTATAACACTGGAAGAAAAGATTTGTTCATTCTGCCTTCCTAAAAATGAGGTGTGCCTTGTATTTATTTGTTTATTTATTTGGGGGTGGGGGGAGGGGTCTGTGGTCTACAACAAAATATGGTAGTTCTGGTCAATTCCATAACAGCTTCTATATCAGTTATATGTTTGAGGTTAACCAGAGCTACTTTAGCAATTGACTTACTAAATTTACTGGGTCTTTGAGATCACAATTATTTCCCTTTCCTGTATTTGAATCTGATAAAAGTAGTTACAAGAATAGTGCTGCTCAAAAATTGTCCAAATGGTAAAGGAAAGGTAGAAAATAATTTGTGAAGACTCATTCTTTGATTGGTTCTATACAATGATTCACTTTATAACATAAAAACAAAACAATTTTTCTACTAAAATTTTGTGGCTATTGCATAGGCTAGGAAAAGTCTGCATAACTAATTTAAGCAGCTCTTACTGTTGCAAATGCAATTTGCTGTCTTTTCAGAGGCACATTTGTCACACTAGTCTGAAAGTTCAAGTGAGTTGTTTTGACTTCATGCTGTATACCAAATATCTCAAAGACAACGTACATTAGAACTGCTAAGGACAGCTGCAGAGCACAGTGAAACTGAAGTGGTCATATGATAGGAAATAAATACAACAAATCTATCTTGGTACTAAGGCAGATAATATTAGGAACACCAGCTGCTCTTTGGTCACAATAATTATTTCACTCATATTTACAAGTTTGTAACTGAACTTTTTCCACATTCCATTCAACAATACAAAATTACTTTTGTCATTTGCAGTTTTCTAAGTTTTCTGTCTGGGGCCTGATTCAGGGCCCTTTCAAAATAGTAGCGTCAAATCCTTATACAGAACTTTTCATCAGTGTATGGCAAAACACTTTCAGGGTATGTTTTGGTCCTGTCTTCAAAATGTCATCAGTAAGTATAAGAACTGGAAACTTTTTTTTTTTAAATGAAAGCTGAGACTCCCCAGTCTTAGGAGGTGGGCCTTTAAGAAAATAAAATGTTGCGAGATGTGCTGTCTAATGAAAAGGTAGGATTTTATATCAAGTAGGGCATAAATATAATATTTTGAATAAAGGATAAAGCTTAGGCACTGTGCCAGTTTATAAAAAAAGATATGATCCCTGCTGTGCTTCAGAAGATTCACTGTTCTGCCTTAGTAAAAGTGTGCAGTCTTGTCGTCCCATTCTTCCATTATTCTATTTAAATGGAAGTTAGATGATTATTTAAAAGACTGTTTTTTTATGTTACTTGTATCATATAATATTAAAATTGAACTGATTTAAAAAATGTAAATTGATTCTTGAATATTATCATCAGGGAAACGGGGTCCCTTACTGAATAGGGGAGGCAACCTTGTGACAGAGGATGCAGAAAAGGCTGAAATGCTCAATACCTTTTTTGCCTCTGTCTTTACTGGCAAGGTTAGCTCCCAGACTACTACAGCGGGAAGCACAGTTTGGGGAGGAGGTGAACAGCCCTCAGCAGTGAAAGAACAGGTTAGGGACTACTTAGAAAAGCTGTCTATGGGGCCAGGTAGGGTGCCACCCAAGGGTGCTGAGGGAGATAGGTGATGTGATTGCAGAGCCATTGGCCATCATCTTTGAAAACTCAGGACAATCAGGAGAGGTCCTACCTAGGTGATTAGAAAAGTGAAAATAGTGCCCATACTTAAGAAGGAAAAAAGAGGATACAGAACTACAGACCAGTCAGCCTCACCCCAGTCTCTGGAAAAATCAAGGAGCAGATCCTCAAGGAATCCATTTCTAGAGGAGAAAAAGTGATTAGGAATGGTCAGCATGGATTCACCAGGGACAAGTCATGCCTGACCAGTCTGATTGCTGTCTGTGAGGAAATAACTCTGGATGTGGGGAAACTGGTGGATGTGGTGTACCTTGATTTTAGCAAGGCATTTGATATGGTCTCCCACAACATTCTTGCAGGCAAGATAAGGAAGTACTGGCTGGATGAATGGACTGTAAGGTGGATAGAAAAGTGGCTGGAGCATTGGGCTCAAAGACTAGTTATCAACGACTCAAATGTCTATAGTTGGTAGCTGGTATCAAGTGGAGTGCTCCAGGGGTTAGTCCTGGAGCAAGTTTTGTTCAATGTCTTCATCAATGACCTGAAAGATGGCACAGAGTGCACCCTCAGCAAGTTTGCAGATCACACCAAGCTGAGGGGAGTAGTAGATATGCTGGAGGGTAGGGATAGGATTCAGAGTGACCTAAACAAATGGGAGCATTGAGCTAAAAGAAATCTCATGAGGTTCAACGAGGACAAGTGCAAAGTCCTGCACTGAGGTTGGAACAATCCCATGTACCAGTACAGGCGGGGGGCTGATTGGCTAAACAGCAGCTCTGCAGAAAAGGACCTGGGGGTTACAGTGGGCAATAAGCTGAATATAAGCCAACAGTGTGCCCCTGTTGCCAAAAAGTCTAACAGCACATTGGGTTGCATTGGTAGGTATGTTGCCAGTAGGTCAAGAGAAGTGATTATTCCCCTTGATTCAGCACTGGTAAGGCCACATTTGGAGTACTGTGTTCAGTTTTGGGCCCTCCACTGCAGAGGATATTGACAAATTGGAGGGAGTCCAGTGGAGGGCAACAAAAATAGTGAGGCTGAGGGACATGACTTATGGGCATAGGTGATGCGTAGGGGAATATGGGGGGGCACATGCACCCCCTAAGATTGGCCGCTGCTGCCAGGGTATGTGGCCGGTTGCCGCTTGCCACCCCCAACCCTCGCTGCCAACACTGCCGCGGCCACCTGTGGGCAGTCCCCGCTCAGCCTGCCCTCGCTGCTAATGTCACTGCGGCCACCTGCAGGTGGTCCCCGCTTGCCACCACCACGCCCCCGCTGCATGCGGGCAGTTGCCGTGTTCCCCCCCCAGCCTCAGCAGACACGAGTCATTCATGCTTATGGGGAAAGTCTGAGGGAATTGGGCTTATTTAGTCTAGAGAAGAGGAGACAGAGAGGATTTAATAGCAGCTTTCAGCTACCTGAAGAGGGGTTCAAAGGAGGATGGAGCTAAACTGTTCTTAGTGGTGGCAAATGACAGAACAAGGAGCAATGGTCTCAAGTTGCAGCAAGGGAAGTTTAGGTTAGATATTGGGAAGAATGTTCTCACTAGGAGGGTAGTCAAGCACTACATAGGAAGTTATGTCAGGTGTGATTTTTTAAAAATCTTTTAAGTACCCAATCTTTTAAGTACCCAAAGTAGTAGTAGTAATTGAAGTAGTATTAGTATTATTGCTTCTACATTACATGGCCTTAAGTTATACATAACAAAATGGAACAGAACGTTAACAAAACCAAAAAAGGTAGACAAATGAACCACTGAAATAGTGACTGAGTCCTATATGGAAATGTCAATGGATGTTCATCCACAACTTGGCTTATTTCAAAATCTATCAGAACCAAGGTTTTTTTTAGAGGGAGCAACTAGCAAAACTTGTATGACCCAGATGCAAAGTTGAACACACAGTCATGTGTTTGTGCACATGGTGTTACATTTGAAAATAGATCCCTATATTGTGTTTAATGAAGGAAAATAATTTGCCATCCCCTAGTGGTGTACATTCAGGTAATTTTCAAACAATCAAGGACAAAAGAGTCTTTTGCTTGCATTTGACACTGAATTATTCTATATCAATAGTTATAACAATTTTTTAAAATTCTTTGCATAAAAAATGAAGCCTCTTACTAGAGAGACCTTGGAGCATTTTGTGACTAAATGTAACAGCTCTTTCAAGAACTGGATTGGTACAAACTGATGGATATGTATACAAATCTTCCAAGACTTTACAGCACATAGGTTTATCAGTCTTAATCCTATAACACCTAGATTATGCTTAAAATGCAATGTTTATTTTTGGAACTTGTTTACAGCATTAAATCTTTTATTAAAACCACATAACACTGTTAGACAGTGATCCCTAGCTGGACTAGATGATCTCTTGAGGTTCCTTCCAACCTTACTTCTCTATGATAATGATAATGGAGGACTAACAAAGAAAATGGTGGCAGATTCAATTGGATCATTCAGATAATTCCATTTTATACCATTCTAAATTCCGTTTTATACCACTTTGGCTACAGTGGTAATGGGTGGGATTTTTATGTTTTAAAAGAATTGGTAAATCATAGAGCAATAAATTATACCCGTCTAGGCATCTATATACCAGCATAACAATGTCTACACTAGGAGGTTGATAAACAGATTGATTTAAATCAAGGCAATTACATATCCAGGTGTAGAGCCTGTATTTAAATAATTAATTTTAATCAACTTTCTCATTAGTGCTTTTTGGTTAAAAAAGAGTGCATTCGCATTGGTTAATGTAAACATTAAACAATGATTTATAACTACATGGAGCCTCTACGCTTGCCTTGGTACATTTTTTTTTTTTGCTACCTAAAAGAGAACATTATAATTCTATATCTGGATTTAAGCAATCACGTAGCTTAATATTCTTATTAAGGTTCATTTTTATTAATTTTATGTTTTAGCATGTTAAAATGATGAATGATAAATCACCCATTTAGTAGATAACTATCTTTTTAACTTATGATTTGTGTCAAGAAGCTGCATTAAAATCAGTGTGCAGGAACACTCAGGTTTAGGGAGTGATCCTAATGTAGTAGTACATGATGGTATTTCCTAGAACCACAAGTTAGATCCTGATGTCTGCAATAATTTTACCAGTCTTGTGTACCCATTAGCACAGTCCCTAGGGCCCCTACAAGATCAAGGCTTTAAAGCAATGCATGACCTAATAACGCTTGACTTCAAACGTTATTTTTTTTATACTGATTGTTTCTTTATATAGGTAAGTATATGAGCCTGTAATTCAATGTCTTTGTCAGAGGCTTACAGAAGGTTAATCTTAGCTGACCTTTTGGATTGTGATGGGTAGGGATCCTGCTTTTCTCTGATTTTAAAAAAAATCCCTAATTTTCGGATTTAAAAAGTCACTTATATATACATGTGTATATATATGTGTGTGTGTGTGGTGTTTCATTTTAATCACGAGAAAATGTGAATTTGGGAATACTTTTTTTAATCTGAAAATTGGGGATTTTTTTTAAATCAGAGAAAACCAGGATCCCTGGTGATAGGGCATAAGACAGTCATAAGGTACATCGGGCCCAGAATGATTAGAGCTTTATCCATCAAACTAGTACCATGAGTTGTACCCAGAAAGCTCTTGGGAACCAGTGTAGATTCTGGAGCCCTGGGGTTATATCTAGGGACCTACTTAAGTTGCAGTGAGAGGAAGGGTTTTTCACAACCTGTTTGCAGCATACAGAGCTGATTTTGTGGGCATTGTGTGGTGGCCCCGCCCCTTGGTGCTGATTGGCAGAGAGGCCCCGGGGTGGGGAGGAGGAACAAGAGGGCAGCCACCATCCTATCCTGCCACCATACCAGCTGGCACTTTCCCCTTCAGGCAGCAGGAACCAATGGCTCCCAGAGGGAGCCAGCATTTTATTTTTATTAAGATTTTTTTAATGTTGATTTTGTAGATTATCCCAGATTTCATTGTTTCTGCAAACTCCACAAAACCACAGATTAAGTAGGTCCCTAGTTATATCCCTTCTGTGCAACTGGCATCTATATCTTTATGCCTAATATAAATTCACTTACTAAGGGAACTGGGCACAGCATCATTTTGGTATGGCCATGCCATTTAGGCAGTCAGATCCAAGTGTAGAATTTACATATCTTTTAGGATACCTGTGTTCCTATACAAGGGATGAGAAGAGTTTAGATAACTGCAACTCACAACAGCTGGTATGCCAAGCAGGGAGGACACCTAAGGTAGCCATTAGGAAATGTGGAACAGGGGGACATCTCTGGAATCAATCTTCTCCTGCAAAGTGCCTTCATGCACTTATCAACTGATTTCTTCCTTTGGATGCAGGTAACTGGCTTACTTTTTCATCACTCTTACACAGCTGGCAATGATGACAATCCACCCTTTGTATTATACCTAGTGGTTTAAGCATGCACCCAGGAAGTGGTAGACCTAGTTATACTGCTTTACAGCCTGAGGAGTTTCAAATCTACTGGTATCTTTCTCACCTCCAGGAGAGTGCTCTAATCTTCTGCCCCTGCTGCTAAAGCAGGACTGTTGCATAAAAAGGAATGCAACATCATACGGCCATGAAAAGATAGCACATGACTCTGTCATCCAGTGTTGAATACACTATCTTGGAAGCCAAGAATGCAGGATTCATAGGGCCCAAGAGAGTAAGAAAGAAGGAATGTGACTCGGCACAGACAGATGAAATGTTTAACCAGGGTAAAGGGTTACCTGCCTATAAAAAGCAGCAGCCGCTAAACTGGGGGAATCCCTGAACTACTGAACAAATCAGAGCTAAAACTATCAGTGTAAAGACAGCCTGGGTTAACTTTTGCTGCTGCATCCATTCTAAGTTGGCTAAAGGTAAGGCTATCTCTTGCTCCTATGCTATCTAATAGCAATGTGTAGTAGTGATTGATTGCTGTGTTCTAATCATTTGTCTATGCAAAAGATAGGCGGCGCCACCATCAGCTATGGTTTTGAATGAAAGCGATTGTGACTTAGAAATGCAAAACTCTAGAACTCTTGGTTCAGAGGTGATACCTTTTATTAGACCAACTAAGAAATCATTAAAAAAATCTCTTTTTCTGCAAGCTTTCTGGCACACACGCCCTTCCTCAGGCTCAGGAAAAATAAAAGATGATAAAAAGTCCCCATAGGTAGAAAATAAACTTCATTTTTGCACAGAGGAAGCTGAAGGTGCAAGTCTGTTCCTCTGGGACCATGAAAGTGTCTTCTGCTTTGTGCTGAACTTAATGCTTTTGGTGTGATTTATGGGTAAGTGTACTCAGAGTAGGCCTCTTGAAATGAACCCTTGAGTCTCAAGTGGATTGAAATGTGTGATAGGCGTTGGTGATATTGGCTCAGCCTCTGTACATCCTTTGTATTGGTACATCTCTGGGCATGTGAAGTAACAAAACCGTAGGCACCTGCCTACCAAGCAAAAGCTTGAGACTGTGGACCATCACAGTCTCAAACAACAGTTAAGCAGGTGGATTGCACTTTTGGATTTACATGCCTCAGTTTTTGTTTGAATCTGACCCTCTGAATCACAACACAGATGCAAGTTTGATGTGGGATTGTACCCATACTCTGTAAGACTGGGTTATAAAATCAGGTTAAGAAGTAGAAATTGAAACCGTTGTAACCCCTGAGTGCGCAATGCACTGAGCCCGTATCTCCTTAAATTATTGGGTTTTGTCACACTCCCTATTTTGATTCTATAACTTCGAATAGGCCATAATTCATACATTGAAATGTTTTCAATTAAATTAAACCATTTTCTTTGGCCTATGGCCTTTCCCGCTGTCTTAACTTGAAAGGAATAGCTGACCAAAAGGGGCAGGGAGGTTGGAGTATTTTGTTTGTCAAATAAGTTATTTGACAAACAAAACACTCCAACGCCAGTGCAAATGTGCTTTGCAGGTGTCATAAGATCAATGCCCTTTTGTTGGAGGGGGGAGCTCTGCCTTGCAACTCTCCAAGAAGCAGCCTTATTTGGTCTCCCTGTCTTGAGAGGACCCCTAGAAGCCAGCCCCTAGCAGGGGAGAGCCTCTGACTTGGAGACCCTGGATCTTCTCAGTCTCCCGCTTCCTCAGTGATCAATAGCACCCACACCTCCAACAGCTCCTTCCTTTTCATCAGCTCCCATGAAGGGGGGGGGGGGTGGAAGTGGGAGTGCTCTTTTAAAGAGGAGGGGTAGCAGAATGATGTGTCCCAACAGCACAGCAATCTCTGCTCTGAAACAGCCAGTCTCTATTGTGCCACACCAGTTCCCCCTGTTCTTCCTTTGACTCTGTTCCATCCTCCCTGAGACTCTTCTTTTTCTCACTAATCTGTCTTCCCTGGGACTTTCTCCATCGAGCTTTATCAGAGCCTCACGCTTTCTCCTGAGGCCCAGTCAGCCACACTTCAATAGAAGTTACAGAACTGGTTACCTGGGCACACCACTCAGCCAGTACAATGAAAAATAAAGTCACGAGGAACCAATCAGGGAGCAGTCTCTGGGCCCTGCTGCCAGGTCTAGACTGCTATCTCCCCACTGGGGTGAAAAGGACATATAGGTGGGTTGCTTATGAGGTTATTTACAAGATTTCTTTATAACAAAGCCTTCTCACAATGACCCCCTCCCCCCCAGATATTCCCAGTATGAACTACAGGCTAGAACTCAGCCCACTTAGCCTTTTCCCTCACAGCAAGCACATGAAAAAAAATGGTCGGTCAGATTTACTCATCGTGTGTGTGTGTGTGTGGAAGTATGGCGGGGGGAACTGTCTGGGGCAGGAGCTCCCCGCAGCGGGGCGGTGGGAGCGAGCCCAGTTACTCCAACTGACGCTGTCCTCTGCCAGGGGAAACGCTGAAAAAAGACCCAGGGCGAAAGGCCGTCACGGAGCGCCAGGCTGCCAGCTTCTCGGGCAGACAGCAGCTCGCCAGTGCTCAGTCAGACTAGCCCAGCACTCCCGCCTTTTCCCCAGGCCCGGCCTACCGGCCCAGGTGAGGCCGCTGGGGCAGCGCTGCAGCGGGAGGAGGGAGGGAAGGGAAGGGAAGGGCCCGGGCGCTCTCTGGGGGGAACTGCCGCAGGTCCGCGGCCTCCGAACGGCCACATTTCAAATCCTAACGGCTGCTCCGAGCCTTTGTACGACAAACACCGCAACACAGAACTCCCCGCACATGCGCGTTGCGAACGGGACCAGAAGCCCGCGTCCCCTCTCCCTTCTGCAGCGAGCAGGGGGTGGGGGTGGGGAGGCAAGCGCAACCTCCAAAATAACCCCACCCCTCCCCGTCTTGTTCCTTGCCGCGCTCCGCAAAATGGCGGCGGAGCGCGCGTGGGGCACGCCGGGAGCGGTAGTTTCCCAGGCCTCCCCGCGGGCGGAGCGGGCGCCGCGGCGCCAACTACAGGTCCCGGTAGGCGGCGGGTTGCGCATGCGCGCTAGGGCGGGTGGGTTGCTGTTGTTACAGAGGAAACAGCTGAAAAGTCCGCACATGACAGAGGGGCGCGGGGCGTGCGCGACGCCGCGGGGCTGAACTGAGGGGCAGGACGCAGCCGCTGGCGGCGCGGTCATGAACGGCTTCGCGCCTGAGGACGCGGCTCCGCGCGGGGGGGACCCCGCAGCCGCCGCCGCCGCTGCTGCTGCTGCTGCCGCCGCCGCCGCCGCCGCCGGGGCCAGCGCGGGCTCCGCTGTGGAGGTGCCGCCGCCACCGCCTCCAGTGCCGCCGCCGCCGCCGCCTCTCGGGGCCGCAGCCGGGGCCGGGGCCGTCGCGGGCGCTAACGCCGCCGCGGTTGCCGCTGCTGCTGCCGCCGCCGCCGCTGCGGGCCCGGCGGGCGCGGCGGGGCCCGGAGCCGGGCAGCTGTGCTGCCTGCGCGAGGAGGGCGAGCGCTGCGGCCGGGCCGCCGGCAACGCCAGCTTCAGCAAGCGCATCCAGAAGAGCATCTCGCAGAAGAAGGTGAAGATCGAGCTGGACAAGAGCGTGAGTGCCCGCGGGCCCGGGGTCGGGGGGGGAGGCGGCGGCGGGGGGGCTGCGGCGCAGGCACCGCCACTGCCCCCGGCCCGGGCGCCGCGTCCTTGCCCTTGGCGCGCCCGCCTGCCGCAGGGGAGCTGCTTGCCCTGTCCCCGCGGGGGCCGCCCGGCCGCCATGGGGTAGAGCCGCGCCGGCCCCAGACAAAGCCCCGCGGTGGGGAGCGCGGGGAGCCCCCTCCCGAGCGGCACAAAGGGGGCTGTTGCTGTGACTGCTGCTGCTGCGGGGGGTGCCGGGAGGTTTCAGCTGCGGAAACTTCGCGTTGGAAGAGCCCGGGGGGGAGGAGGGGGGAGGCTGCGGTCCCGGAGTCGCTGAAAGTGAAACTGCAGCCGATCCGCGCCGCTGCGGGCCTGAGCGCGGCTTGTTAAACCCCCCGGGCCCGGCGGAGAGTGCCTGCTTCGCCGGCAGGGGCTCGGGGAGGGCGGCGAGGACCAGGGGGAGACATCGGCGGCTTTTAAAAAGATGACGACGGAGAAGTCATTTTCCTGCTGATGGCGGGAGGGGGCTGGGCTCGGCTGCTCCCTGGAGTCGGCTCGTTGCTGCAGCGCGGAGGGGGAAAGGAGGGGGGGGGGGGGGTCTGGCCGGGACCAGCAGATCTCCTCCGCCCCGAGTTCAGGCCACGAGACATGGCGATGGCTCTGCCGCTGCTGTGTGTGACCGCACGTGTCCAAACCCTGGCAAAATAATCGTGGAAAACATGGCTTTTTCTCATTTTATTTTAGGCAAGGCATCTTTATATTTGTGACTTTCACAAAAACTTAATTCAGAGCGTGAGAAACAGAAGAAAGAGAAAAGGCAGTGATGATGATGGTGACTCGCCAGTGCAAGACATTGACACTCCAGAGGTACCTGCCTAGTTATTTATGTGGTTGCCATGTAAAACTGATTCTTAATTGTCATGCTTTAGTCACAAAAATATAACATTTCTTATGGCTATGCTTCTGTATTCATTGTGTATGTTAGAATGATATATTCTAAGATGCTTACATAAGGAATATTTGTTTTCTCCATTTTATTCATCATACTTCTCCTGGAAATAAAGCCTAACCTAAATCGTAAATCAGTTTTGATTCTGAAATATTTTACCTTTCTCCCCAGATCCCTAGTATTGGAGTTACGTGCTTAGCCACATAGTAGCAGAACCATTTTTCAGCAGGAGTCAGGCAGTTACTGAACCATGAGCCCAGCATTTATACTTTCGGTGTATAAAATGTTTTATCACCTTTTAACTGTCCCTTGGCTTTTCCCCCGTCCTGCCAGGATGGCTACAGAACAGTCAGAAGTTGCTCCATTCTGTTAAAAAAACACTTAGAATAGATATGTGTCATACATAAAAGCATAGTAGAGTTAAATCTTAAATGTAAAAGTATGTACTGTAGTGCCACTATTACATTCCAGTTTTTGGGGAAGTGGTTGCTTTGATCTGGCACATCCCATATACAAAAGTGGTGTTTAAAACGTATATGCACCTTTTTGTTTCCCATTTCAGATGGTATGAAATACCCTTTTTTTTTTTTTTTATATGCCCTGGATAAGTGCACTAAGCTGGAGGGTAGGTTGCCTGTTCGAGGTATCAAAGATCTCAAATAGCATTTTTAAGATTTGGCTGCAGAACTTGTTCCTTCAAGTTCCCCGGTAATGCATTTGTCCATAAGGCCTTTTCACTGCCAGCACTCTGCTAAAGAATTCTGGGTTGACAGGAAGGAAAACACTTTTTTTTTTTAAGCCTCTGGTGAAGATGTCTGAGGTCCTGGAATATTCTGAGTCCTGTAAGGTCTTATCTCAGTTCCTAGAGACTGTTTTTTGTAGTCTTCCCCACAATTATCTTTGCAGTTACCCTCTTGAATCCCAGGGCTGCAATTTTGGCACCGTGCGGACCACAGTTCCTGAACAAGCCAGTTCTCTTTTTCAAGTTTTATGGGATCAGCAGTTCTTGCCACAGCTGATATCTGCTGCCGACTCTTGTGAAGGACAAAAAAAATAATAGTGACAAATGTACTGCTTAACGCATCCGCTCCTGCAAAGGAGGCTTAGTTCAGACCCACATTCTAAAAGCTACAGTTGTCAGTTTAGACGGTGCCAGAAAACCCAAAGGTGTTTTTATTCCTCTCTCCTTGCCACCCCCCACCCCCAATCTGGGCACTGCACCAGAGAGACTCATGACTTCACTGATGGAAAAGAAATGAGTGCCCAATGCAATCTCTACCGTTTCCAGGAAGAAAAAGTTCTGTGCCAGTGATCTACTAATTTCACCTCCAAGTCTGTTTCAGAGGGCAGTTCAGAATGTTATTTTGGGCGGAATACTAAAGGCTGCTTGGAACAGAAGGACAGTACATACTGCATGTCTTCTGCCTTCATTTCAGTTGCCATATTTAATGATGATTTAATGCCATTGTTTCTTTTTTCCTAGGTTGACTTATATCAGTTGCAAGTAAACACGCTTCGAAGGTACAAAAGACACTTCAAGTTACAGACTAGACCAGGACTCAACAAAGCACAGCTTGTTGAAGTAAGTATGAACATCTGTTCTGTAGCAGGCAATGCAACTTGCTATAATATGTGAATCTCTGGAAAAGGTGAACCATAGGACAAGTAATACATCCTTACCTTTGTAGAGAATATCCGTACAGATTAACATAACAGCCTCTGTAACTGACAGATGTAAGCTTACAAAATTCAGTCAACTACTGAATTATAATTGGATTAGATCCTGTTCTAAAAGCTTTTTCTCTAACATAAAGATAACAAGTGGACTGGATTTTTTTGACAACAAAAAGAAAGCGTTCATTTAGTTTCTTGCTGACCTGGTTTTTCTGTCCCCAGCCCCACAGCCAACAGAGCTGGGGTTATCAAAATAAATCGTAAGTAAAAGTTCAGTTTAGAGGAATTGATTTTTAGAACTAGGTACTTTTAAAAGAAACCTGGAATCAGGTGCAGAATTGGAACTGTGGCATTGAGAAGCATCCTATATGTTTCTGAATACTTGGCCTCACTTGTGCTATAAAGCCTATAGATTTCAGTAGGAATGACAGTGGAATGAGGTTCACTTATTCTGCCCTAAAGTTTTTACTGTGTTTTTAATGAAGGGATCATGGTAACGTAATGTGAAACTTGCATATCCTATTTCATGTTTCCACTTACAAGCCTAGAATACAAGCTTACAAAATAAAACAGAGAAATTTCTGTGAGAATAACAAGCCTGTCTGACTTGGTAAAAAGATCAATGTTCCATATTTAAAATATTGCAAAACACTTTTTGCTTTTCAGTTTTGTTCACTTGACTTGTTCTTTTAATGTCTTCAGTTTTGCACTCCTGGCATGCAGTCCTAGAATGCTCATTTAAATACCTCTTCTGACAACTTCTGCTTCCCTATTAAAAACTTAGATGCATGTTTAGTTCTTAGGCTACTTCAGTGCTGTATTATAACATTTATGTGCAGGCATTTTGTAGATCTCCTAAGTACAAGTTTCAAGACCGCTGTAAAATTATAGAATACTTTCAATGTTTTTGCAGCTAAGTATGAGTTTAAACTCGGTACTTTCCTGTTCACCTGTGACTTAAAAAAGAGTAGGGTGCTCATTTAAATTGGTGTAACTAAAACTGGAATGAAGGCACAAGTGGCTTGTTTTTACAAATTAAAATAAGTTAGGTTCTTGGGGATGAAGTCGAGTCTTAAAGAACATGTTCAATGAGTCCTCAGGTTCTGTAATGCAGAATAGCCCCTTTACTAGCCAACTCTGGCTTTCATCTTAAAGCAAACTGTGAAATTTAATGTTTTTAGACAGATATGAGAATTTCCTGCTTCTACATGCAGCTATATCTTAACTCGTTCACTTGATTACAAAAATAATCTTATTTTCTCATTCTTTTGGAACCTTCTGTAAACTTCCTGTGTCTATGTGGGTATTTTACACACCATCAGGGGAAAGAGTAAAATTGTAAAACCAAGAAATTAGCAACTAGAAACAGGGAAAGTACCTGAGACTACTCTGTTTCTTGAAACTGGCAGCCTAAAGTAATACCAAGTAAAATTCTCAATACTCTGAAGTGACTAGAGAGGCTTTTTTTTGTGGGGGGGGGGGGAAATTAAATGGTATCTCTTGTAAAAGGTTGTAACAGACATTGAAATTCCACTATTGTAACAGTTCCATTGCATAGAGGAAGAAATAGAAGGGCCTCTTCTACCCAACCACCTTCTTGGGGCTCCATTTTTACTAACACAGTTCTTGTCCTTTTTTCTATTCTGTGCTTTTAGCACTGAACCTGTTCACAGATATCTTTTGGGGATTTTTATCCCTCTTTCTTCCCTGTTGTGTGTCGTGTCCATCTGCCGCCCGCCCGCCCCCCCCCCCCCCCCCCGGCCCTGTCCTTTTTTATTTTCTTTTTTTCTTTCACACTGGGACATTCTTTTCCTGTAGCTCAGGAAACGGTGGCTTTTGCTGGATCAGACCTTGGCTGCCCTACTAGAATATACTTCTCAATAATGCAGTGATTCACAGCCTACTTATTTTGCCTCTGTCCAGCAGCCTGAGTCATATGTCTTTACCAGTTCTATTTTTCACCTGCCTGATGAAAGCTTTTTCTTTTTCTTTTCTTTTCATTTAAAGGAATATGTCAACTCCGTTAGTTAATTTTTAACCTTAGTTTCTGCATGTGGAAATTGTGAGTGTATTGACTTATATGATCAAATGGCTATTTAACTTCCTTGAACTTTTTCTTTGTAGATAATTGGTTGCCATTTTAGGACTATTCCAGTGAATGAAAAGGACACCTTAACATATTTCATCTACTCAGTGAAGAATGACAAGAACAAACCAGATCTAAAGATGGATAGTAGTGTTCACTAGGATAGAGAAAATTGGGACTAAGACTCAAGTTACAAATCAAAAGACTGTTTTTGACATACAGAAGCCTTCTTTGTAAATTTTTTTCAGAGAATTGTCTCTGACTTTTATTTTTCATGGTCTTGCTGACTCATTTGAAAACAGCCTCCTCTAAAATGCAATTTCCTTGGCAAAAATATTTTAAATAAATATTATTGATATTGTTGCTGAAGTGGGTGTGTTTGGAATTTATTTAGTGAGTTGCTGTGTCTGCATAGTTTGAGATTAGTCAATATATATTTATTACTATTAAATGTTCATTGTGTTCTTCAGTTATAGAACTATACTAAATGTTTGAAATATGTTTAGAAAGAATCACAGTGCAATATTGCTGCAGCATTTAGAAAAGTGTTTTAAGATAAAAGGCCATAATAGAATTGCGCTGGACATCGTGAAAAAGTTCTACTTGTACTTAATAATAAGCATAACTGTCTGAATAACTCCTAGTCTACTAAAACTGACATGCTGGGGTTTTTTTAGATTTATCTCTTCATTATCTTATCTTTTGGGATATCAACTGCCAATATTTAAGGTCTTCCTGCCAGTGTAGAAGAGAGGTTATTGTTAGGACTGTTGGTTATTCAGTGTTATAATACCCGCAGTTCTAAGTATAGATCTGTTCTTCGAAAAGAGGTTCTGAATGCTGCTACTCCATTTATCTCTGTCTATCTATAATATAAAAATATGCTGTGTTGTAGATCTTACATTGAAGAATGGAGAATTGAGTTTTTGCTGTGCAGTCTGTAGTATGTTAATTCATTTCATTTCTTGTTCCATTGAAGCCTGCAATAACTAAAACTATAAACACAAGAAGGTAACAAATCTTCAGGTACATCACTGCAATCTGCACACTGTATATTTTTTCTTTAGTTGTCTAAAGCAGCGGGGCCAACCCTTTTGCCATGCATGCCACAAATTAGCCCCGCATCCTCCACAAGAGTTACTCCAATCGTCTTCCCCTGTTCAATCTGCTACTCTGCTTTCTGCTCTCAACCCTGTGTCCCCTGCCGAATCTTCTGCTATGCCCCCTGGCAGAGCTGTTTGTCGTCACATGCCACTTGTAACACTCATGCCGCAGGTTCTACAACATTTGTTACCAGTGATATTAAACATTCTGTAGTTCCACTTAAGACGGAAACATTAGGATCTAGTTGAAGTGCTTTTCCCTCTGTGATGCCTACTGACTCCTGTGTGTATGAGGAAGGAGCAAAGAGGTACTAGTATCTATGTCAGGATACATCTGTGTCCCCCTAGATTTGCTTGATAGACATATTGGATATCACTTCCTAACCAATTCTCAGCCACTTCCTCTGCAAGAAAAAAGACCATTTTTGTATTTAAAACACACACATTTTCTTGGTACTACACATAGGTGTTTTAGCAAGCTCTTGCTGGAATCAAAAAAATTGTTCTTTCTGCTCAACATCAGGTTAATTAGATGTTTGATTTAAGGTTCTGTTTTGTTCTTCCTCCTTCCCCGCCTCCCCTTCACCTGTTATGCTTTGTTCACAACTTAGTCGTCATCACTTAGTGCAAAACAATATCTTTCACTGCAGTTATTAAATAATGGAATTTCTTTACTTTTTCAGTGTCCCATCTATTTCCACATTAAAGTTCTGCGGTGCTGGCTTCAGTTCAAGCTGAACAGTGCTATTTAGCTGAAGTCAGTGTTTGTACATTTCAAGCATCTCTTCACTAAACATGTTTGTGCATGCATTTATTGTAATATGAAGTGCTTAAAGATTGCAAGCTAATTGCATTTCAAGGGTCATAAATTGGATACATCATCCAACTGAGAGAGAACTGGTCTCTTTACAGAGCAAGTTAGACAGCCTGATAAGAATCCTAAAAGGTGCATCTAACCTATGATATCTTAACTGTGTTTTGTTAAGGCTTAAATTATTTTTGTGTACTTAACTGCGGCAAGCAGAATTTTCTTTCGCTGACAGGGAGAGAAATCCTAAATTTAAGGCCAGCACCTGCCATTTTAACTGGTTGCATGTGTAATGTGGTGATAGCTTTGAGAATCTGCAAACCGGCAGCAGAAGGAGGAAGCTTGCAACAAAATTTTCAAAAATAGTCCAGTTAACTAAATTGTCAGGTCTGCCATTCTGCTGCTAGTGCTTTGGACAGCTACAAGCAACAGGGGCAAGTAAGGCCTTGTTCTTGCAACGTAAAAGTGGAGGACTAAGCAGTATGCCATGATTATTGGCAAGAAAGCCTCTGAAGTTCTAAGCAGTCTTTGACTTCCTACCAGGGCTTTTTGCACCTGCTGAAATTCTTTTTAAGCGTATTTATCCCTGGACTTAGCCTAGATTTGATTTGGTAGTCTGCTTTTAAATGTCAATTTGATCTGGCAATAGGGAAGAAAATGAACAAAGAAAATCCTATGTTGTGAGATTACTAGGTGTAAGACAAGCATGGCTTTAAGTAATTTTGAAAATACTTTATACAAACAACTTAGAATGTTGGTTTACTACATAAGTATATTATCACTTCCATATACTTCAGCAAACCATCTTTTTTTGCCAGTCAGTACTGCATCACCACTGGCAGAGAATGTAGTTTTTCAATAATGTTAGCAGTAGTAAGATAGTAAGACTTACAAACACTTTGTTTTTTGTGTTTTTTATAATGTACTTGCACATAATACAAACTCTTTGTGTAAGAGTAAAGTATGTTTATCTATTTGGTAGTAGCACTAATGCTTATAACTTATACCATGATTATTGCACACTATACTACAGAAAGTGTTTTTGAAAAGGATAGCAACATGAAATAGCTATGTAAAGATATTCTGCACTAAGCTTCTTTTTTTTCCCCCTCGTCTGTCTAACTTGATAGCTTCAGGAGAGTACTTTTTTGTTAATGGAAAAGTATTTCTGATAGCCGAAGTGAGGCTCTCGCTTCAATAACTTGCATTAAATGAGCTGTTCAGAAACTGTTCTCTTTGTTTGCATCTGCCACTGGCATCAGTAAGAGCTTAGCATGGAGGAAGAGAGGATCAACTTGCCGAGAGGCACTTCATTTAATTTTAATGAGCTTTCTCTTTTTAAAAACAAAACAAAGAAAAGAATGAAACTTCTTTTCATGAGTTCTAATTGTATTTCTGTCTTCCTAAAGAGCTGTTCAAACAAAATGCTAGTTCTGTATCTTCGCTACTGAGATGTACCATAGTTCAAATGGGTTTCAATCCAAGTCCTATTGGAGTCTATTTCCATATCCTATAGCAGACTTGATCGAGCCCCGTACAATACATCTCCTTTAAATTGCTAAGTTTATAGCAGCTGTATAGTGCAAACATGAGTTTTTAAAATCTTGATAATTAATAATGCTAGGGACCCCAATTATGGATAACTCCTTGTGAATTTAGAACTCTGTTGTGATGCCACTGAAATTGTCCTCTAGTATTAGCAAATGAAGCTCCAGGCTACAGTAAATGGCAATCTGGTCCTAAAAATCTTTCTTGCTAAGATACAGAATGACAGCAGGAGATTTTTAAAGAATGGTGATCTTACATATCAGAACAATAGTGAATGGAAGTTTCTAGTGCACCCCTTCTTGTTTTTTCCATTGAAAAATCAATGTTGCTACCAAGTTAGAAAGGAGAGCTTTTAGTATTAAAACTTCAAGGCTACATCTGTCTTTGAAAAGGAAGCTTGTTCTACTTTGTACAGTAAGGCTCGGTGCACTAGGACTGTTTAATGGAATAGAATTTTTTCATGCAGTATTATTCTTCCGTTAAGTCCATATATCGTCATCACTGGTTCACATGACATTCATCACTCACTGTTGCAAGGAACCACGAAAGAAATTTTTGGTCCAAAGAAAATACCCCTGAAAGAAAATAGCAGATATTTAAAGTTGTAAAGTTATTAGAACCTATAAAAAGAAATCCATTTATAACTTCTCTGCTGCAGATAGCTTTGGTAAAAGGAATTGGGAGAAATGTATGTAGTGAAATTTGTGCAGAAACTAAACTAGTGTAATGGAAAAACTCCCCTTTGGCGTCATAACTTCACTTTTTACAGAGTGTAATTTGGTTCCACTCTAGAAGTGGCCAGGTTGCCCCTGGAGTCCCCTTGGTCCTTGTTAATTTCACTCTCTTTGGGCAATCACCCCATCACTAGCCTGCTATGCCTTGATGTATTTATATTTTAGATAAAGGGAGGGTGCCCCTGGGCTTCCCAAGCTTTGATCTCATGCTGCTGAGCTTAGGTGTCTCTGCCTTAAGGACTGATTGCATGGATCTGACTGCCCTTTATGCCATGCTGATGCCTCACAGATGTTACTCATTCCTGCTGATATACCCCTTCTGACCTATGGGATCTTTGACCCCCTCTTGCTCTGGCTGTGACCTCTCGCCTTTGCCCTCTCTCTCTGGGCCCTGGCTCTGCTCCTAGGCCAGGTGAGATTCCTGGGCTCCCCCTGGCCTGCCAGTCTCTGGCTGTAGCCCTCCTTGGCCTCTGGGCCCTGGCCCCACTCCTGAGCCAGTGTGACCTTCGGGCTCCCTGGCACTGTTGACACTCGCCTCTCCTGGGCTATAGACTTCCAGGCTTCCTGGCCCCTCTTCCTTCTGGACCACCTGGGACCTCTGTATCTTCCCTTAGTCCCTTCCACAAACCAGCAGGGTTGCTCACCCCCATCTCGGGTGTTAATCCTGCCGCCCTGCTGCAGCCCCACTGCTCAGGAGCTCCTTTCCCTGTGGCTCAGAGCTGGGGTGCCAAACCAGCTCAAACCCTGGGCTTACATGCCCCAAGCCTGGCCCTCTTCTGGTCAAGTGATTCTAATTGGCCCCTGCCACATCTGCAGACTGCTCCTCAAACAACCTCTTCCATCTTAGTGACACACACACTGAGGGCCTGGTCACATACTTCCCCTTTTTTGTTCACACCTTAACCTGGGGTCTTCCATCCTCACCTCCCTGCATCCAACTTTGTCTGCAAGTGATCCCTATTTGGTTCTCTAAGGCTGACTGTTATGGATGTCATCTTTTCCTGCACCCCACAAGTCCTCTATTTGGTCCCTGTACTTTCTCTTGCAGTCACAACCACCTGCTGGTTTAACCCCAGCTTAGGTGCTTGCCAGAAGCTTGGCTGCTGCCCAGCTGTTCAGGAGTTCTTCACATCTTGGCTGCTAGGATCAGACTATTGCCTCAGCTCAGGTCCTGAGCTTATATCCTGTAAGCCCAGCCCTCTTTTGGGTCACATGACTCCTCACTGCCTCCCGCAGCACCTGCAGACTGCTCCATCTGCTGTCTGCCTTCTCTTAAAGTAGCCGGAGCACCAAGCCTCCTTCTACAAGAGGTAACATGCAAGTACAGGAAACATATGCACAGAGTTTAATGACTTCTTTATACTGAGCTCCAAGTTGGTGGGTGGTGTTTTAGCCACTTAAGGAAATCTTTTCATAACATATGTAAGTTTGTCTATCAGACTGCTGACAGAGTTTCAGGTTAAGGTGTATTGGCAGGAGGTGCAATTTTGGGATCAGGAATTAGATCTCAATCATGTGTTACTTGCTGTGCAGAGGGAGCTCACCACTGTACCAGTAAGTTGAAACCAGGGAGTTGGTTGTCAAGTGGGGCCAGGGACGAACTGTAACCGGCTCCCGTCTGGTCCTTGGCCCCAGCCAACAATCAGCTGTTTGTGCCTCCCAGCTGGGGTTTTGACACCTAGTTTTTACTCACCCCCAGGCCTGGGGATCAGTGAAACCAAGTGTGCTGCCCAGCTGGATAACATATGGTTTTCCAGGTCCTAGTGCATGGGGAACCTAGAATACAGCTGCGGCAGCCCAATCCAGAGGTTCCCATGGCCAGAGATGAGTAAAAATCGTGTTTTGTCTGGCTGGGCAACGCTTGGTTTTACAAATCCTGGAGCATGGGAATTCTGAGCTCAACCTTCCCCCTCATTGCGGGATGCACTGTCACACTGGACCTTTTAAAAACATGTTCCCCCTGAGTACACCTCACCCCTTGCCTCCCTCCCTCCCCCCCCTGCTGCTAATTAGCAGAGGACCCCACCACTTCTAATCAACAGGGAAGCTAAAACCTTGGTTTTAAACATGGCATCATTTTTACCTCCTCATGGATCAGGAGTGAGCTGCAAGTGGGGCCCCTCCACCAATCAACAGCAGGGAGGGGAGCACGGGGGAATCTGTAAGATTAAATGAGCCACAGAGCACCCCATTTCTGTCATGAATTTGTTAGGTCCCTAGTCGTGGGCCAGCCCCAACCAGCCACATGTTCAATTTAAGGTGTGATGCAAAAGAGCCACAAAGTTGTTACATATAATAAATGGAATTAGTGGCTTGCTTACTGTATTGTCACAACTCAAAATGACTAGAACATTTGGCTGGTTACTATTTAAGGCACAACTAACCTGTTAATTGCATCTTAAAAGTAATGTGCGTCAAGGGCCTCAGATTTTGAATGCAGGTTTCAAACCAACTTGCCAACTGCAGGGGTTAGGTTCCTGAAAGTTCCCATGGTTGGCAAAACTGTGGTTGGTAAGACAAAAGGCTTATGGGGAAAAGTGGGGTTAGGGACTTGAATATGAGTTCCAGCCTGCAGGGAGCTTGGAGGGAGCAGAAGGAAGGCAGTGAGACGAGGCGCCACATGCACGTACAGTACACGCGTATAGCCCCAGGCAGCCTGCAGAGCAGCTCCAGCAGGTAAGTTGGTGGGGAGAAGGGGATTGAGGCCCCTGTAGGCGGGGAGCTGGGCAAAGCTGGGGATGCTGCCCAGGTGGGCAGTGCTTGGAGCCGCAATGTGTGGCTGAAGGGCCTCAGCAGGGAGCAGGATGGGGCCGTGGGTGGTTCATCTGGGGAAGGGGGAGGGCTGCAACCGGGTGCATCAGGGAGCAGAGGAGCTGCATGGGGATCTCGCCCACCACTGCTCACCCCACGCTGCCTTGGTGACTCACCTCCTGCATGTGGGGCTGTGCCCCTCAAAGCAGTGGTAGGTGTAGGAGGTGCATTGCCAGGGCAGCAGGGGACAAGCAGTGGCCCCATGTGGCCCCACTGTCCCCAGCTGCACCAGGTGGTGCCCACCGGGTGGTGGAGGTCCCAAAAGAGCAAAGCAGGGTGGGAACCTGTGCCTGCAACCTGCGCTTGAGCAGTGTACAGATCTGAGGGGGGGGGGTCCCCCCTGCTCCCAGGAGTGCGCATAGTGGCAGGGAGCTGCCTTGCCTGAGCCCACAGCAGGCCGCAGTGGGCTGCAGACCTGGGTCCATAGCCCTGGCACCTGGGAGCCCCCTCCGGCAGGGCTGAGGGAGCAAAACTGGATACTCAAAACTGTGGATGGCAAAACTGTGGCTGGTGAGGGAAACCCTTACTTAGTAAGTTAGCAGGTGTCTTGTGTAGGGTACCTGAAGTGGTTCTGGGAAAATGTGGAAAGTTGCTATTCATGAGCATTTCTCTTATTTAAAAGGAAGTAAGTGCTGTTATATTCAATATTCTGTGAGAGAACTTTTGAGTCTGAAATGCGTTCTTAGGTAGCCTGGCGTAGTATTCTGAGAGGCACGTTGAAAAAGTTTTCTCTCTCTTTTTTTTTTTTTTTTTTGAGAGAGAGTAAATTTATGACCCTTACACTCATCTTCTGTTATTCTCAAAGTTAGTATGGCAAACAGATATTACTGTTGCATATGGGCAGGCTACCATGGCTCTGCATGCTTTAATTATCCTAAACTACCTGGGGAAAAAAAGTTTGCCTGAGAAATTAAATGACACAATAAGAAAAACGTTCAATATTTCTGAAAAGCAGTGATAACAAAATAAATGCTTATGGTGTAGTACAGGGATTGGTAACATATGGCCTGCAGGCCACATTCAGCCCATACAGTTTCACCTGTGCCTATGCCTATGCCAGGGCTGGGCAACTTCCGGCTCTGCCTGTGCTGCTGCGCTTATCCCAGCCCTCCTGACTCCAGTCTGATATGGACTTGGTGCTTTCAGTACACATCAGTGGCAGCGGGCTTTGCCTGTGCAGGGAGCTTGCAACTGGGAGCTGCACCTGTACCGTTGCTACTTCCCCCAGCCTCTCACTCTGCAGCCAGTGGGGAGATACCTCAGGGCTGGCCATCTGCAGTGCTGCAAGCAAATTTAACGTGAACCTTCTACTCTCCTTTCAAGAAAAAGTGATAAGAAATTGGCTGGGTCTTGGTCTAACATCTAAGCTACATAAAGATTCTGATTTGTTTAAAATGGCAGCTTCTCTATCAGTCAGTAGCCATACTCTGGTAGAACACAAACATGTAAAATATTAATATAGACTAATGAAAAAGTAACCTTACTTTGGGCAGCAGAGTAATTCACTAAAATTGCAGTAACAGATCATTTCACACCCCTTCCCTTCCCAATAGTGATCCTGAAGACTTCCATCTATTTGTCGAAGGTTGGACACACCATCCGGGATGTTGTGACAGTTGCGATCTTTTAGCAGTTTCTTGTAACAAGAGAGACGGCTGGAAGGCATCAGGTTGGCACCAAGCAACATGCTCAGCAAGACAAAAGCTGATAGAATCTTCATTTTCATCTTTGGAAAGCTTCCTTCTGACACTAGCGCTAAAGAGAAAAGAGATTATACTAGATGTATCCTGATGACAAACAGCTTAGTTTCCCCAATTCAGTTCTTCAACTTGCCCTTTTAAGTTATTTTGCAGGGTGGGTCCATGTGCTGCTGAAAAATTATTTGCCGGGAGGCAGCAAATATTGGTGCTCCACAGGCCATCTATTGTGGAGTTGGCATTCATTGCATTTGTGCACGCTAGACTTTGTTTTCCTCCTCTGTTAATTGAGGCCTTTACTGGTAGTTCTGTTTTCTTTGGCCTTTCTTCTTCAGACTATTATTTTGTTTCTAGTCAAAATTCTCCCATTAGTATAACAACAAATGTCTTCTCGCCTGTTCTGAAGTATTAGCCAAACCTAACTTTTAGCAAGCTGATGTAAAATGTTCCGATGCATGTCCCTAGTTTACTGTTCATTTTGGCTTTGCGGAAACTTAGAATTACTCAACTGAAGATTTACCCTCCCCAAAGTATTGTGGAAACTACGTGGTCACAGCACCTGTTAAATGCATTCAGAAAGGGGAAGCATTTAGCTTATTCTGACTGAAGATGTCTGGACAGGATCAACTTCCAAAGAAACTGGAGGGCCAAACAAAAAAGTTAAGCTCTCTGTAGACCTAAAAAACTGCTGTCTGGCAATGTAATGTTGTACATGTTTCTTCCGCTGGTTGGTGTTGCACAGAGCTTCCCAAGCCAGCTTTAAACAAGCAGAAACAGTATAGCTTAGGGTATCAAACATACAGCCCAGCACTAGACTCAGCCCGCAGATCCCTATCTAGTCTCTGGTGCTTTCCCCCACAGACATGTGCTGCAAGCAGGACCTGGCCTGGCTAGTCTGGGACATGCAGTGCAATTCAACCAGCTTATAGGCACCATTCACCCAGACCATGGACCAGGCCCCTACCTCTAGTATAGCTGAAGCAGCGTGGAATTCAGTGTGGGCTCAAAAGCAGGATAAATTAGCTTCGTCTAAGCTCTAGATGGCTTCTAGTAACTGAACCAGTATTGCAGGCAGTTACCTACAGGTTACACTGGATTTTAACCCTGTGCTTCTGTTGAACACATGCTGTAGAGCAATTTTGTAGGAGATCACCTTTGGCATTTAAAAGTAACCCAAGATCTACCATGCGCTGCCACCCCCTCCCCCTGTCTGTCTGTGAGGAGGGAAGGGGGGGGGCAGATTGAGGCAGAGGGAGAAAAAAATATTTGGGGGTGTGCCCCCTAGCAGGTAAGTCTGGGAGAAGGGGCAGGGGGAGGAGAAAAGGCCGTGGGGGGTAGGGGGGAAGATCAAGGCCCCAGCCTTAGCCCCACTTCCTCCCTCAGCATTGAGGCCTCGATCTGCCCCCTCTCACCCCCAATGGCGGTGAGGGAGGGAGCGGGGCTGGAGCAGGGGCAGGCCTTGCACAACTGGGGTTCAGGACAGCTCATCTGGGGGTGCGGGGGGGGGGCACGTATCCTGGAAGAGTATGGGTGGCGTGTGCTTCCGGATCTGCATGCTGGCCAGGTCAGCTACCACTGAGCGCTGGGGCTGGGTCTTCACCAGGCAGGCAGCAGTGATGGAGATATGCAGGAGGCTGCAGGCACCCCAGAATTCACCAAAGCCCCCATTCCCATTGCTGCTGCTTGGCCCGAGCACTGTGCAGTCCCCCCCACCCCCACCACACACACTCTGAAGAGTGCGACACTGCCTCCCAGCCCACTCTCCCCCCTTTGTGCAGACCCCCTGGGGGGGAAGGCAGTGCCCCACTGTTCACAGCAGGGGGTTGGGCCATGCCTCACTTGGGCCAAGCAGTGGCAGCACTGGGAGGGGGGCCTATGGAGGTGTGCTCAGCCCCCCACAACCTCAGTTCAACTCCAAGAGGCTCCAAGATTTACCAGCTGGTGACCACTGCTGTAGAGAGAGCTGCACAAGACCATTTAACTTGCATTCAGTTGCACATTAGGCTAGGATTTTGAGCTGTGATTCACCTTAGTTTTTTTGAGTTATAGGAATTGTGGGGAAAAGAGGCTTTTACTTCTAGGAACATATAGAGATTCTTATATTTCTCTGAGTTGAAAGTAGAGGTACATCCATAACATTGGTCTATATCTTATCGCTGCTGTGCACACCCCTGGGGGAGGCACGGGGAGGGGGTGGGGGCACCTGCCTTCCATATCTGTGCATGGGGTGAGGGCGGGCTGAACCTGGGGCAGCACTGGGCTCTTCCTGGTGGGGGAGAGGGACTGGGCCAGGGATGCGCTTGGGGCAGGTGGGGGGTAGCACTGAGAGGGGGGGATACACAGTAGGCTACAGCCACTCCAGAATCACCATAGTTCCCCTGTAACTCCCCTCCCAGTGTTGCTTCTTCTCCCTGAGTGGAGCCCTGGCTCAGTCCCCCCCCCCCCCACTGGGAAAAGTTTGGTGCCACCCCCAGTCCCAGCTCACAGCAGCAGCCTGCCCTTGTCTTGCACACAGTTTCAGGGGGCATGTACCTCCCATGCCTCCCCCATGGGTGTGCACAGTGGCAGGAGCCCCCCTGTCCCCCCATGAGTCACTCGCAGCTCTCTCCAGCACTCTGCTCCAGCTGGACAGCGTCTGCCACAGCCCCAGCCCCACCCCTTCCCTCACTGTGTGGGCCTCTGTCTGCCCCCACCATGTTCCTTTGCCCAGCCCCTTCTCCCCAACAGACTTACCAGCCAGACACTGATCTCCAAGCTGCAGGGCTGCATATCGGCAAGTGGATTGGTATCAGCCAATATGTCTCATTAATATTCAGCCATTGGTATCGGTCCAAAAAATTTCTATTGGTGCACCCCAGTTTTAAAGTGAAACTCTACTCTGAAAACTGATCCACTGATAATGAAACTAGATCTGTTCCCTCTGTTTATTTCTAATAATATCTGCTTACTGACAAATAAGGTTCAGCTGAATTTTTATCCTGTTAGTACTGTAGCAATGACATAGCTAAGGGCTTATGAGCTAGAATCTATTCCTTCTTGTGCATCTGCAAAATAGAGTAGCCCAACTTGATGATACCAACAGCCAGGAATAAATCTTAACCTCTAAAATCTTTATTGGAGCAGGTGATGTATGTTCAAAGAGAGCTTGTTCTTAATCTCATATCACAGCTTTTGGTGGCAGGGCTGATAGCTGGGCAGGAGGGAAAGTATTTTTGTAAATTAAGTATGTTTGTTATTTCAGTAATTTCCATATCAAACATTTCCCAGCATGCCACTTTGTCACTCTTCAAAGAAGAGTCAAGCTTGAAAAGAGGGAACGTTTTTGGATTTCATTACACTTCTGGCAATGAATTCTGAATTGGTTACATCATCAGCATTTTCCACCTGCTGGTTTTCTAGTCCGCCAGCCTTTTTGGCAAAGGAACTGTCCAGAACTTTAGAGGTATAGCTGTCTAAGAGCATCATTTCTGGAGAGTGGAGCCATTATCAGGAAGAAAAAAATGCTAGCATTCTCAGGTCAAGGTTGTCAGATCTGTGTGCACTTCAAGCTTGTTTTCTTCTGCTTACATTAAAACAGGCTTTGCAGAAAGCAGCCTATTTATGAGGACATATAACAACTGAAAGGAAGTTCTTGTTTCCTGAATTTTGCTTCTATAGCAAAAATATGATGACTTCTGACCTCAGTGAAATTGTGTATGCGTTTATTTGAATATAAGTAGCTTACTTAATTTATTTTTCATTTAAAATGCCCCTATTAGAGTTTTTAAACCTAAATTATTTAGTGTTCTGGTTCCTAATTCTAGACAAGTGCAAATCTACTACTCACATAAAGTAACCTTTTAAATCTGAATCCCCTTAAAATTGAACTCAAGAAGGATATGGTGCCATACAATCATTATGTTTTATTATATACAATTTATTATTTAGCATGCAATGGATAAGGGTCCTGCAGAAAGGAAGTTATAGTTTGCTAGAAGAACAGATTGGACCCATTCTACCCAGGTTAATAAAATAGTTCCAAACCAGTACGGGCCCCTGTACTACATTTCATGGAGCTTTAAGTGATAATACTGAAGACTGTGGTTTTCAAAGGCAAGGACTAGCAGTAGAAAACAAGCTGCTGCTGGTCCTGGAATGCTGGTTCCTGGGATTCAAAATATTAGTATCACAAGCGCTTCATTGTCTAAACTGCTGGTCAGGAGGATTTCAAAACTGCGGTCTTTCAAAGATAAGTACATCTTGAGTTGTGCCCAGAAATAAGCTGGTAGGCTATTCAAAGTTAAAAAAAAAAAAAAAAAAAAAAAAGAAAGAAAAATGATGTTTTCAGTGCAGAAGGACCTGCCCAGATTATCCATATTTTTCATCAGAAAACATCTGTTCTGTCATTAGGTTTAGATTAGACATCTGTAAGAACTACTTCACAGTTAGGGTGGCTAGGATCTGGAACCAGCTTCCAAGGGAAGTGGTGCTGGCTCCTACCCTGGGGGTCTTTAAGAGGCGGCTTGATGCCTACCTGGCTGGGGTCATTTGAGCCCAGGTTTCTTCCTGCCCAGGGAGGGGGTCGGACCTGAAGATCTACAAGGTCCCTTCCAACCCTACTTCTATGATTCTATGATTATTCCTTACAACAGGAGTTGTCAATCTACAGCACATGTACCACAAGTGGCCAAGGCAGTGTGCATTAGGGTTGTGCGAAGCTTTGGTCGCTGATTCGATTTGGGGGAGATTCAGCCCGATTTGGTGGCTGAATCTGCAAATCCAAATTGAATCAGGAGACCCTTTATTCTCTCTGAATTGATTCAGAGAGATTCGGAAAGATTTGGACATAGACACAGCTTTAAATGTTTTTTCTACATACTTCAAGGTAGTAGGCAGCTTGTGAATGCTGCAATGGTGGGGCAGATGCAGCGTCCCACAGAAGAGCGGTGGGATCCCCAGCATGCTTGGCAGACCTGAAAGTGGACCAGAAGGCCCCCTGCCCTGGCTCAGTGACTAGTGGCTCCTGGATCTGGCAGGGCACCTGAGGTCCCCCCTCGGCTGATTGCCGAGCTGGGGAGGACATGGAGGGGCCCACCCGCACTCTCCCCGGCAGACCCAGAAGTGGACCGGAAGTACTTCCCATCCACTGCCAGGTTTGCTGCTGAGCATGCGGGCGGGGGGGGCTGTGCTTCTGTGGGATGCTCCATCCGCCCCATCATCACAGCATTCACAAGCCATGCCTGGTACTTCAAGGTATGTAAAAAAAACATTTAAAGCTCTGTCTATGTCCGAATCACTGATTCTCCAAATCAGCACTGAATCTTCAGATTCAAAATGGGGACAGTGATCTGAATCAATGAATTAAATCACTGTCCCTGATTCGAGCCAAATTCAAATCAAATAGGGCCCATTTTGCATACCCCTAGTGTGTATGGCATGTGGCAGATATAGGAGGGCAGAGAGCAGACAACAGAGCAGCAGATCAGGCAGGGGAAGGGGATCAAAGTGGCACTTGGAGGGGGCACAAGAATGCCTCCCAAAAACTCTTCCAACACCTGAAAATAGGACCCACACTGTCTTACAACATAATATGCTACAGAGGGGTTTGATGTGGCCAATTGATAGGTTTAACATCTTCAGGTTGTAATTGCTTTGTCAGCTGCAGCCAGAATAGAGAATGACAGGCCACTGGTTATACATGATGATTCACTTTTAGATGTGTCACAACCTGCTTAATTTTCTGGTATTCAAAAGTTTGCCTATTTTTCTATTACAGTGCAAGATACACTCTGACTATTCTGTTTTTGCAGATCCTAATTTGCATAATCAATAGCTTCTTCCAACTGGCTTGCCCTTCACTGTGGGGAAAGTTATCAGTTTTCAGATAAGAAGGGAAGGGATCATGGGAACTGATGGAGGCTACAGTTTTGTCAATGCATCACTGTTCTTGGTAGAGATGGTGGTAGGCTTGGCAGTGCTTCTATGCAGTACATAAAATAAAACAGAAAACCTTCTGTTTCAAGCTTGCTGCAAATTCTCTTTCTATGCTGTTAAATAGCTAACAAGGTGGAAAGTTGCACAGCTGATAAAGAGCTGCTGGACAGGTAGGTGTTTTGATAAACTGCTACTAAGCATGTGTACTACAAAATGCAGACATTAGAGCTTCGCCATCACCCTATGCAGTTAAAATTGTTTTGATATTTATCAAGCCAGTTAAACCTGAACAGATGTCATAAAGATGACTTGAACAGTTCCCAGTTTCTTTATGTGATATGTGCACTTTTGCCTTATCAACTTTGGTGTCTTTTAATCATATTAAGCTCTAACAGGTTCACTTTGTCAAGAATATTCCCTTTTTTGTTCCATCAGGAATACCAACACCTGAAAATAGGCCCTTTGATTAATATTTGTGGATGTTATTTGACACTGCTAAAATTCAGAGCAAGATAAGATGGGCAGGAAATTCAGTGTTGCAAAACCTGCTTGAATTACCTGTGTGATGATAGTCAATCTGATGGGAAGAAGACCTGCTGAGCTAGGAATCATTACTATATTTGAATTAATGCTGGATTTCCAAAGGTTTGCTCTCCTAGGCAACTTGACACCATATATTTGTTGGAACAGGTAACTCCACAGGGTGATTTTAAAAAGCTTCTGCTTCGGGGGCCAAGACAAACAGCTCTGTTTTTTGAAGATAGCCATGCAAGTTTGAAGTAAGCAGATGTCAGTAAGGAGCATCAGTGTTAAGTGTAGGTGTCTTGTCTTGAGACTTCCATGTTTGGCAGGGAAAAAGAATAAACCCTTTAATAAAAGGAATATATTTACTGAATTGTAACCATATACACTCTCTCTCTCTCCAATCTTGAAAATGAAAGATACTATTTTATTGTAGCTGGTACTCTTCTCTTGTGGTCCTTCAGTAATCAGGATGCCCCCCTTACGTTAATAGAGTGGTCATCTGAGCTCAAAGCTCACAAATAGTTTTTGTTAAGTATTTTTTTAATGTACATGCAGTTAGTTCAAGTCAACTGTTAAGGACAGTATTCAAAATAGAAATACCCCTCAGCTCATTTAAGAATCATCTGTCAAACCATCCTTTGTCCAAAACTTTTCCAGAAGGCTGTGCCTAGTGGTATGTAATATTCAGTTTGACAACTGGTAAGTGCATCTATACAAAATCATTAAGCAAGATCAACAAAACTGAGGTAGTTTGAAGAATTTTAAAGTAATGCCAATATATCTTGCTTGAACAGTTTGTGCATTGTAAACTGATGAGGACAGCAGTTTCTCCACAGAGGATGATTTCAGTCAATTGCTTCTTTATAAAATCTATCAATACCATGATTCTTTCCAGGAATCAGGTTCTCATTTAAAACCCATTTAGTTTTTCTTTTCATTAAGGACACGTCTCACTCCTTATTAACAAGCTTTTGCAATAGCATTAAGCACAGGAAAACAGTGTGGTAGAGTTAGTGAGTGTAATATCCAACTTTCTGAGAAAGAGTAAAATATTTTAAACATCATTTTTTTTTATTTATAAGTTGGACTGTCTCCCTACATCTATCCTGTAAAGCATCTTTTGATTGAACCTGTACCTTGCCAAATTGCCTTTTGCCTTTGCCTTTCTTCACATTCACCTTTATCTGTGCATAAAGAGAAAAAAATAAAAGGATAATTTCAGGAGCAAGACATACCTTTCTCTTTTGCTGCTTTCTCCCTCTCTCTCTTGGCAACTGTGTCTCTTAAATGTACAAGCTGAGATCTGGAGATGAGGAGAGGGAGGGCTGAACAAGGTGCTGTACAAACACCCCTTTGTCTGCCCTGACTTCAGCTGCTGACTGACAGTTTTTCTCCTCCAGCCAGGGGCTAGAGGATGGGCTGCAAGAACTACTCCTTTCAGCAACTTCCAACCCAGACAAAAAAGAAATGAACAGCTCCTTTACCAGCAGGGAACAAATAGTCTATACAGGGTCCAGAGAGGGGGAGCCTCATCGGAGAGTAAAAGATAATAATTCACAAGAAGAAAAAACAGGGAATAACTTTTCTTGTCTGAACTACATTTGGAAAGATAGGAGAAAAGGACAGTAGAAAAACTAGGAACTGAAGCTGCCAAAATTATATGAATATGCAGGAGAGCATAATTTGATGACAGGATACATTGTGTTTAGCAGGTTTTTGAGCTGCCTTGTTCTTATAGTCTTTCACTTTGCCACCAAAATTATGAGGACCCTAATTAATTTGACCCATCCTTTGATTTCAAGATTCTGCTCTGATCTAAAGTGCAAAATAATTACTACACCTTTCAGTCAGTTTAATTGGATTTTGGGTAATATGTACTGTAGCAAGCTTGCAGCAGATAAGAGCTAGTCATTTAAAGAACACTTAGGCATTTTGTAATGGTAAAACAGACTTATCAGCCAGTGTTTTAGTACAGTACTTTTTGGAGTAATAGTGTTAGTGGAAGAGTACAGTGTTTTCCTTAAAATACTTCAACTTGAGGTATTAGAAACAGTTAAATAACTTTAAACTAAGTTAAACTTTTTTGTAGACAGGAGAATCCAGGGGATAGAATACAAGTATTTTAGATACAGATTCTTGTGTTTTAGCCAGTGACTTGCTGTGGACATCTTGGGCCTGCCCTTGCTTTTTCTTCAAATCCAGACATTGTCTTTCTTGACTGGGTATAAAACGATGTAGGTGTAGAGGGGGCAAGGAAATGATGCTAGTAGATCCAAGTATGACTATGTCTTGAAGTGATGATAATGACAAAGGTTACATACATTTTGCAGTTGATTATTTTGACTCCATTGTGGCTTTTTAGCTTTTCAGATGTCAGTGGGTTTTCTCCATCTGCTACTATCACAGAAGTTATAACGGTTCCTTTCTGATGTGGACCACCAGCCCAGTGATCCCTTCATTGAATCAAAGATTACAGTAATCTACCTTTCAAGCAGTACTAGCTTCAGCAAGTACAGAATGTACCAGTCTCTCCCCCTTATATTGGCATAAGTATGTAGGATTAATCAACTCCACTAAGGTCATAAGAGTTGCAGGGGGTAAAACCAATATGACAGGAGAGCAAAGCCCTTCCAAGAACAATAATGCCAGTGTTGTGCACTGAATGCCTTTTCAGTGGCGCACAAAAGTGAAGTAATTTCTTATGAGTGATTTTAGACCTGGTGTTGAGAGAAAGTATCTCATTCCCTGTTGCACTATTGCAACAGGTAACAATTATAATGGGATCACCTGGTTTTCACTTGAGTTCTCTGGTGCTGGTGGTATTCCTAGAGAGAGTCTATGTTTCTGAAACCTCCTTCCACCATGACAGTCCTATCTATTTGATCAAGCTTTTGATGGCTCCTTTAGTACTACTGTGGGGATAGAGTTATAACGGAATATTTTTCATTGCAGAGTGTTCTGCTATTCTTAGTAGGAGTAGAGAAATTTGTAGTATATCTGTCAAGTTTTGCACAGTTTTTACTTTCCTTCAATGAAAACAGTCCCTTTATTTCCAAGCCCTTCCCCCACCGTCTTCCCACCCCGCCTGTAGGCAATTTTGTAGGGGTGGGGAAAGTAAAGCCGGGGCTGTTCAGAGTTTGAGGGAACCAGAGATTCTTGGGAATCTGGAAAAGCTAGTTGGGTGCAGAATATTGGAGGGAAGCAGGGGAAGATTGTTGGGAAGGAACCCTGACTTCAGGAAAGAAGGAGGGTGTTTGGGGGGAAGGGTAGCTGATCAGGAAAGGGTGAGACATGAAGCAGTTTTGTCCTTCCTTTCCATTTACCCACTGTATTCCAATCTCTTTTTTTTTTGCCTGTGTTGTCTTGTCCCTCTGTTACTACCTCCTGGCTGTACTAACCAATTGTATTGTGTTTCCCTGCAGTTCTTTTCATCCTTTTCTGGCTCTTCACTCCTTGCTGCTGAGTCACCAAGACTACAAATGGACATCACATTTATCCTGGGATAAACCATTTCATCCTAGGATGAATCGCAATTGTTGCAATTGTTTGGACATCCATGTCAATGGCAGAAAAACTGCAGCACCTTCAGCTGCCCACTAAACCCTAATTAGAAGAGCAATATGTGTACATGTCAGTCCCAGGATACTTTTTGCACCATGACCAACGCAGGCATGATTTGTCCAGAGACTAATGCCACATCTGTTTCTAGCCTAGTGGAATTGAGTTGCTGTCACCCTGTAGGCTGGCTCAGTGCCAGCAGTGAAAGTAATGACAGTAAGGATGAGACTATCTTTCTCTCCCCAGCCTTAGCACTTTGTTACAGGTATGAGTACTATAAGTAAAAGCCTGCTTTTGTCTCTGCAGCCCTGCTGTCACCCTTCAAAGCTCCTGACTGGCTGTATCATTGCCATGATGGAGCTCCCTAATATGTACTATGTCTGACTTAAGACACTTGACATCCCTGTTTTATGTGATCCACACACAAATCTAATTTTGATTTTAGTATACTGTGTAACATGCTCAGATCTCACTGTGAATAGCCTAGATCTCTAATTATTTGGTAAGTACGGGAGCTACTTGGCCTTCCATCTGAATTCTGTATTGCTAAAGTGAGCCACATGCCCTCAGCCTGAAATTATAGATGTGTTTTGACTTTCACTTTTTGTATATTCACCTGTAGCAAGATTGATGCCTGTGCTCATGCTTCAGTTTACTTGCAGGTTTCTCACAGGGAGGAATACAACCATCACACTTCAAGAGGGAGATCTCCAGAAAGAATACTGTTTTTCTACCATTCATTTTTGAGGTATGCATTTGAGTAGGACCTTGGAAGGTGTATTGATCTTAGCCACAAAAGGATTGTGTCACCACACCTAATTGTAGGTGCCTGGTTCTGGGAGTAAAATTTGTATGTCAGTTGAGTACTTAAGTACTGTTTACAGTGAGTGCAGCTCACTGTTCTGGTTCAGTGGTAGAGTCCTTGTCTGCCATGCAGGAGACCTGGGTTGCATTCCCAGATGTGAATACAACTGCAGCCACCAAGGTACTGAATGACCAGACTCAGTCTGGCCTTTGGATTCTGTCTCAATGGTCTAAAGGGTGGATGGGAGGTCTGAGCAGCTTTCATTCCTCCTTACTCCTGCCTAGGCATACATGGCAAAGGTTCTGGTGACCTCTCACCCGTATAACAAGATCCAGAAGGATCAATGGTTGCCTACTGTTATTTACAATTCCAATTCATCAAATCAAGAGCAAGACCTTATAAAGGGGGAGAAGGCAAAATGCCACGTTTATTGATTACATGAATTAGACATAGAGGTTTGGACACAACACTCACACAGACCCACACAAACATGAAACAACCATTCCATTTTCTCAGGAATTACAGTTACCAGCAGCATTTGTTCAATAATAGCACTAGGTGGCCGGCCCAGGCCTTATTGAGAGAAGATGCAGATAGCAGGCAGGGTGGTTATTATGAGAGAGATCCTGGAGATAGCAGCTTGCAGCGGGGTGAACAGATGCATCTGTGCTCTGAAGAAACAGCAGTTGAGAGAGAGACTCACCCAACTTGGCATTTTCAAAGTCCTCTTTTATAGGGATTGGCATCCTTTGTTTCAGTGCTTCGGGTTTTTTCCATACCCAGCTTCTGTTTTTGCAGTTGTTTTTCATCCATCTTCTGCTTATCTCAGCCTGAGGTCAGTTTGGTTGTAAAAGTTGGTATCTCATCCTTGGAGTGTCCTTGCTGCCCATCTGTCAAGATGTGTGCCTTCCTCCTCCTCGTTAGTTTAGTGACTGGTAGCTTACATTTGGCGCCTTGTTGCTTACATAAACAGTTAAATCTTCTTCTCCCATCTTTATGCCATTCTCTCACCATTCACCCTTTCACATACACTCATTCAAAAAAGGGCATACAGAGTTCATTCACTTATGTCAAGCAAAAGAATATAAAATAGAGTTTTCAAGTTACTTACAGGACAAAACTAATATGGTTACATTTCACTACTATTACACTCTATGTTAACATCAGCTACATTAGTTTAGTTCCTGCTACACTACTACTACTTCAGTGAATGCACAGTTGGGGGAGGGGGAGGGCTGAAGAAGGTGCTATTAAACACCCCTCTGTCTGCCCTGAATATAGGGGGCTCTGAGTCTTTTTCTTGAGGACAATTAATTTAGTGGTCCTTAAGACATGATAGTTGAGTGGTTGAGCTGTCCTTGTACTTATACCATGTGGGTATGTGTGGTGCTTCTCTCTATACATTTATCCCTGTCTTCCATCATTTCTATATGTCATTAGGTGCTAGTTATATACTTGCTTGCTCATCTCCTGGTGTTCTTTTGGTCATGGGATTATACTAATGTCTGGCTGGCTGTTACTGCTGTTTAATTTTGCTGTCAGCTTTTCCACTAGTGTTGGTTTGTAAGTTTATTTACTGCAGGCAATAAAATCAATGTTTGGTGGAATATGAGGCATGATACCGGATTCCTGCCAGGCCTTCTGTTCATATAGTTCTTAAGGCCAAAAATACGATCCATGGGTATTTATTATCCCAGTGTACCATGTTTAATAGTTTCTTGGCAATCTTCACAAAAGCTTTTGCTTGGCTATTATATTGGCTGTGATGAAAAGAAGGTGTGTGCTTATGTTCAGAATTTGCTGATGTTACAAAATTTGCTGGGCACACAGAGGTCCACAGTCTCCAAAAACAGACTCTGGAATTCCATGTGGGCAAACTGAGCCTTGCAGTATTCAGTGAGGGACACTTGTGTTGGTAAGGAATCTTTCCTAATAATTCAAATACTGCAATTTACTCCATCCCATGACAAAGTCTTTTTTACCCATTGAACATGGGGAAAACAAAGTTGTCTTAGAATCAAGTGTGGGACTGCTTCAGCGAGGATCTATGAGGAGTGATGTTGTTTCCAGCTGATCCAGGCTTGCGGGGGGGGGGGGGGGGGAGAGGGAGGGACTAGTCCTAACCTCCTGGGCTAGGGACAGACATTCAAAAAGCCTGAGCCTGAATTGATTCAATCTTTGCAGGTTAGTATAACTTGGCTAGGCTGAATCAGTTTGTAACCTTACAGACCTCCCAGAAATCCAGGCACATACCTGCAGTGGCTTAGGATAGAACGTGGGGGGTGCTAGAGCAGCCCTCTCTTTTCTTCCACAATGCTGAGCTGAGGGGGGGAGTGGGGCATGGCCAAACCCTGACAGGATGCTCTGATGAGGGAGGGGTTTCCCCCCACCCTTGATAACACAGCATTTATCAGCTCTGTTAGCAGCATTTATTACCCCATCAGAAAACAACAGTCACTCTCATTAGTTCAAGCTCTTCTTAAATAATTTGTTCCAAAGAGGGAATGGAGGAACATTACCAGGTGACCTGTTGATTAGCTCTAAAAAGTCCTAAGCAGACATAGTCCTGTCTCCCACAGCATAGACTATAGCCAGCATGTGGTATGCTAGCTAGTGCTGAGAGGTTTCTGTGTAAGGCAGAGAGGAGGGGAGATCCCTGCTTAGCAGGAAGTGGTGGGTGGGGAACAGAGGGAAGCCAGGCGGATGCCTGCAGTCCCTGCCGGAGCTGCAGCCAGGGAGCAGAGGGGAGGGGCCAGCTCTCCTGTGCAGCAGAGAGCACCACCCAGCCCAGATACCATGCTGAGATGCTGGGGGAGTCTGGTTTAACTTTAACTTCAAATATGAAACTATGAAACCAGGAAAGGGTCTGATACAGACATTGCATAAACCAGTTTGACCCAAATCAGTTAAGTCTGATACTACATTCAACTAGGTTTATCTCAAACTGGTTTCACCCATTTTCAAACTGGTTTATGTGCACTGAACATCTGTTCTGCTACAGGTTTAAACCAGTTTCTGATCTCTTAAACTGGCTTATGTATAATGTCTGTCCCTAGCCTTGCTGCCCGGTACTGCAGGGAGCAGCTGAGTGGGTAGCTTGGCTTGGCCAGGCACAGCAATGCTTGCTCTGCACCTCCCCGCCCAACCCAGTGAAACTTTTTTCATGTACTGAAGACTTTGTGATCATGAATTAACTGGTTGCTATCTTCTGGAGTATTATTGCTCTAGACAAGAAGTCTGCAATGAATTTGAGATGCTTGTTTGTACTGTATACTTGAGCAATATTTAAAAAAAATTCTTGTTAACCTCTTTTTGAAGATATTTTGGACCTGCTGATAAAGGATTTTTTTAAAAAAAGAGTAACATAAAATCATCATTCTTCAAGATGATTACATCCCAAGTGAAGCTAGTCAAGTTTGGCAAAATAATGATTACTTATTTGCTGAGCATATTTTTGCTCCAGAGATGGTGTTCTGTCAGCTAATTTTACAGGGAGAACTTACTGTTATGGTGCTTGCAGTTTCCATTCACTAGATTACAAACGCCTTTTAACGCAACATGTTAGAACTAGATCACTAACCAATAACTGAAAGCATAGAGCCTTCTTATGGCAAATATAATAGGGTTCACTGACTCATGAAGAAGGGTGACAGGAATTTGAACAGAAAGCAGATACATTTGCAAAAGTGGCATATGTCAAAGTTTGTGGACCGGGCATAGCCAAAATTGGTTAACTTTTCTCCGGGTCTAATTTAAGCCATCTGCTTTAGATGTTCAATATACCACACAGATGACAAGACATGGCAATATTTTATTTTTATTTAATTTAAGATTCTCTTGACGTGTTCTTTTGAGTAGTGATATACCAGTTTATTATTCTGATCGGTTGGGATCCAGGTTTTCTTTTTCCTGAGGAAAAATGTGCATTTTTTCTCCTTTAAAGGAGAAAACCACAAGAAACCATGGGTTTCCCCTTTCAGGCTGGCAGAGTTCTAGCCTGCAAGGGGCTGCTTGGGGCTGGGAGGAGCAGGAGGAGAGAGATCAGAGGCAGGGAGCCATGTGCATGTGCATGCACACACATACACATGGCCTACAATGTAGCCAGGCAGCATGGTGGAGAGCATCTCCTGCAGCTCCCTGCAAGTAAGTGTATGAGGGGGCATAGGCGACACATCAAGAGGTCATGTGCCCCCTAGATTTCTGCATCCATAGAAGGGCATGGGGTTGTAGCCTGGCCAGATGGGCACCAGGCAGGCTTGTCTCAGTGGCCCAGTGGGTGGGACCCAGTTCAAGAGAGTAGAGTGGGGCAGGGAGGCTTAGTGCTGCCACTGCTGCCACCAGGAGTGCCATGTCACCATGGCCACCAATGTGAGGTGTCCCCTGCCTACCTGGGAGCAGCAGGGGGGCACAACTCCACGCTGCTGCCATGGCACCTCACTTTGGTAGCCATGGCAGTGGAGCTGGTGTGCGGCTCCTGGAGGTGGCGGCATGGAGTTGTGTCCCCCTTGCTGTTGCCAGGTAGGCAGGGGGAACCTCACCTCAGTGGCCATGTTGCCGTAGTGCTCCCTCCTACACCAGGTCCTACCCATTGGGCTGTGGATGCAGCTCTTGCCCGATGCCAGGCTTGCCAGGCCACAGCCCCATGCCCTGCTGTAGGCACTTAAATTGGGGGGGGGATGTGCCCCCCCATACCTCCCTCAATATGTTGCCTATGTTGTCATCTATGTCTACATCCCCTTGCCCTGCCCACACCTCTTCTGCCCCCACATGCTGGGGCTTGAGGGTAGGGGGCAGAAAGTTGAAAGTGAGGAGCGCCAGCAGGGTTGGGGGGGCATGGAGGATTGTTGTGTGGGGAGTAAGAGGCACTGGTAGGGCCAGGGGGCCGTGGGTCAGGAGTGAGGGGCACCACTAAGGCTCAGGGAGTGAGGGGGACAGCCGAAGCTGCCCCCCATGTCCTGGTGAATGAAGATGGCAGGGGGAGCTCTGATTTTTCTCCATGATAAAAAAAAAAAAATCAAATATTCCATTTTAATCACAGAAAAACATGGATTTTGCTTATATAAATAAAGCCTTTTTTTGCCTTTAACTGTCCCGTCAGTCCCAAAGGTTGCTGCTTACATTTGCCAACATTCCCTTTCTGTTCTGCATGTATCTTGTCATCTGCTGGTATGTCCAGAAAATGGTTTAATAGAGGTGGTGAACCTGCAAGTTGCACTGGCAGCCTCTGTGTGTGGCACACAGCAGACCAGGGAGGGGACAAGCAACACAGTAGTAGGTAGGGCAGGGAGCCAAAAACAGAGCAACAAATCAGGCAGTGAGTACAGGGCAGGGAGCAGAAAGCAGACCAGTAGATTGTGTAGGGGCACAGGGTAAGGGACAGAAACTAGACCAGCAGATTGGGAAAGGGATGGGAGCAGGACTTAGAAGGTGTGGGCTAATTTGTGACATGCCTGCCAAAAAAGCTGGGCCCCGCTGGTCTTGTAGGTAAATGCTGATGAAGAAAGTAGGTATAGGAAACCGTTTTACCTAAAATTGAAAAGCCATTTGCTTTTGTGAATATTGGCAGGCAAATAAATGTCCTGAGTGCTAGAATAGCTCATGTTTACTTGCCATTTTAGGCCTCAATTAATCTTCATCCCAGGGAAAGACAAGTAAGTTCACCAGGCGGGAGTGAGAGCTTTTCCTGCTCCAAGTCTAGACTAGACAATAGCCTGGCTCTGCGATGTTCTACAGGGAGGCAAAAGGAGGAACTGGGCCCATGTGTTTGCTACATTGTGGAGAAATCTTCCTTAAGTTTCTGGCATTGCATCAGTTGAAACCAGTTGCCTTGTACAGAGGCTCATGTTAAGCAGTGCTAATTAGTTTCAACACAGACACTGAATGAAGCCGACCACTTCTGGATTCCTTAACTTTGAGTAGGTTTGTGATCAACACACACACCCTAGATGAGTGCATAGCTAACAGAGCATGCCCCTTGGCAGGTAAAGATGGAGGAACTCTTGGTTGAGGGAGCTCAGTGCAGAGCTGTTCAGCACTGTCAAGAACTATAAAGCGAACTTTAATCTTTGGGCAACTTGAATGTCAAAACTAAGACAGATACAGAAGGTAGGCACATTGAAGTTAACCAAAAATGTCAGGGTTACAAGAGCAAGAGGCAGCTGACTCTTTAGCCAGCTAGTGAGATCATTCCTCTGGGAGGTGAAAGTCCTGGGTTCCAGCCTCTGCTGCCAAGGATATTTCTGTTGTTCAGTAACTGCCTAATAAAAGATGCTTAAACAGTCCTAGAAGCAGCAACCAGAACTTAGGCTTTCTACCTCCCAAAGTAGTGTCCTCTTTGCTGTGTTGCAGTCAGGCTCCCCTTGTTTGCTCACTCTTCCTAGTTCCATGTCTCTTACTACTTGATGACCCTGCCTCCACAGGAGTAGTGGAAATTGTCCTCAACCAACTATTCTGTAAGCCGGAGGTTAGGACACTGTTCTGAGAAGTTAGAGTAGTGGAATTTAATCTCCTTGGGCTGAAGCAAGTATAAAACTCATCCCTACCCCACCCCAAGCCATTTCCCTGCTTTTTTGCCTGCGCACTGCTCTGGCACCACATGGCTCCTGGCTAAATGGCCGGATTGAGGGAGCATGGGTCCCATTCTGGTACCCTGGGGTCAGGAGTGGGAGGGGATGAGTGAGTGAGTAAGTCCCACATGCACACCCCACCATATACATGCACCCACACCCCCCACACACCCCAACCACCCTCCCCTCACACACAGCCCCCTACAAACCCCATACCCACCCACATCCCACATATCCATACACACACCCACATGCTCCCTCACCCCACACCCACATCCCCCACACCTATCCACCCCCACAGACACACCCACACCCCACATACTCACACACCCACAGCCCCCCACAAACCTATACCCCCCCCATAATATGTGAGTAAGACTTCATTTTAAGCTATTGTGCAATCATCTCTATGTACACTACACAAACACATGTAAAGCAGGACAAAAATATTTTTTGAAATCAAATTAATGTGTGTAGTAGTTGTTCACTTTTTAGAATATAATTTGGTATTTTTCTGGTTCTGAGATGACAAAACTCCTTGCTGAAAGAAGTAGTTCTGGTGGCAAAGGTCAGGGATTAGGGGCGGGAATTCTGGTCACAAGATGCCAACCAGGGGGCAGGGCACCTGTCAAGGGGCGGGGCTACCCATGTGGCCCTCAACAGCTTGCTAAAACTCAGTAAGCAGTCCTCCTCCCAAAATAATTGCCTGCCTCTGATCTACATGCTCTGAATTACCCTTTGGAAGCATCTCACTCTTGCCTGTACATGGAACTCTGTCTACTTAACCCTTCTATTTTTTTAATGCATGCTAAAGCCTATACAGAAGTAACTAGAAGTCCAAGCTGGTTCTGGCCCTATGTCTCTATCTTATTTTTCTTTAAAAAATAAAAATTAAAAAAGTTTTATTCTATAGTGAAATAAGAAGGGCGGGGAGGGAAAGAGCGACAGTGAAATTCCCAAGCTTGTAACATTCATAGATTCATAGATGTTAGGGTCAGAAGGGACCTTAATAGATCATTGAGTCCGACCCCCCGCAAAGGCAGGAAAGAGTGCTGGGTCTAGATGACCTCAGCTAGATGGTTATCTAACTTCCTCTTGAAGACCCCCAGGGTAGGGGAGAGCACCACCTCCCTTGGGAGCCCGTTCCAGACCTTGGCCACTCGAACTGTGAAGAAGTTCTTCCTAATGTCCAATCTAAATCTGCTCTCTGCTAGCTTGTGGCCATTGTTTCTTGTAACCACCGGGGGCGCCTTGGTGAATAAATACTCACCAATTCCCTTCTGTGCCCCCGGGATGAACTTATAGGCAGCCACAAGGTTGCCTCTCAACCTTCTCTTGCGGAGGCTGAAAAGGTCCAGTTTCTCTAGTCTCTCCTCGTAGGGTTTGGTCTGTAGGCCCTTAATCATATGAGTGGCCCTTCTCTGGACCCTCTCCAGGTTATCCGCATCCCTCTTGAAGTGCAGCGCCCGGAATTGCACGCAGTACTCCAACTGCGATCTGACCAGCGCCCGATAGAGGGGAAGTAACACCTCCCTGGACCTATTCGTCATGCATCTGCTGATGCACAATAAAGTGCTATTGGCTTTTTTGATGGCTTCGTCACACTGCCGACTCATGTTCATCTTGGAGTCCACTAGGACTCCAAGATCCCTTTCCACTTCTGTTCCACCCAGCAGGTCATTCCCTAGGCTGTAGGTGTGCTGGACATTTTTCCTCCCTAGGTGCAGCACTTTGCATTTCTCCTTGTTGAACTGCATCCTGTTGTTTTCTGCCCACTTGTCCAACCTGTCCAGGTCTGCTTGCAGCTGTTCCCTGCCCTCCAGCGTGTCCACTTCTCCCCATAGCTTTGTGTCATCTGCAAACTTGGACAGAGTACATTTGACTCCCTCGTCCAAGTCGCTGATGAAGACATTAAAGAGTATCGGTCCAAGGACCGAGCCCTGCGGGACCCCACTGCCCACACCCTTCCAGGTCAAAGCCAACCCATCCACCACGACTCTCTGGGTGTGACCCTCCAGCCAATTCGCCACCCACCGGACTGTGTAGTCATCCAAGTCACAGCCTCTTAACTTGTTCATCAGTATGGGGTGGGATACCGTATCGAAGGCCTTCCTGAAGTCTAAGTATACGACATCCACCCCTCCTCCTGTGTCCAGGCGTTTCGTAACCTGGTCATAAAAAGAGACTAGATTGGTCAGGCACGATCTGCCTGCCACGAACCCGTGCTGGTTTCCCCTCAGCATAATTTGTCCTGCTGGGCTCTCACAAATGTGAGCCTTGATAATTTTTTCAAAAACTTTGCCAAGGATGGAGGTGAGACTGACTGGCCTATAGTTGCCCAGGTCCTCCTTCCTCCCCTTCTTGAAAATGGGGACCATATTGGCCCTTTTCCAGTCCTCCGGGACTTGGCCCGTGCGCCACGAGCGTACAAATATTCCCACCAGTGGCTCTGCAATGATGTCGGCCAGTGCCTTCAGCACCCTTGGATGGAGCTCATCCGGGCCTGCCGACTTAAAGGCATCCAGTTCTTCCAAGTGACTCTGCACCATCTCAGGGTCTACGCATGGTAGTCTGGCGCCTTGCTGCTGCCTCTCTACAACCCCAGTGAGAGACTTGTCCTGGCCCTCGCTTAGGAACACTGAGGCAAAGAACTCGTTGAGGAGTTTACAAAACATTGTTTTGTAAAAGTTTATCTAACTTACTTGACAAAATATGTCTTGCTATAATATTTTCCATGTAAATGTCCAAGTATCATATGTCATAAAACTCAATACCAGAGCTTGCCCTTGCAAAGTCTTACTCCCGTAAGTCATTATGAAAACATATGGGTCCCTAAATATTTTGGGGCCTAACAAGGTCTTTATTTACCTAAATAATCACTGTTTATTTGAGTAGTCTGTATGGGCACAAAATTTGGTTTTAAATGAGAGCTGTTTTTGAGGCAGAAACAATTGGTGACGGACAGGGGGGACAAGGCTGAACTCCTCAATGAGTTCTTTGCCTCAGTGTTCCTAAGCGAAGGGCACGACAAGTCTCTCACTTGGGTTGTAGAGAGGCAGCAGCAAGGCGCCAGACTTCCATGCGTAGACCCTGAGATGGTGCAGAGTCACTTGGAAGAACTGGATGCCTTTAAGTCGGCAGGCCTGGATGAGCTCCATCCGAGGGTGCTGAAGGCACTGGCCGACATCATTGCAGAGCCACTGGCAGGAATATTTGTATGCTTGTGGCGCACGGGCCAAGTCCCGGAGGACTGGAAAAAGGCCAATATGGTCCCCATTTTCAAGAAGGGGAGGAAGGAGGACCTGGGCAACTATAGGCCAGTCAGTCTCACCTCCATCCTTGGCAAAGTCTTTGAAAAAATTATCAAGGCTCACATTTGTGAGAGCCCGGCAGGACAAATTATGCTGAGGGGAAACCAGCACGGGTTCGTGGCAGGCAGATCGTGCCTGACCAATCTAGTCTCTTTTTATGACCAGGTTATGAAACGCCTGGACACAGGAGGAGGGGTGGATGTCGTATACTTAGACTTCAGGAAGGCCTTCGATACGGTATCCCACCCCATACTGGTGAACAAGTTAAGAGGCTGTGACTTGGATGACTACAAAGTCCGGTGGGTGGCGAATTGGCTGGAGGGTCGCACCCAGAGAGTCGTGGTAGATGGGTCGGTTTTGACCTGGAAGGGTGTGGGCAGTGGGGTCCCACAGGGCTCGGTCCTTGGACCGATACTCTTTAATGTCTTCATCAGCGACTTGGACGAGGGAGTCAAATGTACTCTGTCCAAGTTTGCAGATGACACAAAGCTATGGGGAGAAGTGGACACGCTGGAGGGCAGGGAACAGCTGCAAGCAGACCTGGACAGGTTGGACAAGTGGGCAGAAAACAACAGAATGCAGTTCAACAAGGAGAAATGCAAAGTGCTGCACCTAGGGAGGAAAAATGTCCAGCACACCTACAGCCTAGGGAATGACCTGCTGGGTGGAACGGAAGTGGAAAGGGATCTTGGAGTCCTAGTGGACTCCAAGATGAACATGAGTCGGCAGTGTGACGAAGCCATCAAAAAAGTCAATGGCACTTTATCGTGCATCAGCAGCTGCATGACGAATAGATTCAAGGAGGTGATACTTCCCCTCTATCGGGCGCTGGTCAGACCGCAGTTGGAATACTGCATGCAATTCTGGGCACCACACTTCAAGAGGGATGCGGATAACCTGGAGAGGGTCCAGAGAAGGGCCACTCGTATAGTTAAGCGCCTACAGACCAAGCCCTATGAGGAGAGACTAGAGAAACTGGACCTTTTCAGCCTCCGCAAGAGAAGGTTGAGAGGCAACCTTGTGGCTGCCTATAAGTTCATCCCGGGGGCACAGAAGGGAATTGGTGAGTATTTATTCACCAAGGCGCCCCTGGTGGTTACAAGAAACAATGGCCACAAGCTAGCAGAGAGCAGATTTAGACTGGACATTAGGAGGAACTTCTTCACAGTTCGAGTGGCCAAGGTCTGGAATGGGCTCCCAAGGGAGGTGGTGCTCTCCCCTACCCTGGGGGTCTTCAAGAGGAAGTTAGATAACCATCTAGCTAGGGTTATCTAGACCCAGCACTCTTTCCTGCCTATGCAGGGGGTCAGACTCGATGATCTATTGAGGTCCCTTCCGACCCTAACATCTATGAATCTATGAAATTGGTGAGGGGAACATGCAATCAATTATTTTTTCACAAGGGATCACACTTATTTAAAAATGGCACAGAAATTGAAAAAAAATTGCCTGAATCACTATGTGCTCCTAAGTGCTAAGAGCACTAGAAAGCATGCTGATCCCTTATGAAAGAAAATCCGAAGTTACAACCTACAGCTTTTGGTATTCAGCTGCTTGTACCAACTGTCTCTTAAAACAGCAATTATGACTTTAATAAATCAAACCAGGAATTTGGTAAAAGTTGCACAGCTTTTATTCCTAACTTTCTTTAGCCTTTAACAAAGACATGATGACTTTTCAGTGTCCACTTATTTGATTTTACTATAATCAAGAAATCTTGCTGGCCAACTTTTGTTTTATTCCAAAAGTAGATAAAGTAGGGCAAGGTGGCACCATAGAGATCTAACACATTCAGAAATACATACGCTTTCATAGGTGATAGCCTATGAAAACAGATATATCTAATTTTAGGGGAGTACTCAAGCTCTACTGCATAAGACTCAAGTATTCAGGACAAGTGCTTGATCATTTGTTCAGAGAGAGAATTGTAAGAAAATCTTATTTAGCATTATCCAGGGGATCACGTACAGGGAATCTTTCAAAATTTGAAGTCATGAACTTCCAGAGTAAAAGCACTGTAAATTGTATAGAAAGGTTTCGGGTAAAGAATCACAATGAAACATGAGCTACTGAATTCCACCATTATATTGAAGAACATTGTCCTTTAAATAACTGTTAATTGCTTTTAATTGCAGAATGCTGTAATTTGGTATTACAGCATAGATTTTGTTTCTTTAATGAAATGGCTTAATTTTATTTCCTATCTCACAATATACTTCCTTAATTCTTTCTGCTATTAAGAAAAGTTTCTCTCCCCACCTACCCTTTATTCTTTGTGGTCTACACAAATTTTATTTCTTGACTTATTACCAAATCCTACCAGTACAGGGCATGGTGATAACTGTACTTATATCTGTAGCTTATTCTCTAGTGTATAACTATTTTGCTCTAAGGAACTTCTTTCTACTTTAAGTGTATTGGTATAGTGATGCAATACAAGTTTGTGGTCTTAGCTATTTGCCTTTATTTTCACTTGCTGCATATACTGTGCAGTTCCTTTTATATGAGGGTAAAGTAGGTTGAAACACTACCAAATCAGGATAGCAGCCATGATTGTTAGTATTGGTTTTACAGTAGTGTGTGTGGAGTTTGATACAAATTTGGGCAAATAATTCAAACATTTCCGCTCAACTATAGAAGATTTTAACCCCTTCTGTGCTTATTTGTTAGAGAAACTACAGTGAATGTAGTGAAATGTCAAGTTCTTCGCACTGAAAGCAGTGATATGAATAGTTTATAAAGAAAAAACAGGTTTCTGTTTCACTGCAATTCCTAAGCGCCCTCTGGTGGACAGTTTGTAGTAGTTTTGACTTATCTAAAAAAAAATAGTGGATGGATAACTTACCTGCTCTGAAAGAGAAGCTTATAGATTCAGAGAGTGTTGAGGTTCCTAATTTTAAAAAACATAGTTATATTTTGGCGTGATAGGAAAAAAAATAATTTTTCCATAAGAAAATAAAACCAAATGGATGATGTATTTGACTAAACATGTACAGCAAGTACAAAATCAACTCTTTAAATTGCCAGTTAAACTGAATGTCATCAGAGCTAGCTTGGTTCCTTTCCAGTGACTCCATGAACTTGCATATGGGAATGCTTTGGTATGGAACTCATCTTAACAGATGCATCTAAATAGCTAAGATGTGTCTTTAGTTAAAGATCAAAACCTTTTTTCTTGGTTACTGAGGGAATTCAGAGGTATGTACATGACTGCCATCAGTGAAGTTACTTAAATTTACATAACAGATCTGAATTTTCTCCTTCCTCTAAGTCGGTGATAGTGGTGGTTGTTTAATTTTGTGTTTGCCAAATTGTATAGAAAACATTGCAATGTGATGCTTTCACAGCATATGGCTATTTTCAATGTCTGGCTAACAGGTTTATGTATAGCCACTTTAATGGTAAGTATGATATAAACAAATAAGAGCTGGTCCCATATTTCATTTTTGATCGATCAGGGGTATACGCTTAGGATTGGCATAACTCACTTATAGTGTGGGGTCTGGGAATGCAGCAGGTTGCCATTTATATTCCACAGCACAGCAGCAAGATCAAGATGTGATCCTGTCCTAAGCTTTTTTATCATGCACATACAATTCTGAGCACACCCTAGTAAAAAGTAAAAGTAACTGATGTTTCCTTTCACACAACAGATTGCATCAGATGCTTTGTGTCAGCTTGAGAGTGGTGAAATAAACAGAGGTTACACTGTTAAGATCTTTGTCTTTTACCAGGATGCCCTAACTCAGTGTTGGCATACTCAAGGTGGTGAGCAAAAATGCTCAGTCGGGCTAACTTTGCTCCTGCTGAAGTCAGTGTCAGTAGGAGAAGACTAAAGCCTACCGAGAGTACGTAGAAAATCTGGCTCTTACTGAGCAAGTTGTACTTTTAACCTTTATTAAAAAACAACAACAAATGCTGCTTTAAAAAAGTTCCGTTATGGCCTCTGTTGTGAAATGTGAATTTGGTAGATGAAGCTGTTTGCCAGAACAGGATCAAGGCATGTAGGATGCATTTTGTATGAATATAGGATTCTGCATTTTACTACAACTCTGTAACTTGTATTGAATTCTTATATTGCAGTTAGAAGCCTGATAATTCATACTTCTCATTAATGCTTCACCAAGCAATAACTGCAATAGCTAATTGAAACTTTATTGTCTAGTGCCATCTGCTGTTTAAAGGAAATAGACAGGGACAATAGTCTAGTTACCAACATCTCTGCTTCTGTTTTTAATATTTCTACCTGCAGCTGAAAATATCCCAATACAATGCACTAAAATATCTTCATCTACTGTGGTGCTGTACTTTACAGATAGAAAATAGCATAAAGGTACAAAATTTTAAATAGTAATCTAATACAGTCAGATAACTTAAGCCCACCTTGTAAAAATAAAAAAAAATTAAAAAAGACTAGTCCAGTTTACTTTAGGGAAAGTCCAATTTATTAAAATTCACCAAGGTAACCAGTAGAGGTCAATAGTGAATTCCTTAAGTATTTTATTTTGCCTTCAAGCAAAACTTTCAGTAGCAGTGTGGAGGATACAAATTCCTCTTAAAACTTTTATTATATTGACGTATTATATTTTTATATTCAAACTACATTTTCTTTTGCCCTTGTTTAAAATGTTTTAATAATGTATACATAAAAATAAAGTTAAAATCCTAGTAATGAGGCCTACTTTGTACTGAGTGATATAATGGGGAAGACTGGGCAGAAAACACTACAAGAAGTGTATTTGAAAACAATGTCCATGAAGTTGCAAGACAAAGCTGATTGATGTAGTTCACCTGTTTCTCCCTCAGTCATGGCATTTTTGGTCAGCTGAGATGTATTCCTTATTTTACCAGACCCTGAAGACTTCCTTTTTAAGTCATAAGAATGGGAAATAGAAAATAATTGGGTCTTCCTATTGTGGTGTTTAATTTCTAACCAACATGTTATATTTGGGACAGGGATAATTCATGTCTGGTGTGAAACCTGGGTGTGGTATACAGCATCTACAATTTGAGATGAAGGTAGGTTACTGCATGGTTTGCTGTCTCCCTTTTAGTATAAGTGTTATGGGTGAAGTCTACTTTTTTTGCCAGTTTTTAAGGTGTAAATTCATGTGCACAATGTAACAGCTTTAAACCTTAGGTTTCTGCTAGTGTGCACCAGATGGATCTTGTATTAATGTTCCACTTTACTGCATGTTAGCATTTGCAAGTAGTTAGTTGATGGTTATAGCTGCCAGACTTCTCTGTTGCAGGAATATACCCTTCAAGCAAAGAAAAGGGAGCGTCACAATAATAGACAAAGCCATCTGAATTGTATGTAACTTTATTTTGACTTGTATCTGTTTTGCCCTGTCATGATTTGAATTATACAATGTATTAAAGTTTTAAAGCATGCTGAAGAATATGTTTTTATTTAATAATAAACATTTATAATATCCAGTAATTCCAAAAGATTTTGTACAATGGGTAATGATTTGACTAGGGATATATATGGAGGTCCCAGGCTTGGCTCTTTTTTTCTTGTAACATTAATTTAAAGATAACATGAAAATGTTTTTTTATATATAGTTATACATGAACATTTTTTTACCATGTGTGCAATTCTTACTGACTGTAACTTTAAGACATAACAATATGTGTTTTACTAGGCCATTAATACTTTCCTTAAGTGCAACTTTGTTCCTTTATATACTCAAGATGTGTATTAATGGCCTCAGTAAAATCTGCTTTGCAGTGTTTTGGTTTCATATTTCAGTTTTCAGTGAAATAAAATTAGTAATTAGTTGAAAAAGACGAAAAGGGGCTCTAAAAATACAGAGGAGAAACTTTGTCATGTTTGAAGCATGTGCTCCCAAATCTGTCTGTTCTCTGAATAAATTGTTGGTTAAAAAAAAAAAGATGAGAACTTTTTTTTGGTTTTTGTTTTTTTAAATGTTCCTTTTTTCCTTGTTATTTGTCCTCTGTGACATGGTCATTGATTATAGCAGTGGCTCTAAACATTTTTAGACTTGAGTCACCCCTGGATATCTGTAGACTTGTAGCACGCCTCAAAAGTGCCAGCTCTTTATTTTCAAATTTTTTGACTACAGAAAATTAATTAGAGCAGGTTTTTTTTTTTTTATGCAAAGAACTCAGAAAGACCACAGCTATGGATTCCTATGTGAAATATCTTTGTTTATCTTATGAATCGTGTTCTCAAACCTAACAGTGCTAACACTGTGTGGCACACCATGGCACCTCTGAAAGGTCTCAAGGCACCCCAGGGTGCTACTGTACCGAGGCTGAGAGTCACTGATGTATTGTGTAGAACAGGGAGAGGATTTTTTTATTCCTTGTAGTAAAGATAGAATAATATTATAATATCAACCCTACCATGGTTTAAACAAGGATTTCAACATGAGTATGATGATAACAAAGAGGTCTAATGGAGCCACATTGTGACAACAAACAGCGGATTTACATTGATACATAGAGTGGGATTATTTTTTAATGAACTTGAAGTTGATTAAACTGTTTCCATTAAAGTTTGTGGCAGTAAAACTTCCTTTGATTTCAGCCAGAGCAGAGTTAGGCCTCTGAGCATTCCCTCTCAAACTCCATTTCAGCAAAGAACATACACATGTTTAACCTTAGCTACTATGAATATACCCATTACACTTTAATGTTTAAACATAAGCAAGAGCTTTGCTGGATTGGCTTGGCAGGCCCTACTTCTATCCCATGTTAAAACTGTGCAGCCTCACTGAAGGAATTGGGCTTGCATGGGTGCCATGCACAAATACCACGGGCAAGGTTTGCTCTGTAGACTTTTGTTTTCTTTGTCCTTGGACATGTTCAAAAGAATTTGACTTGAGAGAATTAATGGCATTGTGAAATTCTACTTATTTGTTTTAAATTGTCTGTGTCACTATACACGTCAACAGGAAAACATACATGAAAAGTCATAGAAGTGACTCTGGCCAAGGGATTTCATCAACAAACTGTCACACTTCATATGGTGCCCTAATTTTGGCAAGATCCTATTGTTGTGGTTTAATAAGGAGTACTGGGAATACGGTGTACACATGTAGTAATCTAACATCAAACACGAATTTGCACAGCATTTGAAGTTGACAGTCCCTCATTTTTAAAATATAGCTAAAAATATAAGAATATAATAGATGTACTTCCTAATATGAAGGCACAGAAAAATGAATTGTTAGCAATAGCTATAATTGCCAGTTTGATCATTAAACTTGTCTTGGGTCACTCTCTCTGTCTGCCAAAAGATTATTAAGTACAGATTAAGAGGTTGTTTGCTAGCATTAGCTTTGGATTCATAAGGCATTGCTGTTCACAAATACTGTGCATTTTGTTGGAGCCAGATTCAACAGCAGGGCCTTTTTGAAAAACTTTTAATTAGCAACTGACTTTCAAAGAGATTCAAACCATAATCAGATTATTCACTTCCCATTGAATTTAGAGGATACAGGCTTCTGCTTGTGTCTCAGTTCCATTGGATCTCTTCCTATTTCCTTTAATAGTGAGGTATTGTTGTACTACTCTATTCCAAGGGTTGTGTCCTTTTGTGCTGCTAGGTCTCAACATTCTCTCATACTCTCTGACTTAGTCTTGTTATTGGAATGCTTAGTGGAACATTTTAATACTTGGAAGTATTCACTTCTGAGCTCACCATGCATTTTTATTTCTGCGCCATAGTCCAAGATTGATATACACAGAGAAGAGAGCTTTAAAAGGCTTTTGACTGTGGCTGTGGCCTGTTTAAAAGTTCATCTAACATAAGACACTAGTAAAACTGAAAAGTGTACATGGTGCTATGCCATACAAAGTTTCCAGACCTGTTTTTAGTGATAAAAATCTTTTGTGTCCACTGAATTTATGGTTCAGATAGCCAGATTAAATACACAAGCGTTCTGTAATCTTTGCTTTTGCATTCATTTGCTTGAAGCTTGAGACAAAAAGATGAGAATGTTGCCCAACTGAAGTGTGGTCAATTTGCTTTTTATTTTTGTAGACCATATAAGTTCTGTTATGGAAACTGCAACAGAAGACAGTTAAACAAAAAGTGGCTGTGTAAAATTGCAAAATTTCCATTGGGTGAAAACAAATCCAAACTTTATGTACATATCCTTGGGGAGATGTAATGCAAAAGCTTACAGCTGCTTTTAGTTTCTTATTCCCTGATTAGACTTTAAATTAAAGGGAGGATGTCACGCTGAATTAGGAAGGATTACTTATTTTCCTTATTTGAGTTTGCACATACCTTCTATCATCTCTTTCCATGTGCGCTTACCAAAAACAAAACAAAACCATGTACACAAATAATAATGAAAACAAATTAATTATAAAGGTATTATTAAAAAAAACCCCACAAGCATAAAGGAATCCTTACTAAGCCAAAGCAGGGGAAGGAGGGAAGAAACTAATACTACACAACTTTTTTTTTCCAAGATAGGCATTGCATTGTGCTAGGGAGTTATACTCTGACTCAGCCCATGTTAGTTCAATCTAGAATCAAGTATCTTCTTCTGACACTGCCTTACCTCCACTAGTCATATATCCATGGCTAGGGACAGACTGCTCAATAGTCCCTGCTGATCTGAACTGTAAGGGCAAAGTTCTTCTAAGGTGGTGCTGCCCTAGGACTAGAGATAATTGAATATAGAAATACATTTCCCTGAGTAGTCATTCTAGTTCTTAAACTAATGCATTTCAGCCCCTTGGGTATCCCAGAGCATTAGCCTTAGTGTTTGCAGAAAGCACATTTCAGTATTCCTAAGAAAAGTCCTTGTAAACTGAGGAAACAACCAATACTGTTTAATGTAGTTGACTAATTGCCACTAAACAATATAGGTCAGTTTTTAGTATAAAAGATTTGAAAATATCAGTTCACTTAGACATTGCAATCTGTTTTAAGGTATTCCATGAGGGGCTGAATTTGTTGAATAAACCGTTTAATCATAATTGTTAAATATTTGTGAATTATTAGGCAATTAGTCCTAAATGATAGGACGCTTTACTGATCAAAACTAGTGCTTAGTTTACATGGAAAAATTAAATGGAAACCAATAGAATGACATTTTTCTTATGCCATCTCACTGACTTAATGAGCAGCTATGTTTTTCAGTCTGAGTTTTCTGAGTGGCATCCAGTCTTTGTCTTAATACAGTATATAGTAATAATGAAATCTGGAGTTGAAAAGGTATTTAAAATGAAAATCACTTTCTTTTTACACGTGCAAGGAATTTTAAACGTTTAGATGTTTATCTGAATTTTTGAGTTCTGTGACCAACGTTCCTGCCCTACCCCATTCCTCTGTAACAGGCCTCTGTTTCACAGTATGCCATGTTGTTTTCTTGGATGGAGGCTGGACAGCCTGTCATGCACCTGCAGCATAATTAGCTTGTAAGCTCTATAGTGGAAGGACTGTTTTTCATAGAAAACTTTTACTATAAATGAAGTCTTTGGGTACTACCAACTAGTGTGTCTTGAAAATGTGATGGAATACACACATTCTCTTACCATTTATTCTAGTAGCATATTAAAGATTAGTTCTCATTTTCTACTTCCCTGCTGTGGACCAGTGAGACCCAGCAACTCTTAGTACTTCCTCTTGGGGTACTTAGGATGATATTTCTTGTAATCTTCAATCTCATGTGATTTCCCTTTCCATCACTCTCAATGTGCATCCTGCATTAAGAGAAATTGGAGACAATCTGCACTGTTGTTTCCTCAGTCTACAGCATTCCACATGAAGAGTCCCAATGTCCATTTTTATATGAAACTATGTAGTATAGAAAAGCATTTGATTTCTTAAATAAAAGCTAAACATGTTTTCCTTTTCTATTTTTTTCTCACAGAATGAAAAGTTGTATCCTTTATGGAGGAAGAATGGAACCTAGAAGTGATACCAGATTGACAGAGATCTAGTCAAAATCTGTACTGCTACCCTGCTATTCTCCATTAAAGTTGGTCCTCACATATAATCTCTGCCACAATCCCTGCCAGAAAACTGTGGCCTGGTAATGACTAGGCACTCAGGAGTTGAGATTTGGCTAAGGATTGCATACACCATCTTTTTGTTACTGTATTCTCCTACTTTTTCTTACTCATTTGCTTTGTTTAGATTGCACACTCTTTGACTTGCATTGTCATTTACTATTTTTTTTTGTTTGAAACCATAGTTGTTACCTAACTCCAGGTACTACTTCATTCTTTGTGGACTGAGATTATTTCTATTATTAGATTGAAGTCTACACTCTGCATCATTTCAGAGCTTTTGCGAGTAACGAACAATAAACCTATGGTACAGACATTAGTCGAGACTTAGGTACAGTAGGTGTGTCTACATGTGCTTTTACGTGCACTTACATTTAATGCACATTAGCCTAATGTGCATGAAGGCGATTTAGGTGTGTGTCCACACGTGCATGAGCTAATGCATATTAATGGGGGTGTGTGGACCAATTTGGGACTAAAGTGTTTCCTGTCAATGGAAAAACACCATCTTAACATGCATTAGTGTGTCTACATGTTTGCTAATGCAATTTAACTATTTGCACATAAATGTGATAATTGCTTTATGCAGGTATCATATTTAGGATTGAATAGCCTTAAACTGCCATTTTTAAGGTGAATTAAGGGCATGCATGTGTAAAAACACACCCTTAATGCATCTTAAATTGGGCTAATGAGTATTAAATGTGCACATGTAGACAAGCCCAGTGATTTTCAACCAGGATGCTGTGGCATCCTGCGGTCCTTTCAAGAGTGCTGTGAGATACCACACAGTGTTGGCACTGTTAGGTTTGCAAACATGCTTCACAAGATAAACTGTTTCAAAATAGGCATCCACAGTGTCAAAAATACTTTGACCTGTTGTGGTCTTTCTGAGTTCTTTGCAACAGAAGAATTGCTCTAATAATTTTTCCTAGTCAAAAAACAAGTGAAAACTAAGAGCTGGCATTTTCTGAGGGATGCTTTGTGTCTAGCGAGAGGTGTCTTAAATCCAATGAGGCTGAGAACCACTGCTTTAGAAGTTCTGGTTCATATCCTTTTGCAGCTATAGATTTCCGGGGTGACCCTGTACAAATCATTTTGTTGTCAGAATAAGTAATATAAAGACTGTGAAATGTTCATCAGGGGCCGGTGAAGTACATTAGATGGACAGTACCTATTATTAGGTGATTATGGCTGTGGGCAAAGCCTTGGACAAGACTCGTGTTTTCTCAGAATTCCAGAGAGACCATTGGATCATTTATATTGATACAACACGAATCATTGTATATTACCTGAATATTGCAGATCCTTAAGGTTTTCTCAGATACCCCTGCATGTGACAGGCCACAGTTTTAAAGATATTGAGGTATTTGTCTAATTCCCTTCAGACCTGAAAGAGGATTTCCTATATCAACACACAGTATTGGTTCATCTCATCAGTTGACTATGACTGGAAACAGGATAATCTTTGTTTCAAAGAAAGGGAAGGAAAACCCAGATTACCCGAGGCCAATTGTGCATTGAGAGGGAAAATGTATTAAATGTCTTCCTTCACTCCTTTAATAGCTTGGCTGAAGCCCTGAAGCATGAGATTCTATTAGAATGAGTGTCTTAGGCCTGCAAGTGTTATCAATGTGTTGAGAATAATGTAGACAATCTTGTTTTCCCTGAAGGTGATGAAGGGAGGGGATATGAACTATGTCGACCAGCCTAACCTGCTGCATAGACAAGCAATAGAATTTCTCTCAGAAGCTGAATTAAAGCATATCTGTAAAATATATATTAAAAATATGCTTTAATTCAGCTTAATTCAGCTTCTGATTTCTTCTGATAGAAATACTTATTCTAGATAGAATAAGTGTTATTCTAGAAATACTTATTCTAGATAGAATTTCTATCAGACGCTAAATTAAAGCATAACTTTAAAATATATTTTAAAGATATGCTTTAATTCAGCTTCTGATTTCTTCTGATAGAAATTCTATTGCTTGCCTATGCCTCAGGTTATATGTGCATGTGTGTGGTGTGTGTGATAGTGAGTTTTCCACCTTTCCTGATAACCTGTTCCTGATGTGCTGTTCAAGTATCTATACCTTGGCTTATAGGCTGTAGCCAGCCTGCCAAGAATTATCTGGCCCACAGAACTGGAATGTTGCCGAGGAGGAGGGGCGGGGGGGGAGCTGTGCAGTAGCATTTCTCCACCCCTGAACAGTTTCTGAAGCACTGTTTGCTGCCATCTTGGCCCTCCCTGCTCACTCTCTCTCATATGCCCCCTTACTGCAGCTGTCAAATCCATTGCTGGTAGGAGCTGGTGGCAAGGGCTAAGGGATGGCAGCTGTAGTTGGGAAATGAGAGCTGCTCTCGGCACAGTTGGCTCTGCTAGCTACACTTAATAGGGTTGGCAACTGGAAGATGCATCTCTACAGCATCACAAAAGATCTGCAGAACTGAGGTATCTTTCTGAAGGTAGTGTAAGAGTCGTGTAGGCATGATAATCCAGAAATTATGAGAGGCAAGGACTTGTTAGGGTAATATCTTTTCTTGGATCGACTATGTAGTTGGGATAAAGTTAGACAAGCTTGCAAATGCAAGACTTTCTTCAACAGGTCTCTTGCATTCAAAAGTATGTCTAACTTTAATCCAATTACATAGTTGGTCCAAGAAAAGGTATCACTAGCATATCCTTGCTTCTTGCATCATTTTGAAGAAATTTAAAATATTGTTAATGTATTGTCTTTCTCCCTATTGGTCACTGAAATTTGATTGAGCTTCTCTGCCCGGTTACTTACATTTTTAAATCATAATTTTTATTTAATAAAATTGGCAGATTTTTTCCGCATCCTTTATTAAATATATTGTATTAAGTTTTGTTCCTTTTAACAAGGGTGGCTTTTTCTCCATAATAACTGTTCATGGAAGTGAAATTATGGCTCTTCAGACAATCTACTAGGACAATCCTTGAATGTCTTTGAACAGTTCTTTGTGTGTGTGACTACATCTTCATCAGTTTATGCCAACAGTTGCATTATGCTTTGGGAAATGGGCCCTCTTCAAGTTCCCAAGAAACACATTATTGTTAAGTATTAAATTCTGCTTGAATAAAATAAATGTAGCCAGGCCATGGCCACTAGTACTGAAGGAACTGCTAATTTTGAAGTCAGTGATTAGGTTTCTGGCCTCAATCAGCTGGAAGTTTCATGGAATATACAGAACTGAACTGGGATTGTTAAAACATAGACATAATTGTTCTGTGTAAAGGGAACATGAATGCTCTTCCAGAACCAATCCAGCTGTCCTTTGAATCAGTGCCTTGGCAAATGGAAGGGGATTTGATTCTTATGTCCTTCTTGACTGCACGAATCTGGTAGCAAGGAAAAGCTTTAGTCTGTCCTTCAGCTGTTTTGCCAGAAATCAAAAATGGAAATATTTTTTTCTAGCAACTGCACCCTAAAATTGAAAACTACACCCTAAAATTTTGGTTTGGAAGTTGTGTAAAATTTGCCATGGTAGAACAGTTAGCAAGTGAGCAATGTACTTTATTATCATTCCTAATTATCAGTAAGGTATGTATGGCTTTCCCCTTCCCTCATTATTGTTTTTTCTAAATGGCAGAATCTTTTGACAAGTAAATCCTCACTACCTTCAGTTACTCGCATACACTTTCATATTATGATTGTTCTATGTTATTTCTCAATTTTGTTATTTCCTCTTTCCAGCAAAATCTATCACCTTTCAGTGAGTTATTTGGTGTTCTGGACTGAAACTTATACCACCCACAATGCTTAAGGTCAGGCCCCAGCTTCTTGACTTGGCTATTGTTTTCTCCCTTTCTTACCCTGCTTTGCTATGGCAGCACTATATCTTCAGCTGGGAAGGCAGGGAAATGGCTCCCTCCGGAGCAATTTATCATAGCAATAAATGGTGTTTTACTAGGATGCCATCAAAGCTCATTATTATGCTCAAGCAAAACAATCATCCCTTTTTATTCATATAAAACTACATAGTAATTTTATTCGTATAGTGTTACATGGTAAATGGATGTATCCAGTAGAAATAAGTATCCTGAAGGTATAAGAAGTTACTTCAAAGTCCTGCTATGCCATAACCATCACAGATCTTGCAGTGAGGAGAAGTATGACTTTTGTATGTCTTGATTTTTTTTTTTTTTCTGATTGTTTCCTGGATTTTGTCCTGCCCTCTCTGGTCATTGGCTTTAATTACTTTCCTCATACCAGCATCCCCAACATCAGTACTAGCTCAACAGGTTGTATTTGCTTTATGTTCTCTTTCTAACTCCTCTCTGCCTTTGCTCCTCAGTATGACATGAAGTACAGACAGCTTGTTGACTTAAAAGCTCCAAAGGTTTTTGATTTTACTCATAGCTGCTGGAAAGCAATTGAATCATATCTGTCAACTGAACTGGAATATTAATTGCTCAGTAATGAAGCTAGGATTTCTTGTCATGCACCAGAGAGAAAAGACAATTCTTTGTGTTAAAATTACTTCCTCTTATTCTTTCTAGTAATAATATTTACTTACCAAGAAAGAATGCATTTAGTTGAAAATTAAATGAAGTATCTTATTAAATGAAGTATCTTCATCAGAACTACATGAAGCATTATTGAAATATGCTGCTAACTCTGCCTTAGTTTAATCTGTCAAGCACTAAAGAAACTGGACATGTACAGCAAAAACAAAAATGGCCTTTGTTCATAAACCTCAGGGTCTCAGTGAAGTACAATGACAGGTGTTTTGCATGGACAAAGAGGTCATAATAGGATGCCAAGGGCTTTTTGTGATAACTGTTATTGTATCAATTGCATAATTAGGAGAGATGTTGGACAAACTTGCATGCACAAACTGTCCTTCAGATCTGGACAAGAAGCAGACAGGCTGAACTAAATAACAGGAAAAAATGTTTTGTGTTTTACTCCATGTAAATGAACCAGTCACTAAGGAATGGAAGATGGCTGTGATATAGCATCATTGTCGTAGCTCTTTGCAGCTTGTAAACCTCCTCTACTCCGATTGTTCACACAGCTCCAGCCCTTACTGCCTTTTTCTCCAGGCAGACTGATCTACCTGCCTATTTTGCCATTACCAGTATTCTTTTGTGAGGCCTACCATGTAGCCAAAATGATCAATGCTAAATACCGTATGTAGGGTCACCATTGCAGCTCCATTTGTTCCTGACCTCTTCACTACCAACTCCAGATCTTTACAATGGAGAAGACTGGCCAGCCTAGCATACTAAGCTACTGTAGCTACCGCATTTGAAACTGTCTATGGTTGTGGGCACACGTATGTTTGCCGTTCTTTCCAGAAGCAAATGTTTCAAAGCAGCATCAGCTGGTACTTTCTAGCACTGAACCCCAGCTGGCTGAGATTTCATGAAATCTATGAGTATGTGGGTGGGGGTTAAACCTGGTCTGCACCAAGCCCAGCTGGGGTCAGTCTGGCAGGGAGGATGGGGGGGAGGGCAGGGGGGAAGCCTTTGGAGGCTTTTTCTCCTTTCCCCACTCAAGTGGAGACAGGGTTTATGGCCAGGCCCTGGACCAGCTGGCTGAGTATCATTGAGGGCAGGGGGGGAGGGGGGTTAAACCCCCATTGTGGCCTGCACAGAACCTAGCCAGGGTATGTCTGGAGGGGGTCAGGGGAAAACCCTCAGAGGCTTTCCCCCTTTCCCCCTGCGCTTGAGCCAGGAGTAGGGAAAAGTCTCTAAGGGCTTCCTGCCTTCTCCCCATAACAGGCAGACCCCAGCTGGGGCCAGGCCGGGGCTTAGCCATGTCCCCAGGTCAAGCAGAAATGGGGGAAAAGCTTTCAAGGGCTCCCTGCCTTCTCCCCTTGCTGCCCACCAAGCAGATCTGTGTGCCCTTGGGCAGAGTCCAGCCCTCCCCACTCCTTTTCCCTCCCAAGCCAGAATTGAGGCATGTGGCTAGGGGAATCTTTCTGAGAAGGAATAGGGAGTAAAGCCCCTGCTTCAGATTTTCCCCCTCCTCTCCTCCCTACATGTGGGGCAGCACTCAGCTGGGGATCTGGGGTAGAGGGGGTGTTTTCTCCATAGGTGGTGGAAGGCCAGGGCTAATGAGGCTTAGCTCCCCCAAACAAGGGGCAGTGGTGGCAGCACAGCACACCACACCACAGGGCAGCCTGGGTGTGGGGTCTAGGAGGCTGCAGCGGGGGGGCAAGAGAGGGGTGCACACAGACACAGATGAGCAGCCCCAGCCTGCAGGCAGCTGGGCACTCAGCTTCGCCTGGCCAAGTGTGGAGCAGCACCCAGCAGGTAAGTGTGTAGGAAGGAAGGGGCATGAGGGTGCAGATCGAGGCCCCTGTGGTGATGGAGGGAGTGGGGCAGGAGCAGCGGATGGGGGAAATGGGGCCCTGGGGTGGGTCATGGAAGGGTCAGAGTCTGGGCCGCTCATCCAGGGGTGAGGGGGAGGGGCTCCCGGTGTTGTGCGCACTCCTGGGGCAGGCATAAAGGACAGGTGTCCCTCGGATTTGTACATGGGGTAGAGGCAAGATGCCACTATGGGCTGGGCTCTGTGCTCCACTGCCAGTGCCCCAGCAGCTGTGCAATACCACGTGCCTCCTGTCCTGGGGCGGGCAGGGGATGCAGCACAGCCAGCATGCAGGAGGCATGTGGCATTGTGCAGCTGCCAGCAGCAGGGTGCAGAGCCCAGCACACAGCAGCAGCCCACCTCTGTGACACCCAGTGCACAGATTTGGGGGGCACCTGCCCCCCTTGTCTGCCAGGGGAGTGAACACAGTGGCAGTAGCCCCCCTGTGCTCCTGGATAAGCTGCCTGGGCTCTGACCCTCCCATGACCCCCCCAGAGCCCCATTTCCCCCAGCCCGTGTTCCTGCCCTTGCCCCACTCCCTTCCTCACAGCAGGGGCCTTGATCTGCCCCCCTACACTCTTCCCTCCCCTGTGCCACTTCCCCCGCCTACACACTTAGCTGCTGGGCGGTGTCTATGTGTGTGTGTGTATGTTTCTGTGTCTCTGCATGTGTGTATAGAAGTATCTTTTAAGTTTAAGTTTTGCTCAGCCCCCCAAATAATATTTTCTCCCTCCTCTTATGGTTTTCTCCCCCACCCTAAAGTCTAATATTAATCTGATACCAAGATGGGGAATCCTTCTTCTGCAGCAGCTACAGGGCTGATGGGGGGGGGGGGTGGACTCTGAGACTGGGGGACCCAGTCAGCTCTGGGCTAGAGGGACTATTCCCCCTGGGGGTGGACCTGCAAGGGTTTTGGGGGTGTATGCTGGGCAGGTAATCAAAGATAAGCCCTGGTTGTCTGCATTCAGGTGCCTTTGGCAGTGGCCAGCAGGCTGAGAGGTGTGCTCTATCATCTCCTAGCTACTGGTATGGGTCATTTCAGGAGTCTGCCTGCCTTTCTGGTTTCAAAAGTGAATGTCTATTCACTTGCTTATTGGTTCGATCTATGCAGTTTAGACTAACTTGAAAAGATTGAATCAATTCAGACTGGGGCTTTTTGACTGTCTGTTCTTAGCCCATGGAGACTAAGGCAGACTGAGGCCAAAATTCTTGGCTGTTCCAGAAATAACATCAACCATAAGATTGAGAAATTCACCCAAATCTACTTCAGTAAAATGCCTGTGTGGTAGGGTATTTTTAAATGACTTTTCTGTCAAATTGGGATGCATCTTTCAGAAACAGAGTATGCCATTTAAAAAAATGTAACATCCAAGTCTAACCTGAGGGGTAACTGGCTTATAAGATGCCAGCCAAGTCATTGAGAGAGGTAGTTAGCGGTGTTAATCTGAAGTGAGGAAGAAAGCAGAGTGGTTAGAGACTACCTGGTTGGAGAGGTGACAGCCTACTTAATCAGCTGCATCAGTCAAGCAGTTGTTATCAATAACTAGTGGTGAATAGCCCTATTAAAAGTGTTCAAATTAAACATTCACATGGTTCATGCCACCAGGATGATATTGGAACTAACTTAGGTGGTTGCTAGCTCAGGTGACACTTGACTGGACTCTTGATGTCATGACTGGATTCTGATTAGAGATAGAATAGTTTGCAATAACTTACTTAATGACCTAACCCTTGTCATTTGAGCTGAAGATTGGGTGCCCCTGTCTTGTAAGGCAATGGATTTGTTTACATGGACCATTTTTAGAAACTAGTGAAACCCAGAGTGTTTTCAGAGGCTTCTAGGACAGAACAATGTTCTTCCTTTTTATCAGTTGTTTCAATTTGTAATGTTTGTGTGTTTTTGAGGTATTGGAAAAATAGTTTTCTTTACCCCAGAACTCCTCTAACTTTTGCCTTATAAATCTTCTTTGCTAATGTATGACCAGCAAGTCTGAAGGTAGAAATATTAGGTTATGTTCATATGGTTGTAAGTGACAAAAATATTTTTAAATATAATGAAATCTTTGGGTAGTTTTGGTATCAGTTTTTCATGTAAATCAAGATAAATTATTTAACCAGATTTAAACTGAAATTGAGAAGAGGTGTGGGCATGCTTGCTCTCACATGCTGTCTTGCATGTATATACTCTCACTCTGTTCCCCTCTGTTTCCCATCTTGGTAATTCATAAGATGGTGAATTATTTTAATGAAACCCTCCCAAAGGGGCTTTGGGGGTCTGCTTTACAGGAACTCTAACACTATCTAATAGAGTAGAGGATTATTTGACTCTCACTCTAGATCTGATGGTCATGCCTAAGAAGCCAATGGCTAAGCAGCCTTGGAAACAGGTTCTTTCATAACCACGTGACTTCTGTTGAATGTGGTCTAAAGGAGTGATTCTCAAATTTTTAAAACTCAAAGTACCCATGCATGGAAAATGCTGTCTTTTAGCTTTCACTCATTTCTTGTCTACAGAAAAATAACAGAGCAATTCTTCAGAGACCTCAGAAAGACCATAACAAGTCAGTATGTTTTTTGACATTATGGATTTCTATTTTAAATCTCTGGGCTGACCTTGTGAATCTTATGTAGGTGTTTGCACACCTATCCAACGGTTCTAATGTTTTATAGCACCCATAGGCGACTGGTAGGGGGTGCATGTGCCCCCCCTGATGGGGCCAGTGCCCCCCCCCCTGACAGCCAACACTGATACTGTGGGTAGGGCTGGTGCCCCCCCTGACAGGGACACCACCGTCAGCAGCTTCTGCGGGTGCCCCCCCCCCCCCCCCCAGATTCAGGGGGCACCACTCACTTACAATAGCACCCTTAAAAAGATCTCGCAGTTCCCTGGTCAAAAATCACTTGTCTAAAGCATGGCTTATTTGTGAAGGAGAGATAGTAGCTTCCTGTGTTGAAAGGGCTTTTCACATCCATTGATAGTGTAATATGATTTTTTTGCCATTACTCCTTAGTGTTAGGAACCAAGGTGTGAGTGGCCAAGGAAGGTCACCTGATACACAGGTGAAGTCCAAGGGCTAGGTTTCCAGAGAGCCAGAAGTCCGAAGCTGGAATTTAGGGAAACCAGCAGCTGGATAAGCCAGGAGTCTGAACTGCAATCAGGAGCCAGAGCCAAGTCAGGGTATACTAAAGTTTAGAGCTGGAGTCTGAGTATACCAGAAGTCAGAACCGAAATCAGAAACCAGGGCTGAGTCAGTATGAGCCAAGGGTCAGGGCTAGAGATCTGAGAAGTAAACCAAGGAAGCACAGGAAGGTCATGAGCAGGAGCAAGTACCTAAGTCTTTGCCTGGACAGAGTACTGAGGGTTGGGCCTAGCTTCTAAGAGCTGGAGTGAGTGGTGTCTGGTGCCTGTGACCTCAGGGGATTGGCAGCCCTGATTGTCCTCCTAGGACCAGCTGGGCCCAGGGCACTGATTCAGGCTTACTGCAGGTAGTGCCTGTTTCTCTACAGCCTTGGGAAATAAACTGCTCTGATCCACACCCGCTGGGCCCAGGGGTCTGGTCTGGCCTTACTACACTTACATTTGTGTGATCCTTATCTCCTGTTACATGTCACCATAGGTAACCATGACTTGATCCTAAATTTTAAAAAGTAAAAGTCACCAAAATAAAGTGTTTCCAAGTCTGTAGTATGTTTTACATTGATATGCAATCTCCACCTCAAAACTCTGGTTGTAATATAAGAACATGTTCAATTAAAATATTGGAATCTAAATAATAAATTTAATGACTGCATCATATCTTGAGAGCATTTGAAGTGAATGCTTTGTTTTCTGTGAACACACTTGGGATTTGATGTAACAGTGCTACAAGAGCTGATATAGACAGAATGATCATTTTCCAGTCAAATTTATCATTTCTATTGAATAGTATACAATGGTAGCCAGTTGATAAAATATTGGAGTGAAAATTCAATAGTGAATTTTCTTTTCTTCAATCTACAAAATGTATAACTATGTAATGTATAAAGTTATTTTAAAATGCAAAAATGATGCAAGTATATGCAAGATGCATTATATTACTTTTAATTCACTGTGCTACTTACTGTAGATAATTTAAAGTAACTAATATTTCATAAAGTTAATGATTTTCTCTCTTCTGTGTACTCGCATAAACAAAGGCCACCAAATTTTCAAGAACTTGTTAAATTATATATGCTTCAATGGGTTACTTACAGGGTGTGTAGTACAGAGTTTTTGGTGGTCACCACCACCAAACTTTTTCCTCCCAAAACATGTAGTACATAGCTTTTGTAGGAAAAACAACATTCGCAAACCTCTATCTTATCAATGACATGACAACCTAGAAGGCCAATCAGTGTTACTATCTTGCCCTAAAATGAGCATAGTTCTTAATAATCCAAACACCATGCCATATCTTTAGTTCACTAAGTAATTGCCATTTTTGGATCACAATTGCTTCCTTAATCTTTCAGCATGAAAAAGAAAACTTTCTTATTAATTAGTGGATGGGGGAAAAAAGCAAGAATGTAACATTAAATTATTTGTCTAAATTTTGTAATTCCAAATACAAAACATTTTAAAAAAATCTACAGGTGTTTGGTAGCTAAGGTTCAGATCCAGAAAAGCACTTAGATGCCTTAACATTCAAGGCCCAATACAAAAGAACTATGTGAATATCTGTCCATAACCTGTAAATGAGAGATGTAGTGGGTGATTATAGAATTTAACCCCTGATTTCTGGATCCCAACAGGACACTAGGTGTGAGCTCAGGTGCCAGTCTGCTCACCACTTTAATAAGAGACATTTTTGCGCATACTTTTATATACTGTAAAAGTTGGGACACACAGGCATTTCAAATGTTAATTGTCAGCTGAAGGGGGGTGGGAAGGGGTTGAGTATGTATATTTTGGACCCTGAGTGGACAAACTGCCTGGAATTTCAATATTTTTTTTTCTCTATTTAATGGCCTTCCCACATAGCAAACCCAAGAGCCACATTTGTTACTAGCGTAAACTTCAGACCATTTCTAATGTTCCACTACATGAGGTTATCTACATTTTCCTGTGTAATAAGCCTATACTTTTGTGCATTAGTAATCCCTCCTCCAACTTAGTGTTATCTGTAGATTTCATGAAGGTATACTCAATTTTAGTACCAGGGTGGCTAAAAACTTTAAGCAGTGAACCAGTTCAAAATAGTACTTGGTTTTCCAGGTATGCATCTGAAACATTCCAAGAAGCTTTGAACCGGTTTAACAGGTACTCCAATATGAACATTTGGAGCTGTTTCAAAAGAGGAATTTTCCAAGGGGCAGCAGCTGTTATGTTCTATTTGTTATGTGTGAACGAGCTGAGACTGAGTCAAATGTAGCAGAACAGCCCCAACCTTAGCGCTGTTTCTTTCCCAGGTGTTTTGCTACATTTGAATTGCTCTCAGCTCATTCTTACAGAACAAATAAGAACTAACTGGAGCTACCCTTTTGAAACATTCTAAGGGCGCACTGATATTTTCTTGGCCAATACGGATAGCCCATGATTAACCAACCGTATCAGCCAATGCCAAACCAGCAACTGATATTTAGTAATAGTGCAAGGCATTTTAAAGTACTGAATAAATAAACCTTTTTGTTTGTTTGTTTTGCATTGATAACATGCATGCATGCATGCACACACCTCCTGCCTGCTCCAGCCCTCAGTGAGGAAGGTGGTGTCTGCCTTATTCCCACGCATGTCACCCCCTTCCACTTGGTCCTACCTGCAGCCCCACTCCTTGCATGGCTCTTGCTGCAATCTTGGGCAGGCAGGGCAGGCCCTCGTGCAGACTGGGAGCATTTGGAGCCCCAGAGCATGCTGCTTCCTCAGTGCTGGCAGGCCCCATGCAGCTGAGCTCTGACAGCTGCCAGGAAGAAGCTGCTTTTGCAAAGACGCCCAGTGGAGTGGAATATCCCTCATACAGTGCCTCAGGCCCAGCACTCAGGTCCTTGCTGCATGCATGGCATTGCCATGGCAGCAATATCAGCAGCAACAGGAGCCAGCAATGGTCCCTTTGTTGGTGAATGTGGTGCCCTGTGACCACTCCTTGGCACCCCTTTCCCCTTCTGCTGCTCACCTGGACCTGCAGTCTGCTGCAGGTTCAAGTTGGCGATGGGGTGTGAAGCCTGGACTCTGCTTGCCAGGGTGCTTTGGGCACTGTCCCAGCTGCCTGTGGAGGGTTTGGGATTGAGAGTGTGGTCAGGAGTAGAAAGGTAAGAAAGGTTTATTGACTTAAACACACAACTACGCATAAATAATAATGCTACAATGACAGACAATAATAATTCGCGTTGGCAACTTTTATCAGCAGTCCCCTTTGATGCCTGATGTACAACAAGTTTCTCTTCTGCAAAGCTCAGTGAAGTCAGGCATCCCCAACCAGCGCTGTCCGAGGAGTACTGGGAAGGACCCTGGTATTCAGTCCTCAGGCTCCTCGAGATCCACTAGCCCACAAATCCAGGCCAGCAGCTAATTCCAAATCAGTAGTTTCTTTTACAGAGCTGTGTTTTCCTTCTCAATGATTTCTGGATGTGCTAGCTAATTTATAACTTCTGAGCTATGTTGATAATTTACAGCCATTCAGATTCTCCCTACTTTAAACTGTCCTTAGGACTGACCAATAGCAGTACAAGCCTTGCATTCTTTTGATAAGGTTAATTTTTACTATGCCACAGGGCCTACCACTACTTCTACAAAGCCTTGCTAAATTTACTAGGCCTCATTACTTTTTGACCTTAATTAGGCTCTTAACAACAGCATATAGCTTAATGTCTGAACAAATGACAGAAAAACACTTGGTCTAATCTTCACACTGTTCAGCAAGCAACTTAGACACAGTTTTCAGCTGTCACAGGGCACACAGCCATAATTATCGGCTACAACAGCCAAAAAAGTCGGTAGTGTCATTTCTCTTTTTATTGATGCTGATCCACCAATAATAGCCAACTGATCATAGAAAATCGGGTTTGGAAGGGACCTCAGGAGGTCATATAGTCCAACCCCCTGCTTAAAGCAGGACCGACTACATCCTCCCAGCCCAGGCTTTGTCTAGCTGAGTTTTAAAAACCTCAAAGGATGGAGCTTCAAGAACCTCCTGAGAAATCAAACAACTGCACCCCAGAATGAATGCACACCGAAAATCTATCAAAGACAAGAACACCCAACTACCTGTGAGTGCCCACTTCTCACAGGACTGTCACTCCCTCTCCAATCTCTCAGTTCTAATCCTCAAAGGGAACTTACAAAACACCTTCCATAAATGAGCCTATGCACTTCACTTCATAAATCTACTGAATACTAAAAATCATGGACTCAATATAGACATTGGTTTTATGACACATTACAACCTGCCTGACAGCTGATTCACCAGGTACTTGCCTGATAGCCTCTTTTCTACTTTGTACTCTATCACTGCACTTAGTCTCTCTCACTCCCTTCAACCTTTATTCCCCTGCTCTTCTCCCCTCTACTTCACCTCTCTGCCTCACCTTTTGTCTTTCTAATTCAACCTATTTACATTTTTACTGACATCCTGCCACACTTTTAGCTTCTTTCATTTCTTGGAGTCTCAGAACAGCAGAGACTCCCCATGCTTGAAGTAGGGTGACTGTCCCCAAAAGCTTGCCAAGAAACTTTTTCAACTATTTAGTTGGTCTAATAAAAGATATCACATCTACTCAAAGAACTTTGCCTGTGTATCTTGAGAAGAGAATTCATAGCTAGGAATAGGGAAAAGAAGGAGATACCTCTCTCTATCCCATAGTCATCATGAGTCTGTATCTTTCTGAGGGCTGGGTGTTTGGCTCCACCTCTCTTGTTGTTTCCTGTTGACTAGTGTAGGTGGCTTCTCCAATAGTGGATGCAGGATGATGAAAAGGGAAAGGTATGGAAGTGAGCTCATTTTGCATGTGTCCAGCAACCAAAACCAGAGGTCTTGATGGCAAACTGACTGGCTCAGCACCCCCTGGATCTTGTCCCTGTGTTCCCCTCTCAAACTTTTTGGCTTCTGTGGTTAAGTCTTCTAAAATATATGGTTTACAATACTCAGTGTTATAACATCTAAGTTTGCCTTGCCTTGTGAATCTAGCACTTAGATCACACGTGAAACTTTCTGTATGTGCCAAAATATCATAGTATCATAGGATTATAGTACTTAGGGTTGGAAGGGACCTAAACAGATCATCAGGTCTGACCTCCTGTCCCAGACAGGAGCGGGTGCTGGGATCATATCACCCCAGCCAAACATCTCTCCCGCCCCCTCTTGAAGACCCCCAAGGTAGGAGAGAGTACCACCGCACTTGGGAGCCCATTCCAGAGCCTGGCAGCCCTAACTGTAAAATAATGCCTCCTGATGTCCAGCCTGAACCGTTTCTCTAACAATTTGTGGCCGTTATTCCTAGTAAACCCGGGTGGTGCCCGGGGGAACAGACCTTCCCCCAATTCCTGCTGGTCCCCCCGATGAGTTTGTAAATGGCCACCAGATCCCCTCTCAGCCTTCTCTTGTGGAGGCTGAATAGGTTCAGGTCCTTTAGCCTCTTTTCATAGGGCCTGCGCCACTGCTCCTGGACCGTGTGAGTGGCCCTCCTCTGGACCCTCTCAATGCTAGCCACCTCCCTCTTGAAGTGCGGCACCCAGAACTGGATGCAGTACTCCAACTGTGGCCTGACCAATACCATGTAGAGGGGAAGGATCACCTCCCTGGACCTGCTTGTGATGCATTTCTAGATGCACGGCAAGCTGCGGTTAGCCTTACTGACCGCTTCCTCGCATTGGCGGCTCATGTTCATCCTGGAGTCAACAATGACTCCAAGATCCCTTTATGCCACTGTGTTGACAAGAAGGGTGCTCCCCAATCTATAGGTGTGTTGCTGGTTCCTTCTCCCTAGATGTAGCACCTTGCACTTATCTGTGTTGAATTACATCCTATTCTCATCCACCCACCTCTGTAACCTGTCTAGATCTAGCTAGATTCTGTCTCTCCCCTCCAGCATGCCCACCTCACCCCACAACTTGGTGTCATCAGTGAATTTGGACAGTGTGCATTCCACCCCCACATCCAGATTGCTGATAAAGATGTTGAACAGTACAGGCCCCAGGACCAAGCCCTGGGGGACTCTACTGCCCACATCCCTCCAGGTCAAAAAATACCCATCCACCGCCACTCTCTGGGTGCGACCATCTAGCCAATTTGCCACCCATCTGACTGTGTAAGCATCAATGCCACAGTCACCAAGTTTTTATAAAAGAATGTGGTGGGAAACCATGTCAAAGGCCTTCTTTAAGTCCAAGAAGACTACATCCACCCCAGCACCCTCATCCAGGGACTTTGTGACCTGATCATAAAAAGAAACCAGGTTAGTCAGGCAGGACCTGCCCTCAATGAACCCATGTTGGTTGCCCCTGAGCATTACCTCTCCTGCTGGGCCCTTGTAGATGTGCTTCTTGACAATTTTCTCAAAGGTCTTCCCAAGGATGAAGGTAAGACTGACTGGCCTATAATTGCCGTGGTCCTCCTTTCTCCCCTTCTTGTAAATGGGGACCACATTGGCCCTTTCCCAATCGTCTGGTACCTGGACAGTGCCCCAAGAGTGCTCACAGAGCCATGCCAGGGGCCCTGCTATGACCCCTGCCAATTCCCTCAGTACCCTCAGGTGAAGAGCATCTGAACCTACTGATTTAAACCTGTCCAGGTCGTCCCTGACACTAGGTATGGCGGTGCCTCCCCTGGGTCCGTCTGCAGTTTTAGTGGGGGAGCACTGTTCAGGAATATGCAGGCAAAGAATTCATTAAAGAGGTCAGCTTTTTCATTTGCTGCAATCACCAGATTGCCAATTCTTGGTGTGCTTCTTGCAAGGAAGGCTGCAATAGAGAAAAGGCTGTAGGATACTTATATGAATGCAGTATGCTTCAAAGGAAACGAGGTTCAGGTCATTCCAAACCATAGGGTGTTCTGGAACTTGTCTGAATCAGTGGGGTACTGTCACCTCTTCAGCTCCCTACAGCTTGTCTATATAATGCCTGATTATTAGCATTTTACTTGGTTAAAGTGAATCTCACCCTAATGGAGCAGAAAGTAACTATTTTAATTGGAAAATGAGCAGGTCAAAAGGAATGTTGTAAAATGCATTAAACCATCACTGAACGGTGATTTTTTAAAGCTTTTTTACGTGGCTCCTAGAATTATTAACTTGTTCTTGTCTGAATTGTCAACTAGCTGGTTGTCACTAAAGGGCATAAACAATGGGATGGAAAACAAATTTATGAAAGACTCTAATAATTTGGCATTTTTTTCAAAATATTGTACATATCTGCATTATAGCCAATTTTTCTGTTTCTAATGAAATTACCAGGCTGTAGGTTTCAAGCTGTAATGCCAAGTTACAGCTCTAGAATTATCCTGACCTCATTTTGGCAAGATATTGCAACATTGACTTAAACTTGGTTCCCAGTCACCCCAGATAACCTGTTTATACCACAGGCTTTCTTATAAACAGCCGGAAATCTTTACCGGACATCCGAAGTTTTACCATACAATGGGCCCAAATTGCTATAACAGTAGAATAGGAAGACTCCCTTAGGCGTGGGAGCTGTGATTCAAATGGTTTATGTTGGCCAGGCTAACAACAAGCAGATTCAGAACTGCTTGTTGTTATATACCGATACTGTGGCAAAGTACCCAAGTGTGCCTGGAGTATTCTCTGTCAGACTGCAGTTGGAAGGGAGTGTCTTCCCTTTGGAGGGAAGACAAAAGACCAGAAAAAATGAATTCAGCTGCAAAACAATGCACAAAAGAAGGAACTGACAATAGTGAAACAAAATGAAAATGGTAGCTGACACTCCTGCAACCAATCGACTAGCTCCCTAAACCTGGCCTTTGCAGCATATCTACTGGACCTAATCTAAAGAGTCTTTGATACAAGCCAAAAAATGGAAATAAGGGCAAATACACATTGTATCCTCTAGCTTTCATCTCTGTGCTCCATGAAGCTATTTAGAATTGTGGCATAAATTAAACAAGCCACAGTTTGGGACTATGTTAATTCAGCAAAATAGAGCTTTCATCTACTTAAGTATGGAAACCAATACTAGAGGAAGCCTGACAATGTGAACATGAAATGTGAGCTAGCAAGCAATAGAAGCCCCCCTGTGCCCTTGGATGCATGCTTGAGTTGCTACACAATGCTAACATCCATGCCCCTCCATATTCACTTCTATTGACACCTGTATTAGCTATGTTAAAACTATTGCAGGCAGGCTTACCATTCTAACAACTGCACCTTCATTTCGCTACGTAGACACAAACACGGTTAATTTTTAGAGTTTATGCATACAGTACAGTAGTACACATGCACACACCCTAAACAGAGATGTTGCAAAACTAATTAGGCAATGTTTGCAAATGGACCTGTGTGTATGCATAGTATTATTTTATTGCAGCCTAAACTACCCATTGAAAATATAAAATACAAAATAATGTTAAAGGGCAGAAAATAATGCCGGGAGGTAGAAAGCATCAGGGGCATTAAACAACCTACAAATTGCAATTAATACAGTGACACAGATTAATGACTGAACTAATATCAGAATAGGAAAAAAGAAACATATTTCTGGAGCTTATGTGCCATATGGAGGGAGTCGGATGAGGCCACAGATACTGTAAATATTTCCAAGCACTTCTAACAAGAAAAGTTGGAGATGAAGCTGAGTGGTGCCTGTTAAAACTCAAATACATATTACAAAGTCTTTAAAGGAAGTCTATTGTGGACTTCAATGGGATTACCAACATGCAACAGACTTGCTGATCTGGGCCCTCTTTTATTATGTCTGCATATAATATACATCGGTATCTGCTATGCACATTTAACATACAGAGCTGGCATCTCAAAACCGAGGTCAGGTATTTGAAGGGAAAAAGACCTATAGCCAAGAGATTTTGGTCTAGATTTGAGGAGGTGGCAGAAAGTAGTTTAGGTGCTGAAAATATGTAATGAGGTTCTCTAAAGCAGTATCTAATGCCATGCTTACTTTCAAGACAACTTCAAAAAGATTATCTGTGACCATCATTTCAAGCGCATGCATGTCAGCAGAAGAGAGAGACCAGATGGAAATGACTTAGGGAGCAATATTTCAAACAATTCAAAGACTGAGCCAGATTCCACCTGTTAGACCAGGGGTCAGCAACTTTTTGCTGTGGAGAGCCACTTTAATGGAGCTTAGTGTCAAATGCAGGCCACTTCTAACCCAGCTTATGTCACCAGAGCCAGAACTGGAGCCAGAATCACTTAGCTGCCACCTTTCTCTGTCACCTGGCTGTCCCTACCACCTGGCCCCATAGGCTGCATAAAATGTCTCTGTGGGCCACAGGTTGCTGACACCTGACAACCGGGCTTACACACCTAAGTATAATTCTATTCCACTTTGTTAAAGTCCTAAAAGGCCATTAATGTATCTACTTTTATAACACACTGCCATCTTACCATTAAGACTGAATAACAAAAATAAAACCAAGGAAAAAGGAAGAGGACCCACCCAGGTTTTGCATTAAGTGGTTTTCAGGGTCCTGAGCAGGATAGAATAGAATTACGCTTCTGTGCCTAAATCCACTTACATGCCTAATAGGTGGAATAGAATCTGTTCCTATTTGGATATTTTGGTTGATGGGTCCATTCCATTTTTTTTTCCACGTAGTCCAAAATAACCTTATTGGCCAGCTTAAAACAAATCTGTTCACATCAATGCTTTTGGAAATATTTGAAATGCTGGCAAAAATTAACATTTTTATGAACCATAATCATAATATTATAAAGTGTGTCAGTACTATTTTTTATTTTATTCTATTCACAATCATAAATGCATAGAAATGTCATTCTTGTCCTAGACGCATTAATTTCTGGATTTTTTTCCCTTTAACTCTCCTAATTGGAAGAAAGTATGTTGTTGCTGATTTATGGGCTCTTCAGTAGTGCCAGGGATCATTTTAAATGTACACAGCTGCTCTGCAGTAGTTTAACTTGGCAGATAGTATTAAACCATTGAATTGTGTCATTTATTTGTATATGCACACAATAAGTTCCTTGTGCAGGTTCTTCAGAAATATTCTCAACATTGATTCTGAAATGTAGCCTAAAAATAACCTAACCCCATGATTTATTGTTTTGGCGCTTGTCTCCAAACAGGACATCTAGTATGAAGAATGAGATACCATAGTACACTCCAGATAAGGCACCAGAATGGAAACCATCCATAAGGGGAATTGTAAACCCAGTCTGGAATGGAAAAGTTCCCAGGGTGAGACCAAGACATAATGGGAATAGGCCTCTGTTGCTGGTATTTGGGAACTCTGGAACATTGCCTTACTTCACCACTAGACAAGGGAGTATATGACACTGCATAATGAAAAAGAGCAGCAACCATGACAGAAGTATCATAGGTTGTGACAAGAGAATAAATCAAGGCAATTTTCTGTGTTGCTCTATTCAAGACACCATAAAAATAAAGCCTGTTGTCTGGAAAACCTAAGCTGAGCAGAGTAATATAATGCATTTTACATGTACCTATAGTAAATATGGAATTCTCTTGTTTCTGAAAGCAAAACACTTAGAAACAAATTGTCTCTCTGTTTTTGTGGATAACATCTGCAAATATATTTTTAAATCAACAGTGTGACTTGATTAATGTCCTGAACAATGCCACACAAAATGGTATCAGTTCAATTATAGCTCTGAAAAATAGCCTTTTAGGGCTACAATGCTAATCCTTTTGATCCATGCCACTTAATGGATTGAAAAGCTAGAGAACTTCCATTGCTTTTACTCTGGCTACAAAGAGAATAAAAATAGCCTAGAGGGAGTTGCAGTTTCAGTTACATCCTCACCAAGAGATCCTAACAGGCAGTACTTAAAGACTGATTGATAGAAATCATCTCCTGATGATCATAGCAGAACTCTTTTGGCTGCTGATTGCAAGCACAGACATTCTGTAAAGCTAAATTTATGCCTTACAATCTTGCTGAGGTACTTTGTCTCCCCTATTACTTTCCCCCCCTCTCAAACCAGATCTCAGCTGTCTGACAAAGAAATCAAGAACAATGGCCAGGTAAACCTGAGCCAAAAAGTAAAATTAGAGACATGGGTTTTGAATATTCTTTTCTTTAAAAAAAAAAAAAAAGTATACAAAATGTTTACAAATAACAGGCTGATTTTGTTTAATGCTCTTCAAAATAAAGTTGTTAATTTTACAGGATCTATAGCAAATAAAATGACTGATTTATTCATGAAGATCTAGATCTTGCCTACCTTACTCAGAAGCCGTGTCCACACGTGGTGTAGACGTTTGGTTCCCTGGGGGCAACTAGCAGCAGCGCACCTTGTGCTGCCACTAGTTGTCCCTGGGGAATGCCCACGCCATGCATGCTCTGGCACGTGGCAAGTTACCCTGGGTGGAGTAGGGGAGGCTGGGGCCCACCCAGCTAGGGCTTACCTGGGGTCCTGGGGGCCTCCCAGGTCTGCAGCTGCGTCCCTCCTGTTGCATGGAGCCTGGCCGGCAAGAGAGTGTGGCTCTGGCTGACCAGGCTCTGGCTTTGGGCAGCGCACGCTAATGCTTTTTTTCCCTGCATGGAGAACAGCTGAACATGTGGTATGTGGTGCTGCAGACAGACCTCACATTTGGAACAGAATCTGTACAGCATTGATAGTCAGTGGAAGGTACTTTCATAACTTTTGACTTTCATAAATTGGTACATCATTGTGTGTCTTACTCACCATGAGTTTCAGTCTCCTTCCAATTCATCCTTGACCAGTTTATTAAAATTTTCAATGAAGGAACTAATATGGGGCTTGTCATTCTGGCCACTGTTGGAGCCATTCAGTTGTCTCACCCATGCTATTACTATGCACGGATACAGAATTTGACACCACCAAATCCAAAAGCTGAGATCTCTGATGCTTAGTTGCTTTAACTAAGATAGTCCTCAATGACAAAATAGCCATGTGTCCAAATTGTAAATAATATTAGGGAGCATCATACTTATTAATCTGTTGGATAACCAAGTTCTTTCTTTTTATTGTAAACTCCCATACTTTATTCCATACTCTACTAAAATCCCATACCAGTGAGGGGGAGTAGTAATAACAATACAAGCCCTGTTCTAATCCTAAGTAACTATTGCATCTCTTAAAAAAATAAATTAAAAAAAAAATAAACCCAAACAAGTCTTGGCCATTCATTAAAATTTAGGTAGCAGGGCTAGAAAAATCCACTTGCTCCATCTAATCTGAACCCCATGGTTTTGCAGGAATTACTCCTATTTAATTTATCATTCCCATTACAGTGGAGTGCTAGTTGTAATTACATGTAGTAGCATTGTATCGTCTTATGCAGCAGCTGGCAAGCTTTTTAGGCTGTGAGTTTGAGTGACTTGCTGAGGTCAGAGGCAAGAGGGCACTAGGACTCAGCCACTGCTGCTGTTTTACTCTGTACCAGCACGGAAAAGCGACTGCTGCCAAAGCCCCATGTGAGCAGGCCAAAACAAATGGCTCTGTGGGCCTGAACCTGACTATGGGTTATAAGTTGCTTACCCCTTGTCTTATGTATCATATTTACTCAAATATAAGACAATCCTGCATATAAGATGACCCCCCCTCCAATAATTAGATTCCAGATGTGGGAAATGTATAAGTTATAATTTTCCAGGTATAGAATCTAAATACTGGACGGTTGTCTTGAATTCCCCCTGTCCACCGCTGCTACAGCAGGGAAAGCAGTGGTTGGGGGGGAGTCAGGTGGCCCCCTTGCCTTATGCCCCCACCACTTCTCCCCCCTGCAGACCTCCTGCCACCCCAAGCTCTCCTTAGTCCCTGCCCCTTCCTCCCCAACTCCCCTTGCCTTCCACCCCACCTTCCTAGGAGGTGCTGCTCAGGCTGCTCCCACCCACTGCACAGCACATGGAAGCTCAGCCCTTGCCTGGCCACACAGCAATGTTAGCATTGCTGACTGACTAGGCACAGGAAAGAGTTTCCATTTGCTCGATGCCCAGGAGAGACCCTGACTTGAGCCAGAGCCAAGCTGTGCCTGACGGTAAGGGGGAAGGAAGGGAGTGGGTAGCAAGGGGTGCAGAAGCTGCAGATCGGAAGTGGAGGCAGGGGCAGGAGGCTGCTGTGGGTCTGACTCTGGCTCCTTCCTTGGGTTCAAGAGTCAGAGATGCAGCAGCCACCTGTTCCCCTCCCTATTCCATATATGAATAGAAGATGAGAAGCTTCCCCTCCTCCACCCCATACTGATTGGGAGAGAAAACTTCATCTTAGATTTCAGTAAATATTGTCCTACATTCTGCTACTGAGTTGCAGTAACAGATTTTTTAAAGATAATTGAGGTATACTAAGGTAATTAGGCAAATAAGATATTTGAGATGAGAATTGAGATGAGAATTTATTTTGCTTAAATTTAATGGAACAGGAATAACTTTTAATGCAAATAACAGAGGCCAGATGACATGTCTTGGTGGCAGGTTTTTTTTCTTCTACTGTCAAATAGAAAACCAATATTTAACAATCCAAATGAATTGTCAACTGTGTTAAAGATTTTATTCAACACTTTTTCAAAATAATTCAATTCTGTGTTTACATTAAGCTGATTCATTTATCTTGGACCCAAACATACAGTGGTATAGTAGAAATTTTGGAAGTGGGTTTACTCTATCCATCACATCACCACCACATAGATTGTGTACAATGAGCATTATTATTATCAGTGTATTGGAACTGCAACTGTATCTCTTATTTTTTTCAGTACTTGATGAAATCTTTATGACTAATCTGGAACATGATACTTTTAAACAAACTTATTACTCAGCCAACTCTGCAGATGCTACATGGATGACATTTTTCTTTTCATGAATAAAAATGATGTACAGCAGACTCTGGAGCTATTCAGCAAACAATTCCCAGAGATCACCTTTAAAGCAGAACACAGCAAGGCTCTGTTTTTGGGATGCCAGGTTTCCAGAGTGGTAATGATACCTGTTTGACTAGATGGTAATGGAATAATTCACTCATTCAAAATTACACATTCCCAATTATTAGGAAAAATGCGTAAAATGGATTGAGTCTCTAAATTTAATAACAATACCACACTGTATAATACAGTACCTGGGTTAATAAAAGTTTCTAATTAGTTTTGGAGAGTTATAGGAAGTATCTATATGGCACTGTATGGCAAACTTTAGGTCAAGTATCCTGATCAAGTTTGAGTATTGTCGGTGTGTCCAGACGAGTGTGCTCATGCGGTTTGTCATGCATGTGCACCCATTTGCCATGCTGCTATTTTATAGTGTGGTGCCAAAATTTGACACTGGGAGATCCTGGTGTCAAAAAACCCCACAAAACGACAAAAAATGCTGCAAAAAAAAGCAGTGCAGCGCACGTAGCAGCCCTGTGCGCCACCAAAAACCTGGCTATCCAGAGCCACGCTCTGGCTGCCAGCCAGGTTCCATGCAGCTGGATTGGTGCTGCCGGCCCCAGGAGGACAATTTGCTATGCGCCAGAGCGTGCGTGCAGGGGCGTGCTCTGGAGCAAAAAGCAGCAGCACAAATATGTGGGGTTCAGAATCCAAACTAGGTATCAAATTGACTGATACTCTGTTCCTCCAGTGGGCTGGTTTAAACATTTTGTTGCTCTTGCTCACCTTAAACTGCTAATGAAAAAGGCTATTTTGCTGGTGTGACCAAGAAAGAAATGTTTTAACTGAGATTTTCAAAGTAGCTTAGGGGTTTTAAACTTATATCATCTGTTCCTTTGGTAGATTAGATTCCTTTTAATGCAAATCCATGTCCTAAAGCCTTAGACAGTTTTGAAAATCTCAACCTTTGGTCTTTTTAATAAAATGAAAGTTGTTTTAGTGCAAAATAAGCCCATAGGACTGCAAAGAGTGCTAATGTTGCTGGAAAATGAGAATAATCACCTAGCATAAGCGTGCAAATATTTTTTACTTCTATTGGAGAAGATTTTTGGCTATTTTCATTGAGAAAAACCTGTTTATGTCAATTAAAACGGCATTTTTTTATTGTTGAGAAAAGTCATGAAATGTAATAGCTTACCATGGAGAGCTGCAGAAGAGCCAGCTGACAGCTTGGTCAAGAGTCACGGCAAAGCTTGCCTGCCTGCCAGCTAGAGGCATGATCCAGCTAGCCCTAGAAAGAAACTGCCTGCCAAGGGTTTACTTAGAAAAGGGCACTTTGCTAGGTGTTAGGAAGTTGGGAAAAAAGTGAACAAAATAATCATTAGTTACCTTATCTAAATGAAAGGAGAAATAATTAGATAGGTGTGCCTGGAAAGAGATTGTTAGAAATTATCTTGCCTTTCAGTGACTGGTCCACAGAATGGCTGTGAAGAAAGGTATGCAAAACTTTCATAAGAAAATAAATAAGCAAGCAAAATTTGCCTAGTTCCAACTTTTCTAATGAGCCTAAAATTCAGATCAGGTTCACTGAGGACTGCTGATTGCTCCAGAGGACTTTATGGTTCCAGTTAGAAACATACTTCGTCTGCCAGGTCCAAATATGTGACAGATACAAAATGAGTGTCATAAAAAAAACCCCAAACCACCATTCATGCAGGAAGCTTAAAAATTTGTGGGATTCGTTCCTCTAGGGCACATAACTCTTTCTGTAACCTCAGCTTCATAATTATTTATTTTCTATCTAAATATAAGTGGGAGGACATCAAGTTCCCAAGGTTATATAGGTAACTGTGTTACTGAAATCCTGGACCTCCCTCAGACTGAGATACTTGTGGAAAGTTGTTTAGAAACTTCTTAGCTTTTTATGGTCTATTTTATCCCCAAATACAAGGACTGTGTTAATCACAATTAATTAAAAAAATCCTTAGTTCAAGTGGAGCAGAAAGTTACTGCTTCCAGGATATGCTGCGCCAGTTTCTGCTCTCAGTTACTGGTGTAAATCTGCTGTAGCTCTATTAACCTAATATTTTTTAATAAATGCAATCAAAGTCAGAAGCTTGATAAGCACTCTTGGGCTAGGGACAGAAGTTACACATAAACCAGAAACTGGTTTAAACCTGTAACAGAACCAAAGTTCAGAGCACATAAACCAGTTTCAAAATGGCTGAAATGGGTTTAAGATAAACCCTGTTGAATGTAGTATCAGACTTAAGTGATTTAAGTCAAACCGGTTTATGAAACTTCTGTCCCAGACCCCTTCCTGGTACAAGTTAAACCACAGTCCCCTAGCATCTCAGGATGCTTTGCAGCCCTGGGCTGGGCTGGGCTGTCTGCTCCAGAGAGCAGGGTTGGCCCCCCCCTTCCACTCCGTGGCTGGAGCAGTGAGGGCTGGCTAACAAGGGGGTATGGTGGGAAACTTGGCTGGGAACCACAGCTGAGTCTGTCAGGGGGATGTGGGGGTAGCCCCTGCCAGACCTTTCCTTGCTGGAGGGGGCGAGGGCATGGGGCAGGGCATGGGATGTCTTGGAGGGACTGCTTCCCCAGGCAAACCTCAGACAAGGTCCGGGACCAGGGAGGGTCTTTAAACCCCCTTCCCTGTTTCAGTGTACTGTCCCCAGGATGGGGCATAACCATGCCCTCTGCTCTATACTTGAGCAGGGAGCAGGGTGCAGGGGGAGGCAACAGCTTGGACTGCACTCCCAGGCAAACCCTGGCTGACAGCCTGATGGCTCCAGAGAAGGGGAGGGCTGTGTGCCTGGCTGGGGGTGGGGGTGGCAGCGGTGACCCAAGAATGGCAGGGAGTGGGAGTGAGCCCTGCACCTGACCAGCAGCATGAGGAACCTGCAGCTGGCGGGGTAGGTGACCAGGTGCAGGTGACATGAGGCATCCTGTGTGTGAAGCAGGTCTGCGGCATCAAGAGGCTGAAGAGAAAGAGCAAGATGCACACCCCAAGGGTCCCAGAAGTCCTGGCACCCATAACTCACACACACACACACACACACACACACACACACACACAGAGGCACACATACACACTCCCCCCACATGCACATACACACCCACCCACACCCACACCCACACCTCCCTCATACACACACATGTGCACCTCCACACTGCCCACATACACACACATACCCCACACACACACATCCACCCACCACACCTCCCCCTAATAATCACATGCAGGCTGAGCTTTCCCCACAGCCCATCTCCCCCTGGCTCCTTTCTGCTCCTCCCCCAATCTGATGCTTCACCCCAAAGGAGAAAGTGAAGAGAGTCTGAGAAGTTGCCCGTCCCCTTCCCAGGGAGGTTTGCAGCCCAGTCTTTGCTGGCTGCCCCTGCAGGAGATCTGTGCACCCCTCTCCTCATCTTTGCCAGCCTCAAGCTCCCTAGGCCCAGCCAATGCTGATAAAGTAGCACTGATGGGGGCTGAGCCTGGCTGACTCAGGGGACCTGGGGGCAGACTGAAAATGACCTTCCTCACACTTCCCCCTTCAGCTCAGATGTTGCAGGAGAGTTTGGGTGCAAGATTTAGCATTGCGGTGACTAGCAGCAGTCATTTGCTTGGGGGAGAGCAGAGGTGGTAGATTGTGTGGGGCGGGTGCAGGTGGTGGGGGTTGGGGGAGCGGCTACTGCCTTGACAGCTGATGCTTTGGGACCTGGCTGGGGATCCCATGCTGGAGCTTCAGTCCCTTCCCCTTGGCAGTGACTGGCAGGCTGGGAGATCTGCTCTAGTGCCCCCTGGCTTCTGGCCTGAGCCACTGCAGGCACATGGCTGCATTTCCTGAATCAAAAGTGAATGTCTAATCACTTGCTTCTCAGTTTAATCTCTGCAGCTTAGACTAACCTGCAAAGACTGAATCAATTCAGCCTCAGGCTTGTGAATTACCTGTAATTAGCTTTGGAAAAGAACTTTCACTGACTGTTGTAACTATTAGCATTATGTCACTAACTTACATAGGGTGATGCCTAGGGACCTTGGCTGGATGCCCATTATGTTAAGCATGGGTAGGGAATATATGACAATCTGTATCCCAAAGACTTTACAGTTTAAAAGAATTGTATAGGTAGGCAGAGAATAGTCATAACAGCATTGAAAGCCACAGTTAAGTTGTTCTGTGCACTTGCTACATTTTGTATGAGCACTAGAAGCACACTGAAGATGGAGGGAGTATTCCTTTTCCTGTTGAAATTCTATTCATTTGACTGACTCACAATTAGTGACAAGTAATAGCTATTTTAGAAATTTCCATGTATGGTTTTCAGAGCATTTTACAAGCATTAATTATTTAAGCCTACCACCTGTGAAGGAAGTGTTAGTACATCCTATCTACATGGGGGCAAAATGAGTCCCCATCTGGTTGCTGAAGGTTACACAGCAAATCAGTGGCTGAATTTAAGTTCAAGGTTCTGCTTTAGAATATATATTTTATTCCCAAACCTGCAAGAACTCTGGTGCTAAGATGTTCAGTCACATGACCTGCAATTTGAACCTAATTTAGTTACTTAGTTTTGTATTAGGCTTGTAGGCTTGTACAGTTGCCTAATACTCATGATGTTTCATAATTATTGGCAGAAGTGGGGACTACAAACCTTTTTGATTGAGCCCATTTAGTGGCCCAAGATTTAATCAACTGCATGGCATTCATAAATTTTCTCTTACAAACAGTATGTAACAGACATGGCATTTGAGGTGATCTTGGTTGTCTCTGATTTTGACCAAAATGAGAATGGCAGTGGCACAGCCATTTACACACACAGTCCTTCTAAGTTGCATTGCTGCTTCTCTGCTGGTAGGTGGGCCACAAGGCCAGGAACAACCTGTGAAAACCTTAAGACCATACAGTGCAATATCCCAGGAAAAAAGCAATGCTATGTTTTATCCTGCATACTTTGGTAGGGCTTTAAGTGTGGTCTTCAACTGGTCTTTCCATACCTGTAGAGATGGTAGGCCAAAACACTTTCTTGCATGACAAATGCAATGTCTATTTTTAGAGCCTTTTAGGCCCCAATTCTGCAATGAGCTCTCTGCCTGCAAGCTTCCTTTCTTGCAGGGACCCAAATTGAAGTCAGCGGACATCCACACAAGTCCAGGGATTCATGTGGGTGGAACTTAATACAGCTTCATAGAATTTGGGGTCTGTTATCATCAGGATTGTTTCTACCTATTCATTATGCTCACCCTCCTGACGTTTAAGTACAGGATCACAGACTAAAGGCAGCTGCTGATCGCTGATCGCAGACTAAAGGCAGTCCTTCTCCCTCAGATATCTTGCAGTTTTGGGGTAGAAAGATGGAAAGTCTAGCAACCATAAACCTTTTCTCAAAACGTCTGCTGCAGAAGGAAGTAGTTGCATGCATCACCTGCTAAGCTTGAGATTACTCGTGGTGAGAGCCCTTAAATTTACAAGTCATTCTGTTGTAATTTGTACTAGGTAACAAATATATTTTTGAACCTAAAACAAGCATCTCAAAATAAAACTTGTAACTTTTATTAGCTCATGTGTTAGCTTACTGTGTCCAAAGTACAAGACAAATGAGCCAGGGAGGTGGGTATGACTTTTTTTGGATATTTATGTGGTTTTGGCGCGGCTATTTAATACAGCTTTTAATAGTAACAAGTACTTAGCAAATAAAATGCAGGCATATAACATAAGGTTATCTCATGAGAGGTCCAAAGGTCCTATAAAATTAAAAAGCAAAACAAAACAGGGTATTTGGATTCAGCCCATTGAAAACTGAACTTATCTTTTTGATATGTTGCGTACTTCTTAACAGCCAAGACTTCTACAACTCCCCCCGCTTCTTTTCAGCAAATTTATTTCTATAAACTCTTATAAAAATTGTACTCAACACCGTGGCAATCTATTTTCCCATTTGATCTGTTTTAGGCAGATTAATTCTTTACTCTTTAAATTCAAATAGAAGATAACTAAAGATAAAGATTTCAAAACAGTAGTGGCAATGTTACAATTATTCTAGTGTTGCTAGCTCTGACAATTTAATCGTAAGTCTTGCGATACTGGGTATTTTTTTAAAGGCCCTACACCCTGGAATTTTGTGATTACCTAAGAGACTCAGCTTTTATTTTTAAAAAGTAAGCTTCTAGACTTGCTTGCAGAGAAGCAGGGATATATCCTCTGATATTCCTAAACCAATGATGGTTAATGCTAGAGGCTTTATGACAGGGATAAGTCACTTTAGATATGCCTCATTTATATAATCTCCCTAGAAAGCATCTACTACTTGCCACTCTTGGAGATAGGATAGTTGTCTAGATGGACCATTGGTCTGACCCAGTATGGCACTTCCTATGTAGAAAAGGATTGAAAGTGTGAAATCTAAAAGTTCGACACCAAAGAGGATTTCAAGAAATAGACTTCTGGGTCCCCTGTGGAGTCTCAACCATACCATGGGAGCAGTTGGGGAATTTTTAAAGTTCCAGCAGCAAGTAAGCATCCTTCCTCTTTTGGCATCCCCTCCTTTTCCCTCCATACTCAGTGCAGGGTTGCCAGCTGTCTGTAAATTTATGGACAGGCTATATAGAAAACAAGGCTAAAAATGCTTGTCTGTAAAGTCTGTAAAAAAAGGAGCTGTCCTTAAAAATACTAAGCAACCAGAGGCTTAATGAAAATCCCTTGTTAGAAAGAAACTGGAGGAAAAGTGTTGAAACAGACAGAACAAAGCAGTGCCACATGGTAAAGATGACAAAGGGCTTGGAGAGCAAGTAATACAAGGAGAGGCTGAAGGAGCTAGACATGTTCAGTTTGCATAAAAGGTGCTTAAGAGGGGACATGATGGCAGTCTTCAGATACTTGAAGGGCTTCCAAAAAGAAGCGGGAAAGCACATTTTCTTTCTTGTTGCAGAGAGGAGGGCATGGACTAATGGCTTGAAATTGCAACAAAGTAAGTTTAGATTCGATATCTAGAAAAGTTTCCTAACTGTTAGAATAGCAAGGCAGTGTAATAGACTATCTAGGGAAGTTGTGGACTCTCCATCACTGGAGGTGTTCAGGAAAAGGTTGGACAGCCACTGGTTGGGGATGATCTAGGCACAGATATGCCTGTGTTCTACATGGGTATTTCTCATACTGCTGGACTTTGCTGGTTGCCCCCACCCCCTTTTCTGCTACATGTGTCAGAGTGTTTTTAAGCCTCCCTCAAGTTCCTTCTGGGACCAAAGCCAGAGGTTCTGGCTAGAGGGTCTTGCCCCTCTGCTCATAGTCAGACCGACTGTCATATTTGGGGTCAGGAAGGAATTTTACATTGGCTGCCATGGTTCCCCTGCCTTACCTGTGACAGGCTAGGGTTTTGTCAGGATGATGCTGGTCTTATATAGAGTTGAGATTATGGTTGTATAAGATGGTTTGGATAGGAATGATCCTGCCTGAGACAGGTGACTGGAACTGGAAGACCTCTGGAGGTCCTTTCCAGACATACTTCTCTATGACTCCATGGTAGTGTAGCACCCTACAGGGAGCATTCTCTCAAAGCTTTGTAGCCCACAGAAGCTTCAGAGTCCCCATAGCTCTCTTCTCCCACAGCTGCGTGCTGCTGCTGCTGCACTCTATCTCCTTCCTGCCTGTAACATGCTGGGTCTTAGGTAGGCAAACAGTAGCCCTTCTTTGGGGGTCTGTGCTGGGATGGGGGAGGGGGGCTGGGCCAGTGAGGAAAGGCTGGCAATGGGCTGGGGGCTGCAGAATGGTGTGGGGTGCAGTCGGGGGCATTGGTGTGGGGGGGTGAGTTGGGGGTGCTTGGAGTGGGGACAGTACAGTGTAAAATTATTGTAGCAGTCAAGCCAGGTTGCTAACCAAGACTTATTTGTTTATTTATTTATTTATTTTACTGAGGATGGACACACTTTTTACTGACAACCAAACTTTTGTACTTTGGTTGGCATTGAACCCCTAAATCTGAACCGGGTCCTTGTCCAGGGCCAGGTAGAAGCATTACATTTGCACCATGTAAAACACATGTCAGTAACAACATATGCCAATAAAAAAGTCTAGTCATCAGTGAAAAGTTTGCAGATTGTCAGTAAAATAATTTCTTGGCAACTCTGGCTCAGTGGAACCTTCCCTCTCATTCCTCCTGTGCCGCTTTCTAGTTATACCTCTGGGCACAGGAAGAGACACCTGCCCACCAGGGACCCACTGTGCCTGGCTGATGCAGAGGCGGGGGAAGAGGGAGAAGGTTCAGAGCTGCTCCTGCCCCACTCCAGTCAGGGCTGTGAGCTGGGGACGCATAGGACGCAAGGCTCAGCTGGAGACAGCTGCAGGTGGGATCCCACTCCCTCAGTCCCCCTTGGTGTTCCTTGTGATCCCAGGAGATGGCACTGGGAGGGGAACCCACCCACCATCACTGATGCCCCCCTGAGCCCAACTTCTTATGCAGCCACTCCCCACAGCCTAGCTGGAACAGGGCAGGAGTGGCTGAGGCAGCTGCAGGTGGGTCTCCCTTTCTGGTGCCCAGAGACATAAGTAGAGGGGGAGAATAGGAGGTGCTGCTGGGCACAGAGGGAAATGGAGCCAGCGCGGAGAGCAAAAGTGGGTTGGAGAGTTTTGCCTGCTTCACAGATTTAAAAAAAGTCTCTAGCTGCTATTCCTGTGGCATGGTCTGCCTGCTCTTCAGGGTGCAGCCACCCCTGCAGGGCTGTTTGTTGCTCCCTTTCCCCATTTTCAAAATCCTGGATCTGCCTGTGGGTTCTTAGCTCATGCGTTTTGAACATTTGTGGTTACCAGTAGTTGTATACTTTAGAACGAGTAGATTTCCAACCCACTCTTTGGTCAACAGGGAAACAAATGCACTGGAGGTCAGTAGCATAACTAAGGGGGCAACCGGGGCAGCACCTTTGTTGGAGGGTGCAAAAATAGCTGTGACCACAGCAGTGGTGCTCATACTGTTGCAATCATCACCGCAACAGCCCAGCACTACCAAGGCCTTGCACAGCTCCCCAGGGCTCAGAGCTGCCCAGCTACACCCCTGCTGGAGAAAAGAGGGCTAGGTATTAAGAAGAATGTGTTCACAAAGAAGGAGGATTTATATCTAGCTCTAACCCATCCAGTAGGAATTACCTATGTTCTCACAGAGTAAGAGAGTGATATCAACAAAGATCTAAAAGAGAGATGCTTCTACACAAATAGGCTAACATTACAACCACCTGCCACTTTTCTAAGGCCTGGTTTTCTTTCACTTGCTGTAGATAGAAGTGGGCTGCATGGTATCAGATTTGTTTTACCATCTCACCGGATGGTCATGCTGCTATGTATCTATTCTCTAAACTAGCTTGAGAATGGTTTGCTCTGTCCGCAGAGTGACTGTTGTATTTCGCTCACAATCTAGTAATCCTTTTTCTTGTAGAGAGTTATACATTTTGAACTATGCATTGCAAAAAATCTTGCTCTTCACACATCAATGAATGTTTCATTCTTACTGGTGTATGGTTTGGTGTGACAAAGTGACATTTACATCCAGCCCTTCAGTGGACTATTAGCTGATTTCCCTCTTCCTTCAAATGCATGCAGTTTTGTTACACAATGAAGTCTTTTTGCCTCATAGCCTCAAACCAAAATAGAATTTAATAATTAATGAACCTTCTAAAAACCCCCTCCCATTGGTAACTGAACTAATGACAACCTACCCTACTGTATTGTAATTTTAATCTATTTTAAGGTATTTGTCTTGGAACTGTAAATGCTAGCTGATTCCAACTTTCATTCCCTCCATTACTTGATTGCAGCAACAAATGACTACAGAAACTCAAACTGTGTTTTCAAATATTGTGGTTCAAACTACCTGTTTCCAATTACAATGTTGGCAAAATTCCTGTAGGACCTGATTCCTCTCTGCTTCGTACATCACGTGGTTATTTATGTATCTGTAAAATAACTATCAAATCGTGTAGAATGAATGGTAGCATCCTATACCCATATTAGCCAGGTGCAAATGGGATGCAGTGGGAAAAGCAGTGGAGAATCAAGCTTTTTGAGTACAGCTGAGTCAGGATTCATACCTAAAGCTCAAGGTCAGATTTTGTCCATGCTTGTAGTCATCATACAAGTAACTTACTGTAGTGAGCACTGAAATTGCATGGAAACGGGTAGATTGTGTTGATGTGACTGAGGGCAAGGTCCAGCCTTGTTATCTCTATCAAATTATCTCAGCACAGTAAAGTTTCCTGAATATGTGTTAACATGAAGGAAGAAAAAATATTTTAGTACAGAAAGTTGCACACTGTGATATGACAAATGCTGTTTGAAGACAAGTCAGGCCTGGGCACTGCACAAGCCCATAAAGGGTGCAGAGGAAAGGTAGTTGGGAGAGAATGCAATAAGGTCTCTCCCCTTTCAGGCCATGTAAAAACAGTCAAATACAGCTGCAGTTCCAATACTCCCCTGAAGATAAGTGTTGTGTGGACAGCAAGCATAGTTTTAACCTTCCCACACTTGGTAGAAAGGGGAATACCATGAAATACGGCAGGGTCAGTGCCTTTTTCTCCAAATCTGCTTCATATGGGTTGGTTGTAAGACATAGAAGCAAAAGCATAACTAGTCATTTTTAATGACCTGGGCCCAGAGATGCTGTCAAGTCCTATAGACTGAGGAGGAAAAGGAGGAGTGCTAAGTGCAACAGGGAGGGGAGAGATGTGCTGAGTACCAGAGAGTACAGGGGCAGAGCACCGAGGGATGCTGCTGGCAACCCCAACCCAAGACTGGTGTTGTACTCGCCCTATCCTAGCTACACTACAGCATGGAAAGTGCATACTAACCAAGGCAGGGAGAGCTGCTACATTTATCTGGAGGTCTTCCAAGTTCAGATGTGCATTCATCTGTGTCTTCTTTGGCAAAGGCACGAAAGGCGAGAGCCAGAGATACTCTGAAACAGAGCATCTTTGGTCCCCTTCATAGTAACGGCTCACTACCTAATCATCAGCTGTTTTTCACTTCTAGTATCCTCTTAATGACTTTCTATCACTGTGGCTGAGATAAGATAACCAGAGGACAACAACAATCATCTGGTTGAACCTTGCAATTTATGTTTACAGACTGGCCACACCACTGCAATGTTGCAACATTGGTTTTAATATCAAAAGCACATTTTTAATACAGTCCAATAACATAGATACTAGCAGCTGTTCCAAAAGAAGTTGATAAATAGATGAAATCTTGTGCATTTTCCAAATATTCGCTTAGCAGGAATGACTGCACCAGAAAAAAAGCTGCTTTTGGACCTGGGTTCGATTTATAAATAGGCAAATTATGCAAATGGATGATTTATCATGCAATAGAGTAGCAAGATACTCACTGTAATGGATCCAGATTGTTACTATCTAATTCTTATATGCATAGGTTTTTTGTACAGTTCTCCATTAGGGAAGTGCTCTATATATGGCAAAGTAATTCTTTCTTCATAGATAAATCTAAGACAGCTTTTCCATTAGCAGTAGGATTATGGATCTTCCCTTTCAAAATAGTAGATTGTGGATGAAATCCTAGCTCAAAAGTAAGTAAATGGATATATAAGTAAATGGATATATTCTAAAGACAGAATTTGCACCACATATGTAGCAAAAATAAGATCCAATTCCAGTTCTGGTCTGCAAATGCACCCAGGGGCAAATTAATCAATTGCCAAGATGGCAAGGTTTTACTGGATGCCAGCAGCTTCACAATAATCACCTGTGTGCCTGCTTTCACCCCCCAGTTAATAAAAGCAAACTAACTGTAGCTTAGTCCTCAGCAAAAGGGGAGCTTAGTCGTTGCAGGTTAGTTTTCATTTGCAGTGGAGTTAGAATATGAATATAGGTATTTATTACATAGCAACTGATATGTGGTAAAGCTCCTTGCCTTGATGTTATTTGTTCATTTACCAATGTCCAATGAAACTTATTTCAAGCCTTATTTAAATTAAGAGCTCAGAGGGGTTTTTTTCAATTTGTAGCCAAAAGGTTTGGCTTGTCCAAAATAATGAAGTCTTTGAATAAAGAATCCAGAACAGGCATTAATGTCTGGAGTTACTGGTCAAGTTAACCACGAAGCATATTTTCAGTAGCAAGTGGAAAACTTCAGACTGAGTGAAGGAAAGAGAATCCAGCATTCAGACAGTTAGGCAGGAAATCATGTTAATTTAGAGGCAGTGGGCGTAGGGTGAATTTCATAAGGGGACCCAGAGGTTCCTTTTCATGTGTATAATATTAGTCTCGAGTCAGGTAGAAGGTAGAACAGGGTAGCATCTGAGGCTAAGTGCAGGCATTCAAGAAGGCCACGGTAGAAGCACTCTTTGGAGCTTTACTCTAAGCATCCAAGGTTGCTGGCAAAGACTCCTGAATAGCTGAGCTACTCCTGATGGGCTGCGGGGGGAGGGAAATGGGATCACCGCTGCCCACTTGGATCTGATGTGGCAGTGTCTCATCATGGCACGTGTCCTCATGGCCATTGGTAGGGAGAATTCCCATTTCTCATTGTACCTTACCTCCAGTGATGCTCATAAGTAGGTGCTCTGCTGAGTGGTGGCCAGATGTACTCCACCAAAATCCAAAGTTGCAACTATTGTAACACCTTGGCTGTGGGGCTTGAGAAAAGCTTTTAGTGTTTTGTGGGGGTCTGTCTGGGTGCAAGTTTGCATCAGGTGGATCCATATAAACATGCTGACCCGTCTCAGGAAAGCTACACAACCTTGAGGGATGGGGTGGCCAGTTGTCAATTACCCAGTGTTATGGTCCCACTCAATATAACACAGACTGATAACCCCCCCCACCCCCAACAACAGTAGGGGTACTGACCCTGGTTCCTCTGCTTCATTCCAGGCCGGTGGTGTAGAGTTTGGGGGGGCAGCACAGAGGCGGCAGTGGCAGCCGCACTGCAGCCTACCGCAGCACAAGCTCCAGGTGGGCAGCAGCAGCATACAGTGACTGGCGCAGCAAGCGGTGGGGGGGAGGGGCTGTTGGGGCTGCGCTCCACCTCAGCGCAGCCCCAACAGGTGAGCCCAGACCTGGCGTGGGGCCCACGCTGGCAGTGGTGGCAGATTGCAAGCTGGTGCCAAGCATAGGGAAAAGCGGCCCCTCCCTGCGTGGCCAGCACCCCACACTGCAGTCACTTGCAGCCAGCGTGGGGCTGCCTGTTCCTGCTCAGAACAGCACTGCACAGGCTGCAAGCAACTGCAGCAGGGACTGCTGGCCACAGGGCAGGCGAGGGGCCACTTTTCCCTGAACTCAGCACCAGGTTGTTACCTGCTGGCAAGCACGGGGTCAGGGCTGCACACTGCCCCCCACCTGTACTGCGGGACTGGGGGAGCACTGGGAGTGAGCGGGCATGGGAGCATGGGGCCCTCACCAACGTCCCAGGGCTAGCGCTTGCAGGGCCCAGAGCAGGGCAGCAGGAGTACAGGGTCCTGGCCAGAAGGGGCTCTATGGAGCCGAGCCAGCTTCCCCTCTCCCTGCTGGTGCAGCCCAGCCCGGCTCCATAGACCCCTGCCAACCTGCGCCCCGCTCTGGGCCCCACTGGAGCTGGCCCTGCGACATTGGTCCCAAGACATTGGGACATTAGTCCCAAGATGGTGACCAGGGGTGGGACACCTGTCAAGAGGCGGGACTACCCATGCAGCTCTTGACAGCTTGCCAAAACTGGATAAGCGGCCCTCTGCCTGAAATAATTGCCCACTGCTAGCATGATATGGTGTGCCAACTTCAAAGTGCTCAGACCCAGCATACTTGCAATGGTATACACCCCAGCGGATTACTGTGCTCCTGGAAGGTCTGAAGTTGTCACACTAAAAAGCTCAACATTGTACTTAACAGTGCACAGAGACTCATAACAGACTGCACAACTTACACACACATACAGATGTACTCCCTGTACTCTCAGGCATTAGATGAAGTGACATAAGAAAATAGGCCCTGCCACCTGCTCCCCTGCTGCCAGGTTTCTGAGCCCATGGAGAGCTGGGCAGGCTGAGTACTGTGGCCTTGTGTGTTGTCCTAAGTTTAGATAAGGGGTTGTGTGAATGAAAATGAAATGATCATTCAGAGTAATCTGGTCTGAATCTATTCCTACAGTGTTTTATACCAGTACCACATGATTCCCCCATTGGGCACAACCTTGACAGAGAAGTGTGGGTCAAACTGGACAGACTGAGATCTGGATATGGATGCTTCAAAACAACACTGTACAAGATGAACATCTTGGACAGCCTCCTGTTGAATGCAGTGTCCAGTAAACAACACAGCACTTAATCAAAAGCTGCAATCTTTACAGATGCCCAGATGGGGTAGATGGAATCCACACATTAAGTGATAATACCAGACAGTGGCTCATAACTGCCTGGACAGAACAAGGGGGAGAGGGGCTGAAACAGGAGCTTCACTGCTTTGGGTCACTGAGAACCCAGGGGCAGGACTGGCCCAGTGCTTGGGCAAACCAGATGAGCTCTTTCTGAGGCTAAAGCACCACCAAGTGGTGAGCAGGGTGCCATAAAGACCCATGGGTTGCTGGCAAAATACAACCTAATGTGAGTCATGATGGGATGTGGTACAGATGTTTGTAACAGCACTCTAACCTACAGTGCTGAAGTCTGATACCACATCCATCCAGGGTTATTTTAGACCAGCAGTCACCATTTTTATAGCACTCTGTGAGCGTGTCTACATGTGAATTTAAGTGTGCTTACATTTAATGTGCATTAAGCTAATGTGCAATAAGCATTTTTTTGGCAGGTGTCTACACATAGTGGGACTTGGGACTAACTTTAGTCTCAAGTCACTCTAGCCATGCCATGTGCCCCTGTGGCCATAAGAGGAGCTCCAGCCTTCAGACACATGGCTATCAGCACCTGGCAGCAATGCTAAAGGCAGAGCCAGCTGCCAGCACTTAGCAGCCATCTTGAATGCACACTCTCCACATTGTGACCCCTGGGCTGATGCTTCCTCTCTCAGAGCAGCAGCGTGGCAGAAACACAGGCAGCATGTGCCTTCCATTCTGAGCACTTGGCACTCGGTCACCTTGCACCACCTGACTCCCCCGCCCACTCCAGTTGCCTGCTGGATGAGTGGTACATGGCCATCTGGGGCCCCTGCTACTGCACAGCTGCTGCTGCCAGCCACAGCAACCATGGGTTCCAGGATGCCCCCACTAGGAATGCTGTTGTCCTCTTGTCCCACCAGCCACACCATCTCTGGGTATGCCATGCCAGCCAGGACTGGTGACAGTGTGTTGTGCTGTGGGAATAGGCCAACAACCAGTAGGTCGGTCGACATGTTCTGGATGTCCCAGGCCACTTTGAAGACCTGTTGCTCCAGCTCCAGCCCCACCTGGTGCACCAGGACATAAGGTGCACCTGGTCATCCCCACTGACACCTGCCTGCCCTGCCACCCACACACCCTTTACCCACTACCCACCCCACAGCACCACTCCAGGACATGCACATCTTTGCTATGAAAAACATTATTCCCCTCACAACCCCCACCCCTACACCTCTCCCCTTCAAGCAGCAGAGCCCCCTCTCCCCTCTCTCCCCAACACACAGAGCCCCTCCACCACCCTCCTCACCCATCAACAATAAAAAAACCTTCCTTCCAAACTGAAAACTATGTACAAGAGTCTCAGTCTATCTCTGAGTCCCACAGTGGGGGTATGTGCAGTGGGAGCACCCAGGGCACAGAGACCAGTGGCAGATGGCCAGCACCCTGGCAGAACCTGGGGCCATGGTAAATTCCTGGGGCTCCTGTGGGCAGGAGGAGCAAAGGCTCTCCTCTAAGACCCAGGTGGTGGCCTACTGTGAGGCAGCAGGCAGGACCCAGGAGCCCTGTGGGCCTGGGGGCCAGGTGGGGGTGGGTCTGGAATTAGCCTCTAGTGACTGGCCCTAGCTGGCCAGTTGCTGCTGGAGCAGCTCCACATGGCACTGTTCCAGGGCCTCCTGCTGGGCTCAGTGCTTGCACTGTGCCCAGTCCCATGCCTCTTCCTAGGCAGTCTCCTGAGTGAGATCTTGCTTCTGCCAGGCTAGCTCCTGTACCTCATATGCCTGCTGCTGTGCCTCCCAGTTCTCCACCACTGCCACCAGCCATTGGAGCAGCAGGATCCAGTCCCTGGTGTGCTGCTGGTGTAGCTGGCACATCTGGGCAGCTCAAATGGCAGGTGGCAGCAACTCTGATGTGGCACTCCCTCAGGGCCCTGAAGCCTCTCTCCTGCATCTAGATGCTGGCCCTGCACAGGAATGAGACAGAAGCCTTTTGTGTGAGATTGCAACATTTCAGAGATAAGATGCTCTGCACCAGGGTCCCTGCGCTGCCTGGCCTCAAATTAGAGTTCAGCTGTGTGCAGGCACCCAGGGACCATGGTAAGCTGTTGGGACAGGACTGTTGGGACAAGCGACTGTCGGCTGAGCCTCTTGGTCCCACTTGCTACCCTGGGGCTGGCAGGCCACTGGGTGCTGACTGCAGGCAGCCTGCCTCCCCTGATCAGGGCTGGCCAGGCCAGGCTGCTGGCAGCACCTGCTGCTGCAGCTCCAGACCCCACCCCCCTCCCCTCTTCCTGCAGGCCAGCTGCTTGCTGTGCTGCCACCTAGCCCACAGTGTCTGGGTTCAGCACTAGGGCGAGGGGCTGGCTGCATGCCCCCCCAACACTGGGGGCCTCTCTGGGGAGGTGCCCTAGGGATGGCCCCTCCTCCCCACACTGATGGTGCCCCAGGAACACCTGCACTTCTGGTTCAAGACACTGAGCTATGATGGCATGGGGGGGGGGGGGGGGCAAGCCCAGACTGTTCCGCAACTTTCACTGCTGCCTGGTGGGCTACCTGTGGCAGCGCTACATGTCCCTGCCCCCTGCTGTCAAGGAGGATATCACCACTGGTATTGATGTCTTCCTCAGCCTATAAGAGGCCTGTGCCTGCCCAGCTGTGGGGACACAGGGTGCTCAATAAAGTTTTGAACTGTGTCCTGCCTCTCTGTGTTCTGTGGTGGGTGGGGAACCTGGGGCCAGAGGAATGTGGACAGGGAGCAGGGGCAGGTGTTGGGGGTAGGGACAGGGCTGGAGACTGTTAGGGCCCTCCCCCAAGGCAAGACTTATCATGTATCTGTGGCTGGTGAGGCTGGCAGCTTAGCATGGGACTCTGTGTCAGCAATGGCATCTGGCTGTGGCTGGTGCCTACAGCCTGCAGTGTGTGGCAGGCCAGTGCCCAGCTAGGCAGCTCCCTGCGCCGGGTCTTTGGACCCTCATGCAGCTGTCCCTGTGATGCTGGCCCTGGAGGGCTGCCAGTAGCACACAGGACAGAGGCACGGGCAGGGGCTGAGAGTTGCACGGCAGAGGCGTTTCACCACAGTGCCTGCAAAGAGACAGAGCTGGCAGGGAGGAGCAGCAGGGGGAAGGTGCTGGGCCTGCTGCCATAGAGAGCAGGGACAGCAGCCCTGGGGGAAATCTCAGAGCTGGGCAAGGGATGCAGCAGGCTTCAGCCCTTTGTAACACTCATGTGTAGCCAAGGAGCAGCTCCAGCTAGGGGACAGGACAGGCAGAGGTTGCCTGTGTGCTGTATAGGGCAGCACACAGGGCCTGGTGGGCTCCTGTGGATAGCAGTGGCTCCTTCAGGCTCCCTGTGCTGTGTGCACCAAAGCACAAAATGGCTGGAGGCTTTTATAGACTGCAGCTAGGGGCTGCCAGAGAGCAACCCAGCCCTGGAGGAGGAAAGGCAGTCAGCCAGGAGCCCAGGGTCCAGTCTCTGGCTGGTCCCCTAGTGGCTGTGCAAACCCAACACTAAAGTCCCTATGCTAATATGCATTAATGTGTCTACACATCTGTTAATGCACTTTAACTAATCACGCTTAAATTTGATACTTGCTTAATCGCGCCTAAATTTGATACTTGCATGTAGCTGGTGAGGCTAAATTTGATAGTTGCATAAAGCAACTATCAATTTTAGGTGCAGTTAGCCTAAAATCACCATTTTAAGACTACTAAGTGCAGCTTAATTCTGCCCACTTGAAGTACAGGAGCTGAGGCAGCTAAATCACTTTTTGTGAATTCCACTCCTGAAGTCAGAAGCCTAAGTTTTAGACGAGGGACTGTTCAATATCACTAAACCTAAATTCCTGTTTGAATCTCACTTGTAGCTCTTGCTCATCTTTTCCACTGTGTCCTTGATGAGGAAAAACTTCTTTTCCTTCTAACAATCCAACATATTTTGGAAATAAGATGGCTCCCTTAAGTGGTAGGTCAATCAGCACTTTCTGAAGCATGTTAGCTTTATTCAGTAAAGAGGCAATGAAAGAAACATGAAGGTGTTACAAATTTCAGAACACAAATTTCATAGAGAACACAGGAGTAAATTTCCTAAAATTATTATTTTTTAAAATAGGAGGTATAATTTGCTTCCACAAAATCTGCATGCACAGAAAGAACTTCAGATACAAATTTGAGCTTTGTACCTCTGACCATCCACAGCTAAGTCAATAAGGATAGCACACCTTTCGGCACAAAATGCAAGGCAACTTAAATTCATGAAGAGGAAGGCTACTCTCTGCTGAAAATGTAGCCCATAATACTTAACAAGTAATGTTTAGCAGTTACTTTGCTCTTCATCTTCAAAGTGCTTTTACCCTTCAATTATTGGTTCATTTGGTATTATGGGATTTTTGCAGGCAGAACTAGTATACTCTGGCTATTTTTTGCCCACTATAGTGACACAAAGCAGCCATAAACCTGATTTAACGGCGGGGCCTATAAGTTGGATTTATGGCTCCTTTGCACTGCTAACAGTACAAAGCAGTCAGAGCATATCAGTGAATGTGGTCCTTAATTTTTTGTGGGTGGGGTATGTTTGGAGACTGTTTTGTCTGAAGAGTCCTGCTTTAGAATCACCTGAATTTGTATTTAAAATCCTATGTACATTTAAGGAAAAAAGTGTTGCAGTGTAAATTGCCCCAATTTATTCACCGTGATATGTTCCTTTGTAACCCCTACTAGCTGGAAACTCTGCCAGGGCTGAAAATACTTAAGCGATTGTACTGTTAGTTTAATATTTATACTAAATATTCATTGCATCTGTCCTGCTCCCACCTGCCCAGAGCACTAAGGAACTGCATGTGCTCTGATTGCTGGATCTAGCCAAGTGAAGCAAGCCAAGTGGAAGTTTGTGGGGTGGAGTGCTTTGGAAACTGCTTAAAGGGAAAATGATTTTTAATGGGAAAAGTGTGATTTTTCCAAGTAATTTGACCCGAGTGGAAACAAAGCTTTTCAGAGACTGTATTACGTGAAAATGTTTGTAGAATGATGTCAGCATGTTAGCACTACTCGTAGACAGTTGGGGCTTTATTCACAAAAAAAGGGCACATTTTCACTACATAGTAGATTTGTAAATGAAACCCTGTGTGTGCAAGTGAGCTCTGTGAAAATAGAGCCCATCTGTTTTTATTGGAAAAGGCATTTTTCTATAGAGGGGCCAAAAATGGTTCAGAGATTTTTGCAGTTCTTGGAACACAGGTTACCAAAAGGCTTCAGAGGTTACCGAGTGACTGGGTGGGCAGAAGGGAAATAACTTTTGCAACACAGCACAGAATGAATCTCCTGGGTACCTGGGTCCAGCCTTTGATTTTGCAGGCAACTGCATTAGATAGTTTTAGGTCAGATTCACTATGCCTGGCGCGGGGAGAGGTGAACAACCATACCTGCTAATACATTTATTGGTGCCTCACAGTTTGTTTAGCTAATCTCCAGCAAAAAAGTAAGGGTAAAGGAGGAGAAAGGAGAGGCTTAAAAATAGGTTTCAGACAAGAATACCCTCAGTAAACCCTCTTCATTTCCTAAAACTGGCCCTGTCTTCTCTGTATTTGTGTGGGGGAGGATCAGTAAAAAAAAAACATATACCTCTTATATATCAATTAAATTTGCCACTATCATTCTACACAGAGGACAGAAAGTTTCTTCCTTGATTTTTAAGGTTTGATGATATCTACAAGCCATTGTCTATGGCTAATAGTTTCATCTTCATTACACTGCACTACCTAGCAACAGATAGTTACAAACCTTTAATGTTAACATGTTAGGAAGAAATAAATATTTTGATTAGAAAATTCTGAAACATCTCAACACTTTGGGAGCATTTCCTGAAAACATTACAGTACAAATGTAGTGTGCAGTAAATGAGGGGAAATTATAATTCTTTATTAATTTATGTTCTATTTCATACAAGTTCTTACACAGTATTTCTACCTGTAATAGCTGAGGTCCTTTCAGTAGTGCATAAAGTGATGTGACCCATAGCTAACGCATGTTGTATCCAAAGCTAGAAGTGTGAGCAACAGATTACAATCTTTGTTTAGCAGTAGTGTAATTAGGGGATTCAGCAGGGCACCAGCCTCAGATGCTGATTTAGGAGGGAACCAGTATGGCCCCTTCCCTTCAGGAGTCTTTACTATAGCAGGTTCAGCCCTGCACTTTCGGGACATAGGAGCTAGGCAGGCACAGCCCATGCCCAATAGTTTATCTAGAGGGAAAAGGGGATGGAGTGATGCTCTATCCCCCTATGGGAAGCTTTGCTACAGGAAATGCAGCCCTGCACCTGTGGGGAGAGGGGAGCAAACAGGGCACTAGGAATGGGCCCTAGGGAGCCCATGTTGCTGCCTGTCTCCCAGAATCAGCAGTTGCAGCTGCTGCCAGAGTGACAAGAGCTGGGCATGTAAGACTCGCCCACCTCCACTGGGTAGCATAAGTCTCCCCCATCTCCCACCTCTGCTCTGGAGATGGCTGAGCTGTTGTTTATACACATGCATTTCAGTTAAGTATATGACAAAGAAGAAAACACACAGCCTTGGCCCCAATGTTTAATTTATTCCTTTTTATTGTTTTCTGAACCCTTAACTCGTTGTCATTTCTTCATTTAGAAACTACCAGATCACTTTTTCTCCCAAGCTGTTAAAATTGTTTGGGAGAATTTAGTGCTGGTGAAAGGTGCCTGACTCGATTCTGCAAACCAAAGTTCTCCATTATTCATAATGCAAGTGCAGCAGGGTAAGCTGCTCTGTGTCAGTATGCCTCAACCCAGATTGAGAAAAATGAGCAGATAATTCAGTCTTCTTGCTATCTCATTCTTTGGTTTCTCTACTCAGGCCAGGTCTGCACTACAAAGTTTTGCTAGAACAGCTGTGTTGGCCAGGAGTGCAAGAAAAAATCTTTCCCCCTAGACAACCTTGTTATGCTGGCAAAAACCCTGGTGTAGACATAGCAATGCTGACTGAAGAGGGCTTATATTAGCTTGGTCTTTTTTTCATTTCAGGAGTTGGTATTAATCTCTTTCTGTAGGCACATGTGGTATTTCCTCTAGCATATGTCTACCACGCACCAGCAAAAGTTCTGTAGAGCAGACGGCCCCAGAATCTACAGGGACCATCATAACATCTTCAAAAATCTCTTTTGACTGTCCTACCAACTGTCTTTTATTTCAGAAAACTGTTCTATATTAAGAGTTATTTACTAGGAGAGGGCACATTGATACCTTCTACCATCAAAGTGCTCCTAGTTTTACTGTAACCATAGGCTGCTACACATATGTACCAGTTGTGAGAGTGTTTTTTGTGACTTAAACTTTTATCCCATAGTAATCAACCTTAGATAAACCAGTCATCCAATCTTACCAACTTTTAGTTACTATCTACTGGGGATAAGTAATGTCTTATTTCAAACTGGGGTGTATCTTCACAAGGTGGCACAAAATGCCAGGCAGTCAGAAGCAGGAAAAAGGAACTGTGGGGGATGCAAATACATATTGTCCTAGATCAACCCTTTGCTGAGGGCAAAATGGTGGATTGTTCTCAAAGGTTAAGTACAGACAGTCAAATAGCCCAAGATTGAATCAATTCAATCTTCACAGGTTAGTCTAAACTGTGTAGATTGACCCAAGAAGCAAATGAAGAGAAATTCCCTTTTGAATCTGGAAAAGGCATCCACTTTTGGGCCAAGGGTAGTCCATCCACCCATCCTACAAGCGATGGTTTGCAGTGGAGCTACAACGCATCCTAGGCTGCTGGGGCACTGTGAGTTAACTTGAATCTGGAGGGGATCTGGGACAGAAGTTCAATAAATAGACATCACCTAAATCAGTTAAGTCTGATACTACATCCATTCAGGTTTATCTTAAACTGGTTTCAGCCATTTTGAAAGCAGTTTATGAGCACTGACTGGAGAGGCAGAGCTGTACTGCTACCCAGCACATCCAGTGCTACCCAGCACATGGCAGATAGTGGAATGACCTTTAGGAAAGGTTAACTGAAATGAGCGAGGGTAACTGATGAATAAGCAGTCACGAACCAAACAGCAGCACCCCCAGGATGTGGTAAGGACAGCAGATAACAATGGTTTCCCTCCTGAAAAGCCACATGTATCTTTTGATGGTGCTGTGACATGGTGAGTACAGGTCAGTATTATACTAAGCCTGCCTAGCCCCTAACCATGGGTCTACAGGTCCTCAATGCCTGGCTGTGACCTGCTGCACACCTGCCAGACCCAAATGGGGACTGCACAGTCAATAGAGGCATCTGCCTCTCTGGGCCAGCTGCCAGTGGGCTGTGGCTGCAGAGTTGGCCTTTGTGCAGCTTTACTGCCATGTGGTCCCTGTCCAGCCATCTGGGCAGCTATCACCCAGAAGATGTTCCCAGTGTGGTGGCCTGCTTTGTACTGTCAAAGCATGTCCTCCTGGCCTCAGTTAGTCAGGAGGTCAGCCACCTCCAGCTGGGTCCAAGGTGCCAGCTCTGAGCAGGCTCCTCTGCCTGGGTCCTGCCACTTGCCTCCCTAGCAGGAATTCTAGTGTTCCCTATTTGAAAATGGAAACATACCTGATAAAAAAAATCCCAAAGTCAGTCTGTAAAATACCCCGAGATCCATGTTCCTCCACAATTAAAACAAAAGACCACTATAGAGAGAGTGAGAGCGAGACAGAGAGACAGTGATCAGTTGGGCAATGTTTTACTGATATATCTACAGTGTTAGAGCAGTTTGGAAGCCTACAAGTGTCTCTGTCATCATAATAAAATGAATTCTAAATACCTATGTTTTGCTGTTTGCATTTTGGTTTTCTTACCATAGAACAGTTAGAGCTGCCCCTGACCCATTCAGTAACCAGTATGTGGGGACAGCTGCCCCTGCAGCCACAACTCCTGCCAGCAGGTCTCATCCTGTCTGGCAGCTGGGCACACAAGGTGTGTGCTGGGGGTATGTGGGGTTTGCAGAAGCGGGGGGGGGGGGGGACAGATCTGTGTGGCTGTGGAGGAATGTGGGGGGCCATGGGGTGTGTGGGTAGGTATGGGTGGATCATGGGGGGACTGTGGGAGTGGGGACTGTTCAGGAGGGGTGGGTCCCATGCCCCTGCAGGGTGCAGCCCCCCTGAACAGTTCACAGTCCGCCCCCCCCAGGGCTACAGCCCCCTCCACAGGGGCTACAGCCCCCCAACAGAGGCTATATGGCCCCCACAGGGGATACCACCCCACCTGCAGGGTCTACATGCCCCACCGCTGCTTGTTCCCCCAGCCCACCCCTCAAAAATAAAGCCCTGCACTCACCAGCAGTAGCAGTGGCCATCGGGGTCACTGGGGCCTTGGGGTCACTGGCCTGTAAGTAGGGGGGGGGGGCTGGAGGAGGGAAGAGCAGACCATGGGGCTACCCCCACTGGCTCCATCCCCTGCCTGCCCCACAAACTCCCCCATCACTGCCTTGCCTGGCCCCAACATCCTGGGGGGAAAAAAAAGCTCACCAGCAGTAGCAGTTGGGGTCAATGGGGCCTCTTGGCAGAGCTCGCTTACACAGCCCCTGCTCCCCAATCATCCCCCCCCAGCCCCAGCAGTCTGGGACTCAAAAAAACAAACAATCCCCCCCCCCCCACACACACTCACACACACTCACTCACTGGCAATAGCAGCAGCTGTTGGGGCTCTGGGGCCTCCTGGCAGAACCCCCCCCTCACAGCACAGGGCAGTGGGGACTGGCAGGGGGTTGCAGGGTGCTGCATGGTTCTGCGCGCTGTCAGGCCTCTCCGCTCAGCCACACGGCACCCTGCTGACCCGGGCCGCACCTGTGTAATGGGGCAATGGCAGTGCAGATGCCAGGTGGCCGGGCTTTTATTTTTTTTAATTGCCAGGATGCTGGGGCCAGGCAGGACAGCAATCAGGGAGGCTCGGGGGGCAGGCGGGGGGCAGGGGGCTGGATGGGGAATGATCAGGGGGCTTGGGGAATGGGCATGGGATGGGGATGGGGCCAGGTAGGGTCCCCCCATGGTCTCCTCCTCCAGCCCCGCTCCCAGGCCCTACTTACCAGCATGCAGCCTGGATCCAACTCCCTGCGGCTGGCATGCTGCCTGCCCTGCACAAGCACCGGGGTGAGGGCCAACCATAGAGACATTCTGGCTGGCTACCAGAGCATCTCTGTGGAGGACCTGAGCTTCTGGTTGCTTCAGGGCACAGTCCTGCACCATGCCCTGCCCCGTTTTTTTATCTGAGGGTATTTTCTTGACCCCTATATCCAGGGGTGTAATTTTGTCCCCGCGCTGCAAATTTGCAGCACAGGGAAGATTTTTTTGTTCCTGCACGTGCCTCTTGCAGCATCTCAAAGGTCTTTGAGATGCTGCAAGAGGCACATGTGCACACATCTGGATGCACCTTTTGTGTCCTGTTGCACCCTTATGTGGTAGCAGCATTCATGTACAGAGTTACAGACTCAGGAATATGTCTACCTGTTCAAATTTCTCCTCAGTTTATTGCTATGACAAACCAGGAGAGAATACTGGGCAAAGGGACTGCCAAAAATCTTCCTAAATCTGAATTTTGAAGCTTAGAGAATATATTATTTCAAATTGTAATGTGGTTGCAAAATTAGGACAATACTTGTTTTTACTTTCAAGAAAGGGCTAATGTTATAATGTTTGCCATTTGCAAAATATTTGTCCTAGACTGAAAAGTTTCCTTCCAAAATCCTCTCTCTCAGATTAATCTGTCTTTATCAGTGATAGCTTTTTAATGAAATAGCTGGGCACATGTATTGTGGAAACATATCACTCCAAAGGATCTCTCAATATAGTCTTACAAATGGTACATTGACTGACATGACACATCTATCATGTGGTGTTGAGGACACAAGAGGAGATCAGTATATGGGGAGGCTGTGGGGAAATAGGGAAATAGCATGTTGTGGAAACAAGGAAACAAATAAATAAATAAATAAAGATGTGTGCACACGTATTATGGTCACTTGAGTTCAAGCTTATTGGAAGAGGACATGAATATTTCAGCTCACTGAAGAGATGGTAGCCTCTAAAGGAGTGTCTAAACCCCATACTGGGGAGTCTATAAGAGGGCATAGGAATATGGAGACAGGGTGAATGAAAGAATGCGAGACTTAACAGGAACTGGATGAGGCTGAGGTGGCTATAATTATAAGTTTTGTTCATTAATATTAGCTTTATTAAATGAATAGGGTTTTATTATTTTGTTACCTTTTATTAATTATGTTTAGACATAAAGAATCATGGGATGCTCCATTGCTTCTGGAGGTACAGACAATAATAGAGAACCAAACTGCTTTTATTACTGCTGCTTGGCCAGAAATTTGTGACCTTTTCCCTTTAAATTCTGATCTCACTATAGCCATTAATTAATTGCTATAGTGCAATTAATGCCTTTTACACTCTTAGATGGATTATTCTAACACACTTAGAGGAGCTATACCTTAAATATATTAAAAGACAATTCCTAGTATAGAATGCTACGGTGTTTCTCCCAGAGAACACATTACACCTTAGTCTGCTCCAGTATCACAACTGTATTTCTATTCATTTCTTTGCGCAAATGGCTTTAACCACCAAAACATTATAGGGACACCATATTTCTCTCTCTCTCTAATATTTCAACAGCTGAGATAACAGTGTAATCTTGAAATCTGAAGGCAGGTCATTTCCAAGGAGGACCCTGACTACTTCAATTATTTAGGAAGCTGTATGTGAAAAAAAAAAAATCTGTATGTGTCTCTGACCTTTAGGTAACATTGTAGGGCCCATTTGTTCTCATATGGTATCCTTGCAGAAAAACAGAAAAAAGGGACTATTGATGGAAAAAGTGGTTGGAAAATTTTAAAAGACTACTGGGTCTTTGGAACAGTTCTATGTATTAGAGGTTGTTCTGGAATGCTTTGGTAACAAAGGCATGTACATAGTGCTCACTGGATCAGCATTTTTTCTAGTTTACAATAAAATCAATACATTTTGGCAGAAAACCTACTCTGAATTTTCCAAGGTTCCAGGATTTATTGGCTGCTTAAAAGCTGAATTATATCTCTCAAGCTGAATCAGCAGCACATAGAGGTGTCTGGGAAGATGTTCTCAAAATCAAAATAGTAAAGTTCATGTAATTTTTTTTTGTTTACTACGGTCCTTCTCTACTTCTCTTTAGGACTTTATAGACAGCAAAAGAGATTAGGAGGGAGGTGGTAAGATGGCAGTACCACCAGGGTTACTAATAAAAGCAATATATGTTATTGTACCAACACCCAATATAATGCCTGTCTAGCTCAGGTCCCTTCCAACCCTACCAACTATGAAACTATGAAACTATAAGTGCAGTGGTTGGTGGAGAGGGTGGGGCCCCTGAGCCTCCCTCCACTTTCTAGGCTAGGAGGCAGGGGGTGCTCTGCAGCTTCCTGAGGCTTCTTTACTGGTCAGAAATTTGACCAGCGTACATAAGTTATTTAAAACACTGTAGGTTGCTAAAGTGCCATAAAATACAGCACTTCAGATTTAATACCTCATTTAACAAGGGTTAATTTAAAGCTCTATACCTATTTTTAAAGTCACAGCATACCTTCTGTTAAGTCACAGTAAGGAAGCTTTTTAAATGATGAAAAAAGCAACTTCTGTACATACCCTAATAAGTCCTATTTTAAAAATGTTGACTGTAGGTGCTTCCCTGAACCAAGAATTTAAAGAGCATAGATGGTTCTTCCACCTGCCTCTTTAAAAAAGGAATGTGGAAAATCTTCCAGATTACACATCTGCTCTTCCAGTTTACATCTCAGAAGATAAGCCTGACCACAGAGGGAGCAAAAGGAAAAAAAAAATGCCTGTGGGCTGGCAGTCTAGAAACTGTAGCAGCTGTATGCCAGACACTCTGTGTGTGCTAGTGCTGGTCCATCTGCAGAACATGCACATGCCAGGTGCTTTGCTTAGAAAATTAAGGGACCAGGGAACCTTCAGAAGAAGAAAACCCACATCATGGTTAAGAGAAGGCTTTCTTCAATCTCTCCCTTCTCATGTTATCTTGCCCTGCTGTTTCTTACTTCTTTACAATTCCAGTGATGATTTCACTAATCACCCTTGCAGTGGTACTTAATGTCAATAAGAAAAAAGATTTCTTACAGTCTTAGCCTTTTCTTAACATAGGGCAATACCACTTCCTGGCATGAGGGAACCTACAAAAGGGACAAGTTATGGAGAGGATTCTGGAGATCTGAAGCATTTTGTATTTATTGTGCCATTGGCAATGTAGTTTGCTATGTTGCAGAAATACTATTTTTAAGAAAGGTATATTATAGCTAGTAATTGTAAGTGTCTCAACATGGTGCAATCCTGATCTTCAAGCAGGGTTTCCAGAGGAGTCTGAACAATTCAGTCTCGAAGACTATTCAATCCTTTAGATCTGTGACAAGAGCACAAAGTACTCTGCGTCCTAGAAAACTCCAACTAAAGGTTTTGTTTGTTTTCCTTTCCCCCACCATTTCCTATATTGCTTCTGAATATCTAAACCAACCTATTGAATCTGCCTTTGGAGTAAAATTGAAAGATTTCTTAAATTTCAATGAGCCTTGGACCAGCCAATAATTTGACATGATGTCTCAAACACAAGTTATGCTTTTGTCAGAGCACCCCTAGGAGTAACTAGGAATAATGGGTGCAAACAAGTGGAGAGTAGATTCAGGTTAGACATTAGGAAGATTTTTTTTACAGTAAGGTGGCCAGAATCTGGAATGGGCTTCCAGGAGAGGTGGTGCTATCACCTAACTTAGAGGTCTTCAAGAGGAGGCTTGATAGTCACCTGGCTGGGGTCATCTGACCTTGGTCCTCTTTCCTGCCAGGGGCAGGGGGTCAGACATGATGATCCATTGTGGTCCTTTCTGACTCTACAATCTATGAATCCATGGTATTTAATTCAAAGAGCAGTGATTAAAATTCAGTCCTTTGTGGTACACAAAAGGTTAGCTAGATGATCCAACATTGCTTTCTGGTATTAACTGTATGAATATATGAGAGCAGGGTCTGGAAGATGATTATTCCCAGCCCTGGCTCAGCGACCAGCGAGGGAGCTGAGAGCTTCCTGCTGCTGGGCCAGGAAGACATTGTCCCCGCCTGGGCTCTGGTAGCACAGCCTGGCCTAGCAGCAGGCGGCTCCGGTGGGCAAGCAGCAATCTTCTGCCCCCTGCTGTCTGGCTAACTGGGAGCCAATTTGCTCCTGGTCAGCCGTCTATACCTGTCATACTGCACAGTAATTACTCCTGAGTAAATTTGATGAGCTTTAGTTAAAGGGTCCCCACCACCATTTTTCGGTGTGGGGATGCTGATACAGGAGATGCTGGAGTCTGCTGGAGTGTGGTAATTACCATGCTTCAGTTGACTCGATTAATTGAATCTGCTGCAATGAACTGTAATTACAGTGAATCGGAGCATCCTCACTGCATGTGTATAGGTACCCCCAATGTCTCTCTGAAAGAGTTGAAGTGAAACGATGCAAGTTGATATCTTCCAGTGTGTCCTCTGTAACTCCCCACTTCAGAGCTGCTTCCAAATGGCACAACAATGGCCATATAGTAAAGCCATCTTGATCCACACAGGTCTTTATAGGGATTCATGGAGGTCATTCCCTGCAGCACAGAGGTGTTCTTTCAACTGGTGACTTACCCATTCAGATTTTGCTGAGCTCATAGATGCTGACAGACTCATAGCAGAAGGCATATGGCTGCAAGCCAACCTACAAAAAAAAAAGGAAGCTATCTTTTGAAATGACTTGAATCACCTCCCCCTAAAACCTTTCCTGTCTTGCTTCAAGGCAAGATTCAAGTAAGAGAAGGATTGTTTTGAAATCTGAGTAGCAAAATTCCTAGGCCTATATATGCCCTCACATGCCCCACAATAGATCTCCAGATTTGATTCCTGCTTACAAATTAGATTTCTTTAAATAAAGTGTGCTCTCCCTTTTTTCTCTTCCTGTCCACTATCACCTTCTCCACTTCACAGTAACTCCTGTAAAAGCAAACCTGAAAATCCAGCATCTCCAGTGTTTGTCTTAATTTGACTATTTCACCTTGCCATTGTCACCTAACTTACTGAATGTGATAACAGGGAAAGGAGAAGAAAGGAGTAGTGACATTCATCCCAAACACAGAACCCTCAAACATGATGAACAAAAATGTTGAAAACTGAGCCCCTTAATCATATGTGCTTCTACACTACTCTGTATGAATCTCTGAAAACCTTTAAAGTAGCATCCAGGTTCTGGATGCTTTTCTAATATTTCTATAAATTCCTCCCCCAAAACCTTAATAGGCTTATGTCCCTTTCTACCAACTGTTGTTTTTTGGAGGCTCGGAGATCGTTCTTTTGCCTGGTGTCTGCTTTTCTTTTTCCCCACTGATAAAAATGTGACAGGTACTTTCTCCCTTCCACGACAATTAAACAATGATATTGGAGACTGACTTCCCCATTCTGGAACAGTGAGACAAAATAATACAACACTACGACCCACTGTTCTGCCTATTTAAAAGTTAAACTTCTCTGTCCTAAGCTATATGGTAGAACAGTGAGATCCACCGAATAGATACTACTTTCTAACTCTCTTCTACCACGTATTAGACTTCTGGTCTCCCTGAATGTCCCACAGACCTGTTCCTTATTTCTGAACAGGAGAACAGAATTTGAATCTCCATATTAAAACCAATATTGTATATGTATGCTTCCTTAACACTTGAAAATGTTGAAAAATCCATCCATACTTTTTAAGTAGCAGGCCAAGACTCAGGACATTTCCATATTAATTTTGATTTTACTGTGTCCTTATGCGTTCATGATTTTAACTGAAGGGGGAAGTCAAGATGACATATTTATCAGTGTTTTAATGACCTGCCTTTCTTTGCCCTGGTGAGCTTTTTGGCTCAGGTTGCCAAGTTTTTAATGGAGGCATTTAACTCAATCTTTGTTAAAATGCCCAGAGACCTCTGGCTGAGGTCACTAAGAAATTCAAAATGATTAATTCTGATCCTGTGTGCTCTTTTTGGGAATTAAAGGGTTTTTTTTAATTATTTAATGGTGGTGGTTGGGGCAAAAATGACTTCAAGTCACATTTGGGTCCCTGGATCTTCAGAATAAGTGGTGTCCACCCTGTTCCTCTGTCCCTGAAGTAAATGAGAGTAATAAAGGATTGCAGTAGCCTCTGCCAGTTTGTGACAAGCCCCCAGAAGCCACTGTCATCAGATATGACTTGCTCTATCCACATTGGTTCCTACTTTAGCATATTTATAGCATAGCCAGATCACACAGAATTCAAGAAGGTTTAATCTGGTTTGGGGATTCTACCACATTAGTTTGGATGTCAGTTTGTGCCTCTCCAACTGTGGAAACCTGCTCCTGTACATGCCAGGATCATTACATTTTTAAGATATTTCAAATATTCTAGTGAATATAGTTGCTCAAATTAATAGTAACACAGTCAGCCAAAGCATAGGCTGAAAGAGATCCTCAAAAGGGTTTGTTAAACACTTCTGAATGAGCTAATTTGTAAAAATAAATATGTTGGTAAATAGTACATAGCACATGAACAGAAAAAAATAAGTTAGATCAATGAGTCACTATGACTTTTTCACTGAGTCCAGATTTATAAGTTATAGTAGGTTTAGGGCAGCAACATTTTCAACTACAATCAGATTCCCTTCTCTACTGTTACCAGTGACATCTGCTGATCCTTTCTTCTGGTGCTACTCAAATCCCTTTAATCCCTGGAATGTGTTCCTAATTTAATTTAATTTACATATGTGTCTGTTAACTTCACTGAAAGTACCAGCCATACTCTTCTTCTGTTAATGCTCAGTTTGGATAATGTCATTTTTCTAGTGCCTGGAGAATTTGGCTTCCTGTAAACTTTCTGAATTTGACTTTTTCCCTTCCAGTTCCACGTTAGATGTTTTTTGCTTTGCAGTTCTTTCTCTTTTATGTGTACCAAGGGATTGGTAGATGTGTGCCGCACTCTCTGGTAGGCAACATTTGATTTTAGTGAGATTTCAGTATGAAAAATAATAAATGAGTTTTTAGATTGTGTTTGAAGTGGGTGCAGGCAGGCCATGTTTTACATCTGAAGACCCATGGTCTTGCAGGAACTGAGGGAATGGAAATGAGTCGTCTGTGAAGCAAATCAAATTGAATCAAACAAAATAAACCCAAATGAAACTGAATAAAATTATGACAGAGCTAACAGAGACATATCAGTGACTTTTTTTTTTTGGTAATTGAGACTATTGTCTATGTAACCCCTGTTCAGTTTGAGGTGGTCAGAGCTGACTAGCACACCACCCTAGAATAAGGACTGTTGACTGGCACCAATATGGTTAAGGTGCTTCAGTCATACAAGGAGTCAGCATGCCCCAGAGGCAGCCTTTACTTTTTAAAGGAGAAATATCTAGAAACCCAGCACCTGTTTTAGGTACTGATATCCTTGATAAAGTTAACATCTGAACATATATTAACCAATTATTTTCTGTCCTGCTGTAGGCTGATCATTAGTTGCACGCTTATCTTCCCTGGTTTTACCTATGTCATGGTGTAGAGAAATACCAAAATGCCAAGTTTTGTGCCTTGTAGGTGTTTGTGAGGTTTTGAAGATGTGATTTGGGGGAATCCATGGGTCAATGGTTGCCTGTGATCTTTGGAGGCCCCTTCCAGAACTATGTCCCCATGTAGAGCAAATAAATACCTCCCCAAACTTGTTGACAAGTATACCATAAATTAACCCTGCAACCTCCTTGAGAGTCACTCTGATCCCCTTCCCCTGCCTAGTCTGCTGCTCTACTTTTTCCTCCCTGCCTTATCTGCCACTGTGCTGCTCATCTTCTCCTTGATTTGCTGAGTGCCACATTCATGGGCTGCCTGTGCCACTTATGGCATGCATGCCACATGTTGGCCACCCCACTGTTAGAAGATCCACAACATGTAAAACCCACTAGCCATCAGCCTTATCCATGCTGTTGTTCTGAGAGAGAGATTTTACAGGGATGTGCACCAACTTAGGGGTTGAAAACAGTCAGTGGCAGCACTCAGTACACCATAGGATTAGCCCAGCAGAAGAACATTTACTAATGCATATTCTGGATTTCAAGTATTAAAGCCTCAATCCTATAAATCCTTACTCATATTAGAAATCTTTACTAGGTGCACTCATGAGCAAGAAATCCAGATGATCGTGGGGGCTAGACTAAATCCTTATATTATTTTATGGGAAAATACAGACATCTTTAGCCTTTATTCCAAATAATAAAATGAAGGGAAAAAGAACTTGACAATTTATAAGACAGTTACATTTGTTTAATGTAAAGGAAGATTGTAACTATTTGGATAAAAAATACTGATATTAATACAGGCATTATTCGTTGTTCCTGGAATAAAATATTGGCTGGGCAGTCTTTTGTTGTTAGATACGAACATTAATTTTGTAAAATATATATTTTATATGGATATGTATGTATGTGTATATATATATAAACAAAAGATTTGTGATACAAATGTATTTAACTTTATTCTGTCATTGTATTCCTCCATGTTTTACTATTCATTCCATGAGGAAAAGGTGAGATAATATAAAAATTCTCAACTATAAACCATAAAAATAAACATAGTATAACTGCCTCCCATTCCCCTATAGCTTAATCACAAATCCACAATTTTCCTAAATTAAAAAGAAGTTAGTTTAGCTCCAACATTTAACATTGATCAGTGTATACTTATTTATCAAGAACCTCTATTCCATTAATTAGAAGAGCACCTACAAAATAATCAATATTTGACTTAAAAGGAGGCAGGCTAATGAGGGCAACATATTCCTAAATGGAAAAATCACTACAATTCAAAACATGTACATTGGCAAAAAATATTTGACATTTGAAATGAATACAGGGTTTATTTTATTGATTTCCCATGCTATTCACATGCATTCGATCTATTTATTCCATAAACAACATTCACCACAAATTACAGAAATCAAATGACAAAAATGTACAGGTACTTTTTTCTTTAATAATTACTACCAACATCAGGTTTCAGTGTGTGACAGCTGATATGACAACAAATACCCTATAGGTAAATAAATTGATGCAGAATAACATGTGCTTTTTCATTTCTTATGACTTAAAAAGAACCATGCACAAAGTGATATTAATTTAATATGAGATGCAATATAAAACAAATATTTTAGGATTTTCCCTTGCAAGGTATCTGAGAAGAATATTTGTCACATTTGACCCTTAATTTCTAAACTTATATCTGGCAAATTTCCCATATTTCATTTTTAATATAAAGTGTACTGTTTGTATTTATTAATGGTTTCAAAATATCATCTTGTAATTCTGGTGAGAACTTAGAAAACAGTGGATTTTTCCAAACCAGTTATCAAGTAAACTATTAACTTTCCAGGCCCAATTCATCAGGTCTTACTTATTCAAAATGCTTATTGATGTGCATAAGTGTTTGACTAAGTATGGACAATGATATTAATCCCTCCCCTCTTCATCTACATATATGGCATTCTGTGTTTCGTTACATCTTATCAGTCTTCTTGGGTACAGATTAGTCTTGTATAAACATCCAAGAAGTATCTGGACATTACACAGGACATCAAAGCTACTGAATCAAAATTTATGGCTGCCTGACATTTCAGCATCATCATGATGGCAGCACTACACTCCCTTGATGCAATCCAATTCACAAGACGGTTATTTCTTTAGTCATCTTAGTTGTAAGATCAACCTGAAAAACCCATATAAGAAAAGGTAAGGGATAGTATAAGAAAAGACTACTAGAGCAGCCTAAATCTGCTCCCATTGAAATCAGTGGTAAAGCTCCTGTTTATTTCAACTGGGGCAGGGTTAGGCCAATACTGAGCATTTCTTAGGACCTCCAGAATCCCTCATATAAGTAAATTATGTTTATATTTTAATATTAAATGTTTGCAGATCACTCCATCCTTTATGTACCAATTTATCTGCTAAGAGTCTCTGCATTTTCAGTTTGCCTTATAACAGCCAAGGCTACCACAACAATTTAAGGCCCCATCTTGCAATCACTTATGCACATGTTTAGCATTTAGCATAAGTAGTCCCACTGCAAAGGATGGAACTGTTCTTCGGCTTGATGTTAAATGCATGTGGAAGTATAAGATTGGGGATTAAGACCTTAATCCTACAAAGGTTCTATGAGCAGGGAACCTAATTCCCACTGACTTCAATCATTAAAGTGTGAAATAGGAGGATTTTCATTTTACGTTGAGTGAAAATCTCACTGCAACCTTAACTGTGAAGGCCGAAGACATTCTGAATTTCACTTTTTGGATTGTTCATCAGTGAGTGGAACTGTACTGTCTCCCTCTGCTAAATCAATGGAAAACAGGAGCAATCTCTCAACCCTGCTTCACTCTGGACTTAGTTCTGCAATGGGAAGTGTAACACTTTTAATTAGGACTATATGTGTTTGTACATATGGATATGTATGCATATCTGCCTATTCATAGATGGATAAATTAACTAAATATGTTACTAGGATACATAAAGGAAACCACATCCACCCAAAAATCCAATATGGAAAAACTGTTAAAAGATCTCAGCATCTGAGACTTTATTCTGTGTGTAGATAAATAAGATTACAGGATACCAGACTAATATGTTGTTCTCCTCTTGCTGGCATTTTAAAATGTGTTTAAATATAAAGCAAATCTGATCTCTACAAATAATCTGGTATTCATAATTCAATTGTATACCACAGGGAAACTTGGTTATGATCTTGCTAGTGAAACTGGCACTTGGGAACTCATGCCAGCTTTTATTTTAAATTACAAAGGGTGTGAGAGGCCTCAGCTAGGGACCCCAGACTATGATGTTAGATACAGTCACCAGGAAATTCTTTAGAAAAGCACATACAGGAAAAACTAACGCTGTTTCTTCAGTGTGCCTTATGCTGCACACATGATACATCAGATAAACTCATCAACTTGGAACCAGTATCAAAGTAGGGGATTGGTGTGTACACTCTGAGATCCAATTTTAATCTCAGTGGGGCAACATTTCATGTGCTGCCTGGTAAATTTGCCCCATTTTCCCTTTTCACACCTTTTAATAGCATATACCTAAATGTACAGACCTAAGGATCTACTCCAGCATCATACTCAACTAGTGGACTTTTATCAGTTCTGTTCCTATAACTGAGATGACTTCACTGGAGTTAGTCAGTCATCACAGCTGAGAGAAAACTGGAACCCAGTACCTTCACTAAAAGCTAACATAATTCAGTGGTAGAGAGAACATGCTGCATACACTGCAGATAGAACGGGTTGGTGGAGCAGGGTTACCTTAGGAGCCTGGTTACAAGGAAGCGTGTAAGTATTTGTGCATATTTCAAAATGATAGCTAGACCCTTGACAAAAGCAATTAAAAAAATTCCGAAAAACCTGTTTGTTTGTCAGAGTAAAGAGTACAGGACCAGTTGAGTTAAAAAGCTGAGACACCCAGTAATTGCAAAGTATATTGGCAGTGTGTTACTACAACAATTGTGGAAAACAAAGTAGGGAAAAATTGTCCAACTGTAGCAGGTGCAATATGGCACAAAAGCACTACTTGTGTGAGGAAAAGGCTCAGCTGTATTGGTAATTTCTTCCAAAATGTCTCCTCTCTTTGACGTATCTCCCCATTGACTTTCATGGAAGCAGGTTCATGTCTTTGAGAAAGATTTTAGTGTAGCAAAGGAAAATATGTTTCTCCTTTTTAAGGTTTTTTCTATTAATGTGGAAAAATTAAAAAAAAACTTTTCAAAGCTATGATTTTTAAATATTATAATCTCTTGCCAAACCTCATCAATCTGCTGGATTATAGTCTGAAAAATTCTTGTTGTTTAATGAAAAATGGCACAGGCAATAAGAAGTGCTTACTAAGGTCTTTTCTGCATATTAAGATCCATATATTCTTTACACAAAAGAGGTTTTTTTTAATGCAAAATTATGTTAGAAGGCAATACAATTCTAACAATTGTAAAGGATTATAATTGTGTGGTTAATTTTACACAGGTCCGATTATTAACCTGGGAATTAAATGTATTGAACAGCCTTCTGAGCTTCCCCTTTCCTTTCACTTGCCCAGAGATTATACATCCCAGAACCTGGTTGCGCACAGTATGGGAAACTCTAATGTGATTGTCAGAATGAGAAGCTGAGATTTCCATTTTTATTACCAATGCTTGGCTCTTAAAACATTTATCTGAATAAATTACTTTGACAGACTGGATTGAAATATGCAGGAGGAGAATTTGGTTCAAATTGCTTTTAGTTATACCTGATTCTCCACTCCGTATTTAAAAGTTTCTCCAGTTACTTTCAGTTCCGTATAATAGGAGTGCAGGATCTGATCTTGCATTTATTTTATGACCTGAGTAACAGTTTCTGATCTGAGGTCTGGTTATTTTATCCAGTGACTGCTAAATGTAAACTGGTCTGCAGGGTAGGAGGCAAGCACCCGTAATGCAATGTGGGGTGGGTAAGGGGCACCAACTTATTTGGGGTACCAAAATGGTAGCTTCCTGGGTGAGGCCATGCCAGGGTAGCAAACTGCAGCCCTCCACTGCTGCTGTTGCAGTAGCAGCCAGGTGCAAAGACCCTGTGGTGTCACTATAGTATCGATAACTGGGGTAGGCAGACTTTGCTGTGGCAGCAGGTAGGACTTCCAGAGCAGTGAAGTAAGCAAACAAACCCTGCTAATTATACGTTTGGAAAGAACTCCCCTTCCTAGGTGAGTGACGTAACTACAGGGTAATGTTCCTACTTGCTTTCTGACCCTGTGAATCTTGAACTATGCCATGCAAAGACTGAGATTCAAGGCAGAGGTGCTTATGAAGCTTTGCTAGTAAAGATTTATGTGCCTACAGTCTTTAGGCCCATAAAGGGTTAGAGAATGGTTTTGAGGACTGTAGTTTTGGACTATTTGAATTGCCAAAGTTCCTTTGCTAAACTTAGTTTAAGTCCTGATGCCTTCAGGTGACTTGTATTACAGTATGCATGCAGGTATTTTCAGGATCAGAACCATAGAACAAAGATGTCATTTGAAGTTGCAGCAGTTCATTCCAGATACCATATGTCCAAGTAGTAGCAAAACAATTACACTACATTGCCTTTCCCCAAGTAACTTTTAGCCTACAAAGAAATATAGAAAGTACTCACTTAAGTGCATTTCCCAAGTGCCATTAGGAAACATGGGGTTTATTTGGACAGCAATTTGGGTTATCACCATTCAAAGACAGGGTTCTCATTCTTTTCCCTCACAGGACCTTAAATCACCTGCAGTTCCTTATTATAGCACACTCAAATTCCACAATGCCAGTGAGTGGTGATGGCAGGTAACCTTGGGTAACATGCAGATTTTGAATAGGGATTGCTGGTGGGAACTGAGATAATGAGAGTTGCTTGATCTGTGTGTAAAGTTGGAAGGGGTTGTGCTTAGAGCTGGCAGCGTGTCACCTGCCTGGTGGTTAAGATGCTGGCACTTGGTATCTGTCAGGTTGTGGAAGATTAAGAATGAGTTTCAGAGGCTTGTAGTGGATGGGGGAAGAGCCAGTGTCACTGTCTGCTGAATGCGCCTAGTACTGGAAAAAGAAGGAAAAGGGTTAACCCAAAGCAGTCCAAAGAGGTAATAATAATAATAATAATAATAATTTTTAAAAAGGCCACCCTTTGATCTATTCCCAAGATCCCACACAGAAGGCAAGGGACCCCTCATTGCCCTCCTCTCATCTGCATGTTGAGCTAGCTAAGGCCTGTGCTCTCTCTCTCTTTCTCTCCCCCTCTTCTGCCTGTGAGAAGCCTGTAGGGATATCACTATATCTAAAGCCCCTCTCCTGCCTGTTTAAAAGAAAGGAAAAGAATAAAAAAAGTCTCCAGGAAATACATTCTGGCAGAAAAGCCCTGTGAGCCTCCCATATGCGATCCATATTGCCTGTCACACCCCCTTTGATGTTGCTTTGCAGGCAAAGGCACGGTCCCACTTGTGACTCCAGGGTAGTCCGGTGTACAATGGCGGATGAGGACAGCAGCACCACATTTTTTATTTTATTTTGTTAAGGAAAATATTTTTGTGTCCTAGGTCAAATTACACAGAACAGATCCAAATCCATTTGGATCATTTGGGAACCACATATGGGCCTGCTACCAGCAAGTATCCTCCAGCACTGCATACTTAAGAACAAGAAGCTGATAGGGCGAATGCCCGTGAAAGGAGAAAGCCCCTTGCTGTGTGGCTCCACTTATCTCCCATCCCTGCAAAAAAAGGACATCACAGGTTGTGACAGGCAAGGTTCTTTGAGTAGATGTGATATCTTTTATTAGACCAACAGTGACACTGGCTGTTCCTCCATCCACCAATCTTAATCTTCCACAACCTGGCAGATACCTAGTAGATGTGATATCCGACTGAGCTGGTCTAATAAAAAAATATCACATCTACTCAAAGAACCTTGCCTGCCTATGTCCTTAGACCAGGGATGGGCAATTATTTTGTGTGGAGGGCTGCATACTGAGTTTGGCAAGCCACCGAGGGCTGCATGACAGGCAGGCAGGGGCAGATAAATATTCATTTTCTAAATATTTTAGGGGCGCTGCAGGCCAGATAGAATGGCATCCGGCCTCTGGGCCATATTTTGCCCACCCCTGCCTTAGACCAACACAGCTACAACCAACAACCCAGCATCACAGGTTGTGAAGCATGTATATTCTGTGGCAATGGGGACCCTATGAGCTCCTCACCTAGAAATGATGATCTCCTATCTGAAGTGCTTATTCAGGAAAACCTTTCAAAAGAAAGTCGTGGATGAGACTCTTTACCATTACCTGGTTTATCAGGGGAAAAAATGGATGAGGGGAGAGGGGGAATTGCCTTATTTCTCGTTGCTTGTGATTGTTTGGTAATAGTGATGGTTTAAAATGGTGAGAGAAGCTAAAAGATAGGATCTTTTCTTGGGGGGGGGGGGGGGTTCTCCCTCCTGCTCCCTCCCTGAGAAAGGCGGGGAGCAACACCTTCCCAAAGCCGCTGCTAAAAAAATGCAGCTGTTTCCTCTCCTTGGAGCGGGGTCAGGCTGGGTCTGAAAGCCGGCTGGGACCCGCAAGCCTGGCCCCATCCTGAGCAGGTCGGCGCCGCCGGCGGAGCCCGCCGGCCCGTGCTCAGCGCGCCGCAGGGGAAGCAGCGGGCAGTTTCTCTGTCTTGCGTGCCCAACTCCGGACTGGAATCAGAGCGCCTGCTAAATTTACACCGGGATCTTCTGGGAAATTGTTGCCATAATATCACCCTCGTATTTCTTGTGCAATGCTCGCAGCACCGAAAGCAGACGACAGACAAATGAAGCCGCCGGAACGGGCTGTATAGGGGGCTTAAAACAACGGGTTGGAAGCGAAGTGCCATTTCGGCACTGGAGGAAAGCGGGTGCTTTGCAAAGCAACGCCAGCACAAAGGGACAAGACCTGGTCCATTGGTCCCTCCCACGTGCCCTGCACTGCCAAGTGCAGAGCGGATCCCAGGCGCCGCTCCCCTGTGGACAACAAGGAGCCTTCCCCAGTCATTCCTTTTCGTGATAAACTTTAGGGCCTCGCCCTGCTTAGGGGAACCTCCCCCAGACTTCCCGGGGGGCTCTGCAGACCTGCACCCCCAGCATGGTGTCTGCAGGAGAGCTGGGCTTATTATAATAATTACAGCTAAACTCCTATCGGTTCTGCATAGCGGGAGTTTGTAGTGACTCAGGCATTGAAGAGGATCTAGGAATCAAACCTCCTGGAAGAGCAGGTGTATCTTTGGTTAGACCAGCTCGATATTTGCAAACAAATGATGGTCGTTATCTACCTGCAAGCTGTCGGGCGCACTCGCCCTCCTCCAGACATGGGAGACAGCAGGGGTTGCACAAGTCCTTCTAGGTCGAAATGCAAATCCGTATTTCACAGGAGAGCTGAGCTGTCATCCTCATCTGGCAGTCGCGTTGGATCTGTCTGGAGATCCAGGCAGCCTCAGGTATTAAGAAGTGGTTTAGCAAAATTAAGTCCCAGCTGTGATCGAGATCTGGCTCACCAAGGGCTGGATCCAGAGGGTCCAGGAGGCAAGGAGAAATGTTCAAATGCCTACAGCGGACTTTGGCTCCGGCCCGATTGCCCTGACACGTTTCCACTAAGTTGCACATCCTCTTCCGTCGATGCGGTAACAGACTGCAAAGGAACAACAGGATTCCTGAATCCCTCCGAAGAAGAGACAAGGGGAAGAAAAAGATGCACGGGCTCTAAGTGCAGCTAGGGCTCCTCAGCAAGACGTCGGAAACACTTAACATGCGAATGCCCCCCCTGGCTGAGCATTTCAGATGCACCCTAAAAACCTGGCAGCGAGACTGTAGGGTCGGATCCTGCCCTTGCTGAAACCCAGGGAGGGGTCCGCTGTCATTCTGCTCTCCTCTTGTGAGCCGCCCCGAGCCTTCCTTGGGAAATCGAGTAAGTAAATGTGAGCAGAAAAAAGGGCAAGAGCTGCTGTACTGAGCACAAAGCCAGCTCCATCCTGGGCATCTCATCAGGCAAAGGCAGTCGTCATCTTGCCAGAGTGATGATGCAAAGCGATGCCCAGACCGTGAGATATTGCTCCTGTGAGCATCGAGTTTGATTTTCCTGACAGTGTTTTGGAGAAATATTATTTGATTTTTTTACAAAGACCCCTAGGCTTCAAAAACAACTCTCCTGATTAGGTGGTGTCCTAATGACGTCCGAATAATATATATTGCTGCTTGGACCGGGGCGGCAGGAGTGCTATCAAGCCCACCACACCACAATGAGGCAAAAGCAGCTGGCCAAACCAGATGCTTTTTGTTCCTAGAGCAAATATAACAAAACACCAGCACTGATCACCATGGACAGGACAGCTTCCTGCCCCACAAAGCCATGGAAACGGCAGGCACAAAAAGACACTATTAGTTAGACGATGGGAAAAAAAGGGTTTGTTGGGGTTTGATTTAAATGACATATATTTCAAAGGAAGAGCTTCAAGTATGGTGATAAACTAGAAAAGAGCTAATCAGAGAAATACTTGTGATTTGTGGTAGATACAATGTGAGAAATCGCCTCTCCCTAGGCTAAAAATCCTTCTAAAACTTCCCGAATTTAGCCTATGGAGAGGCGATTTCTCACTTTGTATCTACCAGGAATCACAAGTATTTCTCATTAAATTAAAACAAAAATACTGATTGAAGAATGTTTCCAACTATTTTATTTGGTCTAATAAAAGATATCGGATTTACCCAGAGAGCCTTGTCTGATTGACAGATGGTATTATTTGGACTGCCTTAATATTAGCAATGATATTGCTAATATTATCAATAATACTGCTAATTATAGGAATAAATCCCAAAACTTTGAATAGTTGCTGAACAGATTTGCAGAGCTGAAAAACGTTTGGTTCCAGGAGTTAACGTTATTTATCCACAGAAATGATCACCATTGTTGTTGTTGTTGTCTTTACCTCTAGTTCTGGAAATCTGATTTTAACTATGCAAACAGACCCAATGTATTTATACTTTTTATCATATGGGTAAAATTTCAGTGTGGCTAATAACATTTAACAAACTCTCTGTAACCCAAAATATATTTTTATTAAAATGCTGCCTTTTCAATCCACATCCTATTTAACTTTTTTTTAAAAACCTTTGTTTGGCATCTGGATGAGGGACATTCAGATTTGGACAGTTCATTAGGTCTGTGGCAAATGCCATCATAAATTTAAAAAAAGGAATGAAGCAGGTAAGTACTGGGAGCTCAGATGAAATAGAGAATATCACAAAGTAAAACCATGCTACACTGCTAATGGGCTCCACTCTGAGTCTATGCTTCATGGGCCTCTGGCTCAGGTCTGAAGTTTAGCAAGATGGTTTAAGAAGCACCTCTCAAACCACCATTTGTTGGCAGAAAAGTCCTGAGGGACAATGAATCAAGGAGAAGGGAATGGGGGCACCTGCAAAGGCCAGGTCACAGGCACTGCAGTGGGTTGATAAAAGCGTGGTCTAGTAGTATCTCGCAGTGTTGATGCTGGTTTTACTGCCTACAGTCTAACCCTCCAGTCCTAGCTGGGGCAAACATTGACCAATTCCTGCAGACTTTTTTCTGGCAATTTTCTTTCTTAGGGGGTTCACAAAGAGGTTTATCTGACAATGACCACAGAATCACACCAGAAGTCACCATCCTCCTATATGCTTTAATACACATCTTAGGTCTTTAAAAAGAAACAGTGAATGCAACAGGCCCCTTAGGCAAAGCCCTCTGAAGTCAATGGAAAGACTCCATTTGGCTTTCCATCAGGCCCTAGATGAGGAAAAATTAAATCCCTGCCTTTTCTGGAGGGTATGAAATAAATATGGAATAAAACATGATTTCTGAGTGTGTGCCAAGAGGAAGGATGCTGGACACTGGGCCTCAGCTCCTCAGTTGTTGAATAAGGTTAATAGCTTTTTATTGCTTCCCAAGCATCACAGATTTTGAAGCATTTATATTCTGTGGTAATGGGGACCCTATGAGCCCCTCATGTAGAAATTATGATCTCCTATCTGCAGTACTTATTCAGGACAACTTTCTTTCAAAAGGAAGATGTGAACTAGAATCTTTTCCATTAACTGGTTTATTAGTAGAAAAAAAATGGATGGGGAGAATTTATTTCTCTTTGCTTTTCTTTGTTTATTTAGTAACAGTGATAGTTTAAAATGGGGAGAGGAGAAGCTAGAAGATGGAATATTTTCATCTTTTTTCTTGCCTAGACATAGCTGAGGGTTTGTAGATTTTACTAATAAAAAAGCAAGCCCTAGCATACAGGAGCACAGTGGTTTACTTGACAGCTAGCTCAGACAGGTTTACAGTGACAGCGGAGTGGGTAAAATAGCCTTGGTTTGTAGGGAGTAGAAAAACTAGTAGTAGTGCCACATGTTGGATGTGTGTATGTGTGCCTTTGTGGAAGGGAAGGAGAAAATATGTGAAATCAGATGAACCATTCAACGCCTGTGTACTCTCCAAGATGTTAGTTACCATAAAGGCCACAGAATTGGGCCTGAAGTTGGCATCCTCATATGTGCTTTAACATAGGTCTTTAAAAAGAAACTGAGACTGCAACAGACTCCTCATCCAAAGCCCTCTGAAGTCAGTGGGACGACTCCTATAATCTATTCTTTTAGGATTCACCAGGTCCTTAGCAGTGCCTGAGCAGGCTCAACTTTTCTCTGGTGAAAAGAAATGCAGATTCAGGAGCCATTTTGTTCCCCTCACTGCTTTGGGAGAGAAACAGAAGCCAAATATAATTAGCAATAAAGTGTTTTTTAAATTATAAAGTGTTATTATAAAGTTGTTTTTTAAATAATAAAGTGTTTTTTAGCAATAAAGTGTTTTTTAAATTATTTTTATCATTGCTCCCTTTTCCCTCACTGTCACAAGGTTTTCAGGTGGCTCTGATTGACAATGAACCTTCAGGTAACAAAATTTTAAAATCATTTTGAAAGGCCCAGGGGCCAAATTGACAAACTCGGACTAGTTGGTGAAACTGAACTCAGTTCTGAAGTGCTCGGCTGCCTCTGATCAGATTTGTTAAATGAAAATTTTAAAACAAAAATTTTCACACACACACACACACACACACACACACACACACACACACACACACACATCCCTGGTTATGAAGAAACCCTTGTAATGCTGAAGAAGGATCGTTAATAGGAAACAAACCAGAAATTTCAAGATAGTCATAGAAATTATTGACTAGAGGTCCAATCTGAGGACTTCCCTGACACAAGCTAAGCTATAGAAAAGCTATAGACAATCCAACGAAATAAACTCTATTTGGGTTTTATTTTGTGTTACCTTCTTAGCAAACCGGGAGGTTTTAAACAGCCAGCTGCTTTGAGGCTGTGAGTATAAAAGAGAGAGACTCAAAACTCGTGAAAGAGGAGGCATCATCTTTACTAGACCAACTAGATGTTTACAAGCAATGTATTTTATTAAATTAATCATTTAAATATTAATATTTATAAATAGTCATAATAGTCATTAATAGTTCTAAATTAATTATGTAAATAAAATAATTTGTTTGCAAATATCTAGCTGGTATAATACAAGATATCACCTGAGTGTTGATTCCTTTTGCCTCTAGACCAATAGGGCTACAACCTGGACAGCGGACAGAGAAAGAAGGAATTGGAAAATGAAGGCGGGTTATGATAGTACAACTTTCCCCGGGCTGGTCTGGAAGGACCCATGATCTGGCCCTTTCCAAAAAATGTTGGTGCCTGAGTTTTAATATGTGCTTTGACCTGGGTCTTCCTTTTGCATGAGATGAATTGCAAGGAGATGAATTCAGGTGTAAGTTTAGAGGATGGAACAAATCACTTAAGGGTCCAAATTTTCCCCCAGAGGCTCCAAAGCCAGCAGAGATGGGGTGGAGAGGAGGTCACCCTCCAAACTTTAAGCTGCGCTGCACCTCTCTTGCAATCTTGTTTATGCTGGAATGGGAGAAGGCATTGGCAAGGGGCAGCTGAGGGATGTTCAACATATGAACACGTTTGTTAGCATGAGATAACATTGCCCTCACTTCTCTGCAGTCTGCTAAAGCTCTCAAACCGGTTATGGAAACGAAAGGACCGGGTTGCCAAACTCCGTCAGTGGACACCCAGTGAAAAGGGGGAGGGATGGCTCCAGCTCTCCGGGTCGGATCTGGTCCATTCCGATGAGGCAGATTCCCACTGGCTTCCCAAGAGTAGACACCCAGGGACTTCAAAAACTGCAGGGGAGGCGTTTTGACAGGGCTGGGGGATACTGTCTTCGTTTGCAGCGAAGAAATAGTTGTGTAAACTAACGCTATTTCGTCAGGCTTGGGTCTTAAGCAATGAAGCCGGAGTAGAGATGTTTTGCGGGGCTGGGGTTTTCAGAGCAGAAGAGATGATGCTTTGGCACTGACCATTCCCAGACAGTCTCCTAGTCCCAGGTGGGGAGATAGACAAGGGACCTCTCAAGAAAGGCCTCCCGAGACATTGATCAGGGATTGGCACCATGGCTTTCAGGAGGGAAGCCCGTTGGGATATGCTCAAATTGACGCCTGTCCTAGTACAGGGGGTTGCACTCCACTGACTCTCCGTAATGTCATTTAAAGATCTGAGTTAAACATTAATTTTCATTGCTGACCTAATCCCGAGGACTGCAACCCCCAGATTCGCCCCATCCTCTCACCCTAGCGTCCCAAGCAGGAGAAAATCAGCATTACTCTGGAAGAGGATGCTATTTCCACTGCCCCGTGCTGCTGTCAGTCAAACCCCAGGAGTCTACCGGGAAGCCAGGGCAGGAGCGACTTGAGCTCATCTGCAGGCACGGTGGGGGAGTATGTCCCGTGTCCTGTGTCCCGGCCCCTGCCTCTTCTCCATGCCGATTCAAGCCAGCCGGGGGGGGGGGGGAGGGGGGGGGGGACGGGACAGCGGCTCCCCTGCAAAGAAGCAATGACTGTATGCCCACCAAGAAGGGTGTGAATCCACGTGAAATGGTGACATGTGCGTGGGAAAGGAGAGTGGAAATCTATTTTGGCTTCTATTTTTTTCTGTAGGTGAAGACAAAACCTGCTATTGACTCCCCTGATGCGGCGTTGGGGACACCCTTTCTTTTGCTAGAGGGTCCCTTGGACATGATGGGAGAAAAGAAAATCCCAAGCCCAAGACAAAGTGTGTTTCCCACGGAACTGGATTTCACTGCCCGCAGATCTCCTCTGATCGGTCTCTGGGGCCCCTTTTCTCTCTCTCACGCACACTCACACTCATACTCACACTCATACTCACACTCACACCCACACACACACTGGACTGGGAGCGTTTAGCATCGAGGTGGAAAGGGTGATGCATGATTTGACTATGCTCCAGGTTATAGAAACTCAGCCGAAAGTCTCACGCAAAAGAAAAGGGTTCAGGAGTACCTGGCCAGGACAATTCCCATCCTGGGGAGGGAGGGCAGAGCTGCTCCGCAGGAAGTGGTAGGAAAAAGTCGAGTTGCCATCAGTGGTCTGGAGAAGGGGCCTTTAATGGGCACTGGTCACTGGCTGGCACCTTCTTTGAGGGGTTATACATCGGAGGAGCCCAGGAAAATCTCAAACCCAGCTGAACAGCAGAGAGCAGGTGCTGGGCAGATAGTGAGTGGTCCAAGGAAAAGGAAGATGAACTCCTCTGGCAGTAAATACCTTCAGAAACAATCCCCAGAGGGTGGAGACTTTATCCTTATTTAGCGTACATTATTTAGTGTACATTATTTAGCACAGCCTGTAGGTGAAACACATAATGATGGAGGGTCCCCTTTTCCCCCCGGAAACGTGTAGTCAGGTTTAGGCTGGTGCTTTTTGCAATTATATCATTTTATATCTGGAAAAATGTGTCATCGGTTTCTGGAAACACTGTATCCATCTCCATGACGGCTTCAGGGACATGTCATTAAAAAAAGGGGAAAGGAAGGCATTTTTTTCCGCACAATTAGTAAGAAACCATGTGCTCGTAAGCGAAGTTTCCGCGGGAGAGACTCACTGGTGTATGTTCACCTTGTCCCCGACCGCCCATCCCTCTGATGCTCAGGTCTGTAGGTCCGGGCTACCCGCGGTAAGGACAGGACGGTCACAAGGGAGCAGCAATGTCTCCCCGCCCCGCACAGCGGTGCCAGCCCCCCCGGAGCCCACGACCCCTGCGAGCTGAACTCCCCTCCCCGCCACTGCACTCCTCCACGTGGGGGTCCGGTACCTGGCTGCGGGGTGGCTGGTCCTTTCCCCGCCCGTCCCTGTCCCAGTGGCCTCTCACCTCGTCATCCCGCACTCCCTATAAGTGCGGGTAGCGCTGAACCGCAAGCCGGATCCAAAGCCAGATGAAGACCCCCGCTGGACCCCTTGCTCCGGATTCCCGGTGGGCTCCCCTGAGCCTTCGCATCGCCTGTGGCTCCCAACACCGCACCGCGGAGCCCAGCAAACCCAGGCGGGGAGCCCGGCCGGGCAGAGCAGGGCTGGCCCGACACCAGCACCTGGCCTCACCCGGCACCGCGCCGCCCTGCTCCACCCGCGCTTCAGTCAAGTGCTTCCTCAGTGCCTCCAGCGTTCAAAACGTGAGAGCAGTTCGGGCTATATCTATATCTATAATCAAGTATCCGTTTAATTAGGGCACGGTTAATTGCTACATCTATCTATCGATCGATCGATCGATCGATAGATAGATTTAGCCATTAACACTGCCCTAACTAAGCGGAGGTCCGCCGCGCGGAGGGGATGTCCCGAGCGAGGATGACAGCCCGTGGGCTACACCTACATTCAAGCGCTCCCTCCTGGGGGCGATCAACGGCGTGTGCAAGTTTCTCCGCTGTGCAGTGGAAATCCGGGTGCCAAAAGGTCTCGTTTTTCCATGCGGGAAGGGGGCGGTAGGTGGCGCTAGAGGGCAGGCTGCGAGCCGCGGGTCCCCGCCGGTGCTGGCGGTGGCAGGGGACGAGCCAAGGCCGGCGGGGGCTCCCGGCGGGGCGGAGTGGCCCTTCCTCCCGGGCCGGGAAGAGAGCTGCCAGGCCGGGATTGCGGCCGCTGCCGGAGCCGGGCAGGTTGTGGGCTCCGGCGTGTCCGGGCGGTCCCAGCCACGCGCCACCGAGCCCCGGGCACTGCCCTCGGGGGTGTCCCACCGCGCAGCAAGCCGGGTCCCCGCGTCGTCATTACCCTGCGGCGGCTCGCTTCTCCAGTGAAACGTCGCTTCCTTTTGGTTTACCGGTGCTTGGGATTTCCATATAACCATCTTCTTTGCTCCCAGGTCCTAAGGTAATCAAATATTGTACGTAAGGGAAAGAAATCAAATACTGTAATCAAATCTTCAAGCAGTGGATAAAAAGGTAGCAGCGCAGCTGGTTCAGAAAGACAATCAAACCTTGCTTACCTGGTTCGCCCTGCAAAATAAAAGCAAACTCTTTAAAAAAAATAAATGCTGCCAATTGTTTTCTAAATAGCACGAGGATATCTATCTATCTATCTATCTATCTATCTATCTATCTATCTATCTATCTAGAGAGAGAGATTATATGTATGCATGTATATCTATGTGTATATATGTGTGTGTACATACACACACACATTTACACACATATATACATATACATGTATACACACACACACATATGCAAACATCTGTATGTGAAACCAGCGTCGCTCAGACAAGCCAATAACAAGCACAAAGAAAGGCTGGCACAGAGAGAAAGATACATTGGCTATATATATGTGTGTGCGCGTGTGTGCGTGCGCGCTCGCGTGTGTGTGTAGATATATATGTGTGTGTGTGTATATATATACACACATAGGGCCAGTATAGATATGTAGATGTGTGTATATATATACTCACACACGATATATATAGATATACATGTGTGTGTTTATGTGCATATACACATATACATATATACATACGTGTGTGTGTGTGTGTGTGTGTGTGTGTGTGTGTGAATTTCTCTCTTTTTCTCTGCCAGCGATGCTGGTTTCCCCAAGGAGTTCAGGGAGAAATCTCGGTGCACATTGTTGTGTCAGACAGTATCGAAAAGTCCACAGCGATCGGTTTCACTGACTTCTGTGCTTAAAAAAAGCAGTTTTTGGTTCTTACAGAAGCAGACGGGGTAGCGAGCAGCTCTGTCTGTAGCTGCACAACTAAAGCTATTTCTGTGCCTAAGCGACTCTGCTTAAACAAAGAAGACCTCCCTAGCCGTTTTGTAGGTACAGCTTAAATAACTATCCGCGTTAAGAGACACAAAACCATGTTACACGGAAAACAACCTTCGTTCAAAGCCTACTAATGGTCACACGATTAATTAGGTTACTTAATCCTAATAACCTCGCTAGCATCAGTCTCAATGACCCAGCCCATTAAAACACGGCCAGCGAAACCCTATAAAACAGGCAAGGGGGATGTCCAACATATGAACACATTGATTAGCACGAGGGCTCTGAGATAACATTACTCTCGCTCTTCTGCTGTCTGCTAAAGCCCTGAAGCAGATTATGGGAATGAAAGGGCTGGGTTGCCAAACACCTCCATCGGTGAAAAGAGCGGAGGGAGGACTCCAGGACCGTTTCAGTGCATCTGTTTGGTCTTACACCCTGGGGAAGGATGTTCAGGCTGTTCTTGCTTCCTTGTCATCCTTGCAGTTCCAGGACCGAGGTAGAAAATGTGCTCACTTGCCTCCCAACGAACTGGGAAGGGGAAGCAGTGCGTGGGGACAGAGATTCATCCAGACATTCCCTGCAGTTATGTTTAGCATGGTTTTCTTCTGGATACAGGAAGCCACAGCAAATCAAAATGCAAAGTGCGCAGCAAAGCAAAATGCGTGTGGATCCAAGAAGGGAGTTAACCGCTAAAAACCATTTACTTTTACCGAAATATTTGGATAAGGAATTTCAAAATGAGCCTACGTGGAAAGCATCTTCAGAGCCCCTGGCAGGGCGAAGCGCCCGCAATGGGCAAATGGGGCAGTACCTGTGCCAGGTTAGCTGAGGTTGGCTTTGGTTAGGGGTAGGGGAGCATTAGGAGGCCGGGGTGCATATAGATCAGGCCGAGACATGGGTAATTCCGTTATCACCAGAGATACTGGTTTTCTCTGATTAAAAAAAAAAAAATCCCCAATTTTCAGTTAAAAAAAGGAATCCCAAATCCACAATTTTCCTTGATTAAAATGAAACACTACTATATCTATCTATCTATCTATCTATCTATCTATCTATCTATCGACCGACAGTGTAATAGCTAAATCTATCTAGAGATAGATATAGAATATATATAGATATGAATAGAGATAGGTATAGAGATAGATATATAGATAGATATATATAAATAGATATATATCCCTTTCTCTATCTATGTATTAGTGGTGTTTCATATAGTGGTCTATCTTATCTATCTACCTATCCCCCCCCCCCCCCACACACACACAAATAACGGAAAATGTGGATTTGGGGTTCCTTTTTTTAACCGAAAATTGGGGATTTTTTTTTAAATTAGAGAAAACCAATGTCCCTGGTTATAACTCCCCGATGGACTGGCAATCCGGCACGCTGAAAGGAGTCAAGAAACGCGGAATCAGGCCACAATAGGGCTAGTTTTTCCTATCTTGCAAACATGGCTGAGCCCCCGAGTCTGCGGATCTTACAGATAAACCACGGTCCTCCCCGCCTCTTTTTCTGCCGGAGAGAAATCTGATGCGAGGACCTGGTTTGGCGCTGTTTAGCCGGGAGCGGGACAACCGGAGCTCGCAGACTCCCGCTAACGAGACTGCCTGGCAGCAGCGGGGCACCAGCGGGCTGGCAGCCTGTCCCCTCCTCCGGCCTTCGCAGGTAGAAAGGGCAGCCCCTGTTTCTGGAGAGGGGACGGACATCCCCCCCCGCCCCAGGAGCCCTGCGGGATCAGGCCCAAAATCAAGCCAAGTCGAGTGCATCTGACACCCAAGTGAGGTGAGGATACCCGGAGTCTGCTTAGCTCCAGCAGCAAGTTCAAGTTAACTGTCTTGCAGCAGACCAGACTAAAAAGATTTTAAAAATCAATGAGAAGGTGCAATCCGGCTCAGCGAATGCACGTGTTCACTGCAGTGGAATATTTCAGGGTTGGGCTCGCAGATTCGCAGAAGTTAAGGGCTGGAAGGGGCCTCGTGAGAGCATCGGGCCCAGCCCCCCTGCTCTGGGCAGGGGACTGCTGGGAATAGACATTGGCAGCCGAGGGATATCGGGCCAAATCCTGCAAGCCTTTGCTCCGGTGAGTCCTGCTCACCTGCGTTGGCTGGGGTGGGGCTGAGCAGAGAGCCGGGCTGCACCCCCAGCAGGAGGTCTGCTGCAGCACTGTGGGATGCCACATTCTTCAGTAAGAAAATACAACGTGAGGCTCCTTCACCACTCAGTTAAATCTTAATGGCCCTCGTATCTTGGCGGGCTAAACCAGAGGCAACGTCTGTCTTGTGACGGTGATGCATACTTAGGAGATTGCCCGGGTTTCCACCAGAAAAGTCTCCCCCCGCCCTCGCTTTTTTCCCAGGGGTTTATAACTCATAACAATGTGCTCCGGGCTGAACCTTAGCATACCAGGTCCCATCCCAGGAGCGAATTTTATTTATTGGGTTATTTAATTTACAAATTAAAAAAATCCACGTGATATTTATGTAGTCCTTTTTTTAAATTAAGGGAGTTCAAAAAATCACCCACCAAGACCTTCAAAATTAAACCGAGAGTAAATATATATATTTTTTCAAAGCTCCTACGACTTCAAACAAGCTTTCTTCCGGGGGGGGGGGGGGGGATTCTGCAAACCATTTGTTCATAATTTGGACTGTGTCATTTTGGCTTGGAAACAAAACCCAAGAAGCCCATCCTCCCAGCCTACTCATTGTGCACACGTTTTTAAAAGCATATATTTAAAAAAATAAATCGGAATATTTGTACATTTATCCATATGAGGAGCTGATCTGGTGCAACATAGCATTGCCAGACGACTCTGACCTCATATGTTAGCTCCATTCAAACAATGAACAAGCTCTTGGGTCTCCTTTATTACACTTGACTACGTTAAAGGGCCAAGGACAATGATGCTCTAGTTTTAAAACAAGTTGTAAATGCAGATTTATATAGTTTCCTTATTACCGCCTTGAATTCATTCTGTTCTGCCAAGTAAGTCCTTTTGAAAATGAGACCAAAAGTTGTTTATATTGGGTAACAGAATTTAAGATGATATGACGTTTTTTAAAACGGTCTAGATCTAGTTTACAAATCATTCTAATTTCCACACGGTCTTTGAATTTTTATTGTTTTGGGGTTTTTTTCTGTCATTCTTGTCACAACAAATACAGCAGACAAAACAACACAACAAACTACAGTATACTAGTTTTAAGGTGGTATATACACAAACGAACGGACACGCATCTACTTATATGATGGCTGCATACACACAAAAGGCCCAATTCTGACTCAGCTCCCATTGTGGTTATATTTGAAGTCCGGGATCGGGTCCTTTTGTGTCACAAGTAAAGATGGATCACAGTCATTGTAGGCAAATATGTCACTACATAATGACACAATGGGATTACTATTGATTTATTTGGGGGGGGTTATTGTTTATTGTGTTGCTGATAACCAGATTCCTGCAGTCATCTGAAAATAGTCTTAAAACCGGCAGAGCCAGTATGGAAAGTGTTTGGATTATGATCTCCTGTTCTGCAGTTTAGAACAGGTGCCAAAATTCCCTTCAGAAGAAACCTTGGCTGTTAAAGATTTTTTTTAAAATAATCAAATTTAATAAAATAATCACGTTACTTATTTTAAACCGTATGTGTGCAAAGAAAATAACAGAGACATGTAAAGGTTTTAAACACCTTCCAAGCCCATATAATTTGAACGCAGCCTTAATACATTATATGACCTCATCGTGTTCCAATCTTTTAAAGAAATGCCGAGATAGTGTGTTGTGAAATATTGCTACCTTGTTGAGAGGGTTTCTGTTTTTCTCACAGCCCTTCCTAATATGTCTTCGCAGTGCTCTATGCGACATAAAAATGTATTTATCTCTAGCACCGTTCTTTCTGATCAGAGAAATTTCATTTTCTTGGGTAAAAAGCAAATGTGGCCTCTTGAAGGCTCAGATCAAGTGCACTTATTAACATGACATAAACATTTTATTATTTTCCATGCAATCTAAAATATATGGCATTTTAACATATACCCAAGTTGTCTTTTTCTGTAGAAAAACGAGTTAATATTCCTTTCTATCCAGACGCACAGATATTCTCTCTCATATTCACCACACAAGATCATAGGGGCTGGTAGGGACCTCAAGGGTCATCTGGTCCAATCCCGCACTGATGCAGGATTCACTAGTTCTGAGCATCTCAGATGCCTACCCAACCTCTTCTTGAAACCATCCATAGAACCAAAAGGAATCAGGACTTGGTAGAAGTGAGATCTTTTATTAGACCAACTAGATTTTTGCAAAAAAAAAATTCTTTAATTAAAAAAATTCTTTAATCCATAGAACCAAGAAACGCAGACACAGTGTCTTATCACACTGGGGTGAAATTAGGCCAAACCCTTAACCAGTTTTAAGAGGGAAGATGACTTATTGGTTGCATAATAAGGTGGTGGCCTGTCATAGCAGGGGCCTGCACTGGATGGTCAGGAGTTCCCTTCCAGAGCTACTTCCTACATATCCTATGATTCAAGATTTTTACTAACATGACAGTAAAATGGTAAACTTAATCACCAATGGCAAAGCCTTTAGCAATTACAGTTTTGTACGTATAAATCAGTGCCGTTTTTTACCAAAAAAAAAAAAAAAAAAAAGAATAAAAATGAGAAGTTGTGGAAAGGGATTGTGAGTATTCATGGGGATCCTTTCACCTGCCTCAACCATCAACCCCACTGCAGAGAGCTCAAATAGAGTAAGATAGAGTAGCTTTCTAAACATAAAGAAGTCATGGCAAAGTTCAGTATCTTTTGACCTTCAGTGGCTTTGCAGCAAGCATCGTTTGCCCTGCTGACACATTACGCTTGCCCCCCCCCCCCCCCGACCAGCTCGATTAAGCTCCTATTTCTAGCTGTGAGAACTCGGATCTCAAACCTATCGCTTGGCCTGGGAAATTTTGGATGTAAGGGGGGGAGGGGGGAGGGTGTCTAACTGTTGGTACATGGCAGCTGGCAGAAGCTGCTTACAGCTCTGGAATACCAGAAGTTGTAGAGAAGAAGGATTAGTGAGCAGATACATGAATATCTGCGAGGTATTCAAAGGTGCAAGAGACATTAATTTTATTATACCACTCTGCAACCTATGACATGAATAACACTACGGTTTCCAAGGTGTGTGCTTGTGTATAATTAAGGGTATAGGTTATAGCCGTGTTGGTTTAAGGAGATAGGCAGACAAGGCTCCTTGGGTGAATCTGATCTTTTATTAGACCAACTCAGCTGGAAAAACAGTTGGAAAAATTCTTCTTTGCAAGCTTTCGGATATATAAGGGTATAAATATCCGAAGGTTAGAGAAAGAGTATATAAATACCTGAAAGATTTACCCAAAGAACCTTGTCTGTCTATGTGTAATTAATGATGCCTTAATGGGGTTTTTTTGTGTCTTGATTTTTTTTCTGTCTGCACACACAGATATCTATCTATCTATCTATCTATCTATCTATCTATCTATCTATCTATCTATCTATCTGGTGTGTGTGTGTGCGCGCGCGCGCAGACAGAAAAAAATTAAGACCAAAAAACCTCATTAAGACATTCATAGATATAGGGTCGGAAGAGACCTTTGCAGATCTTCTAGTCCGACCCTCTGCCCTGGGCGGAAAAGTTTCTCTGTGTCATTTCATTCACCCCAGCAGAAACTTGAACTCGGGTCTACCGCGTGGCAGTCAGAAAGTCTACCACACAGCCACCCCAGCACTAATTACACACAGACAAGGTTTTTGGGTAAATCTCACGTCTTTTATATATATTTTGTGTGTGTGTGCAGCCACACAAACTTAAAAATTGTGACGTTGTGTCCAAATGTTAAAAGCTGGGAGTCTTCCCTTATGTCGTGGGCTTAATATATATTATAAATGAATATGATACACCTGAAATAGTAACGCAATAGATTTCGCAATGCAAGAAAAATCGTTATTCTCCTGCAGCTCTGAAAAGGCTATCTATAGTTACAAATAGATCTCCATACAGGGTCAGATGGATCAGTAGGTATAATGATAAATAGCACTTTATAAACAATTTCTTGTAAATCTGTAGTACGGGACTGCCGCAACGGAGCCTTGGGGTGCTACTGCAAGATAGGTGTATTTTTTACTGTTCAGATCGCATGCTACATAGCAGAGCTACATGATAATTTGTGGAGCCACGTGATAGATGAGTTTATCAAGCTCCTTTGCCTATCTCTCCCGCGGTCTGCACACTAATCCATCTATCCCACGATTTATTCCAGCATTCCAGACTCCGAGCCACTTCAAACAGCTACAATTAAGGAGAAAAAAATATTCCAGGCAGAGCAATGGCTTCTCCTTCTCTTCCGCCCCCCGCCCCCCAACACAACTCCCACAAAAATCAAACTGAGGTTGGGCAATATTCAGTCCTGTACCAGGGACAGCTTTCCTGTACATAAAAATGTCAGTCCTTTAAAGCTTGCTCTGCATGGCTTGAAATGGGATCTGCATGTTCTCTGAATGAACGGGGGGAGTCTTAGTTCCCCTCTGGGACATACAATTCTTAATTTCAGGCCCCAAAAAGATTAAAAAAAAATTAAAGCTGAGCCATATCTGTGCAAAGAAATACAATCATCTTTCGATGTGTCTTTCTGAAGAAGCTTTTAATGCTCCCATTGAGCCTTGTACAGTTTGACTCGTGGCAACTGACACAGCCAGTTTTACAGGCGAAAGGACAGGCAAAAAATAATCCCAATAAAAATATTAGAACTCCCTGAACAATGTATATACACATGATAAAACTGCCCGGTCATGTGATGGGGACTGGAGGATTTATCTGCGGTAGTTGGGATTGACTGCATTATTCACAAATGGCAACGCAATGCACTGTTATTCTGGACATCCCAAAGGAGTGAGGATAAAAAGGTTATAGCACACCTCGCCATCAGATATTGTGTATACGCTGCACACCATAGAGAAGGAGCATTTTAGGAATGTTTTCGGGAATTCTGTTTTGATGAGGATTTTTTCCCCTCTCTGCCTGTAAAGTCAGCTGTTGTGGTTAGTAAACTGAATAGAGGGAGCCGCAAAAACGATTCAAGAAAGGAAAAACATACCATCTTTAAAGCTATTCTATTTTTAATTACACATACACATACATGCAGAGTATTTGCAATTACTGTATATGCACACACATACACACACCCCAGCACACGCATATATACAGTATATATACATATTATATATAGATACAAATACAATTACGTCGTTTATACATGTATATATATTCATGTCTCAGTATTCCTGCGTGTATCACTACCAGAGATGAAACTTTGATAGCTATTAACCTATATACACATCACTTTACAGCAGCATGTCCCCCCCACCACTAGTGTGTATCTGTGGGTGAAAAAATAGATGTTGTTATGGGGCATATTGTTTATCTTCAGTTGTAGATGCACGCACCCTTTATAGACAGGCATATGCACTGTAAAACACTCTTAGAATCCACGTTGCCAAAAATTGGCAAGACTTCCCCACCATAGTAATACAAAGAGATTCAAATTCAGGCTTTGGATTTAGTTCAGCAAATGGCAGGATGCCCTTGCTCAGAACTGGGAAGCTGTGTGTATTTTTTCCCCATTTCCTTCAAGGACTAATAGATTTCTGAAGCTGTCTAAGTCCCGTGAAGAATATACTGTGAGATTTCCATACTTTTAGTGGGGAATGAAAACCGAGGTGATCTTGCAAAGCGCATGTCTCCTAAATAAAGATAAAATGTGCCATAGATCAGTCGTTTCGCCAGTTATTTGCAATGACTTGTGTATTTTTTTCTCGTGGCATGATAGAAAATGGTTTTAAATGATTGCAGGTCACTTGGAGCCAGTCCTGATCGTTTAGTAAAAATAACAGGGCTATTACAGAGCTAACTGACGGAGCCGGCGTGTTCATCCAAACACGCTGAAATATGCCTCGATTTAAAAAAATGCGCCCAGCTCCTCTTCAGTGCTCAGCACTGAGTTGATTAAGGCACAGACTCATGGACTGAAAAGGGGGGGCGGGGGGTGGATCGGTATGCCTGTGTGTGAGGTCCGGGTGTATCTGAACGGTGGAAATACACATAAAGCCTTTTACAAGCGTGCAAAAGACAAACTTTGCCCGCTAACCTATACTGTTCATCTCTATAAATTAAAACTGGAAATCATTAGATGCTTTAGGGCTTGTGTTTCAAATCAGTACTGGAGTAAAGTACTATTCTGGTATAAATAATTACAGCTATCTCAACGGGCGCAGCCGCTACACGTACTTAATGCGGCTTTTGTTGTTGCTTGAAACCTCTTGATCGTTTTGTGAAGTGCTGGCCGGATTCATAGAGCTGTACCTGACACACGTTTGACTCGAGCAAGGCAATAGCAGACAGTCCAGTCGTTTTCAATTTCTTGTGTCTCTAAATATAAACCGTGCCCATAAAACCCGGTGTTTCGGGGATGAAACCAGAATCGAAATGCCAGGAGAGCTGCTAATCCTGCTACCCTGGTTATTTTGCAAACCAGTCGAGATCGGCTGTCTTAGTTTAGAACTGAATACAGATCTGCTCCCCTTTCCTAAAGGCTAACAACAGTTTTAGGCTTCCATGGGGAAAACAAAGTGAATAAAAGAAATGGTTTCAATACTATACGCCCATGACCAAATGCAACATTTCCGTTCGGGGCAGGCGCTGACTCGACTGCACTAAAATACAACTATTGAACGAAGTAAAGCTTTAAATCGCGATATATAATACACCCAGCATAAACAAACGGGCACTATTGATTTCATCCTCTTTTGCTTCAGTTCCGGCGCAGTTTGCCTGCAATTTAAATATGGTCATTTCAAGTGCGCGGGGGGGAAAAAATATATTTTTGTGTGTTCCCTTAAACGTCTTTTTTTTTTTTTTGGCTCAGTAAGATACGGCTTGAACATTATCTGCTGTTGTAAAAGCGTTTTTATCACACTGTAAATTACTGCCCCATTGACAGAGCAGCCGGAAATGTAAATCACTCCATATACCTAAAGTTATGAAAAAAGCTGGTTAAGTTTCTGCAGCGTTTCGGACGCTGGGCCGGTGGGTTGGAGAAAACTGCTTACTATTTTCCCACTCCGCGCACCGTCCACAAACACAACTGTTGGCTCCACGGTGCCGGGGACTTTGATGAGAGAGACTGGACAATGTGCAGAGTCCCTGCCCATGACACCCAGGCCACAGCCACTTGGGAGGTCCTCGGGCCTAAAGCAGCCACGGCTAACTGCTCCCAACAGGAGGCTCTGTGCATCAGGCAGGGTCACAATTATACTCCTGCTAAAGGCAAGGGTTTAAAAAAGAGAGAGAGGAGGAGGAGAGGGGAGGGCTTTGGCTGGGGGGTTGAAATAAAGCCTTTCAGTGCCTCAGAGCCTGGAAGTGAGGTTAGTGGGGGAGCCTTTTACGAGCGCTATGTGTATGAAAACACTTCTACTGCTTGCATCCAGGCGCTTTTCCTTTGGGAAGGCCGGAGAAGGGGGCTGAAATGCTTTTCCAGGAGGGTGCTCCTCGCCCGCACAAACACACAAGTCTGAGGACCAGGAAGACATCTCGGCGCCGCGCTGACATGCAGCACCGGGGATATGCAGGCGGCCAAGCAAGCCCGGGCCAGAGACATGAAAGACGGGGCTGCATCTCAGTACCTGCCTCGGCTGGCTCATGCGGGTATCTGAAAGCAGCGAGCTCTTGGGTTGGGGAGGGCTCTGATCTGGGGAATGGAGGGCTCTAATCATCCCCAGATGTCCCTAATTGCAGATATAAAGCCTTCTAATATAGCGCCTCGGAATACATTTGTAATCAATGCTTTATAATGGCATCATCAAAGCTGCAACCGTCCTCGAGGAAAACGTGGGGAAACGCCAGCCGGTGTTTGGGGCCAAGAAGGAGGCTTGGCCCTGGCTGGGAGTGTGAGGTCCCGGTTGTGCTCGCACGGCCGGGCATTGCTTTGCATGCAGCGGCAGGCGGATGCGCTCCCCGAAACCGCGGGGAGAAACAAGCGCACTTCCTTTCACCGATCCTCAAGTCCGGAGAGGACAGGCGGAAAGCAGCGATCGCTTCCAAGTCCTGCCTTCCTCCCTTGCAAAGCGGCGACCTAATACTAGGGGGCCACTCCCCCACCTCCAAACCAGAGGGATCCAGGCCGGCAGCTGTGACATGCCCCGCCACCCCGCCCGGCGGAGCCCCACAGCCCGCGCTCCCTCCCTGTCCGGACCCGGCGGAGCTGCGGAGATTATTAAATCCTCATTTAGCTCAGGCGCAGCTCCGCACTCAACCTACCCCCCAGCCCCCCCGAAGCAAAGGAAGGGGCGGTGGTGGTGGGGTGTGTGTGTGTGTGTGTGTGTCTGGGGAGGGGGGGTGGACACTGACAGTCCTTGCGATCGGAAAGGAAAAGGGAGCAGGCAGATGATGCCCCGCCGCTTCGGAGGTAAACGCGCCTTTCTTAGAAGGGGGCTGAATTAGCACCCCCCCCCCCGCCCCTTGGCTCGGTGCCCTGCGAAGGCCAGCGGAGCGCGATGGCCCTGCGGACTCAGCCCTGCCCTGAGTGTTATTCGTCTCTCGTGCATCGCGGGGCGAGGAGCCCCGGGTGCAGCAGCTGATCTCTCGCCGAGGTGTCGGTAGCTCCCTGGCCAGCCTGGGGGGACTCGGGGGTGGGGGTATCCCCTCGGGCCCCGGGAGGCCCGAGCCCGGCCGGAGGCTGCACGGGCGCTGGCTGCTGGGCAGCTCGGTGCGGCCCCCTGCCCCGCCGCCCCGGCACTTACCTCGCCGCCCCGGGCTGGGGCCGGGCTCCCCGCGCCCTCGGGGCTGCCAGCTCGGGCCCCCGCTGGAGCCGAAGCGCCCTGTAGGGTCGGGACGAGGTTTGTGAAGACGCTCGGGAGGGAGGGAGAGAGTTTTCTGCTGAGAAACTCAATCTGCCATACAGTAGCGGCGGCGCCTGGGATCTGTCACTGCTGACAGCACCACGGGGCACCGCCTGATCCTCTGCACAACACCGCAGCGCCCCGCAATGCCCTCCCCCGGCTGGGGCTCCGCGCCGGGGGAGGGGCCGGGGTCATTAGAGCCCCCCCAGCCCAGTCCGGCAGCGATCCCTGCAATCCTCCTCGGGACAGGCGAGCGGAAGGGCAGGCCGAGGCATCCTGGGCTGGGGCGAAGGCCACCCCCGCCCGGCCCGGCCCCCACCCCCAGGCCGCGCTGCACCCCCAGCCGTGCCCATCTGCCCCCCTGTCCTCTTCTGCCGCGGGGCTGGGCGACCTCCTCTGGGCCTGGCTGAGGCGGATCCTCGATTTGCAACGAGGTTTTCTGCCTGCAAACCCTCCTTTTTGGCCCCTGCCTTGAAGCCGGACACTCTCAGGCCTTTTTAAACCTCCCTCTTACCCTCCCCCCCCCCCCGCCTTGAAAAACCAGCAGGTTTGGCCGGTAGCAACGTAGGGCAGCCAAGTGGAGACTCCTAGAGGGGAGGTATTCTCGCTGTTATCGCCCCACGGCTACCCCAGAGAGAGGACGGAAGGATCCAGTTGCTCGACACCGGGTGCCAAGTACCCGGGGCTCCCCCCCAGGCACTGAAGGCTGGGAGGACTGGGGCACTGCTCCCCGGCGTTTCACTACCACATCCCTGCCGCTTCCAGTGTGCAATGTAGAGCCAAGTCACCCCCCACCCCTCTTTTGCCCTGATTAGAAGGGCTTGCTCTTGTTGGGCTATGCTTGATTTCATTTCGCAAGTAACAACTCTGCAGCCCTGTCCTTTGGTAGACTTTCTGCCTTCCTGGCCGCAGAGGAGGGCAGTCCCTAGTCTGCGAGTCTAGCGCCTGCAGCTCTGAGATGGGCCCAGCTCCGGTTTGGGTGTTTTTTTTGTCTTTCCTTTTTTCTTTTGAGCAAGCCGCAGTGCTCCCCGTTTGCTCTGTGGCTGTGGTCTGCAGTCAAACGTGCAGCACACCATTTCCACCGACTTAGCAGGGAAGCCTTCCTTTTCCTTTCCAGATTACAGACAGACACAGCCGAGCACTGCGGTATCTTTTGCTACAAGCAAAGAAATGGGAGCCTATAATCTTTTAGGGACACACAAGGGCTTTTGCTCCGGTTGCTAATATTTTACCCAGAGAACTTAACCCTTCAAACACATCCTCTCTCTTCTCTAAAGGCCAGATCAGCTGTTTTCTAATACCGCCCTCCAGCCTCACTTTCTGATCATCATAGTGAAGATTGCCTTGGCCAGTTGAACAAGTGTCAGCCTTGTAAAGTGCTGGGGGTGGACGCCAAAGGGCTCACGCAGCCGGTCTGCGATCTCCTTGGAAAGCCTGGCGTGGAGGGGGTAAAATGATAAATCTAAATAATAATCATCGTAAGAAGATGCTTATGCACCCAGGTACAAACTGCTGCTTAGGGTTAGCCTCCCGCAGCTCTGCAGTAAAAACGGCTCATCCGAATTGGACAGCAGGTGCAAAGTCACGGCTTTGTTCAACTTGAATTCATTTATGCTCACGCTCATTTACTTAGGAAAGGCAACTTGTTTTACGGGGGAGGGGGCTCCAGCACGCTCGACTCATGGCAAACCCGACTGACACTTTGGAGTGTGCCAAGACGGAAAAGTTACACTTGGCTTCACTCATTTGTTCTTGCCAAGGCCTGGAGTGGAAATCTGCCTGGCTCGTATTTACTTTGGAAGACAGCGGTGGGCTCCAATCCGCAAAGAGATGCACTCAGCAGGTCATAACAGTGGCAAGGCGGTGCTGTCTATTCCCCATGTGGAATGCACTGGTGAATTAATTGCCTTCTGGTTCTGCTGTTGGGAATCAATAAATAAACCAACTTGGCTGGAAACTTCACTAAGCAAAAATCCTCTGGCCTAAAAATATGCCCCCCCCCCAGCCAGTCCCATCGCATCCGCATTCCAGCTGGTGGACTGGGCTGGAGCTGGAGCTTGGAAAGCGCTGCTGTGATTACACCCAACTCGAGAGCAGGATGGCTCCGAGCCGTCTGATCTGACGTCAGCATGTCTATGGGCCCTCGCAGCAAGATAGAGGCAGCACAACTGGGGGAGGGAAGGCTCTAATCATTCCCAGATGTCCCTAATAGCAGATATAAAGACTTATATAGTGCCTCGGAATAAATTTGTAATCAATGCTCTACAATGGCATCATCAAAGCTGCAACCGTTCTCGAGGAAAATGGGGGGAAACGTCAGCCGGTGTTTGGGGCCAACGAGGACTTCCCAAAAAGCTGCCGGCTTCTCCAGTGCGAAGGCTTTCTAGAATTTATGTGGATATATAATTCAGATAACAACCGCGCTTTAATCTCGATTATACTGTGCAAGCTGGAACAGCTGAACAGTAATTGGCCAATTAGAAATAGAAAAGATTGGAGCTCTTTTTGAAGGGGCACATATTTCATAGCCTGCCCAAAATAAAAAAGGGGAAAAAAGATAAATCCTAATTATCATAGAGCGGATTATGTTTGCAGAAATGTGGAATTCGTTTCCTTTCCAACACTAAATGAACCTCATTTTTTTGGGGGGGGGGGAAGAGGAAACAGTTAAAAATATGTTTCCAGACACTAAAGACAGGTTCCCCAACCAATAACCTCAAGTGGATGCAGTGTCATAGCACTGATCGTGCCCTTCTTATTTGAAACCGTGTCTAGTCACCTACAGCTACCATGGAAAAAACCCTTAGGCCGGTCTTGGACAATGATAACAAATTAGCGATAATTATCTACTCCTAGGAGGGAGCCTGTAAAATTTAATAGGTGGAGGGGGGGGGGGGAAGACAGAGAGGATCGCTTACTCATCTTTTCCTCCGGGAAAATTAGCAACCCCCAACTTGTTTCGGATGCAACAGGGCTCGCATAAGCAGCAGGAGCGGCAGGAGGGGCTGAAGGAAGAACCTGTGCCCAGGCTGCAGCCTCCCCCCGGAGCCCCTTGCTCGTGTCAGGGCAGAGGCGGCCGGGACGAGCTGGCTTTGAACCGCTCAGAAGCAGTGCGGTTACAGCGACCACCGCGCGTTTACAGGAGCCAACCCGATGGCAAGCGGATCAAGACGGGGCCTCAACACCCGCCCTAATGTAGACGTCTTGGAAGAGGTAAAAAGTCTTTCCGAAGAGCGACTTTCAAGGAAAAAAACCCCAACACAAAACAAAAACACTCACTGAACCAAATCCACGTCGTGTTTCCTGGTGGGCCCTGAGTCACTGTGGGCAAATAGTGACGACTATTTTTTTATGCTGTTTCCATCTGCACAGTTTAACCAGCCACAGGCTTCCCTGCTGTTCCGATTCCAGCATCGTTCTGAAGCATGGGATGCTTTTCAATAGGAAAAATCAAAGCTGGCTTTCTGCTGTACACTCCTGTTCTGATTTTACCTACCAGAAAAAAAAAACTCCAGGACAAATCCTGCTCCGAGTTATAGCCATGCGAGGCCCCGATCCCACTCCAAGAAAGTCAGGGACAGTTTGCTCTTGACTTCACTGAAACAGGGAACGCTAAATCCGGAGTGTACTGGATCTCCCCCCACAACAGCCACTTCCAGTGACTCCTTCAGTCTCCCACTTTAAGTCTTGTTGTTTGCATTTGAATTCAAACACCTGAGTGCCACACTATTTTCACATTACCCTGTGCATCTTCTACTTTCTTCACCCCCGGTAGTCCCGCTGCCCTCAATGAGCCTACTGTGGGGAGTAAAGCTTATTCAGACCGGTGAGAGTTTCTGGAATGCAGCCACACGTAAATGGAGACAACACTGAAGTAAGCCCCCCCCCCCCGCTCCCCTTTTAAAAGAGAACTACACGAAAAAAAAAGAGGTTATTTTTGAGGCAAAAGGCACACTGTACATTTCCATAGTAAATGAAAGCAGAGCTGGTCTAAGTTATCTCGCAACAACCCCCCCACCCTCTTTTTTTTTTAAACATACAGATTTCTAGAGCACTCCCAATTACACCGATTCGCTTTACACCTCTGCGCTTCTTCCATTCATTCTGGTTTCCCTCCCTTATTACCTGCAGCAGAACATGGAGAGCTTTAAGCAGTCCTTAACTAGCATCTGGCAGGGTTCCCCTTGCCATTTTCTCTGCGCTATCTGCTCCTAAGTGCCTTGATATCACTGCAAAGTCTGTGTCACTGAGTAGTTATCAAGGAGGGCAGACGCGGAATATATGAGGCGGCAAATATGTTTAGTAATGACCTTAAGAACCTAGATACAATTTCATTTGAAAGTCTTTCCCCAGATAGCTGCCGCAGGACTGGGAAAGAGCGCCTGGTTCAGCGATCAGGCTGTTATCAAGCCCACCGCTCCACTCCGCGATCAGGGGCCAGGGCCCTGACATCCCAAGCTACCATCAATTTACCTTCTACCGCCTCGCTTCCCCATTTAGCTTTTAACGTCAAAACCTACATTTTTGTCGGCTCCGGCCTGTCTAGGGCTCTCCTGATTTAGCTCCAGGAGTGATTGCTCCTGAGAAAATGGCAACATCCTCATTATGGAGCAATTAAAATAGAGACCTCTTAGCAGTTCCAGAGAATACATTTCCAAGGGGGTGGGGGGAGGCAATTGATCAGATTGGAGGACAATTGCAAAGGCAGCTCTGTTCCCAACAGCACCCTGATCCGGGGTTCAGGCAGACCGCAGGCCCAGCCGGGGCCGCTCTTCTGGGCAAGAAAGCGCGTAGAGCACGAAGCAAAAATGACATTTTTAAAGAGTTGGAACAGCAGGATTGTTACAAAGCCAGCTTGCTAAAGGAGCCGCGTGTGTGTAAGTAATACAGTCAAGAAGTGAACCTGGCTAGCAAACACACAGCCGCCCCCGAGACAGAAAAAGGTAAAACACTTTCAGTGATTCCCTCTCCAGACTGAACTCCTGACAGCAAGTACGTTGCTGGGTCTCCCAGGTTAAAGGTACCACTGGATCCGCTCAGACGAGGGTAACAGCGATAATCACACAAGGAGTAGAAGGGGCGGGAGAGAAAAGGGGAGATCTGCCACTTTATCATCACCCGGGAAGCCAGCAGGCAAGGGAAAGAAAAACAAAAGGGGAGACTCTTCTTTACAAGTGGTATAAACAAAGGCAAGTGCCTATAAACACAGACCCACACCCAAGCACAAACCCGGGACGCCTGACCCGAAAGGAGAAAGGGCACATCACTTTGGGCCAGTTGTTCTAACCCTTCAACCTCCCCGTTGTCAGAGCCGGCTGGCCAACGGGGCGAGGGCTCTCTTATCTTTTTACGGGCAATTGCAAATCTACCTGCTCTTATTGTCAGAGCTCGTCACAAGTCACTTCATTAGGCGCGAGCACAGAGGAAGGAAAGCGGGTATGTGTCCCTGACTCTGGAGGGAGAGAATCAGATTGATTTAGGTTGCATTCATTCAGGCAGCCGGAGGCCGCAGAAATATAAGACTGCGGTTTAGATGAACAGTGGAAACCCTTTAGCCTAACCCCTGAAAGCCAGGTACACTCGGGGTAGCCTCCTTGAGAAAACAGCTTTTTACACAAGTTCAAAAAAAAAAAAAAAGTTTAGTAGCTGACAACTTTGAGTTTCCAGATGTAAAAAGGGAGTGAAAGGCCCAGTCCAATGCCCGGATCATCGTAATATACTAGGGCTAGTCAATTTCGGGGCTGGTTGGGGGGAATGCAGGGTGCCATTTAAATTGCTGATATACAGGGGAGGGGAAGTGGTGGCGGCGAAGAAGGAAGTTTTACATATTTTATATCTATATCTTTATATCTGTTATATAAAGATATAGATATATCCCACTCGGAGGCAGGAGCGGGTCTAGAGACAGCAGAGGATACACAAACAAACAAAAAAGTGCTCAGTCAGGCAGACTGGAAAGCTCAGCCCAGGAGAGTTTGGGGAACCGCAAAGTTAATATGAAGTTCACCATCGCTCGTTGTAAATCTTCCATTTCTCTCCCTCTTTCTCGAGTCCCTGGCTTTGTTCACTATTTCTTACTCGACGTCAGAATTTCTTCCAAGTGATTCTGTAACAGGTAGAGCTCTAACGCTTCCCTTGGCTGTCCCCAGCCCAGACGCGGGGAGATCGGGATGGATTAAAGCTCCTTCTCCATGCAACATCTTTCTGCGCAGATTTCTTTTGTGGGAAACAACCCACCCCAGGTGAATGAAATAAACGCCCGGATTTAATCCGGACACGACACCTCCCCGGCGGTCACGGCACAGTTTTTATAACCCAGCGCTTGCCCAAGTTTTGGGAGCGACTAGTGCTTCAACAGTGCCGGACCCTGCAAGAATCGCCTGGCCTAGGCCAGCCTGCGTTTGCGGGGTTGATCAAGGTCTGCGCCTCGCTAGCAGTGAATACCAGGCGCGAAACAAGCTGCCGTCATGACTAGGTAGTTATCTTAAACTGTCTTTTAAAAATCCTGCGGCCAGGACCCCTTTCCCCTCCCTTCCAGCTCGGTGACTGGTTTAAAAATAAACTTAGAAGCCATCTTTATAATTTAGTTTACTTGCGAATATCTTAAATATCACGATAACTATAAACAGCGTCATTTAAACACATTCTGAGGTATAAAACATAAAAAGATTTCTTTTTTTTGTAAAAAAAAAAAACACACACAGTGGTTTATTGAATACTTACAACGTTTACACCTTCAATATTAATTAAACTCCACTTTCTTCTTCTTTTCCTTAAGGACGGAAGTGCACATAACAAATAACTGTTGAAAACATCTGCCAATACTGAACGACCACAACAAAATGACGACACTAAATACCAAGTCAGCTGGAGCAGTGGTGCAACTGTTTCTGCTGAAATATAACTTTAGAATCCCATGAATATTTATATCCAAAAAGGGCCAGAATTAGAGATACACTTCACATACACACTAATGCCAGGGAGTCCTTTCCCCCCCGCCCCCCCTTTTCTATCTTTACCCGTGGGGTCTGTACAGAGCAATCACATTCACGAAACTATTGAGACTTTACCCCTTACCAAGCTGGCGCTTCCTCTTCATATTAAAATATGGAATGCTTTGTCTTCGGATATCCACATGGTGGGGGGAGTGGGGGGAAATTGCACATAAATTAACTGGATGATTCCAAACACAAAAGAGTCCTCGGATCAGAGCTCTCTCACGAGTCCGGGAAGAGGAGGAGGAGACGGTGATCTCCTCGAGTCCTTCCTCACTGCTTGAGCTCCAAAGCCCAGACGTGCTGCGGCCAGCCAGTCCTCCCTTTGGTTTTCTTATCGTTGCTGCTCACTGTGCTTTTCAAGATCTCGTTCTGCGGTGACAGGGGAGAGAAACAGAGCGAGGGGTTAGCTCATTATGGGCCTTTCCCCTCTAGATCACCTCCTTACGCCGCCCCCTCAAGCCTGGAGCCGCGGGCAGAGATCTGGACCCAGGGGCCCTGCCGCTCGGCTCGGCCCCGCTCCGATTCAGCGTCTGTCTCAACTCCAGCCCGACTCGGAGGCCTGGCAGCGACAGGGAGCAACCGGCGCCTGGGCCCGGGCCTTTGCTAGGCGGCTTCGAGTGCTTTATTTTCCCCTTCGCTTTGCATCGCTAGGCTGGCCGGGTGCAGTCCGCAAGCGCGCCCCTTCACCCGTTTCAACATCACTCCTTGGTGCCACGGACCCAGATTCAGCACCTCTCCAAGATCCCATCCTGCTCCTCGCAGCCTTGGCCCATCCGATCTCGGGAAGGGGGGGGGGGGGCAGCTGGTTGCAAACGCGCATTATATTTCTGCGCACACACATGGGCGATCAGTGGCCAGTTCCCCTGCCGGGAGCCCCACTTCCCTAACAGGTCCGCGATCACCTCGAGACTGTAGCTGATCGCAGGCCAAAGGCTTGCACGTCTTGGCGAGGGCCTCTCCCGAGGTAACGTTCCCCATAAGAGCCTAGCACCAGGCCTGCCGAAGGGATCCCACCCTCCTCTTGTCCCGCACCAGCACAGCAGGAAAGCACCGATCGCCACCCAGGCTCCCCCGCGCGAGATGAGCCATCTGGATTGATAAACGCAAGAACAACCCGGGCTTTCTCCCCCGACCCTTCCCAGAGGCTTCCCTTTCTTTGAGTAGCCAGGACAGGCTGATTCCCTCCCCGGAGCCTTGCAACGCTCTTTACAGCGTTCAGAAATTAAATGCGAGCTTCTTTTTCTTCTTCTTTTTTTTTTTTTTTTAAATATAGGGAGAGAGGAGTTGGCTGGGGAAGGCTGGAGGCTGCCCCTGGGTTTTGCGGGGAAGAGCTAGGTGGGATGATGGAAGCGGGCTCCTCCGGGGGGGCAGGGGCAGGTGGGCCGGGGCCGGGTCACGGGCACCGCCGCGGGGAAGCAGGGCTCTGCAGCGGCCCCCGGGGCTGATGCAGGCGGGGGAGGGGCCCCGCTCCCCACCCCCCGGGCCGGGACTGACCAGCTCCTTCTTCCTCTTCTCCTCCTTGACGTCCGTCTTCTTGATCTCGGCCTTGAAGGCCTCGGCCTCGCCGTGCTGGTCGTCCTTGGCCAGCAGGTCCATGAGGTAGGCGATGTAGCTGGTGGCCAGGCGCAGGGTCTTGATCTTGGACAGCTTGGTGTCGGCCGGCACGTTGGGGATACACTCGCGCAGCTCGGCGAAGGCGCTGTTGATGCTCTGAGTCCTGCGCCGCTCCTTGCGGTTGGCCGTGCCCCGCCGCTTCACGGGCCGCGCCCCGGGCAGCCCCGCCGCCGCCGCCGCCGCGCCGCCCGCCGCCGCCACCCCGCCGTAGTGGGCGTGCGGGTGCGGGTGCTCGGCGCCCGCGTACTCGGGGCTGTAGGACAGAGCCATGCTGTAGTCGGGGGGGGACATCTCCGGGGGCCCGCCCAGCAGCCAGCCGTGGAAGTAGGGGCTCTCGTCGTGGCCGCAGCGGGCAGCGGCGGCGGCGGCGGCGGCGGCGGCGAAGGGGTAGCCCTCATGGTGCACCACGGGGTGGTGCGGGAAGCCGCCCACCAGACTCATCCCAGCCCCCCCCGCTGCGCTCAGCCGCGGCTCATGGGGCGCTGCCGCCTCCCCGGGCGCTGCCTCACTCCATCCCCGCCCGGCGCCCGCCGCCTGCAGCGCTCAGGGCGGCGCCCGCAGCATCCCGCGCCCGGCCTCAGCGCTCATGGGCTCCGCCTGGCTGCGGCGGTGGCTGCGGCTGCGGCGGCGCGGGCTGGGCACTGGCCGGGCTCCCCGGCGCGAGCTCCATGTACAGCTACATCTTGCGGGGGGCCGCCCGGGTTAATATATGTCGTCAGAGGCCGCGGCGGCCAATCAGCGCGCCGCAGGGGGGGGCGGGGCCCCGCGCCGGCCGCATTTGATGTAGGCTGTCACTAATTGCCCAGCTGCGGGCCGTCCATTGGCTACACCGCCCGCCCCGTCTTTGGGGGGGGGGAGGGATCTCGTTATCATGGAGGCAGAGGTTAATGCGGGCGGTTCGCGGGGGCTTTGCTGGTGGAAAACAAAAAGGGTTTTTTGGGGGGGGGCGTTAATTTTTTTTGTTTGGTTTTTGTTCTTTTAAATTTTTAAATAAACTCCTGCAAAGCCACAGACGGGATGGAGCTCAAGCCAGGTCCTCCTCCGGGGATGGCGACGGCAGCGCCAGCCGGGAGCAGCCACCAGCTCCGCGCCCAGCGAGGAAGCCGCGGTGATGCGCGCACACGTCCAGCAGAAACACTCGGGCTCGCACGTCTAGGGGAGGGGGGCACACAAAGAACTCAACGCCAGAGATCTTTCCATGAGGATGGAGAGAGAGAGAGAGAGAGAGGGAGAGGGAGAGAGAGAGGGAGATGCAGTTAGTGGACATAGTCCGGGACGGGGGTTATGTCTCGAAAGGGAGAAGATCGGCTCTGACTTCAGAGCAACCGACTTCTCCAAAAAACAGTTCAGGGCAGCCAGGAAGACGTTGATATTATAGATATACATATCACACACACATAAACTCACGCATACATACACACATACGTACATTCACACGCACGCACAGACGTATGGTAAATCGCTTTACACTAACAGTAACTCCTATTGCAAACGCTTCTCTTCCAGCGTGCTGGGCTCGTGTGCACACCCGACAGCGGTGCCTCCGGATCAATCCTCTGTGCCTCAAATCAGTTCCCCGCTTGTTTCAGGACTGTAAGTAACCGAATATTTTTTACAGCATGTTCAGAGCTTATTTTCGACTTTGTATTAACCAATATATAAATATCTCTCCGCGTTCTTGCCTCGCCAGTAAAAGGAAGCAGGCACCCGCGGAAAGCCGGTTTAACTATCGAAAGGGAATAGTTAAAGGTTGGCTTCACAGCCAAGCCGGGAGGAAATCCAGTAGATATTTCGGTATTTCGCTTTTGTAATCTCGAACCCATTATAAGAGGAAAATGGATCTCAGGTTGTAATTCACAGGGAACCTGGTAACTTTGGAGGCGAGGCTCGCGCCAAGGAATGGCTGTCATGTTCACATGGGGAGGAATATGACTAAATAGCTGTGAAATATCAAATACCCACCCGAGGTGTCTTGGCTGACAGGGAGGCTGATTCCGCTTGTATTAAAAATGCAATACTACAATACGGGCAGTGTGGAAAACGGTGTCAACAGGAGCCGATAGGTCATAAATCAAAGAGAGAGAGAGAGAGAAAGATTCAGGAGTTTGCGAGAAACCAAGAGGAACCGCAAATCTATTGCCTGCAAAGTCAGATAGCCGGAATTATCTATCTATCTATCTATCTATCTATCTATCTATCTATCTATCTATCTATCTATCTATCTATCTATCTATCTATCTATCTATCTATCTATCTATCTATCTATCTATCACACACACACACACACACACACACACTATTTCTTTGGCAAGGGAGAGTGAGATCTATATTGGGGTAACGGGCCGAAACCCTGCCAGCTGGTAGGGGAAATCAACCCTAAGCCACATCAAAACCAAACCAAATCTTCTTCTTGGGGGTGGTCACTCCTGAGTGTAAAACAAGAGTTAAGTAGGAGCATATGCAGGGCTGCTCTCTAGTTTACTTGTTGGCAATAGAACAATCTCTTTGCACGCACACGCAGATAAACGACGGGAGGAATAAGAAAACGATTGCTCCATGCGTGTTTGCAGCAGACTCAGGGTGTTTAGGATTGCTTGTCTTTCCGCACCGTACAAACCAGCTCAGCATCGCCTTGGAGTTGCAGGCTGCAGGCATGAGAAAAGACAGACGGCGCCTTACTTTGGTGTGGAAACACCCAGAACTAGAAAAAGCGGCCAAATACAAATGTATATCGTCCAATCGAGGAATGTTGAATTAAACCCAACAGGCAAGATAAAAATGTGTCTGTGCATACTTGATATATATGCAAATATAGCCGTGCTTGTGCAGAAAATCCAAGAGATGTGTGTGTATACCCACATGCATATATACACACACACATCTCTTGGATTTTCTGCACAGACACGGAGATATATATGCATCTGGGTATATAGACGCTAAACAGATTATATATAATCTCTGTGTGTATAGACGCACACACATGTACATACATGCATCTCTCTCTCTCTCTCTCTCTCTCTCTCTCTCTAAATACACATATACACGCACATATATATACCCAGGTGTGTGTGTATTATTATCCAGATGCATATATTATACTCAGATACACCCCCCCTCTCTCTCTTATATATAATGTTTAGAGTTTATATGCCGGGATATATATATGCATCTGGGTATAAAACTCTAAACAGATGTCCACAACCATTTAGGACGTAACGCCATTTTTATATTTGAAAGAACTCAACGTGAGTGATTTACATTTCGGAAGCAATCATGCCTGTGTAATGCTGGCATTTTAGGTATGAAAAACGTTGGTGCCTGCAACATGCAGGAGGCTGGAGCCGACAGATTATTTAAAAAACAAACCAACAGGCATTGTTTGAATGTTGCACTGGCCAGAGGGGAACTTTAAGACGTGGACTTTTTTTAAAAGCGTAGCGATTTGAGTTGAGACGCAAGCTCCTCTCCTTTAGGAAGAGGAGGTTCTGGCATTGCAGAGGCCAGAGGGGTCTATTTCTATGTAATTTGCCCTCCTTCCCCCCCAATCGACTCGGTCTTAATAGCACAGTGCGAGAAGTTTTCTGTATCCCCGATTGCGCTGCAGTTGTGACGGTGAACTGCTGCCGTTGTTCCTGAAACATCCCAAGAGAAGAAAGAAACGGAAAAACACACGGCAGAGAAAAAGTCCTAAAAGATACGCGAGATGCTGATCGAGACTGCAGTCCGCAGAGGGAGCAGCGTTATTCAGTCATTAATTCATTATTCCTCTGTACCGAAGGGTCAGCAGGATCATAACGACACATTTCTGTGCCCAGCAGGATTATAACTGCACATTTCCAAGCGCTACAGCTGTGCTCTCAGACTGGAACAGGAATCCACACACCGTCCTGTCACTAAGCCACGCACCCCTTGTTCTAACCTCCCTCGTTTTGGTTTTGTTTTAGTTTTGATCATCACACGCAGCCCCCTTGTGACTCCAGCCGCAGATGGGTATTTATCTGCTCACTGGGATGGATAAGTTATCCTGCATGAAGTTTGACTAACCCCCTCCCCCCCACCCTGTATTTCAGCAATGCGGAGGACTCCGCGGTATGAATTAGATCGTTGCTTCTCGTAGCGACAAAGGGTGAGCTAGAGGAGCAAAAGCAGCGATGGACCAAGCCGGGTGCGGGGCACTTTGTCCTGGGAAACTCTGCGAAGTGTCTGTGCCAGCAGGAGGAGACCTACGGAGGACGCAGGACAGCAGCATCCTCTCCCTGTTCCCTGAGTGCAATGCCAAGAGGTTGCTGCCTGCTCTTCTCCACCCTGTGCTCCACAACTTGCAGCCCAAGGACACCAAAGTAGATTTCCAAAGAATCCCAACTGCCTGGTGACTGTCCCTGTAGCTCATCGTAGGGGTTCCCTCTCTTCCCTTAGCCACACAGAAGCAGCTCCAACAAAGATTTTCCATCTCTGTTACTTGCCTTCCCCTCTCCCTGGAATAGAGTCAAAGGACATGACAGAGACTGGAAAAACATTTTTTTTCCACCTCGGTTTTGTGAGTTATTTTTTGCAAGCAGTCAGAATTAAACTAAATATTTGAAAAGGGAAGATAGCTCTCTTTTTTTGTGGAAAACGCAGTCTTTTCACATATTTATTTTTTCTGCTTACACAAGAGAGTGAAAAATAAACGGGACCTGAAGTTGTGATGAAATTAAACAGGCCAAAGGAATAAAAATGCGTGTCTTGGGTTTTAGGAGAAAGACTCCTTGCTTCGTTTTGTCCTGGTCTCAGTTGTGTATCATGATGTTTTAAAAACGGAGAGGCAGATTCTACAAAGTAGGAATCAGAAAAAAAGTCTCTATTTGAAAGAAACGAAGCAAAAATGCAAAGAAAGGCATCAACGGGGTCTATATTTTTTTTAAAGATGTGGAACTTGGGTATAGTGTCAGCTGCATCCATTAAATTGCCAATTCCTTCACAAGGCCCAAGCTCCAACTTTATTTAATAACAAACAGAATAAACCAGGATGAGCATTGATGGATAACACCAATCACGGCTAGCTCCTCACATCCTTTTAGGGATGAGACCTCTGCTCTAGAACAAATTTAAAATATTTTCCAGCACGGGTTATTTAAGGAACCCATCTCTCTTCCTTAATGAGACTTGTACTAAGCAAGGACTTCTCATGGAAGGAAAACCTAAAGGTTTTTGTTTTTTTTTCCTGGAGCAGGCAGATGATGATGTTTGATAATCTTCTTCCTGGCCTGGTAGACCATGCAGGACTTCTGCTAAATTAAGATACTGATAGATTTTCTTCCTAAATGCCCTGAACTAAGTCCAAAAGAGTTATGTGCTCAAGAGCATTTTCCTTCACCACACCCCTGCACATGTCAACTAATGCAGCATCTTGACTTCTGGAAAGCTGAGTTCCAGTTTGGAAATGTATAAATCAGGTAAACCCAGTAGCTCTCATGACAGTGTCCGACGGAAGCAGATGAACAGGAATAGCGTTTTTGATGGCAAGCCTGTCCAGTCCCTGTGTGGCTAGGTGCCCTTTAGCTCATTGGAGGAGCCAGGACTCTCCTATCTGACTACCCCCCAGCACTATCTCCCTGCAAATGTCTTGAAAAGTTTAGACGTGTCTGAATTTATAGAGTGCATGGTGTCATTGACCCGAGACCAAGTGAATTAGAAAGGGATATAATTCTCAAATGAATTTGGAAATGTCCAAGTGCCAAGTGTCCTGCAGATGGTAATGCACTCACCGCTATGCCTCCAGTTAGTTCAGAACAGTATCTCAACCCAGAAAGCTTGTCATAAAATGGATTTAAAAAAAACCCCAACAACAGGGGAGAAGTAGCATTTGAAGCCAAACCAGCCAATTTGCCTTAATGAAAATAACTCTTGCCTAGTGGGCCTAGTTAGTGCCCCGAGCTATATGCTTAAACAACCTTGGTTTCACCGGGTACAGCAGAGGGCAGAATATGGTCCAGCATGTCTGCATCAATTGCTGTCGATGGTCGGCGAGGAACCCTGGTTTGCGTTACTCTGATCAGTAATGAACGCACAAATATGCCAGGCACGATAATCTTCCTGCTATTGTGTATGCAAGAAACAGAAACAACTCGAAAAAAAGCAAAAAGCCAAGACACTGTCCACTTTGTGAGCTGCAGCGATGTGCCGTAAACGCGAAAACCATGCGCATTCCCCCACTGCATGTGTAAGCAATTATGCAAAGATTGCTTATATTTGCGAGCGAGGATGCAGAGTTGTATTTATGTCACATAAAAGAACAACAAAACCCCCGTTGATGGCCAGAAGAAAAAATAATAAAAACTTTATAAAAGTCGATATTGAACAGACAATATATCTCGGACTATTTATTAGGTATACGCTTTGTGCACATATTTCCCTTCCGCGCCCGCACTTTGATATTGTTTGCATTCCTGTATTTCTGAAGCTGCTTTGCAGATCAGTGCCGATCGGGGTGTTTTGGCCTATGTCATTGTTTTGGGGAATAATTGTTTTTCTTGGGCTCCCGTGCTGTCTCAGAGGTGCTGGGACTGGATGCTCAAAAGCACTGCTTTTATTATCCATCAGAAGGAAAAGCAGGGCTGGGTTTCCAGATCAAAAGCATCCTCATTTGACTTCAAGAAGAACCCATCCGAGCTTAGACAATTAACTGGAATTTCGTCCTGAATGTCCCCTCAGGCGCTTTCTTCATCTATCTGCTGGGACATATCGCGATATGGAATAATTATCCCAAACACACAGAGTTGGGCTTAAAGCTAAGCAGTTGAGTGCTGCACCAGGCGGGGAGCACAGTCCGCGTGTTTAGCTGCGGAGCCCACAACTCCTCTACACGCATCTCAGTGTAATTGATCTGGCTGAGTGAGGTCTTTTTGGTAATTTGGATACACCAAGTCTCCAGTTAATGACATATAATCAGGCTTTAGGTCACTTGGTCATTCTCTTATTACACACCCCTCCTGTTCTCTCTGATCTCCTTTCAAACTAAATTTCACACAAACAAATAAAGTAAGACAGGGACAAGTCCTTAACATCCAAGGGAGAAAGCTTGGAAAGCGCCCGCGAAAGAGCTCTAAACATTGGGAAAGAAAATCTGCGAGATAGGAAAAGAACATCTTATCGAAAAGGAGAGTTGTGTACAAAACTTGGGGAGAAAAGGCTCTGGATTTTGTTAAAAGTGACGTAAAATAAAAATAAAAATAATTACAAACAGAAATGTCATAACATAAACAGCAGGCAGGAGGCTTACTGGAAACTGGTAGTGTAATTTGTTGATACAGATTATACAACCGATATGTGATTCGCAAAATGTTTGTTTGCTTCATTTTAAGCAGCAAAATCGTTTCTCTTTTTCTTTCCTTTACACTATTTCTCAGAACGAAACTGAAGCGGTTGAGAACTGAAGAACTGGATTTCATTTCCTTGCCTAACTGTATAGGGAAAAAAATATAAAAAGGAAACGAAAGCTGTGGCTCTGACGTCCAATATACCTGTGTCAACACAAATATTTTACATAACTAAAGAGTTTAATAATATTGCCTTTTCTTTCTAGCAAAAACGAAGCCACTTCTTTTGGCCAGGTTCTTTAAAAAAAAAAAGCCAACTCGTTTGATCTCTATTTTCCTTAAAAATATTGTGTACATTTTATATATAACTATCAAGGCTACATCATAGCTAGCTAACTATATTATAGACACACCGTGCTAAACCTCTAATAACATGATAATGCCTTCTGAACTATCCGAAGTGTATTTAGAAAAAAAACCCGATTAAAATATGACTAGATTAAAGTTGCTTAACACTTTATACAGGAGCAGCGAGACAATATCAGCATCCCTCGACTCCCAGCACCGGAGCGAAGTTTCTCAGAGAGAGCTGAATTCCACGCTCTTTCCCAAGCATTAGCACCTTTCAAAATTGTATCCATTTTTTTGCTTTGAAAACCAAAGATCGCACGTGTATTTATTCCTCCTAGGATTCAGCCAGGCGCTAATTGAGTCTGGAAGTGGAAGTGAGCTTGTGAGAATGAATGCGTTTATAGAAAGCCCTCTTGGACAGACTTACACAGCAAGCAAACAACGGCGCAAGAAATATACTGCAAGGAGAGTCACAAGGCCTCGGTTGCTGACACATTCATATGACAAACCAGGTTAAGTGATCACTACATCCGCGACACCCCCCCCACCCCCTTTTTTTCCCCCCCTCCACTCGCGGAAAGCTCAGCTGCAATGCCAGCGCTCCGCAATGCTGTTCCCCGACACAGTCAGGCAAACGGCGAGCTGGACACAGCATCTAAATGCCCCGTCTCTCTGGGTGTCCCTGCAGTAGAGGCACTTCATCTCCCAAAGGGTGGCTGATCCTAGTCTTCCTCCTCAAAGCCTTTCCAGGACCACTTGCTCTGTCAGCAGCCCCTCGTTCCTAGACAGACAGGGATCTCTGGGTAAATCTGATCTCTTTTATTAGACCCACTCAAGCAGTTGGAACAAGCCTTCTCTGCAAGCTTTACGGGTGCAAACCCCCTTTCTCCTAGCAAATGCTGCCCATCCTCCCAAAAGCCTCCGGCAGACTTCATGGCACCCAGGCGAGGTGAGCATGGGCTGCCTCACCAGGCGTGCCTAGCTAATGCCCAGCACAGGGCCCGGCGGTGGGGCTGGGAGTGGGGCGCAGCGGTTGGAGGCTGGACGGAGCGAGGGGAGAGCAGCGCTGCTTTTGTGCCGGGGCTGCACGTGCTGCGAGGCTGAGCCCGGAGAAGATCAGCTGAAATCCCTCTGTCCCCCCCGGGGCAGGGGCCAGCTCCGGAGAGGTGACTGCCCTGGGGACAAGCAGCACCTCTCCGCAGCATCCCGGCTGCAGGGATCCGGCTCGTCCGCCCTGCCCCTCCCGCAGCCCGGGGGCTTGTCTGCAGCCCCGCACCCGGCGCGGGCGGAGCCCTGTGCACCTCGTCACGGAGGCACAGGCCCGTGCATTGCCACTGGGGCTTGCCATGTCCCGGGAGAAGAGAAAAAAAGCCAAGATCGGGCTGCTATGAAAGCTGTCAAGGGCGTTTGCTGATGAATGGGACACCCCGCACCGGGGGCGGGCGATGCAACACATCCCTTTTGACGGATGCTCCCTGCAGCAGCCAGGCGCCCCCCGCCCTCCTCTTCCCTGCTCTTTCCCCAAGCCTGGGGTAAGCCTCCCGAGGGCAGGCAAGGGTTAAGCCTCTTCTTGCCTCCCCTCCCCTCGCTTCTCGAGCCCCCCTGAATACCACTGCTTTCCTCTAGAGGTCTCATTAGGGAAACCCTAACTGCTATTTTCAACATTTCCTCAATCAGGGGCCTTTAACTATAGCTGCACAAACAAATTGGCGGCAAAAAGCGCCGATCATGTCACTAGTGAGGCCGATCCAATATTTCACCCTTGTTTGCTTTGTAATTATTGGTCGGCTTGTGAGCACCTTGCCCCACGGGGGCAAATCCCCCACCCCACCATCGCCAGCCAGCAAAGCAAGGGATGAACCCAACCCACCAGTGTTGCTTCTACAACGGTGGGCTCAGAAATACAAGCCCCTTCCCAAATTCAGCTTGTGCTCTGAAGCAGTGGGCTTGGAGAGGTTTTTCCCCCCTCCCCTCCATAAACCAAACTCTTAGATCAGACAACATTTCTGCTGCACCTCTGTCCCCTTGCAGATTTTTGCAAGTGGTTAGTCTCTCTCTTTGCTGGAATCTGCCTCTCTGTTAAACTGCTATTATGATTTGTTATATTTTCCACAGCTGCTTACTCTTGTTTGACTGTTGTACAAAGCCGCTTTAAATCTGCTGCAGGAAGAATAAAACTTAAAACTGCTTGGATGGGTTCCTATAGACTTGTGGCCTAGCTCTGGCCCATTTTAGTTCCTGCTTTACAACCCCTCTGTATAAATCAGGCCTCTGGTAAGGTTGGTTAAGGCAGGCAGGGGCAACGGTCAACCCAGCTACTATCAACACAAATAGCAGTTAACTTAATTATATCCTAAGCATTGCATTTAGCAGAAAAAAGGTTGGGCAGGACTAACAAAGCTGTTGTATTTGCTTTGCTGTGAACTGTTGGGAACATTTTATGGTGAAGGCAAATACTATAACACAAAAGGGAAATATGAAATAAATCTCTTTTTATGGATTCTCTAGCAGAAAAACAGGCTGATTCAACCCTGTTATGATTCAGTGCGTTTGTAGGTACAGTTATGTGAGTTGTATGATAAGGTATATATATAGTATATAGCACATACACATGCACTTTGATTTGTTGGGCCTGATTCTGTTCTTGCTGAATTCAATGCCAAAACTCACAGTGATTTCCATGGGAGCAGAGTCTGTTCCTCTCTGCATATAGTTCATTGCTGATCAGTCTAATTACAGTGAACTGAGGTAGCTTCAGTGCCACTTGTCCCATATGAACTGTTCTTTCAAAAATCATGTTCAGAATTTTAATTCAGAAACAATTCTATAATGGACCTATCAAATGGTCTGCTCTCCACTTACTCCTGTAATTAATTGAGTTTAGCTATCCAGTTTGATACAGAATAAGACCTTAGTTACACAGGGCCAGATTTTTAAAGGTATTTAAGGGTGCATTCCCATGAGCAGGAAGGCGCCTTTTCCCATATATGCCGCTGCTGCTTGTCCCCAGGAAATGCCCGTGCATGCGTGCTCCGGTGCACGGTGCATTGCCCTGGGTGGGGTCAGGGAGGCTTGCCCTGAGTGGGGTAGGGGAGGCCTTTCCTGGGGTCCTGAGGGCCTCTGGGGGCTGCAGCCGCAGCAATCTGGCTGCACTCAGTCTATCTGGCAGCTGGAACACAGCTCCAGCTGGCCGGGCTCTGATTTCCAGTGTTGCATGCCACCACCACATGCGCTGCCCCATTTTTTTAAGGGACAGGGGTTTTTTTGACATGCGATGCAGGTGGTATATGGTGCCACAAACTGCACATCCGTGCTCATCTGGACATGCCCCATGTGTTTAAAGGTCTGGATAGGTAGGTAAAGGGGATTTTCAAAAGGCCCTAACTTTCCTTGACATCAGTGAAATTTAACCATTCCAAACCCTTTGAGGATCCTGGCCTTAGAAGTATTTGAAAATTCTAACGAGCATCTCTAGGCACCATGGCACTTCTATAAATCTACCCTAAAGTGTCCTTAGATGATTTTTACACATTTAAAAAATTGTCCCACTATAAAACAGCTGTAAATATGTCATAAAGCTGTTTCATTCGGTACTAACAGGTTTTCTTCCATACCCCTGAGTCTATATTAATTAATGTTATTAGTCTTTCTCAGTGCATTATTTTTGTTTAGTAGAATCCCATTTACCCTTGACCATCCAAGCATGGATTAAGTCAAAAGGAGAGCAAGGAATGCTGGGTGGGTCCACTGTCTGTTATGCAGGTTTGCGTGTTTGCATAGAGCAGATGCTGAAAATGGTTGTTTCATATATAATTCAATACTTTTCTGTGTGCACATACACATTTGCATGTACTTTACTTTAGAGTAGACCTCCTTGGTACTTCAGAACTTCAGCTGACCATTCAGTTTTGTGTTTGGCAGTAGTAAAAAAACAAAAAAGGACTATTAGATATTGCAAGGAAGTGTTTTGTTTTGTTTTTTAAATCTTTACCCCTTCTTACATGAAAAAATGGATTTTTCCTTTCCAGTATGTTTATTTCATTACGACATTCAAAATATTACAATACCCTAAATTTTCCCAAACTATTTCTCAGCAGGGTAAATCAGTACATGCATGCTTCTCTGACTAAACTGCTTGTGGTACAGAAGCTTATTTAAAAGGTAGCTCTGGTATATCTACAATGAACTGAAATTTTCAGTGTAGACATGCACACAGTGCTAAAGTTAACCACATGTTTAAGTCTGCAGTGGAATGGAGACTCAGGATTTTATCCGGCACCCATTGCAATCCATGACAGCTACCATCAACTTCTGTATTGTAGAAATAGGATTTTATCTCTAATGTAAAAACCCCCAGGCTGATTTTTGAAAAGCACACATACCCAAGTTGTGCCCAGCCTTCATGTAAACATCTGGGAGGCATGTGTGAAAAAGGACATATGCTGCATAGAGCATTCTTGCATATGCCATTTTCAAATGTGTATTTACAAGACTACAGTGTGGAATAGACATCTTTTTATCTGAAATGCAGGAAATGATTTTTTTTTCTCCTCTAAATAAAACCGCACTTTTAAATGGCTTTAAAGAAAAAATAAAGAGCACAATGCTGAGCTCAGTAAGGCTATCATCAACAGCAAATTTCCACTGAAAGCCCCACAATGTCTCTGCAAATTCACAAAGATCTACCACTATTCCAAACAGCACATTCATGCAACAATCTGATTATTTTAGATATTAATTACTTTAGGCTGATGTTATTAAAAACATGTGGTTTGAGGAATACATTTTTTCGGAATGTTTCTTCCCTCTCACAATAAACTCAGCATGTTGTGAAACAACATGGAATTCCAAACAGTCATTGTGTTGTTTTAAACAGTAGCAAATGGAACAATGCTGCCCTTAATGTTTTAGTTGTTCAAACAACAATTGGAATTGGATAAATGCTTTCAGCTGGGACCACTTTCCTAATACCTTTGTAGGTAATAGGATTCTCAATATGTGCTACTGGATGACCATCAGGCACTACACAATGGGCAGACATTCAACCCTTTACCCAACATAACACAGAGGACACCATTGAAAAATGATGCATTGTTGTATCTATGCTTAACCCATTCTTTGTTTCCCATTGTTGCCATATCATCAGTGCAGCTCCATTGCTGGTAACATTTGGTGCAGGACTGATGTAGACTGATGTCCTGCATTTCATCCACAGTGGCCGGGTCTACAAGAGACGCAGACTGCGCAGTTGCTCGTTACTACTGCGCAGTAGCATCCCATGACGTGAAGCATGACCTGTGATCATCACCTCACAAATCTCAAAAGGGTTTCCACTCAACAAGGATCCCCTTCCAGAGAGCTAGATTGCACTGTTGAAAAAGCCACCTAGATACCACATGAAGAATTGCTGTGGTACAGAAAGAAAACCCCCATGAATTGCACACCACTAGTTATGGCATATCATCCCACCCTGGAACCTACACCAAAAATCCTCAAAGGATTGCAACCAGAGACAATTGTAGCAGGGTGTGAGGCCCAGGGCAAATCAGCCTGTGCGGGGCCTGGAGGCAGTGGCAGGGGGGAGGGGCAGAGAGCGGCTGGACCCAAAGCCAGCTCAGCTCTGTGGGGCCCCCCAAAGCAAGGGGCCTGGGGCAGTTGCCCCGATTTGTTCCCCCTAGGGACAGCATCCCATACTAGAAGAAGACCCAAGTCTTAAAGAGGTCTTCCAGGAAACACTCATCCTAGTCTTTAAACAAGCACTGACCCTTGCCAACCTCATCACCATATGCAAACCTCCTACAGTGACAAGAAATGTAAAACCTGTCAACATATCTCCACCCCCCGCACAATTACTACACCTCACAACAGAACCATCAGCATTCCTGGATCTTACAGCTGCACCTCCAGAAATATATATATATCTCATTCAGTGCACCAAATGCCCTGATGGAAAATATGTAGGAGAAATCAAACAACAACTTCACACCAGAACGAACAGATACTGAAAATCTATCAAAGACAAGAGTATCCAATTATTTGTGGGGACACATTTCTCACAAGAAAACCACTTTCTCCAAGCTCTCAGTTTTAATCCTCAAGGGGAATATACAAAACATTTTTTGCAGATGAGCCTACAAACTTCACTTCATCAACCTACTGGTTACAAAAAATCATGAACTAAATATAAACATTGGATTTATGAAACCTTATAACCTGACTAACATCTGTTACCCCAGGTAACCTCTCTACTATTTATCAACTATATTCTTATCACCAGGTGTACATTCCCATTCCACCCCTCTTCTGCCTTACTTTGCATCTTCACTGACAGGCATTCTCACATGCATACTGGTCTTTGGCTTCCATTCTAGTCCATCCAGGAAGAGCACACACTAGCTGCGGATGCTTTCTCAGCCTGACAAAGGGTGTTTGTACCCAAAAGCTTGCAAAGAAGAATTTTTCCAACTATTTTAGCTGGTCTAATAAAAGGTCACAAAGGTATAAAACTACAGATAGGAATTTTCAGTTCACATTTGGCCCTAGGTAGTATACATGCAAATTTAGCTTTTATTTAGAAATAGAAGATGGGAATGAGAATGGAGGATGTGCATAAACTGTTGTAAGTGCAACTCATGTACACATTTCTGAGCTAGCTTTATTTGGATGCTGCTAGCAGTGCAGTCTTGGCAACATAGAGCTTAGTGTGGATTCAAACCCTGCCTGAGACGTTGGTTAAATGCAGGTGGCCAATAGCAAAGATGTGTCATGAGTGACCCTGTTTTTGCAATCATGGGAACTCATTTATATGTGATCCTGACAGATTAATTTGTTTTCCTCTGCTTCACTTATCCTCACCATTTCTATGATTCATAGAGAAGAATAATAAAAAAGGATTTAGAGTACAAATTGAGGAACACCTGCAAAGCCATAAAGAGCAGATCCTGCTCCCAGCTGAAGTCAAGGTAAGTTTTGCCATGAGGGCTAATGGCAGCAGTGTCAGTCCTTCAAGTATTATGAAAAACAGAAGTTAAGTTATAGGACCAAAATGTAGAAACCCTGTGCTCTAAAGGCAGAAAAGTTTTATTTTTATCCCTTCATAACCAAATGTGTAAAGAGGGGGGAATGATCAACGTTGAAAACAGACATACTTCTGAAATCCAGTAACAAATCTGAAATAGAACACAAATAAATTTAATCGTTACACTTGATGAGCTGTTTCCTCAAAAGATATGCTCTGTAAGGAAAAGTTAGAATTGTTTCAGTAAATTAAAAATGCTGCAATTAAAACTATTATTAAACCAGATTAAACAAAGCAGAAAATTGCTTTCAAGCTGGAGCCAGCAGTCTCTGTCCAGTTCTATGCTCCATGTTCCCTGTGGTGTTTACCCAAAGATTATCTTGTTTATGTTATGGTTATTATACTTCATAGAAAATAATCAAGGAAATATTTCTTGTTTTATGGCAAAGAGTGGATGCAAGTTACTTTTATACAACATTCTTGGGTTTGAGATAGTGTGATATTTAATAAAGTGTTTATAAAGTGAGATATAATAGTTTATCAGATCTCAGGCAGTCATAATAACAAACCCACCCTTAGCCTGAGTGCTATGTACTGTATTTTGTAATTTATAATACAGTACTTTCTAAATTACTTTGTAGACTAAGAAATTTGCCTACCAAAGAATCAATCTTTTTGGAACTGAAGAACTCTCTTCCTAAACATTTTTGCTTTCCATACAAATCGTCATTTAAAGCTTGGATTCAAACACAAATTAAACCTCCCTCTACTTGTAGTAATATATCTATGCTCTAAGAGGTTTTAGTAAAGACAGATATTTTATTTTTATTTTTTCAATGTTCATGGGATATTTGTAATATTTTAAGATAATTTTTTCTCTAAAAAAGCACAATGAACAGGAGTGGTGAAACAGACTTCAACTGAAAGTTTGAGACTATAAATTGAGAACTAAATGAAATTATCTGAGTGGGAATGAACAACCTATGAAACTGTTAATATGAAATAGGGCATTTTAATTCAAACTCCTACCAAGTTGCTGTCTCCTTAAGTCTGGTTTGTTAGGTTCAGTTGAGTACTGAATGCAGCAGCTTCCACATCAGCAAAAATAATCCTATGTCACTAGGGCCAATTGTGCACTGACCTACATAAAACTTTTGGATACTACTCCAGTAAGTATGTACTGGGCATCTCTTTGACCCTCCTGATGGTCAATCATGAGCTCTTCCTCCAGTTAGATTGGGCTTCCTGGGATGAAGGAAGCAAACTGACAAGTCTCTCTCTATATATACATATATACAGGATGGCCCCAGCAATTTTTGGTTTGCATAACCAGGTTGTCAAATTGACAATTCCTTTTAATATGGAGAGACTGACTGCTTGGGGCTGTCTTCTTCCCACATTTCCAACAGGTACACTAAGTCACTAGAGTTGGCCATGATTTGTTAAGAAGGAATCCTTCAACTACTAGACATTGGCTTGGTGGCATAGTGAACATGTGTTTGTCTAGATAGCTCTCTCACTAGTAGGGAGTATAGTATCTGGATAGTGGATATTATGGATACTATCTGGATTTGGATACTTTACTGACAACTGTCACAACCCAAAGGTGTGATTTTTTGTTTGTGTGTGTGCTTCGGCACCGCTAAATTATTTCCCGCCAATTTGTTGCTTTCTTTGCACGGTAGAGTTCTCTGCTGCAAGAGAGAACTCTGGTGCAACGGGGGATTTCCTGCCAGATTATAGCTTCTTTTCAGTGTGCATCTCTTTTGCATTGTAGTGATACATGCTGTAAAGAAGTTCCCGCCATTTGTATTAGGATTCGCACCACATTATTGGCCAATTCCTAATGTAGGCACACGTGGTGGCTAGCGATTGGCTTGCTAGCCATACAAAAGGCTTGGGTAGTTTCCGCCCAAGTAGGAGGAGGGAGGACAAGAAAGATTCTGTGTAAAGATCTCCAAGCGCTGCAGACCCTCGCGGACCCAACGCGCCTCCCCTAAGCAGGCAATAGAGGCAATAGAACCGAGTCTATGGAGCTTTCGCTTCTCGCTTCTCCCCGTCACCGAGTGCAATCCTCGACGTATCCCTTTCCTGTAACTTCGGACCCGCGGAGTCTAAGTAACTCCAGGGAAACTTTTCGAGTCTAACCGAACCGGACCCGCGGAGCCCGAACAACTCCGTGGGAGCAATCGATTTGTTGTGTTCCTCTAGTGAGGATCCAAGCGGGAGCTGTGCCTGGAAACCTATTCAAGCCTACACCAAAACCATCTTTGGGTGTAAGTAAACAATCTTTTCAATCAACCATTACGCCTCCGTAACTAATTCTAACTCGCGTGCGCTAAACCGTCCCACGGTTCTCTCCAGCCCCACGTGCCCGGGCTGCCGGCCACAGCCCGTATGCAATGAAGACGGGCCCGGCTCGCCCCCGGCTTGCACATGGCAATGGGAATGAGATCGGAATCGCCGCCGCACATGGCAACAAAAGTAGGATCGGGGCGCAGCCTGCACATGGTGATGAGGATGGGATCAGGAGAGAACGTGCATGTAGCAACCCGGATGGGATCGGGAGAGAATGCGCATGTAGCAACCCAGACAGGATTGAGAGAGAATACGCTAGAGTTAGAATTGGTTAGGAACTGCCCTTGGCGCGATAACCAACGCCAAGTGAAAAGCTTTGAAGAATTAGAGATACATATCGCTTACCACCAGGCGGGCAGAACTGGTGAAAAATTTGTAAGTGGCCATCTGTAGCTAAAGGGAGGAGAGGGAATCTCCGAAGACGGAGCCCCGAGAGAAAGGGAAGTGTACTTGCTCCCTGCGGCGTTCAGGTGTATAATGAGATGAGCGGGTCCTGTTTAGGCCCCTCGATACTGTGTCCCTTGCCGAACCCAACCCAGCAGGCGAAACGAACCCGACTTTCACCCGGGAGTGTGCCTGATGCCTACGATATGCTCGGGAGAGTGAAGAACTGGAGCCCATCGGCCGGTTCCCCCCGGCTATGGTAATGGCTAGATTATGGGGTCGCGAGCTTCCATCCGAGCTCCGCGAAGATCTGGAAACAGAGGAATGCCCCGCAGATGAAAGAGTGGCCTTGCGGTATGACAAGGGGGGAGAAGGTAGTGCAACTATTCGTACTATAATGAATCTAATGCAGAGAAATTTAAGTTTGAAAACCCAGCTGCAGATGGTGATCCGATCGGTCAAAGAAGCGGCTGAGAAAAAGGAGCCTGAAACGCCAGTCCAAGATGGCACCGAGCAAGAGGGAGACTGTGTGGAAGAACTGGAAAAGAAGGGTGGAGCTTCTAATGAACCCATGAGAGTTCGGTCAGTGACTCCGCCCATCGACCCAGCGTCGTCGCCGGCAACCCTGCCTAGCAACGCAGTGGCGTCTCGGCCGACCACGCCTTCCTGCCGACAAAGGAGAGAGTCAAGGGGAGGAGTGCATCCGCCCCTCCTGCCTGAAACAACGACAGCAGCAGTAACCCCCGCGGGAGCAGTTCAGCCTATGACAACATCAACTCCTGAAGGAGCAGCTTGTTCTACAACAACAACTAACCAAGTTGCTACTACTTATTATGCTCGCACCAGAACTGAGTTGCAGGATCTATGTAGAGCATCAAAAATTCAACCTGAAGAGACTCTAGCTGTATGGTTGGGACGTTTAGTCATAGAACTTGGATCCGACCTCCTGAACCAAGAAGAAGCAAGCTTCTTAGTTAGACAAGCTTCGTGGAGTACAGGACATGTCACCGACATCGACATGATAACATGTAATATTCACTGGCCTATTCCACTGCCAGCGCTTGTTGCAGGACTGATTAGTCAAAAGGCCCACGTGTGGCATGCAGGATGGCCAGAATATACTGGCGCAGATCACCTTATGCTGGCAATTATTGGCGTCTCGTATTGTGCTTGGAACCCGAGAGCATGTGCGCTAGGACTAACATCACTCCAGTGAATAAGACCATGGCCTCACTGTCACCTGCGAGATCCTGGAACCGTTCCACTAACCTCTCACAGTCTAGACAGTTGCTTTGAGATTTATGGGTGAAAAAACATCGTCGTTCTTCGGAGTCTGCTCAGTCCAATGGTAAATCAACCCGTGAGTAATCTTCTTTGTCAATTGCCAAGACTGCGTGTCCTGATGGAGCCAGGATTGTCTTTTGATCGGGACTGTCAACACCCGACCAGACCTCAAGGCACCAGACGACGTGGATCCGATCTTCCACCACTGCCACCGAGAACCCTAGAGGAGCAATACATGTTTGGATTTCTCCTACAGCGTTCCGGACTTAATAAGTGGCAGCTTCGGATTTTAGGGGAATGGCAGCTAGCTTATGAGTTAGGTTTCCGGTATTTGGAAGAACCAGATGATGAATCTTTGACGACTTCGTCTAATTAAGCCATAGGAATCGTTTAAAAAATTGTTTAAGTTTGTTAAATTGGGTCATTAATCTGTTTTGAGAGTTTTCTGTTTACAGATCCAGGACTCAGAGCGTATGGCAAGGAGGAGCTTTAAGAGAGATGACATCACTGAGGAGAGTGTGGAGACGTGTGACCTCGCCACGATGCCCACTGAAGCCCTGATTGTGCAATTTTGTTATAAATCAGATTATGTGTTTATGTTGATTATTATTTCTTGATTGTTATGTAACTTGGTCCCAGGACAGCGAATTTTATGTTTGTATATTTGTTTGTTGGCTTGTTGACTCGTTTGATGATCACGACAAACTTCTAGATTGCTTGAAAGAGTACGGCATAATTTAGCTATGCTCTCAGAAAGGGGGGATGTCACAACCCAAAGGTGTGATTTTTTGTTTGTGTGTGTGCTTCGGCACCGCTAAATTATTTCCCGCCAATTTGTTGCTTTCTTTGCACGGTAGAGTTCTCTGCTGCAAGAGAGAACTCTAGTGCAACGGGGGATTTCCCGCCAGATTATAGCTTCTTTGCAGTGTGCATCTCTTTTGCATCGTAGTGATACATGCTGTAAAGAAGTTCCCGCCATTTGTATTAGGATTCGCGCCACATTATTGGCCAATTCCTAATGTAGGCACATGTGGCGGCTAGCGATTGGCTTGCTAGCCGTACAAAAGGCTTGGATAGTCTCCGCCCAAGTCGGAGGAGGGGGGACGAGAGAGATTCTGTGTGAAGATCTCCAAGTGCTGCAGACCCTCGCGGACCCAACGCGCCTCCCCTAAGCAGGCAATAGAGGCAATGGAACCGAGCCTACGGAGCTTTCGCTTCTCGCCTCTCCCCGTCGCCGAGCGCAATCCTAGACGTATCCCTTTCCTGTAACTTCGGACCCGCGGAGCCTAAGTAACTCGGGGGAAACTTTTCGAGTCTAACCAAACCAGACCCGCGGAGCCTGAACAACTCCGTGGGAGCAATCGATTTGTCGTGTTCCTCTAGTGAGGATCCAAGCAGGAGCTGTGCCTGGAAACCTGTCCAGCCTACACCAATACCATCTTTGGGTGTAAGTAAACAATCTTTTCAATCAACCATTACACCTCTGTAACTAATTCTAACTCGCGTGCGCTAAACCGCCCCGCGGTTCTCTCCAGCCCTGCGTGCCCGGGCTGCCGGCCACAGCCCGTGTGCAATGAAGATGGGCCCGGCTTGCCCCCGGCTCGCACATGGCGACGAGAATGAGATCGGAATCTCTGCCGCACACGGCGACAAAGGTGGGATCGGGGCACGGCCCGCACAACAACTAGCTTTTATAATATCCCCCATGCAAGGTAAGTCAATCATCATCATGTCCAGCAGTTTCCTATGGGATTTCCAAAAGTGCAGGATAGATGACTACGTTGTACTTTTATGGCAAAATCAGAGGAGAGGGTCGGACATTTTAGTTCAGCTGATTATTCCATATCAGGATAGAAACAGACTGGCAAAAGATTTTGGGAAAGCTTGTATGGCTGCTGATCTAGCTTGCTGGTCAATCTGGTTTGTGGATAAAGAAAAGTCTTTGCTTCACTTGCCACCTACATGTAGTACTGTAATTCATTTTAAAAAGGATTTTGAGAAAGATCATAATGTAAAAAATGTGATATCTTTCTCAGAGATTGAGATATATGCAGTTGTAGAGCTATATTAAAGAAGAGAGATGTGTGTCTGTGTATCATTTTGTTTGAGAAAATTTGATCTCCATAGCTAATTAAAAGTATGTTCCTTCAGGTTTATATACTTCTTTTAGCAGTCAGAGCTATTTATGCATTAGCGTGTGTGTAGTAGAAAACTATAATATTAAGTGGAAAAAATGCTCCAGTTTAAATAATTTCTGATGCTTACTTACAGTAATTCAGATGTCTCATGCAGTAAACCCATTTTAATAATCCACTTAGAATATGTGGCATGAGTGATAGACTCAAAGGAGTGAAAGTGGTATCCCCAAAGTAATGTCAGGCCTTGGCTACAGCAGATGGTTTTGCATGATGTTAGCTTCATCAAGACAAGCTTCCAGTGTAGACAGGCTACAGTTGCATAAATATAGTTAAGTATTATGCTGGTGCAGCTAAACAGGCACAAGAATCCCTACCCAAGAGAAAATTTTAGAAAAGCAAAAGCAATGACTATGGCAGACACTTCTGCACATACAATGTGAGGGTGGCCTAAAGACATTTTTTCTCATTATCTGCTTCCACTTGCCTGATGTCTGTTGCCATACTATAGGCTGCTGTAGCATAAACATTTCCAAGCCTGAATAGACTTTGATAGTTTTATATCTTATATTATAATTATGATATATTACAGGGGTAGACAACCCCTGGCATGTGTGCCAGAGTGTGGCATGCAAAGACATTTTGCTTGGCATGCACACCTCGGGGTGGATGGCTGGGGAGCTGCAAGATCCTTATTGTGGCAGTGCAACCCTGGTGCCTTCCCCGCTGTCTGCCAAGGTATGCATGCACCTGCTGCTTCATTACTCCACCATACTTCATTACTCCAAGGGCAATGCATGCACACTTCCTCAATTTTGCCTTCACTAAAATGCATTAATAGAAATACGTATATTTAGAAACAATAAACAATACTTTAAGTCCCCTACTAGCAAACTACCACAGCACACATAATTCTCTTCTGGGGAGGGGAAGCAGGGGATGTCAAACTTCATGGGACTGAGTTTAATTGTGTTTAATGAACTTAGTGCTTGCAAGACACTCAGATACTCTGGGCAGGAAGAAGGTATGAGCATTTTTTGTGGACACGGGAATAGAAAACATTTCTGCATTTCTCATAGCAGAAGTTTTCTCCTCTGCCATATTTGTGTTAATGTGCTTTGCTACTAAATAATCCACCGACTGAAAAGATTGTCCATTAGTTACATTAATAAGTTAGAAGGCCTGGGCTCTCTTCTCAGTTCTGCTATAGACCTTCTCTGTGCCCCTGGAAAAGTCACTTTAGCACCTAAAATAAGACTTAGATTGAATATAGGTACCAAAGTCCCAAACTACAATCCTGAAAAACCCTGTTCACCCCCAGAAATACCTGGCCAGATGCCTGGCCAGATGCTGTGGGTGCTGTGGGACATTGTCTCACCACACAGCTCCTAGTCCCATGCTATGCCCTGGCAATGGGTGCTGTAGGCAGTGCCCAGGCCCGGCAGGAGTGGGACAGCTGCACGGAAGCTCAGAGAGCCAGCATGCAAGGCCCAAAGGCATCCTCACCCATGCCACATGCCACTACCTGGGGCTTCATCTGGTCCATGGGGGAGACTGGTGACCTCGGGGCATTGTGGGGTGAGGGGGGAGGTGCAGTGGTAGGTACTCCAATATGCATGTCTACGAGGGGCTGTCAGGCTAGATGCGGGAACACAGGCATGACCAGTAAGTGCTGCATAAAGGTCAAGACCTTGGAGGCAGAGTGTTTTACGATCACCAACTACAACCATCAGTCAGGGAGTTCTCGCAAGTCCATGCCCTTTATGCAGCAACTGGATGCCATCCTCATGCCCTGGGAATCAGGTCGCAGCTATGCTGTGTACTGCAGTATGGGTGGCTTGCCTGAGCTCCCAGTCCATCCTGGCACCCATGGTGATGTGTCACTAGGGGTGGGCCCCTTGGGCTGCCAGGAGCCTGTCTCACTGAGCTCCCCGCCTCCACCAGCAGCTCAGGGAGCCCAAGTGCCTGCCCTGTGCCTGCCCTTACATCTGTGCTATCTCAGCCCTAGCTATGAGGCACAGCTGGCTATGTCACCATTAGCCACCAGCAGCATCCTCCTGGGGGGGGGGTGTTCTGCCCAGGCATCCACATACCATGCCCTGTTGCCTGATGAGTCCACTAGGAGGTTGCATCATCACCACCAGCCAGGACCAACTGGAACTGCCGGACACCACCCCCACCCACCTGGTAAACTTTGCACTGGGGGAGAGCCCTCCCTACCCTGGACCCTGACCCTGGCCCCAGTTCAGGCCACTGCTCCCCTCCCCATTTGGCCTCACTGAACTCCCATGCAGGGAAGTGAGAGACAGTGTAAAACATTATTGAACAGCTTGTGCCCCTGCAGCTAGGCAGGCATGGGCCTCTCATACATCAAGGAACACATCAAGGGCATGCACAGCATTTCACTTTTTGTAAATAGTTTGCATGAGGAAGAGGGTGTTTCATTGGTAGCGGGTGGGGTGGGTGGTGGTGAGGGAGGGAAGGGGGAGAAGGGAGGTCTCTGTTGTGAGAGTAATAAAGTATTTTTCTGAGAACTGTCCACAGTGAGCATGGTGCTGGGAGTGGGTGGTGGGGCAGGGGGTCCATGGGCAGCTGTCCAGGTAGGCTACAGCAGGCAGCCTACCTGGAGGCAGGGGGAGGTGGCTGGTCAGTGTCTCTTGCACCCAGTGCCCTGGTCCCTACTGGTGGGTGTGCACCTTGCCCAGGGCCTCAGTTGGTGGGGGCCCACTGGGGCTATCAGGGCCAACACCTTGCCCAGTGGGAGCTTGGGGTGCTGGGCATCATTCCCAGGGGCAGGCTTTGGAGCAGGCATGGTGTGGAGAGGCAGAGGCTGTGGTGAGAGAGCTGGCCCATGCTGGCCCCAGCCTCTGCATGCTGCTCCTAGCCAGAAAAGCAGCTGGCCAGGGAGCAGGGAGTGGAGCTACCTTGAAAAGATGGCTGCCAGCTCCGGGTAGCTATGGCTGGAGCCTCTAGACCCCCCTGGTGGCAGCAGGGACCTATTGCAGGGCTGCAGGAAGTGGGAGCGGCTTGCTGCTTGGAGCAGCAAATCAGTTCCCACACCTCTGCACATGTAGACACCTGCCCGGGAGTGTTTACTCGTGAGTAGTTTACTCACAAGCATACTGGTCCTGGATCAAATGCATATGTAGATACACTCACTGTGGCTCAGTTCCCCATATCCTAAAAGTGAAATAATAGTATGACCCTGCATACTCAGAATTAATGATTGTGAGACACTTAGATCCCTAGTGGATGGGGGCCATATGCAACTACCATTCTAAAACTAACAACACACCCATAGAGACTGAGAACACCTTTATATTACAGCTTAACCCCTACATCCAAAGACATTTGGTTACAATTAAAGATGATGGGTCAAATCAGAACTGTTTATCCAAACCTCCCTGAACTTTCGTGGTTTAAATCAAAAGAGACCCAGATCTGAACTATCCCATGCTTTTGGTTTTCCAAAATCAAAACTCAATCCACATGGTTTTTCTAAACTAAAACTATCCCAGTTTTTGGTGACTTGCAGTTGCAACATGACTTACAATTTGTATTTTATTATTTTCCTCTTTGCACAAGAAAAATATGAACAGACCAGAAGTTAGGCTGATTTTGAGAGGTTGACTTAAGGTCAGTGAAAAATCGATAGCAACTTTTCAGATGAAAAAATCATCAAAGCTAAAGGAAGCTTCTCAAAGTGGGATTTAATAGCAGCTATCATATTGCTTTCAATGACCTGACCATTTCTTGTGCAGCTGTTTTATTTTAAAAGATTTCAACCCTCATCCCACATGTATGGTTCTGTACACTGACCTAAGTACACACATCCAAGTACTTTGGTCACTCATGATAACTATAAACCCTTCAGTGAACTACCAGAAAGGTAGTTCAAATGGAAATGGTGAAATTCAATATAGCGTTTAACTAAGTCACTGTCTAAGGTTAAGCCTAAAGAACAATCAGCAACATTGGGAGGAAAGGCGAATATATTATTGGTACCTGGACACCAGATATACTTGATTTTTCCTGAAACTTGTCAAATAATAACATATTAATAACAATAACCATAATTGTGCTTTAGTTTTATTTTATTTATAGTTCTTTTTATTAAATAGAACTTAGATTCAGACCTGGACACAAAGTGTGGAATTTAAAGAAAAAAATGTAGCAATTCTTTCAGTGCAGTTTAGGATGCAGTTTTCAAAAGCATCAAAGTGAATGAGCTATTTACCTCCTCTGGATGGGCACCTAATTTTTTAGGTGCTTTGAATGAAACCTGAAGGCCTAATTTGTATTTCATATCAGCATAAATCCATTGACCTGAATAAAGTTATTCTGGTATAAAATCAGAAGAAGCAGTTGTGAATCAGAACAGTGGTGAAAATGGTCTCCTCTGGGAGAGGTTTATTTACATCATTGAAACAGTTGTCAATTCATCTCCTACTTCAGTCCATTCCTGAAAGTCTCTGTGAATTCTGAATTCCTTACATAAAGACAAAACCAACCAACTAGTGAACCAAATAAACTAATGGAAAGTTTGGATTTTTGAGGGCAATGGCAGGTTCACCTGTGACTTGACTGGGAGCTGGTGAGTAATGTGAGCTTTGGAAAATTTCGTCTGGTTATAGTTTTTCAAGATGTGAATCATTGCTTTGGCCCCTGTTTGAGCAATACATTTGGCAATCTATTTTGTTAAAAATATTTTTTGAATGGCAAATTTTACTCACAATTATTGGACATGATGTGTTTCCTTTATGCTTATAGATAATCTCTATGACACATGCCACACTTTCAATTTAAGATGTCATAAAACCAGCCACAAAGATGTTTATGTTTGGTTTGCCATTTTATAGCCTCAGAAATTGCCTAATGTGTGGCATGTTGCAATTTATGGTATGATTAACACATTAATCATACCATAAAAGCAACATCTGCCAGAACTTTATTTTAATTTTCCCCAAATATTGAAAATTCATTAGTTGTACGTTAGCTCAGGGAGCTCGAAAATTGGAAAATAATTTCACTCCTGGGTTTACACTGGTAAAAGAGAGGTCAAAATATGGCTATGACTATATAAAATAGTTGTAACTGGAATGTATTCAATTTGTTTTCAGATACATAATAATAAAATTTGCCCTTGACAAGCCCTATCATGCTATAACTGAATCCAGTGGGAAGCTTACTATTGATTCCCATTAAGGTTGTGTTGGGGCTAAGACTCCTTTTCCTTATCTCCACTTTTCCTTCCTCAGTATCCTAGAGCTCTGAAATGGCACTGCTACAAGATGCTGTTAGTTACTTTGACTATGTACCTGTAGGGATGCTTTCTCCTGTGGCCCAAAGCTGTCAGCTGTTCAAGAGCATGGAAGGCTCCACTGTGACTGGATGTGAGTGGTGGGGATGGGGTTTGTGAGTTAAACCTTTTCTGACTTCCTCTGGTTTATTTTTTTATTTCTGATTCCAAACACTCAGGAGATTGTATCCATCTATTTCCCAACCAACAGGGTGCATTCCCTGGGGTCTCCTTGCCTCCCTGATAATTATTTGAGAGAGACAAGCTACCAGCCAAAAACACACTGATGTAGAAATCCATTAACTCACTGCTCCGATTTATAGCTGTGCAGAAGTCTTTCGGGAGCATTACCTTAATATTGTTTTAATAGATGTTTTGGAGAAAACAAAACACTCATTAGCTTAGTAATAACCAGAACACAACAGAAGTCAGAGGCTGGTTTCACAACCTGCGGCTAACAGAAACTTCCAGTGGAATAAAGGCCAATCATATCTCAAAAGCAGCACAACATATGGATTAATCTTTCGGTGCTGTTCTCTTTTTCTGAAGGTTTTGGATGCTTCTGAGACACTGGGAAACACATGGCTGAGGCACATAATACAGGTTGTTCTAAAAGTAAATTCTTACAATAACATTATATTAACATCTGCCTTAAGGGTAAAATAAAAGAGGGCAGTTGTCTAACACCTTAATAATCCCTAACTGGCTGTGGAAAGTAGTTAAAATAGAAAGCACAGTAGAAAGCTTAGTTAAGGTATATTAACCAGAACCACATTCTTTAAATTTTCTTGGAATTTTGATGCAAAAGTTATATGCTCTTATTCTAAACTATCCTGTCCTGAAGAATTGGGTCATTTAAAATTATTTCTTCTTGAACAGTATACAAGTGCACAAATGGTCAATAATACTGATGATTCCCAGAAAATACTGGTTTAAAAAAGAGCTAGCACATGGCCACGGTGAGATTTAGTTGGTATAATAACTTTGTTTAGTAGAACTAGTACACTCAACTATGGCTTTATAAGTCATTTTTTATTACATACATCAAATCTGTTATGTGTTACACAATTACAAGACAGTGCTCAGTTCTTATGAATGCCTATTTTGGAATTGACTCATGTCAAATTGATAAAATCTGATAAAAATGTTAAATTGGTCAAACAGGTGTAATTTGAAAACTGATAAAAATATTCATGTATGAGCTGAGACCTCACAGGTCAAATTTCAATCTGGAGTGCACTTTTACAACCAGTTAATTAACCCCTGATATTAGGGGTTTAATCACAGAAACACTGACACACTCTTAAAAAGAAATTCTTCCTTATGTCCAGCTTGAAATGGTCTTACAGTAGTTTATAACCGTTTGACCTCGTCATCCCTTGGGGCACTCTGGTGAACAAACATTCCCCCAGATACTGATGAGCACTCCTGATAAACTTATAGGCGGCCATCAGATCACCCCTAAGCCTGCGCTCTTCCAGGTGAAAGAGCCCCATAGCTCTCAGTCTGTCATCATGAGGTCAGTTTTCCTGACCTCTGATCATGCACATGGCTCTTCACTGGACTCTCTCAAGCTTCTCCACATCCTTTTTGAATTGTAGGGCCCAAAACTGGACGCAGTACTCCAGCTGCGGCCTTGCCGAGGCCCAGTACAAGGGGAGAGTGATGTCCCGGGATTTGCTTGAGAAGTATCTATGGATGCAAGCCAGCCTTTTGGTTGCTTTACTAGCCACAGCATCGCAAGGCTCATGTTTATCTTGTGGTCAATGATGACCCCCAAGTCTCTTTCTTCCATAGTGCTAGCCAGCGTAGCACTGCCGAGCCTATAAGGATGCTGCAGGTTATTCCTCCCAAGGTGGAGAACCTTGCATTTTTCAGTGTTAAGCACCATCAGGTTCTCATCCGCCCATTTCCTGAGCCTGTCCAGGTCAGCCTGGATCACCCCCCTGTCTTCAGGTGTGGATGCTTTGCCCCAAAGTTTGGTGTCATCAGTTTTGGATCTGGAAAGGAAAGGACTAAAATAACTCAATAAAAGCTGTTCTCATGGCACCTCTATATCATTCAAGAAACAAATCACTAACACAACAGTCAGAGAAAATACCTGCTCTTTGTGAAATATCCAGTTCAGTTTCACAGGTTCAAAAAGTACAGAAAAGCTTCTGAAGTACTGGATAATTATTTGAAGTCACCTTGACCTTAAAGCCTTTTGGGTATTGTCTGTTCCTGATTATACTTCACTTTCATATGTGCAGTTACAATCTGTTTGGATGGTATACAGCGTATACATTATATACAAAATCTCGATACCAATTGTTAATGGCTCATTCATTTTTAGGTACATGACAAAATATTGATAACTGAAAGCCTCCATGTTATGCTTCCTAATTTGGAAGTCATAACAGCCATAGCCATTATTACTGATAGAACTTAATGCTAAGACAGAACATTCACTTCATGTCAGTCAAATTAATGAAAATCTAGTCAGTGAGATTTTGGGGTGCCTATCTTATGGCAGACAGGGACTTAGGTGACAGTTTTATTAATTGTCAAGAAATTCAGGGCCTAGAAATCACATGGTATACACTGAGAGCCATAATCAATCAGTTTATATTAGATAAATATATTGATTCTAGTCCACCCTCTTGAAATCCATGAAAATCCATATTGCACCTACTTAACATACCATCACCTGACCCTTAAGACCTAGTCATAAAAAAGCAGCGAGGAAGACCTGGCCATCTTTTGTATTAACAGATTTTCAGGGATTCAGACAGGTTGGAAATGCATTTAGAATTGCATTTAGGTGCCCAGGTCTCTTATGACTAATAGGTGAAACAGAATTTGTCTCCTTACCTTTTGCCAGCAGCGTAACTAAGTGCGGGTGACTGTGGCATTAACCCTGAACACTCAGTAAAGGGGGGCACCCAGAATAAGGCAGAGGGGTCCAAGGGTCTGGCTGTGTGTGATGTAATGGGGCCAAGAAACTTGTACCTGATAGGTTTTGTAATCTGGGGCACTGTAATGGAGGCAGGAGTTTGAGGCTTCAGTCCTGTGAAGTGGGGTCAGCAGATTTGTACTTGACTAGGTTTGCTCTCTGGGGCACTGGAATGGAGACAGGTAGACTGACCATGAGGTGTGGAGAGAGGGCAGGATGCTGCTTTGAGAGGAGGTGTCATTGCTGTGAGAAAAGGTGTTGCTGCCAAGAGCCAAATTAAACCTTCCCTGGCCCTGGAGTCACCACCAAATTAAGGGCTTTGGATCTTTGCTCACCTTATGTAACTCTGGGGATAGGGGCTAGAGAAGGCTTAACCTGATAGCTGGCAATGACAACATTATCCTAGTCCTACTTTGCTCTGTGTGGCTGCAGTTTCAAGCCCTGCTGTTTCCATTCCAGTGCTCCAGGGTACAAACCTGATCAGTGCTTTCCAGGGAACACACTCTAATCTGTTATGCCTCTGTATCTTGCTAGACTGATATACATTTTCTATGCATGCTGAACACTGTCTTTGCCCCACTGAAGTCAATTTTGCTATTGAATTTAAAGCAGCTGTTTTTCATCCTTTGAGTAGATGTATGTGAAACATCCTTGGCAATACTCAGAGGGTGCATCTCTATACATGTGCCTTACTGTGGAGTTGACTAATTAGCTCCACAGTAAAGAGTCACTATGTACGTGTGAACTGGTATTAGGGTGCAGTAAATAAATTAATTTGACTGTAGGATAGTACTTAATTCCACTGTAGGATGGTGGAGTAATTATGTGTGCTGAAATGCACGTGCAAATGTTGACAGGGGCTGGCTGAGGCGTGAGGTTGTTCAAGTGTGAGGGATGCCTGCCACCTAACTCTGCACTTCAGCACCCTTGTGCCCAGCCAGCCCTGATGTCGTCCAATGACACCACCCAGAGTCTGGGGCTGACCCCCACCCTATTCCCCCAGTCCTCCTGCAGGCCTAGCTCAAACTGCTGTGGTACTGGGCACATGTGCAGATGCTGCATCCAGGACCTGACGCCAGTGTAAGCTGCACTGGAGTTCATCACATTGCCTTAATGGCAATGCATCCAGAGTGTGTTAAAGTTAATCATATGGCTATCTAGAAAGGTAATTTGAAATTATAGGTGAGTTATAGTATGTGTGGACAACTAGAAGGTGTGACTGTAGTGTGTGCTAACATACCCGTGCTAACTTTAGTTCAGCTGGCACGGGTACCAATAGGGGTATAGGCTTTATTACCCATCTTCCCCAGAGGGTTTGTACTTTGGTTGGTAGTCCATGCTGCTGCATCTTCAATTCTATTCCTACTCAAGTTACCTTGACCAAGTTAGCACAGGTATGCTAGCATGCAATATAATCACACCTTTATTTGTGTTGTTGACATACTCTAAATTAGAAGCCTGGCATCTGGGTCAATGTTTGTCAGAACTGCATATCTTGCATTTGGCTTCTTTAAAGGGAAGATTTGATTGGACAGAATTAATCTTCAATTATATATGCCATGCTTTTGAGGGAGACCACTTACAATACTAGAAATGATTAATGATGGTAGGGAATGAAAGAGCTTAATTATATTTAATTGCAACTAATTGGACCAGCCTACTTGATTAATTGGAGCTACATGAACAAAGCCCAAAACACAGGACTGTAATATATGACATGATCAACAGTCTAAGGAATATATATTTTTATGTAAGAAAGTGCTTTTATATATATAAAATTTGCAATATTTAAAATGAATGTTTAGTGTAAAGCATTCAACATGTACTTGTACTCATCACTGGAAAACAATTCTAAACTATACTTTGATGTCTGTCTTCCATTCACAGCTTTATTCTTAGTGTTTTAAAATGACATTAATTGCATAAGCTATTTATCTAGTAAAACCTTATACAGCAACATCTCTGACACTTACTCGCTCTGTGAAATCCTGCCGGTTCCCCCCCCCACCCCTAAAATCAACAACAAAACTCTCATTTATTTCATTGGGGCTAAGATTTCACTCTTTATGTAGGAATGTCTTCTATTTAGTTTCCTTGCCTCTAAAGTAACACAGGCTTCATTACTTTAGAATTACTTTACAGGATGGTGATACTTATTTTCATCACTTTCTTAGGGATTGTAAGCATTAATTACTGTTTGTAAAGGGATTTGCAAATAAAAATATTTCTTAGAAGTGCTAAATACGATTATTTGAGGGATGTCTCCTATCTCTTTGTGGTCAAAGCTCTCACTGAAAGCATTTGGGTTTTTAAATAAAGACTCCCAAATCACAGAAAAAATAATTATCTTAGAAACTTTTAAAATGACTACATTTTTTACGTATATATTTGAAATAACAGAAATATAGAGCATGCCTTCTCTGGCTTACATGCTTTCTTTACAGTTATAGCAATAGCTGATAAGTATTATCCTGTAAATCCTGTGAGTTAGTAAGTGGTCTTTTATAAAGTTTTAAAAATAGTATCGTTGTGATCATTTATCACTGAATAACAAATGGCATGTTGTACAATGTACGATCATTATCTATGTTACTAAAGTTGTAACTGTGTAGTTATTAGGCTACATTTATCTAAAAGGCCCAAGAAAGATGACATAGATTTGACTGTACAGCCGAAGATCAAAGAAAGCAATAAATGATGCAGGAAACAACAATTCAAAAGAAAAACCTCTGTGGATGAAAACTCATTTTTTAATTTCAAGATTTTTTTTAAAGCACTGAGTAGAAGCGCCATTTGAAACAATGGGTCACAGGTTGTTTCTGTAAGGGAGGGCCTGCTTTCATTGTGGCTATATTTTTGTACAAATAAAATTAAATCTGTCCAAAAATAATGCATGTCTGCATAGATGAGAAGTGCCAACAATTTCCTTCTAATTTTAGTATGCAAGGTGGGCCTGATCCAAAGGGCACTGAAATAAAAGGAAAGACTCCCCCTGAAATAGGAGTTCCAAACTGGGCCCTATCTAAATGCAGGGCTTAAAAGTAAGGTTCCCTTTTCTTGGGTAAAATGATAGGAAGCACTTCCATCTTCTCCCTCTACTTGGCTCTCAGATTTTCTATCATGGATGTTCCTGTCCATGGTTGGTAAGGTAAGAAGTCACCAGGCAGAGACATTTGAAATGAGGCCAGTGGGAGTACGTGGTGTTTGCCACTAGACCAAAATTTTGGGGATCTCAGTCTTTCTACCACTAGGGAGGGTAGTAGTAGCATTCAAGGTAGGAAGAAGAAGTCTTCTTGTCTTCAGATCTCAAAGCACACATGTTCCTCAGCAACAAGACCTAGCACTTTACCAGCTTCCTCTCAGGGAAAGATGTGTGAACAATACAATAGATTTTATAGGGGAGACCTCTCTTTTGAAACCCTCAAAGGCTTTAAAATTGAGGAAACTTAAACATTTTCTGTTTCCAAAATATTCTAGGAAATAAACCCCAAAGTCTTATTTGCATGTATACAAATTCAGATACTCCCTTGCCTAAATGCCACATCTAAAATTACGATTTTTTTCAGAAAGAAGAATGGAGTGTTAGCCTTGTTTCTCACACTGCATATTTACAGATTCACAAGTCACACAAGTACATGTACTTATTTCTTTTTGGCTACATATGGGCCTAACTTAAGACATATGTCCCTTTCAGTGATATTTCATACTGGGTCCTCGCTCTCTTCGTTATGTTGCATTGTATTCTAGAGTCCTATTGCTATTTATAGGCATAGCTTAACACTGTCACTGCTATATATCTCTCTTCCCAGGTCTCTTCCCCTTTATCTACCTCCCCTTCTCTTACCAAAATGCATTGCTTTGTGCCCCACTTTCCAGTGTTCATCTTACCTCAGGTGCTATGTGCTGCCTCTTTCCAGCTTTCCATTATGCAGTCTCTGATGCTTAGACCAGAGTCCCTTCTTTTTCTCCTTCCAACTTTTCTTTAAAAAAACACTTTAGCTTCTCCAGGAATAATCCCTGCCATTTTTTTTTCATTCAGCATTAATTTCTCAGGACCTTCCTTTTCTTGCACTCTTGCACTGTGTTTAGTTTTGGTTTGTCTATCTTAAATTGTAGCAGTATAGAGACATTTTTCTTCCTCTCCATGTAAGAAATAGTATAAATTTGCAGAGCTGGATAGGGACTTGATCCTTCAATGTGCTGAGTGTAAGCAGCAGCCTGGTTTCGGTGCCGTTATCAAGGACTGCAGAACACATTGCTTGCCCCAAAGGAACAAAGACACCCAGGACTTCTACTCCCCTAGTCAGTGGAGTGTTTCATGGATCCAGACACTTTGTAGTGCTGTTCCTTTGTTTGTTTGGTGAGTGTGTATTCATTTATTTTTTGCTTGTAGTGCTCTCAAGAAGCCAACATTTTGGGTTGGTGATCCAGGAAAAAAAGTGTCAGTACCATGCCTTCATGCCTTACTGTACAAATTCAGATCACATTGAGGGCCTGTGACTTCAAGGCAATAGGCAACAGATTTAGAAATGAGTTACAAAGGGTCACCTTAGAGTAGGATGACCATAAGGAAATCTGGGACATCCAGGAAACTGCCCCCCTACACTTCCCCAAGTCAGCAGTCTTGCTGCAGGCAGAGGTGGAGGTGGAGTGACATGGTGTTGCTTTCCTGGTACACCGTGACAGTCTGCCTCCCTGCCAGACTGTGCCCTGAGCCCAGGATGCTCCTTTTAAACTTCACCAGCTGGCCAGGACTGGCCAGTGAAATTCAGGACTGTCCCAGGCAAACCAGGACGTATGGTCACCCTATCTCAGAGAGATGTTTGTGAGGGGGGTAGGGGTCGGAAGCAAAGTACTATAGGATACTGCTGGGATGACCATGGTATTTTTACATGGAAGACAAACTTAGATTGAAGCTCTTCATTATGAACTGCTTTAGAATTACTTCTGTTTCATCCAGAGTTATTTCTGATACAATTTGGGTTGATCTGTAAAGCTATAGCACTGTGTATTATCTGTCTCCTATTTTTTAAATGCATTTAAAAACACTTAGAGCTTTAAAAATGCTACATCTGTCCATACCCATAAATGTATGACACACTCGAATGCTAGATTTTATTTCCTGATATCAGTCATCTTTATGATTGTGTGGAATATATTGCAGATCTCCAGTGATTCTGGATTAGAAGCAATTAGTCACACTGAGGTCCTTGACTGCTCGGGATGTCATTGGGAAGTGATGATTCTGGAAGTGTTTAGCACCTCACAGGCTTAGATCCAATGTGGTTTTAATAACAACAATAAAAAAATAATACTGCATACACTGAAATGAAAAACACAGGGAATGCACTGGTTATCTTAAAATACATAAAAGCACTGATGCAAGGTATGATCTCATATTTAAAAAAAAGAAACATTGCTGAAGATTTTAATCAATCAGCAGAAATGAAGGCAGAATCCCAGTTGTAGGAGCAACACTATGAGTTTTAAGGATTTGACAAGCTGGACATCCACCTGTTTGGATCTACCAATGTGGAGATGGTTAACAAAGTGGTACTATTGCAGCGGTCAGTAAAAATCTATTACCATACCTGTGTAGCAATCCCCAGCGATACTTAAGTTGTTATTCATCTGAGTGAGGATTAATCGATCACAATATTTCCTGTGTATATTTTTTCCATTTATCAAAAGACTTATTATAGTGGTTACCATCAAAAAGGTTCAGCTCAGCCCATGCTGACATTTTTTATTCTTTATGGGAATTATTTTTCTTCCTAGCTTAATGGGGATTTTATTTTCAGATCATTAGTGAACCCCCAAACAGTTAATTTGTAGTTTGAATTGGATTTTTGTTATAAACTGAAAAGACCTTTTTGTAATGCAAGAAAATTGCATTAAAATAAAAACATGCATTTTATTTTTTTTTTGTCTTCGGTAGTCCATTTTTCTCTGTTTAATTCAGGCAAAGTTACTACTACCCATAGGTAATTGCTAATTTATAGTATTTATTTAAAAGCTTGTAATGGTCCCATTGCCTCAGCACCTAGGCATCTTATATCACTACAAACAGTCATTAACAAAGAAAATCAAATCTTCAGACTACAGAACTTAATAATATATTTCTATTTGCTCCTTTAAAATAAAGTCTTAATAAGGTGGGATAAAACAGATGGTCTTACAGTCCTGAAGTTTGCCAAAATTGTGCAATCTTGGATTGTTTGAAGGAGTGTAACATAAAGCCATAAGGAATCAACTGAGAGAGTTTAGCTCCAGGAACAAAGATCATGACTGTTTAATATCAATAGGTACAAAAGTACTTATGGGCGAGCATTTTTTTAAAGCCACAGTTACTTGGTGCATGATTACAAAGGAAAAGATGAGGAATCATGGGAGCTTTGAGGGTTGCTGGTAAGGACTACAGCAAGAATTTAGATAGCTGTGAGTCCAAGTATGGAAACTGTACTCACTTACTAAATGCATGGGAAAGGACAGTAAAACTACATTCATGCAGATAGGCAGTAACCCAAACACAAGTGAATTGTGAATTTGTAAGAAAGTACTATACTAGCAATACTGAAAAAGTAGTAGTTTAGCAAGATTCAATAAGATAATGCGTAATATTCCTTCCATTTTATACAGCTGTTTTCTAACAAGAAATAAATACTGTTTACCATTCCAGTTCCATAAAAACTAGTCAATACCCAGAGGACTTTCCAAAAGCACAAGTCCTTTAGTGCAGGTGCTGTATTATCTTGACGTCACTAGCTACGTCCAGACGAGTGTAGCCATGAGGTATGTAGCACTGCAGTGCCATATACTGCACTTTTAGTTGTTCTCTGTGCTACAAGGGAGCATTGTGGGTAGCCAGGGGTCAAAAAAACCTGTGCAAAAAAAAAAAAAGTGGAGCAGTGCACATGGGGGCAGCATGTGCTGCTCAAAAGCAGAGCAGAGCCGCGCTGTGACTGCCAGCTGGGCTCCACACAGGAAAATCGCCGCTGCTGCAGCCCTGGTAGGCCCCAAGGATCCCTGGTAAGGCTGCTGGGGCAGCCCCCGGGTATCTTGCCATGTGTCACCGGGCATGTGGCACAGGTGTTCCTTGGGGACAATTAGCAGTGGCACAAGGTATGCCACTGCTATTTGTCCCTGGGGAATCAAACATCCACGCACATGTAGACACGGGCACTGACAGCACAGGGTTAGCTCCACAACAGCCACAAATTTTCCACGTCCACTGCTCCAACAGTTTCAATAACAGCTCTGAAGCAAGCAGCAATAGTTGGATCTGCCAAGTTAACAAATTCTATCCTTTAGACACCTGAAACTTATTAGAGAAACTCAACAGTTTTATAGGATATTAGACATGTCCTTACTGAGGATTAGGTCTCCCTTCAGTTTATTTTTTCCTAATACAATAGAACCTCATTTATCTGACTGAAAAGAGGAATATGGCATTTATTTGAGCAGACAGGATTTTGATGTAAGGCCAGATCTTTCAATGCATATGGTGCAAGTCAAGGAATACAAGACAACTATGGATAGTGGGGACAAGCCAAAGAAATGATTCAGCAGAAAAAAATAGCTTCAGTCAGCAAGACCTTTTCTTCAAGGGTTAATATATAAGTTGTTACAAGCAGAAAATAAGAAGAAAAATGTCTTTGCTTCTTGGTTTCCTCAGCCAAGGGTGTGGAGCCCAACCTTCTAAAAGGCCTTCAGTCCATTTTGCAGATGGAGTCCAAGCATCTGATTTTATAATCCTTTTCTCTAGCACCTATGTAAAGAAAGGGTGAAAGTCCAGCTGCAATTAATTCTTTTTTTCATGAGTAGGGCCCTACCAAATTCATGGCAGAAGTGGCATGCAGCTCCTTTAATCTTGCAGGTTCCCCCCTACTCCCACCTGCTGCTGATTGGTGGAGTGTCCCCATTTGTGGCTTGTTCCTGATCGTGGGGGGGAGTGAAAACCACAGTTTTAAACATGGCACTGTTTTTGCCTCCTGCTACTGATTGGGTGAGGGGTCCCGGCAGCCCTGCTGCTTGCTGCTGACTGGTAGGGAGGCAAAAACAGTGCCATGTTTAAAATGGCAGTTTTTGCTTCCCTCTCAATCCTGAGTGAGCCACAAGTGGGGCCCCTCCACCAATCAGCAGTAGGGGGACACATGGGGGGAACCTGCAAGATTAAAGGAGCCGCAGCGCACACCACTTCCATTGTGAATTTGGTAGGGCCCTATTCAGACCACAGAATTTAATACTGTGGTTCCCTATCCTTGTCATATATTGATTATTCTGTATAACAGGGGGTGTATCTACATGAGACAGTTTACTATGAGTAGACTAATCTACTGAGCAGTAAAGCATCGCTGTCTACATGTGCGCACTATTTACTGCACCATAAATTAGTCTTCAGTGCAGTTAGCTATTCCCTGTAAATACAGGTAGTAAACTAAGCATTCAGTAAATACTGTACAGTAGCACATATGTAGATGCAGACCAGGAGCAAATTTGCTCCTGGTCAGCTCCAACACCAGGGGCCACTTCTGGGTCAGCTCCCAGCCTGCCCCCAGCTGGGCAGGGATTTATCCACACAACTGGAGTCTCTCTGGGAGCTTTCCTGTTTGAAATTCCTGGGCAGCACAGGGCTGCCTGAGGAAATCCCAGTCCAGTCTGGGGCTAGCTGGGAGCTGCCCCAGAAGTGGGACTGCTCCTGGCCAGCCCCTGGCTGTGTGGGGAAGCTCCACTGGGCATGGGGTTTGGCCCCGTGTGCATGGGGCCAGGAGACCTCTGCAGCAGCAGCTGTCTCCCAGCCCCGTGCACCTCTGGACCCCTCCCAATGTCCATGGGGCCAGGAGACAGCTGCCAGTGCAGCCAGCAGAGCTCACCTTGCCCTGTGTGCATCGGGACTAGTCCTGTGCTCCCTGCCAGTCCCCAGGATAGTATCTGGAGCTCTCCCTGGATGTTGCAGGGGGACAGAGCAGGGTAGGAGCAGCCCTGTATGGGTAGCTCCCATTGGGAGCAGATTTACTTCCAATAGAGAGCATGTGTAGACATGCTCTGAGAGAATGCTCACTGTGCAGTATTTTACTGTGCAGTAAGCCTTTATAGCATTAATAGCACATGTAGATGCAGCCAGAGGGTTTCTGACATTGGAAATTTTACTGTATTTAATGAATCATCCGAATGTTTTGCACAGAAATAATTTTAAAAACACTTATATTTTTCCTTCAAGAATGCTGCCATCTTTTATTCCCTTAAAAACAAATCCTGAAGAGGTGGTTAATGCATCAATACACATTAGACGAAATGGAAAGAATATATCATTGGGAATCTTGGCAACTTTTCAGCAGGGTATTTGTTTCAGAATAAATGAAAGCCTCTGAACTAATCCTAAGATGAAAAGAGGTTCATATACGTCTTTAATTAGATCATGCTATTGGAACACAATATTGTGATAAAGAAGATTTAATAAAGCATTTTGTCCTTTTATTGTTTTCGTTTCATGCAACATATCTCCTTATCCAAGCAAGAAGTTTGACTTCAAAGGAAGTGCTATCCTCCCTCCCTCTGTCCAATAAATAACTCCCAGAGGAGTAAAAACAATATATGTTTGTAGCTTTGTCGGCACTGCCGAGTGGTGAGAAAAATCAATCATTGTCCTTCTGTGGCTGTGGCTCTATGATGGGTTGCTTCCTCTAAAGTTTCCTTAAAGACCATTTCAGTACCTTTTCTAATTCAATATTAGCTGTAAACACTTCTATCCTGGAGCTGACCCACTGCACTGAGATTAATTCTACCACTGATTAATCTGCTTTTCCAGGATGGATGTAATCTTTGGAAATATAGTAAAAAATGGCCACAGTTTTCCATCATTCCCAATGGGAGTGAAGCCAGGCTGCCCTTAGTAATGATGATGGCATCCTATACTGGCATAACTGATATTAGTTTTGCAAGAAATTGAAATGTTAAACTATGGACATACATAGTTACAGTATGTAACTACAGTAAATGTACTTAAATATGTTAAACTCCAATATGTAAGGATGCCATGAAATAACCAAAGGAAGATGATCAATGCAAAGAAGTGTTTATGGTTCCAGATTAGATTAAAATTTTTTTAAAGGATATATACAATAGGGTTTTTAAAATTTTTCTTGGCATAGTGTCACCAACAGGGCATAATTAATTGTTTGGTACCTTGCTGTATATTTCCAAATTTTTGCCATGTCTGTATTTTTTTAAAGGCCTGACATTTTTGTAGACAATGGTTGAATTTTTGGGGGTAACTGAAGCCTCCTTATAATAATTTTATCTTAAATGGATGAGGTGTGCTCTCAACATTTACTTCATGGTAACCCAGTTTTTTAATCAGTGAAAATCAGGGGTGTTTCACTGAAATTGAGACCGAATTTGCTGTAACCACAGTGATTTATCAGCTCTTGAGACCAACGTGATCTGAGTTCTCAGATTGTAATGGGACTCAAAACCAGACAAGACTCCTATGCATTTAGGTTTTGCTGCCAAGCACCTGCAGCTCCCATTGACTTCAGTGGAATTTGCAAATGCAAAACAACTTTAAAGGTCTGGCCTCCTACCATCATCTAATATTTGTATATAACATCTTATATTGACGTGGAAAAAATGACGGAGAGAATAAAGACATGGTCACCTCTCTGAGGAATTTTCAATCTAAATTTGGTACAGTACTGAAACACAGAAAGAGATGATGTCAGGCAAACAAGGGTGAAGGAGACTTATGAGTTAGTTGTTTTTACTTTGTGCTTTTCCATTCTTTCATGTATGGTTTACTTTTAATTCACATAGACTTTGGCAGGCTAGTGAGGGAACATGTGCATTGGCAGTGACTTTGTGACAGGAAACGGGGTAGAAGAATGAAACCGTCCTTTAAGAGTCAGACTAGAATTAAAAATTGCTGGGAGGGAGGGCATATTCTGCTTTCAGCTACACTACTAAGATAATTTCACCTTAAGTATTTAAAAGTGAAAAGCCAATGCTCTAAACCACTGTTCCACCTAGGAATGCTTGAATTAAGAACTTCATTGAATTGGAATTAAATTTACTCTAATTTAAACAAAATCTATTAAAAGAAAAGACCCTTTCTATATTTTTAAAAGCAAGCTCAGATGCCAGTTGCCCTTAGGTTTGTTCAGCTTGGTTTAATATCGTTTACTTTTCACTTTGTATCTTAACAAGTTTGTGCTTCAGGTTTAAAATAATTTGTGATCAACTGTAAATGGCAGTTTATTTTATTTTAGTGGCTCTTTCACAACTAATTTGAACTTACATCTGGCTTTAAAGAAATATTTACACAGAAATAACTTGAAATTGCATGCTGTAAATGTAGTGCCATTCAACTATGTAAATAGCAGCAAAGATGTTTAATTGAATATAAAACACTGGTAAAATGTAAACATTGTTTTTGTTCGAGTTACTCTGTGGCTGAGGTTTGATGACACAAATGAAGAAAACTAATTGATAGTGGAAGTCATAGTTTGAAACAAGGTACCATAACTTTGCTTTATGTCTGGAAACCTTTTCATGAATTACTTATTCCTCCAGATGCCATTTGGTCTGCTTTTACCTTCTTTTCAGTAGTCTGTTTTGAAATGATTAAATAACATCACTGTATCCCCAAGACAATGTCATGATTAGTACTGCAGGAATAAATAAGCAGAGCTAGTGTAACAGTCTTCATTATAACAGACAATGTCATGATTAGTACTGCAGGAATAAATAAGCAGAGCTAGCGTTCGTTATAACAAACATGAAAGCAAGAGTCACCAGATGTAGATTTAAGTCTTCATTTTTGATTATCTGCTGTTTATATTTACCAGATTGATAGAAGAAAAAAACCCCAAAACCTTCAAAGCTCAGGACCTTGAATACATACCTAAAAGTTCAAACAAAAGCATTACCATCAATGAGCAGTAAAGGGGGGGTCTTATGCTTCATAGACTTATTCTTAAGCAGCTGAGGCTGAAGCTTAGGCTTCCAGTGGTACAATCACACAATTAACAAAGCAGTATAGGTTATTTGATGCACCAAGATGCACCTGTTTTGTTTTTAAAGAGCAGTTTCATTGTTTTCAGCTTCTTGAAAATGGTTTCCTGCTACAAGTCATTCTTTGTTGTACTGATCCAGCTGTCTGACCCCTTACTATTTTGCCTTTGTGTGCTCCTATGCTTTACACTTGTTCATGTCAGGATCTTCAGGTCCTCATTGGAAAGAACAAGAGCAGCAGAAGGCTGCTATAGCAAGGAGTTGGAAGAGCCAGTCCCTCATCTTGTGCATTTGGAAAGCAAGCAGAAGCACTTTGCCTGCTTCCTGACTGGGTGTTCCAGAGGGGAAAGAAAGGTCCCTCTCTTGGGATTGTCTCTATAGATGGCCATTAATGTATTTTAAGTATTTTGTATCATGGATTGTCATATCATAGCTTTTAGCCACTGCCATCTATAGTGGTTAAAACCCAGAGAGAATAAAAGGAGTGGAAATGAAATATCAGTGGTCCTTAGGCAGTTAGAAGGGAGAGAATCAACAAAACAGAATTCCCACTCTGTGCCCACTTTGATGGAAAACTCTCAGTGGGAACACACTGGTGGCATGTGGCTGGGTGGAGATGACTAGTTGGGAAATGCCTGCTTTTACTATTTATTAGTGCTATTATTATTTGTATTTTCAGTAGTGTTTAGGAGCCCCTGTCACAAGCAAACATATTTAGAAGCCTCCCAAGTATTTCACTGGCATGATTCTCTTCCTAAAACCATATGTGCATATATTATTCTAACAAATTCTCTGCCTTTGCAGGGAAAAGGAAATGGAAGTGCCTTTGTCATCCCTATTCTTTAGCTGTGGCGTGTTGTAATTTTTCCCCTCTGGAGTATGTTTGGACTGTGGTAAATGAAAAGGGTCAGAGTGGATAGACTCATGGATTATTTGGACAAATGGTTGATTGGACTTAATAGAGATCCTTCCACTCTGATGTCTGTTTCTTGCAAGCATCAGTCTCTGCTGTCCCCACTGGGAATTTTCTTATGCAATTTAACACCCACAGAGACTATTCTATGTCATCTCTTTGCTTTGATATGGGTCTAAGACAGACACAGGTGAAGAGATGACAACAGCACAACTCTTTAATAAGCCAAGCTGATTCAAGACTAATGTGAAGGGTCTTATGTACTACTTAGATGCTGAGGCATAAGACATCAGAAAGTTATAGGACATTTTAGAGTTGGAAGATCATGTCAATTCTAAAGCTCACCAATTCCTCTAACACATTTGGTTATTAGGAACTTTACAAATCTTATTTACCAAGTTTCCTGTGCAATTTGGTCTCCTAACAGTTTTTTTTATCAATGCAAGGGAGTACTTGCATATTGCACCACCAACATGCATCCATCTTTGGAGCAGGTGGTGGTCAGCAACACTATGCAAGAGTGAGAAAGGGGAAAGAGAAGAAGAAAGCTGGTGAAGAATTTCACAGCAAATCTCTATACTTACAGATGGTGGAATAGCGTACTTAATGTCCAAGCACAGCAGAAAGAACCTACATTTATGTGATTTTACCTGAAAGACCTACAGATAATTAGGTGTATGGAAATCTATATATCTGCCATGGCAGGCTGAGAATCTGAGCGAACCCTCTGGGATTTAAACTTGTGGTTTTAGAGAGTCTAGTTATTTCAGCACTATTACTTAGATTATTAAATGTCTTCTCCTGGAAGAATTGTATGTGTGGCAGGACATTATATATATGTGTGGATCTTCAAAATACACATCTTTGAATTGTATATGTGGCAGGACATTATATAGTACTATGACCAAAATAGAATTAGCTTGGCATTTTTTTTCTGGAGTACCTTTTCTGCCTTAAAGACTCAACTGCCTGAAGAACGACTTGAAAGCTATTTCTAATAAAAAGGAAGATACAATAAGGAATAGAAATAAAATATGTGTTTTCTCCATTTATGTCTTTTTCTTGTTCATGCCAGTCCTGAAGATCCTGACACAAAGAAGTTTAGAAAGCACTTATTTCTCTTCATGACTAGTGCATTCTCTGTAGCAAGGTACTGATATATTTAAGTTAAATTATTAAATTGCTATTTAAACTCTGGTTATATATATATAAAAACAAATGCTGTGGATTATGTTTGATGTGAATCAGCATTTACTAATAACAAACTAGAATAAAAGTAATATTTTACAGACAAATAGGTTTTAACTTGAGTCCGTTTTGCCCTCAGACCTTACAGCATCTGGTATATACTATAAAGTTGATGGTCAGCTGTCCCCCATCCATACTCACAATGTGGCTGGCACAGAAATAATGTCAGGAAAGGAAAACGCCACAAAATCAATTATCCCTTATTAAATAGAAGTCTGTCAAACTGATGATTTACAACTTATTCATGCTGATTTAGTTAACATTTGTCAACCATATCCTAATTTCATGGTTAATATTGTATAAACCCTTTTAAAATTGTTAAAGTACTAAATAATTGGCATACATACATGTATTGATTATAAAGCAGCACAGTCACTCATTTCAGGTCATACATTTCCGCAAGACTTTGCAAAATAGTGGTTTTTTTTTCCCTTTCCATTTTTTATCATACTGCTAGATATTAAGGAAAGAGTATGTACAATAGATTGAAAAATGCTGGCAAGTACATTAAGTTTACAGATGTCAGCCCACAAAAGCAAGCAAATTTAAAATTAAGACAGAAACTTCATATGTAATGAGCTCCAATTGTGCTTTGGTACAACAGGAATTTATAAACAATGCAATTTGTGCTGTAGTAATACATGGGAGTAGAGTTACAATAGGGTGACTTAAGGATGACATTTTAGCCTTTGCTCTTATTCTCCTTGCTTTGTAGTGCTTGTCAGCCTTACTGGGTTATTTGAATAAGAGTCAGTTTTTGGTAATTTAATTTTTACATCAATATATAAATAATGTTTTTGAAAAAACAGTATGTCTGCCGCGGTGCTATTAGCTTGGGTAACTGCAGATAATTCTACATGTCAGGGGCAATTAACACATATCCTGTAGGGCTGATTACCAGGTTCAAGGAAGTTCTGCTCAGCCAAAAGTCTCTTAGTAAAGACTCATGGAAAATTAAAGGCCCCTACCATACAATTAAAAGGGGAAAGTAATGTATCTACCCCCAAACTTTTTTATTTTGATTGACTATAAACCTTGACTCATGGGAGCCTACTTTCAGCAGATGGAGGTGAAGCAGTCATGAATGAAAAGAGTTTGTTTTAGTAGAAAGTTTGTCTACATTTCTAAACTGCTTTTCTAAAAAATTCTGAAAACAAAATTAGGTAATGCTACACCAAGGCTGAGGCAGAAAGAACAAGCAATAAAATGAAGTTAGACCTTTTCTACTTACAATGTAAGGCCGGGGGGGGGGGGGGAGGGGGGAGGCTGGTTTGTGAGCATTCTGTTAAAGTAACTCTGACAGCAACTCTGCTGTCTGTCAGCTGCTCCTGGTAATGAAGCTCCTATTTCACAGCCTTGCAGGTTGTTTTTAACAAATTCCAATGGTTATATTTGTTTTTGCTTCAATGCTAAACTGAATAATATAGCCCTAGGCCCCTAGCATATTAGCATGTATAGCTAAATAGTTCTCTATGGCAAAGCCGTTGTATATAAAAATTAAAGAAAAAAAGTGATGAATTTTTTATAAGCTAATTCACATTACTGGATGATTAACAGAAACAAATAAATACCTCTGCTATATTTTTATTTTTAAAAAATGACATATATGTAAACCCTCCAGCATGGAAAGAAAAAATTCTAAGTGATTGCAAACTTTGAAGTCATTGATTCTTAACTTCTTGATCACAACCTGAAGTGGGCTGTCAGTTGTTTGTTGTAATTGTTGTAGTTAACACAGGACCCTGCTCCAATTCCTGCCAGGACACAGTCACATCCAACTAATTGGTGCTCCATGGACTTTGCCTGATGTTAGAAATGTGAAAAGTGGTGATATACTGTGGACTAAAAAGGACTGGAGGAGTTCTGTTTACAGGAGTTTCAGTAAATTGTAGCAGGAGATGGGGGGCGGGCAGGAAGGCAAGGAAGGAGTTTAAAACTTATCTTCACGAGAGATGATGAAGGTCTGGACCTGAGGATGTGGAATTAGGAAGCAGTGTGGCAGATACTTGAGAGAGAGGGAAAGGGATGACAAAGCAAGATGCAGTGAAAATAAGAGAAAGATAGGGAGTTGAAGGATGGATGACCGAAGGCTGGGAACCTTAGTAATTGGGCATATAATTGAATTGTCAACAACAATGGAGAAGTGGAAGAGGTAAGTTAGAAAGGGAGATGAAATACTTAGTTTTTTGTTTAATTTGAAGCCAGGAGAATGTATTGGAGAGATACAAGGTAATAAAAGCCCAGAAAGAAGATGAGCTGGTGATGTAAACTATTAGCATAAGAGCATATAAGACCAATGAATAAAATAAATTTGGAGTGGAGAATTTCTCCAGGCTGAATTGTGAGACATGCTTAAATACACCTGGGGACTTAGGCTTTATAACACCTGACTTTTAGGTACCTTCCTACATACTGGAATTCTCCGCTCTGTGCTAGGGGCCCAGCTCCTCACACAGTTCTTTGGAAGAAATAGAGCGTGACCATATGAACAACATACAAGCAACTTTCCATGTGGGAGAAAGGGGCCAGAGCTTTTATTGCATGTCATTGGTGAATGCCCCTGTGCAACCTTTTACCTGTAGTAAATGGAAATTAATCTTCAGTAGTTTAATCCTCTGTAAAGCAGGAGTAATTTACTGCAGTTTAGCTTCCATTTTCCTGTGGCCAAGTTTATAGGACAGACTGTAACTACAGAGCAGAGCAGCTTGTGTGGTGCAGGCCTGCTCTTCATATACTTCACAGCAAGTTGTTTGTATGTCTGTATCCTGTGGCATCCCAGAAGCCAACAACCCAAGGGAGGAGTTACTGAAGCTGTGAGTAGGAAATAGCAAGAGGGTCAGGGCTCTGCCTCTCAGAAATAGACACTTAACCCGAATCCAGAGAGAAGTGCATTTTTCCATTCAGACTTCATAGCTAGGAACCCTCTCCTAGAGTTAGGCACCAAAGACAGGAAAGATGTTTTTCAGGAAGAAAATGAGAAAGAGATTCCTACCTAGTTAGAGAAAATAGGCCAATAATGCCAAACTCAAGAGATTAATAATCATAATTGGATTTCAAAAACTCATGAGAATTAAAAAAAAAGAGATTAAAGGTGTAGGGAGAAGGGAAGGTAAAGTAGCTTGCAGACAGCTTCCATATCTATATTTTTTCCAGTACCCTAACTAGGTTGTTCAGAGCTAGACCAGATATCCCTCTGCTGCACTTTTTTAGACTCAGGGCAACTCTGGAAAAATGCCAGCTCTTACTTTTGACTCATTTTTTGACTAGGGAAAAATAATAGAACCATTTTTCTGTTTCAAAGAACACAGGACATAACGGGTCAGAATGTTTTTATGCTATGGATTCATGTTTGAAATCTTTGGGTTTATCTTGTGTGCCATGTGTAGGTCTTTTACTTGACAGTGCTAATATTGTGTAGCAGGCCATGATACAGTTTGAAAGACCTCATGGCACTCAAGTTGAGAATCACTGGTATCCCTTGATTTTGGTCTGTGTGTTAGAGTTGAAATTCAAACTGTTTGTGTTCTGCACTACTGTCTTCCACATGTGCTGCCTTCCTAACCAGAAATTGTACAGCCATCTCTGCATGTACTAAATGTGGGTTAATAGGCACTATTGAAGTCCCTAACATCAAGTATATGATTATCCTTCTAATAGTCAAGATATCTGGAACCATATGGCATGTTTGAAGATGCTGCTGTCAGACACTGTAAGTTTGCAGTTAAGACAGGTCTTCGTCTTGTCTACTTTCCCATATTTAATAAAGCGATCTTTGATCCTGTTGCAGGAACTCTCACTGTCACATCTCTCCCACTGGAATGCAGATATCACTTCTCCCCAACAGATCAATTCTGCCTCTCTTCCAGCCCTCATATCAGTGCAGTTTCCACTCATCTCTTCTGTTTCTTCCCTAGTCCCCATACCTGGCAATGTCTATTCAGGCTAGATTGGGTGAGGGGGCAGGGGAGGGAGGGGAGTGGTGAGAAGGGGGTGATCTGGTGCACTTGCACCATCTTTTAATTCTGGTCTCACACAAATTATAAAACCTCTCTGAGGCAGCAACATTTCTAGTCAGGCAGTGCTGAATCAATTGACTTCATGGCTAATTATAGTCTACCTGGACCTATCTAAACTCTTCATTCCATAGGTGCTAATGACTCTCTCTCTGCTTTTCAATGGTCTTGATGTTCCACCAGTCAAGCTCTTCTTTGTTCTGCAACTCTGCTGTCTGTTAGCTGCTCCTGGTAATGAAGCTCCTATTTCACAGCCTTGCAGGTTGTTTTTAACAAATTCCAATGGTTATATTTGTTTTTGCTTCAATGCTAAACTGAATAATATAGCCCTAGGCCCCTAGCATATTAGTAAAGCTTCTAGTTTATTTTAACTGGAGAAAAAGAGGTGTTGCTTTTATATGTGGTGATGCACCTCACCGTCTCTACTCCCCCTTTCAAAATTCTAGATCTGCCCATCAGACCTATCAGTTTTACCTCTCAACCTCAATAAATATTTGCCTTTAACTTCCAAATCTGCTCTGCCTCCACCCCTTCTCCCAGCTTCCAGTTCTCCAGCAGTTTACTCTGTATCCCAGCCTCACCTTTGCTCCCCCTGGGGTTCTTCCCTGAGGCTGCAGTGTTGACTGCATTGGGGCTCTCTTCTTTTGTGAACTGGCCAAATGTAGCAGGAGACAGAAGGAGAAGAGGAGCCAGAGGGGAGGTGGGAACAGAGTTGATCTTGGAACTGATGGATTCATTCTGCTTCCTTCTCCTCCTCCCAGTTCTCCTGAGAGAACAGTGAGTGCAACGCCTGATTTGACAGGCAGGCAGGGTGAGTGTCTTCTAAATCAAGTTGCACAGGTGAGCTAGGTAGAGGACTGTTTAATATGAGGACCTGCCAGGGCTTAGATATCAGATACTGCTCTGAACACTGGGTGGTTTTTCAGATATCAATCATCAGGACTTTACTGGCAGTGAATTAGGGACCAAAGGGACCTTCAGCAACAGCTGAAGAGAAATTCTAAGGATCTTTGCAGTGCTAAATGTGCAACTTTTGCACCTAAATCCCTTTGTGGATTTTATCTTTAGAGACAAAGGAGAGAAGAAAAATAGGAACAAGTGAAAACAACAATAAAGGGATACTGGCTAAGGAGGGAAACCATGCAGACCAACTCCAAAAAATCCAGAGGAGAAGACTGTGCCTGCAATGCTGAAGAAAGACAGAGATTTAAGTGAAAGTAGTGGAGAAGAGGTAGTTGGATTTGCTGATTTTTAAAAATCAGTAGTCACTTTAATGAGGGCAGGACAGAAGACAGAAGCTAGATCAACATTCTGTCAATGTTAATGCTTGGTGTAAATTTAATAGTCTTCCAGGAATAGATATCTCCTCTGTAGCTATTCTTTTTTTTTTGGACACAGCTCAAAGGTGAGCTCAGCTCCTCCTACCATAAAAGGCTAAACCCTTCATGGGATGATTACATTTATACCACACCCCCCCCCAAAAATCATTCTGTGGTCGTCAGGAGAATGAATAAGATGCTCTAATGTTACAGGAAGCTCAATAGCAGCTTCCCATTATAATTACAACAATCAAGCAAATAAAAATGCACTTTTTCATGCATATGTTGACTATGACTGCTTAAGCAGCTGGAGTTTCAACTGGTGATGTGAGGCCAGATTTAGTTACTCTTAGCAGCACACCCAATTTGAGTCATGCAAATCTACTTCATGAATGCATAAATCTCAGTGGAGTATTTGCTTTTATAAATTCAGCCCAGGCAAATGTATACGCATGCAATTACCTGATTTAACTTATATTTATCCCTTCTGCTGTTAGCCAGCTTCTGCGGTGTTTCTATTGGGTCAGTGACACATACTAATACATATTGTCAAGAGAATTTTTTTTCGCTATCAGGCAACCATGCAATTCACCACCAGCAATGCCAGCAAATGTTAAGAGTGTAGATATATTTATTTCATCTAGATTTACTTTCTTATTCAAATAATTGGGTATATTGCTATAAAATCTCTGTATAGAGGTGTTAGAAGAGTGAACTGAAAGCATAGCAAATAGTAAATCTGCTGGGCCCTGTTGTTCTTTCTTCAAATAAATTCTTTTTAAGGACTCTGCATGCACATACATCATTGGCAGGATTTGTGCTAGGGATGTACTTTTAAAGTACTGCCTGCTAATGAAGACATAAGGTCTTTCTGCAAATCTATTTGTTCTGTTTGTGTTGAAAGCATATAGGTGCAAATCAGATACAATGCTCCACTTGTATAGCTTTCATCAGACATGCTGTCACATGGTTACCATAATGATTAACAGCACTGTGAGAAGTCTACCACTTCAGACTATATAGATTTACCTTGACCTTTAAAAGCTAGGTTGGTACACTTAATAAATTTATCAATCCCTTAGCTCTGTCTTTTAATGTTTTATAAGATATTGCTTTAGTACATTTGTCAAATTTGTGGCATACTTGTCTCATACAAGTAATTTAACTCTTGATTCATATGTGGAACTTATCTATTGATGAATTATTAGAAGGTATAATCCTACAAGCCCTTATCCCAGTGAGAAATGCTCCCTTTCAGTAAGACAAACTCATGGAGCAAAGATTTCATAGACAAACTCATGGAGCAGAGGTTTAAAAGGATCAAAGAATGTAAAGGATGTATAGCCTTCAATAGTCTCCTGATATTTATTTGAAGATTAAACAATCTTTTTCACAAGAGGAACTGAGTAAGAAAGAAGCTGTTAGTTTTTTTTTATCTGAATCTTGCTTCCTAAATCAACAGGCCATGTTTGTGGGCTTTGGTACAGATTGGTCATATCTATATGCGCATTTATGTGGGCCTCAGATTGGGAGATAAGGGTCTCCCAACTTGAGCCCTGTGACTGTGGATAAACATCTCCCAGCAATGGCCCTGCAGTCATGACTGGCACTGGGAGCTCCCTGTTGACAGGGGCTGGGGAGCCTCTTCCCCTCTCTGAACATGGAGCTGGGGTGGGGTGGGGGTCAGGTAGGGGATCTTGGTCCCCCCACAGCTCTGTGAGTACAGCGCAGGGACTGGGAACAAGCTCCCCAGCCCCAAGTCTGCAATTGCAATTGCGATTGCGGATCAGGGATTGGGAACTCCGTGCATGGGGACAGTTCCCCACCCAGTCTGGAGGTGGCTGGGACCTGCCTTTGACCAGGACAGTTCCCAGCCAGGCTGGACAGGGATGCACATGTAGCTTGGAGGTGGCTGGGGACTATCTTGTTTTGGGAAGCTCTGTTCCCTGCATAGCCTGGGGCTGGCTGGGAACTGGAAGCTCAAACAGGAGCGGCATGAATTTGAGACTACGAAAGACCACTATATATATATATATAGAGAGAGAGAGAGAGAGAGAGAGAGAGAGAGATCAGTTGGGCAACATTTTATTGAAATATTTACAATTTTAAAGCAATTTGGAAGCCCATCAGTGTCTTTATCATCATAATAAAATAAATTCTAAATATCTATATCTTTTGATGTTTGCTTTTGGATTTCTTACCATAGAGCAGTTAGAGCTCCCCCTGACCCCTTCACTAACTAGGATGTGGGGACAGCTGCCCCTGCACCACAGCTACTTCCAGCAGGTCTCATCCTGGGCATGTAGGGTGTGTGCTGGGGTTTGCAGGAGGGGAGTGAGAAGGGGTTTGGGGGGGGTTGGGGTATGTGGGTAGGTGTGGGGGATTGCGGGGGGCTGTGGTTGTGGAGGGACTGTGTGGAGGGGGCCTGCTCACAAGGGGTGGGTCTCCTGGCCCCTACATAGGGTACAGCTGCCCCATACAGAACATGGACTGCCCCCTCCACAGGATCCACACACCCACCCCACAGGGGCCAAAGATCAGGGGTGACCTGGTGGCAGCCTATAAGTACATCAGGGGTGTGCATAAGGATCTGGGGGAATGCCTGTTCACCAGAGCGCCCCCAGGGATGACAAGGTCCAAAGGTTATAAACTCCTCCAAGACCATTTTAGGCTGGACATAAGAACAAACCTCTTTACTGTCCAAGTCTCCAAGGCCTGAAATAGACTCCCTTCAGAGGTGGTGCAAGCACCTACTCTGGCCTCTTTTTAGAAGTACTTGGACACTTAACTAGCTGGAGTCCTTTGACCCTAGCTGACTTCTTGCCCTTGGGGCGGGGGACTGGACCTGATGATCTTCTGAGGTCCCTTTCAGCCCTAATGTCTATGAAATCTATGAAGAGCCCCCCAGCAGGGCCCACATGCCCCCCCCCCCCCACAGGGGCTACAGCCCCCCAGCAGGGCCCACATGCCCACCCACAGGGGCTACAGCCCCCCCTTGCATGACCCACACCTTACTCTTAGCAGCAGCAGGGCACTCCTGGCACAGCCTTTACTCAGGGCCTGCCTAGCACAGCCCCCCTATGGTGCGGGGCAGCACGGTGCGGCCCCAGCTGTCTGGCATCTGGTGTTGCCTATGCCACCCAGTCTGGCTTGGTGCTGTGCACCTTTGGGCAGCTCCAGGCCTCTCTGGCTGTCACCTGGGGCCCCATGCTACTTGCAGGGACCTTCTGTTGTGCTGGGCCAGTTCCTGCATGCACAGAACCAGTCCAGCCTGATGGTGCACAGGGCCCGTGCATGCAGGACCCAGCTCTGCATGATAGGTAGTCTCCATGAGTGATGATGGGCCCTGGGTGACAGCCCAAGTGGCCTGGAGCTACCCAAAGGCGCACAGCACCACGCTGAGCTGGGCCGGGCCCGCGCGATGTGGCACAGGCAGTGCTGGGTGCCAGATGGCCAGTGCCATGCTGTGCTGCCCCACACCACATGGGGGACTGTGTCAGGAGGTCCCTGAGTGCCCTGACAGCTGCTGCTGCTGCAGGTGAGGTGTGGGCCATGTGAGGCGAGTCATATGGGCCCTGCAGGGGGTGGGCGGATGACCCACCCCTCCTGAGCTGCCCCCCAATAGTCCCCTGCACCCTCACAGCCCCCCCTTCAGCCCTCATGCTTTCTGCTTACTTGGAACAGAGCCCAGGTGCAGGTCTCTGCAGCCTGCACCGTTCCTTGCCCCACATGTGGAGGCATCATGCTGCAGAACCGTGGCAAGGGGCAGGTATAAAGATGCTCTGGCCGGCTACCAGAGCATCTCTTTGGAGGACCTGAGCTTCTATGCCCTGCCCTGCTTTTTTTCTGGGGTTTTTTTTTTTTTGATACCTGTTTCCAGGTATGAAAATTTGAGCCTGCGCTGTAGATCTGCAGTGTGGGGAACTTTTTTTTTGTTTCCAGTGTGCCTCTTGCTGTGTCTCAAACTGTTTTGAGATGCAGAAAGAGGCACGTGCGGGGTTGTCTGGACGCACCCTATGCATCTAAATATCAGTCTTAGTAAAGGCAGGTTAAGTAATACTAGCATTGGCAATGATTATGGGTGTCTTGTGTAGATTTCAAATCAACAATGACAGAGGCAGTATAAAACAATTTATGAACCACACTCCTCCTGGGAACTACATTTCAAACCATAACTTTATTTAAACTGTTTATCGGCTGTGCGTATTTAATGTATGAAGTGTCAAAAAGTTTCTTTGACATTAGGCTTGTTATGGTGCTTTGATTTATGCATTAAAGCAAAGCCTAGTAAATACAAAGGGTGTCTAGTGGTTTTGAGTTTGAAACATTGGAAATATTTGCTACAGCAATACAATTGTTTACAGAGAAGTTTTTAAAAAAACAAATAAAAATCCCAAGCCTAAGAGGAAGATAAAGATGAATTGCAAAAATCTTTGTTTTCTATACCATGAGCTCATCTTCCAAATGCTATTATCTACTTTGTGCCTAAATCCATGTACATGTATATACAAACAGGTGGCTGGGCATAATTTTTCACAATTGTAAACATAAAACAGTCATTTGCTGGCGCAACAAGAAAGAACATCTTGTAGACACAAATACTTGCATATACCCATATCTATATATTTTGCAGAGTTACTATGCCTACATGTGCCAGAAATTGTGGCAAAATCTGCATTAAAAATGACAACAGAGAAGGTAGGGGCTGGCATCTTGGCTCAAAAACTTTCTTCTGAGCTCCATCTGTTTCACATAATGGCTCAAATCCATCCCTTGTACTTCTCCATTGAAGTTAATGGACTTACGAAAACAGAATGACCACTGGCTACAAATATTCTGTGAAGCAAAGGGTTTTAATTTGCTGCAGGTAGTGAAATATGTTGAAATTTCAAACATGTCCACAGACTGACAAAGCCTTGAGATGAGATTTCTTGGAACTATGCAGTTCCAAACTTAGATTTGTCATTTTGCTTTTGGGTGGTAGAGTGTTCCTGCTCCCCAGAAAGTGGTGGTTTCAGAGGACCATCTTTCGAAACTTCATTTCAGAAAAGAAATCAGGAGCATTCTAATATAAATGCGAGACAAAATGAAAGCTTGAGTTTGCTAGGGTAGCAACACTTCTAAGACAACCGGGGGGAGCAGAATGCTGAACCAGGAGAATCAGCTTTGGAGTGGGGCTACTTCCTTTAAGCAGCAAATGGCAAAGCAGCAGGGACATCATGACGGATTCTGAGCCTGAGCAAAAGCTGCATTTATCCAGACTTGAGTCCAATCTCCTTTTTCTGTGCTGCATTATCTCTTGAAGGCTGAAGCCACCCGTGTTGCAGCGTCAATTTTAAAAGCAGGCATGCGTGGTGGCAGCTTCTTGATCACTTCCCTTGCTTCACACCAGTAGAGGATTAAAACTACAGGTAGGTGAAAAGTAATGGCATAAATTTGTGAACATATTATTATATGAATAAAATGAAGTGCAATTGGTTATGCTTTGCGGGATGGACCATTTAGCATCAATATTCTGAACTCTAATAGGGATTTGTAAAAAGACCTTTGGGATTAATATTAACAAATGTTAGCACAAATATTTACTACCATATGTTAGATACTACTGTATTTGTTATTCTCCTGTTTCAAATACACATGCAATCACACAGGAGGAACAAAATCAAGTGATTCAAGTGGCCAATCATATGGCATTGGTAACAAACATATGTGAAAAATAATTGTTCCTCCAAACTATCTGGTGGCTTTTCTTGGAGTTCATTAAAAGCTTTACTGCTCCTATAGTTCAAACTAAGTACTTATACCTTGACCCTAACCTCAGTCAATACATGTAGCAGCTCATAGATGACCAAAGGCTACCTTCTAATTTGTAAAGTTGTTCAAGAATTGTCCATTGTAATAATTTTTCTAATGGAAAATATTATTTCCACAAACATGGGGAAATTCACTTTTGTAAAAAGAAAAGAATCAGTTTTCCACAGATGAGTGAATGCTGCTGGCAGATGTGGTATAGCAGCTGCTAAGTTTAGCAGTGGCTATTTTTGTGCACCTTCTCTCCCCCAAAGGCAGTTGTTGCCCTATTCCCCACATCCACCCATCAGTTATGCTATTAGAGACCAGTTCTGCTTCTAAGGATTTTTTTAAATCCTTAGATTTATGGGGCTGCTTTAAGGATTTTTTTAAAACAAGGGAACGCAGTACATGTACATCTAGTACTTTGTACAATGCTGGAAAGTAAAGTTCTTTTCTCTGAGCATTGGCTCATACTGCTCCGTAACATATGTATACAAAAGAAGCTACATAAGTACTTAATATACTTAAGTACTACTTAAATATTGCATATATTTAGTACAAAATACTTAAAACATGATCATATTCTAATGCCACCATTGTAATTTCTGTTCTAAAACCTTAGTGACTTGGATCAAGCAAAACCAGACTTGTAAAACTGCTAGACCTGTATTGTAACAAATCTCTTGCCTTTTCCCAAAAGAAAGAGGTCAATAGTTAACAAGACAGAGCATCAAGAGCTGTTTTTTCAAGTACTGATCCAACAACTGTTTCCTTAAGACCATCTGGCAAACTGCCCTGCATAGGGAAGCACTGACAGGATCACAGAATAAAGAAATGTAAGGTCAGAAGGGGGAAAATAGAAGCATTCAGAAACATCACGTGCTACACATTTGACCCATCTTTATTTGAATATTCAAGCAGACACCTCTTTGCTGCTTGTCTTTGACCTCATTTTGGCTTTGGTATGTGCATCCTTTGGGCATATAACTGAGAAATCATGCAAAAGAAATAGAGTCCGATGAACAGCTAAACAACGGACTTGCGCTTTAAGACCATCTGCAGTAGTTATGAGTAAAGTTCATAAAACACCAGCAGGACTGATATTTAACACTCATGTGAACTGGGATGTAAGTGGAAAATTATGGTCAGCTGTCTGATATTAGTGCTGTACCACAGATTTTACCTGTTTTTTATTTTCACTTTCAGGTCATAAAGTATATCTTGCAGATATCAGATGGAAAAAAAGTTGTGCTGAGCAGCACACTTTGGTTATCTCTTTATCCATCTAACCACTGAGACTCTGGTCCTGATTCAACAAGTTATATAAGCATGTGTCTAGCTAATGTGATTAAACATATTAACTTCAGTGGGGCTACTCACATGTTTAAATTTAGGCATATACTTCAGTACTTTGAACTACGGCCTTTATTGGTCCTGATCCTTCTCCGAGGCACACCTGTGTAACTGATGAACACCATCCTAGAAATCTTAGGAGTTAAAACTAGCGTGAGATTAGAAATAGGCCCACAGTGAATAAATAAGAAAACTTGATATATAGCAATATTAATAGATTGATCAGATGTTAAATAATAAGACAGTTATGATAGGATTAGAACATGAGAATGTTTTAATTATATTTCATATTTGCTCTGCATGTCCACAAACTTACCATTGTTCTTTTTATTCATGCAAGGAGGCTCTCTGGGAGCTGGGAGATATTCACTCTCACCCTTAGAATGAAGCTGGCTTGAAAACTCATAAAAGTCTGGTGGTTTTGTGCAGTTCCTAAAGCCCCCTGCCCTGTAAACTCACATTTTTAATGAATTTGCAGGATCTAGCAGATTGGGTTCATTTAGAAAAGAAGAAATCCCTCTAAAGCACCACAGCTTCAACTATTCTGTTTCATTGACTTAGTAGGAAATGAAAGTTTGGACAAATAGGTGTTGAGACTTCATTTTATTTATTTTTATTTTTTTGAGACACATAAAACCTACCCTTCCCTGGGGCTTTGTAGCGTTTTTCTTCCCACTATAATTCTGTTTTGGAGCTAAGGCCTAGAGGAAGAAAGCACATTTACTTATTTATTTTTAATCCAAATGACTTTCGTGTGCAAATGCCAGAGCTCATGATAGTGTTTTAGAAAGAAAAAAAAACCTGCTACATGTTTTTCTCCCTTTAGTTCACAGCTTTTAGTTACCCATATATCCTGAAATCTAATTGAAACCCTTCTCGGCAGCAGTTGTTGCTGGTGTGTTTTCAATCTGAGTTAGCCATGAGGAGAAACATCATTTGGAAGACAGAGAAAAGATCTGGAGGCTGAAGAGTAAGTATTTTTTTACCTACAAAGAATGGGATGTTTGTTATGCTCTAATTATTTTAAATTGTAACATTTATAAACAGACCCCAGTGTCCTTTGCAGACCAATTTAGCCTGACTCTGCTATGTTAAAGGGATATGAATATCCATGGGGAGGATATAGCTTTTTGAAAAGTGGGGGAGATGGTGAGGTGCATCCTCACATATAAAAAAAACACCAATTTTTCTCCAGTTAAACATAAACTAGAAGCTTTACTAATATGCTATGGGCCTAGGGCTCAATTATTCAGTTTAAGACTGAAAATAACCCCAAATATAACTATTGGAATGAGTTAAAAACAACCTGCAGGGGTGTGAAAGAGGAGCTTCATTACCCAGAGCAGCTGACAGAAAGCAGAATTGCAGAACAAAGGATAACTTGCTTGGTGGAGCATCAAGACCATTGAAAAGAAGTGAGGGTCATTAACACCTATGGAACACGGATTTTCATGGGATCAGATAAATTATAATGAGCAATGGAGTCAACTGACTCTCTTAGCAGTGCCTGACCAGAAATGGAATGGGGGCAGTTGGTTTTAAACTTTGGGTGGTGCAGGAATCAAAAGGTGGTGCAAGTGCAACAGTTCACTCTCCTGTCCACTCCCCCCATCCCCTGGGCATATCTAGGAAAGACTAGGAAAGCATTTGGCTTTTTATTTAAGTTTACAGAAGCAATTTTATTCAGCAAACATGATAGGGGGTCTACTCCTGACCTCATGCTGGTTGTGCATCAAAAGAATTCCATTATTATCACTGGAGTTAACCAGTAAGAGAGCCGAATCAGACCTAAATATATTTTATATTAATCTATTAAATAGCAATAATAAAATAATTGACCTGGGGAAAAACTGAATAAATTGCTCTGGCTCTAAAAGTTTTGTTCCTGCTGTTGGAGGATGTGCTGTTGCTCAGCGCACACATCTGATTGTGTTTGATGTGCTACGAATGACAGAAGTGAGAAAAACCACTCCTCAGTTTTAAATTTTTGATGAGGTCTGATGTAATGTAGTTATTTTTTGGTTCTTAAAGATCTGTGAATATCATCTTTGGCAAGCAATGCTGCTTAGGGAGAGAGCCTGCAACATGAAAATGAAAAACCTGGCATCAATTGCTCAATAGCAAATTAAAGGGAGAGTGTTAAGAGGTAAAACCATAAAATGTATTGTCTTGGAAGGAAGACACGTTACAATCAACATCTTTTGAAGGGACTTACTGTTTCTATCTCTATTTCTATATCTAACTGAAAATACTGGGTACAGAATAGCTTGACAACATTTGAGGGAAAATAATTATAATTCCTTTCAGCATTATAGACAAGAGGAACTCTCTAAACCAGGTATTGTCAACTGGGGGTACGTGTACTCCCGGGGGTACTTGAGATGGCCCTAGGGGGTACGTGCGGGTAGGGGATGGAGCACTACTAGGTACCATCCTGCGCTGCTGTGCAGGCTCCATTCACCCAGCTGGACATGGGGGGCAGGCAAAGCCCACATCCTTTCAGCTGCACACTACCTCCCCCCAGCCCACTCTCCCCCCAGCTCTGTGTTTGGCCACCAGGGGAACACTGATTCAAAAAGGCTGAAAACCCTTTCTTTAAATAATATAAAATTAAATTTCCAAATTAGTGCTAAGCAGAGCTGGTAAAAAAAAAAAAAATCAGTCAAACAGGGGCCTTTGGAAAATGGTGTCAAAATTTAAATGTTGTGGGATAAGATCAAAATGATTCCATTTGCTGAAGTCAAAACAAAAAATTCCCAAAGTATTTTGCTTCACAAAGTATTCTTACATTTCAACTTCTTGTCCTGATTCAGGATGAAACAAAATTATATAACCTGGAATTTCCTGTGGTCTGGATTTTTACCATGTCTAGAACGAATCCCCCTTTTTTTCCTGTCATTTTATTGAAATTTACTTTTACCAAGGTAGTCTCTCAAGCCTGTGTTTTTTCCACGTCACTTTTATCAAGAGAGTAAAACATATAACAAGTTCAGTACAGCACAGTGTGTGATCTAAATGTGTTTGCATAGGAAGAGAAGCACAATGTTCTCCAGAGAGTTATTCTGTGCTGAAATTATTTAGATCTGGAAAATTAATCTGTTCATCCTTCTGGACAATTTCTGAAACAAATATTTGGCCAGATTTATAGTACTTTATGTTAGCAGTCCAAATGATTCCATGGTAATACCTTTATAATAATCTAGAGGCAAGGATTTTTTGTGGTGATATCTTTTATTGGTTCAATTCCATATTTGGGATAGAGTTAGACAAGATTTTGAATGCAAGGCATTTTTTTTTAGACCAGAGATGATGCCCTGCTTGCCCACCTGTGGTTATGCTACTGCCTATGAGCCCATCCCAGATCAACATTCAGCTGTGTTAGGCTCCATGTAAATGAAGAACACCTTGCATTTTAAAGCTTGTCTAACTTGATCTCAACTATGCAGTTGATCCAATAAAAGATTTCACCCCCCAAAATCCTTGCCTCTCACATAATTCCTGAACCATCATGGCTACAACATTACTTTGACACTACCATTATAATAATCTAATCAGTCAAGAGTTTATCTTGCTTTACTTTGGCATAATAGTATGCCAACAGTATATTAATAAATGCAGCATATTTTATCATGTAAAAACAGCCAATCTTTCTACTTCTCATTCCTGATGCCTCTAGATGACATTATTCTAGTCTGATTAGAGAAATCATAAGAAATACATTATTAAAAAAAATAAAATAAAACACATCTCAAACATATCCCACCCAATGCACTCAAATAAATAGTCCAAACCTGGAAATGTGCCAGTGAATATACATTCCTGTGCAGCTGCTGCCAAGATCTTGACTAGTTTGTTTGAGAAAGGTCTCTGGGAATGACCTTGGAGCAACCTCTTTTGGTGTTCTTCTGTGTCTGATCATGCCTAAACATGCCTGGGTGCGGGTGAGTTGGGCATTAAGGGTGTGTGAAGTGGGCCCTATTCAATTCAGGTTCGACCCGAATCAGGGACAGTGATACGATTCGTTGATTTGGATCACTGTCCCTGATTTGATTTGGCCAAATCTGAAGATTCAATGCTGGAGCAGGGGTGGGGCCCTCTGGCAGACCCAGAATTGGACCAGAAGTGCTTCTGGTCCACTTCTGGATCTACTGCCGAGCGCGCTGGGTCGCTCCCTGATCTCCTGTGGGATGCTCCATGCGCCCCACCATCACAGCATGCATGAGCCACCTGGTACTTTGAGGGATGTAGAAAAACATTTAAAGCTATGTCTATGTCCGAATTGCTGAATCTTTCCAAATCTCTCTGAATCTATTCAGAGGGTTCTGATTCAATTTGGAGAGATTAAAGGGTCCTCTGATTTGATTTGGATTTGGAGATTCAGCCACTGAATCAGGCTGAATCTCTGCTGAATCGAATCAGGGACTGAAGCTTTGCACAGGCCTGTTGGGCATGCTTGGGAATGGCTGGGCCACAGCACACTGCTACCAAGGGCTTGATAAACCTTATGTTCCTCTGATTTTAAGAATGCTTTTGGAAACTTATAGTGCAACAAATACAACAGTTTTTTTTGTTCTGCAGATATGTATATTACCCAACAAATTGGGCCCTGATACAGGACTGGGCTTCCAGGTGCTACCACAATGAAGAAGTATGATATGAACATACATTCATCCTAATTTTAGCAGGATACTCTTTGGGTTTTTTTCAGTTTTGGGGGACACATTGCTGCATTGGGGTAAACAAGCTCATGGGAACAAGATCCAATCCATGGTCCATCTAACCCAGTATCCTATACTTAACAATGGCTATTACCTAGTGCCACAGAGGAAGGTTCAATAAAGATCTAATCCTAATTCCTAATAGCTAAAGATTATCTTAGTCCTAGAAAGCAAGAGGTTTTAAATTACTTTCAAAATATTCCTTGTAGTGTACTTTTACAAACCTAACATTGACACTGTGATACTGCACTCCACAACTTAATCCATAGGTGCCGAGTACATGGGGGCCTGAGGGTCCTGGCACCCCTTGGGAAGAGGGTGACCAGCTGTCTGTAATTGGGAGGGATAGTCCTGAAATGGGAACATCTAGTCCCAGTCCTGGGCTGCATGATTCTTGGACAGAATTTGTCCCGGATCCCCAGTATTGTGCAGGGATCTGGGTTTTCCATCTACCATGAAAAAACATGGGAAATGGTGGGTTTCCTTGTGTAGGCTGGCAGAGTTCCAGCCTGCAAGGGGCTGCTTGGGGCTGGGGGAAACAGAACGCAGGAGGGTACCACATGCATGTGTGCATGTGCACATATTCACATGGTCAGGAATACAGTCCCTGACAGTGGTAGAGAGCAGGTCCCTCAGTTGCCTGCAAGTAAGTCTATGGGGGAGGGGGTGGCAGATTGAGGTCCCCATGGTGAGGGAGGGAGTGGAGCAGGGGTTGGGCCTGGGGGCACTGCCTAGCCAAGGTGGTGCATGGAGCCTGGGGCCAGGGTGGGGAGTGGGACAGAGCCACTGGCATCTTGCCACCGCATGCATTTCTGTGGAGAGGGGTGTGGGGGAGCACACGTCCCCCAGATTTGTGCTTGAGATGGGGGTGGATGCGGGCTGCCTGCTACAGCCTCAGGGCTCCCTGGCCTGTGCAGAGCTCCCTTCAGGAGCTCTGCAAGCTCTGCACTGACTTCGCTGCCATGGTGAGTCACCCCCTGCAGCAGCAGGGGTGGCAGCACAGAGTTGTGTCCCTTGCTGTTGCTGTCCAAGGGGGATGCCAGCAGGGTGGGGAGCCCTGAGCCCACAGCAGGCAGCCTGCATCCACCCCCAACAGGCTCAGCTTGTCTTTGCTCCAGCTGTGCCATCTTAGGCTCCCCCTGGCAAAATGAAAGTTGATGCCTAGGACTTAATCACACATTAAATGAAAGAATATTTCTTTTTCTCAACTTCTGATTTACCACGTTTCAATTTAATTCAATATTCTCTTGTTCTTATGTGACATGAGACAGCAGGGAATAGAAGTTTCTGATTTATCTACTCTATACTATTTATTGTTTTGACGCTTTAATCATGCCCCTTCTTACTTTTCTCCTTGTAAAGTAAATAATCCAAATCTTTTCAGTCTCTCTCCATATGAAAGCTTTTTCATGTCTTCAATTTTTGTTGCCTTTCTGTTAAGACACACTAATTCTGCAATAACATCTTTGAAATGAGGTGAAGATCTAGAGGAGAGTTTTATCAGTTTACAAAATAAATTTACTTCTATTACTATATTCTCTTCTGTCTCATTATTTTACAGCTTGTTTATTTTTATTTATCACAGGTATACACCATGAAGAAGACTTCATTGAGATGTCTACAGTGATTCTCAGCTCCAATTCTTGAATTATTATAGTTAATTTACAAACCTGTAAAGCAAAGGAATAGCTCAAATCCAACTTAAATATCAGCCCTATGAGGAGAGGCTAAAGGGCCTGAACCTATTCAGCCTCCACAAGAGAATGCTGAGAGGGGATCTGGTGGCCCTTTACAAACTTACCGGGGGCGGCGGGGTGTGCAGCGCAAATTGGGGGAGGCTCTTTTTCCCCGGGCACCACCTGTGGTTACTAGGAATAATGGCCACACATTGTTAGAGAGAAGGTTCAGGCTGGACATCAGGAGACACTACTTTACAGTTAGGGCTGCCAGACTCTGGAATGGACTCCCAAGGGAGGTGGTGCTCTCTCCTACCTTGGGGGTCTTCAAGAGAAGGCTGGACAGATATTTGGCTGGGGTGATATGACCATGGCACTCATTCCTTCCTGGGGCAGGGGGTTGGACCTGATGATCTATTTAGGTCCCTTCCGACCCTAGGCACTATGAAACTATCTCTCCTGTTTTTCTCTTAGCATTCCAAAATTAATCTTTCCCATATTGATTCCTTAAAAAAAATCCTTTTATTCATGTCTAAATATTGGTGTCATCATAACAGTTTTCTCAATCCACTGAGAACTTCAAGTACTGAGCAACTGACCTGTCTTCACCTTTCCACCTCTTTACTGGTTACTCTCTCTTATAATGACACTCTATCATTCCTTCTACAATTGTTTCTATTCCTTTGCCTAATTTGACCAAAGTGCGTAAGTCTGTGCCTATTGATTTCCAGCTATAGATCCTGCTCTTTTTCAGTAATAGTCCTAACATATTCATTCAACTTCTTTTCCATCCAGGAGATATTCCATTTGGCACCACATCTTACAGGCTTTAATTTTCCTCCTGTCGGCAGCATTGATTCTCAAGATGCACATCCAAAAGTTATTGTGGAAAAAATATAGCTTTTCACCAGTTGATCCTTCATACAAGATGCCACAGTCTTTCCAACCTTTCATAATGGAGGTCATGGCTGAGTGAGCTATTCCTAGTCTCCTTCCAATTTCAGATTTACTAAATTTTCATTTTATGACTGCCAATTTTAAAGCAAATTTCCCTTTTTCCATGGTGAATGTGTAGGTAGGGAATGTGTTCTATATTTCAGTGAGAACTGTTCAAATCCTCCAGTGGGCTCTCAAATGCTGGCAGAGTACCCCCTAAGTTTGATTTTTTTAGATATGTACAACTTATATTTCTTTCATTGCACCACGAAGATTCTCTATAATAACTGCTATTTAATTGGTTATTTTCTGCTTCCAACTTGGTCGGTTTTCAGTGCTGTACAAAATTGATCACCACCAGGATTGTGGTGATGGGTGCAGTCATGCCCCTTTAGGCAACATGGTGTATGCGCAGTGAAGAGAGCTCATTGAGCCTGTGCCACACAAGCAAAGGAGTGTGGCTACAACTTCTTGCTATGAACCAGTGAGCTCCTAGATGTCAGTGAACTCCTAGAGCTCGCTGGCATGTCAACAGAGCTCCTGCTGGAAGCTCCTCTTATGCCGTGAGCTATATGAGCTCACCAGCTGGTTAGTGTGGAGTCTGTCTAGATTAGTCTCTGTTTTCAAGCAGCTCTAAACTTGTTGTGGTTTGCTCTTCCCCCTGAATTCAGCAGCAGGAGAAAGGAGGAAAGGAGACTCTGGGCCTGAAAGCAAGGCTTAAGTGTCACTGTCTCCCATTTTTTTCCTCTCCTTTTTGGGGGTGGGAGGAGGAGGGAGGGCAGGAGCAAACAGCAGCAGGCTCCAGAGTGGCTTGAAAGCAGGGACTCCAAAGAAACCCTGTGCTGACCAGTCAGTGTGCTTGTAGAAATTATAGCATACGTATAATTCCCAGCAGGAATTCTGCTGACACGCTGGTGAGCTCTAAGAGCTCACTGTGCATACAGCACACAGCCAAAGGGGAAACTGCATCCCCTCTACTGGGATACTGCTGAGTGACTCTCAACGCTGAATACTGCCTATTAGCAGTGTGGAAACACATGCCGTGATATTTCAGCATTGTCAATCAAATTGCATTCACTAGGAGTGACATAGTGTTTACTGAAAAAAATGTCTTGTCAATAACCAACTTGCTCATTAAAGTATATTTCTAGTGTAGAAAGACAGATGCATATTTATGCTCTTTCCATAAAGTACTTTAACTATGTGCTTAAATTTAGGTCAGTAGAATTTAAGCACTGGCTTAAGCACTTTTGCTGAAGGTGATTTGCTAAACATGATTGCAAAGTGCCTTAGCTTTCATTCTCCTGGGGTCAGGGTCTTATCCTCAAAGGGTATGAAAAGCTGAGTAGAAGGCAACAGGGTTTGACCAGGTATTCCTATGTCCTTGAACATAGGCTATAGGAATATTTGATTTGATTTTCTTCAGGTGTGCCAAGCATCTACTTAATATGATTGAAATGAATAGGAGTAACAGATGTAAAAGGAAAACATTCAAACATTTAATATCTATATTGTCACAAACAGGACAAATAATTCAAACTGATGAGGGACTGACTAGAGAAAACAGCTCTGTTCTACAGTTTCCCAAGGAAAGCCATGCTTCTGGAGAAATATTTTTCAAAACTCATTCTTTTATGAAAACTTTATTCCTGGTCCCAGGAGAAAGCAGGAAAACAACCTGACATGTTTGGGGGATGTACTTTTAGTTCATACTTATTGTTATATTTATGGATTGTTTTTAAAATGCTTATGGCATCAAAGATGAAACGCAAAACTGTACATTTGGCAAGCAAGTGTCTTTGGTCAGACTGCAATCATATGATTGGTAGTTTTCCGTGAAGACCTGAAGGGGGCAAATTACATTTATGTGATCTAAATCCACATGCAGGGGGGATTAACATCTGTTAAAAGTATTATGTTTATCATGCAGGTGTTTCAATATTTGTATTTATTATGTGTTGCAGCAACAGTCTCTGAGAAAACATTCATATAACAATCTGGTTGTTTTATTGTCTGAATCTGTCAGGACAGTCATTTTGTTACTCCAACATTGTGATTCCCTTGCAAGCTGTAAACTATTTAATGAAGTGAGTATATTGAGAAAGATGACAGACTTTCAAACTTTTGGAAGAGGGTATTACATCAGTGACTTTAGGTTTTACACTTGGGATTGTTCCTAATATGTGTACAGCAAAAATGTTGAATTAGATTGAACATTTCCAGAATTCCAGTAAATTCCCTTGTGCAGTCCTATACTTGACATTGCTTTCATTACGTCAATAAACAAAACATTTAGACTCCAATATTAGTGGAAATAAATATTCTGTGAATTACCTTGCCGAAAGTGTAATTACATCTGACTTTGAAGAGCTTTGCTTCATGTGGCTGTAATGCTTTTATTGCCCAGAGAGTAACTATAGAAATATTGTAACCTGACTAAAAAAAGATTGTTACCATTTAAAATGAGAGTAAGTTTAAAAGTCTGACATGTACTGATTTGCATTGTAGGGAAATGTGACACTGCCAGCATTACACAGAAAAAGCCAGGCTAAAGAATGTTATGGTTGCAGAGCCAGAAAAAAGTTAGGAAATACTAGATTTAAAGTTTCCAGTGCAATCTTAACTTATCCTCCTTGTGTGAATGAATGCTTTGTGACCCAGTACTTAATTACACAGTCACATCATACTTTTTTTCCTAATAGGATCACTCAGACCTGATCCAAATCTTACCCAAATGAATACAAGCCTTTTCACTGACTTAATTGAGTTTAGTTCAAGTTCAAAAAGTGATATGATTCTCTTCCTTATATTTATGCTACTCCATTAGCATGGGGTAATATAGGTGTATGCAATAGCAGAAAATAAGGCATGATTCGTGTTCTCAAGAGCTTCCAGTCTAAAGGTATGGGTCCACCAACAAACTACCAAGAGATTAATTAGGGGTGAAGTGAAAGCACAGCCCCTTATCTGTAGTCACTACTTGTGCACATGCTCATTGAAGGTTAAGCTACTTCGTATTTATTGTGGGAATAGAGTATGCACATGGGCACTGACTGCAGAATTGATGATATGCTGCAAAATTCACATCCTATCATACCTTGGGGTAACTTTTTCATGTGACCATATCACGTGGACCTGAACTTGAATTAGATGTATACCTATCCCTTTATGGATCTCCATTGCTTTGATGGCTCCACAAATGTACAGATTTATCCCCCTGTTCACCACATGATCAAACCCTAAAAAAGCAGACAAAAAGGCAAATCCCCACAATGAGATACAGCATAGAAATTTGTGCTGTTGCTAGATGCTACACAGTTCAGGTAAAAAATGGATTGTAAAGATTATTAGTGGGAGCATAGACAATAGAGATAAAAGAAGAGTTATTTTCCTGTCTTCATTTGGGATCTAGGATTTAAGAACCTTAAGTGATGAGAATAATTATTGTATAAAAGTCCTTTACTTTTATAATGAATGTCTAATTCATGAGGTCTGGTGGAGAGCTAGATGGCACACGATCAGTCCTTGAAAAGACAAGAGTTCTTATCAGTAAAGGGAATAATATAAGCATTTTTTACCATTACTTCTAGGTAGCTCCCCCAACACATCGGTATCCTCTTCATCTTTCTTGTATTAATCATCAGTCAACTAACCATTATCTACTTCCTAATCTGAGTAAATATTAATTATAATTAAATAACCTGCCTGTAATCATTATAATTGCATTAACAATACCTATTACTATTCATGCATATGGAACAAGAACTAATGATATACTCCATCATCATCATCTCACTGTAAACCAATATCTCTCATAGTCTCCGGGATGATATATCTATTCATCCTGCAATAGTTTCAAGAAAGCAAGATCTCACTTAATCTATTTTACATTAGCAAGTTTACTCTACTGTGTGTCTTAAACTCATTCAGTTGGCTCTCTCACCTAATTATATCTTCCAACAACCTCCACAGGAGCAGCATTGGACCAGCTCATGGATTTGTTGGTTGAATGGTCAAACTAATACTATTGAAATGTTTATATAATTTTATTCTTTCCTTAGTCCTTCAGAATTAGTAACATCTGCTCCTGCTGATGGAAAATAGCCCCTTGGTCACAGAGGGATCACAGTCACTTGCTGTTGCTGGAACGGCCTGTGTGAATCAACAGTAAGATAGACTCATCACTCTGCACCTAATAGATATAACACCAAAATGTAGCCAAGACATTCCTGGCCAAAGTGGGAGGTAACAGCATGTCCTCTAGTGGATGACAAACAGAGACAGATTGAAAAGAGAATCCTTCTAGTATTTCCTAATTCTGAATCCTTTCATCCTACTAAGCAGTGTCCACCTATTTTCTCTTAATTTAAGCATTTGTTACCAGCTCAAATTCTCATCAGTTCCTGATTTTTGTTTTTTAAGGGAAAAATAAAGCAATGGGCATGCAGGAAATATAGGAAGAACTTAAGTATTGTGTGCTGTCTTTAGAAAAGCTGCAGGAGTGTTGAGTGGGGATAGGCAAAAGGACTTTGCAGCTTCTAGGTCATTTGGATATGGAGGCCTGTTTTGGTACATCTCTCAGAATTTCTGGTCTGTGTAGGGCCTTTCATTCCCTAAAATCCTACAGCGCTTAAAAATAGCATGCTCATACCACTAAAACACAGTCATATCTGCGATGGATTGTAGCAACCAGCCAGCACCCGTCACACTGTCAAACAGTGGTGGAGAGAAGCAGAAAGGAAATTTTAGCTTGGAGAGTACAGCACACACCTGCTTTTGTGAAAATTGACACAGAATTATTAATGTACATCATCTGAATGTGTATAAGAGTCTCAGAGATGTGAAAGTCAGTCTCTTCTCAGAGTTTACACTCTGAATTTAAGATGTAAATTGCAGTTCATGTACACAATTACAAGGGCTGGGATGCCTTGAGATAATCCCCAATGCCTAATTTCAGATTTTATGCCTATGGCACGAGAGAGTACAGCTAATTTTTAGTGGCTGTCTCAAAATGGCATGGATTCAGCACATGGACTGAACACTGGTTCTCAGACCAGTCCATGAATGATCTATGACATAATTTCCTATAGTAACTTTCCAGTTTCAGAAAACTTCTAATGCCACTGCCTGTCTTACTTCAGTGACCTTTTAGAAACTTCAGAAAATGTTTATGTACAAAGGGAAGAGACAATCCCTACAATTTAGTCCCTTTTTCCATAAGACAAATGCAATTTTTTTTCCCTATAAAGCTGCCTTTGTGCCTATAAATGAGCAGGGAGGCTGCTCTGATGGAAGCAGACTCGATTAACCAAGTCTGCTGGAGCATGGCAATTGCCATGCTCCAGCGGCCTCCTGCATCTTGTGTATCAGCGTCCTGGTGCTTTAAAATGGGGTGTTATATCTAAAGCACATTTGACAAGCTTTAGATAAAGTGTCCCACCGCCATTTTGAAGTGTGGGGACACTGATACATGAGACACTCAGGGCACTTCAATTAGAGTGGCTCTCGGTGCCACTCTAATTAAAGCACCCCCCCACCTGCTCCCAAGGGGCATGTATAAATGGCCCTTGCTCATATTTGCCTCAACATCTACCCTTTTCGATACATTTACTCAAGAGACGTGTGCACTTAGATCCCAAGTATTTGTGCTAGATCATGCCCAACTGATGTGCATACATGCAGAGAGCCACCTAGAGCACATCTACATGAAATGCTAACTGCACAATAGCTTAATAATACTGCACAGTGGTATGTCACAGAAAAAAACAGTGCTAATATGCTACTGTGCAGTATTATTAGGCTACTGTGCAGTAGCGTCACTAAAAAGGTGTTTGCCAGTGATACTGTGCAGTAAGTCTGGTTGCTGCACATTTATTTAATACTTGATTCTACAAGTATTAAATTTCATAGATTTCATAGACATTAGGGCTGGAAGGGACCTCGGAAGATCATCGAGTCCAGCCCCCTGCCCAAAGGGCAGGAAGTAAGCTGGGGTCATAGGATCCCAGCAAGATAAGCATCCAGTTTCATCTTGAAGGTGTTCAATGAAGGCGCTTGAACAACCTCCGGTGGCAGGCTATTCCAGACCTCAGGGGCTCGGACAGTAAAGAGATTCTTCCTTATGTCCAGCCTGAAACGATCTTATAGTAGTTTGTGACCATTCGACCTTGTCATCCCTTGGGGCGCTCTGGTGAACAAACGTTCCCCCAGATACTGGTGGTCACCCCTGATAAACTTATAGGTGGCCATCAGATCACCCCTGAGCCTGCGCTTTTCCAGGCTAAAGAGCCCCAGGGCTCTCAGCCTGTCATCGTAGGGTCTGCTTCCCTGACCTCTGATCATGCGCGTGGCTCTTCTCTGGACTCTCTCAAGCTTCTCCACATCCTTTTTGAATTGTGGAGCCCAAAACTGGACACAGTACTCCAGCTGCGGCCTCACTAAGGCCGAGTACAGGGGGATAACGACGTCCCGGGATTTGCTTGAGAAGCATCTATGGATGCAAGCCAGCATTTTGGTTGCTTTACTAGCTGCAGCACCGCACTGCAGGCTCATGTTCATCTTGTGGTCAATGATGACCCCCAAGTCTCTTTCTTCCATAGTGCTAGCCAACATAGCACTGCCGAGCCTATAAGGATGCTGCGGGTTTTTCTTCCCAAGGTGGAGAACCTTGCATTTATCGGCGTTGAACACCATCAGATTCTCGTCCGCCCACTTGCTGAGCCTGTCCAGGTCAGCCTGGATCATCCGCCTGTCTTCTGGTGTGGATGCTTTGCCCCAAAGTTTGGTGTCATCTGCGAACTTGGCCAGTCCGCTTCTGATTCCAGTGTCCACATCATTAATGAAGATGTTGAACAGTATGGGTCCAAGGACAGAGCCCTGGACCCCACTGGGGGACCCCACTGGTCACAGGACACCATGATGAGTAAATAAATGCACAGTAACCACTGAACATTAATGAATGTGTAGTTGTACCCCTAGTGTAATTTTTTTGTAACAAGTAGGAGAACATCTTTTATGTCATGTAATGACAGAAGAAAGGGGTTCCAAGACAGGCTCTAAAGGCAAACCCTCAGGTCCTGAGTTCAATGGAAGAGCAAGGCAAATTTACAACAGTTGAATATCTGCCCTAGTTTTATTTCATCTACATTCATACTCATTTGCTCTTACCCCTTATGCCATATCATGGAAGCATATTTTGCATGATAGAATTACCCACAATATAAAAATGCAATATATTACTGTACAGTATTACTCCTGGTTTAGATGAAAATGGGGCTTTAATAGAAACAATTAAGCAGCTCTTCAAAAGACATACTATCTCATAAGGGCTGAGAACCTTACTCTTTTCAGTGGGAGTTGAGGATATGCAGTACCTGACAGACCTGAGACGTACAGAAATATAAAAGTGAAGTAACTGACATGGGATAGTGAGCTACATATAATAAGAAGAGGAATTGTTTAAAATGGACAAAGTGGAGTGGGGAACCAGCCATCAGAGATAGTTTTGACAGAGGGCCATAAAGTGGAAAGCAGCGTACCGTTTTAGCAGGCATTAATGCAGCAGACAGACCTTTCTAATGATCTATAAATAAAACAGAAAATATGTCTTCCTGGCTTAAGTGAATTATTGTTGCCATTAAGGATGATAGCACAACATGGGAGGAAAAGTAGTACTACTTCTCAAAAATGGAGTATGCCTCCCTCACAGTCATTATTAACATTACCAGAAATTGGACTAACACAAATTTAATACAGACAAACTTAATCTGCCCCAGGCTCAGGTTTTGCTATTTTTGACATTGCCATCAATGCAAAAGAAAAATATATGTTCTCCCTGAAAAAATTCAGGCAACACTTGTGATACTTGCAGTTCCCTCCTTCTGAATAATGGATGGTGGAACACAATCCTAATGAATCACAATAGGACACACATCTCTTGATTATTATCATTATACATTTTTAAAAACTTCAATATTTAAGGAATGTCTTCCATTATTAATCAGGGGGCTACTTATTAAATAATAAATACTTTTTTAAAAGTTGATTTCCTGTAAAAGTTTTAATGTGAACTGACATGGAGGGAGTTAAGGGAAGTTAATCAGAGTTGCTGCTCAAGGTTTAGATTTATATATATATATACACATACACATAAATATTTGTATTTGTATATATGTGCATATGAAATGAAGAAAATTGTTTTAAAACCTAACCCAGACTATGATATTATTGTTTCATTTTTAACACTTAAGAATGTTAAAAAAATACTGAGGAAATTACAGATCCTCCATCTCTTGATGTCTTCAAGTGAAGGCTGGTTACCTTTGCAGAAGCCATACTTTAGTCTAACCCAGTACAGGAGTAACTGGACAAATTTTAAGGCCCACGGGATGCAAAAGGTCAGATTAGATGAGGTAATGGTCTTCTTTGATTTATAACTCTACAAATCCTATCTTGCAAAATTGACTTCTGTACTTTCATGGTTAGTATGAAGATTAACAGGGTATATGCACTGTTTCTAGTCATATATATGAAGTGTTTTACAAGGCTCTCCTCAGAGCAATATACAGTGACTCTCATTTGTAAAGAAATAGGAATCATCTCTCCATCTTCCACATCACTAAGGAGCAGGATTAGGGATTTTTAAATGAATGATTTTAGGTAATGACTGTGCAAAGAAGTGGATTTGCTATTTGGCTCCAAATGTGAGTCATGCTTATTTCTTATATCAAGGTATAGAAAAAATCCTTTATATCATGTAACTTTCACTTCAGCCTTCACATATATTTTTAACCATCTTTACTGATTAATTCCTAAAATCTATCTGATGTCAGTAATCATTTATAGGACTGGTCCCCAACTCCTGCTGGTTCAAAATCACACTGAACTAGTAATGCCCTGATGGCATCAGATGTTGCCCTCCCTGTCAACCTCACTTTGAACTTTTTAGTTTCCTGTGGCCAGAAGCAACGCTGTAGGGTTGTTGCCCGTGAACCATAGATTGAGAACCACTGATGGAAAGAACTGAGAACACTGTATTGTTGCAGCAGCAAAAAAAGAAGTCTTAGATCATGCTTGAGTGAAAAAAAATTCAACGAATTTGATTTGCTAACAGTCATTTGTCTACATCATTAGCTTTATCCAAACCATCCACTTTGTTAAGCAGTGAGATTTTCTCTTTTGAAAGACTTTACTTTCATCTAGCACCTGTTTTACTGATTATGTTCCCTTTCCCCTCTTTTGTCTTTTATAGGGTGAATTTGCAAAATGGGGCCAAGAAAGGGGTTATTAGCTTCACGGCTATCTACATTTACTATCCAAAATGCCTTACTGTCAGGTTTTGGACACAGAACTAGGGTTTGGGTACTTGATTGGCTACTGGGGGCTACTAACACAGAGAAGTGACACCCCATTATTTTCCATTTACTTATGTTCTACCATTTTTCCATATCACTTTGTTTCTAATGTTGTTAGTAAAACACTGTTACTTGTCAGCTTTGAAAAATCTGTTCTGTTAGGATCTGTGTATGCATACTACCCTTTTAAGTTATAATTAAACACAGAAATCTCAAAGTGCTCTATTTATTTGGATCAAAATCCAAGGTCTTGGATTTGATCTTTAAAGCTGATTGTTAAAATATCCCAAATCATTTTCATGTTCGTAGAACTGGGCTTTAATTTTGGAATTCAAAATTTTATGGAATTTCTTAATTTGAAAAACATGGATACAAAAATTCTTTTTGCTAAGACGTGCTTTCTTAACCTAGAGATCAGTTCAGTAAATCATGTGAAGTGCCCCTCAGCACATTTTCTATGTTTTACAGCGGTTCGTTACTGCAGATAAATGTAGTTATATTACACATAATATGAACACAGAATTTTTGTGCAGGTACCTAATTGAAGGGGATAAATTTTTATGTAGCAGCTCCTCCTAAATCATTCGTAGTCCAGAGGTAGTAATATAAATGGTAGCAGTGTTATGTCATTTTTGAATGGAAAGATACAAGTATTTTAATTTTTTGTTTTTGAGATTTAACAAGATTTGAAATGAAGTTTGCTTATAGCATTTAAAAAGAGTTAGAAAAGCACAGATCTTCATAAAGAAACAACATCTTTAAGTTTTATTATTAAATCTACCATTGCTTTGCTGACCAATAAAATGGAAAATGTGTGCTTTTATAGGTTTATAAAAAAGGCTAAGTCTACTTGCATGAAAAATAACTTTCACCGATTGAGTACAGGTGGTGACTTGTTTAAACTCTGAAGATGTAAAGGCTTAGTATGTATGACTGAAAAAGGTAACATGGCACAATAAAAAGTCTTCCTTTCTTTGCTCATCAATCCTTTGGGTATTCCATGTCAAATAAATGCTACAACAATTTACAGTAAAAGTACACAGTGGAAGTGCCAACGTTAACACTTCTTAGGATTGGACAGGATCCAAATTTTTCTCACCAATATTTAATGTGAACTACAATGTCGTTTCCATTGGAAGTGTCAGCTGTAACATGCTTTCCTATATTTGGCAACACGCTCATGTGAAGTATAAAGTCAAATGCACATGATGTTCTTTTTATTTCAACCATGATAAATTGTGTTCATTTGTTTAAGTGCAAGTGGCAGTTTTAGTGTTCCTACTATAAATTTTGGTTAACTTCTATTGACATGCTGTATTAAACTTAAGAAAAACAAATTACACTTCACCCATTTTAATTGACTAAATGTGTCAAAAACACAATAAGTATAACACTAAGGGTCAGAGCCTCAGACTTCACCATAATGGGTGTCATGGCAAAGATCCAGGTTTTTGTACATTTCATTTTTCATAAATTTTTAGTGCAAGGCATACATTTAACATTCACTTCCACTTCAGATTTGCAACTAAAATATTCCTCTTGCTTTCAGTTTTTATTCTACATGCTCTAGAATTGTTAAAAATTCCTCTTGTTATTTAAGGTGACAGTACTGATGAATATTGATGAATTCATGTAAACATAAACTTTGGAAATTGACTCTGATATTTCAGGAAATTAATTCATGATTTATGTTTCACAAACGGATTACTGTAGCAACCTGTAGCCAAGGCCATGTTAAGAAATCCCATTGTCACTTTACTAAATAGGTGAGATAAAATTTGACAGGCTTAACTCTTAGAGACCACTGTAGTTTTAGTTTACATCTTTTATGGTCAAGAGTTTAAATGTATTTGTATTTACCAGTAAGAAAAGGTTTTCTGAAGGCTAACAAGTAAAAATTAAGAAAGTCCCCTCAAATAGTGTAGCCCATCCTACTGTCTTTGAACAAGCAAGGTTTGCTTAAGAAAGGACTACAGGATCAGGACTTCTGCAAATACATGCGTCCTTTTAATGTTGTCTTTACATAAAAATCACCTATTTTTATAGGTTCCATTCACAATCTGAATCCATGTATGGAAAAGGCATCAGGGGTGATTACCAAATGTGCCCAAGAGAGGTAAGCATCTGGATCCTGTTGAATTTTAGCTATCATAGGATCTTTTGAAAATTTGTATCATGATTGTTTAAATCATTGCTAGGTTTGTGGATGTGTGAGGGGGAGCTGCGTGAAGGCGACACCAGCCATGCCCTTTAACAAAGTGCAGCACAAACTCCCTACTGCAAGAGAGGCAGGCTCTTCACAAATCAAGATACTTATTGAAACAGCCTAATCTATCTGCTTCTTTCATTGGCAGTGTTCCCTCTCAATGATAATTCTTAAATGGTAAACAGATAGAGAGAGAAAGGTATATTAAGCAATTCAAAATTAAAAGGGAAAAAGCATTTCTTATTTCATTTTGTCTGTACTGTATCAGGAGGCCAATTTGTCTATTCAGCTCAATGGCTTCACTTTGTCCGAACAGTAAGGAAAAGATCATTAGAAGAGGGGAAATGTAAATATTCAGTTCAGATATTTGTTATTGAAGGACTTTTATTCTTATAATCAAATAGAATTAGATTTTAAGGAGATGCAAGGATACAGGTTCAAGTGACACAGATTTCAAGTATTTGTTGTGTTAAGCTGGAAACATGCCTGACCAATATGGGGTACTATTATGCTAGCAGTACCATGTCAGCTGGTAAACAGCAATTTTGACAGCTCCCAAATGCCATATTCTATTTCAGAGAATAAGGTTAATCCTGAAGTTTGTCTATCCACTTGCAACTTTTGATGGCACAACTCTTCAGGACAGTTTCCTCCTATCCCTTTTGTGTCTTTTTCTGGAAAGCAGTATCCCTCAAAAACTCTGCAAATCAGGATAAAGAACTCCCTGTTAAATAATCAATTTATTAGAAAATAGCACTTTCCCTGGATAACAGGGAAAAGAAATAGAAACATGATTAAATGTAGGCACAAAGGAAATAGAAATCATATAATATGTAAGAAACCAGACAATTAGTGTGGGTCTGCATTTCTAGTATAATGGATTGATTCCATTTGCAAAAGTTCTGCTCCATTTCTGTATATTTCTCCACTCCCATCCCTGTTACCCATCTAGAACAATCTTATTTCAAGTGGGTTTTCTGTATATGTTAATTTCTGGAGTTTTGTGGATTTCACAAATTCTGAAGGGACCACTGACTATTTACTTTTCCTCTTAGTATTTAGGTGGACTAGATGGCCAATGCATTTCTGGAGGCCAAACACATCTTCTGGGGACAGGAAATACCTCTTTCTTGCAGACTGGCTCTGAGGAAACATCACCTCCCTAATTTATGGGCTCAAGAGGTAGAGAACACAGCTGACTGCAGAAGGGTTATCAACAGAATAGATAGTACTGCCTATGTTAATGGTTGTATGACACTTTTATAAGACCCTGCTTTCAATTGTTTATAACTTTGCCAAGCTAACTGTTTGGGTGGAAATTTCTCAGGTTGTGCGTCAGCCTCTGTCAGCCAAAAACATTCAGCTGTTTCCTAGAACAAGGTTCAGGTTAAATATAATACCCTCTTAAGGTTAAAAATCTTAAAACTATTTTCTTGAGAAACTCCCAGGCATCAAGGCCTTCATGGACTTAAAAGTTCACTCTGGTGTTGGGAATCTGCTATTTACTTTTCCCATTGAGATCTAACTGAGTTTCATCAAGTTATAACCATTTGAACCCCCCTCCCCCAACATAGGTTCTCAGAGACTTGGTAGAATTAGGCAGGTAAGTTTTCTCAATATGGAACCACACTGAAAATGTTCCAGTGTAGGGTTACAACAGTTCAGCAGGACTTTCCTTGTAACTGTTATTGCTGACTGCTGTGGGCCAATGTAATGCCAAACATAGGGGCTGAGAGCAAAGAGTGTTTTCAGGGCTCCCTCCCTCTGTGGTGCTCTGGACATAGGACAGTGGGAGAAATGATTAGATTGAAATGAAGTGGAGAAAATAATGGGTGAGAGAGGTAGGAGGCTGAGTCAAGAAGTCTGGGAGAGGGAAGAAAAAAGTACTGGGAACTGGTCTTAGATAAAAAGTAGTATGTGATCATTTAATTAGAGACTGTCTCATAATGCATATGAACAGAAGAATCAATTTAATAGTGTGTGGAGAATCTATTTCTGTTATTTTCCTACTTTTGGGTGCTGGATTTTGCAACCTACATGTACCCTAGAAACCCATTAGGAGGATGTATTTATGTCTTGCCTGTGCTGAGAAAGTGTAAAGCTGCACACTTCCAGGGGGTTGCTATAGTGTGTCTTAGTTCCTGCAAGAAAACTTTTGTAGGACCAAAAGAATTGAAGTTGGTCCTACAAAGGAGTTCTTACCTACAAACTCAAGAGACTTCTGGGAAGCTGATGAATTAGCTCATTGAAGGGAAGAATGACATCCTGCCTCAGGAAGGGGAACCAGCAAAGGAAATTCTTAGTGTAAAAAAAGAAGAGACTTGTTTGCAGTGGTCAAAATTTTGACCAAGGCAAATTTGTGGGAAACTCGTTAGATCACTTTTTAAAACAAAAAACCTAGAAGCCAAAAATGTTGGTTACTTTTCCAGTTTTGGTAAAAGTGATTGACTTTGGCATTTGAAACCCCAAAATTGCTGTTTTAAAAATCTGGAAAACTCAATTTTGGTTTTCCTTTGACACTACAAGTTACTTTTATTGGAAAATTTGAAAATATGACCTTTCCCATAAAAAGTAATTGATCTTTTTGAGTCCATTAATAATAACATCTTTACCTTGCAGGAGCTACCCATGAGTAACAAAACACAGTATTATAAAGAAGACAGAATCCTATTACAATAAATGAAGGAGAAATTAATACGGTCCAAGTGTTCAAAGTAAACTCTTTTGTCTGGAGCCTTCAATAATTATTCTGACTTCTTACAGTGAGAGCACCCTAAAAAATCAATGGAACTCCAAGAGTCATGAGATACATAGGTCTCTAACAATTCTCCTTTTAAACCATTCTCCTTCATTCTGACCTGAAGATAAAGTCTAATTTAAATTTGGCTGATGTCAACTTCCCACTGCCTGCTCCTCTTGCCGCCTGACTTTCCTGTTTTAAAATTACCTGAAGTATTCAAGCCAGCAGTCTGTGAATTCCTGTTGTGAACCCCATATGCTCTATAAAACAGAATGGCTGCCAAGATAAGATCTATTATATACCCCATCATAAATAATCCTTGCTTACCATACTGTTATGTTGCATATCAGAGGCCAAGAAACCATTATTCTTTTGGGTTTTCCATTGCACTATAGTATTTTTCATCACTGGCCATTATTTTGTGTACAATATCAACTACCTGGCAGCATTCTTTGATGATACATTCTATACCTTTTACCATAGGTCAGCATAGTGCTTCCTTCTTCACTGTGTATTTGTTTGTTTCATTGTACCATCTCTGTCACTGGGATTATCAATTGTTTTCTTCTGCATCTTATTATTTCTTGGGTGTTGGTTGTAGCCATGTTGGTCTAAGGACATAGGCAGACAAGGTTCTTTGGGTAAATGTGATATCTTTTGTTAGATCAACTAAATAGTTGGAGTAATTGTTATTTGCAAGTTTTCAGTCACAAACACACTTTTTCAGGCATAGGGAGAGTATGCTGGTGTTTTCTATTCTCCTGGATGGAATAGAAGCTAATATGCAAAACGGAGATGAGTGAGGATCACAGGCTAAGGGAGAGAATAGTTGTGAGACAGGTAGGTGGGGTTTCCTCCCCCCCTCCACCTACCTGTCTCACAACTATTGTCTCCCATTGCCTCTGATCCTCACTGCCATGAATTTGCATTTTCACAGACCTGCATTATGCATATTGGTTTCTATTCTATCCAGGAAAACACAAAACATCAGCAGGCTCTCCCTATGCCTGAAGAAGGGTGTTTGTGCCTGGAAGCTTGCAAAGAACAAATTTTCCAACTATTTAGCTGATCTAATAAACGATATCACGCTTACCCAAAAAACCTTGTCTGTCTTATTATTTCTTAGCATTCTTTCCGTTTTTTCTCTACGATTCACCCTTAAGATTTTAGAATTCATCATTCTCAGGGTGGTGTTACAAGTTACCTTTACACCATCATAAAGACACTAAAACACTCATTCACCCATTAAAAGATGTTGGCCTGTGCTAAATACTCTCTAAATATTTTAAAGATAAGCCAATTGCAGTGAGAATTATCTTTGATCTGTCTTACCCGGGTCATTCTAGGGTATTGTTAGTCAGCTCCAGGGACAGTCTTCCAGCATCCCAGAATGCATAACTCCCATTTCCACCCCCCAAACCTCTACTCCTCTTCCCCCTCAACACTGAGAGCAGTCATTCTGGGAAGTTAAGTGCAGCCATGAAGCTGGGAGAAGCCTCCATAGCTTAAGCGCAGATAGACCATAGAGTGGGGGGGAGCATGATTTCCCTGGCTCCTGGTCTCACTGGCTAGCTGCTCTGTGCTGAGAATGGAATTACTGTGTTACTGCAGCAAAAGCAGGGAGTCTGGGTTAGGGTGGCATGGCACCCTGGGGTGCCTTGAGTTCCTTTCAAGGATGTCACACATTGTTACAGTGTTAAGTTTATAAACATGATTCACAAGATAAACCCAGAGATTTCAAATAAGAATTCATAGTGTTAAAATCATTCTACCCTGTCGTGGCCTTTCTAAGTTCTTTGCAACAGAAGAATTGCTCTATAATATTTCTGTAGTAGAAAAATTGAGTTAAAACTAAGAGTTGGCATTTGAGTCTGTCACATGGTGCTTTGAGTCTACTGAGGTGTGCCTTGAGTAGCACCTTATCAAGTGTATTTAAATGCATCCAGTTCACTGGAGGTAAAAGGAGAGAGACAAACAGCTGCTACAAAGGCATAGACACCAAGTACCTATCAAACCCATGCTTTGCTCTTCTGTTGAAACTCTCATTTATTTATTTCAAAGCACTTTGCAAAGGAAGTTCAAAATCATCTCTCACATTGGGAAACTGGCAGAGAGGCTTCTCCACTCCACACAATAAGCTAGCAGCAGAACCGGGGCCAGATTTCAGCTCTCCTGACTGATGGATCAGAGCATGAGCTAGGCAATATTATTTCTGACCTGTTTGGTTTCTGTCACCATGTGAACAATATCAAGAACGGGATGATGGTATGGAGAACTTTTTCATTCCCTCCAGGGTGCAGTCATGGCATGTGGGTAGAAGTTTTCCCTGTTTCTGCCTGTGCTATACCTACTGTGTGGGTAAATTACTGTGTGGATAAATTCAGAATTTCTATCCTTAGGGTAGTGTTTCTTAACCTGTGGGTCATGACCCAAAAGTGGGTTGCAAGAGTATTTGAAAGGGTCACAACAGAAAAACGTGGGAAAACATGGCTTTCCCCTTGCAGGATGGCAGCATTCAGCCTGCAAGGGGCTGTTTGGGGGTGCAGAGGGCAAGACGCAGGGGGCACCACGTGTATGCACACACTTGCATGTGGCAGCCAGGCAGAGCAGACTGCAGCTCCCATAGCTGCATGCAGGTAAGTCTATGTGGTAGGAGGCCATAGATGACACATTGGGAGGGTGGGGGAGAGGCACAAGCAATGCATCAGGAGGTGGAGCCTGTGCCTCCCCCCAGAATTGTATGGGGCTGCAGCCTGGCCAGACCAGCACCGGCAGGAGACTCATCCATGGCTCAGTGGGTGGGTCCCAGTGTGGGAGGGTGGCAGCTGGGCCATGGCAACAGGGTAGAACTGTAGCCTGACGCACAAGTGGCTGGAGGCAGAAGGAGCTGTGAGCAGCATGGGTCCTCCCTCTGCTAGTCCTCATGAAGCTGGCAGTGCAGCTGGTATGAGGTTCATGGCAGTGGCAGCAATTAGTCTCGCTGCCCCACTCCACCCTCCTGTGCTGGGACCCACCTGCTGGGCCACAGAAGTAGCTCCTGCTGGTCTGGCCAGACTGCAGCTCTGTGCTTCACAAATCTTGAGGGGGGCACATGCCCCCATGTGCCCCACCCCACCCCTAGCTCCACACACTGTGGGGCTAAGGTGTGAGGGGCACCAGCAGGGCCAGGGAGCTGTGAGTTGGAACTTGCCATTGATGCTGACAAATGGGTCCTTGTACAAAAAACATTGAGCACCACTGCCCTAGAGCACCTTTAACCAGCATTAAATTAATCAGAGAAATAACATTCTCTTTGCTGAAGCTTTCTGTTCCCTTCAGAGGTGAGCAGCCAATAGTGGTGAAAGAACAGGTTAGGGACTCTTTAGAAAAGCTGGGCATATACACAAGTCCCTGGGGCTGGATGGGATGCACCCAAAAGTGTTGAGGGAGATGCAGGCTGCAGATTGTGGTTCTGCCTTGCCTCTGGACCATGCTGTCACTGCCACAAGATCTTACTTGGAGCATGTAGTTGCAGATCATGGCTTTGCCTTGGCTCTGGACCATGCTGTCACCACCACAAGATCCCAGCTGGGCTCCAAAGTAGCTCCATGTCCTGCTGTGCACCCTGCTAGCAGGGGTGGCACTAAGGGAGGATTTGAGGGGCTATAGTCACCCCAAAATTTCCCATAGCCCCCCCCTAGTTACCCCTCCCAGTGGCGCTGCTGCTGCTGTTCCCACTGCCTGCCCTGTAAAGATGATGGCAGCTGAGCCCACCCTGCTCCTGCCCACAGCGCAGCCTCTACTCAGCCCCACCTCAACTCCCTGCAGTGGGAAGAGGCTGGCACTGCTGCTGCTTGCCAGTGCTGCTGGGGCCAGTCTCCATGGAAACCCTGGCCCTGCGCTGTCACAGTGCAGCTGTTGCTGGGGTCTCCATGGAAGCTGGCCCCAGCCATGCAGGCAGAGGCTGCTGGGAAATGGAGTCCACTGCTGGCCAGATCCAACTCGTGGGCCAGACATTGCTCACCCCTGCTCTAGTTGAAGTTGGCACACCAGTATATTTCCTTGTACCATATTCATTATCACCTTTATTTATGTCTTTCTATACTCTAGATCTTGTTTCTTATGTCCTCTTCAGGCCTCTGGCTAATGCAACCATCAGCAAATGAAACATTCATTTTCTTGTCAATAAAGGTATAATTATACAATTACATTCCACAGAAGTTGATGGGGAAAGTTCTTCTTTCTCCTTGGGAATATTCCCCCCTGTTATTGGAAAACAGTTAGGGATATTGGTCAAGTCCAAAAACACTACACATCTATTTACATATAAATGTATATTAACGCCCACATCTTTTACTTAAGCGGAGCCTGGTCTTCATGTTAGTTTTGGTTTTGTTTTGCTCTTTAGATTTTCAAGTTTCAGATCATGCTTACTTGTGATGATAACATGTGTGTTTGGAAGATATCATAAAAATGTACAAAGACAACACTACTGCACTTAGAAAAACCTCATCTTGGATTTCAGTTTCTCATTCCGCATAGGGAAAAAAAGCCCCTCATATTAGATTCAAGTACAAGTGGAGATGGAAAGGGGTAGCAGCTATAGGTCTGACCCCAAGCCCAGGGTCTGAGTTGAAGCCACAGCTGCTGCCCCCTTCTGCCACTTGTCCTCCTTTGCCTCTCCTCTCCTCCCTCTCCCCCCTCCTCTCCCCCCCATGCTTACTTCTCTGTTGCAGCTCTGGCTCTGGCTGGAGCCAGGAGCATGGAGCACATGCTACCTCTGACCTCTACCCAGCCATGCAGTGACAGTGGCAGCTCTGGTCTTGGCTTTGGAACCAGGGCTGAGACTGGACCTCAGGTTTAGTCACCACAACTACTGCTGCATGGTTGGGTCAGGGCTTGAGGTAGTACATGTTCTATGTCCCACATGGAGCAGGAGCTGAGCTAGAGCTGATGCTATGTTGGGAAGGCAAGTGGTGATTGTGGGGTATCGGCAGCATGGGGGTGGGGGGATGTATACACCAGGGGAAACAAGTGGTGGACAGGTTCCAGAGAATGCAGGCACTGCAGGGAGGGGCAGGCATCAAGGGGCTCATGCATGGGGGGGCAAGTGGCAGAAAAAGCCAGGTGGTGGTGGTGGAGAAAGTATGGGGGATATATGTAGCAGAGGGGGAAGTGGCAGGGACAAGGTACAGGGGGACACAGGCACCATGGGGAACAAGTGGCAGCAGGGGCAGGCACTGTAGCAAATCTAATTATTGGGTCTTGAATTCAAAGTTTTCTTTGTTTCAGGTAAATACAGTAAGTGCAGTGAGAACAAGTTTGTAATAATTATTGCAACACAGTTTAACTCTTTTTTCAGAACAGCTTGTCTCAAAGAAAAACAAATGACAAAGTACTTGAACTTTCAAACTGTTACTATTTTATATTATGACAGGCTAGCTGGTAGTGACCTAGCCCAGGGGTTTTGAAGGGGTAAAAAATGATTGGAGGACTTGGGATTCCCTTTCCTCACCAATCAGGCCGCAGAGGGGTGCCTCATGTCCCCTGATTGGCCCCTTGGGTCACCTGGAGGGGGATAAAAGGGGCAGCACGGCTGACTCCGGGAAGAGACCAGTGAGGGACCATGAGGAAGGAGCTTCAAAGAGCTGAACCAGCGGGGCAGAAGCAGTTGCCCCAGAACAGTCTGAAGGAGTGGGACCTGCAGGGAGCAGTTGGACCCTCAGCAGCACGGCATGTGGCCGGCAGGAGAGGCTTCCTGCTGGGCTCCAGGATCCCCTACGAGAGGCTGTGGCCAGCAGGAAAGGCTTCCTGTTTCAGCAAGGATCTGAGCAGCGACCTGAGGGGTTCCCAGCTTGGCTTCCAGGTCCTCTAATCAGAGACCAGGCAGCTCAACATGAGGCCGGGGCTCCAGGAAGGTCAAGACCCCTAGCAGCTTGAAGCAGTATCAACACTGGTGGCTGTGTGGCAGTGTTCCTTCTTTCCACATGGGAGATCCAAGTTCAAGTCCCAGCTTTGGTGACTTGGGGTGAGTGAGCTAATAAGGAAAAAATTCCTCTTGCAGTGAAAAGGGGCCATTGTGTTTTCCTCCCTTTCCAGGTACCTAGGCCCTGTATTTCTTTGTCTTTTGTATTTTGTGCCATTTTATATTTCCCCAACCAGTATTGTTTGCTCTGCTGTTGTGTTTCATACTTTGTTAACCCTGTCTTTTGTCAGTGATTGTAAGTGTCTAACCTTTGTTGAAGCCTGCCCCTTGGGGCATTGTAGTGCCCACTATACCCCCTGATCATGCCTGTTATGTTCCCAGTATTGTTCCCTCATTAAAAAGGTATATGGTTAAGTCCCCAGTGGTGGTCTGGCTCTGCTCTATAGGGGGAGGAGAGTCCCTACACCTCCCACAGCGCTTGTGCACCTGCTTTGATTCCTTCAATTGGAGAGGGGGTACCTTTTGGAGTACTGCCTGGGTTACAATATAGCCAATAAAGAGGGCAAAATATGTTGCTTGGACTAAAGAAACAGGGTAGCACTGAATAATAAGGATGGAGACAGTTGCTGCTGCAACAAGAGGAAGCTGGAGATAGGTTTCCTATTACACGAAAAGGTTTGAGATTTCATAAGCTTTCTAGTTCTATGTCAAGTGATCTTTTAAAGATTTTGGAGACCTTGCTTATTATCCTAATCAATTTGTTAGGGTACTGATGTTGAATGTGGGAGAGCTTACATTCAAGTCCTTCCTCAAATCAATATATACATATAGAAAGGGAATATCTACACTTCACAAGTCATCATAGCTGAATGACCTTATATTTCCTTGCATAATACATGCCTCCAAATAAAAATGCACTTGTTTTTGAAAAGGCAGAATTAAGAAAAAAAAGTTTTTTTCCAGAGTTATGAATGCACAGAGCAGAGAAAGAGGCTAAGCTTCTGCTGACTCAACTTCCCTTTCCTGCTTAACCAAAAGCTGAAGCCTTAGCTCGTGTTGAAGACTAGTCTTCATTGGTGAATATATGTTTTTGAAAATAGCTACAAACATTTTACAAAGCTGTGAAGTAATAGAAGAGAAACCAGGAGTAGCCTGGTTTCTGTTCTGAAGACAGAAAAATTGCCAAAAGAAAGGTTTGTTTGATTAGTGGAATATGAAGACTATTAAAAGAAGCAAGATAATAGTTAATACTTGTGGACGAAAGAACAATTGCCACTAAATTAATTGACTTGCTTAGCTGCCTGAATAGAAATGCCACTGCTGCTGAGAGCAGGAATCAAAGCAGGTGCTTTTATTCCAGGCAGAAAATCAATTGCAAGGAAATAAGGTAATTTAAGATCTGCACCACAATTTTGAGGGGCTTGTGCAGTTTCAGTAACAGAGATTTAGAGATCAACTCCTAAATAGTACTCATTGTTTTGGAGTCTCCCTTGAGATGTGGGAGGCACACTATGGACTTGAACTTGAGTCCCTTGTCCCTTGTGGGCATCTTAGTTTGGACTATTCCAATCATGGGTGCATCACTTATGTTCTCCTTTCCCCCTGCTCCCAGAAACTTTCCCAATAAATCTGCTTCCTTACCACAAAAGATTCAGTTTTCCAATTGGACAACTTTCCAATGGCATTTTTTTTTTTTGCTGACAAATTCTGCCATTGGAAAATTCCCAGTCAAGTTGTTGAGGTCTCTGGGCAGCTGTACCATCCCTTTCTTACCTCTGCAGTGCTACCACATGAATTCTGTAGGGCCAGTAGGTTAATTTTATTCTATCTGCCCACAGCACAGGCATGACAGCGTTGTCGGAAAAACAGCAGTCCAGATGTATTATTGTTCTGCTCTATTTTCAGGATATCTGGCACCAGTTCAATGATGTGAAAATGTACTGTGTTCTAAACCTTGATACACATGACAGACCAAGACTAATGGTTTCCTTTAAATCTGGGCCTGAATACCATTGTTGGCTTTGAAAATTCCAAGAAATGCAATTTCACTTTTAAAGCACTATAAATTTATTACTTGTTGTACACCGAAGAAATAATCTCATGGGAAATGAGCATAAACCTATAATATTTTCATTAACAATCTGTTTTCATCATTGCCTTAATCCACATTTACTATTGTGGAATTTGATTTTGCATTATAACATACCATAAAATCATATTAACTATGTATCAGTATCAAAGTATCAGTTTGCTTGGTTAGGTCCTTTCAGTTTAATTAAATCAAACAAGAATAGACAGTTCACTTATTGTCACCCACCAAAGAAGCAACCAGTAGCAATTTTGCTCTCGTGTTTTTATTCATTCATGCTTATCTTTTTTACCTCTCCCTCTGGCATGTCAGTGCCAAGCAACTACAGAAATACTATTAAATAAGCAAACTATATGCTAACCTACTTTTATATTTTTTCCTCTGTTCTCCATCTCCCTCTTTATTTGATGGTATAACAGCTACATTGCAAGGACCACCTCTCACAGTGCAACCTTTCAAAATGTGCAGGAAAAAAACAGTACTGTGTGTTAACATACAAGTATAAAGTAACAGGCCAGTCACTTTGCATCAAAATTCTTACAGTTTACACAACTTTTCAGCAGAACCATGGTTTACCCAGACTAACTAAAATGTATAATTTTGTGGGGGGAGGGGAAGAGAACCTCTGCAGTTGTCATTTCAAGGGTTTGAAATGGATCTCATTTTTCATTTTTTAACATAATATAGGCTTTTATTTTACAAATGTATATGTGGCTGTTTAGATTGTTCTTTGGTTTTCCTCCCTGCCATCAAGATGGGATCATCACTCTTATTAGAGTAGAGTGACTGGTCACTTGCACATCTACAAATAACAGATAGCTGAAGTGAATAGGTCAAACAATCCACTAGCTGAAATAAGCCTGTTCACAGGTAATTTACAAAGAGAAATAATGAAGGAAATGTGTCCAAATTAATTATTTGCTAGGAATACTTATGATAATAAGTATTAGAGTACTTTTCAGGGCTTAAATGAAGTATAATCCACTGTTTTCTAAAAAGGACTTGCATATTCTCAGATGAAAGGCATTATTATAATGTTATATGACTGATCAGAAGGACATACAAAAAACTAGAACTCTTGGTTCCAAAATGATACCTTTTATTAGATCATTTGGTTCCAAAACGATACCTTTTGGTCTAATGAAAGGTATCATTTTGGAACCAAGAGTTCTAGTTTTTTGTATGACTTTTTGTCTCAGACCAACATGGCTACCAAGTACACCCCTGGAACATATGACTGATCAAACACTTCATAGTACCACAGTAGAACAAAATTTTTTGGGCCATTTTTAAATGACCATTATGCCGCAATACATTTCCCATTACTTATTGTACAATTCTACCAGTAAAAAAAAAAAAAAAAAGGTCAATCACCTCTCTTGGAAATCCACTTTTTAATCAGAAATGTGGAATTAGTCTTAGAAGTGCATCAATTCTGGAAGACTTTATATAGCCCCTAAACTCTAATGCTAAGTATAGATATTCAAAAAGCCCCTGGTGGGAGCACTCTAACTTATCACACTTTGCTCAAAGTGTCATAAGTTAGAGCAGGAATCAACTGAACAGATGTTTTCTGTCTGGTGGGGGTGAGGTGAGAGAGGCTTGCAGCCTGCCCTCACTGGCTTCTGGGGGTGCTTCTGCATCCATCCCTGGAGGCTGCCAGAGTGGCCCCTCTCCCCAGCCCTGCCACCCCCACCAACTGGTGACTGTCAGTAGTAGCTGGGGGGGAAGAGAGGAGAAATGGAGACCCTCCAAAACAAGGGCCCCCCCACAACTTGCTGGCTGGTGTCTTGGGGGGCAGGCTGGGTCTCGTCTGGGAGGGTCCCTCCCTGCCCAATGGCCTCCTGACAGCTGCAGTCAGCAGCTGCAGTGAAGCATGGACAGGCCAGGGTTGCTGTAGGGGAAGGGCTTGGGGTTCTGTGTCCCTGCAGCAGCCCTGGTTGGGCAGCACTGCGGTACTCCCTGGCTGGGGCTGGTTTAGGGACACAGACCCCAGAGCTCTTTGTCCACAGTGTCATCCCCGCCCCCCCCCCACTCCCCCTGCCCTAGCCAAGTAGTGGTGTGTCGCAGCTTGGCGAGGGCAGCTGCCAAAAGAGAGACCCCAGAATACTTCTCCTGAACCCTCTCCTCCCCTGGCTGGGTTGTGGGAACAGAATCTCCCTTCCCTTACCCCACACATCTGCCAGATTGCAGAGGGGCTCAGATCAGTGACAGCGGGGGTGGGTGGGGGGAGGCAGGGCAGTCTGGCACTCAAGCAGAGCACAAAAGCTCTGCCCAAGGCTAGAGCGCAGCCCTGCACAACACTGCCTGGGATGAAGGTGATTGTGTTCTACGTTAACTCTCAATGAGATCTGGTCCAGATGTTTGATAAAGTGCTTGAACAGAAAGTGCTTTAGGTTAGTATACATCCATCCAGGGTTAATTTAGAGTGGGATCAACCATTTTTAAAGCACTTTATATGACATAAACATCTGTTCTGTTATGGCTTTCTACTTGTTTAAAGCCTATTAAGTATGTACCTAGTCTTAGGCTGTACCTGTAATGCCTGTACCTAGCCTTTACTCCCAGCATTTACTGGTATCTATGGGCGCATCTACACATCACCCTATGGTGACGTAGCAATGTGCTACATCTCCATATGGTGTGCATAGTGAACACATGGGTCTAAATGTGATTGGCAGCTATGTCACTGTAGCGGTGTGCTACCCCAGTATAGCACGCCACTACAGCAATGTAGCAGCAAAATCTAACTGTGCACCACACGCATGGTGTAACTGCCCATAATACACCATGTGGCGATGTGTAGACATGTCTTGTGAGTAACAAAAATTTAACATCAGCATCAAGTTTCAGTATTTTATAGATATAATCAAGTTAGACACATTAGTTTTCATGACCTGCTAATTTAATAATTACTAATGTGGAAACAACTATGCAAATCATATAACGTATGCAAATAAGACCTCTGTGGAGAATGCCTTCTTTATGCTTATAGGCTAGTGAAGGAATTGGGCATAAGCAAAAAAGTTTGAATTACAAGGCTAAAATTTTATATACAAAGATGCTGTTGTCTACTTCACTTGTATTGCACATGGACATAAACATAAATGCAAAAGACTTATTTTAAATGTTCACAATATTGTTATTTATTCAATTTTACTTGTTATAACCTTTTTTGATAACATTACTGTGTACAAGCACAAAAAAAGGGTAAAGGTCTTAGAAGTTATATTGATAAACTATGTGTGGATCCCACAGCTGGCATAAAATAACTTGTTTAGGCTGTAAAAATATATTAGCATGTCATGTTATCTTCATAAATTCTTCTAACACATAAGGTGGGTAGGGGTCCCCTGAATCCCAAGACTCATTACCATTTCTGCTTGCTATTACCATTCATCAGCTGCTTTGTCATATATTGCAGGCACATGCTAAGGGTTGAAGCATTATAATTCTGGAGGGGTAGATACTGAGTGAGTTATTAACTGTGGCAGACAGCCTTGTTCCCAAACACTCTTGAGAAGGTTCTTTGCTAAGAAAAGCAAAAGTCACAATGGTATTTTATACCTTTGGGATGCTAAGAGGTTCTGAATGCAGACTATGGGTTTTCGTCCACTCCATCCCAAACAATGTGTTAATCATTAATTGTACTTTTCAGAGTTTTATAGAAATTCAACAATGACAATTCAAGCATTTCAAAACATTTTCAAGTCTTGATAGGACAAATCCCTTAAGTTTCTGCCTGCTTTGCTTACATTTGCCATCTGACTGTACCCATTACTTGTGAGAAGGCTCTAGGATCTATTCCTCACATTATGCATGAAATTCTGAATCCACTGAAGTGAATAAAAATCTCTGGCATTGGTTTTAATGGTGAAAGAATTAGGCTTGACTTTAATATAAACATGATACAGCTTTTCTTAAATATACTATTTTAGAAATGCAAGAATTGTGCAGTAGAATAGTTAATGAAAATCTTTTCATATGAACAGTTTTCAGGAAAATGTCAGCTTTTTTGTATTTTATAACAAAAGCAAATTTGGGAGCGAAACAATACTATATATAACATTCTTATAACTGAAGCATCTGAGTTCCTACTTATTTGACAATTAACAATTCCTACTTATTTGAATATCACTTGGGAGGGGTTATAGACAGAAAAATATTCAACAAGAAATAGTAGGATTAATAGAAAAATAGCAGTCAAAAAGAAAACATAGATCTGATTTTGCAAGTTAGACCATGTGAGTAGCTCCCATTGACGTCAAGGGGATTTTTACATAAAGAATATTTCCAGGGTATACTTCACTTTCCACATCAATCATGATACATAACTCTTTGCAGAGCTCACATGCTTTTAGACTACATTGTGTGTTACATGAACACATTTTTATCTCCATTATTTATATACTCTGATTATAATTTTGTTCCCCTTCCACATCGAAACAAAGGCAGAAAAGACATCCCTGTATTTAAGTTTTCTACATTTTCTTTCCACTGAAGTTAAGAGCTTTGTGCTAAAGCTGAGAGCAGAAGCGAGTGAGACAATCACTGGAAATTACTCTGTTAACTGAGAGGCCATTCCTACAAAAGATGAAGACAATTGAGACTGCATGGGCTTAAGGTTTCATGTTGTAACTCCTATTTACAGAATCAAGATTTAATAAGAAATTTGGGGTTAGAGCATTGCTTTTTTATCTGCCCTGATCAAAGTCATTTAGTTCATACGCGCTTTATTCCCTCAACCACTTTGTGAGACTTCCTAGAGCTAGTGATGATCTAATCCTTTAGACAGGTAACTAATTTTCTTAGATCTTCACTTTGCAGAGTGGGAGTGGTGCAGATCCTAACTTTAAATGTGCTACTTTTTCTATTCCATCATCCATATTATTCTTGACAACAGATAAAAGTTATTTAATTTCTGTGCATCAAAGTATTTTGCTTTAGCTTCTATGACATTTGGAAAAGATGCTTAAAGCCATGCTTTATAATCAGATTGGAAGGCAACAAATCTCTCTCACTCTCTATATATTGGATTATGTCAAAGATTAGCTCCTATTTAAGCAACACTGTACAAAGTTTTCCAAAGGATTTTCTTTTCAAACTACTACCACATGTGTTTCTCTATTTAAACAGCTTACACATTGGATATATGAGATTGATGGATGACATTTGTTCCAGCCATTTTGCGAGTCATTTATTCATTAGAAGGTTAGGTTAAAAATGTATTCATGTTATTTATGAAATGATTGGCAAAGTAATTCATTGATCCTCATTCCAAGTTTCTGGTTAGAAACAACTGCAGTAACAAAAAATATATGAGACCATTATAATATAAATATAGATTTCTTCAATGAATCAGGATACATGCAAGTGTTCTGCATCTCCTGTTTTACAAGGCCTATACATCACATGCAGTTCCCATTTAAATAAGCCACCCAAGTAATTGATTTTCTAAATTTTCTTCCATATCCAACATTACAACGTTCTCACTGACTCTTTAGACTTACTAAATATTGCCAAAATTGTAAATATGCTGGAAAACTGAAGCAAGGCCTCTCACATACATACCAGTCAAGAGAACTATCTCTCAAGCAAAGTCTGCCATTAGCTATCTATCCCAGCCACTGTCAGCATGTGGATGAGGATAACCGAATGAAGTTAAATCTGGGCAGAATGACATTACATTAGAGGTAGGGCTGGCTGGAGTACAAATATTTCTGAGGTTTTGGAATTTGATTTTGTTCCACAGAAGCCTTTTCAATATTTTCCTTGAGAAAAGGAGTTTGAGTCCTAAGTACAGTCATTAGCCTGAGGGTTAGGAACATGTGGGGAAGCTTTTTTTCTGCATTGTTAATTGTCAAAAAGTAGGAGCTCAGAGCAAAGGCTTGAACCAGGGACCTTAAACACCTGACTATTGTGTATTCTGGATTAGAACTGGCTCTCATATACTTACTATACATCTCCCTTCCCACCTTTCTCCTCATCCTGAAACAACGTGACCTTTCCAGCAAAAGTTTTGTCAAAACCAGTAATTGTCATGAAAAGTTTCATTTTTGACTAATCAGGATTTTATGGTGAGAAACTAGTTGGTCAAAAAGGTCCTGAGCACTTAAATTGGTAGACAGAGGAAAACACTGTACTTTGCATCTAGTCAATAGTGACATTTGAATCTCCCATTATAACTTTTGGAGCAAGAAGTTCAGTAAATTTCTATGTACAGCTATCTGGGAGGTTGTCCTTCATGTTGGCTGATGATCTTCTTCTGGATTTAATTTTGCATTGCTATCTTAACTTTAAGTTTGCTAGTATAAGAGAGCTTGAAACCACCTGCACTGAAAAAACATCCATTGGCACAGAACCTCTCTCCACCTTCTTAGCATCACCCAGCTTATATCATCCCCATACTGTTTTCTTCTTTATTTCCACTGAACAAATTATCGAGTTTAAGTTATTGGTCTTTATTTTCTGATTATGTCATGACTATACCACAGCTAGAGCAGATCCCAGGGAGGATGAGGCTGGGTACCCACCCAAGTCTGCAGAAATAATCCATAACTGGAAGTTTAACAGTGAGGCAACTTCAGACTTTTTCCTAGTACCTGCTCTTGAGCCCATCTTCAGCAGGTCTGAGAGCAGCCAGTCTTGGAGCAGGTTCATGGGTGAACTTCTAATTTTGTAACACAAGAGTGGATTGAGGTGTTTTCAGTCCCATGCTCTACTATGGGACATGCTGCTGCTGAGTAGAGACAGACTCTCAGTGAGATGAACCTTGAAGTGAACAACTACCTCACTTTTCAAGACATAATCTTCCTTTGATAGAGTATTGCTTTAGGAATGGTGTAACTTTATATCTCAAGGGTGAACTTTATAATATGGTGAGATAGCCCATTCTCAGAAAATGGCTTTAGACTGCAAATCACTTTTGCAGGAAGAGCATTTCAGACTTAAAAAGTAAAACCTGTCTTTAACTTGGGCTCCCCACAAAGTGACACATAACTTCATAATTAATCATGCTGTTGGTCCACTAAGAGATATCACTTAAAAAAATCCTTTCCTCTCACATTTCCTGGACTATCAGGACTACATCACTCCAACACTAACAACACTTTATAAGAATGTAAAGAGGTTAAAAGAAACATGGAAGAAAGAAATAAAAGAAATTAATAAGTTACTCCCATCTGGGGCATAGGGAATAGAAACTTTTGGTCATTGTAAGCCATTCTGTATTTATATTTAGTAGAAGATACTGTTGTGAGCATGGTCATGAGGCATAGATAACCTCGTGATGTATAAGGCTATGGAAGCAACAGAATGAAGGTGCAGATATGAAACAACTCACTGAAAAGAATTAAAAGGGAGAAAGGAAAAGGCTAAAACAATCAAGATGATTACAATTATGATAAAAGCAGCTTATGGAAGTGTTAATTCTTGATTGCTCATTTTCACGTTTTTGCCATTTAATATATGTGGAAACAGGCAGGTGCCAATTGTGAAGGTTTCCAAAAAGTGCTAATAAAAACCATCTCCAGTGGTTTGGGAATGGAAATGCATAAAAGAAAATATTATTAGTGGGGATTTGTTGGCAATAAAGTTTTGTATTACATTGTAACAGGGAGTATAATAATTCTAACATTTTACTATCTCATTTTGGGGAAAAATGGTTGCAAGAAGCAGACAAACTCACTTTTTTTCTCTTGTAGTTCTGGACCCTTTCCCCCACTATAGGAGATCCTTCTACCCTGCAGAAGACTTGCATGGCTGTTTCTCTTATTGTGGTCCAGTAGGACTCCTCCAGTGAGTATAGTTGGCAGTTGAAAATCCAGATCATCTTTTGGAGCTCATGGGCCTGAATATGCTGCAAGGATCTCTGATATTTTTTTCACTTGTTCAATAGATGAATTGCTAAGTGAAGTTATGAAGATGTTATGTAACTAGAAAATCATGTATTTGAGAAACTACTATATGGATCTTATAGATTCATAGATTCATAGATGTTAGGGTCGGAAGGGACCTCAATAGATCATCAAGTCCGACCCCCTGCATAAGCAGGAAAGAGTGCTGGGTCTAGATGACCCCAGCTAGATACTCGTCTAACCTCCTCTTGAAGACCCCCAGGGTAGGGGAGAGCACCACCTCCCTTGGGAGCCCGTTCCAGACCTTGGCCACTCAAACTGTGAAGAAGTTCTTCCTTATGTCCAGTCTAAATCTGCTCTCTACTAGCTTGTGGCCATTGTTTCTTGTAACCCCCGGGGGCGCCTTGGTGAATAAATCCTCACCAATTCCCTTCTGTGCCCCCGTGATGAACTTATAGGCAGCTACAAGGTCGCCTCTCAACCTTCTCTTGCGGAGGCTGAAAAGGTCCAGTTTCTCTAGTCTCTCCTCGTAGGGCTTGGTCTGCAGGCCCTTGACCATACGAGTTGCCCTTCGCTGTACCCTCTCCAGGTTATCCGCATCCTTCTTGAAGTGTGGCGCCCAGAATTGCACGCAGTACTCCAACTGCGGTCTGACCAATGCCCTATAGAGGGGAAGTATCACCTCCCTGGACCTATTTGTCATGCATCTGCTGATGCATGATAAAGTGTCATTGGCTTTTCTGATGGCTTCGTCACACTGCCGGCTCATGTTCAACTTGGAGTCCACTAGGACTCCAAGATCCCTTTCCACCTCTGTGCCACCCAGCAGGTCATTCCCTAGGCTGTAGGTGTGCTGGACATTTTTCCTCCCTAGGTGCAGCACTTTGCATTTCTCCTTGTTGAACTGCATCCTGTTGTTTTCTGCCCACTTGTCCAGCCTATCCAGGTCTGCCTGCAGCTGTTCCCTGTCCTCCGGCGTGTCCACTTCTCCCCATAGCTTTGTGTCATCTGCAAACTTGGACAGAGTACATTTCACTCCCACGTCCAAGTCGCTGATGAAGACATTAAAGAGTATCGGTCCAAGGACCGAACCCTGCGGGACCCCACTGCCCACACCCTTCCAGGTCGAGACCGACCCATCTACCACGACTCTTTGGGTGCGACCCTCTAGCCAATTCGCCACCCACCGGACTGTGCAGTCATCCACATCACAGCCTCTTAACTTGTTCACCAGCATGGGGTGGGATACCGTATCGAAGGCCTTCCTGAAGTCCAAGTATACGACATCCACCCCTCCTCCTGTGTCCAGGCGTTTCGTAACCTGGTCAGAGAAAGAGACTAGGTTGGTCAGGCACGATCTGCCCGCCACAAACCCATGCTGGTTTCCCCTCAGCATAATTTGTCCTGCCGGGCTCTCACAAATGTGAGCCTTGATAATTTTTTTCAAATACTTTACCAAGGATGGAGGTGAGACTGACCAGTAGAGATCCAGGAAATGGCTCCTTCTTGACTTATCATATATTACTATAGTGTAAGCCAGTTAATTTAATTGCATCTATTAATGTAGGCCTATTTCTCAAACACTGAATAAAGTGGCGATAACACACAAAGAGCAAGGAATTAAAATGAAGTATGCCACTCACATTTTTTAACAAGCTGTGTACATGAAATACTTGTTTGAGATGCATACTCCCATTTAACTTAAAGGACCCAGTTCTTATCTAAATCAAGGCCCCTTTTTCACCCCTCTGGCAAAATAAAGGGACAAATAGGTGAATTTATGCAGAACATTATGCAAATAGAAAAGGCTATAGCCGGATGGAAAATGAATCTGCAAGGAGAGCTGCTTCCTGTTCATCTGCATATACAATGTTCAGTTAAAATGGACACCTAGTATGTGCAAATAATACTGATAGCACTGAAAATATAATGCAGAAAAAGGCTACCTAATCCATCCCCTATCCACTCTCTAGTGACAGTTATAATTCCAATGTTTTGCACACAAACTTTGTTCACATATAAATGGATGCTTTGAAACCCACCCCCCCACACACACTTGGAAGATCTATAAAACTGTTAATTCTGTACCACCTAGTTTTTGTAAGCAGAGATACGGTTAAAAAATGGTAGCTTTGAAGTATTAAATTAAGTGTACAAATAGTACATTATAAGTTACTTCTAAGAAGTAGTTTGTTTAGTTTATTGAGGAACATTTAAGGATAGAGGAAATGAATAAGTATGAAGTACAGCTGGTGTATTAAAAGAGACCCTACAAGACAACTGCCAAATACCCTGCAGCAAAGAGGTTCAATAAAACGAATAGAAAAAAGCACCAGGATGCTTTCTTTATTGTAGCATTACCACAGTGTAATAAAGCAACCAAACATACAATAAACAAACACTGATCATATGTTACTGGACTGCTAATAAATCATACTGATGGCCTGCTGTTAAATGCAAATAGATTTGTGAACGGTAAGTAGAAAGTATGAGGAACATCTTAAATAGCTGGCATGTATCCTATTGAGAATAATGCCTTGCAGGAAGTAATCACTGTAAAATGATGGAAAAAAATCAAACTAATTTGATGACCTATTTGATACAGCTGGTGGGGGATCTGAACAGCGGACTTGACCTAGTGTTTACTACTCTATGAGGACTTCACCAACACCAATAAACTGGGTGTGAATTCTGTATGATGGCCTCTAATCAGTTCTGTATTACTCACTACATCATTAAGGGCTTAACCCAGGTGAAACTAGTCTCCATGGCTATCAACCCACACTAAATTGAAAAGAAAATAAGCTCTATGAACCACTTGGGATCTACAGCAACAGAAGCTTCTTGTGACTCTTGTGCGCAGTATTTCTCTTGCTGACCACACACTGCTGGATGTTGTACATACAGTCACCTTGTTGAGAAAGAAGATTGATTCTGATGATTTGATTCCTACAGTGCATATGGCACAGCCAGTGCTAGATTTAGACACAAGCTAAGCAAGCTATAGCTTAGAACCTCACATTATGAGGGGCCTCTAGGCATTGACTGCCAGACCGGAAATGATCGCAGACCGGCAAACCGCAGCCCCGCAAAACCAGGTGGAGCTGTCCTCCTCCTGCAGGGCCCATGGTTGAGGTTTGGCCCACCCCCCTGCCCGGGGGGTGGAAGTACCTTTACCTGTATTCCAGCTGGAAATTCTGGCTGTGGGGCTCCACACGGTGGTCCACAGTTTGCCAGGCTGTAGCCATGGTCACTTCCAGTCCGCAGTTTTCTGGGCCGCAGCATGGAAAGTTTGGGAACCCCTATCTTAGGGCCCCACCCTGTCATAATCCAGCCCTGGGCACAGCGGCTGTAGAGAATGTTGCCATGGGATTTTACTGAGCATTTTCAGAGAGTACCCAGACTTCCTGAAATGACAACAAATGGCTTGTTTAGATCATACAGTGAGTTAGTAGCAGAACTGAGAACAGAATCCCAATGTCTGCTTCCCAATGCCCTGCTCCAGCCAATGAAGTAATATATATATAAAAAGAAATTGCTATTTACATCTTCAGGGCCAAATCCAGCTGTGGTATAATTACATTGGCTTATGATGTCAGAAAACCTTGCAATTTATGGATGCAGCATCAGTTTATAAATTAAAGATTGTACTTGACAATGTGTGCTTTTGTGGGCTTAAAATGACTTCAAATAAATTCCTACAAATGCATAGGCCTCCTTCTTCTAGTGACTGGAATGCTTATAAAAATGTTGAGAGCTTCAGATTTTACTATTCAAGATATACTTCTATACTAAGCAAAATAAATTTCCCCATTAAAATTGACAAGCAAGTTAATGTATTCCATAAAATAATGAAAAGGATTACTGTGAATAAACTTTTGTACAGCTCTGAGGTTATAACTATATGGAATTTGCTTTTGTTGTGAATTCACTGGAACTTTTCAATGAATCTCTCTGAACTGCTCAGTTGTTCCAATAAAAGATAGCTCCCGAAAATCCTTGTTTCTTGAACTCTTTTTAAACAGTCAACTTACTAGTTTCTAATTACATTATGAAAATGGAACACAAAATAATCTATAATGTTAGGTTATTAAATAAAGGTAAAAAATAGGGGAGACAAGCACATTGCCAATACCTTGCCACTACAGAGGCAGAGAAGTAATTTGGTTAATGCATTGTCAGAGAATTGTAGGGAAAGAACAAGGCCTCTTTCCTTGTAGGGTGGCATGCACCACCCCATCCATTGCCAATCTGATGTGAGGATAAAACTCCTTTCTGAGCCTAAATCTGGCAATAGGTGTAACCCTGAGTGCAAGAGCATGACCCTTCAGACTGATACCTGAGAGATTTGTAAGTACCAAGATGTGATAGGGGCAAACTTTCATGCCCAGTGCAAGCACCAGTCTGCCTCCTGTCTATGGGCCAGCTGCCCACAGCACTCTCCTGCCATGCCTTGATGATACATGATTACAGTGTTAATTAGGTTGGAGGCTGCCCATTTTGCACCCCAAAGTTTAGGGGGATCTCCACAGCTCTGTTCCACTCCTACACTGTGGCCCTACTACTTGCAGATGGCATTCCAGGTAGCTAGACTCAGCCGGACCCTTTGCCCATTAGCTGTGGTCCCCCCTCTGGGATCTTCAGCTCCCCCTTAGGCCCCAGCCCCATCTCAGGCCAGTCAGGATCCCAAGCCTCTTGCTCTCTGTGCCCCTGGCCCTTTTGACCCCTCTCTGGGTCCTGGCCCCAGCATAAACCAGTTGGGAACCTCAGGTCAGGCCAAGCTGCTTGCCTGCTTTCAGGCATTGGGGATCTCCTATTCCTGGCTTAGGTGTTTTGCAAAGCATGCCTGGCCCCACAGGATCACTTACCCTAGCAGGCTCAGGTGCTTCAAGAAGCTTACCTGGCCTCCCCTGCATTAAATAACCCACTCAAAGGTGGGGGATGAAGTTAAGGTGCCCCAACCCGCCTTACACCAGGGAGGTGCTCACTCCTGGCATTTACCTGGGGACTCACCAGCAGCCTCACCAGGCCTTCCTGCCCTGGCAGGGTGCAGATTTAGGTCATGCTCAGGACCAATGAGGCCTCCAAGCCATCCCCATAACCTCACCCTTACCTCTAAGTTGTTCCTGGCAGAGCTCAGCAGAGAGATGTGTCTCTTCTGCTGTCTGATGGCGAACTGCCCTCAGCTGGGCCTTAAAATGGTCGCACTCGTCAGGCACCTGGCCCTCCCTGGCCCAGTCCTTAAAGTGGCAGCACTACCAGTGCCCTGCCACACAAGGGCAGTGGCAGACTCAAGTCAAAACTCCCACCAATAGCTATGACCAATGTCCAGTGCTACAGGGGATGGCGACCTCCCACACACTTCCAAAACCATTAAAGCATTCCTGAAAGACAGAAGGAAGAAAAAAAAATCTTCCTAGCCCCTTCAGATGACCAGAAGAAGTCTTAAAGAATGGGATTACCAGATGCCTTCTGCACAGGAGAAGGAATTCTCTCTGAACTATAATACAGAGATACATTATTTGAATCAAACATTCTGATTATTAATCCAATAATGTTATCTCTATCTCATCATACTTCCATAAACTTGTTAAATTCTATCCTGAGTTGATTTAGGTTCTTTGTTTATACTACTTTGAAGACAATTTTAGATGCTCTGTCCTCCAATAATTAGAAATCTTCTAATTTGTAGTCTAGACTTGTTAGCAGTTCATAATCAGTTTGTCACTTGATCATGTGCTGATATTGTTCTTTAATTTAAATAGTCCCCCTCTCTCCCTGATATGCAAGTGAAATGTATTTATAAAAAGTAATCTCATCTCATAAGAAGGTTTCCATCCCTTCTGTTCCATCTTAGTGGCCCTTCTTTATACCTATTTCAATTTAGATTAATCTTTCTGATCATTGGTGACCAGGCTATACACAATAGTCACTATGGAGTCTCTCTCTCTTTCCCTATGCAGAGCATGGCAGTGGGTTTTAACAAAATAAATGGTGCTATTCTAAGACACAAAACTTGCTCTCCTGTAACTCAATAAGAAACCTTGTGATGGACTTCTTTGGGAATAGTATTTACTCCTTACTGTACTATTTAGAGCTTACTTTATTCTTTGTGCTTGGGATACAAGACCTGAAATATCCATCTATATATGACAGGTTTTTGCCTTGAGCATTCCAGTTTTGGGTGGGTAACTCAACTTCCACCTCTGCCACACAAAATTCATCAAAGATTGAATGACCGAGCCTTTGTTTTACTATGGTCACACAGTTGTGATTGTCAATATAGTTTTCACTTCTAGCTATTCAGAAAGTTTGTTCCTAAAATGTAATCAACATGACCAAAAAGGCTGCCTTCATGCCCTGTAGTGCAGTGAACTATGGCTATACTCTGCACATTGTTATTGAATTAACCTCACCCTCATTACAAAAATAAATGTAGTTCTCATTGGGCTTAAACCACCTTTCATACCAAGTGCTCCTGTACCACTTACCTAGTGTTGTATCTCTATCACTGCTACTTAGGTGGAATTTTATTTTGCTGCTGATGTTGCAACATTCTGGACTCTTCCATGTCCTCCATTGCCATACAGTTAGTTTTCTTCTTTATAACCTCGCATCTGAGCTTGCAGTACATTTGCTTCCCCACAGAAAAAAAAATAAAACTAAAATTCCCTATTCTCTGCTTTCAGCGGGGTTTATCCACCATCATCTTAGATAATCAGAAGTCTGTTTGCAGTCCAGACATATTAAAACTTAGCAATTTATTGTGGCCAAAACTATGCCATTATAGAATTTTAGCAGCTAATGTATTTCTTTTGTGCTTAAGCTGTTAAATATAACAAAGGCCTATTGTGTTGAATATGGGAAAGCAAATCATTTTTTTCAAATGTGATTAATTGTGTAAGTATGGACCTTTTAAGTACATGTGGTAAGCACTATGCTATGGGAATGGCACTTACTGCTCTCTCAGCATGTGTCTGATGAAGTAAACAAAAAGTTAAAATACAGCCGATAGTCTCCCTGGCATTCATTAACATAGCGAAGAAAGCAGAAACTAGCCACATTTTATATAAAAAGACTCTAGAAATCTGTGTCTACTTACATTAACATTAGTCAATTGGTGGGTGCCAACTATGCACATAGCATGTTTTATTTATAGGCCTATATAGTAGTCCTAAACATTCTATCACAGAAATGTGTTATTCATTAATTCATATTTTTCTCAGCCTCATTTTACTTCTTGAACCCATCCAGGTGTTTTTTAAATGACGAAGGTAATTCAATACTATGCAGCACTCACCTTCACCCTATTTTTCAATTCTATGTAATTGAATAGTCCTCCTTATTTTGTCTATTTATTTACCTTTAATTAACTCATACCACAAACCAAAGCTGTCTGTGGTTTTCTAGCAAAAATCTACCATTGGTAAAAATAAAGGTGGGATAAACCTCAAATCTATTTCATGAGGTATTTAGTATTAAGTCTCTCACATAACTAAAATAAAAGTGAAAAAGTAAATACAATTTATTCCTTCTATGGTGTAAAACCAGGATTCTGTTGTGTAAAATGTTTTTTAAAAGATTAATTTTTCTGCCCAATGCTGCAGTGTTTCAGAATTCCAAAATGTGATGAAAATAGAAGCACAATACACAGTAGGAAGAAGAATGTAATCCTATATGAAATGACCTCTGTTACACTCTTCAAGAGTTTAATATATGTATTTTGACTAAAGTGGCTTTCTGGGCTTCTGTGACCAAATGTCTATGAATTTTAAACATGGTTAAAGTATTTTTCTTGGTTTATTTCATCTTATGTCTCTGACCATGGCACATCCCAGTTCTAATGAAAACAAAACATAGCAACAAAGTTTAAAATGTAAAATCCATATCAGTTATGCTCCAACATGTAAAATGTCATCAGTGCTGGAAATTACGCAGCCAGTCATTTAGCTCATTTATGTATATAATGTAAGCTCTTCATATTGGGCAACATACTGGTATCACAATAGTGATAAGTTCATTCAAATACTACAGCTTGCTCATTGCTTGTTTACTAGAGAGATAAAATCATATGCAATATATATGTCCTGTCTTTAACATTAGAGCTATACTGCTATGCCTTCTAAATACAGAGAAAATGGTGGGGAATGAGCCCTGATTCTAGTAACTAGAGGTTCTAAATAAATCCCCTAAATTTAAATTTTCAAATGTACATATTTTTTAGCCATGGTAACATATGGTTGAAAAATAGAGGAGAGGGGGATTTGGTGAAAATTATAAACAGTTTCATACTTTTGATTTAACATTTAAAAATTAAAAATATTTTTGATCAGCTCATCTAGTATAATAAGATAACCGGTTCTTGGTTATAACTGATTTCATTTCAGTTTCTGCTGCTCCATTTTTTTCTACTTATGCTCAGACTATCATATCTTCCTCAGCAGCTTTTGAATATCAAGGATAGATACTGGAAAGACATGTATTTCCGTTTCTTTGTGGGGCACAAATTATTGTTGTTGTTCCTCAAAGTATTTACTGAGAATTATTGCCCTGGTTGCTTGACTTTGGGAAGACATATCATTTTTCTGAGAGCTCAGGCATGGCCAAAAATTATTTAACCTTCTTCCCAAAGACTTCAAAGGATATAATGAGACTTTTAAAAGCATACCAAGAATGTGCACACCTCTATGAAGAATTCCTATTTAAGAATTCAGAGCATAAAGTTTTATGGTTCATATTTTAGAAGAATCCAACAGCATAAAAGTGCCATCTTACATCACTGTCTATTTTAGTTGTATAATTCGTGTGGCAAGATAGACATCAGGCTGAATAGAATAGAACAGTGGCAGCAATCCTTCATGGTTGAGGATGATCACTCCCATGGGTTAAGTAAAGGGTTGTAAATGAGTCCATTGATGGCTAAGAAGTTTGATCCTAAAGCCACAGACTCTCTCACAGTTTCTCATTCTTGTATTCTTCCCTATTGTTTCTGTTGGTTTTTGCCTTAAGAGCAAGACTGTTTTCCTCTTAAGGTAAGATGTACCTTCTCTCATAAGGCATCACCATGTAGCCCTATCCCAGGATAGTTTCCCCCTATTTGTGGTGTCAATGCCACACTTCTTAAAGTTTGGCTTGAGGGTGTTCTCTGGCCCCTGAATGTCCTTTGTCTTTGGCTGAGTTGGGATCATAGCAGTTGTTCTGGTAAACATGGATCAGCCATATGCTTACAGTGTCCTGTTGACCACAGCTGATGTTGAATAATCAGTGCTTCCATACTGGTGGTGTTAGCACTGGTGAGGACAGTGGCCTTGGTGTGATGATCCTTCCACTTTATGCCGAAGGTCTTCTGGAGGTAGTGCTGGTTATGACATTCCAGGCTTTCCAGGTGGTCCTTGTAGATCACCCAAGCTTCACAGCTGTAAAGAAGACTTGGGGTTATAATAGCCCCATATAGTAGGACCTTTATTCGAGTTCTGATATTGTGATTGTTGAACACATGATGCTTTAGTCTTCTGAAGGCAGAGCTGGCACACTGAAGCCCATAATGGATCTTCTCATCAATGTTGGCTTCTTTGAGAGATGGCTACCAATATATGCAAAGTATTCAACATCTCTAGCTCCTGTCTGTCAATGAAGATCTTTGCTAGGGTTGAGGATTGTCCCAAAGCATGCTGTTGAAACACCTTGTTTTTCCGATGTTAGGGGGCAGCCCCAGGAACTGTATGCTTGAGAGAAGCAATAAAGGGCTGTTTGTAGGTCCTCCTCTGTGTGTGCGCCATGGAGAGGAGCACAGAGCATGTCTATAGCAATAAGAAGAGGCCTGAGTTTGTGTCATGAGGAGAAAGAGCTGGTGACGTCAGGAACTGAAAGCCAGCAGAAGGCAGCAAAAGAAAAGAGGGAGCTGTGTGTCTGGAGCAGCTGCCCGGTGAGGACAGAGTGTCCCTGGAGAGAGAGGGAGGAGAGAGGAGACCCGGACGAAAACAATAAAGGAAAGATGGTGCATCTGAGTATGGGAGGAGCCAGGTGGGATGACAGCAGTGAAGAGGAGCCAGATGTCAGCTGGGTGGGCAAGATGGGGAACAGTGCCAAGCCGAGCGATAGTGGCTGAAGTAGTATTGCTGGGAGAGTGATCTGGGAGTCGGCACACCTTCAGAAAAACAGTGTCACCTGGGAAAAGGAGACTGACCCTTTCAGGAACAAGTAAAACAATTCCTATTTTTTATTATCATAATAGAGTTGGGCCAAGTGGCCCAGGGAAGGACTAAATATAAAGACAGTAACTTTGATGTCATTTAGTGTGCTTAAACGGGAAAATACGTTCTTCTTTTTTGGACCTATATCCCTTGAGAGGAAAAAGGGGAATCAGGTTTGTAGAGCCCAAAGGACTGAAGCTCATCTTTGTTTATTTTACTTGATTATGTTTGGGATGCTTAGAGAGAGAAATTGGACATAATACTTACCGTCATTGGAGAAGCCATCACTCAGTAATTTGGAGAACAGGCTTTGGTCATGCCCTTTGTCCCAGCATCTGGTGATACCTAAGAAACCAGAGAAAATAATGTCAAAAGAGAGAGAGATACCTAATAAAAGATACTTATCATAAAAAACACTTGTTGTGAGTCTCTGTCTGTTATAGCCAACTGGATTGTTTTTATGAGAACGTTCGAAACTACAAGGGAATTAATCAGTATCCCATTGCCCAGTGGTGCTTAACTGGTACCCTCCCAGTATAAACCCTTTAACATTAAGACATGGCAGATGAAAGTTGGGATCACCACTGAGACAAACAGGGAATAACCTTGTTATTCGAGATCTAAGCAGGTAGCTGGTGAGTTACATACATCATAAGACTAGACAGAATACCTCACAGCTTGGGAGCCCCCTGACTTACCCTTTACCCATTTCTTACACTTACTATAACCCACAGAAAAGATGTTCAAACTGTATTTAGTTTGTTCCTGGTTTAGCATGAATATGTTTCCATGCTCCCTTGCAAAATGGACCTAATTTGTTTAATCAAATTCCTTATAGTAGGGATACAATGATGGATCCCTCCTGTACTATTGGGGTCATCATATTTTGACTGAATTAGTAATGCACTTTTGCTACTGGGCTTTGGTTTAGTGAATCCCCAACTTTATTAAACTCTGAAGAATTGTGTTGTAAATGGAATTGTTTTTGGAGCTGTGGCTCCCTTGACTACTTCTTCAACATACTGAAGAGTACAGCTGTGCTCCTCAGGTCAGCTGGCACTACATATCTGAAGGTCAAGCTTGGTAAGGAGCAGCCAAATGCTGCTATGAATGCAAGAAAATGAATTATTAAGGGATGAAAAAGGGACCAAATAAGGCTGGAGAGAGAGAAGGGAGTTACAGAAGGGCTAGGATTTGTGGAATTGTTGCTGGTGGACTTCCTGTGTCCCTGTAGTGTGAATATCTGGCTCATCTACATTGTGGGAAGTGTCTGGCATGGGGGGTAGGAAATGTGGTAAGAGGTGAAAACCTGAGCCCTGGACTTTGAGAGCGTTTCCAGGTTTATTTATAAGTGATACTGGAGCAGGTGAGTGAGTGTAGGTTTTCATAGCAGAGATGGTCAGCTGGTCTGGGTTTACAAGCAAACTCAGGCTGTTGATATACACTCGCTCTAGATAAACAAAATAGCTTCAATCTCAGAAGTGCCATTAAGAGAGAATTTAAACAGAAACATAAACCTCAGATGAAATTCATGCTTCTAAGTATTGCTCAGTGGAGAATCTGATATGTCTAGTTAAGGTCTGATAGTACAGAAGGGCTTCCTCATCAGGAACTCCATCTTTGGCTTTTCTCAGCTGCCTAAAATCTGAAATGAAATACATTCTGAAAAAAAGGCCAGTGTATTCATAGCAAAGAAAGATCTTCTTCAATAGACAGCAATGTTCTGAAAATGTCCTGTACAGCTATTAAAGGAAGTGAAGCCAACCTATATCAATAAATTACAAGCCACAATTCATTGACAACATATATTAATTCAAGGGTTAAAGAGGCTAGTTACATTATTTGGGAAAGATACTGTGGTTTGCTCCACCTTCTTTTTTTAGGTGCTCTTCCACAGTAAAGGGATTATTTTCTTGCCTTGCCATTCTGCTTTCAACATACCATGACAAGTTTGTTTCACTTGGAAAAATGGTCAAAAAGAGGTTATGTAGAGAATCTTATAGCAGCCCAAATGAATTAACTGAAATACTGGCTCATGGTACTCTGCTCTATGATTCTATACAGCCAACGTCACAAAATGGATAAGAAAGTTGTACAAGTAGGTTACATAAAGAAAGTAAGGCCCTGCCATGGACAAAAGGATCCTAACTTGAAATAGACTCAAATGAAACACCATGGCCATGTGGTATTTATGCAAAAGCTCAGGAAATACCTATACCTGGACACTGAAGTAGCAGAGCTACAAAGAAATTATTTGCTATGAAACACAGCGGGCTTGCTTAAACACTCCTGCTGCAGTATACAATATTTATCTCTGCACAAGGATGCAACAGGATTCTTCATCAACATCTTTGGCTGTACAGATTGGCTTTCAGAGCACTGAAGGCTGTTGGGGAATCACTGAGTCAAGTCACATTATTTTCTCAGGCCTTCTAATTCTTGGGCTGGGCAAGCCTTTGCCTGTCTGTATGCCAAGCCTTTGCCTGTCTGTATGCCTCCAGACAGGCAAAGGCTGCCATACTTTGTAGCAGAACAATGCAAGTGCCACACATGGCTGGCAAATCAGAGGCAGAAGTTGCAAGGATGCTTTTGAACCTCAGGGTTTATCCTATCATTTATGTTTTCTGTCAGTGTCCTGAGTTACCTACAGTTGGCATAACTGAAAACCAGGATCTTGACTCAGGAGGAAATGTGAGGGAGGATCAAGAACCTCTCTTCTTGCAGTCAAAAGTGGGATTCAAACCTAGTGCAGTTAAGAACTGATACAACACCTCATTTCATAGATTTCATAGACATCTAGAAATTTAGGGCTAGAAGGGACCTCAGAAGATCATCGAGTTCAGCCTTCTGCCCGAAGGGCAGGAAGTCAACTGGGGTCATAGGATCCCAGCGAGATAAGCATCCAGATTTCTCTTGAAGGTGTTCAGTGTAGGTGTCTGAACCACTTCCGATGGCAGGCTATTCCAGACCTTGGGGGATCGGACAGTAAAGAAATTCTTCCTTATGTCCAGCCTGAAACGGTCTTGTAGTAGTTTATAACCATTCGACCTCGTCATCCCTTGGGGCACTCTGGTGAACAAATGTTCCCCCAGATAGTGTTGGTCACCTCTGCTAAACTTATAGGTGGCCATAAGATCACCCCTAAGCCTGTGCCTTTCCAGGCTAAAAAGCCCCATAGCTCTCAGTCTGTCATCGTAAGGCCTGTTTTCCTGACCTCTGATCATGCATGTGGCTCTTCACTGGACTCTCTCAAGCTTCTCCACATCCTTTTTTGAATTGTGGGGCCCAAAACTGGATGCAGTACTCCAGCTGCAGCCGAGTACAATGAGAGAATGACGTCCTGGGATTTCCTTGAGAAGCATCTATGGATGCAAGTCAGCATTTTGGTCACTTTACTAGCCACAGCATCACATTGAAGGCTCATGTTCATCTTGTGGTCAATGATGACCCCCAAGTCTCTTTCTTCTGTGGTACTAGACAGCATAGCACTGCTGAGCCTATAAGGATGCTGCAGGTTTTTCCTCCCAAGGTGGAGAACCTTGCATTTTTCAGTGTTAAACACCATCAGTTTCTCATCCGCCCATTTGCTGAGCCTGTCCAGGTCAGCCTGGATCACCTTCCTGTCTTCGGGTGTGGATGCTTTGCCCCAAAGTTTGGTGTCATCAGCGAACTTGGCCAGTCTACTTCTGACTCCAATGTCCACATCATTAATGAAGATGTTGAACAATATAGGTCCAAGGACAGAGCCTTGGGGGATCCCACTGGTTACAGGGCACCATGATGATTGACTTCCGTCAATTACCATTCTCTGGGTCCAACCACGGAGCCAATTTCCCAGACAGCAGGTCGTGGTGGACCCTAGGCCACAATTGGCCAGTTCTGCCAAGAGGTGATCATGGGATACCAGATCAAAGGCTTTTTTGAAATCTAGATATATGACATCAATCTCTTCCCCCTTGTCCAGGTGATAGGTCACCTGGTTGTAAAAGGAAATGAGATTGATCAAGCAAGACCTACCCACAACAAACCCATGCTGGCTATCCCTCAGAATGTTGGCATTGGCCAGTCCATTAAGGCTGGCCTCTTTAATGAGCTTTTCTAAGATAAGCCTTCTCTCTTCCCCGAGATAGAGGTCAGGCTGATGGGCCTGTAGTTTGCCAGATCCACTTTCTTCCCTTTCTTGAAGACAGGTACCACACTGGCCTTCTTCCAGTCTTTGGGCACTACACCAGAGCACCAGGAGTTCTCAAAGATCCGTGCCAGGGGCTGAGCTATGATGCTCGCCAGCTCCTTGAATACCCTGGGGTGTAGATTGTCAGGGCCAGCTGACTTGAAGGTATCCAGCCTCTCAAGGTGTGCCTTTATGAGGTCAGCATTGATGGAGGGCAGGGGATCTCCCTCACCTGGACCTCCCTGTCCCATAGTGGGCAGGGGTGTCCCATGGGACTGAATGGGTAGTGATGCAAAGTATCCATTTAATAGGTTGACTTTTTCCTGGGTGTCAGATGTCCCATCTGGTTTAGCCGGGGTCCAATGTTGCCCTTGCTTTTTCTCCGGCTCCCCACATATCTGAAGAAGGACTTTTTATTGTCCTTGATACTCAAAGCTAGTTGGAGTTCAGTTGTAGCCTCGGCTTTCCTGGTTTGCTCCCTGCAGGACTGGACCAGTGCAGAATATTCCTCCTTGGAAGTGAATTGCGCCCTCCATCCTTTGTAAACCTTTCTTTTTAGCCTCAGGGGTTTATTTCATTAGTGCTGGAAAGGCTTTAATAACTATATCACACACAAGCTGTGAAACTAAATGACAGAATATTTAATAAATGAGCTATCACAAAAGTCCTAGTATATGTTAGCTGCAAGTGTCTCTCACCAATGCAGGCAGAAAGTGGTTTTAGGTTTTGCAGCCTTCACTGGACATAGATCCCTTGTGGGGAGTGAGAAGATGGCTGCAGGTTACAACGTTGCTATGATTTCTTTCTCACTCCTGGAGTGCACACTTTGCTGGCAACTCTGTTTTGTTCTTATACTGTTCAATTGTATAGCTTCAATGCATTCTTTCTTAATAGTTGGTTGATTAAAGTCAGAGCAAAGCAGGTAGGGAGGGACAATCATATTACAATTGCTAACTGCTTGGATCCTGTTTTGGGTCATCCAGTTGTGAAATTTGTTTGTGCAAGCTTTTGATCAGTCTGGAGGTGACACATCAATCAAATGGGATGGGTCTTGATTGACTGAATGGGATACATTGGGGCATTGATCACAGGACACTGTTTTGGGTAGTTGCTCTAACAATGGGGCAGCATTCACAATAATCTGCACCAGTGATGGTTTATGGAGACATTTGCAAAACTTTGGCATCATTGAAAAATAGGATCTTGGCTCAGGAGGAAATATGAGGGAGAATCAAGAACCTCTCCCATACAACACCTAAGCAGCATTGCTCTTGAGGGGTCAGGACAGAAAATGTATATGGTAACATAATCCTGGGGATGAGAAACCTGGGACTTATTCAGTTCCAGGAAAAGTGGCATTGTTATGGGAGCAATTGATAGATGGAGCTCTTAAACATAGTTATCTGAATTGTTTTCATAGTGTGAGCCACTGGATAGCCTTTGAAGAAATTCTCCATTGTTGTCTCTCTTGCAGTAGCATGTGACTAGGAACTCTGGAAGTGAGAAGGGAGTTTGCTTCTCTCACATAAAGCCTAAATATGCAAGTTATACTAAGAATTTGGCTGAAATCATTTTTGCTCATTTCTTTCTGAGTCAGAAGTCATCCTGAAAGGCCTGAAAGATTTCCTGCCACTTGCAAATGGACAATAATATGGTACATTTTTTATAGGATTTGTCAGCTATAGAAAATGTAATTAGGTTTCATTTTCTGCCCCCAGCTATATGGCATCTCAGATCAAGAAAATTACCTAATATGTGTGTGTGCATGTGTGTGTACATATAGTGTGTACACACTCTCTCTCTCTCAGGGGTGTGCGAAATGGGCTATATTAGATTTGGATTTGGATTCGGCCTGAATCGGGGACAGCGATTTGATTTGTTGACTTGGATCCCTGTCCCCGATTTGATTTGGCTGAATCTGAAGATTTGATGCTGATTTGGAGAATCAGCGATTTGGCCATAGATACAGCTCTACATTTTTTTTTCTACATACCTTGAGGTACCAGGCATGGCTTATGAATGCTATGATGCTGGGGCGGATGGAGCATCCCACAGGAGCGCGGGGGGCCTCCCCACATGTATTTCCAGTCCACTTCCAGGTCCACCGGGGAGCATGTTGGGGGGCTACCCTGCACCCCCCTGGCTCAGTGATCGGCCACAGGGGGACCCTGGGTGCACCTCCCCAGGCCCAGGAGGCACCAGTCACCAAGCCGTGTGCGCTTCTGGTCCACTTCTGGGTTTGCTGCTGAGTGCTCTGGGAATCCCACCCCCCATGCTCCTGTGGGATGCTCCATACTCCCCAGCATTGCAGCATTGATAAGCCACCTGGTACCTTGAGGTGTGTAGAAAAAACATTTAAAGATGTGTCTTTGTCTGAATCTCTGAATCTTTCCAAATCTCTCTGAATCGATTCAGAGGTTTCTGATGTGATTTGGAGAGATTAAAGGCTCTTCTAATTCAATTTGGATTCAGAGATTTGGCCACTGAATCAGGCCAAATCTCCACTGAATCGAATCAGAGACCAAAGCTTTGCACAGCCCTACTATCTATCTATCTATCTATCTATCTATCTATCTATCTATCTATCTATCTATCTATCTATCTATCTATCTATCTATCTATCTACACTAGCTTAAGTATTCGTTTTTTGCCCGGGTTGTTATTTTTGTAATTGTAGTGTTTATTTATTTTCAAAGAGCGTAATACAACTTATTTAGGTAAAAATATTGTTTATTTTTAAAGAACAGAATATAACATATTTAACATTTAATATTTAACATGGAGTGACATTTCTCCAGATACAACGATGCTACATGCACAAAATAACGTGGGGTGAAAATTCCCATTCTAGTGATGAATGAATGGCAAAAGCACCTTTGTTTGGAGATGTTAGGCAAAGATATATATAATAATGACAGATGAACTGAATTCACTGCATCCAAAATGGAGCACTGCATCCAAAATGGAGTGGCACCAGTTTGCTAACTAAGAAGCGAAGTAATCCCAGTCATTGGAAGCCCCAAAAAGGGTCAAGTAAAAAAATAAACCTGCCTATAATTTTCCTTGGGTGGTATTCAATGATCTTGGAAGGTTTAGAGTAGATTGGACCAGCCGTTCTTGAGTTATAAGCAAACATACATACATACAGACATATACTTCATTTTATATATATAGATTAGCGGAAGTACCCATTCTTCGCCTGGGTTGTTATTTTTCTTTATGACATTCTGGTGTTTCTTCATTAGTTCCTGTCACTTGTGCCTGCATGTCTCTTAGATGATCTTCTGCAAGTTGTTCCACCTTTTCCACATTAGTTTCTCTAGCCCTTGAGGCAGTATTTCTTACGTGATTAGAAGCAACATGCTCTACTGTTTCCTCATTAGTTTCTGCAGCTCTTGAGGCAGTATTTCTTACACAAGTAGCAGCAAGATGCTTTACTTTACTTTTGGTCAGTCTTGAAGCAGCATTCCTTCTACAATTATATGCAAGATGTGGTGCCTTCTCTTCATAACTTTCATAGTTTCATAGTGCTTAGGGTCAGAAGGGACCTAAACAGATCATTAAGTCCAGCCTCCTGCCCCGGGCAGAAACGAGTGCCAGGGTCATAACACCCCAGCCAAATATCTGTCCAGCCTCCTCTTGAAGACCCCCAAGGTAGGAGAGAGCACCACCTCCGTTGGGAGTCCATTCCAGAGCCTGGCAGTCCTAACTGTAAAGTAATGTCTCCTGATGTCCAGCCTGAACCTTCTCTCTAACAATTTGTGGCTGTTATTTCTAGTAACCCCCAGTGGTGCCCAGGGTAACAGAGCCTCCCCCAATTCCTGCTGGTCCCCCCGATGAGTTTGTAAATGGCCACCAGATCCCCTCTCAGCCTTCTCCTGTGGAGGCTGAATAGATTCAGGCCCTTCAGCCTCTCTTCCTAGGACCTGGCCTGCTGCCCCCTGACTATGCGAGTGGCCCTCCTCTGGACCGTCTCAATGCTAGCCACATCCCTCTTGAAGTGCAGTGCCCAGAACTGGACTCAGTACTCCAACTGTGGCCTGACCAATGCTGCATAGGGGGGAAGGATCACCTCCCTGGACCTGCTTGTGGTGCATCTGTAGATGCACGACAAGGTGCGGTTAGCCTTACTGACCACTTCCTCACATTGGCAGCTCAAGTTCATCCTGGAGGCAACAATGACTCCAAGATCCCTTTCTGCTACTGTTTTGACAAGAGGGGTGTTCCCCAGCCTATAGGTGTGTTGCTGGTGCCTTCTCCCTAGATGTAGCACCTTGCACTTGTCTGTGTTGAATTCCATCCTATTCTCATCTGCCCACCTGTGTAACTTGTCTAGATCTAGATGGATTCTGTCACTCCCCTCTAGCATGCCCACCTCACCCCACATCTTGGTGTTGTCAGTGAATTTTCAGAGCTTGCAATCTTATATTTCACATCCTTTTTGCAGCAGCTGAAGTGCTACTAAGAGTTTAAATCCTTTTCCTCGGCATTTTCTGTAGTATCCTTTATGCAGAGACAATTGATAAACAGTGGGAAAAAGGGGAAAAGAAACTCTGAACCAATGGTTGCTGAAGGCAGAAGTAGCTTTGTTTGGAGATGTTAGGCAAGGATGTATAATAATGAAAGTTGAACTGAATTCCCTGCATCCAAAATGGAGTCGTACCAGTTTGCTATCTGAGAAGCAAAGTAATTCCAGGTGCTGGAAGCCCCCCAAAGGGTCAAGTGAAAAGTTACCCACCTATAATTTTCCTTGGGCAGTATTCAGTGATTTTGGACGGTTTAGTGTAGATAGGACCACCCATTCATTGTCAAGTTATAAGCAAACATACATACAGACATTACTCTTCATTGTATATACAGACACACACCCTACCTTATATAAGATACTTAACCTAAATTTTCTTCCTAATATTTACTTAACTGAGAATTAGTAAACTCCTACAAGATATATAACTTTGGCTGAAAGTAGAGGATTCAATTTATTTCATAGTTCTATGTTTTGTGCAGTTCCTTTAAATATTGTTTTATGAATGGTGTTGCATAACCCAGCAATGGTGATAAAGAGCTGCAGGACTCTCCTAGGACTAAGGCAGAATTTCCTGGTTTCAACATAGCAGTGACCAGCCTATATGGAAGGCTTTTATATTAGGTGGGCACACTACACTGTGCTTTAGATAGTGCATTTAGATACAATGTGCTTTAGATAGATAGCTCCATAATACTGTTTATTAATAACCCTGAATCATCCATCATGTGTGCAAACAAACACAGGTGTTTTTCAGGTTCTGCCACACTGAGAAGTTTCTGATTGTTTACAATCTCCTGCTGTGCCTGCAATATGCTTGAATTGTACTTAAACACATAAATCTGCCTTCAAAGGCATCTTGGGAGGCAGAAGTGTGGCTAGGGAATTTTAAATGGAGGGGACAAGCCATGGCTACAAAGAGCTCAGTTTTTAGTAGTAGGTGTTGCAGTTTGTTCCAATTACAGCACACACTAGAGTGTGAAATGTTCATGCCAATCTAGTAAAAAGAAAAAGTACACGCAATGCTGAAATTAACACCTTTGTAATTACAGACGAGCTCCTTTACTACTACAGGCCAAATGCAGCTGAGGGAGGTTTGGAGACCTCTGAGCATAACAAGTTGCATAAAAGGAAATCTGATTTTCTCTCCCCCCCAGTATGACTTGCTAATTGGAGCCTTCTTTGATGGTCCTAATGCTGAGTGGCTGTTTAAAATCATTTAAGTCTTTTAAGCAGACTAGTAAAAAATATTAGATTTACATTAAATTTACCAGCCCAGAGCCATACAAACACATTTCTTGCAATTAAATGGCTGGAATGGTACTTGTATTCCCTTCATTTCCCTCACTAATATCACAAAACTGTACATTTGATGTTCTTCATCATAATTTATTGCTTTTTTGTAACAAATTAAGCTAATAAAATGCCATCATATAGACAGAATGCCTTTCCTTTGCTTAAAGCAAGTTGTCTTGGCATCATGGCAAAAAGTGTAGCTTGAGATTAACCAAGAATTGCTGTCCCTCACCATTCACACAGACTGTTAGTGACTCATCCAGGAAAATATCACTGTGTCTTCTAATTTTATTCATGTTTCCACTACAACCCTACAGAGGCTTCCTGGTACTTGGAAGTTTATTTTTCTTACCTTCACTTGCCAAACAGATCATTTCCCACTTTATTATATCAGTATTATTAATTCTGCTATACAGGAAGTATACTGCCACATATCATATATCAAAACACTACTAATACCATTAGGATAATGCCAAGACTAGTCATGTGATGTGTATGAAAAGGAGACACATTTCTTCACAGAGCATTAAGCATTAGTTGACCAATTCCTTTGAATCTGGCACTCTGCATACACAGATCCAAGCACAGAGACTGACTGGAAGGCCAAGGGAATTTTGTTCAAGGAAGACACCTGGACTTGGAAAGAGAGATAGGTCATAACTCTGTGTGGAAGAGACCGGGGCTACAAAAGCCCTGTGAGAAAAAAAATAGTATGCAATCACTAATTAAAATAGTGTATGAGAATTTAAACTAGGAGTTTTTTGGATGGAGAAATTGTTTTTCTGTCAAAACCTGTTTCATTTGGGAAATAAGATTTGGGAGATGTTTCTTGAAAAAAATAAACTAAGGAAGCTGAAGAAAATCTGTGACAAAGGGAAAAGCTTTCATTTATATTTACATTTTTACATTTACAGAAAAACTTCTCCCAGCCAAATTTCTTTGCCTTGGATTAAGGACCATTGAATTAATATGGTTAAGTTATACCCAGTCTGTACCCACTAGCACGCATGAGAATTAATATTGGTGGTATCATATCCAACTGTCTTTGATTTCCCAGCCAAATATCTGGATGCCTGTTTACAGGTGGGGACAGCCTGTGTCACAAGATTTAAAAAAAAGACTCAAATTCATGACTCTGGAGCTGCAGTATGACACCATAACCACTCCACGCTCAAGCTGTTGGCCAAATGAGACAGAATTATGGTTACATGTTAACACTGGCATTCCCTAACTTCTGAATGTTCAACTCTGCTATGTTTACATTCACTAAACAATATTTTGTGTATGGACTATAAACAACTCAGGATAGGGACTCTTTCTTTTTTACTTATTCTTCTCCCTTGACCAGCAAGTCCGCATATTTATATTTGCCTTTGTAGGTAACATCCTATACTATATTCTACCATGCCTTCATTGTCTATTTATTTGCCCTTAAAGTAGGCTTAATTAATTCCAGAGGAATCAAAATGTTGTGTGTCATTCTGATTTTCACTTTCTGAAGCTTCTTGTTAACCCTGGTACACTACAGTGCACATTAGAGATTTTTTTTCTGGTTCTACATGTGTGTTGATTTTAGTAGTTACTATCACACTTCACTGATTTGGGTAGACTTAGTAATAATTAATGTTTGAGTGTTCCTTTGCTGCCGTCTGCTGTTACATTTTGCTACCTCTTCTTATTTCATTTGAATATCCTAACAGAAAAAAATAGTGTACTTAGTAACCACAGCACAGCATTTCCAATCTGATATATATTAGCACATTTTTCCACTTGGCTTCTATAGACTGCAGCACTCTCTGCTGAGTTGCTGAAGTATGTTCCTTTTTGGGCTAATTCATCCCCAGTTTAGATGGAATTACAACAGAAATTATTTTGGTTCTGTATTTTTATTCTTCTAATTCCAAGACTGCTTATGTGCCATAGGGTTCGTAGTGCTGTTTTCGGACTGGCTGTACTGGATTTCCTCTTTCATCTTTGTCTTCACTCTGATCGAGCCACATGGGCTTAACATGGAGCCAAATGATTGCACTATGCAATGGCAGATGTAAATTCAGCCAAGAAACATGGCCTCCCCCGGAATCACATTTTCCATGAGGTAATGTAGCACCACATTCAAATTATGTTTGATTTTGAATGAACTTAACTGTCAATTCAGTCAATATTTTGATTTATGGTCATCAAAAATTACACTGACATTTCCAAATGGAATTATTCTGAAACTTATTTTTTAATGAAAATAGCTGGTATTTCTACTTGTTATCCCATTTCAGAAGGAAAATAATGTTGAACTATTGGAGTTTTCTGGGGTGGAGTCAAAGGTTTGTTTATCTCTATTATTGTCTAAAAAAATAGAATTTATAATTTATGTCAAGTATAAAATGACGATATCATCCATATCTGATGAGACTTGTATGTATCAGACTTCAGTTATGCTGCTGTCATTTTCTCCTATTAAAATATGTCCAAAACCAGTGAGTACACACATGTGATGTTTGAACAGAATTTCTTCTTTTTTTGAGTTAAAGTGAAAACCTCTTTGATCCTAAATAACAATAAACAAAAACCAACCCCTACCAGCACCCCTCTTCACAAAACACAAATCTAATCCATTCAAATAGGAAAAAACTGAAGCAAATTGACTTGTTGGACACAGACATAGTGTGTAAACATAGCAATATCTTTGCTTGTTTGGACAATAATTGATTACAGTTTTAAGTATTGTTTTTGTCTGTACTACTTCTCACTGGGTGCATCTACATGTGCGCTTTACTGTAGAGTTGAGGAATTAGCTCCACAGTAAAGCATCACTGTCTACATGTGCACTGGTATTAAGACTCAGTAACTTAACTCTGTTAGGGACATTACTATCCTATGGCAGAGTAATTTAGTTTGCTGAAATGCATATGTAGGCAGTGATAGGGGCTGGCTGGGACATGAGGGTGCTATAGTGCGGTGCCTGCCTGCTGCCTAGCTCTGCACTGTAGCACCCTTGTGCCCCAGAAAGCACCTCCTCTACCCGATGCCACCACCCAAAACCCAAGGCTGACCCCAGGTCCCCTGCCAGTCCAGGGCTTCTCTGCCCTGGCTCAGACTGCTGCAGTTCTGCATGCATGTGAAGAGTCTGTGCCTAGGAGCAGATGACTCTGGCATGAAAATGCACCAGAGTTTACTGCATCGGATGAATAGTTGATGTATCTACATATGCTCAGTATTAAAATGGAATTTGATCAGTTTATGAAATAGATTCAGAACAGAGGAATGGAAGTAACCTCCTGGGATACAGAGTCGAATCCCCTCCTATCATAAGTAGCCACACTATATAAATCACTTTCACAAAGTGATCAAGCTCCATCTTAACATTAGTTAGTTTTTTTTGCCCCACCAATATTCCTAATGGAAGGGTTTTCTGCAACCTCAGTTTTATGTTGATTAGAAATCTTCTGATTTCCATCCTAAATTTATTAATGGCCAGTTTATACTCATTTGTACTTGTGCCAAACTGTCCTTTAGCTTAAAAAGTTCTTTTCCCTTTCTGATGTATTTTATACCTTGCTGATGAAAGCAATCATTTCCCTTCTCAGCCTTCATTCTGCTGGAGTAAAGACAACAAGGTTTTAAGTCTTCCCTTAAAAAATAATTTCTCAGCTTAGTATCCTCTCTCTGAACCTGCTCCTTTTTAAATTAATTTTTCTTGAACAGAGATGAACAGAATTATATATCATATTCCAGATGAAGTCTCACCAGCACCCTGCACAGTGGCATTAAACCTTCCTATCTCATCTGGTAGCACCTCACCTCATATATAGTAGGATAACATTTGCCTTTTTCACAGCCGACCACTACCCTATGCTCCTTATCTATGAGGGCATGAATGAAATGGCTCGGAGTAATCCCAGCTGGATCATGAGATGCTACAGTGCTTAAGGGGTTGGGGGCACAGGTGGTGCTTTCCTCAGTCCTCCTAGTTTCAGGCTATAGGCCGAGGAGGGAGAGGAGGACTGAGGTAGTTAACCAGAGACTGTGGTGCATGGTGTCATTGTGAAGGCTTCAGCTTCCAAGATCACAGTTAGCTCTTTGGTGAAAGAGGCAGTGGTCTACTGGGAAGAGATGGCCTCCACCTCACTGCACTGGGGAGGAGGCTCTTCTTAGCCAGACTGGCTGACCTGCTTGACCAGGCTTTAAACTAAGCCTGCTGGGGGATGTGGGGACAACCGCCACAGCAAGCCCACTGGGCAACTTTTGCAAATCCAGCAGGCTAAGGACCTCAAGGGAACCCATCCCTTCCCCAGCCCCAGAATGATATGTAGGGAAGACAAGGGCCCCCAGTAGGACACTTATGTGCCTGTACACTAATGCCAGGAGCGTGGGGAATAAACAGGAGCAACTGGTCCTCCTGCTAAACAAGAATGACTATGATCTCATAGGGATAACGGAGACCTGGTGGTACTCAACCTATGACTGGGCCACAGGTATAGACAGCTATACCTTGTACAGGCAAGATCGTGTAGACAAAAGGGGTGGGGGTGTAGCTCTCTATGTCAAGGAAAGCTATACGGCCCTGCAAGCTGACATTGGCACCCAGAGTGGATAGCTGGAGACTCTCTGGGTTAAAATCTGTGGTGAACTTGGCACAGGGGACACAATACTAGGAGTCTACTACAGACCTCCTAGCTAGGATCGAGAGCTCAACCAGGAATTCACCAAGGAACTGGCTGTGGCTGCATGTTCCTGGTGCATGGTTGTCATGGGAGACTTCAACTACCCAGACATCTCATGGGAAGAGCACTCAGCCAAATCCAAATGGTTGCAAAGCTTCCTCAAATGCATAGATGAGCTCTGATGCAAGAAGTTTATGGACTGATGAGAGGCAAAGCGCTGCTTGACCTGATACTGGCAACAGGGGATGATTTAAACAGCAACCTAATGATAGAAGGGAAGCTGGAGCTGATCAGCTTCACCATCTATCGTAAAGGTGGCAAGTCAGTCAGCAATGCAGAAGTCCTTGACTTCAGGAAAGCTGACTTTTACAAGCTCAGGAGGCTTGTTGGTGAGGCCCTAAGGGACCACAATTGGAAGGGGAAGGGAGTTCAGGATGAGTGGTTGCTCCTTAAGGGAGCAATCCTGGAAGCACAAGCAATGTCTATCCTGTGTTGGAGGAAAGGAAGCAAAAGGGCACAGCAGCCCTCTTGGCCCTGCAGGGAACTTGTGGACCTCCTGCATCTAAAAAGAAAGACCTATAAAGGATGGAAGACTGGATCCACCCCAAAGGAGGAGTATTCTGCACTGGTCCAGACCTGTAGAGAGCAAGCCAGGAAAGCCAAGGCTGTGACTGAACTCCAACTGGCTACACGTATCAAAGACAATAAAAAGTCCTTTTTTAGATATGTGGGGAGCTGGAGGAAAGCAAGGGTAACATTGAACCCCTGCTAAACCATGTGGGACCACTGACAACCAACACTCAGGAAAAAGCCAACCTGCTTAATGGGTATTTTGCATCAGTTTTTCATCAGCCCCAAGGGACGGCCCTGCTCAATACGGTACAGGATGGACAGGGTGAGGGAGAATTGTTACCCTTCATCAATGTAGATCATGTGAAGGAACACCTTGAGCAGCTGGACATCTTCAAGTTAGTTGGCCCAGACACCCCAAAGTACTTAAGGAGCTGGCAGGCATCATAGCTCAGCCACTGGCACCGATCTTCAAGAACTCATGGTGCTCAGGTGAAGTGCCCAAAGATTAGAAGAAGGCCAGTGTGGTGCCTATCTTCAAGAAAGGGAGGAAAGTAGATCTGGGGAACTACAGGCCTATCAGCCTGACCTCTATTCTGGGGAATGTCACAACCCAATTAATAGTGCCCATGTCACAAGCAAGTAAAACCATTCAAAACAGTTTTGTTTTGCACTAGGTTAACTAAGGGTTAACTAACAAGATAATAGTAACAGTTTTTTTTGCTGCGCATGTCAAAAAGAGATTTATAACTGTGACACTAACTAGAAATAAAACTTAGCCTTCTGTGCTTTACATAAATCATTCTAACTGGTCAGAGTAATACAGGGAGTAGCCCTAAAATAACACCCTAGCGAAGACTGCTAGATAATTGGCGATTCTAATTAAATTTATGACGTGGCGAAAAGCAATTGGCTATTACACAAACAAAACCCGTCTTCACTTCCGTGAAGTCGGAGACCTCCGCACACACACCTTGGAGACCTCTGAACATATGGGTCAGAGTAACTGACAAATTGATCACTTGTCAGTTTCCCCCATCTCGACCCAATCTCAGACGTAAATCAACGACCTGCCGGCCCGACCTTTTCTGCCCGACCACCAAACTCTTATGCAGACCGACCTACGAACCCTAAGCTGTAACTAACCAAGTATCTCTGACCTCCGCTATTCACCACCTTGACAGCGTGAGTAAACAATCTTGCTTTACAACCGATAAGCGTCTGCCTAATTAATTCCACTCCAAGTGTCACAAGTACCTGCCTGACGGCTTCTAAGGTCCCAACCCCCCCCGCTGCAGTGCACAGCAGTGACAGGGAAGATCTTGGAAAAAATATCAAAGAGACCATTCTTGACAAACTGGCTGATGGCAACATCCTGAGGGATAGCCAGCATGGGTTTATTGCGGGTAAGTCTTGCCTGACCAATCTCATTTCTTTCTATGACCAGGTGACATATCACCTGGATAAGGGAGAAGAGATTGACATCATATATCTTGATTTAAAAAAAGTCTTTGATCTGGTATCCCATAATCATCTCATAGGAAAAATGGCCAACTGCAGCCTCGGCTACATCACAGTCTGATGGCTGAGGAATTGGCTCCGAGGTTGGACCCAGAGAGTAGCAGTTGATGGAAGTAAATCATCATGGTGCCCTGTGACCAGTGGGGTCCCCTGAGGTTCCGTCCTTGGGCCTATTCTTTTCAACATCTTCATTAATGATGTGGATATTGGTATCAGAAGCAGACTGGCCAAGTTCACCGATGACACCAAACTTTGGGGTAAAGCGTCCATACCCAAGGACAGTATAGTGATCCAGGCCAACCTTGACAGGCTCAGAAAATGGGTGGACGAAAACCTGATGGCTTTCAACAACGAAAAATGCAAGGTACTGCACCTTGGGAAGAAAACCCCGCAGCATGCTTATAGGCTTGGCAGTGCTATGCTTGCTAGCACCACGGCCAAGAGGGACTTGGGGGTCATGATTGACCACCAGATGAATATAAGCCGCCAATGCAATGTCACAGCCAGTAAAGCAAGCAAAACTCTGGCTTGCATCCATAGATGCTTCTCAAGCAAATCCCAGAATGTCATCCTCCCACTGTACTCGGCCTTAGTTAGGCCACAGCTGGAGTACTGCATCCAATTCTGGGCTCTACAATTTAAAGAGGATGTGAAGAAGCTTGAGAGAGTCCAGAGGAGAGCCACGCACATGATCAGAGGGCAGGAGAACAGGTCTTATGATGAAAGGCTGAGAGCTATGGGGCTCTTCAGCCTGGAAAAGCACAGGCTCAGGGGGGACCTGGTTGCTGCCTATAAGTATATAAGGGGTGTACAATAGGATCTGGGGGAACGCCTGTTCACCAGAGCACCTCAAGGGATTACAAGGTGAAATGGTCACAAACTCCTCCAAGACCATTTCAGGCTGGACATAAGGAAGAACTTCTTTGCTGTCCGACCCCCACCAAGGTCTGGAACAGACTGCTGCCAGAGGTGATGCAAACACCTACTCTGGACTCCTTTAGGAGACATTTGGACTTTTATCTTGTTGGGATCCTTTGACCCCAGCTGACTTCCTGCCCTTGGGGCAGGGGGCTGGATTCAATGATCTCCCGAGGTCCCTTCCAACCCTAGTGTCTATGAAATCTATGAAATATCATCTGAGTTGATCACGGTCACCCTGTGCTCAATTAGAAATCAGCTTTTTGTCTTTCTCAGTTGTTTTCAACTGATGAGCTCTCAGTTTCTAATGTAATTTATGGTTATTAGTCCTTAGATTCTATGATTTTTCACTTTTTACTACTAATTTTTGATCCATTATTGTCTTCAAAGTCGATTCCTCTTATGTGACATTTTGATCCCTCACTAGCAATGGTGCCTGTTACTTCTGTATTATCATTTCATCAGCACTTTTTGGCTGAGGTGATTAAGGAATCTATGAAATAAAAACAGTCCTGTGATCTGTGAAAAACTCCATTAGCAACCTTCCTCTAGGCCAACGCTTCTCTTTTCAGCATGATCCATCATTGTCCTCCCTTTATCCACCTCAGCATCAACTTCATGATGGACTATTCCCTTGCTGTGCCTCCATGGTGCCATGCAGCACCATATAGAAATTCCTGTGCTAGGGCTGAGTAAGTAGCACAGTATAGTGCCATGCACAGACACTAGTCTGGATCCTGGTCTAATCATCAGGTAGAGAACAATGCTGATGTGGCTACACTGCTTCCAGTTCCAGTATCTCTATGCATCACTATACACCTAAATTCCTCAATGCTCAGTTGGGCCGAGTAGTTTTCAAAAATGGCTTAGAAAAATGTATTTTATTTTGCATGTATTTCCAGAATATTTTGGGGAAAGAATTTTTACTTTTAATTGAACCTATTTTTTTTACTTTTTAATCTTAATTATTATGAAAGATATAATGCAAAGTATAAATTTTTCTTTTATATCTCAGCACTTCACGAGAAACCTATTATTTTCTCTCAGCACGCTTCATTCAACCTAGAACAGATGTGCTTGCCTCTTTAAATTCCTTTGCACACAGCCCAAGTATAGAGAAAGAAATGCTTTTGAGGGTCATGGTATTTTAGTTTTTCCATACATATTTGTATAACACATTTGGTTCCAATCTGAACATCAGCCTTTTCCTGTTTTGTGTACACACTCACAACACATCACAAGGAGTTAACCTCTAATTTCTCTTTCAAAAATTCAGGAAGACAGAAGCCTGAAGAGAAATCCCTATGACATAGATAAGCAGGTGTTGGCTAAAACATGTTCTTTGAATAAATGACATAACTGCAGTGCAATGTACCTCATTTATGTTACAACCCAAGTTTCTTGAATTCTTTTCCCTTTACAAGCATAACATTACAGCCACCCCTCAACTATTCAATAACAGGTTCTGTCCTTAGTAAACTGTCATAAAAATAAAAAATATTCTTTTCTTCTAATTTTGCCTGAGCTTTTATCTCTCTCTGGGAGAGGACAGAGCTACAGCTTTAAAAAAAAACTTTTATGGAAGACTATTTTTACTATGTCTTTAAGTACAATATTAATAGGCGTGGTATAAGAATTTAACTGGAACCAAATAGAGGAAGACAATTTTTTTCAGTTGCCTAGTGCACTGGATAATTTTGCCTGTCCCTATTTTCAAACATTAATTGTCTTAAAACTGAACCACAACTTTTAGGTTAACTCCCACTGAAGTCAATGGGAGCTGAAGTGAGTGGGAGTTATGATGATCAATCAACATTTTTTTTTCAGGATCAGGCCCTATATGTGCAATTACTGAATCAGTATTGCCTGCCTATTATGTATATTCCAATTATCCTTGTTTCTATAATTACACTATGCAATCACCAGCTGTCCAGTACAAGATCCTTATTAGGTTAATAGCAGATCTTAAAGGGGGTCAGTGTGCCCTTTTGGCATGTTTCACATACCCTGTACTGTGCTTTTGTGGAAAAACAAAATCATTAAAATAAGGTTATGCATGGTTGATCATTAAACAGCAATACAAAGGCTTGGCATGTTCAGCTTATATTTGTAGTTTGGGTATTTCTTTTACTATTCTCAAAGATTCATTTTTTTTTGTGTTTTTAAACTATTGATAATAACGCAAATTATTTCAAAACCCTTCATGCTTAAGAAAGTTAGGAAAATGAGCTGCCAATAGGCCTTTAATCACCAAACAATTTATAGAGATGTGATTCATCTTTTTGGCATTAAAAGGAATGTGCTTGGACTTTTTTTTTTTTTTACAACTATTTAAAGTAGTTAAATTATACAAACACTAATTCAGTTTGAATCAATACTGAAGTTGGAATTAAACAGTGCTTTACGTAACAGCAATGTTTTTATCTAACTGTAACAGTGTGCCTAAGATACTGCACTTTTAGTTTAATGCTTGCTTAATAAAGTACTAACTAAATGCACAATAATTAGAGTTACTGCACAGTAGCTCAGGTGCACAGTTATTTTGTGATGTTTACTGCGCATTAGCCTAATAGCACTTCACAGTAGGCTATTAGAACTTTTTTATCTGCCACACTACTACGCAGTGTTTTTAGGCTAATGTGCAGTAAGTGTCTTGTGTAAAAGCACCTACAGTCATTCACATTAAGCACTAAGATGGAGGAATTTCATATTGTGTGGGTTGTCAACTGGGGCTACGTGTACCCCTGGGGGTACTTGGGAAGGCCCCAGGGGGTACATGGCAGTGGCGGGGAGAAAAAGGGGGCAGGGCTGCCAGCACTTTGTGCTTCTTATGCTGCTGATGCTTTTGCTTTTCACACTTCTGGTTTTGCCGCTGCTTGTTGACCCCCGCTCCCCCCCCCCGGCTTGTCATTTGGCTGCCAGGGGACTCCCTCCTTTTCGACTGGCCATCAAAGGTACACTGAATCTAAGACAAATGTGAATTTAAGACCACACCCTAAAAATTAGATTCTACACATGGAAAATTTATAAATGTGTTAAAAATGTTCCATGTATAGAATCTAATTATGGGAGGGTCATCTTGAATTAATTTGTCCCACTACTGCAGGGTGGCAGGCAGTGTATGGTAGATGGTGTGGGGAGGTCGAACAGCTTGTCTTCTGCTTGTGCCTACCTCTTGCCATCTCTACCCCCTGCCTGCCCACATGCAACCTTGGGTCTCCCCTACCCCCCTGCCACTGTTCTGAGCTGTGTGTTGCTGCTATGGGGCCAGGCTGGGGCCATGTTCATCACCCCAGGCTGCCAGAATAGAGCAAGGGAGAGGAGAGGGCAGTGGAGCAGAGGCTGTATGGAGGGAAATGGGGGGAACAGGCTGCAGAGGGGATATGGCAAGCTGTAGAAGCAGTTGTGGAGGAGGGTTAGCAGAAGCTGTGGCTATGGCCCCAACCCCAGGCAACAGCTGGAGGCCAAGCCACAGCTACCCACCCCCACCCTTGTACTCATTTCTGAGATGAGGGGTTTCTCCCCCAATCTGTTCCCCCCAAATAGGTGGAAAACTTTGTCTTAGAATCAAGTAAATACAGTAAATACTAAATTTTAAAAACTTCACACAGGCTTTGCATTTTAGCTCAACATACTCCTTTTGTCACTTCTGATTTTAATAATTAAATTAATACAAATGTACCCTAATAAAGTTCTTTTGGGGTTTTGACCATTTTTCTCCCTCATTACTACAATTGACAAGGCAAATATCTACATGCAGGATATACTATTTCAACAAGGAAAAGCTATTATTCAATTTTAATAATCTAATCAATGGAAGGCCATTGGGGGCTATTCACTGTAAATTTTTCCATCTGGTACTTTCATTTGCTTTTCTTTCCTTATCTTTTCCCTCTTCCTTCTATCATTGTGCTGCAGACAAAGTATTTGTAGTATAGTAAAATTTTGTTGTTATTTTCTGTATTTTGGCAATACAATTCACCTATCCTGCTCCCCAAAAGTTACTTTTATAGGTATGGTTACAACCCTCTCACAAGTTTCATTATAATCTGCTTTTCCTTCTGGGTATTCATAGATTTACACAATTTATTAATTTTCCCACCAACACCAGTTTATCCCTACTCATGGTTTAATCACTGTAAAAATCATCTTCTCTTTCTGCATTACTCAGACTGTCAGCAGTGCTCAAGATAGTAAATTTGATTCTGCTTTTCCTAGCTACAGTCTCATTTCTATCTTTAACATCTGCACCTGTCAACAGATTTATTTGCTAAGTCCATGTCTACACTAGGACCACTTTCCTAGTATAGGAACTCAAGTATACCATACTGACAAAGCTTTTGAAGTGTCAATACAACAGCTGCAGCAAAGTAAAATCACCATCTTCCTTCCACATCAAACAAAACAAGCAATCCTTGTAAAAGTGCAGTTTAGCTATATCCATGCAAGAAATGTGAGAAGCCCTGCTTCTGTCTGAAATACTCTGATTGTATAACTGTGACCATCACTGTTGACATATAATGACACCATGGGTCTCCCTCTGACTAGGTCATCATACAATTTAGGAGGTTTTAGAAGTGCATGGAAAAATATTCTTTAATGTAGCATAAAGTGGTAGTATTCATGCTATGCAAAATTCATAAATAGAATAATTTCTAAAGTAGAATGCATTCTCTATATATGGGAAAGCATCCCATCTAGCCCTATATATACATCCCCTTGGGTGCATCCCCTCCAGCCCTATACATGTCCTTATTGAACATTGAATACACACACACACACACACACACATATATAGAGTTCTAGGGGATGCACCTGAGGGTGCTAAGGGAGCTGGCTGATGTGACTGCAAAGCTGCTGGTCATCATCCTTGAAAACTCATGGTGATCAGGAGAGGTCCCAGATGATTGCAAAAGGGCAAACATAGTGCCCATATTTAAGAAAAAGATAAAGGAGAACTAGTTCCAGGGAACTATAGATCAGTCAGCCTTACCTCAGTCCCTGGAAAAATCATGGAGCAGATCCTCAAGGAATCCATTTCTAAGCAGAAGAAGGTGATTAGGAACAGTCAGCATGGATTGACCAAGGGCAAGTCTTGCCTGACCAATCTGATTGTCTTCTATGATGAGATGGCTGGTTCTATGGATGCTACCACCAGTGGATGTGGTATACCTTGATTTTAGCAAGGCTTTTGATATGGTCTCTGTGGCAGGGCTGGCCGGAAGTGCAGACACAAGCCCCACTGCAGCCGGCACTGGCATGTATGTCAGAAATCAAGGAGCGTCCAGCTCCAGCATGGGCATGCTTTGCACATGCGTGTTGATGCTAATTAGCAAGCCCAGCTCCTCCAGGAAATTTAAAGGCACACCGAGTGGACCACAACCTGGAACTGGAAGTGGTTTCCCAGTAACAGCCAGAACACCGGAAGGAGAATACATACCCTGGAAGGGCTGATTGGTGGTGACCTTTGCCAGAGAGGTTGACATTGAGGAGTGACTCTGAAGAGTCACATTATTTACCTGAGCAAGGCTGGTGGGACCTGAGCAGCAGTGAATCTGGCTGGAGTTCCATTGGACCTGAAATACAAGAAGAAACAAGAGACTGGTAAAGAAAACTGTGAGTGAAGAGCAGGGGTTGCAGCAGCAGCTTCTCCTGTTTTCCCTTATTGAGTGAGTGCTTTAAGTTGGACTGTCTCTCACAGCAGGACATGTTATTAATAGCAAAAGAACCTCTGGCATTGCCAGAATGGTGGAATAGTGAGGTCAGAGAAGGCACCTTTAATGTTAAACATCTGTGAACCAATGGGTTAGCGCTAGGCAGGATGTAGAGGAGGTGGAGCCCCATATTTGCACACCAAGAGCTGGGACAACCACATGCCACTGAATTGGACATTAACATCCCTTAAAATATCAAGAGTCATCAAAGTTGTGGCAGGCAAGAAATTTTGGTGATCCTGGTAGTTCCGCCTGAGGACAGGCTGTCAAGACGTAAGGAGGAAGATGGCCTTGTCCATGTTGGGAAACCGAGGCAAGGAGCCAAATATAGACATGGAAAGTTACAGTCTTCCACAACAACCTCACAGGCAGGCTAAGGAAGTATGAGCTGGATGAATGGGCTGTGAGATGGATAGAAAACTGGCTGGATCATCGGGGTCAGAAGGTAGTAATCAATCAATGGCTCAATGTCTAGTTGGTAGCCATTATCACATGGAGTGCCCCAGGGGTTGGTCCTGTGGTCAGTTTTGTTTAATATATTTATCAACAACTTGGAAGATGACATAGAGTGCACCCTCAGAAAGTTTGCAAATGACACCAAGCTGGGGGGAGTAGTAGATATGCTGGAAGGTAGTGCTAGTATTCAGAGAGACCTGAAGTTCAATAAGGACAAGTGCTACATCCTGTACTTAGGACAGAACAATCCCATACATAGGTGCTGGCTGGGGGCTGACTGGCTAGGTAGCAACTTTGCAGAAAAATACCTGAGGGTTACAGTGGACAATAAGCTGAATATGAGCCAGCAGTGTGCCCTTATTGCCAAGAAGGCTAATGGCATACTGGGCTGCATTAATAGGAGTGTTGCCAGCTGATCAAGGCAAATGATTATTCCCTTCTATTCAGCACTGGTGAGATCACATGTGGAGTATTGTGCTCAGTTTTGGGCCCCCCACTACACTACAGAAAGGATGTGAACAAATTGGAGGGAGTCCAGCAGAGGGCAATGAAAATGATTATGGGCCTGGGATCAGAAAAGACTGAGAGGGGATTTAATACCAGCCTTCAACTACCTGAATGGTGTTTGAAAGAGGATGGAGACTGTTTTGTGTGGTGGCAGATAACAGAACAAGAAGCAGCTGTCTCAAGTTGCATCAAGAGAAGTTTAGGTTGGATATTAGGAGGAACGTCCTCACTAGGAGGGTAGTAAAACACTGTAAAAGGTTACTCAGAGAGGTTGTGGAGTCTCCATCCTTGGAGGTTTTTAAGATACAGCTAGACAAAGCTTTGGCTGCGATGATCTAGTTGGGGATGGTTCTGCTTTGAGCAGGGGGTTGGACTAGATGACCTCCTGAGGTCCCTTCCAACACTAATGTTCTATGATTCTATGATTATACACACACAACGTGTATATCTATATATGTATATTATATACATATAATACATGTATATCTATCTATCTATCTTTCTATCTATCCATCTCCATTATATATACACATTCTAATATATAAAATTATATATCTAAGTATGTATATATCTATATTTGTAACTATGTGTGTACATTCACACACAAATGTAAGCATAGTATTAAAAAAAAAATCTTTGGGCAAGGTATGTTTAGCTTGACATTTCTTAATGAAAATAATACGCTGTTAAATGAGGAAAAAGTGTGCATTCTTGGTGTACATACATACTTCTAATATGTCACTGACACATCACTAGAGTCAAGGTATCCAGGTAGAGTAAAGGTATGCATTTGGTCTAATAAAAATATTAGCTACAGAAATCCTTCAGTCATTAGAAAGTAAAGAAATGCAAAATTTAAATCACTGTACTTTAACAGAGAGGTAAGCAAGGAGATGTAAACCAAGCATATGTAGATATCTGCGGTTTTATGCACTGACCAATTAACAGATTTCATATAGTTGTATAGTATTCTGTGTGTCTGCATAGCAGGATCATAGTTCTCACGTATATTAGTTTTCTTGAGGCAATTTAGGTTGGTAGCAAATGAAACACATTTGCCCTGTGAGTGGAGGGGAGGGGGTAGAATCTTAGGCTGGGTTCTGCTATTTTTAAACCAGTCTGTGTGTGCCAAACTTCTGTTCTGTTATGGGTATAAACTATTTTCTGATCTCACTTATTCTGGTTAAAGTGTAATGTCTGTACCTGGTCTAAGAGTGATTTTCTAGCCATGATGTTGTCCAGACCTGAGGAAGAATGTCTTGCATTTGAAAGCTTGTCTAACTTTATCCCAACTGCATAGTTAGTCCAATAAAATTTTGATCTAATAAGGCATTCATACATAAATGGAAGAAACAGGGTGCCATGTTGCAGATGGATCAAGGAAGAGCATCTGTTGGCTTAAGGCAGTCATGATTATATGGATTTTTGAGCAAGGGGTATAAGTAAAAATGTGGAGAATGTGGTGTAAAGAATCAATAGTTTAGAGTAAGACCTACATTATCAGTAATTTCTGCAGCAACTGAATTCAAACCATATTTTTGTGTAAAGTTGGTTGGGAATTTTCTGTCAAAGTAATTTGACCAAAAATGGATTTTCTGCAAAATGGAATATTACATGAAGGAACATTTCCTATTTTTCCAATTTTTAAATAAATTGTTGGCTTGGAAAAATCAAAATGAAATATTTTGTGGGTAGGTTTGACCTGAACTGAAACATTTCTTCTTGCTGGATTGAATGAAAACCGTCTATATTACGTCAGTTCAACATTAAACGGAATCTGTTTAAAGTCCCTTCTGTTTCACAAAAATTTCAGTCTTTCAAGTTAAAAAGCCATTGCAGTCTTAATGGAAATGACTTTATCATATGATATGTGATGCAGCCGCTGTTGGTCAAGGATGCAGCCCTCACAGTCAAGGATGATCACTCTCATAGGCCAAGCAAAGGGTTGTAGATGAGTCCATTGGTGGCTGAGAAGGCCTATCCTAGGGCCACAGACTCTCTGGCAGGTGCCACAGGTAATAGTTAAAGGGAGGGTCAAGCCATGGATTTCTTGGTCTTTCCTTCCATTTCTGTTGTTTTTCTGATTCGAGGGTGAGACCATTTTCCTTAAAGTAAGCTGTACCTTCTCTCACAAAGCATCACCATGTAGCCCTGTCCAGGGCTAGTTTTTCCAACTTGTGAATGCCACACTTAATATTTGCCTTGATGGTGTCCTTGAAACCTTTTCTCTGGCCCTGCATGTGCTTTGTCCTTAGCTGAGTTGGGAGTATCTGTTTTGGCAAATGTACATCAGACATGTGCACACAGTGTTCTGCCCACTGCAGCTGATGTTAAATAATCAACACTTCCATGCTGGTGGTGGCAGCATTGATAAGGACACTGGCATTTGTGTGATGATCCTCCCACTTTATGCCAAGGATCTTCTGGAGGTAGTGCTGGTGCAGGTATTCCAGGCTTCTCAGGTGGTCTCTGTAAGTCACCCAAGCTTCACAGCCATAGAGAAAAACTGGGATTACCACAGCCTTATATAATAAGAGTGTGGCCAGGCACTTTTGGGGTCTGCCACTTTAAGAGGTTTAAGCAGGCTGAGGAGCAGCCAGCAAATGTGGTGCAGCCTAACAAGGCAGTCACATGGCTGTGGGAGGACTCCTGAATTGCAGGATGGGGCTGAGCAGCCTCAATATAAACCCAGGCCCTCAGGGATGAGTTGGCAGTTGCTGGAGGGAGCCAGAGAGAGAAGAACATCACCAGCCAGAGACCTGCTGCTCCCAGAACACCTGGAGGTTCAAGGTAGGAACTATGGGGATGGTAGGAGGTTCCTGGTCCTAGGGAATGACCTGAAACTACACCCTGCTGGGGATGGATGGTGTGTTGGGGCTGCCTGTGGCAGGGTGGTTCCCAGGAAATGCCATACCAATTGCCTCCCTTGTAAAAGGCGAATATGGGGTGCCTTATAACCTCAGCCCCCCACAACCTGGTGGGTAACACTGTAGGAGGGACAGTCAGGGTCCAGGCACATCAGTAGACACCTGAGGCCTAAGTGGGCTACAGGCTGAGTTGGGGGCCCAGGTAGGTTGACAGACTCCTGAGGCCCTAGGGGCATAAAGCCCAGAAGCCCCAGTGATGGGGTGGAGTTGTGGTCCCAGGGAGGGGGCAGAATAGTAGCCCCAGTAAGGGGGTGGTGTGGTGGTCCCAGCTGAGCAGTCGGCTGCATAAAATAGGGCCTGAAGGGCTGCACATAGATTGCATAGAAAGGGTTTGCGCAGGTGGGCCTGAAGGGCTGTGCAGAGGATGCATAAAGTAGGGTTTGTGACAGGGGCCTGAAGGACTGCACATAGACCAGCCCCAGTAGTTTGACTGAGTTGAGGCTCTATTGAGGGGGCATGAATTGAGGCCCATGTGAAGGGGGCACGTGGCCCAGGTAAATCCCTGGATGCCTGAGGCCAAGTTTGGGCCAGAGGCCAAGTGTAGCTCAGCAGTAGTGTCAGTGGAGTTAGGAGTAACTTGGATGCCATCTGCAAGGCATGGGACATGGTAAAGGAGAGGTTGGAGCTGTGTATTATGCCCCTAGCATGGGGCATTAAATGGGCAGCCTTCCACCTTAGAAATAATTTATTAATTACATCAAAGGCATGGCAGGAAAGTCAGGTGGGTGGACTGCCCTAGGTAGGTGGGCAGGCCGATGTTTTGAAAGGCCCCTGAAATGATCCCGTCACAAGGAGCTTTGAGTCCTGATGTCGTGATCATCGAACACATAATGATACAGTCTTTGGAAGGCAGAGCTGGCATATTGGATCCTGTACTGGTTCTCCTGACTGATGTTGGCCTTCTTTGAGAGATGGCTTCTTTGAGAGATGGTGCAAAGTGTTCAACATTCTCCTGCTCCTGTCTGTCATCGTGGATCTTTGCCAGGGGAGTTAATTGACCCAGAACAAGCTGGTGAAGCAACTTTGTTTTTCCGATATTAAGGGTCAGTCCCATGCACTGGTGTGCTTAAGAGAAACAGTTAAGGGCCATTTGTAGGTCCTCCTCTGCATGTCCAATGACAGCACAATCATTGGCATACTGAAGTTCTACAATTGAGGCCGCTGTCACTTTTGTTTGGCACAGAGGCAGGAAAAATTGAAAAGGTTCCCATCCATTCTGTACTGAATGCTGATGTCATGTGGAAAACAGTTATGGGAATGATTTCAAGAAGGAACAGCTAGTTCAGCAAAATATGAGTGAAGGTCTCTTCAGTGATGGAGAAGAAGGCAATATCTTGAAATTTTTCCACAGTCAGACTTATCTCCCTTTTTAAAAATGGTGCCAACATTGGAATATTTTTAAATATGTGAACCAGCAAAGACATCATCATAATAATGCTAACTAAGGATATGACTGAATGATGCATAAGGCATTACATTTATATATTCTTGGCCCATGTAGGCCATATATTTGCTACTTTTTTCCTAAAAAGACTTTCATTTGAAACTATCTGTACTGTGAGTTGAGTGCCAGTGTACACAACTTTTGCTGGAGAGTTTAGTAGCAAGGTATCTTGATATGTTGCCATCACTGTTCTACTTCTTTTTTATGAATATTATATACATCCTTAGGCATCACATTAAAATCCTGCCTCTTCACAGGAGTTCTCTCATATGCTAAAATGGGTTGTGATGATATACTGCTAGTTCCATGGGAACTCCTTTTTCAGTTTCTTCATAGAACATCTAGGTCAGTGATTCTCAGTCAGGGGCCATGGCACCTTGGGGTGTCTTGAGATCTTTTCAAGGGTGCCACAGGGTGCCATGTAATGGTAGTATTAGTAAGTGTGTAAACATGATTCACAAGATAAATCCAGAGATTTCAAATAGGAATTCATAGTATTAAAAACATTCTCACCTACTGTGATCTTTTTGAGGTCTTTGCAATGGAAGAATTGCTCTATTATTTTTCTGTCATCAAAGTCTTCAGTATGGTGATGATTGTGCCCTGTGTCCTCACTCAGCTGAAGAGCTCCAGGTCCCTCTTGTTTGCTTCTGTGAAGCATATGAAATGATTGGATTCACTATCAGCGTCACAAAAACCCAGATGCTTTACCAACCCACCCCAAACCAGCCAGCTATTCCTCCACACATTATATTTGGAGGAAATCCTTGGAGAATGTAAAGCCTTTCCCCTACCTGGGTGGACAGCCTTTATTTCTGAAAAATAAAGACAGACAATGATATTCATCACCAAACAAAATCTACCAGGAGTGCCTTTGGATGCCTTTGAAATGGTGTCTTTGATCAGTACATTGGGATGCAAATCAAAACTTCTCATCTACCAGGCTGTTCTCATCTCTACCCCATTATATGGTGTGAAACTTGGATGACTGTAACAGGGTGGTCTGTCCCCTAATAAGGAGGCAGCTAGCCTGTCTGCAGCTGTGTGAAGGCTAATGAGGGAATGGCTTGCCAGGAATCAAAAACCCCAGCAAGCAGAATCAGAGATGGGGGTGGAGGAGAAGCACCTGAGACAGGAGACTTCTGGACTATGAGGACGGCAGCCTGTAGTGGGAAGGCTGAAGCCACAACAGATCCCTCTCAGTGACCTGGATAATAAGGTTTTTTTTTTACTTGCTTTATTTTGTTAAAAACTGTGTACTACTGAGGCATGCTGAAAGCCACCCCAGGGAGAAAAGGACAAAAGGCCAGTGAGTTTAAAAGACTAGTTATTTCTTAGGCTTGCTAAGGGATGCTCAAGGTGGGGCAGAAGCCTGACTGAAGAGGTCCTAAGGTGGCAATCTGCTACAATGATACAGTGGAAACACCTGAAAGCTGTGGAATATTATACTATCAGTGATGTCTTTGGAAAATCATCCATATTAATTGGAAGGACAGAAGAATGAATGCCATCATTCTAGCTCAAGCAAATGCCACCAACACCAGCTCTGTTGGACAGGACAGGTCATAAGGATGCCAGATAACCAGCTTCCAAAATAAGTCCTATGCTCTCAACTCACTGATAGCCACTGTTACAGAGGTGGGAAGAAGAAGAGATTCAAGGACAACTGGAAGGTCAACTGAAGAAATGCAACATTAACATCAATAGCTGGGAGACTCAAGCACTGAACCATCCTCAGTGGTCCCCTAATGTACAACAAGGCATCAAATATTTCAAGCAAACTTGTCTCACTAAGGAAGCAGAGACAAAAGGAAAGAGCAATGACTCAGTATCACCAACATATACTTCTTCCTGGAACTATTTGCCATGTCTTCAATCAAACGCGCAGATCTCAGATTGGCTTCCTTGGTCATCTTGGACTATCTTCCTTGGTCACCACTGACTTCCCTAGTTCCTGGAAGACTTTCATCCTCATATCAAGGGACTACTGCCTCTCCCGAGTCAAAAAATGCGCGATAACTAAGAGCTGGTATTATCCAAGGGGTGCTTTGAGTCTAATGGAGGATACCTTAAGTTAAAAAAGGTCAAGAACCACTGGTTTAGGCATTCATGGGTGTTCATCCAAAATACCTCAACCTTTAATCTGAAAATGAGTCTAGAAACTTCTGATATCTCTTATTAGACCAACTCAAATAGTTGGAAAAATTCTAATTAGCAAGTTTTTGGGCACAAACACCCTTCATCAGGCTGAGGAAAATGGCCTGTGCTCTTCCTAGGAGGAGTGGAAAAGCAGTCAGAGGCCAGTAAAAAAGCTTGCTAAGAAGAATTTTTCCAACTATTTGAGTTGGTCTAATAAAAGATATTGGACTTCCCCAAAGAACCTTGTCTGCCTATGTCCTTAGACCAACATGGACCAACAACCTACACAGTCTAGGAACCTCCAAAACTTTATTGCAGGCTGCAACTAGGAAGTGCAGAGAGACCCAAATATTATGGGGAAAATTCATAAGCTTAGATCATAGGATCACAGAAAAGTAGGACTGGAAGACACCTCATCAGTCTTTGGTCCAGCCTCCTGCTTAAGGAAGAATTATCCCTAACTAAACCATCCCAGCCAAGTGTCCATCTCATTTGCTCTTGAAAACTTCAAGGGATGGAGATTCTATAACTTTTCTAGGTAGCCTGTTCCAGCACTTGACCACAGGCATAGTCAGAAAGGTCCTCCTAATCTCCCACTTAAATTTCTTCTGCTGCAGCTTAAAGCCTTTGCTCCTAGTCTGTCCCCTAGAGTCACTACAAAGAGGATGGAGGTCACCTTTTGTCTATCTCCTTTCAGTTATTTGAAGACTGTTATCAAATCCTCAGTTTTCTCTTCTCCCAGCTAAATAATTCTAGTTCTTTCAGTTTCACCTCATGTTTTCCAGGCCTCTAACAATTTATGACACTCTGCTGGACTCTTTCCCAATCTGTCCACATTTTTCTTGAAGTATGGAACCCAAAACTGGATACAGTACTCAAGGTGGGGCCTCACCAGTGTTGCACAGAGCAGAAAAAATTCCCTTGATTTTTCAAGAGACATTCCTATCAGCCTTTATTCCTAATCACGGTTTATAAATATAATAGTACATATAAACACTATAAAAATAGTCACTTCCATTGAAACTATACTTAGATACTGAAGGTGATTCTTCAAACTGCCTTGAGCAGCGGTCCAAACTAGTGAACTCTTTTTCCAACTGCAACTTATGAATAAGTTCAGGTATGCCATTGGAATTTGACAAGTACCTTGTGATTGACACTTATGCCTTTGCAAAAATACCAAGAGGTCCCAAATGGTTAGAGATGCATAGAAATATTTTGGCTCCATAACTTATTTGAAAATTGTCATTTTGAATGGTTGAACATTGAAGGCTTTTCTTCAGTACCATCTCAGTAGAAAGAATATCACCTGTTGAGCAAGCAGCACAAACTCCTGCAGCTCTCAAATATGCAGCTCTTAAAACAAATACTGAATCAACCTAGTGCTGTTTTGCTTAACCATAACATGTGCTAATACTGTAACTAATTTTCTAATGTCTCAGAAGGTTTACATTTTCAGTTTGGTTTTGAATAAGTGGCAAAATGTTGGCTGTTTTTGTTTGCCATAGGAATTGGCTCACTTATGCCTAGTAATCCCCCTTAGAGTATAATTTGAACCTAGAAAACAGAAAAAAATAAGACCTTAATTCCCTATCCCTTTTAAGCCTTGTTACCATATGTGATCTATCATAAATTCCTACACTTCTCATACCAGTACAATCTTTTGGCACAAAAGATTAATTTACTAAGGAAGCAACTGCTTAACTTTCATTTTTTTACTTTTGATTAAGTGTGATTCTTAGTAGTTCATTTTCATCCATGCTTAGGGATTAGATGCCATTCTTCCATCAACAATATCATAATGCCACATGACTTGTGTGATGAAATATGCACAGTGTAATAAAAAATATAAACATAAATATAAATTGTCAAAGTATATTCTATTTGGCAGTTATGGCACAGTATCTCATTTTCTACCAAATATCAAAATATGTTTAGTGAGTTAGTGAAGTTCACTGTCTGGTCAGCAACAGGATTATTATGAAATTAATTATTAATAATAGGTTGTAAATATTAGGACTCATAGCAAGGATAGAGACATCATAGTGTCCAGCTTGTTGGTAAAGATTTATTTTTCCTGAAGATATTTTCTGACATGAAATAAAGATTAGAACTAAACATCAGAATAAACTAAGTGAAATCCTCTTCCCAGTGTAAAAGTAAGAAAAGTACTATCAAAATTAATAGATATCACAGTGGGAATGGATGAAGGTATCTCTGAAGTGTTTAAGTATTACACTTGAAATAATAAGCAGCCTTGACAGTAGTATCACCACAATGCTAATATCTATTACTTATTTAGAACCATAATCAGTGCTTTAATGGAATATTTTAAGGTGACTAGATTCTTGCTTCTAAAGTCCTTGCAATAAGACAGCTATTATGTAATGAAAGAAAGTGTGGAGCCACTGCTGTTAAGAGATTAACACAAGACATCTTCAGTGTTCGTTCCAAAGAGGGATTTTAAGAAGAAAACAAAGCAGAAAAATATCTAAATGATGCTATTTAAAAATATATATATTCATACTCTCATTATTTTTATTCAAAATGTATTGATACATACATCTGTAAATTCTTGCCTGCTGCATAAATCTGTAAAGAAAGAGTTAATCACCTATTTTTTCCACAAAGGCTACAATATGATTCTCTCTGCTTTCAAACAGTTTAACATAGGCAGTCTGACTGTTTCAATATGTAGGAGTCATGACACGAGCCAGGAAGTTTATTAGAACATTTGCAATGTTTTGTTAGTATGGTATAATTCAGGGCAGTGCAGAAGCCTAAGTGTGCAAGTTCTCTAAGGGATTGGTGCACACTGGATACTAGGATCTCCTGGGTAACTCTAAAAAACAGCATTATGAGAAACTGTAGCTTTACTTATGTTTGATTGTAAAAGTGTAGTTTCTGGTTACTGTGTTCTAAAACACCTTTCAATGCTTTAGTCAAGTTTTTTTTGGTTATTATATAAAGATGTAATATATTTAAATAGGATGCTGTGAATTGTTAGAATAGCTCAATGACAAAAGCAGCCTTAGTCAGCAAGGTCTCTTCCTTAGGATTATTTGTGAAGGTTGAAAAGTGCTGTTCACACCAAGACAACAACATAGTTCAACATCACTAGAAAATAAACAGACTCCCCAGCTTCAGCCCAGTCCCATGACCCCTGGGTGTTGAGCCTGACCTTCCCAAAGGCGTTTGACTCCCTTCAGTCTCTAGGGGAGGGGTGAAGATGTCTCTTCTCACCAAGGAAAGCTTCTGCACCCTGCTGCAATAGTCCCTTCTCAACATTAACCTTTATGCAACACTATTTTATGCCAGGTTTCAACAAATGACACTCCCCACACAAAGAACTATTATTCCCTATTAAGGACTTTTTTTTTTTTTTCAAAGAGTTTGGTCACAAGTTTTGAAATGGACTTTGCAGATTTAAAGTAGGCTGTAGTATATCCCTGTGAAATCTTCCCTGTGTTTTTGGGGATATTTAATTATAAAAGACTTATCTAGAAACTCTACAGAATAATTGCAGGCAAGTATTAAGTGGTTCAAATTAGAACACTAAGTTTATATTGTCATTCAGAATGTGACAGTTACACAGCTAAGATGAACATAGAAAGAGGAGTGCCAAATCTGAATGGCCTGCCATTTTTACCATGGGACATCTGGGCTGAAATTCCCACTAGGGGATACATTTATAGATCTCATTTTAGACTACGATAGTCCTGACATTATAGAACTATCAAATGCAATTTGGCACAGCACGATACTTAAACAGTGGCCTGAAATTAACAGACTGAATTACCCTCTCCAGGAAGGCAAGGTTATTTATAAATTGGAATTCGGATAAGTATGTGAAGTGCTGTACTGAACTCCCTGCTATTATAAACCCAACCCGTCTTCCATTCTCTGAATAGCTTACATCTAGTTCCATTCTTTGTTTGAGATTTCAGAACTTTTAGATACTTAAAATGGGAAGCAAACTGAAAGTAAGAAGCTGTGTTATGTACTAATGAAAGAGATAAGATTCTGGCATTTGGAAAGAACCTTGTAAAAAGTTTTAATTAAAAGAGCAGTATCTTGGCATCTGTTAGGTCTAGTGCAATTAACTGCTTTAAACTCCATTTGCTATTCCCTTTGCCAATTAAGAAACTTGTGTGAAAGTATTGGTTAACTCAGTGACAAAAATAAGGACATGCTAAATAATGTGATTAAAGTTGTTAAAAGACAAAATAAACACTTATAATTATCTCAGGAAAAGCTGTGCAAGGGAGAGCTCTATAAAGTGAAACTCTGTATCCATAATTTCAGACTTTCTGACACAATAGATCATAGTTAAAGATCTGTTAACAGACCTCTGACTGCTGAACTGGGCAGGCTGTGGTTTTCTTCTAAATCTATTGGTATAATGTGGATTTATGCAAGAGGTGCAAATTGGAAGTTGTCTGCTATTGGAGCCATTGGCAGAACAGAAATCCTACTGTAGGGTAAGCAGCATGAAGTACATTGCTTTGAAATTACACAGCAGGGTTCTGCTTGTTGCTCTAGTTGCCTCTAAGACTGAGACCTTATATTGTCTGGCCATGATTAAAATCAAAGTGTAGGCCTCTTCGCTGGGTGCCAGTAAACTGAGGTGAAAAACAGAAACAATCTGGATTCTTAATTATTTTAAAATGCAACATAGGCAAAAAACAAAGATGAAAGCATTTCTTACTAATCTTTCCTAATTATTTCACATAAAATGATTTCCTGGAGGAGGCCTATGTCATGAAGCGGGTATTTTTGGTCACTTTGCAGCATCTCTTTTTCTCCCTATAGCATCTTGCATGAGTCCATGAACCCACACACATACATACAGGGCATAAGGATTGATGTACAGTTTAGATTCTGTACAGAAAAAACCCTTATTTAAGTCCAGGTTCAAGTTTTCACGTGGGCTTTAAGTAAACTCATATACTACACTGAATTTATTGAACAATTAGATGATAATAACCATTAGTTTCTTTAGGGCTCTGCTAATGCAAAATATACATGCAGAAAAACTGCCTCTGTAGGGGAAGGAAGTGAGGGAAGGTTAGTACTAGCAACCTTCAGCACAAACACAAGGACTTTATATTTAGAAGCAGGGGTGGATCCAGGATTTTCCAAAGGGGGAGGGGTACAGGAGCAACAACTCACATTGCAGAGGTGAGTGTACCCCCCGTTCCCAGCCTCCTCTGCCCATATCAGTATGAGGTGCAAATTGGAAGACCCAGCCATAAAAGCCCCCGGGGACTTCTTTAAGTCCCTAAAGCAGGTGAAAATCCCCCCCTCCCTTCCTCTTCCTGCTCAGAAGCACTCCCAATTCCCTCCTCCCCCTTCCCCCCACTGCCAATTCCCTTGCCTGCTGCTGCTGCTTTTTCCACTGTTTGTCTACTCTTCAGAGTGTATTTCGTACATAGGTTTTTTAAGTAGGGATGGCAAGATGTCAGGAGTATCTGGGAATTTTGGCATACTCATCTTCTGGAAATAATACTTTTACAGACCTGTTTACTACAGACCTCCCACCCAAAATCAAGAGCTTGACCAGGAGTTCACCAGGGAATTGGCTGAGGCCTCATGCTCCCAGTCCATGGTTGCCATGCGACACTTCAATTACCCAGACATCTCGTGGGAAGAGAGCTCGGCCAAATCTAAATGGTCGCAAAGCTTCCTCTCATGCGTGGATGAGTTTTATCTGGCAGAAGAAGTCTACGGGCCAATGAGAGGTAACGTGCTGCTCAACCTGGTACTGGCAACTGGGGACGACCTAATCAGTGACCTAACGATCAAAGGGAAGCTGGATAAACGCGACCACAAGCTGATCACCTTCACCATCTGCCGAAAAGCTGGCAAGTCAATCAGCAATACAGAAGTCCTCGACTTCAGGAAAGCTGACTTTGACAAGCTCAGGAGGCTTGTTGGTGAGGCCCTAAGGGACCATGACCCCAAAGAGAGGGAAGTTCAGGAAGAGTGGTTGCTCCTCAGGGGAGTGATCCTAGATGTACAAGCTAATGCTATTCTGTCTCAGAGGAAAGTCAGCAAAAGGGCACAGCAGCCCCAATGGATCAGCAAGGAACTAGCAGACCTCCTGCATCTTAAAAGAAAGACCTACAAAGGTCATAGGTCCACCTCCAAGAAGGAATATTCTGCACTGGTCCAGACCTGCAGGGAGTGAACAAGGAAATCCAAGGCTGCAATGGAATACCAACTGGCCACTAGTATCAAGGATAATAAAAAATCCTTTTATAGCTATGTGGGGAGCTGGAGGAAAAGCAAGGGCAACATTGGACCTCTGGTAATCTAGATGAGACAACTGATGACTGACACCCAGGAAAAAGCCAACCTACTAAATGGGTACTTTGTGTCGGTCTTTCACCAGTCCCATGGGACGCCACTGCTCATTACAGGACAGGGAGGCCCAGGTGAGGGAGATTCTTTGCCCTCCATCAATGCTGACCTCATGAAGGAACACCTTGAGAGGTTGGATACCTTCAAGTCAGCCGGCCCTGACAGTTTACACCCCAGGGTATGCAAGGAGCTGGCTAGCATCATAGCTCAGCTGATGGCATGGATCTTCGAGAACTCCTGGTGCTCTGGTGAAGTGCCCGAAGATTGGAAGAAGGCCAATGTGGTGCCTATCTTCAAGAAAGGGAGGAAAGTGGATCTGGCAAACTACAGGCCCATCAGCCTGACCTCTATCCCGGGGAAGGTCTTAGAAAAGATTATCAAAGAGGCCATTTGTAACAGACTGGCTGATGGCAACATCCTGAGGGATAGCCAGCATGGGTTTTTTGCAGGTAGATCTTGCTTGACCAAATCTCATTTCCTTTTATGACCAGATGACCTATCAACTGGACAAGGGGAAGAGATTGATGTCATATATCTTGACTTTAAAAAAGCCTTTGATCTGGTATCCCATGATCACCTCTTGGCAAAACTGGTTGACTGTGGCCTTGGGTCCACCGTGATCCACTGGCTGGAAATTGGTTCCATGGTTGGGCCCAGAGGGTGGTGGTTGATGGAAGTCAATTGTTGTGGTGCCCTGTGACCAGTGGGGTCCCTCAAGGCTTTGTCCTTGGACCTATTTTGTTCAACATCTTCATTAACAATGTAGACATTGGTATCAGAAGCAGACTGGCCAAGTTTGCCGATGATACCAAACTCTGGGGTATAGCATCTACACCTGAGGACAGAAGGGCAACCCAGACTGACCCTGACAGGCTCAGGAAATGGGTGGATGAGAACCTGATGGTTTCAGTTAACACCAAAAAATGCAAGGTTCTTCACCTTGGGAGGCAAAACCTGCAGCATGCTTATAAGCTCAGCAGTGCTACGCTGGCTAGCACTACAGATGAAAGGGACCTGGGGGTCATGATTGACCACAAGATGAACATGAGCCTTCAGTGTGATGCTGCTAATAGTAAAGCAAGCAAAATGCTCGCTTGCATCCATAGATGCTTCTTGAGCAAATCCCAGGACGTCATTCTCCCGTTGTACTTGGCCTTGGTGAGGCCACAGCTGGAGTACTGCATTCAGTTTTGGGCTCCACAATTTAAAAAAGATGTGGAGAAGCTTGAGAGAGTCCAGAGAAGAGCCACATGCATGATCAGTGGTCAGGAAAACAGACCTTATGATGAGAGGCTGAGAGCTATGGGACTCTTTAGACTGGAAAAGCGCAGGCTCAGAGGCAATCTGATGGCCACCTATAAGTTTATAAGGGGTGTTCACCAGGATCTGGGGGGAACGATTCTTCACCAGAGTGCCCCAAGGGATGACAAAGTCGAATGGTTATAAACTCCTCCAAGATCATTTCAGACTGGATATAAGGAAGAACTTCTTTATTGTCCGAGCCCCCAAGGTCTGGAATAGCTTGCCATCAGAGGTGGTTCAAGCACCTACTTTGAACGCCTTCAAGAGAAATTTGGATGTTTATCTTGCTGGGATCCTTTGACCCCAGCTGACTTCCTGCCCCTGGGGCAGGGGGCTGGACTCGATCTCCCGAGGTCCCTTCCAGCCCTAATGTCTATGAAATCTACAATCCATGCAGTTTGCTGCAACCCTATACCAAAGCAATATATGTTTGTTCTTCAAAAGAATTTTCATGCACTTTTTTCAGTCACATGTAGCCAAAATGAACTTTAGAGACAGAGAAGTTATCCCAAATTTCCACTCAGTTTTAGAGAAAAGTGTTAATTAGAAACTCATGAGAGACACCAGGAAGCCCTTCAGAACATCAGTCAACTGGGAGGGCACTTTGCCCCTAGCAGGCACTGTCCTCAGGATGAAATCTGGAGTGGATTATTTAAAGTTTATCTTTGGCCTTTACAAAATCCTGATCAGAATCTGGTGGAAAATTTCTTAGGACATTATAAGTCCTCACATTAGGAGTTTGGTTTAGTGTAATTTTGCTCACATTTTCTCATCACAATTTGAGTTTTTAACTGAGTAAGAACAGGCACTGAAGAAACATTTCTTCAACTGAATTTAGCTGCTCAGATGACCTCTGTGCACATGCATGTGAACACATACATCCATGTACCAAAAAAAACCTTGAAGTACTAAGTATTTAGTCCCTGCAATTTTACAGCTCTTTAAAGTTTAACCCTTTGCTATCAATTATAATGCTTGTAGTAGAGCTCTATTGGTCCCAGTTGGAGAATATATCCAGCTTTCCCTAGTTCAGGTTGCTTTTTATTTCCCCCCTTATAACTTTTTTCTTCAGAGAAAAGGTAAAAAAGATATTTCTTCACCGTATAAGAGATGGAAGAATTATACTACACAAGTAGGAGTCAGATTGTCCATTCAAGATGTGTTTGTATTTTACTTAGTTGTTACTTTACTATAGACAGCACTAATGATTTCTGTTGATATTTTACATTGTGTAAGAATAACAAGAGTATTGGAATTTATCTCATCATCAGTAATATGAATTATGATGGCTAGTCAACATGTCTATTAGTGCCCATTTAGCTTTTATTCAAAAAGGATGAGCACAAACAATTTTTTCTTATTACATTTCACTTCACCACTTATGACTAGCAGGTCACTGATGAACCAAAAAAGCTGAGCCATATAGGCTCTGTTTGAAGCCATGCAGCTGTAAACCAGTCAGATTATTCCAGTTTTGATAGTGACACATAAATACAGGTATTTGGATTCAGAACTTGCAGTTACAGGTTTTGAAAATTTGTCATTTAATTTCACAAGCATTTCTTCCTCACTCTTGAGGAAAAAAGAATTTGAATATGGTGAATATGAAAATATCTTTTATTTTGCTGGATGCAGAGCTTGTCTGGACCTATGTGTACAATTTAAATGACTAACTTATAATAACAGTGCCCCTTGCACAGGAATGCAAACTTGTGACTTGGATCACTCAAAATATAATACAGTTAATCTGATCTCCAGCTTTTGGTATCGGGTACACCCTATGTCTAACTACTCTAAAATCAATTCTGAATGGTTTTCCCTTTTAATGTGATTGCATTTCCCTTGTTACCACATTCCTTCCCAATCTATGCACCTATGCCAGTTGAAAAATATTTTGGGATCTGCTCTGTTGCAACAATGACCCATTCAATGCCTCACAATCCATGATCTCAGGTGTTTGATTCAAGTAATCAAGCCCTATTGCAGTTAATTAAATGGTAAACCTCCAAAGCGATCAAGGGTTTGGTGCATGTCAGTTTCACCAACAACCAGGTTGGATCCAAATGGTTAACAATTGTGGCACAAACAAAGGACAATGACCCTCCATCTAGTCAATTTGGTCCAGGCTCTGATCATCAGTCCATCAAGAAAATATGTTTTGAAGAAAGAGTATAAGAGAGAAGTGAAGTTGACAGCAAAGGGTGTTTGTTCCAGGAGAGAAGAACCAGGTTGACCCATTGTGACCTACACCCAGCTGGCCACACTCAGAGACAGATCCATGCCCAGTGAAAAGCTATAAAAGATCAAGACCAGTTCCTTCCCCATGTTGGTGAGAAAACACTTTTGTGGCTAAAAATATACTGGACTTGATTATAGTTTGTTTATTTGTACATTGCAATAGCCTACCTCTCATTTCGTATAAGCTCATTACCTAATTAATAAAGCCTTTCAGCTAATTATCGATGGAAGTGTCATGTCAATCCCAATAAGCTCTAAGTGTAACTTCCCATTTTAAATGCAACAATTTAGGGAAAAAAATTACATAATACTTTGGTATTCACAAATAAAGAAAAAGTAGCTAAATGCCAACAGCATATGAGAAGTGTGGCTGATTCCATATTTCCAATCATTAACAGCTTGGCTCATAGAAACCCAGGGCTCTTATTCATGAGTCAGTCTTCCCACATTGAAGAATTTATCTTACAGATCAAAACTGACTCAGTTGTGGTCAAGTGATCATCAAGCAATAGTTCCCCTTCACCTGTCTGCTCCAGAAAAGGCCATATTCCTCAGTTTATTTCTGATATGCAGATACCATGTTTGGTTTTTCAAATTTGACCCCATCAACACAAGTGTTTTCTGGTCTAACTTTAGCAGAGTCAGCTTTCCCATGGACACACTGCCACCAGTCTAAGTCACTAAGGTAAATTACATTAAATTCTATTACATTTCAGTGTCTAAGGGTGGGATACTCAGGGCAAACCTATTACCACAAGTCCCTGTCTGACAGAGTCCACATACATGCCCACTTGCTGAATTTGGATTCTGTTAAGTCTTTACCATTTAAATGATAATATTAGTATGAAGAAACTCCTTGAGGGACCCACCAACTACTTTTAATAGATACAGTATATACAACAGGCAAAACCTAGTAACATATCTTTTAGGACTGTGCAAAATTTCAGCAGTTGTTTCGTTTCAGAGGTGTTTTGGGCCGTTTCAGCACCTGAAACACTGAATCCGAATCAAAACTGAAGGCTCAGAAACATCTCTGAAAGAAAACAAGGCATCCAAAATATTTTGGAAATGTTTCAGAAAATTTCAGAGTTTTGGATCCGGGCATGCAGGGAAACAGCTGTATGCTGCTGCCCTGCCATGTGACTCGGCTCCTCAGGGAGCAGAGATCTGCACCAGGGGTCTCCTAGCCACCTTTTTTCTGCCCCATGATCTGGCGTGACAGGGATCAGAGATCCATATGGGTATCTCCTTGCCTGCATGGAGGGCAGTGACCCTCCCCCTCCCCTGGACAAACCATCCACAGACTCATTCTGCTCCCTGCTGGGGCCCCAAGTCACCGGCCCCAAGCCCTGCCCGGCTGAGTAGGGCTGTGCGAAGCCTCCCTTGCAGCCCATTTGAAAAGATTTGGAGAAGATTCGGCAGAAACAAAACAGAACAGTGATCCAAAACACTGAAACAAATCACTGTCCTCTGAAACCAAATTGAAACACAGCCATTTCACACAGCCCTAATATTTCTTCCTGCCTACTAAAGCACAGAACATTATAGGATTTTAAAAAACTACCCGTTTTCTGTATGCTATCTCAATTGAATCAGAATCCACTCCCTGTAAGCAAAGCATAGCCAGCTTTCAGCTGGATATAGCTTGCACAATTCACATGCCTTCATAAATATTACTGTATTAACAAACTGCTATGTTTGTAACATTAGACTATAACCTAATTCCAAAAATGCCATTGTTGTAGAATCATGGGTAAGAAACAATTCTGCTGTTTCTGAGTGGTAGAATGTTGTCCATCTAAGCTTCATGGCTCTGAGGCTTAGACAGGGAAACCAAACTGAATACCTCAACAAAGGCAACACTATTTTATTTTTGCAAAAACATGTCCAATATTGCTACCATCAGTGGTAGGGAAGTACCACTCTCTCACTGCCAAATTTCCAGACCCATGGGGATCCCTTTTGTTTGCATATAATGAGCACTCCAATTTTTCCCAGATGGTTTTTGGAGGAAAGGTGCAGGTTATATGCAAGAAGAGATGGTCTTATACCCACCTTAGTCCTAACAATACAATTGAGACTGCACAGGCAAACTTCGTAGGAGTTTGGAGTTCTCTTAAAATTGCTCCTAGTGGCAAACTCCTTGTGCCTAATGGAAGGTATTCTGAGAAGGAAAGCATGTTAGTGCAGCATTCATGTGGCTGGACTGAGTCTGGTACTGGACCTAGCCCACATATTTTTAATGACTTTGTGTTGTACTGTATTAACAAACCTTTAGGGATCAGATCCTATTCCTTATTTGTTTGGGTTGTGTACACCGTCACCTGGCAGATGAACCTGCCCTTACAGTAGCACTGATCCTGCACCATTAAAATTAATGGGATTCTTTGCCATTTACTCCAATGAGTGTAGAATGAAGCTAAATGTGGCACTAGTTTTACTGCCAAACACAATTCAGCCCCTTCCTTCCCAGTGATATGACTGGCATAAAGAAGCATAACATTATTAAAATAATTTTTGGGAATTTTTTTAGTTCTTTTTTAGGCTTAACAGTCCCTATTTTTGAGTTTTCCTCTGCAACCACAAGGGCCAAAATCTCACTCGAAAAAAATGAAAGCAGAATCCCATGATATCACATTGCTTTAAGAGAAACACCAACTATCAGGGGACTCATGATAAAAACAGAAGAGCTGGCAACATTACTCTGGTGAGGCTGTGAAGACTATGAGGCTACAAGATGAAGTTCATTTCTGAGCACTGTAAATGAAAGAAGCTGATACATCTAAGGGAATTAAAAAAAAAATTAAGATAAGGGAAGAATTTGTTTAGCAAAAACAACAACCTATTACTGTTATGTAGCAATATAGGAGATTGCATCAGTCAAAGTCAAAAATATATACCTTTGGTACTGAGCTGGTTAGTTCCACAATTACTCAGTAAAAGCAAGAGCTACAGACTTCAGCTAAGATCATATGTTGTTTGTATTTATTAAAAAGAAACACCTAATATAAGCTTCACAGATACACTGCCTCAGTGTAAGTGCTCCATTGATTGACATGGTATAAACAACGTAGATAGAATAATCTAGTAAGGATGGAGGGATGGAAAAAGAGATGCCCATTGTGCATGCATATTTGAAGACCATACACAGAAAAGAGAGGAGCATACAACATGTTTCCCTATTGTCCTGCCTCTTAGTTATCAGATCAGTTACTCTTAATCACATTTTGCATTTCAAGGTGCTATATTTAATTCAGCCAATAACCATCAGCTGAAGAATAGTTAATATTATTAACATCACTTTGCAGGTGGGAAAACTGAGGTTGTAGTGATATAGATAGGAGTAAAGTTGGGATTAGAGTTTAGGGCCCTTTAAACTTCCAACCCAATGGTAATAGCTCCAGATAATGCTGTTTCTAGTTAAGGCTAAGCTTCGACATGCTAATTTGAAAATTTAGGGCTCCGTCTTTCCTGTTTTTCCACAGCTCTCTCTCTAAAATATAACTCATGCAAATGAACACCTCGCTCTTTGTTTTCAAATAGCCCAAATTCCTGCTCCCTGCCTCCCTCAAGAACCACAGCCACCAATCAAAGCTGAAAACATCTGTGCACGCTAGTTGGCTGTGTCCAGTTTTTGTTAAGCATTTGCAAGTCCCAGTGCAAATGAAACAAATTAAATGTTGCTTTAAATGAAACAGTACCTCTCGTTTCAGAATGAGAAAGAATGGCTTAAAAAAAAAGCATCACATGAACCAGCATAACTGCATATTATCATTTGCATTTATTAAAGTTTAGTAAACAAGCCTAGACTTCCTGAACAGTAATAAAGCTTTAAAAAGCTGCTCTATTTCCAAGATATTAGCATTCAATGTGACATTAACTTAAACAAATTAATAAAGGACATGGATAAAGGGAATATCTAATCATGTTCTATATTAACAGAGCCTGTGATATATCTGATCTCTTGAATCTTTAAATATTAAACATCACACAGAGAATAAATTGACCTCTTTCTTTTCTTTTAAACATAACTTAGAAGTGACTGGATAAAATCCATATAATATTTTGGCAACATTTAAGGAGGAAAATCTAGTCAGAAAAAAGAAAAAAAAATTACCAATGGACAACTTTAAGAATGGGCATGGCATTCAGAGCCAAGTTCAGCAAATTACAGAGGTACATACAAGGGAGGTGTTTTAGGCTCCTGGGCCCATGTCCAGATGAGCACGGCTGTGTGGTACGTGCACATACTGCATGTCCCACTGCTCTCCATGCTGCAAGGGGAGAGCAAGGATATCCAGGGGTCAAAATACCCATGGAAAAGAAAGCAGAGCAGTGCATGCTGGAGCCTGGCAGGCTGGAACTGCACTCCACTGCTGGCCAGGCTGTATGCAACAGGATCACCGCTGCTGCAACCCTAGGAGGCCCCCAGGAACCCAGACAAGGCTGCTGGGGCCAGCCCAGTGCTGGTCCCAGTCTCCCCACCTGGGGTAACTTGCTGTGGACCAGAGCGCACATGGCACAGATGTTTCCCAGGGACAACTAGCAGCAGTGCAATGTGTGCCGCTGCTAGTTGTCCCATGCGAACCAAACACCCACACACGTTTGGACGTGGCCTGATATCCAGAATGTAATCCAGAAGGCCAAGTAAGGAACCTAACTCTCCCTGGGTACCATATAAGGAACCTAGATGCTTTGAAAGGGGTCCCAAAAGAGCCAACCAGCTCAGCCAGGAGCCTAGGTCCATTCTTTCAAGGAACTGAGCAGCGGTCACTTTTTTTCTTTTTAAAATGCAACACTGACATTCCTGTCTTATACATCTGTCAAGAACTTAAGGACACTTGCCTAGGAAGTGAGTGTCAATTCCACATTTCTCACCTAACCATCAGGTCATAAACTGTTCTGAGCAGGGGACACCCTCCACTCTTTCTTTCAAACTGTGCCTCTGTGTGGCAACAACGTCAAGATTCATGGAGTTAGAAAAAGAGTACAGAAGAGAACATGGTGCTGTTACCTAGTGGTTAAGGCTGGAAAAGGGAGGTGGGAGACCTAGATTGAAGTGCCAACTTCCAGGACTGTTTCTGAATTTTGCCAATGACTAGTTCATGTAAAGTACAAAAATGGTGACACACCAACAGGAGAAGTGGAGAGACACCCTAACATAGCCCTTAGGATGCAGGAGATGTGGATGTCTTCAGGCTGAGCAGGTCTATGGCCCAGCCCTATAATTACTAAGCTATGATGAAAAAGATAAGCACTACTATGCCTTCTGGAGAATTCACTGGGAGACAGGTGCTTAAATACAAAGTCAACCAGGGCTTTAGTCTTATGTTCTTGACTTCCTCAAATATAAAGTAAGGATAGTAGCCCTTGAATACTCTCAAAGAGATGCCATAAGGATAAATAATTGGAAGTTTTTTTATTGAAGTGTTGGGATCAGTCAAGCCTCTAAAATACAGCAATTTGCAGAAATTGCCACAGGATTGGCAGAATATACAAAAATAATGTTAGATTTGGGAGATGCAGAAATTCTATGGGAACAACTCTTGTATCTTCTTTCTATATGCAAATATATCTACAGGGTGTGCCAACACTTCTCAGTGTTTTCTAGTCCTTAACTCACCACTACTCTGCCTCCGTCTGGAAAAGGTGGCTTTGTAGCTACTTGTATCATTGACCTTTTTTTTTTTTTATGTAGAATGCCTCATATCTATCATCACAACATTATTTGTCAACTGTATTTTGCCCTTGGTTATCAATATATTGCTCTTGGGTTTGGGGGTTTTGCTTTTTTTAAACCCTTTTTTGCTTTGTAGGACTGGCAAAATCTTGGAACTTTTTTTGTTTTCTTTTAAATCTCTGCTAAAAATAGTGCACAATTTTGTGTACAGAGGAAACTGTCCATTTCCAGTAGGATTTATGTAAAGTCAACTAGGTTGCCATGCTGTATATGACTATTGTTACTGCAGAAATAGGATAAAAATATATATCTCAGCTGCATGGTAAACATAGGGACCAACACTGTCTTCATATGTACATGTGTAGCTCCTAATGAAGTCAATTCTAGTGCTGTGCTTGCATAAGTGTCCCCTAAATACTTTGTAGCTTGCCATTGTTTGGATATCAGCATATACACTGACAGAATTTGAATGGATGCATTATATCAACATAACCAGCTAAATAATGATCAATATCCCAAAGTTAACCCTGACAGAAATGAATTTAATGGCACAATCAAGAAAAGCAATTGGTAGTGAGAGTTGTAATAACTCCATGTAGTTTGTCAGTGATGAATTATTCAACTTCAAGGACTCAAATCATATGTTTTTACGGGCTGTGAGCCAACAATCAGGTAGCTGAAGCCAAAAGTTCCTATAAAAAGCTCTAAATAGCCTTAGCCTTTCAGATGAACATGAATTATTTGTTCCTCTGCTTTCATATATCTTCTTGGTTAGACTTGGCTTTTTCAGTTTTGGAATTAATGATACAACTCTTAGTGTCAACACATAGCTAGTTAAAACTATCTAATACACACCTTATCTATAAGAGTGCGCCATGTTATAATTAGTCGGAAAACTTTTATGAGATGACTTCTGTAAATGCTCATAGATCATTGGAGGAAAATGTCAGATAAAGGCATACTACTAAAATAAACAGACAATGTTCTGGACTAAATGTAGCGCACCCAAAAGAAAAATCAAAACAAAAGGATCCAGTGAAATGCCACAAGTGACCAATATAAATATAAGTAACACTGAGGTCAGCTTAGTACTCAGTATGGTATGTGCTGTCTTCAAGTGGTAATTAAAGATGTAGATATTTTGGGAAATTCATATACATTCATATTTTATCTTTCAAAGGAAAAGCAGTAAACACAGATTGAACAATTGTTTTTAGAACAGAAAGGAAAGATTTCAGAGCAAAGAAAAAATTCTCTGAAGCATCCAGTAAGGAAAACAAACACCTGCATTATATATAGTTATCATTTAATTATCCAAGGGAATCTACAGCAGGAGTTTATGTGTTGTATTCAATAGGAATTATCTTAGCACTGGAGTGCTTTGATACATGGCAGAATTCCTGACCCTCCCAATGTATGAAGTGCACAATTTTCCAGTCTTTTAAAGGATTTCTTAAGAGGCAGGCAAAAGGGACCTACCTCAAATTCTTTTCTCTTATATCTCTACAACAGACCAGCCAAGTTTACTTTTCGTAGGACCACTATCTCTTTGTTTTGACTTATTCAGAAATGTGACCAACCTAGTTCCAGGTTGGGATCGCACTTAGGGACATCATGTGAAATCCGAATTCTCTGGCTGTTGAGCAATGGTTCTGGCATTAAAATATATAAAGGTAATTTGTTATCCCTCTTACATCTTTATCCAGATTGCTCAAACTTGCTCTCACAAGATGTCATTATTTACGTCAGTATTTTATTTTGCTTTTGCTTTAAGGTTCAGATTTCTCAGATTTCCTATTTCATACTTTTCCCATGAATCAAAACAGTCTCTGAACCCAAAGGTCTCAGCTTCACTCCTTTTATTATCACCATCACAATTCCAGGACATGCCGAGTGGGCAAGAAGTCCCAGTTGCATGTTTGTTCTTCTGTATCTGCTTTCCTATTGTGCATTACAGCTACTGTAGTTCTGTGGCACTGTGGGGCTGAAAGCATGCTGCACCCCCTCTGCCGACCAATGAGAATCCAGCGTTGCTTTCTTTGAATGGGGATTGGCTGTTCAGTGTTTAGTACACTGTTTGGTAATGAAGAGCCTGCAAATGTGTTGTTTATAAACTCCCTGGATCTTTGGAGCACTAGTAGCAGTTTGGTCATGGGAGGCAAATTAAAGCAGACTCTTGCTGTGCTGGCAGTCTGAACTTGCCAGAGGATAGGAGAATTCAGACCATGTCCGTTAAGCTTAGAGTTGCCAAAGTGGAGTGTATTCAGGCAACTTTGTGCCATTTCCTTCTATGCCTCCCTATTTGGCACTGGTGAGGCCACATCTGGAGCTTTGCATCCAGTTTTGGGCCCCCCAATACAAAAAAGACGTGGACAAATTGTAGAGAGACCAACAAAGGAGAACAAAAATGGTTAGGGATTAGGGCTTATGACTTATGAGGAGAGGCTAAGGGAACTGGGCTTATTTAGTCTGGACAAAAGAAGACTGAGAGGGGATTTGATAGCAGCCTTCAGCTAGCTGAAGGGTGGTTCCAAAGAAGATGGAACTAGATTGGTGGCAGATTATGGAACGGGGAGCAATGGTATCAAGTTTAGGTTAGATATTAGGAAAAACTCTCACGAGGAGGGTAGTAAGCATTGGGACAGGCTCTCCAGAGAAGTTGTAGAATATCTATCCTTGAAGGTTTTTAAGACTTTGGTAAACAAAGGCTTGTTTGAGATGATCTAGTTGGAGATGGTTCTGCCTTGAACTAGATGGACTAGATGACTTCTTGAGCTCTCTTCCAACCCTAATTTTCTATGATTTTAAGAGAGGAGTTCCTTTTAGAGCCATTTAAAAAAAAATTACTCAAGAACATTGCTTTAAACTATTTATTAGGTTAGGCTATGATCCTGCAAACTTTAATGAGCCAGGCCACTGAATTTGATGGAATTATTCAGATGGGTAAAGTTAATTAGCACCATAAAACCACTAGAAAAAAATACTGTTTCTAATCAAGTTCTAAGAAGACTTTCTGTGTTAGGGATTTTTATCTCGCAAGTAGGTTTCATTTTCTTATAGTACTGGTATTTATAGGAGAAGGACTTCCCTTAAATAGGGGCCTAACCTGAAAGACAAAATTGGAAGGTCCACTTCCATATTTCCCAATAAAACAAAATTCCCCATGAAGCTGGTCAGCTGACCAGTTTCTCTACTGTTTTAAATTTGCACGTTCCTGTGATTTCACTGGAATTAATTCATTCACACCAGCAGAACATGTTCATTTATAAAATATACCTAGCGGAAGCCTTAATTTAAAACTGATTAGATACTTAATAGATTGTGTCATCTTTATGATATTTAGAGGAGTAAAACTTATAAAAATCTGAATATTGATGAGTAAGAATGGCTACCTTAATCTTTCTAGAAAGGAACTGTTGGGTTGGCTTAGCTCATTTAATTTTGGATTTACAGAACACAAAAGCATTAGGAAATTCAGTTAAGGTTCAAGTTGACTTTTTAAAGTGGTTACACAAGTCTAATGACTTCTTTGTTTAAATTGCTTTGAGATGCTGACCTGGATGAAAAACGATGGGATATTACAATCTTATATTTTAACCAGCAACTGTAACAGGTAAGATACCTTACATGGGGATAAAAAGAGGAAACAAATTAAGGGCCAAATCTTGCTGATTTGACCTCCCTAGGTAATCTTTTTGAAGCCAATGAGGCTATTTGCATCATGTGAGCAAGATTTGGGCCATAGGGTTACATAATCAAATGTAAAACCACTAATAGCAATTTAGTACATAGGTGCCTTCATGCTGCATGTTCAATTTACAGGTACAAATAATGATTCAGCTTTATTCTGCTTCACTTTTCAGTTAATTTTGTTGGATAAATATTGGCATCACTGTGGTTTCAAAGCAGAAATCTGACTAAATTCATGAAGCAGCTATTTTAACAGAGTTCTATTAATGCTGAAAATATTTGTGTAGCAGTGGTCACTTGTTAGCCACTAACTGGATCTTCTTGGCTCTCCCTCCTCCACTGCTCATTGTTTTATCACCCACCCCACTAAGATGATACTAATGTGAACAGGGAGAGCATATGTCCAGTTAGTGGATCAGGAAGGTGCAAGTTCTCAAAGTAGGTCTCCCAGGAGTCCTCCTCCCCTACACCCTGGATTATCACTCACCCAATCAATGTTCTTATGGCTACGGGTTAATTCCCAAAGTGTTACTCATGTGTCTTCCCATTTTGTCTGACCTCCTAAGCCTTCTGTAGTCTGATCCTGGCCAGACATGAACTGGAACAGGTGCCCAATTCAATTTAACTTAAACTAATCACTACCCCAATTCATTCTTGGCCTATAGCTCTGATCCCAGGCACTGGGCTTGTTCAGTCCCTTCTCCATAGGTCTTCTTTAACAGATAATTTCCTTCGGTCAATTCATGACTAGCATCCACTTCACGGTTAATGTAGTCCCTGTTCAGATAATTCCACCTTTTCCATAAGCGGGTTTTCATTAATTTAAATCACAACTAATGCAGTTCAAACTCCAATTAACAACTCTTTCTTCTTGGCCCAATTTCAATTGACGTCCAGTCCTCACCGAATAAAAACCACACTCTGCTTAAAGAATGCCCCCCATTTGGCAGCCTTCAATTAGTTGTCAGAGCCTTATATAACACTGTATGTGCCCTGATCAATAATGTTCACTCTTTAATAGGGCTTAATTAATTTCATAGCTTCATATAATATAGTCCAGGCTCTGATCAATCAATTTTCCTATTTATCTAGCTTTCAATTAATCACAGGGAGTCACGTGACACAGTTTTGCATCCTAATCAATCAATTTAATCCCTTGTCTAGCTCTCAATTAATCCCTTTTTGCTCCCTAACTGTGGAGACAATTTCTCTACCAGTCTAGGAGGATCTGGTGTAGTGGTGATCCCACTTCCTACCTTCTCAAATGGCTGGAGTCCTTCATTCTCTTTCTCAGTGGTTTATCGACATTTCTGCACAGACCCAAGATAATTTCACATTGCCATCCCCTATCCAGGGCTAGGTGCAGACAGTCAAAAAGCCCGAGGCCGAATCAATTCAGCCTTTGCAGGTTAGTCTAAAATGCACAGATTAAATGGAAACAGAAGTAAACAGACATTTACCTTTGATCCGGAAAATGCAGCCACATGCCTGCAGTGGCTCAGGCTAGAAGCTGGGGGGCAGTGCTACAACACAACTCTCTGGCTGTGTGTTCACTTCCTCTTCCTGCTTCCAAGTGCCTCTGGGATTTGTAGTCCACAGTTGCAGGCAGCAGTAAGTTTGAGCAGGAGAAGGGGTGTTTAAACACCACTCCCTGGTTCCAGATCCAAACTGGGGGTTGCCTTGTGGGGACAGCCCTGATAGACAGGGCTGTAACCCCTGCTGGGCTTGCCCCCTCCCAACCCCATTGTCAGCCAGCCCTCAGTGCTCCAGCTAGGGAGCAGAGAGGTAGGGCCAGCCCTGCTCTGGGACAGATGGCACAGCCCAGCCCAGGGATGGAAAGCATGTTGGGATGCTAGGGGATTGTGATTTAACTTGAACCAGAAGTTTCATAAACCAGCTTGACCCAAATCAGTTAAGTCTGATACTACATTTAACCAGGATTATCTTAAACCAGTTTCAGCTATTTTGAAACTGGTTTATGTGCACTGAATTTCTGTTTGTTACAGGTTTAGACCAGTTTCTGATCACTTAAACCAGTTTATGTATAACTTCTGTCCCTAGCCCAGGGAACATAAGCTGCCCAGTGCCCTTGGGCTGCCTTCCTTTTCAAGAGGGCTGGAACTCCCCCAGCTTCATGGAAGCTAGCTGCAGCTGTGCCAGCCTGCGCCGCAAGGGATTTAACTCATTCATTGCCAGGCTTTGGCATTTGTCTACCGGCCTGGTATCCTCATGGCTGAGTCCTCAGCTCAGGATCATCTGTAGGAGAGAGCATAGCAGGGTTGGGGCTCACAATTTGCTACAATTTGCATATAAGATTAAAAAAGAAGAAGAGATGGAATGATTTTTTTTAGAGTAACAGTTATCTGTTACCACCTGACCTGGCAACTAATATTGGGCATGCAATTTCTGTCATACACACTGAATAGTATCTTCTTTTGGAGATTGTGTCTGCAGTGACCACACTCCAGGGGACCAACAGTACTAAGAAGAAAAAAGTTTGTTACTTGCAAGGGGGGTTATTTCTCATTTTTCACCCCTGTTTGTAATCGCTGTCATCTTTGTTTCTTATGTTTTGGCTAAAAAGGTGACTCATATTTATTAGAACTGGGTTTCAATAAACATTATGCAATATAGTAGACCCAGGAATGATTTATTGAGAATTTGTCACTTGTATTTATGGAAGTGTAGACCTTGGAGCCCTAGAGTTGGTAAATCATATTGTGCAGCTACAAATGTTTTTTTATTCCCTGCTGCCAAAAGAGTACCATGTAAACTGATTGCCTCACTGAACCCCCAGGGTTTGATAACGATACACTTGCTGATACAAAAAGAGAGGGTTGGGGAGAAGACAACTAATTATAAGTTTATTTTTGATCCAATATGTTTGCCATTTAATCTAAAGTTGCATAAACAATAGATTGACAAAATATAATTAGAAGGGAGATTACAGTTTAATGAGGGAAAAGATTGGGAAAGAATGTAAATGGAGCTGCAGACTGCGCAGAGTTTTTAGCTGTTTATTATTGTACAGCTGTAAGGCACTTTCACACAGTTCCCAGATGGAAGCAGCTGTTAGCCTGTTGCTATTAGGAAAAAAGAGGTTTGTAGTTCATTTTTATCCACTTGTTCTAGACTAGTTAGGTTCAATATGACACTTCACTAAGTCACAACCATCAACTGCATCTGAGATTGTCAGGTTGGGCACCCTGTGTTCATTTGCCACTTTGCCACTCACTTATCTCATCTGGCAACCTCTCAAACAACAAGCTGTTCCACTCCTTGTAATATGTTTATCTCCCATAGTGATGTCAGCAGAAGTCGGCAAATCTAATATTCATGCTCAAACAGATTTGTTGGTGCTCTTTGTTTATAAGAAAGGGCTCTATATCACCCCTGCAGCTGCTTCCTCTTGATCAAGCTTTGTTTTTGTATGGTGCTCTTCAGATAGTACTTGGGAGATGTACAAAGCATGTGCCAATCTGACTTTGCTGTATTGTTGTTTTTCATAGAAAACAACCCAGATCTATTTTTCCACAGGCATGTTATGTAACCCAATTTTCCCTCATCCTGTCAAGAAACTCATAAGCAAGGCAGAATATAAAAGTCCCAGATAGTACGTTACTTAAGAAGGACAAAAAAAGTATGTTGAATTTCCAGAAGGAATGATACAGATGCAGAACAACACTAGGCATTTACAAAAGCGCTAAAGAGAGGTACACTTGTAGTGTTTGAATTTGGCAGCATTTTACATTGGGATACATGACTCCAAGACATACAAGGTACAAGGGAATCTGGTCCGGTATTTAAAATAACTATACATCTCCAGTTTCTCTTTTAGGATGATAGGAATTGACGTAGCATCTTAGATTATTGAATCCAATCCTCTGCATTAGCAAGCAACTGTTTAGCCAAACAGTCCAGAAAAATCATCTGCTCCAACCCCTCATGCACCACAGCCATGAAAAATATTGAGAACAAAAACAAAAGACCTTACAATTTGCCGAAACTAAACGGCAAGGGAGGTCAGGGCACAATGGCATATAGGGTAATTGTGAGATGTTTATAGGGTACTCTTTGAGCAGGTTTGTATCTGATTGTATTTCCAAGGTGCATTATTTGTAATCATGAGATTAGCTAAGAAGATGGCAAAGAGCTCAATTTATTTATGACAATTGTTTCTAAAATTCCTAAATAATCCTTCAATATAGGTTTTTTATTTATATATATTCGTTTGATTATGTTTTTGCTATTTCTAAGGGTTTAACTGTATTTTTGCACTCTCAAATATAAGGGGACTTTATGACCTCAATTTAATTATTTATTCTCTTGATCTGAGACAAGGTACAGATTAAGGTTAACTCAGTGGCAAATAAGGCATGCATTACCGTATCTTTCCTTTATACAAATATATAAAATGGACTGGATTCAAAGCTGTGTGAAAAGAGAGAGAGAGTGGGAGAGTGTATGTTTGTGTGTGTGTATGTATGTGCGCGCGCGCACATACACACACACACGCGCACACACACACAGAGTGTAAAATCCTGGCCCCATTGAAATCAAAGGAAAATTTTCCAAATTGAAATCAGTTTTGAAAATTAGACTTGCGTAGAACCATTTTTTTGGTTTCCAAAATACCCCTCAAAATATTAAAAAAAAAAATTAGTGCTTATGAAAAGCCTAGGAATAGATTTTAAAATTATTTTTAGAAAAGGTGTAGTAAAAGAAACCCATCCAGCAATATAAAAATCAATATGAAAATCCTCACACTTCCAACCAATGGGCCACCCACAATCCTAATTTGGAGGAACTACCTTTAGGCTATAAACCAGGATTGTTCAGTCTCCCTGCATCTGACTACTCTGCTGACAAGAATGCTAGCTAGGGTCAATTATTGGGCGGGGAATTTTATGATATGGACACCTGTCTAGTTGCAATTGGACTGAGATCACCAAGTCAGTTCACTCCCATCATAAATAGGCATCTCATTGGTCAAATAAAACAGAAAGTGGTCCCAAAAATATTTTCATGAATAAAAGCAAAGGGTTTGATTCACTGCTGTCTGTGGGGTCTTATTTATTGCTTTCAAGTGTTTCGTTGGCTGCTGGGCATTTGTGAAAATGTTTGCGAGAATTTCACACATTTCATCTACAATTTTGTAGCAGAAATGCAACAATGCTGTAGCTAAGTAAAGCAAAGCAGAGAGGTTTTTGGTGCTGGGAGAGGTAAAAAAATGCCCTGCCATAGTTAGAGACTAAACCAATAAAATAAAAAAAACTACAAATCTTATCTATTCCATATTCAGTATACGCTGGGCTGGGATTTTTTAAATCCTACCATTGTTATATTGCCTCAGACAATCATAGGGACCTCAGATAGATGCCTATCCAACCTCCTTTTGGAAACCACTGATGAAGATTATTCCACAACTTCCTTAGACAAATTGTTCCACTACCATTACCATAATTGAAAGAATACTTTCTGTAGTATATGCTTTTTTTCTAGTTTGATTATTTTGTGTCCCTAAGCACTTTGCTTAAAGCATTTTTGCTGTTTCTCTTGTTAAGCTTGTCAAAAATTTTCATCCTTTATTTTTTTTAATGGGTCTTCTACTCAGTGACAAGAGAAAGAAAAATATGTAGGGTCTAGATACATGACATGGAGACATTGGTGTAATTCATAGTGAGTTTGCAGATTGATAGGCAAAAAAAATGCCAGGCCTGGCTTCCAATCAGGTCTCTTAAGCTTCCATTCTCAGACAAAATGTACCAAATACAAACGTTTGATTTGACTTAATATCTTAGTACTAGTAATTTCCTCAAACTATTAAACACAAATATAAGAATACCCTTATTGTCCTCTTTTTTTTTTTCTTGAAAATACATTTTGGCTCAGCCCAGGACTGCCCTGGCTGCCAGTATCTTTCACGTTGTAGTTATTTTTCCTATAGATATCTTTCTTTTTCTCTACTGCCCTTCTATATCATTTCTATTATTCTGTTTCCTCCATTCACATCTGACTTATTATTGTCATTATCTTCCCCGTGTCTACCCAGCTCTTTGTTCACTCTTAGTATTTACCTCCCAGTTCCCATTTTTTTGATCTGTATCCTTCCTTAATCTCCCTGTGTTGCACATTTATGTTTCTTGCATTCCAGTGGTCAATCTTCATGCAATTCTTTTTTCTCTAACAAAGATTTCTTGCAAAACTTCATGTCTGTTGCCATCTCCCTCTATTTCATTCTCATTTCCTCTCAGCCAGATATATCTACCATTCTCTGCATTTGTTTCAACAATTTATCATATGCCCCTACCCAAAACTCCCCAGTCTATTACCATTATCAGACCATCCTCAGTAGGGGAAGACATGTCAACTCTGAGATCGTGGACAAGTCTCTTACTTTCTCCATCTTGTTTTCCTCTGTGAATGTATTTATTTCCCCTAGCTTGCTTTATGTGCTGGGCTGGGAAAATGTAGTACTTACTCTTAGTAATAGATGATAGCCACCCAGATATTTTGATGAAGCACGCTCTTACCACTGACATTGGCACCACAGCTCAAATCATCTGGCATTCTACTTAAAGCTATCATATGGATCTAATTGTTGCAAGATTAATTTTCTTTCTCATTTGCACAGAAAAGTTGTGAGCTAAAACACAGAACATATCAAGTCTTTAAGAATCAGTTCTGCTATCAGCTATCCCCTTGGAAGCTGGTGGCTGATTTGACCCCCCCCAAGACAACACTTAACTTGAAGAGTTTGTTATGATAATTTAGTCATCTGTTCTGCCTAACTGAGTAAGGAACCTGAGTAATTTCCACAAGAAGTGTATAAAATTCTGTTTGAGCTTTTGTATATCTTTTAGAAAGATATCCACTCTTAATGACTGAAAGTGATGGAGAAGCCCATAGCCCTAGTTAGACAATGAAGTTATTCTGAATGTGACCATATGCTGAGCCTAGGAAAGTTTAACCATATGAGGAAAGCATGTATAAAATATGTAGGTTTACAACCAAGCCAGAGGAAGTTCCTGAGAACACTTGATGTTGCCTCGCTAAAAATGTAATTCGAATTTTACGTTTTGTGGGCTCAAGCCTAGATTGACATATGGTAAGCATCAGCTGGAAGGCATAGGTCAATTTGATATGCCTTTGATAAGAGAAGAATAAAGGAGACAATTGAGAAAGGTTCCGGGAAAATCCCATAGGAAACAATTCCCTCCTAAACCAGAAGCCAAATAGGTCTTTTTAAAAAATATACATACTGAAATAAACCTTACTTAGAAGTGCTGTATCTGAGAATTTCAGCCTTTTGCTATAGCAGGTAGAGTACTTCACCTGTTATTTGTTTTTAAATGAGTCTTCACTAAGTGATACAAACAAACTTCTGCCACACTGCTGAATTTAGAAAATGTTTCAAAATTAATCCAAAGTAGATATTTTCCCCATATTTTCTTTGAAAGGGCCAGAATATTTCTTATGCAAGCTCCAGGCCATTTCAAGCCCCAAAGTAAGCTGATAATTACCACCTCATAAAAATGTTTGTGTACACCTAAGTAGAGGAAAAAAGTGACATTTTCTGATGGTTTATTGGAAGGATCAGATTACCTTTCTTAAAAGTAAAATGAAGTGAAGATCTTTCTCTCTGTGTCTTAGGTGGGGGGGAGAAGGAATGTCTCTGTAAACCTTTTTTGGTAGGGAAGAAGAGATGTAAAAAAGCAGCATTATAACAATCTTTACAACACAGAACTCATATTGACTTATAGAATGTACTCTTGAACAAAATGTGTTCCTTGACTTATTATTGAATTCAAGTCTCTCCAAAAACTTCCTTAGGAAGAAAGATCATAACTGGATTGTAGTTACCTTCATGCCAGTTTGGCCTTTTTCAGCTGCCATGATCTGACAAGCATGTCAAAGACAACTTAAAATATCAAGATGTATGTAACTTGTATGCATAAAGCCAGATTTGGCAGCTTTGTGCTGCATACTCTGCTCTATTCTATTTTCCTTAAATGAATCATGATTTGAAGCCTAAAAACAAAATTAGTACTAAATATTTAAAGTATTTCATAGTTGTTGAATTTTTCCAGTGTCAGTTTGTTTTCCATTCCCTCCCTGACATCTCACAACTCTAAGTGCTCAATGACAGCCTGTAGAGGTTTCACCATAATCCACCTTTATCCATTAACAGACACTCAATCACTAAAGTGCTTACTAGACTAAACATATTTATCCAACCAAATCACGCTTTACAATGCAAAACTGCCAATCAGACCCCAGCTATTAACAAGGAACTGCTTTAAGGGGATTTTGGTGTTTGTGCTGTGAAGAGCATGCTTACCTCCAACAAACCACTAAACCAAATTAACATAGCTGTATCCTCATAAAAGAAACCAGATATCCTGTTGTGAAAATAGAAAGCTTGGTAGGACAGGGCTCCTTTGATGGCTAACAGTGTGGCAGACGAAGGCTTCAGACTACAAATCTGGTTACCACAGGCTCATTACAAAACTCTAGCATTAAGCTTTTGCTAACTTTAAAAGCAAAATAAAAATGTATCATTTGGGTAACTCAGTAAGTCATCAACTTACTCAGTTACTATTATAATTGCAATAAGTGCTGTAATTGTTGGATAAGGCTCCTTAATTCTAATTGCTCCTTTGTCCAAGATCATGTTGTAAAAATGCTTGCATTAGCCAAAATAAAATCCAAAAGACACAAATGTGGTAGTAATATTTCTTTTTATTAGCCTGGCAAAGAGGAAGAGAACAAAGCTTTAAAAAGACTTCAAAGTTCTGACCAGGGGAAAAAAATCTAGAATTGAAGAAACATGCATACACTCTACCCTTTTATTAGTCTCATACAAACTAAGTGCCATCACCACAACTTAGAGCTTGACAGCATTTCTTTCCCAGGCAGCAGGAAAAGTTACACCATCCATGTTGCAAGGCTAATTTAAGTTCTCTGTCAAAAACTACATAAAACAGTCCTGTATATTCTCACCAAGAAGTCTTAATAGTTTTAGACTTATTGGTATTATGCCTCCTTTAAATCCCAATATTTTAAAGCCGGATTTGACATTTTCTGGGACTTGGCATATTTTCCTCCCATTTAACCATAGAGAAAAAGGTGAAGTTTAACTGTGAGCAAAGCAGCTGATGGAGCAAATTAAAACTCATGGTTTAAAAAATACTTTATCAGTTTATACTTCATCCTCCCCCTCTCCACTCTATTCCACCCCAAAATACTTCTGGCTCTGTGATTAAAATATGTATTTCCAATCCTTTATTGCTTATCAAAAATAATGAGCACTTTCTTTTTTATTAGCTTTTATAAACACTTCTGGGGAAAATTTTATGAGCAGCTAGAACAAGCTTTACTTTTTGGAGAGCAAACTTCATGTTGGAATCATATCCAAAATGAGTAAACCACAACATGAACAGATTTTCCAAGAAATCGGTGCAGCAGACATATTCTAAGTTAGAGCTGGAAACATGCAAGTACAAATTAAGTTGTCATGTAGCAGAATAGCATAGGTTAGGGAACTAAAATAGGACATTATATTTTGTGATAATAAGTATCCATGCTTTTAGTGTACTTGGGCATCTTTACATGTGCTCCAGGGGTGGGGTGGGGGGAACACTTTAATTAGAGTGGCTCCAAAAGCCTCCCTAATGAATGTGCCCTCAGCATCTTGTGTATTCAGTGTCCCATGCTTCAAAATGGCAGCAGGGGAGCTTTAACTAAAGCTCATTTGATAAGCTTTAGTTAAAGCACTGCTGCTGCCCTTTTGAAGCATGGGAACGCTGAAATATATGAAACGTGGAGGCTGCTGAAGCATGCTAATTAGCACCCTCCAGCAGACTCAGTTTATTGAGTCTGCTCTGCCGCATTGTAATTCCAGCATGTTGGAACAGCATCACTTCATGTGAACAGGCACCCCTTGTGTTTAACTAGTTCAGTTCAGAGCGGTGGTGCTCCACCTTTTGGCTTGGTGGACCAGATGAGGTGCATGGGGCCCATCTGCAGGCCAGATCAGACCCCATGTGCCAGGATCAGGCCCCGGGGTCCCGTATATACAGATCAGGTTCTGGGGGGTCCACACCACCTCTGCTCAGTTCCACATGTCAGAATTGGGATTTGGGGGGCCCATGCCACTCGTGCACAGCAGGATCAGTCCCCACTCTTACCTTCCTTCATGCCTGACCGAGCATGCAGGGCCATAGGCTGGATGACATGGCATGAGGGGTTGGGTTTGGCCCACAGGGCAGGGTTTGATTCATAGTATTATGGAAAACTTGAAATTAAAAACTCAATTTGTTGTAGATATGTGCTTGTGCAAATATTGACATCTGAGGAAAACCAATGCAGGATTAAAATACACTAATATACCTTTCACCAGAGACAGAATATGGCAATTAGTCATACAGTCATAAAAAATGACAGCAAATGTTTGGGGGAAAAATAAAAAGAACATTAAAAGGAGAATATATCTATATTATTTATAAAACATCTGTTGCGCCTGCTATTCATAGATTCATAGATGTTAGGGTTGGAAGGGACCTCAATAGATCATCGAGTCCGACCCCCATGAAACACTTCCCTTCATGTATGTAATACATTTATATACTAATATGTTTTGCTATGCTTCAGACCCAGTGGAGCAAATATTTGAGCTGAAAAATTCTAAATCACAGTGCTAAGAAACGTCTACTGCTTAAAACACTTATTTTCCTCATTCAGTTAAGGACACATTCATAGTTATAACATTACTAACATGGTAATGTACTACTGCTTTGGAACTCTGCTCTAGTGAGACGTTACTGAACATATTGGAACTGTTTTTTTGAAAATAACAAAACAATAGAAATATTAAGACATTTCATTTTAAAACTCTAATTAGTGTGCTATGATTAGACACCAGGGATCTTGAACTAATATGGATAAATTGCATAAACACATACATACATGGCCAAATTCTCTTCTGATGTAACACTATCAAGTGAATGACTTTGTGTAAGAGCAACAGGAGAATTTGGATCACAGTTCCCACTAGGTACCATCCCCTCAGTTTTACTACACCCATTTGCAGCTAAAGCTTGAAAAATGTCAAACTTCCCTTTTATTTTCCACTTGTTTCCTTAAATAGACACATTCTATCCCTTAACATAACATATCTATTCAACTTGCCTATATTTTCCACCATATGGACAGCACCAGTTGATTTGTCTTTTGGAAAATACATGACTCACTTTTTATGTATTTTCTGCTAAAAAGGCTCTTACAACAGGTCACCCAGTTTGTGCAATCTTTATGGAGCCACATTTGTGAGACAGCAGTAAATTAACAAGTATTTCTCTTAAAATTATCTCTTCACAACTGATTTTATAACTAGTAGACGCCTTTTGTAAAACATATCAAAGTTAAATCTGTTAAAAAGTAAAAAAAAAACAAAAAAAACCAAAACAAAACAAAAAAAACCAAGTTCCTCTAGATGTAGGGTTCGTTTGCCACAAATTATGTCACTAGATGATAAATGCGCATGAATACTGCATACCCCCAGAGGCTGGGGGGGCACAGTGAGCTCCTGCAGGCAGCGGTGGTGCTGTTGGCAGTGGGAGCATGGTGGCGGCAAGTGGGGAGCTCCTGCAAACACTACCAGTGGCCGGGGTGGGGGTGGTGAGTGGCAACCACCTGCAGGGGCCACCAGCAGTGTCAGTGGCACCTTTACACAGGGGGTGCACCGCCATGCTCAGCCAAAGCGTGATGCGTGATGAAGTTATTTATCCATTAAACAAACCACAACTTTACTGGTACTCCCATTCTTTTGCAATCTAACACTTGATCCAGTAAAAATGTACCTAGTTCCCCAAACAGTTCAATGACAAACAGCATTTAGGATAAATAGCATTTCTCAAAACATGGATTTTTCAGGCCAGAGGTTGTCAACTGGGGGTACACTTACCCCTGGGGATACTTGGAAAGGGGCTATGGAGTACTCTTGGGTGGGGACAGAGCACTGCCATCCACCACCCCATGCTGCCACCTCCCAGGAGCAGGGCCAGGGGAGGGTGAGAGTAGGTGGCTCCCTTCTGTGGTCCACACAAGCGCTGCCCAGCTGGCCAGACACGGGGGGGGGGAGGGGGAAGCTTGCACTCAGTGGCTGCTGCCGACATCCACCACCCCACACCACTGCTGCTGCATGCAAGCCGCCCCGCTCCATGTCCAGGCATCGCTACCCCCGCACCATTCTCCCCCTGTGTCCAGTGGCCACCACCAACCCCCTGCCCCTCACTCTGCCAGACGTGTACCCCAGAAGGGGCGCACTCCTTAAAAAAGGTTGAAAACCCCTGCTCTAGGCATACATGGGTAATTAATAATCCCTCTATTCCTTCCAGCAACACTTTTCTGGTTAAAGTTTTGGACAGGAAATTCAGCTGCAAAAAGCCTATGTTGATTCTAGTGAGAACAGGAGACATTTTTGCTGAGATTTGATTAGCCTATCTCAGCAAATTTTGAAGGCATGTAAAACATATTAGGTTGCACTAAGCTTAATATAATTCAATGTGATGCAAGAAGGAATAAAATTTGAAAGCTACAACTACTCCACCTTAAATGTGATCATTTTAGATCAATAAATATAGCCATAGCTGGTTTAGTAATGTGATATGATTATATTTTTCTCACATATACAACCAAAACCTTTGAATTCAAATTTAAGATGTGTTCTGAATGATCTATGTTAGAGTTTGGCCAACATTATAACCCAAAACAGCTTATTTAAATTTTATTTCAGTCCATTAATTTTTCATCAAAGGTGGAAAATGATTTTCAATCCAAAAATCTGTAGAAAACATGGAGGTTGCTGTTCATCAGGACATTTCAAGTCTGAGCTGTTTGATTGGAAAAGTTCAAAAAAGGATATACCCTATCCTATGGAGTATCTCCTGTATTCTTGAATTGCTAGGCCTAATCAAGGGGAATCAGAAACATCAACAGAAGCCATGTAAATCAATTTCTTGGACAAAGGGGCTGAGTTTTATCTTAAAAGACATTGGAAAAAATCCTCTTCCCAATAAAAAAATTAAAAGAAAGGTTACCCTAGTCATCGTGTCTGGCTCCAGCAACAATAGCCTAGATAAGAATAAAAACCTATTTGTTAACCTTATATAAAATATATAAGTGAAAAAATCTCTGATTTGGCCTTTTGTAGGCAAAAGCTACAAAAAGATCTACAACCATTTGGGCTCAATCTCTCTTTGACCCCACCAACTCTTTTCATGTCTGCTATTCAAACAAGCAAACAAAAATACAGGCCCATGTTTTTACAGCACACCTACAGGTGGGCTGACACACACATACGCGTATATCAGACACCTCCTAACCCCCTACAAAAAACACCACTATTGCTATGATAATGTTGGACTTAAGCATCCTTATTTTTGGGGTGTAAAGTAGAGGGAGGGTCATGTCACATAGCTTTGGTCTTTACATGTTTTCATGGGCTGTTTTAGTCCACACCTTTATAGAAGCTATTGTCTTTAATGTACACGTGCTGGAAAATGGTCTTGATATCTGACTTGACCACACTATGTTTTAGATTCAGTGCAAAAGTGACTACTGTCCACATGTTACTACTACCTGGAACTCTCCCCACCTCCACATCCTTTCTTTGTTCCCCTCTGCAGAATTATTCACTTCCTTGACACTGTTCTCTTTCATGTTTATTCTATAAAGCAACAGGATTTTCTTCTTTAATTCTCTATTACCTTCAAAGACGTAAGCCTTGTTTTTGGCAGCATGAACCTATAATAACCTGAAATTTGTACATGAGCTCACAAGTTTCAAGCATGAACCTCTCTCGATTCTGGAAAAGCAGGACCTGGCTATTACTTGCAGTTAATTTGGTCATGCAACATGTTATTTAAATGAATGATTCAGAATTCGTAAAAAAAATATCCTGACAAACTGAATGCAATAGGCAGCTGCACTAAATGATCTTAGTTTTCTTCCACTGTATATAGTATTTGTGTGACACAGATTACATTTAATGCCAATGGACAGATATCTGTGTATTGTACATTTCTTACCCAAATGTCCTGGCTACCGAATGAATCACCATGACTAAAAGAACTAGGATTACCTTTAAAAAAGAATTCACAGTAATCTCCCTGCTTAAATGTCATAGTTAATAACTCATTTGTGCCATGCAGAACACTAGAGCAACGAATGTGAGAATGCAGTGAGTCATTATTACCATGAGTAAGAGAGTGGAGGATTACTTTCTTACATTTATAGTGATCTTCATTTTTTGTGTTTCTGGCTGGAGCCTAATTCCACATGCTATGTGGAATCGAGGTAGAATCAGATACCAGTGGAAATACACTACAATGTGTTTTAGATATCCTAATTATACACACATTTCACAGACAAATGAAATCAGATTACTGAAGAGTCAAGTTTTAAAGAAATGAATATTTTAGTAGCTGAGACAGAAGCACTGTCAGATAGATGGCACAGTGTGAAACAAAAGAACAGTCCTTCAGAATCCCAAATATGAACTCTTATATTATTATAATTATAACATTATTATTATAATAATAATTATTATTATTATTATTAGAGAAGTGACTAGGCAGGCCACATATAATACCACAGATGTGAGCTGAATGATTTTTCTAAGAAATCCAGAAAGTCTATTTTAAATCAGAGACATAGGGTATTTCACTTACATTCATTTACTTGATTGGAGTTACACTGCTGTCAATTGGAAGGAAAAAACCCAACTCCTGTGCAATGGAACAAGATACACCAGTGTCAGTGGGATGAAAATAAGGCTCAGAGATGCACAGAAATTCATTGGGGGGGGGGGGGGGAGGAAGGTTGGGAAATCCCATTTCCTGCAGTCATCTGGACACAGTAATAAAGCTGTAAATAATAATTACTGTTGAAGATTTTCCAGTGTTTAAGATAGGCTACATTTACATTAGTTGACTTATGTAGTTAGTTTTCCATTTAACCTAGTGACTCTTAACCAGGGTGCCATGGCATACACTGGTGTGTAACAGGGGGTCAGAGCTGGTTAGATGTTGCCTGCTCACCTGTTTCTGGGCAAACCACCTGCCTCTCTCTCCTGCTATGCCTTGATGGACAAATGATTTTGATGTTACTCAGGCAAGAGGCTGCCCATTTAAGACCCCAATAACTAGGGGTGATATCCCCAGCTCTGAACCTTCCCATGCACTGGGGCCCATGCCTTGCAGATGGCATCTCAGGCAGCTAAACTCCCCTGTACCCTTCTCCCTCTCAAGCTGTGGTCCCCTATCTGGGACCTTTGGCTCCCCCTTAGGCACTGGCCCCATCCTCAAGCCAGTTGGAATCCCAAGCCTCTTGCTCCAGGCATCCCTCGTAGTGGGCTCCTGGCCCTTTTGATCTCCCATGGGTCCTGGCCTTAGCATGGATCAGTTCAGGGATCTATCCAGTCAGGTCTCAGCAGCTTGCCTTCTCTCCCTCACAACTCCACTGGCCTCAGACCTCTCAAAGATCTCCCAGGTCTTGACTTTCCCCAACGAGGACTGTGCAGGGGCTAGAGGTTATCAAGCACCCCCTACTTGCTTTTCATCAGGGAGGTTTGTGATCCTGGCATTTCCTAGGGTTGCTGCACCACTGGCAGTTCCACCAGGCCTCCCTACCCTGGCAGAGTTCAGTTTTAGGTCATGCCCAGGACCTGGGGCCTTCTCCATCCCCATAGCCTCATTCCATACCTCCAAGTTGTTGCTGGCCCAAGGAGCTCAGCCTGAAGATGTTCTTCCCCTGCTGGCTGGTCTCAAACTGCCCCCCTCTCAGCACAGAGAGCTGGGCATTAAATGGCCACCCTCATCAGGCACCTGCCATCTCCCTGGCCTAGCCCTTAAAGTGGCAGGCACCAACAGTGCCCTACCACAGAGTGCCTTGAGAAACTTTCAGGGGTGCCACAGGGTGCCATGCAATGTTAGGTGTCGAAATCTAATTGACAAGATAAACCCAGAGGCTGTGTCCACACGAGTGTGGACATTTGGTTCTGTGGGGACAACTAGGAGTGGGACACCTTGTGCTACCACTAGTTGTCCCCAGGGAACACCTGTACCATGTGGCTTCTAGCATGCAGCAGGTTACTTTGGGTGAGGTGTGGGAGATTGGGGCCAGCACTGTTGTTGTATAATCTATGTCAGAAACTCTACTGTGGTACTAACAGAAACAGGCAGATTTTACATTGGTCTTCATATAAACCTTAAAGTTTAATGTAGATTAAGTAGTTTAAGTTGTTTAAGTAGTTTAAGTTTAAGAAGTTCATCTAAACCTTAAAGTTTAAAGTTTACGTTCAAGAAATGCTTGAATGCTCACCTTGTTGGGGTCATCTGACCCCAGCTGACTTCCCTGTCCTTTAGCCAGGGGGCTGGACCTGATGATCTCGTGAGTTCCCTTCCAGCCCTAACGTCTCTGAAATCTCTGAAATCTATAAGAATGGTTAGAAACATTTTAACATTCACACATAAAAAGTCCTTTTTATTCCAGAAATGAGGAAAGCCTAATGGTCTCACAGTTTTGTGAGAAAAAGCTTGGATTGAGGGGACAACAGCTTTTATTTTAATTCCACCAGTAGGCAGGTTTTATCATCATTGCATTTGGATAGCACTTGAAAAAAGGGCTACTCTAGCTCTTAAATGAGACAGGGGTCAGACACATGTGTAAGGAAGTGCAGCAAGGCAGCAGGTCATAGTCTGCATGGCCAGAGGGCTGGGGACAAGCTGCACCTAATGAATATTAAACAAGGGTAGAGCCACGAAGAGAATTAAAAGCCCTGAGATAGGGTGGCCATCATATAGGGCATTCTGGTTTTTTGCTACTTTGTCCTCTGTCCTCTATTGATACAAAACCCAATGCCTTGATCTCCTCTATTTTTCTCTTGATATCCCATAACATACTATGAAGCAGTGCCAGACGAAGAGGAGAATTTCAACTACAAAGTCCATGCTTCATCCACTGAATTAACTTCAGAGTTTTCACAAGAAGATTTTTTTTTTAAACTGGGGACTGAACTCAGGCTCCAGAACCCATATTTTAAGGGTCTCAATAGATGGCCTAGTTCACAGCATGCTGAGAGTTCACTATGTCTCCCAGATGAAAGATGGTCCTATATGGATAGGGCACTAACTAAGAAACGGGGTAACTAGGAACCTAGGTAAGCTCTATCCCCCTCACTTGTCTGATTTTGATAAGAGTCCTTTAGCCTCTGTATATCTCAGTTCCTCATCTGTGTTATTCGATCTATCTAGAATTCTCTCCTCTTAGGTTAATAAAATGTTTTTCTTACACCCTTTTTTCCTGTACTAGTCAGATTTATCTCCCCTCTTCCTGGAGATCTGTGCATATTAAAATGATATTAAACATGTCATATGGTACTATAAGAAAAATATTTATTATAGATTGTGAGGTGCTCAGATACTATTATGATAGGGGCCAAGTAAGTAAGTACCTAAGGTAGATAGACATAAAAAACCTCATCACTTTTGAAAATCAGGCTGGTGGTTGTTAAAGTGCCTAAATACAAGTAGGACTTTCAAGCAGGTCAAGTGATTTAGAAGTGCAAATTCCATTGAAAATCAATGGGACTTGTACTGCTATACAAGATGCTCTTGGAAATCAGAACTTACAAACCTAACTTTAGACCTCCATTATTAAAAGTCTTATTATTATTAAATCTCCTTTTTGTGCCTGATACTATACCACAGGACTTTATCATTGACTTCAAATCCATAATCTCTGGAAAGAAGAATTTGCAAGTTAAGAAAATACTTCCATCCCTTTGACTATATACATCATAATGCTGCATATTTCCACATTTTATCATTGGTAAATATCGTTGCCTCCATTCAAACTCGAATGAAAACTGGCACAGGCACAGTGCAAAAGCAGAGTTTTCACAAAGCTATGGTTCTTTTTCACAAATGATATCCATAACAGTTTTACTAGCTAATATTCTGCACAAATTTTTTTGAAAAAAGAAAGTCTTTAGAAAACCTTAAATACAAATTAACATTAGAGAACAAATTATGCACACGCCATTGGATCTTCCAGTTAATCGTATGTACATCTTATGAGCGATTATTAGTATAAACTTGACAGATGGTCCAGGATCAATAGGGTTGATACTAAATTTATTAACTGGTTAAAAAAATAGGTCATCTTTGTCATGCCTTATTATTATATCCTTATCATGGCAACAAAAATTACTTAAGTGCCAATCAAACTAACTGAAATGAGAGAGGTAGTTAGTTATGTTAGTTTGAAGTCAGGTAAAAGGCAGGTTGGGGTAGCACCTTAAAGTTTAACTCATTGAGAGTGGCACCAAATTCTGTAGGTGACAATGTGTTTAATCAGATTTTATATATGATTTTTTTTAGTTGCCTGTTGAAGCAGGCTTTCGCCTACAAAAGCTTATGATTCCCTGAATCAGTCTTCAAAGGTGCTACCCTGCCCTGCCCTTCTGCCTATCTTAAACAAGGCATGCTCAAATGTATTTAGTATGTATAAAAAGCAGCCAATGCTTAGCGGGAATGAAACACCTGTGAACAATTATCTGAAGGGTATAAACATCAAGTAAAAAGGGAATCACCTGGAATGGCACATAAAAATGCAACTAAACTTACTGGGATAAAATTCATTCTAAAAACAAACTTTTTGGCATGAATGCCAAAAAACATTTTCTAATAGTAAAGTCAACAGTAGATAGGAGAATAGACTCCCATAGGAAGTGGTGCAAACCCTGCTACTTGAACGATAGGCACAAGGGGAAAATTATAATAGGAGCTAAGAATGCTCAGCAGTTGGAAGGGAAGACAATGCAGCAAGTGGCATTTAGTTGTAAAACAGTGACATAAGGTTACAGCTAGTTGCCATTGTCAAATTTTAAAGGACAACCTCCAAAAAGGAATGATGTGAAGCTATCATATGGGACAAAGTAGTAGATCTGATCAAAATATTGAACATAAAAAGCTTCTTTAATAACATAACTATTTTGAAGGTTGCCCCACTAGCTAGATATTTCTAAAGCAAGATAGCTCATGTTTGCATGCCTCTCCTCAGAAAGGTAGTATGGTCTAATGCAGTAAACTGAATACAAAGAGAGAGAAACACTTTCACTTCAGATAATAAATTCACAGATATATTATCAATTGTTCAACTATTTCACTGTAAAAATGTTTAGTCTCCTAAATATTGTGAAAGGATGTGAATGCTCAAAATGCAAAATCCTGTCAAACAAATGAGTGAAAAAATTCTGCATTGTTTTTTTTCTTGACAGCTATTTGTGCAGGCTATCTGCGTGTACCCAATAGGTTTCTCCCACCCCTTTCATTTGGGTTTTGATTATGCTTTTCTACAAAGCTGACTTTTTAATTAGCCATGAATAATTTATTTTTTGGATTGAATTCTAATTTTGTCTCCATTTCATGGAAGCCATTGAATAATTTCTCTTTTCTCTCAGATTTCCTATAAAGAAATTCCATTGTATAAGTTAATGTGTACATAACAGGACAGTTGACCATACAGACAGTGTCTGTGTAAGCTGCGATGGTCAAACACCAACATGAAGCAAATAATGTCCATTCATGAGCAGAAAACTTGGAACATTTTCTAAAAAGCTCAAGTGAAATCTGCCTCTTTATAGCTTTCAATTATACTGAACAAACCACATTTATTTGGCATATAATCTATAAATTGCTAACCTTGGCAGCCTTATGAGGGAAGCTCTATTTAAGGACATGGTTTTCCTGGTCAAATTCCCCAGTGTATTAGACATAGATTTCAAACATTCTTTCTTTGAATACAGGCATTTTGATATCTGCTCATTCCATTACTCCTCCTCCCCCCATTTCTTGTAATTGATATAAGGCAATTGTTCATTTTCAATGGACTTTGAATTCCTTTCTGCCTCTGACAAGTCTCTCTTTAACAGAATTCTTCTTCAAAGACAGGGAAACTAACAGTGCTTAGGAACTTACTGTGAACACTTAGTTTCTGCTCTTTGGCACTATGGCTGCTTAATTGTTTATACACATGATGTTTAGTTCCCCTAAATTGGAATGGTGGGTTTTAAATCATCACAATTAAAAACCCACCAATTAAAACCCCCCATTTCAATTTAGGAGACTTCATCACTGTTCCACTGAGGGGTTCAACCCTTTTTTTTTTGACGGAGCCTGCCTGCGGCTGGGGGGCAAGCTGCCAGCGGGACCAGAGATGCAGGGGGCCCTGGTCCTTCTCTCCATGGTGGTGGCACCCTCAGAACTGCCTGGGCGGGCTGCTAGTGGACCGGGTGCTACCCCAGGTTGGGCTCAGAGAAGAGTTGGATCAGGCCAGGTGCTGCCTCTGAGCTGGGGCAGCACCTGAGCTACTAGGAGCCCACCCGGGTGGCTCCAGGGTGCGCCACCAATGTGGAGGGAAGGACCGGGGGCCCCCTGGCAGCTTGCCCTCCCCAGCCACAAGCAAACTTCGTGGGAAAATAAAAAGCAGTGAGAGGCTTGGCAGCCTTTCAGAGCCCTGTGCACTGTCCCTGCCACCTTCCTGCCACCTGGGACTCCCCAGGAATGGGCTGGCTTCCCCCTGGAGCAGTGCAGGAAGGCAGCAGGAGGGCAGCTGGGTGTGCTGGCAGCTGGAGAAGGTGGTGGAGATGGTGCACAGGGTGCTGGAAGCCCTCTAAGCCCGAGCTTCCCCAAGCCTGCCTGGGCTTCCAGTGGTCCATGCACTGTCCTTGCCACCTTCTCCAGCTGCCAGCACACCCTGCTCTCCTGCCACCTTCCTGCACTGCCCCAGGGGCAAGACAGCTCTTTCCTGAGTGGTCCCAGGTGGTGGGAAAGTGGTGGGCACAGTGCTCAGGGTGCTGGAAACCCACCAAGCCTCTCTCTGCTTTTTTCTTTTTCCCTGTGGAGCCTGCCCATGGCCGGGGAGTGAGCTGCCAGTGGGCCAAGTGGCTTCTGAGCTGCGGGGGAACCCTGGGGATGGATGTATCACTGCAATTTATGTAGCAAACTAAAATACATCAGGATGTGGAAGGAAGGAGGGGGGCAGGAGGTAATTATAGTCAGTTTTGTTTTTAAAGTATTATATTATAGAAAGATGCACAGTAGAAAATATCAAACAACATTAAATTAATTATCATGACTCTCCTGTATTTTAAATATAAAAGTATAATCTAAAATGCTGTTTCCTTCAAATTTAATTTAATAGATTTCATAGACATTAGGGCTAGAAGGGACCCCAGAAGATCATTGGGTCCAGCCCCCTGCCCGAAGGCAGGAAGTCAGCTAAGGTCAAAGGATCCCAGCAAGATAAGCATTCAAACGCTTCTTAAAGGAGTCTAGAGTAGGTGCTTGTACCAACTCTGGAGGGAGTCTATTCCAGGCCTTGGGGACTCAGACAGTAAAGAAGTTTTTCCTTATGTCCAGCCAAAAACAGTCTTAGAGGAGTTTGTGACTGTTGGACCTTGTCATCCCTTGGGGTGGTCTGGTGAACAGGCATTCCCCCAGATCCTGATGCACACCCCTGATGTACTTATAGACTAACAGATTTAGCATTCTGAATAAATCGTCATCCTCTGTCTTCAGAACTCAGGATTTTTCATTCCTTTTGGCATTATTCAGAAAACAGAACTATTTTCTCTGAACATTTACTAGTTTTTGAAAAGCCCATAGGACACCTTCTTAGGGCCTTATCCAAAGGCCAGTGAGGCGAATGAAAGTTTTTCTGCTGATTTCAAGTGACTTTCAGTCAGGAACATAGTGTATTGTTTGAGAGACCAGCTATGGCTTTTTAATGGGCATGAGGAAGGTACTCATACCCTTCCATGTTATCCTTAATTTCATTGCTGTAGAGAACAGCTTGGTGCACAGAGCACAGATCCTTTAATAGAGCATACCCAACTCTGCATCCTTTATTCAGAACAGCCACAATAATTCTAATAAGTAAGCCCTCTCATAGCCAGGGACAAAATGTGGCCTTTATTTAGTATAGAAACAATTAAATAATTAATTTTTTGTGAGTTTAAAGAAGGTTGAGTAACTCAGCCATACAATTAACGTTTCTTTAAAAGTTCTTTAAGGCAGTAAAACAACTCAACTGGTTGTTGTGCTGGCACAATTAAGACCAGTTCCAATTATTGCAAGCCTTAAATAAATCCAAAACATATTTAGAGTCAAGAAACATGTACTATCAATGAGTCCTACAAAAATTATAGCTAAATGGTTTTGATTATATTAGCTTAGAATTTTTAGTGAAGTCACTCACTGGGCAAGTCTACATATGGTATTTCCTTTAACAGATTCTGTTTTCAATTCAAGTCGGAAGGCTTTCAGCCTATGCTTTCAGCTCAGCAGGAGTCGTGTGCACCATATAACATGCCACATTTGTTTTTGGTCCCCTGCACCTACACAAAGAATCAGAGGATGAAACTGTCCCACCTGGGCCAAGTTCACACTTAGAGGCACTACCTGGGACTTTGCAATTCAGTTAACTTCTCTCTATGGAATGGGAAACTTGATCTATCTGGGTAAGCAGCAGGTCATTAGCCTGTTCTCCATTTCCTTTTATCAGGTTGGAACTAGCAGCATATTCTTAATCTACACCCTAGCCTCTCATAGCACTAGGAGAACAGTCTGTGGTCTAATTTCTAGAAGACCAGTTAATAGAGAGAGTCCTCACTCTGTTTTGCCTGACTTACTTTCAGAAGACACCAGTACAGTTCTTACAATGATGCATGAGTAGGTTCCCTTCCAGTATTCAAGTGCAGCCATATTCCAGTTTCCTGTTTCAGTCTGAAGTACATATGCTGTACCTTTCCTTGTGCATCTATAACCCATTTTAAGCTAATTTACATTAACTAACCCATGCTGAAATTTCGTGAAGACAGGGAAGTTACAGTTTTAATCTATGTTATTAGTCAAGATAATCCCTAAGTGGAGCCAACAGCTAACATACGAAGTTCTCCCACACCACATTGATGTAACATTTTCATTTTACTAATTAGCAAGGCCTGTCAAAAATGTGAAAAAAAACTAGCTAAAAAAAATTGATTTGAAAAAAATGTCATTCGGCTCTACCATCTAGGCCAGGGCAGTGCAGCTTTGGTGTAGCTGGGGCCACACGAAGCACTGATGTGGGACACCCAGGCCACACACACCATAGGCCGCATGGTTTGGTTTCAGTGGTGTTCTGATAGATTCATGCTACTTTTCAGAAGCTTCCTGTTTCCTGTCAGCTCATTCAACTCTTTGCCAGCCTGCTTTTCAGACTGAAGGCAGTTGGGAGTCTGAAATCCCTGGAAGTGCAGACTCCCAGCCTTGTGGACCTTCATCAGTCTACAGGTCTTCCAGTGCCCCACAATCCCAAGGCTTTCTAGGCCCCATCTGACACCCGTCTAGGTGGGGTCAATTCCCTTGTGTGGAAAATTTCTAATTTTTTAATTTACATTCTAAATAAAAAAAAACCCATGAATTGAAAAAAAAAATCAGAAACCTACTTGAAATGTAACAATTTTTCTCCCAGCTTTACCCTTAAGTTGTGTGTATGAAATACTCATGACAAAAAGTTAACCTCTGTGACCTAAATTATTTATGTCCTTGTTATACCCAGCTCATGTAATGCCCAGAAGTAGACCCAGGTAAATAGCTGATACAAGTAGTGTTTGGAACAACTCTGAGGGAACATTAGAGAATAGTGTCTTTCTTTTATGTTATTTATTATCTATCTTGGCTTTTCTTCAATATTTTCATCATCTTCGCAGGGATTATGTTTCCCTTCAGTGTTTTTCATTATCCTTAGGGACCCTTAAACATTTATGCCTGCACTCAACAGGAGAAATTAAAAGATATTGTACGTGACCCTAAAGCTGATTCCTAAAGTCATATACCACTCAGAAAGTCAGGAAGTTTTGGCAGATCTGTGTATTTTACTTCCAAGGCAATCTACAACATTACAAAAAACCTGCATGCATGATCATACACAACAATCAAATGATGAAATCAGATATATTATTGCACATGCGTACATAAAATATATGGCTAGTTTAAATATATTGTATAAGCATTGTATGGTGCCACTGTCAAGTATCTCACTGATGTAATAGCAGATAGAAATCTGCACTGAAGTGCTGGCCTAGGATCATAGGGTCTCAAGATCACCTTTATTTACTCTTGAACGAGACTGTCTAAAGCGTCTGGTGAGATACTGGGGACAGAGACATCTTAGAGAGGTCTGATTTCCATTGAAAAGGAGCTTGGCACTTTCAAGAATCTCAGACTGGACACCTCACACCCAGTGCACACACATCACTATCACTTTTGAAAATCTTCATAGCTGAGTACCATCTTATTGTATGAATAATTTTTGAATAATGCTTTAACATTAGATCACTAATTGGCACCAGAGCATTAAGTAACACAGCATAGAATTTGCCTGGGACTGTCACCAGTGAAATGTGCCCATTAGCTAAATATGAGCCTTCTTACTCATTTATTAATGATCTTATCACAGTTTATGATAAGCTTCAAGCTATAATTTCATTCTCTTCTTAATGGCATCTAATTACCCTTCTATGTAAACTACTTTGAGATAAATATAACATTTTTTTTTCACTAAATTGTGCATGAAAAAATAGTAGTTCAGCTGCCTGCTCTACATAATGCAAATAATGAAGTTGCATATGCAAATTAGGATGTTGAAAGTCCAGTTGTCTCTCTAATACATGCAATATAATGTTTGCATAATTGCACCTACACATATTGCAGGTGTTCCTAGGTATCTAGAACTGAAAATATGGCACTTTCTGTTTAATTCTGTCCCTTTTTATTTGGTAACAAACAGCACATAGGCTTCATCCTTCAGTAGATATCAAACTAATCCTAAATATCTATCCGTGATAACGTTTCAGTTGATTTATGCCAGATAAACAGACAAAATCATGTTGATCGTTCAGCACTGGAAAACTGAATATCTATTATGCTGTAGCTAGGCTAATCTCATTCTCTCTGCTGTACTGTTTTTTAGAGACATTCTGAATATAATGGAAAACCTTGTTGGTTGTCATGAATTTGCATGGAGGTCAGGGCAGCCTCACCCACAGAAAGCAGGTCCATGGGACACTGTGACAAAAAAAATGAAACATAATGGTACTCATGAAGTAGCAACATTAAGAGTTTCATAAAACATGTTTGAACAGATAATTAATAATTGTCTATTAATTATTTAAGATGCTAAACAACCAGATGTTCACTATGGAGACATTTTTTATTCTGTTTTTAATTACAAGACAGCTCATATTAAAGCATATTGGTTTTCCATAAATAAATAATGCTTACTTGTAAAGATCTATACAGATACACATTATGTTTTTCATTAAAGAGGAATAGACTCCTGTTCATTAAACCTGTCAGCAAGCCTTTCATTCGACTTCCAGGTATATCCACCATCTCTGTGGGTGTAAAGTGTTGTTTCTTAGCAGTATGCTTTCATCAGAAAGGTACTGGGCCAGCTTCTTAGCCTGTTGGTCAGTGGTGCAAAAGGGATATAGTCATACCATTAGTGTGACAATGGAGAACTTTCCACTGTCATAGGGGTGGGAGAGGCATTTTCTACTCCCTTGCCCCCCTGCCCTCCAGTCATGACATATTGGGCCTGATAGAAGACAGGTGATGGATAGGACAAGGGTGTTGGGAAGTATGAACTGGCCATGAATAAGTTTAGGCTGGAAATCTGAAGAAGTTTGTGACTATCAGAAGAGTAAAGGTTTGGAGCAGGCTTCCAAAAAGAGTATAAGGAACATAACAACTATCTAGATTTAAGATAGGGCTTCATCAGTTCATACATAATGTGATTCCTTGCATTAGTAGGGGACTGGACTGAGTGACCCAAGCAGTCATTTCCAGTTAGTTGTTGTCATGTTTTTTATTAGCATCTGATTTCAACAGGCTTTGGATCAGGACGTTAAAGAAAGAAAACAAGTCACTGAGTGCTGTATTAAAGTTATATGACCACATGTCCTTAGGTAAATTATAGCTCTGCAAAAAAGGGTCTTGAGCTTTTTCTTTTGCTTTAAAAAACCCCTACATTTGCTGAATTGGCTGCTGTAAAAATATATTCTTTGTCTTGTATATCTTTAAGAGATAATAGTTCTCACATCATCAGTCTTAGTATTTATAATTTGGCCACATGACTGACTTGTAATAAAATAAATCTTCACTGATTGGATCTTCATATGGTCCAAGAATAAGACCCTATGGAGTCATTTTCTTTAATAAGTTTGTAATATCTTTTTCTTTTGCCCCTTTAGTCATTTCAACATTTATACTAATGTTTTTCATTAGCCTTGGTTTATAGGGTTTATTTTATTGAACACGGCTTTAGGCTTTTTCATCTCCGACATTACTATCTTATCCATTCTTTTTATCCTCAGGTCTTGCTATAACCGCCACTACTGAAATATCTTTAAAATCGGATACTTTCCTCAAGGTTTGGTCTTTAGACTTCTCTTTCTTTGTCTCTGGAAATGATATTATTTATATTTCATTCAATGCTATCAATTTTTGTAAAGTGTCTGAAAAATGCATGGCTGGATCTACTGTCTGATTAGCATCCTTACCCACATTTATTTGTAGTTATCAAAGAACATGGCAGTTCTACAGCCTTTTAATTTATAGTTTAGGATTAAAAAGTCATTATATGAGGCCTTGTTTTTGTTGCCTGAAAGGTGAAACCTGCTTTTACAAGCATGAAGCTAATATTTTTCAATAGGCAAGTATTTTTGCCTTGTAACATTAGTTTCTGGTAATATATCTGACTGCAATTTTAATCCTCAAGCTCAACCACCTTTGGTCTGCCTGCATATTAACTTTTTTTTAGTCATGAAAAGCCATGAAAACTTTGTTGACTACTTGGTGAAAAATACAATAAGGCAAAAAGAACATTTGCATTTATCATACTGTATGAGACAAGTATTAAATATATTGTTAAATTCTTGTCTATTGAATCCTGACTATGCAAACAAAAGTGTTTTCCACAGACTCATCTCATTAAAGAAACAACACAATACAGTACAATAAATTGTTTGTATAATGTGATAAGATAAAGACCTTTTCCTGAAGGCTTGTTTTGGGAGAAAATTATCTTGTGATAATGATAACTTAGTGAGAGCCACTCTGTTGTTTCCTTGATCTGCACCCAACTGCAGGGAACTATTTAGATTTATTGTGGAACCTAATTAACTTTCAACTTCTTTGAAATCAGAAACTAGTGCTCACACTCATATCAGTTTCACCAGCAAAACATAGGAAACTAGAACTTTTCCTGCTTTTAGCCCATGAATCGCCTTTTACAAGCCAATCAACATTTAGCATGTAGAAAAGAGATAGAGTTACTAAGATTATTTTCAAACCTGATAATCTCATGTATGCGTTTGTGATCTATTGTGGCATTGGTTTTACCACACAAGATATAAGGAACAAAATTCTAATGTACCACTTGCCGCTTATACAAAACACATTTCTTCTATTCTAACATCCGATAACAGAACCTTTAAGCAAAAATCCACTGAGCATTACCCTTCACTGTGGCATCTCTTCTTTTAGAAGGCTGGCTTAACATGAATTGACTAGATCTCTAAACTATTTACACACAGAACAAAATCTAACTTTATGACAATCATCTCAGAAGCAATTTCCATAAGGAAAAATATTGTGAAAAGTCAGCTTGTAACAAATCTCTTAGAAGGAAACATCTGAGGCTTCTCATATAATCAAACCATAACAATTAAATGTAGATAATGGATGCCCTTAGTTGCTATTTGCCAGTTATAGTGTCTGCACCAGATAGATTTTCGTAACCTGATAAATTAGGAAAAAAGTACTTACTTGTTATTTTTAAGCAGACTGAAAACCTGCCCAGGCAGGCTGTTTTGACTTCTCAATTAAACTGGGAAAGAGATCATGTGAAAGACCTTAAATATTTTAAACAATAGTAAAAAAAAAAAAAAAAATCCTATTAAAATTAAGCTGGTTTTAACTTTAGTTTTTAAAGCTTCAGTTTTTCATTTCCCCCCTTATATACAATTAATAAAGAAGAGTGATTTCTTTACAGAGACAGATGATAGACTGTAACAGGAAATAGGAAGACCTTTCTAAAATTTTTTACCTGTTTCCATCTCCTTTCACTCCCTCCCATCACCTGCAGTTGCAGTGCTATACCACCTTCTCCCAAAACACTGAATTTAACCATTTTTATTGTAAAAGTAACACTAGGTAATATTTTCTCAGCTAAGTGGCCATAGGATTTTATCATTGTTGCCCTGGTCCAGTTTTCCTTACGACTCTTCCTTCTTTTTGTTTTGTGTTGGTACAATGCCTAGTGCCATGGGGACCTTGGTCCATGTTCACATCCTCTAGGTATCATGGTATTACAATTAAATAATCTGCCATCTTCTGCTATTTTTGCTTCAGCTTAGGCCTTGATCCTGCAATTTAAACAACATGGGCAGAAATGTACACTTGTACTGAACCTACATTGGACATAATAAAATTGAGCTTAGTGAAGCATTTGTCTCACACACTTAGGCAGCATCCAGACGTGCAGGGGTGTGCGCTTGCAGTGGCAAAAACAGTAAATTATGTGCCGCTACTTTTTGCTGCGGTGCATGCTCCTGCATGTACGCTTTGATGATGGACAAACTATCCTGCTCTGGGCAAACTGCCCTTGCTGGCTCCTCCCAGGTACCAGTGCACTGAAGGAGCCAGGGCACAACTGCAGGAGTGGAGGCGCTCTGGCTGGCAGCCAGAGTGTCTCCCTGGAGGACTGAACTTCTGTGCCTTCTGGCAAACACTTCTGCCACGTGCACTGAGCTGCTTTTTTTCCCAAGAGCAAATTTTTTGTATCTACAGCAGAGTTACTTTACTGCGCCCTAAAACAGGCTCAAGTGTAGGCTGTGATGCTTTACTGCGTAGCTAATTAGTTTACTTTGCAGTAAAGTGCGCATGTAGATACATGCTGTGTCTCATAGGTAAGGTGGAGATACATGGATTTGATAAAATTACTATTAGGAAAATAAAACACTGATCAACTGTAAACAAAGAGTGACTATAAGGCCCCTGCTACACATTACATGTACAACTCAATTACTAAGTTAACTGCAAAATTAATTTAGACCAGTTATGCTTGCGAATTAACTATCGCACCATAAAATGTCCAACCAGCTATAAAGTCATTGCTGGAAAATAATAATGTTAGAGCTGGGTGCTATCCAGTTTTAATATGCATGTGTCTGCTCCTGTGCTTAGGAGCCCTGTTAGCTGACTGGGCTTCCACTCACAGGGATGCACCATACACAGCAAGGGCTTGGTGTTCTACAGCTGAGGGGACTCTTGGCCCTGGCAGGGCCCAGCAGCTGCAGACTCTGGGGCCCAGCAGTGCCCTGTGGCTGTCGGGACCCAGAGACCCACAGCTGTGGACTCTGGATCATACCAGCTGTGGGGAGTTACTGTGATCTGCAGGGATTCTGGTTTTCTCTGTTTAAAAATTGCAAATTCTCTGCTAAAATATATATATATAGTGAATTATCTGATTAAAACATCCAAATCTGCATTTTTCTGTGATTAAAATGAAACACCACTATGTTGCAATTAAAATGGGATACTTAGTGCTTTAAGAGGATTGGCACACTTCCATCCATATTAAGCAGAAAGGCTTTAATAATTAGATAATGAGCTTAATAGGAAAATGACAGGTAGGCTACTGCAATAAACAAATAAAGCAAGCTATAATCAAGTCCAGTGTTTCTCTAGTAGTAATAGTGATTTCTCACCAATCACAGGCAAGGAAGTGATTCTGATCATTGCAGCTTGCACCGCCCGTGGGTCTGTCGCCGAGGGTGGTCAGCTGAACACAGGTTATGGGGTTCTTCTCTCCTGGGAGGAGCATACTGTGCTGGCAGCTGTACTCTTCTCTTATACTCATTCTTCAAAGCATATTTTCTTGATGGACTCAGGATTAGAGTCTGGACAAAGCCACCAGGGTGGAGGGTCATTGTTCTTTGATTACATTGTAGATGCTACCCTTTTGTTCCATCCCTGGTTGTTGTTGGTGAAACTGATGTGCACAAAACCCTTGATTGCTCCAGAGGTTTATTATTTACTTAACTATAACAGGGCTTGATTTATGTGAGTTTAACGTCTTAAGCCAGAAGTTTATGATCTAATTAATAGCAATAGGTTTTGATTAATTGAATCAAGCACCTCGGAATAGGAGTTGTGGGGCACTATATAGGTCACTGTTACAGCAGGGTGGATCGCAAAACATTTGTTTACCAGCCTAGGTGCCTAGATTGGTGAGGAATGTGGTAACAAGGGTAGACAATAACTTTGAAAGGGAAACCTATTCATAATTGATCTTGGGTTGCTAGACATGGGATGTATTCAATACTAGAAGCCAGAGATGGGATTAACTATATTGTTGTATTTTGGTTGGTCCAAATCACGAGCTGGCATTCCTGTGCAAAAGGCACTGGTATTATGATGTAGTCATTTATATTTTGAACAACGGTCCAGACAAGCTTTGTGTCCAGCACACTATATATACAGGTATCAGTTGATCACAATGTTCTATTGATATATTTACAATTTTAAGGCAGTTTGGAAGCCTACCAGTGCCTCAATCACTATAATAAAATAAATTCTAAATACCAATACATTTTGGCATTAGATTTTGGGTTTTTTTATCATGGAAAACCAGAGCTCCCCCTGCCCCCTTTGCTCACCAGGACGTGAGTACAGCTGCGGCTGTCCCTCCTTTCTGCTTTGTGGCACTGAGCAGCCCTGATATGCCAGTGCCCATGCCATTGTACCTCACTCCCAACCCAACAACCCCACCCCTGCTGGCGCCCCTCACTCTTAACTCACAGCCAGCCCCCAGCCCCACCGGTGCCCCTTACTCCCTATCCATAGCCCTCCACCCCCCAGCCCTGCCAGAGAGGGTGCGCAGCTGCCAGGGTTACATGGCCAGGGACCTGGGTCTGCAGCCCCCAATGGCGCTGCATTAGACCCTGATCCCCAGTTGCTGCATGGCTACTGCAATGGGGTGGAGCATGGAGTCTGGCTCCTTCTCCTCCACAGGCAGCACAGCCCAAGCAGAGCCCATGGAGGGGTAGATATGGGCTGCTCGCTGCAAGCTCAGGCTCCCTGCCCTGCTGCCCTCCCCCAGGGGCATCTGCAGCCCAGTGTGTGGGACCCAGTGCAGCAGGGGAGAGCAGGGTCAGACAGGGAAGCTCAGTGCCACTGCTGAGCCCTGCACCACCATGGCAAGGTGCCCCTTGCCCACCTCATTACTGCCAGGCAGTGAGTGCTTTGTGATGGCAGTGGGGGGCTCCAGGCAGCAGCACCAAGCCTCCCTGCCTCAGTCTGCCTCGCTGTACTGGGTCCAGATCGCTGGGTTACAGAGGCCCCAGGGGGAGGGCAGCAGGGTGGGGAGCCCCAAACCCACAGCGGGCAGCCCACACAAATCTGGGGGGCATGTACCCCCTATGCCCACCCAGGAGTGCATGCGGGGGGGGGGAGCCAGCCCCCCCGGATGAGCCACCTACGGCTCTGTCTCATTCCCTGCTGAGTCCCTACGGCCTCACATTCCATCCCCAGGCCTCAAGCCCCACACACTGCCTGGGCTGGGCAGTACCCCAAGCCCCATCCCTGCCCTGCCCAAATCCTGGGGGCCTCAATCCCTCCTCCACCAGACTTAACTGCAGGGAGCTGCTCTCCAGGCTGCCTGGCTGCCATGTGCATGTGTACGTGCACATATGCACGTGGTGTCCCCTGCCTGACTGCCCTCCTCCCACTCCCCCCAGCCCCTTGTAGGCTGGAACTCTGCCAGCCTGGAGGGGGAAACCCACCATTTCCCATGTTTTTATCCTTTAAAGGAGAAAATCCAGGTATTTCTCCTTAAAATTAGAAAATCCAGGTTTTTTTCCTTAAAATGAGAAAATTAGGGTTTTACCGCATTTTTCTGTCAGAAACGGAAAATCTGGATCTTTGGTGATCTCCCAGCTGCAGGGATGCATCTGCTTTCCAGTGCATTAGCAATAAGGTGCAGTGATATGTCATGAGTGATCCTACAGTTCATGCTTCCAGCCATGCACATGTAGCATGGAAGAAGGTGCAATTGTGTGGATTGTGCATTAGACCCCATCATGCCTTTACTTGCACATGTACAGGGGTCCTAATAAATTATTACTGACAGACTGACAAGAAGTTGCAGGTCCACAGGGTCTAGTCTAGGGACAGTACTGTTAAAAAATGTTATTACATGACGAGCGCAGGTAGGGAGTCATTTTTGTTGTCAATCCTTTTGATTCAGGGATGATGGAGGCAAGATCTCTAAGATCAAAGAAGTAGGAATACTAAGTGTGCTGATCAAGTGTGCAGATCACAAAACCAGGAGGACTTGCAAAATACTTTGGAGGTTAAGATAAAAACTCAAAGGGATTTTGATAAATTGGAGACAGTATAAAATTCAGCAAAGACAAATGTTAGGTGCTACATATAGAGAACAAAATCTAGATGCACAAATAGATAACAGAGGACAATGGGCCAAGCACTAGCACAGCTGATAAGGATCTGGGGGATTATGGTGAATCACAAATGCAACAGAAGTTGGCAATATAATGCTCTTGCTAGCAAACAAATAATAAGATCTCCCTCACATAAATGTATTTTTAAATTACATTAACAGAAAACATTTTAAGCAATAGTACCACTCTACCTGGCACCAGTTAGGCCTCAGCTAGAGTACTTTATTTAGGTATGGGCACTACATTTTAAGGAGTATGCATTAGAAAGAATTCAGAGACAAGAGGTAAAGATGTTAGAGTCTGCTTTTCCCCAATCCCAGTAATCTGATTACCTGAGGAATTTGTGGATTCCCAAACCAAAACCAGTTTTTCCCATTACCAACATACAGATCGAGTAAGAAAACAAGTAAAGAAATATCACAATGAAAAAGTGTCCATGTTAAAAGGGCAGTTAACACTAATTGTAATCTGTAAATATTGTAACTCAATGCAGATTAGAAAATAACAATATTCCTATTAATTTTTTTTATCAAAAGTAACAGAAATCATTGCAGAATTATGCATTCATAGGAAAGAAGCATGAGTTTCTGTTACATAAAGATCATCATTCAAATGGCAAGCCATGTTATTTTCAGTTGTATGCACATGCTTGTTTTTTGATGACTACAGACATTTGATGATTATTACTAAAGCTACTTGTTAACTATCATGTACCAAAGTCTCTAACTACATGCACATGTATAACTTGTATTGGTGCCAAGAGGAGCTAGACACATGCAACTTAGGACAAAATTTGACCCCTCATTTATAAATACGCTGTAGCTGTCAGTCTTGGCCACAGATAGCATGCATACACTGCCAAATGGAAGTAGGAGATAAAAAACACAGACAAAAATGTTTGAGTATGATTTCCATTATGTTTGCAGATTCATTTTCTCTTCCATTAACAGTTGGCCCTGGTTTCACAGTGACAGAACTCTGCCTTTTTGATATTCTGCTTGAGTTTTCCTTATTCTGAGCCAAGTTCCTCTTCATTCTTATTTGCATCTGAGATACTGGAAGTTTTTATTATTGTTGTTTTGTTGCTTGGCTCATAATACCAGTACGCTGCAATGCTTCACATATAGTGTTCCAGGACAATGCTGATAAAAGGCAGGAAGTACAAATCACCCAAGCTTAAATAGATCCAATATACTTTTAATCCTAAATAGGCCTCTAAAGCATCAACAGTAGCAGAAGGTATTTACTGCAAAAAATTGTGATTATTACATCAGGAGGATATGATTCAGACGCATAAAATCTCAGGCTGAATCTTTTTTTTTTCATTTACAGGTTTTGTGATTCACAATGTGATTCACAACACTAGTATTTTAAGAAATTGTACATAACGATTTCTCAACATTTCAGGTCAGGGCGTCCATTAATAGTATTTTTGGGAGGTAATAAAGCTCAAGCAAACTAATTAGGCTGCTTTTAAAAGAATGAGGTTTCTTACAATGTAAAACTGGAGAGGTTTGACATTAGTTGCCGTTGCATGTTGGCAGTGATTGTGCTGCTATATTTTTCAAACATACCTGGTCACATTAAAAACACATGACTGGACAAATGTTCCAGAGATTCAAACTGTAAAATAGTTTCTTTTTAATCAGGACACACAGTAATTGTGAAACAGCACAATTCCATCACATAAACATAATGCAAACAATATGACATTTAAATATTTAAAAAAAATAATTATTTAAATTTCTGAATTGATATCTTGATATGCCATGTCAAGTGCCTTATTTTGCCCTAATTAAATCTGCATTAATATATTTTTATTTAATACTGCTTTGAAATGAAAGTGTGGGTTCTCTTTTCAGTGTGACTGCCATAATAGGACCTGCATATGGATGCATAAATCAGAATTATGATGCATACCTAAATGCTGCCATGTAGCTAAACATTAGATTTGGACATCCTTTTGATGTGCTCATATTTGGAAAGTGTGCTGAATAATAAAAAACTATTCAACTTGTTTCCTCATAAGGGGACATCTCTAAGAAACAAAAGTAAAAATAACATGATGTAGAAGAGCAGAAGATCATGGGCTCAGCTGCTCGTCAGTTCAGTGTGTGGGAAACTGGCTACAGGGTAGGACCCAGAAAGTTCTCATGAATTGATCTGTGTCATCCTGGTGCAAAGCGGCCAGTGGTGTCCCTCAGGGGTCTGTGCTTGGATCGGTGCTTTTCACCTTTATCAATGATTTGGATGGGGAATGAAAAGCTCTCAGGCCAGGTTTGTGGATGACACCAAGTTATGGAGCAGTGTGGTCACATCAGAAGATAGGTTGCAGATACAGGCAGACCTGGACAGGCTAGAGTTGGGTAGACTGGAACCAGATGGCGTTTAACACTTCCAAGTGCAAGGTGCTCCATTTGGAGGCAAATACTCCTCAACATACATACAGGCTCGGAGGTGACAGCCTGACCCTCACCACGCCTGAAAGGAACCTAGGGGTAATGATTGACCATTGCATGAACATGAGCTGTCAGTGCAATGCGGTGGCCAGCAGGGCAAACAACATGTTGGCATACATCAACCAGTGCATCTTGTGTAAAACTAAGTGATACTCCTGCTGCACTCAGCACTGGTGAGACCACAGCTGGAATACTGCATCCAGTTCTGGGCACTGCACTTTAATAAAGACGTGGAAAAACTTGAGAGGGTCCAGAAAAAAGCCACCCATATGGTCAGGGACTCACAAGGCAAGCCGTACGAGGATAGGCTGAGGGACCTGGGTCTCTTTAGCCTAAAGAAAAGAAGATTGAGAGGGGACTTGATAGCAGCTTACCACTGTATCAGAGGAGTGCATCAGGTGCTTGGTGAACAACTGTTCTCTAGGGCACCCCTGGGGAAGACCAGGACCAATGGATATAAACTCCTGGAAGGCCACTTCAAGCTTAATACCAAGAAAAACTCCTACACTGTCTGGGTGTCCAGACTGTGGAATAAACTCCCTCCAGAAGTGATGCAGTAACCTACCCTGGAGGTTTTCAAGAGGAGACTGGACAGTCACGTGGCTGGGGTCACTTGACCCCAATTGGCTTTCTGCCTAGAGAGTGGGGCTGGACCCAATTATCTGCAAGGTCTCTTCCAGTCTCTAACCATCTATGAATCTATGAAGACTTTGGGCTAAATCTTTCTCTGTGACAAGGCTGTATTAGATCTGAAGTGTCATTCTATTTCACTGTGGTTGTCTAAGGGTCAGTTTTTAATGGCCTAAGTGGCATTTATGCAGGTGGCAATTCTATTCTTGGATAACTCTGCACTCAGAGAAAACTTGGATGCATATACTTGAATGCAGTTCCTGGAAACCTATTTGGACCATGTGTGAGGCATCATCACAGCTCTTCTCTGCCACTCCTTTGGAAGCCGAGTCACACGCATTTACTACTTATTTGGTTAGAATGGATGGAGGGCAGTGCAATGGGGAAGGTCCTGTCCCATCAGAACAAGCCTTCAGGCCTGCTCCCTTCTAGGGCAGCAACCATCTCACTGAATCACACAACTTCTGACTTATACTTTTCCTCCTGGCCTTTTGGCTGTCCATGTTGCCAAATTCAAAGGGTGTGCCAGATGACTGAACTGGGGCATAGTGTTTAGAGTTCTGTGCTGGGAAGTAAGATGCAGGGTCAAACCACCTCTAGGAAAGAAGCAGCCTAGAACCTGGGCCTTTATCTTCCCAGATGAGTGCACTAACTACTGGGGCTAAAGCACAGGAGGACTCCTATCCTCCTCCAGAGTTTAACAGCTGGTAGTCATAGGTTTTGAACTGCCTACTTTTTTGGGCCTTATAGGCTGCTACATGCCCACAAAGGGCACATAGCTGGGTCTGTACATTGCCTACTTATGCTCATTTCATGTGTATAATGGGTGTCGCCACATACTTGGCCATACTTTTTGGAAATAGCCACTTGGCTACCTGCACTCATGTTTTAAAAATGTCACTTGGCATTTAGGGGTGCCTGTAGACATGCAGGATGCCTGCTCTGACATACTGTAATTACAGAGCGTTGGAGCAGACTCAATTAATCAAGTGTGCTGGAGCATGTTAATTAGCATGCTCCAGCAGCCTTGGCATCTCATGTATTAAGCAACCCTGTACTTCAAAATAGCCCTGGGGATGTTTTAACTAAAGCTCATTGAAAGAGCTTTAGTTAAAGTGCCCCCACCCCCATTTTGATGCATAGGATGCTGAATACACAAGACATTGTGCGTACTTTAATTAGAGTGGCTCTGGAGAGCCACTGTAATGAAAGTACCCCATTCCCCCCACCCCCAGACCATGTGTAAAAGTGCCCTAAGTGACTAAGGAAACTGTCACTTAAATGACTTTAGGTAATTAGAATGCTACCCTAGTGTCCAAAGTCACTGCCACAGTTTCACCTTCTTGGGGTTCTTAAAATTTTTGTCAGCCTTTGGCAAGTCAAAAAATACCACTTGCAGTAGACTACTTTATCAGAAGGGAACTGTCCCAACGTTAACTTAAGTCAGAACAAGTCTTTCCTTGGTATTACAGTTCTTTTAGATCCTTGCTGTACTCAACAGCTCTTGTTTCCTTATAAACTTCTCTCTCTTAATGAGCTTACCTACCTCTAACTGGCTTGTTGGCTTTCTTGTCAAGCACTGAGGTCCATTTATTTCAACAGAAATTAGATTCTCAGATACCTTTAAAGTTCTGGCCCAAGTGACCTACAGACTTTCACTTGTTCCCTGGCATCAAATGAATTGCTTAGAAGATAGCTTTTTACTTGGAAATAAGGCAGGCTTGAGTCTCTCAGTGGGTCCAATAGTTCAACTGTGTGCCATCCCATTGTTTGCTACCATGATGCAAGGGTAACACTGACAGCAAATGGGGCAACTCTCTGCTATCTGCCATATCAGAATGTTTTGATTTTGATCTTTGTGCTTAAATTAGCCTGAACTGAGACTCTTCACTCTCTTGCTCTATTATCAGGTACCCCATTTATATTATCTGTGCCTTTTTCATAGTTGCATAAGCACCAATAAAAGAATTCAAGCCTAACACCTGGGGAGCAGCTAATTAATCACAGGCAGGGATAAATCCAGTAAAAGGGCCATCACACCCTATAACACCCTCTCATTGTTTTTCATGTTCTGTGTATGTAGAGCTTAAACTCCCTGCAGCATGGCTGTGCTCTTATTTTTAATACATTTTAAAAGCACAGTTTAGGCCTGGTACAAATGACTAGGAAGTAATATCACACTGCATGCTTCCTTCTCCAGTTAGTCTATAATTTCTCTCATCAGCTACATGCATCAGTTTTCTTAGCTGAAAATTGTTTATTCACTGATGAAACTTTTAGGAATGGGGCCTTAAGGCAGGAGCTCTCTATTTTCTCTTGTATGGAGCCAAGTATGTTGTCAGATATAATGAATAAAGAATATCAATCTGGAAATAGCATTAGCTAAGCACAAATCCATTTCTGCCGTAATGCCATTCTTCCCAGTGGATGAAACAATGTTAGTCTACGGTGGATGATCTTTAAGCACATATAACAAGATATTACATATTACAAAATCAAATATTATGCATCTCATACACAGTGTTCTTCATATTAACCACCAACAATAGACTAATACTTAAAAGAACACAGGAAGGGTCTATGTATTTTGTGACATAGTAGAGATGGAGATCATACTAGAGTAGTGTAGCACTACATGATTCCACAATATATTCCTTTTATTTTTACAGAGGTCTATTATATACCTGCAATCCTCATTTTGTGTAAGCAATATCTATGCTAATGCATTATTTCACACATGGTACCCTAAAGGAGTTTAAAGTACTTAACATGCATAACACACTAGGGATCTCAAAAGTGCCCATCAACATAGTAGCTGAGTCCTTCCTAAGTAAATTAGATCCACATAGAAAACTCTATAATAGATCTCAGTTTCTTTTATTCATTACCCTTCTTTGGTGACAAAATATTACAGCAGACATACAGTTTTCTTTTCCTCCTCTCTCTCTTGATCTTTTTCTTTGTTGGTTATGGTGAAAATACTTTATCAAAGAAGAGGCCCTGGCAGCAAACCATAAAGTGAGTAGATTTTGGAATTCTAACCTGAAGCATACTCTGATCTTCTCTGCCACGTGTTTGCATTTTTACAGACCTGAATTTTGCATATTAGCTTAAGCTTCTATTCCACCCAAAGGGAGTACACAAATACCAGACTCTCCCTATGCTTGAAGAAGGGTTGTTGGGCCCAAAAGCTTGCAAAGAACAATTTCCCCAACTATTTAATTGGTCTGATCAAACAGATTTACCCAAAGAACCTTGTTGTCCTGCAACATGAGCTTTTCCACAGCTCAAACCCCTGGACTGAGGGCATTTTCTCTATTCCTCTTGTGCTTCTGTGGAGCAGAGGTGAGGACTTAAGCACTGTGGCTGGAAATCATACTCATTTCTACCACACCAGTAGTTCCTTACTTCCCTCTGTTGGGCTTTATTCCCAGTAATTTCCCCTAAGGATCTCATTCTTGCAAAAATTAAACTTGTTTGAATATTAGGATTCACATTTTCTTCTCCACTCTCCCCAAGCTATGCTGTGGAGTTGACATTCAGTTACAAGCATCTTTCCCAAGTCTCTGGTTATCTAGGAGTCTGCTCCTCAGGTACTCAACCATGCTTTCCTCATGACACCATGCTAAGCTTCACTTAGTAGGGAAGGAGCCAACAGGGAAAGAAGGATAGACAGCTGTTTGCTATAATTCTGCATTTCCTTTGTAGTATAAGGGAAAAAAAACTTAAATAAATAATAATAATAAACACTTCCTAACTCATTCCTCTCCCTGACAGGAAGCATTATCCTAAGAAGCCTAAGAAGCAGCTGGGTTTCCTCTCCTGTCCCAGTCTTTTGGCAGGAGTCTGGAAAGTCCTGTAGTGAGTAGTTCACTTGCCTCACTCTGCTTCTTTTCTCCTGAATAGGAAAAACTCTGTTACCAGCTTCTCATATGCTTATCCCAAGATCTTACCCAGGCAAGGAGTAAAGAGAGTTCAGCGCACTTACTGGAGCTAAAACGAAAAAAAATGGCAAAACAATTTTCCAGAATGTACAGCGGTTCACTCGCACTGGCTCTCTCTCTCCTCTTGCTTGAAAACTGAGACCCATACAAAATTCTTGGTCACAAGAACTTTTAAATCCCCGTATAGTTACATCTATACTCTGATATTTTTCCTTCTCTTCTTCCCACTCCTTTTGTTCTGCTTAGCTTCTCCTTTGAGCTAGACTCAGGATGAAGTTACACGTTACACTTGGACCATACTAAATCTGTGGAAAGTTAAGCAGTGTTAATGTGCTTTGAATATTAAGTGTTAACATCATTTCTTGCCTGCACAGCTCTGACTTGGCTGGCCAGTCAGGGCATGGCTAGGAGCCAAGACACCTAGGCTCTATCGAGGATGGCCATCATAGAGGACATTCCGGTTTTCTGCTACTCTGTCCTCTGTTGATATGAAACCTGATGCATTTATGTCCTCTCTTTTTCTCTCGAGAGAAAAGAAGCAGCTGGGTCTTCTATTTTTCAAGAGAGAAATAGAGGACATAAAGGCATCCAGTTTCATATCAACAGAGGACAGAGGACAACTGGACTGTCCTCTATGATGGCCACCCTGTATCCCTGCTCTGGGTAGGGATGAGGGGCTGGGAGCCCATTTTGGGATGCTGGAAGACTGCAAATTGTTCATTGTATCTCTGTGGACCAGACTCAAGTTACCCTAGCACCATCTAGGTAGCATGGCAGAGAGTTAATCCTTGCCTGAAGTGATACAACTTTGAGATGCGAGAAGGCACTTAGCATGAGTTAATGAGCTTTAACATGAGGATGCCTGTGTTTTAAGTGTCCTTAGTAAGGTCTCAGAGTAATGTGTAACTTTACCCTTGATGTTGTTACACACCTTGTGTGGGCATGGTGCAAAGTGAGGGAACATGTTGTCAAATCTGAATGGCAGCATTCTGCACCTCCTATACATTCTCTCTCTGATTTGGTGGAGGTAGATGCTGTAAGAGGTGGAAGGTGACAGTTAATTGGGCCAACTGTATGTTTCTACCTCCTATGTATATGCTGCCACTTTAGTGTAGAAGAATATTGCACTCTGTAGAGCATCAGTGAACTCTCCTGTCATTACTGAAGTCCCTTTTTTAGAACACACTTTTTTCATGAAGCTATTATTCTTTGTGTTAAGTGATGACAGGTGGTTGATGCTGTACAACACATTAAAATTAAAGCCCGGCTGAATTTACAATCTAAGAGATAAAGGGGAGGGCAGACAAAACAGGCTGGAAGTCTTAAGGAAAAGTGACCTGTTCTGTCGAAGGGCTTGGGACTCTCTCAATTAAGACAACATGCTTGTTTGAATGCTCATTATTAAAAATAATTTGAGGGGGAAAAATGCTAGAATCCCCATTTGGTAAGAGAATCTTGCTGCAAATAAACAATCAACAAAAATCTAGTTTAAGAATCTAGTGAGATGTAGCAACCGCCGTGTCTCTTAGCAACAAAACCCCATAACTAATGTGAAGCAGCTGTGGTCATTTTAGAAAATGGATCAAACTGTTGAAAAGCCATTAGGAGGCTGATATATAGAAAATAAAAAGGTCCATTCAAATTTGAAAGGGTTTCCCAATATGTATTGTTGTTTTATAACCAAATCTTAGTCTCACAAAGTTTACATGCCACAGAATGCTATTTATTACCATGTGGCTGGACTTTCTGTGGAGTAGCTGGAATTCCACAACATAGCTGAAATTCCCTATGAAAAAACCTACCATAATCCATAGCAAAGTATACATGTTTCTACAGTGAACTGTGCAATTGCAAAATCTCACTGAAGCTGATGCCACTTATAATATAATTTACTACTTGCACTTGGTACAGGACCCTAAATAAATTGGAATCAATTTCTTTAATCCGAAAACTCTTGGATCCCGTTAGGAATAATGAAAGCCATTTGCTTTTCCAGGCTTTTCATATGGTTAATCATCAAAGCATTTTGCTACTGAATTGCTAATTGCTGATTTGATAAACTCTGAAAGTGGAGACTCTTAAGAAGGCCCTTCTCTAAAAATAGTGACCGGGATAGGTAATAAGAAGCTGTCTAAAGTAAAAACCTTGATCATTTTTTTTCTGATATATTATGGCTTGTCTACGTCATAGAACCTCTGTCAGAGTTCTCTAGTATAGATGTACTATATGCCTACAGCAAGGAGTACTGCTAATGAATCTATGGCATCTCCTGAAATAACAAGCTGAACTGACGAAAGCAAAGCACTCTTTTGTTTACATAGCTGTACCTATACCACAGATTTTGCTAATATAATGATATCAGCTGGGGATGTGAGTTTTACACCCCTGTCCAACATCAGATATACTAATACAACGTTGCTGTGACTGAGAGCAATCACTTCCAAACTATATTGCATGTCCAAAATGGCTTAAGAATCATGGCATACAGGCATTGGCTTCAATTCAGCAAAGTGCTTCAATGTACTTAAGTCGTGTTGGTTTCAATGGGACTTAAGCACATGCTTCAGTGATTTTTCTGAGCCAAAACCATAATATAAATTTATCCCATGAATTAGCTGTCTTGTTTAGACAGGAAAACTGCTCTATTATGAAAATGGTATTCTCCTTCAGTTCAGGGATAGATGTTAATTTCACAGTGCTGCAAGGAGAGATGGTGAGGATCTGTTTTTACTAAAACGACTACCGGCTTCAGTGGACTTTGGACCATCTCTAAATAGAGCAAATGTGTTTGTTAGCATCATCTGTGTAGCTGCAATGATTCTTTTTTCAGTTTCTGTGCACACTATTAAGATGCATTACATTTAGGATGGACTTGATAAAGACTCAAAGCAACTTAAATGACTGCTGGCCACTATTTATCAACCATCATCTGTCTTTTAGACATCTGAGAAGAGCAGCTGAAGAGCAATCTTTGTAAGCACTGGCTTGCAGGAGACTAAGGCAAGACATCTGCTGTGGCAATAAATGATGACAGCTTTTATGAACATAAGGTTTTGAGCCTGGCAAATGATCTTACTAACCAATAGCATAATTTAAGGATGATCACAGTAGAAGTATTGAATACACAGGATTCTCAGCTCTGACAGAGAAAAATCATGTGACATTGCACAAAAAACCCAAGTGAGTCAAAGTGAGGAAAAGGTCTCAGAAAGCAGGTCCTTGATAATTCAACACATTGTTTCCAGAAGTTCAAAGGAAACAAAACATTAAAGAAAAGCCCCACTTTGTAACACAAATACTTATTTCTCTATTACTACATTTTATTTTTTATGAATTCTAATACTCAAATAAAGATGGGATATTGGATACTAAATAAGGGATAAAATAGGAAAGATTTGAAAAGTGGTATTTTGAGCTGCTTTTGCTTGGAGTGACTCACACTGGTCACATCTATACAAGATGTTTACTACAAAGTTGCTAAATAGCTGCGCAGTAAGTATCTCAGCATCTACATGTGCACCCCTATTAGGCTGGAGTAGATTAATTTGTAATATATAGGCTGGATAGTAGTGTATTTACAAGTACTATCTTGCTGTGGAGTAAAAAGTTCCACAGCAACACGTGTAGATGGTGCTTCAGTGCAGGGGCTACCAGGCAGGTAGGCCTGTCTGAAGCTCCCTTATGACCCAGCCAACTCCTCTGCAGCACTATGAGCTTGGGGAAGCTGCCCTAGACTGGCAGGCTGACCCTTGGGGCCCTCTGCCAGCCAGGGCTGCTCTGACCAGGCTCCACATGCTGCACTTGAATAAACTCTGGGGCTTCTTGCTCTAGAGTTAATTGCTTCTGGGTGCACTGTTTGAATGTACACCTGGGAGCAATTAACTCCAGAGCAATAATCTCTGCAATTTATTCATGTACAGTAATAGCACATGTAGACATGCACGGGTGACTGATACCATCTGAGTCGGGGAGGGGGGCATGTGCCCCCCAGCAGCCAGTCAGTGACTGGGGGGGATCCCCCCCACAGCCAATTGCAACAACTGAGGGGAAACCCCTGTGGCCAATCTCACTGAGCAGGATGGGGGGGTCAGTAGCACTCCCAGAAGTGCCAGCGGTACTTCACCTGGTGCCCTTACTCCCCAGCTAGTGTTCAGAGGGAGTCACCAGTGCTCCCGCCTGCCCCTCCTGCCTGTCGCCTAAGTGGAGAGCACTGCCTGTCAGGGGGTGCACCAGTGCTTTCAAGGGTGCACCCCCTATGTGTTGCCACTGTAGACATGCCCACTTTCTGTTTCATCCATTTAGCTTAGGGCTTTCCAAATGTTGGTCTGTGAAGGGCCAGTACATTGTCTGTGGCTTGCAAGCAGTTATCATGGACCCTGGTAGCTGCCTCTCTTACTACTATACAGCAGTGAAAGTCCCAGGCATCCATACTCTACCAGTGCTGCCCGCAGTAGGTTGCTGCCACACTGTAGCCTGGATGGGGATGCATACTGCTGCCACAGCCCATGCAGCAGAGGGCTGTGTGCAGCCAGTACAGTTTATGCAGTGGAGGGGATTCTGAGGACACCTTTATTCTTTGGTCCTTCCTGTCTTTCTCTCTTTCAATATACCCATAGAATTTCAAACCTATAAAAGGGGCAAATTCGAGCATAGTTTGAATTTTGAGTGAAAACTGATGTCAGTTTCTAATTATTTTCCCAAATTCAGGCACCCATTTTTTCTTCTCAACTTATCAAAGCAGGCTACTACTTTAAAATGTCAAGTCAAAATCTATTGTTACCAGAGCTTGGGAGCATGTTGAGAGTTATTCCCCAATACACCAGCAGTTTGCAGGCTCCTTGAAGTCTATTGCTGCTGAATGCAATATTAGATCATAGTTACTACCAGGTGCAGCTTGTGAATGCTGTGATGCTGGGGTGGATGGAGCATCCCACAGGAGGGTGCCCCCCCCCCCCGCATGCTTGGCAGTGAACCCAGAAGTGGACCGGAAGTACTTCCAGTCCACTTAGGGTCTTCCGGGGGCACCCTGGGGGCCCCCCATGTTCCTCTGGCTTGGCGATCAGCCAAGGGGGGACCCTGGGTGCCACCCCAAACCCAGGAAGCACCAGTTGCTGAGCCAGGAGGCACAGGGGGTGGGGGCATGTGCTCCCTGGCAGACCCGGAAGTGTACTGGAAGTTCTGGTGCACTTCAGGATCTGCTGCCATAAGCGCTGGGGACCCCCTGCTCCCCCCGTGCTCCTGTGGGATGCTCCATATGCCCCAGCATTGCAGCATTCATGAGCTGCCTGCTACCTAGAGGTATGTAGAAAAAACATTTAAAGCTGTGTCTATGTCCAAATCGCCAAATCTTTCCGAATCTCTCTGAATTGATTTGGAGGGTTTTGATTCAATTCAGAGAGATTAAAGGGGCCTTTGATTCAATTTGGATTTGGAGTTTTGGCCACCAAATCAGGCTGAATCTCCACTGAATCAAATCAGGGACCAAAGCTTTGCATAGCCCTAATAGTTACTAATCTTGAAACTAAGATAATAAAATTGCTATATGTAGCTGCTAATTATTCAGTTCGCTTTTGGAGCTGTGCAATTTGAGGGTGATAAAAAAAACAGACTTCTTTCAGTGGTCTTGGTATAAAGCTTGAGAATTGTATTTCTAATTTTGTCATGCTTTGAAAACACATTCACAGCTGTCTTGCAAAAAGACCCAAGAATACATCTGTGTGATACTAATGAATTATTATATATTATTTGTATTATTGTAGCACCAAGAACCCCCAAGTCCTGAACCAAGATCTTTAGTTCTTCAGGGAAAACACAAACTTCATAAGATACCATTTCATCTTTGGTTGGCACAAGGGGCATTTTATTTTGTATCTGTGTGCTTTAATCAATGCAGCCAGCTGACTTTCTACTGTAACTTGACTTTCTACCCTAACAAAATATAAGCCCTTAAGTCAAATATGAGAGAGGATAAACACTGAAAACTGACTATTTGATTAATATAAATTAAGCACTTTTCAATACTTCATTGTTGTTCATGTCAACAATAACAAACACCATTAATGAGGATGACTCTGAAGTGCTGAAGTTTTAAAGTTCTAACTGGAGTTTTTTCATGAACGGTTGGAAAACTCTCTGTCTGTCAAGCCTCAATTATTTGAATCAATGTAATACAATGCTGAACATTAAAGACAAGACAAGCAGTTCAGCAAGAAGACTATAATGATAGTTGATTTCTTAAACATAAATATTTTTTTCTGTGACTCCAGTATTACTATTTGTCATTATAAATGTACATTTATAGATATACAAGTGAAGGAATACTACATTTGTGTGTTGTACAGATAAATTTGGTTTATAAAGGAAAAGCTACAACTATCATATTAAAGAATAGTCAAGATGTATATGAAGAATTAAAAGAAAAGTTTTCCTGTATGAACTGAAAAGGATCATGTTGGGTTCAAACTCATAGTCATCAAGTCAAGTCAAATTAGTCCCAAGGCTACACTGACCATTGGGGCACCTTTGATGTAGCAATAATTTTCCTCCATTCTTCCCAGCCTTTTGCAACCCTGGTACAATCAGTCAGTTTCAGTGCTGTGCAGTCTTTGATGTTGGTGGTCCTGCTTGTCCTGGGTCTTCGTCCTCCTCTTCGTTTGCCCACAGTACCCTGCAGGTAAGGGTTGGTAAGGGTGCTGGGCCTGTTACATGTCCAAATCACTGCAGCTTTCTTTTTCTTATAATTTTGTGTAAGGGTTCATATTTGCTGATTTCTTGACTGACTTGATCTTTCACAAATTCATTTGTTCTGTGTGTGATGTAGGGTATACATAGAAGTCTTCTAAAGCACCACCTTGTGATATCATTGAGTCCAGCCCCCTGCCATAGGCAGGAAGTCTGCTCGGGTCAAATGATCTCAGCAAAATAAACATCCAGACACATTTTGAATGAGTCCGGAGTAGGTACTTGCACAACTTCTGGGGGAAGTCCAGACTCTGGGCACACAGACTGTAAAGAAGTTTTTTCTTATGTCCAGTCTAAATTGGCCTTCCAGGATTTTGTGGCCATTAGACCTTGTTATCCTTTGGGGAGCCCTGGTGAACAACTGTTCTCCCAGGTCCAGATACACCCCACTTGTATACTTGTAGGCTGCCACCAATTCTGCCCTGAACCTTCTCTTCTCCAGGCTGAAGAGTCCCAAGTCCCTTAGCCTCTCCTTGTAAGGCTTGCCTTCTTGGCTTTTGATCATACGAGTGGCTCTCCTTTGGACTCTCTGAAGCTTACTGTGAAGAAGAAGAGAATGTGACACGGATGCTGCCTGGGAGCGGGCAGGAGCTGGCAAAGCACGGGAAATCTCACTGGGACTTGAACTTCTGGAGTGTTTTCTCTGTGAAGTTAAAATGGCCCCAGAGAGGGGCAGAGTCAAAGAGAGACCCAGATGAGGAGGAGAGGAGTGATGTGGCACAGAGGAGTACCGGAGCAGAGGAGAAGGACAGCTGGATCAATGGGGAGTTGATGGACAGCTGGAGAGTCGACTATGTGAAGACTTGCAATTGGCTGAGACTGAGAATGAATGAAGATTCATCTATGGAAGATGGATAAAAATACCGGATCAACACTAGAAGATACAGGAACCCTGCAAGAAACAGTAAAACTTTTCTTTTAAGTTTTTCATAGTCATAGATTATAGAGTCGGAAGGGACCCCGAAGGATCATTGTGTCCGACCCCCTGCCCCAGGCAGGAAAAGGACTGAGGTCAGACGAGTTTTATGTTAAGAAGAACAAATGAACTAACTTAGAAGGGGAATATATGAAAGTTTACTACACTGTTAACAGTTAAGGTTACAAGTTAAATAATCAGGAATAACAGCGGAAGGACTCTTATTACCTGATAATTCTAATATCTAAAAAAGGATTGTAAAGAGTTATACCATCTTTTTGGGTTTCTTTTTCGTGTTTTGCTGTGGATCCTAATTTTTTATATATATATGCAACTGTTTAGTTATCAGAGCCTAAAGAAACAATCTGAAAGAAAATAAAAAAAGAAAATTCTGAATCCCGAAACGTAATGATTGGTGTTATGTAATAAGAATAATAAAAGACAATTAACAGAGAAAATTTGCTCATTGTGAGTGTATAATAAGGATGGTAGTATTTTCAGAGATTCAGAAGAGGATTACAAGAGTTTGGTATTAGAAAAAAATTTATATATTTAAGTTAAATATAGTGGTGTTTAAATCCCTTCCCCTCCCCCGTCCCCCCCCCCAAAAAAAAACATATTCTTTCCATCAAGACATGGCAGATGAGAGTTGGGCTCACCACTAAAATTAAATCGGTAATAAAAATTCTTCTTGTCGATTATAATCCCAACTTGAAAACAAGAGGAGAGTTATACTTTTATAGAAATAAGGTATAAATAGGTTAGGCATACTACCTCACACTTATCCATGTCTTGGGGCCCAGAACTGGATGCAATACACTAGTTGCCTCACCAAGGCCGAGTAAAGCAGGAAGATGATGTCCCTGGTTGGCTCACTAAACCAGTCCTGCCTGGCTCAGTGATCCCAGAGGTGGCAGGGCTGGAGGTCCAGGAGGGCAAGGGTGGCCCCAGAAGTGGCATCCAGCAGCATGCCATCAGCATCCCTGCTGGGGTCCAGCCAACTTGATGGGCTTCAGGTGGCAGCTGGGTGGTAGCAGTGGCCCTGGAATGGAACAGTGGGGCCAAGCGGGAGGTCACTGCATGTGTGGGTGACAGGAGGGCTCAGATGGTCATGGGCCAGCTGGTGGTTGGCATGGTGGGCCAGCAGGGTTAGTGTGGTGGCCAGCAGGAGCTGGGCACTGTTTGTCACTGCCAGGGGCAGGGGCTGGAGCAACTATGGTGTGGGGAGGCAGCGTTGGCAAGGAGAGAGCTGCTATATGCTGCCTCTGTGTTGTGCATGTTGCTTCTGGCTAGGGAAGTGGCTGGCCAGGGAGCAGAGAGCAGGGCTTCCTTTTTAAGAGGACTGCTGGCTGCTGGCAGCTGCAGCTGGAGCCTGGAGCTCCCCCCGGTGGCAGCAGGGCCCATTGCAGGGCTGCCGGAAGTGGTGCCTGTTTGGTGCTAAGAGCAGCAAATCTGCTGCGAAGTCCATGCATGCATAGGCGCCTGCCCAGAAGCGTTTACTCACAAGTAGTTTACTTGCAAGTAAACTGATCTCAGATGTGTAGATGCATGTGTAGATGCACCCGGTGATACTAAAGACCTATTGTGGGCCTTTGGCCTGCAACAGTATCCCTGCACCTTGTCAGAGAACCACTGACTTCTGCAGGGCATCATAAGAGTTTGGGAGTTTGCTTGGGTAGAGCCAGTTGCAATTTGGGAGCGGGATTAATACACTCATACCTGTAACCCAAGGCTTTCATGACTTATACTGATGGTGTTCGCATTAAAATTAGCATGTTAAAATGTTCAAAATAAAATGAGTACAAGTGCAGAACAGCTGAAATCCTACCAGTTTTACATATACGTGACCTCTTGATTTCAATGATCCCCACTACAGAATCTGTGGTCCCATCAATCCTTTACTGTTCTGGGAAACTACAGCCTTCTCCCCCTTCTGCATAAATACTGAGGAACTAAACAATACGTCCAGTTTTCTTCAGGCTTTTTCCTTTCTGGCAGGTTTATTTGATGAACAAGGCACTTTCATTTCTAACAAAATTGTACCCCCCCACCCCCGCCATGCTACCGTGTTAAATATTTAAAGTAAAACCAGCTAATATTTGGATTCACTTAAGAGGTTTACTTTTATCGGGGTTTTATTACATTTACTTAGGTTTAAGAAAAATAAAACAAAGGTTTTCTACCAGAAACCAACTTCACTGCATTTAGAGATATATAAAGGGAAAGCCTTGGGCATTTATGATGTAGAGGTAAAAATTAATAGCTAAGTGGTATGTTATACTTTGTCTAAAAAGGCTCATTTAATTTTATAGCATGGGTTTGCATCTGTTTTCTTTTTCCCAACGATATTTTACAAAGGGTTAGGCTACAGATTTCAAAGTCACTTCTATAATGCAGAAAGACTTTAAAAATATGTAAAGAGCCTTTGTGGAAAAAGAATTGTGAATTTCTTGGTGTTCTCTGGTAAGCATCCCATGTATTATTGGGAGATCCTTTATCATAGAGGGTGGTCCAGCAGTAATATACAAAAAAGGATAGTGTACAAAATTAAATTATTATTTGACCTCACATCATTATATGCCACATAACTAATTAAAGTACACTTTAACAATGTAGCCTTAATGTGCCGTCTGTTACTTGCATGACTCACTCATCTTTCACAAAGAATAAGTGATTTGTATTAGATGAGAGTTGTAAAGGATGTTTTGGGGGCTAGCAATTGCTGTCATTGCTATGTTAAATCACAGGCCCAAGCCTGGGATAGAAAGAGACAGGCTTATCATGAGCCAGGAAAACAGCACCACAGGACTGATAGCTCTGACTTAGGGCCTTGTTTAACAAGTTATGACTCAGTGCAGGCAGCCAAGGATCCTTAGCCTTGCTCAGTTCACTCCAAACCAGCCATTAAGGGACCTAATGTTCAGGTTGCGTGCCTCACTCTGATTATTTTTGGGAAGTTGATCACAGCAAGCCTTTTTTTCCCCCTAATAAGCATTCATCTTCATTTAGTTGATGAAGGGAGTTCTCAGTGAAAGCTCCATACATGGCACAAGATAATGGTCATTTCAGCCAAGCGTTGAAACTGTTTGGATCTTGGACTGTGAGATATTTTTCCCTTTAAGTTATATTATTTAATAGAAGTTATAACTTAAAATGTAACACATGCACAAACATATGCATGAATGAGAGTACAGAATGGTGTATAACCTGACAAAGAATTGCACTCTGAATTTGAAATGAACACTAATAAAACCATCTGTCACACTATTATGTATGTTGTATTTCTGCATAGTGTGAGACACACAATTGTAGAAACAATGTAAGGATAGTTAAAATTATTGGCACCGTTTTCCATATCTTTTCACTCCTACTTCCAAGCTCTTGTAGCACTTTGAATTAAATCTGATAAGGCTCACAGAGATTATTACATTTAAAATATCTCTGGTTCTGACTCCAAACAACTTTTTTTTTAATATGAAAGTTAGCATTTAAAATCCAATATCTTAGAGCATTCAACAGCTACAAGCAAGTGCAAATAATTTGTAATTTGTAAATTTTGCAAGTGCAAATAATTTGTAATTTAGAAACTTCTTTTATTTCCTACAGTATAAAGCTTTGCCATCTCACCTAGCAGTGCCTTTAAAGATCCCTAGCACATCTGACTCCAAAGGTCCCTAGCACAGAATTGAATACTACTTGTTCTGGACCTCTAGCCAGTGTAACATTTTATGAATACAAAAGGGGCAGGGAGGTAAAATTAATTTTTGGTGACAGAAAGAAGCAAACTCTGTGAAGCTGCTATCAGAAAGAACAGAATAATAGAAAGACTTCTAAAATGGTTAGAGGTAAAAGGTAAAATGGTTAGAGGTGTATGATCAGTATGGTGTACGAATCTGCAATTTAACATGTCACTATAATCTCACATAATATGTATGCATATGTGTAGATTTAATAGATTTCATAAACATTAGGGCTGGAAGGGACCTCGCAAGATTATTGGGTCCAGCCCCCTGCCCAAAGGACAGGCAGTCAGCAGGGGTCAAATGATCCCAGCAAGATAGGCATCCAAGTGTTTCTTAAAGGAATCCAGAGTAGATGCTTGCACCACCTCTGAGGAGAGTCTATTCCAGGCCCTGGGGACACGGACAGTAAAGTTTTTCCTTATGTCCAGCCTAAAACGGTTTTCCAAGAGTTTGTGATTGTTGGATCTGGTAAATGACGACCTTTTGTGCACATGTAAATGTATGCATTCAGATACACATTGTACTCTAAAGCAAAATTTATTGTAATAGACTATCTAAAGGCAATACATGAGACATCATAGGCATTTTGAAGTTTTCCAGTCTGGAAGTTAAGCAGCGATTGGTAGCAGAACAACTTGAAGGCACTATACTCCAGAGCAATGGATTTTAGTGCTATTCTAAACTTACACTGAAGGCTGACCCAACTATAAATACCAGTAGATACTTTACAGACCAGGGAAGTTAAAAATGGCCAAATGTGATGTTAGGCACAACATTCCCTTCTCACCCACTAACCTTAGAAACTGTCATGCCTTAATCATGTTAGCTAAATATTTGAACTTTTTTTCACTAGGAGATACAGAGGGAATTTTGACATCTCCAGTTTCCTCTGCTTCTAGATCACATATCTCCACTACTCCATTTGCATTTATAATATGGGCCATCATAGATATTCCCATCTAGGATTTAAAATACATACATATCAGAGAGTCAACCTGCTTCCTGCATAAACTACATTTTTTATTTAACTACTTGTTTGTAGTTTACATTTTACAGAAAAAAATACCTACCATTCCATTGCCAATTGGAATAAAACCCACTCTAGCTTGTCCATACATTACCTGGAGCTGGAAAACCTACTGTAGCCAATCCTGTTCACCCTCTCACAATGAGCTTCTAAAAATAGTCCACCAAATCAATATTTATTCAATTTATGTATACACTGGAGTTAGAGTCTTTACTTCTGCCCTTCTCTACAAAAGAGAAAAAGCAAGGAGCTACTTTATAGTTTCTTTATTGTAGTACATGGAATAGGTATCTATGATTGCCTCTTGCTAATTCTCTGGGATGAGACAGAAAGTTGCATAATGCAACCGTGAAGATGTCATCCATTCCTATCATATACACCGTGTGTGATCGGCACAATGTAGTAATTGGTAGCCACATGATTCCACACTAGCTGACTTCAGCAGAATCCATAGGAGTCCATCTGCATAGTACAAGGTTTCCAAAGAGTACAGGAAGAAATGCATGCACCACACAAACAAAGAGTGGTTGCTGGCATATATTGGTTTTAAATATTTCATATTTATGTATTTAGTTGTTTCTAAGTTTTTTATGTGGGGCAGGAAGAAAATAAAAATGGGGGTGAGGGGGGAAAAAAAGGAGGATGGGAGGGAAGGAAGCATTGGGAGGAACAGGGATGGTCAGGAGACTGCAGCCCTCAGGAGATAGCGAGAGGAGGTTACAGCAAAAAGACAATCTAGTGGAGCATGTTAATGTCACAGTCTCCTTTAGGTACAAAGGATGAGCCTATTTCTGGGGCTGCTGTGGATCCAATTGCTTTGACTGAGGCCACTTCTTCAGCTACTAGGTTGCCTCTGCCCTGCTGCTGCTTTTCTTGGTTTCCTACAGCTCAGGTGGTGGTGATGGAGAGGCATTGCTTGCTTAGGGGATTCCAAGGGTAACTTACAATTAACTATGCTTTGAGTTCTGCATGCTGTCCCTGGCTATCAACACTTGGATGAACACAGCCTGGAAAGGATATTTTTAGCACAGAGCTTAATGCCCAGGATGATATCAAAGTGGTATGCAGAAGCAACCCCTTCCCTAAGAGCATCTTTTTGCTGACTAGTCACTATTAATCTTCCAAAGTGTGAACTTATGCTCTTACAAGAACTTCTTCCAAAGACCCTTGTGAAGACCCAATGTGAACAATCCACCCAATGTGGACAATGGGTGGATCCACCTCCTGTTCACTGCTTTTTGTCTTAGCCTTGAAGCTAAGATGATGGTACATTGAAATAAAGTAAATACCTCTGCTTTCATAGAGTTGAGTAAGGTACAGTAGGATCCAGCTCTACATCTCTATGGCTCAAGGTAGTGACAAGCTGAAACACATCACACCTCTCTCCACATGAACTAGCTCCTGATCTAGAAATAATAGTGTGGTGGGGACACCACCAAGAATCAAAATTTACCTATGCCGACAGTGAAAAGAGAAGCGGCTGCTACAGAATATCAAAGATGCAATGGTGGTGGAGATGCCACTGCCAGAAGGCAAGCCATGCTGATGCTGGAGAGAGGAAGAAAGAGACAACAGCAGAACACCACTGGAGATCAGGCACACTCCCCAAAGCTAGCGTGGGCATGATTTATAGCTGCATGCCAATGCCAGTTTGTCAGCTGGCCCTCGGAAAGTGGGATAAAAGCCCCACCAACCCACATACAAATAGGACCAGAAGTGAGGCCTCCTGAGAGCCTGGAGTGGCATGGAACAAGTGGATGCTGCAGAAGGGGCAAGTGGTGGCAACTGCAAGAAGTGGGATGCCCTGTTAAGGCTGTCTTGGAGGAGCCAGGGTACTTGCCTCTCTCAAAGCTGTGGATCCTGGATGATGCTGGCAGAGACTGGGAAAGCAGTGAGCCTGTAGAGAGGGAGAAAGGAAAATGATACTGAAGGTGTGAGTAGCCCCTGGCGGGGAGAGATAGTACCCTGAGGGAAGACCCCAGGGTGAGCACAATGATGAGTCAGGCCAATGTGAGGCTTGAAGAAGGACTGTACACCATCCCCACTGGGACTAAGTTTAGATAAGGGGCCAAAGCCCATCCGTAGCTGACTGACTTTGCTTTAGCCTTGCCCAAGGACTAACATCATTGTTAGTTGGTACAAGGCAGGGTGTAGGGGATATGGAGCCTTGAGATGAAGACCCAAGCAAGAGACCAAAGAGGAAACCAGGAGCAGCTGGATTAGAGAACCTCCTCCAAGCAATAATCACTAACAACAAAGATGTGGCAGGTGAGAACCCCTGGGGGCCCTTCTAGGAATTTCATCGGAGGGCAAGCTGTCAACTCGAAAGCAGGCATTACATCTGATCAGCTTTAAAGAAGGCAGCTACATCTGATTGGCTCAAAAAGGCAAAGCATTCAAGTGAATTTCATGGGAGATTACAAATAGCCATTGTGACACTAACTCTCTACTCTGCTTCTGGTTCAGAAGTCAGTGTATGAAGAGCAGATGCACCATTTCTCAGCAGGCACTGCCTTATGCTACATTGACACAGTAGTGTAACTAGGGTGGGCACAGGCATAGTTTTGGAGGGAACGTGAGAAGTATCCCACAGTGCTTTGCTGCTGTCCCACCAGTAGCTCTGGCCACAGTGGATGCCTTGTTCACCACTCCCTAGTTATGCTACTGCATGAGGATGTATTAGAGAGGGTTAGTGCTTACATACACATTCTCTAGAACATCTGGTCAAAGTTCAATGGAGCAGAGCTCAGAGCTAGACTCCTACATGTCAGTCTAGTTGAAATGAAAGCTGCAATTGTAAGATGCACTATTGAAGAGAGGAGCTTGCTGAAAATAATTAAGGTATTAACCCACAGTGACTGAGGCAGCACATTCATATCTAGAATGTACCAGTATTACACAATATTTTGTTTTAAAGGTACTGGGTTAGTGATTCCAAAGATGCTACAGCAAATATGATAAAAGGATTCATGAAAATAATTTAGGGATTGAAAAATCTAGTCGAAAAGCCAAGCATATTTATATTGGCCTCAAAAGAACAGTAACACTGAGGAAGCTTTAACACGTCACATAGGTCTAAGTATAGGCTGAGTCAAGCTAAAGAGCTCATAATGGCAACACAAGAAAATGTGGGTCCTTGGAACAAGAGCCAAAAGTTTTTCTAACCAGGGTAAGCAAATATATCCACATCCTGGATTAAATTTTCTCACTCTCCTGACATGTCTGTACCAGAATATGCTATAGCAAACAGGTGATCATGCATGTTAAAATTTACTTTTGATAGACATAACATACCTGACATTGTAATGCCCAGGGACCCACCCTTTGGTGGGCATGAGTTTAGATAGGCTGCAGTGAAGTACAGATTTAGATATGTAGCTGCTGGTCACCACTGCCCTTAATGCCAAAGGTTGGTGGACATTAGTGTAAAAATAAAATAAAATAATCTATTAAGAAGTCTGATCATGATCTTTATTTTTCACTGTCAAATGACAGGACGACACCAACAAAGTAAGGACAGTAACCTGCTGTCAATTTGCCCAAAAGGAAAACTAAAAACAAGAATGCCTGCACTATTAGAAATGGGTGACTTCTCACTGCAACCTTATAAAGGGGAAGATGAAGTGGAAAAATGCAATATAAATTGCAGTTGCCACCTTTGAGAGTGCAGTGTTGTGCGTTTCTATGATAAGAAGCAGTTGTCAAACAGCAGTAGTGTCGTAAGAGGTAGCCCCTGGTTTTATGAGATTATCATTCCATTTTGGACATGTTACAGACACCTTGTCCAGATTTCAGAAGAGCAGAAAGGGGGCAATTGGGCTGTTTGAGGCCCTCTCAAGCAATGACTACATCAGGCTGAGACAGCTGATCCCCAAAACATAGCAAAAGTAGTAACAGACCTACATCACCTGACAATACTGGCACTGAGGTTTCAAGGTCCATGCAAGACTGGCAGGCACTTGAGAAATAAATTAAACACTAATACACTAATGTAGTTGGTTTAGTTAAATCAGTTTTGCTTGCTATGGTATTTCTACAATCATGAGTTTCAAATGTAATTACTTGTTAGACCAATCCGCTTCATTTAGCTCACATTATACGAGAGCTTGGTGGACTACCAGAAATCAGTATCATGAGTTCTGCCCTAATCCTCTGCTGTTTTATAGAGCTAACACAGGATTGGATGGCTCAGATTTTAAATCACGGTTTTCCTTTTAGACTTGCCTGAAGAGGCTACACGGATGTTGTAAGTACTGCTTTGAAATCAGAACCTTCCTTCTAGCCAAATTCTCGTAAGAAGAGTAAAGTTTACTTGGGAAATATTCAAGGAGGCAATATAAAGGAAAGAAGCTTTAACCTATACACAAGGAAAATTAGTTGTAGGATCCACAATTGGGCCAAGGATACAAACTGTTAAAAAGGCTTCCAGCCTACTTGTGAAGTGCCAGCAGAAAGTACTTTGATCAGATCTTCATACTTCAACTGCTGATGGAAAAAAGTAAGACTAGGAATTAAAGATAACTGCTTTTTTATCAAGTTTACAGAGACATTTAAGGGAAACACTATGGAAAACAGCAAGGTCATATGGTTTTCCAGCTAAGAGCATAATGTAACATCCACACATTTTTGGGGGGGGACTGGAAGAGGACCCTGCCCTCTCATTGTGTCCCAATCATTGTCTTAAGATTCCTTAGAAGAACCTATAAAATCAGTTTAGTGACTCTGGCTAGATCCAGGAACACTGACCACTTTTGAATTGATTCGTCTGCATTAGCAGTGTTCAAATGATGCTGTTTCTTGGTTGGGACCCTGTGATGATGTCAGAAAGGTTACTTAAGGTTCAGGCCATCTCTTTTTCTCTTACAGCTGCTGAGACCTGGAAAACTGAATTGGGAGCCAGACAAGCAAACCTGCTCTACATGGAGGTGTCTCCCCCCACCCCACTTTCACTAGAGAAGCAAACTGAAGCTATGTGAAGGGAAAGCCTCAGGTACAGGGAGATAAAGTTTGTCTCAAGGCCTGAGACCCCTGTTCTCTCCCTCTTCTTTCCTCTTTTGTTTTTTTCTTCGTGTGAAGTAGGATGATGCTATGGGGGATATCAATTCCTGCAGCAAACTAGCCAAGGTTGGACCCTGGCAATTTTGCTTGTGCACTCTGGGCCTGGTATGTTTTAGTCGCTGTTTCAACTTCTTTTTCATTCAGCATAGCTTTGTTGCTGAACCCCAGGTGCATGTCTTGCTGGGGTGCAGGCCTTGAGTGGGGCGATACCATAAGTGTATTAAACCAGGGGTTTTCAACCTTTTTGGGTCAGTGTATCCCTGGTGACTGGTCAAGAAGGAAGGAGTCCCCTGGTGGCTGATTGACAAATGGGGGGGACCCAGTGGCTGATTGGTGAGCGGGGGGGGGCAGTGGGGGGTGGTGAGGGGATGTCCCCCAGTGGCTGGTTGATGTGCGGGGGGAGGCTCTCCCAGTGGCCAATCAGCGAAACTAACTGGCAGTGAAAGTGTTGGTGGCAGAAGTGCTGGTGCCATGGTGGTGGCAGTGGTACCTGCTGCCAAGTATCCCCTGAGGCCTTCCCTAGTACCCCAAGGGGTACCTGTACCCCCGGTTGAAAACCTCTATATTAAATCCTAGTGCAAACTGACCAGGAACAGGGTCCTGGCAGTTACTGGTCATGCAGGCCTTGAGTAGGGTGGCACCATGAGTGTATTAATCCGTATTGCAGACAGACCAAGAACAGGGTCCTGATAGTAACTAGCTCCCTGTATTGGGAATTGTAGTGCCTTAGCAATTTGGTAGTATTCCTGAGACTAAATATCCTGGCTGTGTAGGCCTTGACCCTTTTTACTGTTTCACAGCTGTTGCATTTCAGCCTAGCTGTGCAACTGAACCTCAGCCATATGTTTGGCTGGCAGATTTGGGCCAGGGTAAAGACTGGTGCAGTTTGAGGCAGGGTGAGACCTGGCACTTGTTGTTCATCCAGGCCTCAGTGTAGTATAGGTCTGGCAGGTTTTTTTGCTGCCCAGTCCAGGCCAAGTGAAATAGGCCTGGGCCTCCTTTTTTCCCTTTTACAGCTTATGCTCCAACCAAGCAGTGTGGTCGGGTGCTAATTGTAGTTCAGGCCCAAGCCAAGATAGGCCTGGTGCTCTTTTGTTGTATGTTCAGGCCCTGGTGCAGGACAGGCTGGAGTCCCCTTTTTATTATTTTTACAGCTGTTGTGTCTCAGCCTAGCTGTGTCACTGAGCCCAGCTGTACATTTGCTGCATGTTTGGGCCTGGCTTGGGGCCTGGCACGGTTTGGGCCTGGCCCATGTTGTTGCTTTTGTAGCTCTTGGTCCTGAGCAAGCAGCATGGTTGGTGCTGGTTGCACGTCAGGCTCTTTTGCTGTTTGTCTGGCTTTTCTTTGAGTTCTCTTGCAGTTTCCTGCCCCAGCAGAGCTGGAATCAGGACTAGAAACTTTGGAGTAAATATGCTGATGAAAGTTGTAGTTAACCCCTCAAAAACCACCATGCGGAAGTGGAGATCTGTGCTACAACTTCGCAGGGAGCAATGACGGGCTCCTTGCAATGCAGAAGGACCTACATTCTCTAGCAGCTCCCTGTGGTTCAGTAAACTCATAGAGCAGCTCATAGGGCTCTCTGGTGTGGCCCCCCATCTCCCTCTACCCCATTGCTGAAGGGCAGGTATAGGGGTACAGGACCCTGGAACTACCCATTGGGGTGCCCCAAGTCCCAGACTGCCTGGGAATGCATAAAGCCTCCCTAAGAGGGTGCTACCTATAGACCTTGTTTTGTAGTTTAGTGTTTTAAAATTATAGTTAATGTTTACCTTTGTTTTTTCTTTATTCTTTGTAATAAATTTGGATTTTGCGTTTACACTGCCTGCAAGGGAAGGATTGTTGGTTTTATTGGTGATCCATTTCGTGATTCATTTGGTGTTTCCCAGGTAGTCTGGGTGGGGGCTCGAGCCAAGGTGAAACATATTTAGTACCCCACAATTGAACCTGGCCCTTGTTGCTGCTGATAGGTGCACAGCAAAAGGGTTGCAATTGGAATGATAAAAGTTATGTATAAAAATACCTGTAGTGTCCTGAGACTTGCTGGAGAAATAAGTGACTGCTTCAAGTCAAAGTCTGGTTTACAAGGCAGCCCTAAATCACCATTGCTTTTCCCTCATATTCTCCTCCAACATTCTTACTGTCCAGTTTAAGTTGAAGGGTTGGTGGCTTGAAGTTCAGCTACTTAGCTTATGCTAATGAAATTGTATAATTAGTAGAAACATTTGAATTAATAAGGATACTCTTTACTACTTTAGAAAATTGCTGCAGCCAATTTGGATTTACAGTGATGCTAGGGAGATGAAGGGCTTATATCCTGGTAAAGCAACAACAGATAAAGTATTGAAGAACAGCAGTGGTAAAGCTGTAGAACAAAGGGAACCTTATGTGTCCTTACAAATCTGGACCAGTGCAGATGATTCCATAATGGATGAGGTTAAAAGGAAACGCGCCTTAGCCAAAAGTGTCATACAGAAACTGAAAATGTTTTTATCAGCCCATAATTTTTTTGTTTGGTGTCAAAGTGCAAATATATCAAACCAGTGTACTAATAGTATTACTCTATGGACTTGAAGCTGCTGCATTAAATGAAAAGGGCACCAGAAAGCTGGACAGAACAGAAAGGATATTTATTTGAAAGATGGCAGATGTAAAGAGGAATGATTTTAGGAGAATAGTTAGGAGAATATCATGTAAAGTCAAGGTACAGTATTACTTACGATTGAAAAGATTATATTAGGATAGGCAGACAACAGAACACCAAAAATTGCATTAACACAACCCAGGCCAGTCCATTCACAGGGGACTGTCTAGTCAGGGATATGACCAAGCTGGGTTTAATGGAAAGAAATCTGGGGCAGGAATGAATGGCTTTACCATCCCTAGGTCTTCCTAGATGTTCCAGGATGAAAAGAACAAGTAGTTAGTTTAGGTAATAGATTGAAACTGAATTTCAAATATTTATAACCCTACGTTGACTGCTAATATTTTTATGGGTTTTTTGGGAGAAGACATGGGAACTGTACTTTCAAAGGTTCTGGCATAAGCCCACTGTAGCTAATTGCATTATGCACAGGCTGATGTTATACAGTGCCAAACTGTTAGGACTCAGACAATAAATTAAGCATATCCAAGTAACTCTTCTTGGTTCAGAGCAATTTTTGAATAACACATTGCCTTAATTTTGTGTTGGCTTTTGCTTGATAGACTTCTCTCACAGTTAAATATCATGCAACACCAGAGGAATGTCTTTGACCCCCATACATGAAAGGCATGTGGATTGCTGGAGGATACCTAGAATTCACTGGGGTTTTAGATTTTAACATATTCTGATAGTGAGAGGGGGAAAAAGCCCAACAGTATATAACAGATGTTTAATTGCATCTGGGGAAACATTCATTACAGATATCATTCACACCATATTTCACCTGTTCCTGTGGTGTACACCTGCATGTTAACACACATAGAGCACATGGTGGTAATGTGAGAAACTCTCAGTACTAGCTTTTTAAATTTTACTATACCCTTTTTTATATTTGCTAAATTAGATGCAGAGACAAAGAAACACACCTAAACAAACAAAGGGACATAGGGAAAACTAGTAACACTAGAAACCTGCCAGAAAAAGCAGGTGGAAATGGGAGTTTAAAGGGGCTATTCAACACTGTGAAGTTTTTCCAGTGTGTCACAAATAAAGGAACACCTGGGCCAAATAAATGTGGTCTGATCCATCAAGTGAATTGCTCAACTATGCCTGTAATTCAGCTACAAGGGAGAGCTTATCAATTCTATACACATTCCTTTTAATTTATGAACTCATGTTCAAACTTTTAAATCTAAATGAAATATCATCACAATTTATAAAGTTCCATAAATTTATATACACGTCCCTATCTCTAATAATTTACAATTTAATTTGTGAATTAGATTTAGATGAAAATATTTACATTTTACTAAAAAAGGAGGACAAAGCAAGTAATCTTTGTAAAAAAAGTAAAAAAGATCAACTGGTCACAACTTCATCCTTTTCCAAACAAGACTACTTTCTAAATACCGTGTGTAGCTGCATGGAAGGAGTCTGCATGAAAATCCAAGCACTCAGAGGACATGAACTCTGCAGCTGGCTGTAAAAATTGTAAAACACAAACCAGAAAAACAAAGAAAAACACCAAGACAAAACTTAAAAAAACTTCTCTTTTTAAAATTAATGGAAATCAGATTTTCAGCTTGTTCCAACTCCGTCAAACTTATGCCACACACCTCCCATGGCCTTCCCCATGGTCATCTTGCCCACACCAAAGAGGTGGCTGACATAGTGCAGGCTGGCGGATGTGGCCAGCTTGAGCTGAGCAATGGCCGGCCAGGTGTCTGCAGGAAGAGGTCACCATATGGTGGTGGCCTGATGCTCCAGATGTGGGTGGAGCTGTTCCAGGAGCTCCTGGAAAGTGGCCCAGGTCATGCAAAAGGACTTGAGCCACCATTCCAGGTGGTCTGGATGACATGCAGCCACTAGTCCTGGTTGGCCAGGCAGGCCCAGAGGTGGCAGGACTGGAGCCACAGGAGGGCATGGATGCCCCTGTTGGTGGCATCCAGGAGTGCATCATCAGTGTCTCTGCCAGGGTTGGGGCGGCAGCACAGGGACTGGGTGGCAGTGGTGTGATTGCAAGATGCCATGTGGAGCTAGGCCAGGCAGCCAGGTGGCTGCGTGGTACAGCAGGACTGCCAGGGCTGAGACTGCCCTGGGGCAGGTGGTGGTCACCACAGTGGGGCAACACAGGGGCCAGCAGGGGTGGTGGATGTCACTGCTGGGGCCTGGGGCTGCTGTGGTTCAGTGGGAAGAGGCTGCAGTGACTGAGCCACCACATGTTGCTACTGTGCTCTGTATTTTAAACATGGCTCCCAGCTGCAGGCAGCTGCAGCCAATGCCTCCAGCTCCCCTGGGGTCAGCAGGGGGCTGGTGCAGGGCCCCAGGGGGCAGAAGCAGATTACTGATGGAAGTAGCAAATCTGCTCCCACACATGTAGACACCTGCCTGGGGTGGGTTTACTCTACAGTAGTTGCATGTGTAGATGCATTCAGCAAGTAGCATGCCTACATCATCACTGGGCCAAGGAAGAGGAAGCGTTAAAGATAAGACACATGATTGCTAGCATGGATATTGAATCATAGAATAGGGCTAGAATGGATCTTGATATGTTAAGTAGTCCAGTCCTCTGTTCATGGCAGAACCATCTCAGTTTCAGCTTTCCTAGACAAATATCTGTCTAGCCTGCACTTAAAAACTCAACCATATGGATTCTACAACTCCTCTAGCTAATCGATTCCAGTGTTTAACCACACTCACTCACAGTTAAAGAGTTCTTCATATTTATTTAACCTAAATCACCTTTGTTACAACTTACATCCATCACCTTTTCTGTCCTCAGTGGAGCCATTCTAACAACCCTTTTCATATTTAAAGACTTCTATTATATCTCTGCCCTCTCCCAGTTTCCTTTCCTCTAGATTAAATAATCCCAATTCTCATAACCTTTTAGTATGTTAGGTTCTCTAGACTTCTAATAATTGTTGCTTTTAAAATCTCTCCAATTTGCCCACATCTTTCTTGAACTACAGCATCCAGAACTGGACACAATACTTCAGAAGTGTTTTCAGAACCACTTAATAGAGTGGAAGAACCACTTCCTTTGACTTACGTAATGCTCCTGTTAATACACCACAATGTGCTACTAGCTTTTTTACAGCAATAGTACACTGCTGACTCATGTCTGCTAGATATCTATTATAATCTTATAACAATTTCTTGAATTAATGTTTGTTAGTCATTTTGCTTTTGTGCATTTGATTGTTTGTTCCCAACTGTATTTTTTTGCACTAGTGCTGATTCAGTGCCATCCTATAAATGCTGGATCATATTTCCAAATTATCAAGATCACGACCATGTTAAATCCAAATCTTGCTCTACAAAATGCTTTCAATCCCGCCCACCTTAATATCCTCCACAAAATTAATATGTGCACTTTTAATTCCCTCATCTAAGTCCTTTAGGAAATATATTAAACAATATTACACATGGGGCAGACCTGTGGGGAACTGCCCTTGGTGCTTCTTTCCAGTTTGATTAAGATTATCCAATCAAATATACACGTGCCTTATAGTAAATTCATCAAGGTGGTATTTCCTTAACTTATTTTTGAATGTATCATGGGATACAAAGCCCATCACTTGGTTATACAAGGAAATAAGGTTGGTTAAGCATTACCAATTGCTCTTGACAAATAATGAGGTTATTTATCACCTCATTATCCTGTAGGTCTTTCAAACTGACTCTTTGATGATGTGTTTCTGTATCTTTTCCAGCTGTTGAAGTTACACTGACAGGTTTGTCATTTCCTGGGTACCTCCTTTTTTCCCTATTTTTTTTTTTTAATATGGACACTATATTTACCCATATCAATTCTTTGGGACATCATCTGACCTCCATAAATTCTGCAAGACAGTAGCCAATGGCTTTGCAATTACTTCAGCTACTTCTGTGAGTACTCCAATATGAATACCATCACATCTTGTTAATTTGAAAATATCTAGCTTATCTAAGAAAACATTTGCTCTTTTATGTAGAGTAGTAAAACTAGTAAAACTCCTGCCCTTGATGCTAACTGTACTAGTCATCATCTGTTAACCTTTTTTATGATGACCAAAGTAAAAGAAGGCATTAAACACTTCAGCATTCTCCTCCTTGTCCATTATTACCTTCCTGTTCCAATTGATCATGGGACCTTGTCTTACTTCCAGTGTATTCATGGGAATAATTTTCTGTTACAGTTAGCAAGGGATATAAACAACATCTTAATGTAGATGCCTTTCTGGCTTTTCCCTATATACTTATGATCTAATTTTGTACTCATTCTTAGTAATGTGGCCAAGTTTAAGATTCCTTTTCAAGTTTTAAGTAATTGAAGAGCTCATGATTTAGCTAAACAGGTTTCTTGTTATGCTTCATACTCTTCTATTCTGTCCACTTAATATTATCTATTTAAGAAACATCCAACTCTTCTGCCTTCCTTTTATCCTTGCCTATGAGCAGCAACTCTGCTTTTCTGAAATCCAAAGTTTATTTCACTGTTCTCCATCATTTCTTTTTCTAGGACCATAAATGCTAACATTCCCAATGTCATGCACCCTTATTTCTCAACCCTTTCCTCTTTAATAGGTAAAAAGTAAATAAAAAAGAGCCTCCTCCTCAGTTGCTTTAAAAAAAAAAAAAATAAAAAAAAAAAATCATCCATTCCCAAAAGTCCTCTTTAACAGAATACTGTGATAACTGCTGGGTTAATAACACCACAGACTACAGTCACCCATAACTCGTAGGTTCTGTGGTTTGGATGCTTCAATTAATTGTTTGAAAAAAGCCTCATCCATGTCCTTCTCCTGTCTGGTGGTCTGTCATTGATACTATCCCTTTTATCTCAACTTGGAGACTTTTAAAAGGTCTACCTCCCACTTTATTCTGAAGGTTCTGAGGTTCACCTCAAAGCCTGTTTTATATATAAAGAAATACATCCTCCCTCCCCCCACCCCTTCCCTGTCCTTCCTGAACAAGCTATACCCATCCATATCAATATTCTAGTCATGTAAACAACCTTACCACTAATCCATGGTGATGACTTCGGTCATGCAAATATCTTCCAGCCATTATGGTGTTGCTTTTTGGGGGCTTATTAGATGAACAATAATTCTTCTCCTTGCCTGCCTCACCAATAACTTGGTTAACACTAAGGGGATAAAAGGCCCTCTTGGCTGAACAGGGAACTCCAGGAAAGACTGGGGGCAAAGAAAGAGATTTATAGGCAGTGAAAGCAGGGGGCAGCCACCAAGGAGGCATACACCTCCCTGGCATGCTATTGCAGGGAATCAGGCAGGCCATGGCAGGACTGGAGCTTAGGCTGGCTTCAACAATTAATGATAATAAAAAGTCCTTCTACAGATACATAGCGAGCAAAAAGAAAGCGCAGAGTAACATAGGGCCCCTGCAGGACAAATCAGGACAGTTGGTGGTTGAAGCAGGGAAAAAGGCCCAGCTCTTCAGTGAGTTCTTTGCTTCAGTATTCCTAAGTACTGACCAAGACAAATCCCCCACCTTGAGCATAGACAGATATCCAAGCGGCACCAGACTGCCAAAGGTTAGTGCTGACTTAGTTAAGGAGCACTTGGAAGGGCTGGATGGGTGCAAGTCAGCCAGCCTGGACGACCTCCATCCATGGGTGCTGAAGGAATTGGCCAGTGTCATAGCTGAGCCACTGGCATGGCTGTTTGAGCACTTATGTTGCTCTGGCCATATCCCCGAGGACTGGAAAAGGGCCAACATGGTGCCCATTTTTAAGAAGGGGAGAAGGGATGAGATGGGTAGCCTTAGGCCAGTCTTACCTCTATCCCTCGGAAAATACTGGAAAAAAAAAAAAAAAAAATCAAAGAGCACATTTGTGAAGGCCCAGAAGAGGAAATTATGCTGAAAGGAAACCAGCATGGGTTCATCACAGGTAGATCCTGCCTGACAAACCTTATAGCCTTTTATGACCAGGTCACACACTGCCTTGACACAAGAGCTGAGGCTGATGTCATCTACCTGGATTTTAGGAAGGTCTTTGACAAAGCTTCTCATCCTATTCTCATAGGGAAGCTAGCAGGCTGTGGAGTGGATGCCTATACAGTCAGGTGGGTGGCCAAGTGGCTTAGGGACCACACCCAGAGAGTGGTGGTGGACAGATTGTTCTCGGCCTGAAAGGAGGTGGGCAGTGGGGTCCTGCAGGGTTTGGTCCTTGGACCGACCGGTGTTATTTAATATCTTTATCAGTGATTTGGACGAGGGTGTGGAGAGCACCCTCTCCAAGTTTGCAGATTATACCAAGTGATCAGGCAAAGTTAATACACTGGAGGGCAGGGAGCAGATACAGGCCAACCTGGACAGGTTGGATCAATGGGCAGAGTGGAATAGGATGCAATTCAACAAAGATAAATGTAAGGTACTCCACCTAGGAAGGAGGAATCCCCAGCACACCTATAGGTTGGGGGATGACCTCCTCAGCAGCTCAGAAGTTGAGAGAGATCTTAGAGTCATAGCTGACTCCAAGATGAACATGAGCTGGCAGTATAATGAGGTCATCAATAAAGCCAATCGCACCTCATTGTGTATTAGCAGATCCATGACCAACAGATCAAGGGATGTGATGGTCTCTCTCTATGTGGTATTGATCACGCTGCAGTTGGAGTACTGTGTCCAGTTTTGGGCACCACACTTCAAGAGGGACATGGAGAATCTGGGGAGGGTTCAGAGGAGGGCCACTTGTGTGATTAGTGGCCTCCGGGAAATAGCCTATGAGGGAAGATTGAGAGATCTGGATTTCTTCAACCTTCACAAGAGACGGCTGAGGGGAGACCTTGTAGCAGCCTACAAGTTTATCAAGGGAGGACAACAGGGAATTGATGATGTGCTATTTACCAGAGTGCCCCAGGGAATAAATAGGAACAATGGGTGCAAACTAGTGAAGAGTAGATTTAAGTTAGACATTAGGAAGAAATTTTTCACAGTAAGGGTGGCTAGAATCTGCAATGAGCTTCCAAGAGAGGTGGTGCTGTCGCCTAACTTGGAGGTCTTCAAGAGGAGGCTTGACAGTCACCTGGCTGGGGTTGTCTGACCTCAGTCCTCTTTCCTGCCAGGGGCAGGGGGTCAGACACGATGATCCATTGTGGTCCCTTCCGACTTTACAGTCTATGAATCTATGAACACTAAAATACAAACCACTGAAACCTAAACTCCCAAACTTCCTTGCTTGCTGGATTATTGTGTTGCTGGCTGGCTGGCTTTAGTTTGCTGCAGAGGGTTGACTCACATCCTTAAACCCTGATCAAGCTCAGCTGTTATGAACACTTCATTACTCAAACAACTCTGACTAGTTACAGGACCCTGACCACAAAGCCCAAACCAAGGAGAGAGACACAGTCATAGAAACTCTTTTTATGTCATGGAATAACAGGTTTGGTAACCAGAGCAAAAACATAACATCTGGTGTCCTACCACAGAATACACAGAGGAACACAAATGACTAACGAAGATCAAAAGTTTGTCAGAATCTTACACTATTGTTCATACACCCCAACTTTCAGCACACAGTAGGCATATATTATCGACAGGTAATTAGGACATGTTAATTTCTTTATGGAATGGCATGTAACAGCTTTGCCAAGAATCTACATAAAACTACCATTGGGGCAGAAACATGCTGAATCTCATATGCAGTATGCAAGTTCTGATGTGTCTTAGGAAATTCAACAAAGACGTTAAATTCAGTTTTTTAAATAAGTCTGTCCCCCCCAAAAAAGATAACTAAATAATTCCAAAAAAAAAAAAAAAAAAAAAAAAAAGACTACTGAAAACAAAACAAAAACAAAACAGAAAACTCAACTTTCTCCTTTTACCAAGTTTCTCTTCCACTTTCCATCTTGGCAGCAATATCTCCATTTCTGAAAACAAATCATCAGAAATTAATTAATGTAATCTGTATGGAGAGATTCTTAATAGCACAAAGAATTTGAAATGAAACTTTGAAATGTAGTATGGTTAGGACACTGATGAACACAGATGAAATGAAAGAAAAATGTACTGTGTGAAATAGAATTTATATTTTTACTACTGTTTTCCAAAAATAAAATAAAATAAAATCCAGCAATAGTCAGTACTATATGGTATTACCTTCAAATTTTAGTAAAACAGTAGAACTGTAAAATATAAGAAGGTAACAGGATGGTTCTTCTCCTTTAAGGGCAGCAGAGCTCAGGGCCAACCAATTCCAAGACATGATCCTTCAAGACAGACATACCACAGAGATTCTGCAGCCAAGATGGGAATGGGAATGGGAATGGGGATGGGGGGAGGAGGAGGAGGAGGAGGAGGAGGAGGACAGCAACAAAAGTTTAAACAAAGGGATGTGAGCACTGAACTGCTACACTGAATAGCAATTTCCAACATCCAGGTGCCACTGAGATCCTGAAAGTCTACTCAGCTTCTACTTTAAGTCCTCTAGTGGGATTCTCAAACAAAGTATTGCCTATTTCACCAACAGACCAGTCAGTAAGGTTGCTTACACTTCCCAAATCAGAACTTGAGCAAACAACAGCCAGGGACAAGACTCCTTGAGGCTGGCTAGTGAGTGCCTCAGTGAGGAAGGCATGCAAGTGGCAAGTCCATTCTCAAAACTGTACTCTGTCTAGTTTGGAACAGGGAACTGGACCTAGATCTTCCACATACTAGGAAAGTGCCCCAGCCACCAGGACATTGTTCTAGGGTGGCCTACCCCCGAGATTTCTGTTGGAGCTATTTCATAAAGAATTAAATATTTACAGGAGCAGTGCCTTGAATCCAATTTTCCCACATCCCAGGCAAGTGCTCTAACCAAGGTCATTGAGGCAGTCACTTTCTCCCTCACTCCCCCAGCTCAATTAATATTTACTTTTTCAATTCAATGTGGAAAAGCTACGACAGGAGAGAAGGACAGCACTTCAGTCATGATATTTAAGACTCTTATGGGGAGGATACCTGATGTAGATGTCCTATTTTAAAATTGTTGCTCTAAATTAGACTGGAGAGTATTCTAAGTACATAATTTGATGGGAAGCCAGCAGCAGTGGTGTTATTAGTCATTTGTTTGTTTGTTTTGTTTTGAGAAAAAGGCTTACCTGACCTATGCATTTAATTTTAGGAAGCTAACTACCTTTGAGCAGTAGGATCTTTTTTAGTATTTCCTTCTGTTTAGTTTCTTCAGCATGTCAGCTTTCTGTGAATACCATTCTTAGGCATCTAATTATCAGTATGTGAGTCTAACTAAGGACTATAAATTCTTTTGGAAAGAGGTGTACATAGCAGTTCCACATTGCAATGTACAAGTAACAATAATGCACAAGAGGTTGAAGAGTATCTGGAGTTCAGTGAGATAAAGCCAACAGTCTAGAAAAATATTCCCTGAGGATGGTGAGCCTGAAAAATTAGTATTTTAGCCAAATTGGAGTCCAATTCCCTTGGGGAAGAATTTAGAGCCAGTGACAGGGGCAAGCTTTCATGCCCGGTGCAAGCACCAGCCTGCCCCATCTACAAGTTAGCCACCCACCTCTCTCATCTGCCACACCTTGATGTAATCATATTGATATAATAATTAAGTGGGAGGCTGCCCATTATACACCCCGATATTGGGGTGGGGGCTATCTGCGGCTCTGTTCCTCCCCTACACCACAGCCCAAGCCTCACAGATGACATCTCAGGCAGCCAACTCAACTGTACCCTTCACTCATTAGCTGTGGCCCCTTCCCTGGGACCTTTGGCTTCCCTTTAAGCCCTGGCCCCATCTCAGGCCAGTTGGGACTCCAAGCTTCTCTACTCTTATGGGCATCCCTTGTGGTGGGCCCCTGGCCCTTTTGATCCCCATCTGGGTCCTGGCCCCAGCATTGACCAGCTGGGTCCCTCAGTTAGGTATAAGCTGCCTGCCTGAACTCAGGGATTGGGGTACCCCATTCCTGGCTCATGTGCTTCACAAAGTGCGGCTGGCCCTCTGGGGTCACTTACCCCAGCAGGCTCAGGTGCTTCAAGAAGCTTACCTGGCCTTTCCTGGATTAGATGGTTTAAATAAGCCACCCAAAGTTGAGGGCTGGGGTTAAGGTGCCCCTACCCACCTTTCACTGGGTTGGGAACTGGCCTGGCATTTTTCCAGGGTTCCTGCACCACTGGGAGCCCCACCAGACCTCCCACTCCCAGCAGGGTGCAGTTTTAGGTTATGCCAGGACCAGAGCCTCCTGCTCCTACCTGCAAGATGTTCCCATGCAGCAGCTCAGCCAGGCAATGAATGTTTCTTGCCTGACTCCCAGCAGTAAGCTGCTCTTGTTTATATAGGTGGCTAGAGTTCTAAAATGGCTACTGCAATCAAACACCTGCTGAGTGTTTGATCTAGCCCTTAAAGTGGCAGGCACCATTGATGCCCTGCCACAGAGCCCCAGATAAAAGGTAGGGGGAATGATTCAAGGGAGAGGACTTTCCAAAGAATCTAGGCAGCAGACGAGAAGGGATCCTGAAAAGAAAAGAGAATAGGTTTGAATTATTGTGTAGATAATGATATTGTTACCTATAACAATAATTCAAAACTACTTCCAGGCATGGAAAGCTTGCTAGAGGTTGCAGGTACGTTTTCCGCATGCTATCACACTGGCAGGAGGTGCAGTGAGAACCAGGATTAAAAGACATAATTAGCCATTTACGTTTCAAGTCAGGCAGATATGCACATTAGCCCCCCTCTGTGCATTACATGTATCAAGTGATTAATTGTGCAGTTCCCTTGACATCAGCTATATGTGCAAAATACCTAGCCTGCCATAAAAAAGCTCCAGTTCCAACCTGTTATAAAGGCAGACCTAAAAAAACGTGTACTAACTTTATCACTGGTTGCTGTCCAGCTTTAATTTGCACATGTAGCAGGGTCTCCCCTAATTAGGTAGCACAGGGACACAGAATCCCACAGCTGCAGATGCTGGGTGCTGGGACCCAGCTGGGTCCTTGCACCTGGGAGGCATGGTTTCCCTGGGGGTCTGTGGAACGCCCAGAGCCAGGGGATTATGGAAGCCATGATCTCCCAGCCTCAGGAGTTCATGAAACCTCTGAGGCTGGGGAAATGCAGCAGCTGCAAGACTGCAGCCTCGGGGATTTCACACACCCCTGAGACTGGGGGATTTCAGCAGCTATGATCCCCTAGCCCTGGGGGTGCATATGGAATCCCCTAAACTGAGGGGGATCCCAGTTTTGGAAGCTTGATTCTTGCCAATGTAGGGGGAACCTGGGATCAGGCTCCCTTTGCACGGACAATGAAGGTATGATGGTATTCAATATGCAGTCGCACAATCATACCTCCTGCCATGCACATGTGCCATGGCTAGAGGGGCCTTTATAGACTAACTAAATAAGAGATAATATAGAACATAAGCTCTGTGAACTAGAGTATCACTTCATTAACTAGTATTAAACAAAGGGTAAGAACAAATTAAATGGAGCCCAGGAAAGCTGGGCCCAGAAAGAAAAAGGGCTAAAGATGGGGATGGAAGACTGTGCATTTCTTTTGGATTTTGATTACCATGGGTGTGTGTAGATGAAACGGGGGCCCTAAACGGGGGCTTCAATTTAGGGCCCTTTAAACCCCTGTGTCGTGCACACATCACACACTTACCTGTCTCTCCAGTGGTGGGGAGGGGAGGGTGAGCTGCTGGTGGGCAGAGCTGTCCCTGGGCTGCAGGGGAGGGGAGGGGGCTGGTGCTTCCCTCTGCAGCAGCGGTGCCTCCCCCACCAGGCAACACCCGCCTGCAGGCACCCAGCTTGGGTGGTCTTGGGGTGCACTGCAGCCATGGAGGGAAGCACTGGGCCCCCACGCAGTTCATGCAGGCAGGCAGGCTCCAGGTTAGGGAGTGGGGAGGGAAAATCAGACTCACTGCTTTTTTTGGGCAGGGCCTGCCTTCCTGGGCTGCTGTCAGGCTGCCTGCAGGGCTTGCTGAAGAGTCCCTGAGCTGCATGGAGCCCGGCGCTTCACTCCACAGCTGTCGGGGCAGCAAACTAAAACTCCTAGTTTTAGTTTGCTGCCCCCCAAGTCATTTAAGGTGCTGTACGCTGCTGAATCTCCTACAGTGGCTGGAATTAATGCGCAATACACTGCTGAGGTGTGCAAACACTAACACCATTAAAGTGGTGCAAAAGCATTTACCACACTTTAAAGTGTCGTGCACATACTCCCCTTGTTTCATCTATACACAGCCCATGGGTGTTAGTGACCTAATCAGAGAGCTGTCAACTTGGCGCACAAACTGTCAGGACCTGAGTCACTGAAAAGCCATGACAGAAAACAAAACAGAGTGACTGTAGTATTATATCTTCAAAGGGTGACTCTACCCTGTTAAAATTCATATATAATGCTGCTACAGGAAATGCATGTCAGGAGACAGCTGCTTGCTTATTCAGAAATTTAAAAACCTATATAATATTAATCTATTTAGTGGCACCTGTTTTTGGATAACAGCACTATTTTCCCATTGAGACAATTTTGCTTGGATTATACCCCATGTCATACAATTAACTAGTAGAGCAAAGTCAGCTGTAAACTAATTCATAATTTTTCATTTCATTCAAACTGATAATAAATACATCACAGTGGACTAATTGACATTAATTGATATTGTACTTGGTGGCTAATGTGAAGTACACTAATTGACTAATTGACAATTTGCAATATGAGCTGGAGTAAAGTAATCTGGATATCACCGTTTACACATGCATTTAAGTGCAGTAATTTACTCTGCCACCAGATAAAACTTGTGTCTGATGGGACTATCCAACAATGCAGTAAACCTACACTGGCCTACTAGTCACACACATGTAGAAAGTGATGCTCTACTGCACAGCACACTAATCTACTATGCAGTATTGCACACAAGTACACATGTCCAATGTGAATATGAAAACAACAGATTAATCATGTATTTCCAGCCTTCTAACAATGCCTTTAAATTATAGCCCTTCCTGCTGCCACCCCCCCTGGAAACTTTCCTTCAATATGCACACACATCTTGTCCTTTATTTATAAAGCTGGGGAAGAGGGGGGATTAAATTATTTTAATCCTATCATTTGAAAAGATGCTGTCTGAGTAACATTTTTCAAGCTAGTTTATAGTGATTGAAATTTACACAGGAAACACTTTTATATATAGTAAACCAACATTTCTAGTAGACAGAAATCTGACCTGGAAGCATGAATCCAAAGCACTTTTTGAATTATCAAAAGGAGGTGAAATTTGAACTCCTCTTTGATTTTTCACTACCAGGTCCAATCCAGGCATTTTTGATGCTCAGGTTGGATATGGCCTAAATTGCAAACAGTTCTGCAACATCTGAAGACACATTTTGGGCCTGAAAACTAAATTAAACATTTAAAAAAATAGCAATTTTACATAGGTTTGAACTCTGCACAGAAATACACCTGTGTAAGTGGGTCAGAACAGACATTTAGAACAGTGAGTGAGCATGTTTAATTTCCAGAAAACTATTACATCCGTAGAATGCAATATATAGTTCACAGAGAATCCTCATAAAAGAGACAAAAATAATCCAAATGAATTCCACAGCAAAATGCTTTGGTGTTCTAGGAAAAAACAGTCTCATGTATAATATTCTTGTGTAAAACTGAGCAGAGATAACAAACATACTGGTCATCTTTTGCATAGTTTCTGTGCTATTGTTTCTATCAGTAGCTTGCCTTCAGGGGTTCAATTTAAGGTAAGTAGGAATCTCCTTTTCTTTTTTACATAAAGTGCAATTGTCTTTTAGTACTGATTTAACAACTAACACAGTCTAATAAAATTTTTCTGCCATGTCAGTTTAGAATATGAAAATTTGTTTGCCTACCAAGCTTAAATTCTAATTAATTCCTGTCTTCCATTAGTCAGCCACTATCCCAAATCTGTCCACATCTTCATTATTTTCAAGGGTAAATTGTATTCCTTGAAAACTATTTTAGGCATTCTGCCAGCCAGAGCCAGTTTTATAGCATAACATATACAGTTAATATAATGACATATACAATTATAGCATAGCACACAGTTAATGCATAACAACTTCAGCAACAACTTGCCCTTTAACTTACTGGCCCTAAATGAGACATTATTCACACTGGCTGCCAACTACAAAAACCTGAAGACAAGACAGAAAACAAAAGGAAAGAGTTAGCTGTTGCAAATGAGTCAGATATTAAAGATGTCTTGCAGATAGAGGATTTGATCCTTTGCTACTACTGACAAGTCCATTCACTTCAATGAAACTCTGCTACTTTACTTCAGCTGAGGGTCTGGCCTAGAATCTTCGTGGATGTAGTTACAGTAACGTACCAACTACGTGGTTAAATCTGACTTTTTGTTGTGTTGTTCCACCAAATCCCAAATGGAGTGCTGTACTTTAAGAAACTTTGGAATGGAACCAGGTTTGTGTGTGGAGGCCCACATTACTTGGATCCTAAGTGAAGCAGGTCTCTGCCAGGTATCTTAGGTCTGGGTAACAAGTGAACACTACATAATACTAAGAAAATACGCAGAGCTGAAGAATGGAGTAGTTAAAAACTTATCTACAACATTTCAAATCTAGTCATGTGCAAGATAACTGGAAAAGATTTAAACAGTGCTGTATCCTGTAACTGTAAGAAATGGGTGCTAGCAAAAAAGGAACATAGTGAAGTGACTGTTTTACTTTGACCAATAGTTTGTTTGGAGGCGCTGGATATTTTTAATAATTCTGTTAACATAGGGAAAGGACACTTTGAAACTGCATTACAGAAATTTAAAGAGTCTGTAAAAATGAAAACTACATTAATATATGTCTGGAACAAAACACTCAGAGGCAGACTACTGGAAGACCAGCAATAACCTTTGCTAAATTAATTAGATTTTTGTTGAGAAGTCCAGACAAAAGCTTATGGAGGGTAGATAGTGCTCCAAGATGGGGGACAAGCCATAGGGTTTAAAATATTGCAGGAGGAGACTCAAGACAGAAAGCTGGGTGGAGCTCAGTGTTAGAGTCCCTCCAGACAGGATATTGAGCTGTGGCATAATATCAAACACTAGAAGTCAAGGCAACTCTTAAGCATCAGAAAAAAGGATTCATAAACTGGATATATAAATAGCAAGATTTTGCAAATGCCACGATATAAATCACTTCATCATCACTGTTATAACCAAAAGAAGCCCAACAATCATCACGCCTCACCCCCACAGGAGTACAGAAACAGTTTTTCAGTTAGATGATTTGCAAATTTAGCACAGGCCTTAAAGTATGTTTCTGCAAGCACCAAACAGCTCCACAGTTTTTCATAAAATATCATACAGTAGAACACTATCCAGATGATATTCACAGGAATAACAACTTGGGTGTTCCTCAGTGAAATGTGGATGGTGAGTATTAGAAGTACTGCTAAGGAAAACACCCTGGAGAAAGGAATTAAAATTACTAGTCATTGTGTCAGGGTCAACACATTCACACCTTCTGTTATCATTTTCAGGGAGAGCTCTCAGTATTAGAATAGTCCTGGGATGGTATGAGGACTCCCAATTCTTCCTTCTTGTTTCCAAGGATCCATGCATTCATGTATAGACATCTGAGGTCACTAGCCAATTGCCCTACTTTCTCTGGACAAATGAGAAGGCCTCATATCCTGCTTCTATTTACTCCAGGTCATCTGCTTCCCCACTTATCTCAGGGCTTTGGTATTCATCTCTGGAAAACCTAGTTTAATGCCCTCCTCACTAGGTTAGTGGGGCTGTCTGTGAAGATACTCTTCCCTCTATTCATCAGGGGATCCCATCTCTTCCTAGCAATCCTTATTCTTGGAACAACATCCCATGGTCAAAGAAGCCAAAGCCCTGCTGATGATGCTGATGATGCCATCTGTACAGCCATGAATTTATTGGTCTTCAGGATGCATCTGTTCCTGCTCTGGCCCTTCCCCTTTTCCAGAAGTTTTGAGGATACCACCTGAGTCCCTGTCCCCTTTGCCCTTGGGCCCAGAGCCTGTAGTCACTTTTGATCTGTTCAGGGCCCCCCTGGCAGTATCATGGATTCCCACATGGATGAACAGCATGGGATAATAGACTAAGGGCTGGATGAGTCTTGGTAATCCTTCTGTGACATGTCAGGTCCGGCTCCAGGCAAGCAGCAGGCCTCCCGAGACACCAGGTGAGGCTGGTGGATGGATGCCTGTGCCCGCCACAGAAGGGAATCTCCACCATCACCACCTCCTGTTGCTTCCTCTTTGTGGCAGTGATCTCAACCTTGGCAACCTTGGGGAAGCCTGGCTTGGCCTCTTCCACTAATGGAATGTGCTCCTCCTCCTCTGTTGCTAGGGCTCCACATCTCTTCTCCAGACAAACTGCTGAAGGTGGACATGAAGACTTCTGCTTACTGCCAGAGGTCACAAGCTTCCAGCTTCCACTTTCCTAGGAGTCTATGCCCTCCTCTTTCTCTGGTGCTGCCTCTGGCAGTCCTTCTTCCAGTCCTAGAGCACTGAATTGATGAAGTCTCATGGCAGAGGATGCTTCAGAGCTTTGCCTCCTTTTCCTGTAGCTCTCTTACATTCTCCCTGAGGGTTACCATCCGGAGGCACTGCAGACATTGCAGGCACTCCCCAACCTGGCTGTCACTGGAAGGAACCTGCAAGCCAGTCTCCATGGTGATAAACCAGGACCTGGGTGGAAACCTTGACAGTGGGTGGTCCTGCCTGGATAGATACCTCAGAGGTGCAAACAGAGAAAGAGCTGTCAGTGGCAGTGTCTCTGGCGTTGCAATGTCCTCCAGCCATCTCTCTGGGTCTCTTAAATTTGTTTCTCTTTTCTATTTACCTTACAATCCACCACCTCTCTCTTCCTGCCAGTCTCCAAGCAGACTTTCTCTAGCAAACTCCCCTGTAAGCTGTTTGCTGATTTTTGGGCCTGAAAGGTTCCCCTTTCCCTGCTAACCTGCTTCCTGTCATCAAGCTTACAGTGAAGGAAGGTAAGAGAGAGAGTTTCTGTGCAAACTCCATAGTGAACCCCCCCTTGCTCTGCCCTCTAGTTAAACAAGGGGCTTAAGTATTGGTCTATGGCTGAATGTTAGCTACTTACACTAAATATATGTGGATTAGTTGCTCTTAATTAAAAGAAAGAACATACCTTTAAAGGTTTCCTTCAAAGAGCAGGGTGGTAAGCTGACCTGTGAACTGACTTGTGAACTGCTTGCAAACTGCTCTGTTTGCTGTTCCTGTTCACTCGCTCTCTGGTCACTTGGGGAATCAAGTTCAAACCAGTAGTACTAAAACAGAGCCTAATTTTGACCTGCTGGAAGTTTATTTTTTTTCCTATGAATTGCCTGGATGTGCCTCAGGGTAGGAATAGACCTTTAGTAATTTGCAAAATGATATGTTGTCATTTTTTTCAAACAAATCTGGCACAATAAAAATATGGAGAGAATTAAATAATGTTTGTTCAGAAAGAAAGGCAATAAAACTTTAAACAACCAATGTCCCTGTAAACCTCAAGTGGCAGTCGTACTGCTTTCCAGCAATATGATAAAAGATTCTAGTGTTCTTGGACATAATGTGTTGGGCAAATGCATTAATCAAACTCCATAATGGACTAAATTGGGAAATAGGCTATTTGGAATAAACAGATCTAAGAAGAGGTGAAACTGTGACAGGCAGCCTTAACAGTCCAATCTTGTTTCTAAATATAGAAGCAATTTTAAAGCCTCTCCAGGCAAAGGGAACAATTATTGGCAAAACAAATAAACTAGTGTCTCTGTACCTCAGGCACTCACTAAAGTTAGTTCAGGACCCTGCAGTGAGACATGAATAGCAAAAAGTGTCAGGGACACTACCACAGCACCTTAGCTTTCCTTGAACTGCAAATGGAAGTCCATTAGATATAGATATATTAGTCAACTAAATTGGATTAAAATGACTAGCTTGAATACCAATTCTACTGTCAACATAAATGGTCAGGTATTATAGGGCTGATAAAATACAGGGCTCTTGAAGCTACTTAATTGCCATTACTGGGCTATGTGTGGGCAGTCTCAGTAGTCTCTTTCTCTGCCAAGGTGAGTGTCTCAAGTCAGCTCTGCAGGAAGGAGTCTGTAGAATTCATGTTTGCTTGCATCCAATATTTACAGTTCTGGCACCTAAATATGAAAGGGTGTAGCCATGATTGATTCAATCTCCTATGCAATTTCCTGAACAAATCATAGTAATTTACTGTATGGGTAACATTTAAAAGAAGACTGAAGTACAAATTTAATTGGAAGTCAATGGACTATATTCACATAGGGCAATAAGACATTTTATTCCAGGACAAAATGCTATCATTCAAACATCCATGTTCATTGTTAAAATCCTAAAAGGGTTCACAGGATAAGAAATAGAAACAGTTTGCTCTGGGACATTGCAACATCTGAACGGTTGTCCTGGGATTGCATAACTGAATCAATGGTAGGAAAGTGACAGTCTATTTAGCTACCCACTTAATCCTGATTAGAAGGGAGATGTGTGTATATGTTTTATCTCCAGATACTTCTGTTGTGGGACAAGCACAAGCACAACTTGTCTAGGGACAAATTCAGCATTGGTTCCTAGCCTAAATAGTTTAGCTGTTTTTAAAAGTTACCATTTGTCTTGATTGAGGGGTCCAGTTGAAATTTTACATTAAAATTCTAAACCAAGAATGTAAAAATTATGTAAGAGTTAACTAAGAAACAAGAATTTAAGAAATTGTATTAGTGGCATATAAATAAGGAATTAATTATAACAGTACTTATACACTTATTATTCTTGTTAAGAATTAGAGTTAGAGTGATGATATATGGGGATACTGTATCAGCATCTTGTACCTATATTTGAAGTGGGATCACAATTAAAATACTTCAACATATGCCAAAGTATCAATACATTAACATTGTATTTTTGCTGCAATAACCAGTAGTATAATCTGGTGATTCCCTAAAAACACCACCATGTAAGGATGACTTCACTCCTGCTATTTAAAATTAAGCACTTATGCTGTACCCCTAAGGCCCCCTGTACACGTTACAGGTATTACTCAATTAAACAGTTAATTGTGCAATTATCTTGAGACCAGCTACACATGCAAAGTAGCTATCACGCCATAAAAAGCTCCAGCCAGATATAAAGGTAGACCTAAAAAATGTGTACTAACTTTACAGCTGGTTGCTATCCAGCTTTAATTTGCACATGTAGCAGAGTCTCCCCTGAGGCTGGGAGCCCCATCAGGCTCACCATGGGTGCACCATGCCCAGATGAGTCCTGGCAGCCAGGGGTATGGCTGTCCTGGGGATCCGTGAAACCCCCAAAGCTGTGAGATTGTGGCTGCTCTCACCCATGGGAGCTTCCTTCTTGCCAGTGCAGGCGGAGCCTGGGATCAGGCTTCCCCTGCACCAGCAATAAGGAGCAATGGGATATAATGCATGATCCCATAATCATGCCTCTTGCCATACACATGTGGCATAGCAGAAGAAACAATTGCATGGATCATGCATTAGAGCCTATTGCAGATTTACCTGCATGTGTAGAGGGGTCCTAAGTATCTTCTTTGTCATCAAAGCAACTTTAAATACACAAAATCTCCAAGTTTCTGGATCTGTTTCTCCATTTCATAGCCTTGAACAATCTCTAGTCACTTATACCTGGGTAATGAAGACATGAATCAAAATGGCATTATCTTATACCCATGTTGTACTTGGACTGTTGTGAAAGAATGCACAAAATACAAAGTAGAAAATTGGGCCCATAGCTTTTTTCTAGACGTGTGAGTGGCTTGTTTGCTAATGGCAAGCTTCTGGTCCTAGAATTTTTTCATTATTTAGACTTTCCAATCTCCTGATCCTCATTCCAACTGTGATCTTGATCTCTTTCAGTACATCTTCTTCCTTCTTTGGAAAATTTATGTTTGTTCTGGCATTGGTCCCATATACTCCTTAGTTTAATTGTCAAGTAATATCTACAATGCCTCTCCTGCCTTTCTGTAGAGATCTCCTGTCTCCTTTGCTGATCATTATGTTGTTGTTATGTTTTGTATAATTTCTCTTTTCTCCATCTTCCTTTCTTTGTTCACTTTCCTTTTATTTTCTAGGTTCAGTTCCATTTTATAATTTCTCCATTAAACCCTCTAATGTATCATACACCTTGCCTGCCATATCGCTGTTTTTACCAATCACCCAAGCAAGCTTTTTCTCTTGTTACTTTGGCAGTATGTAACATATTAATATGATATAACTGGAATGAGGTTACATTATACATGTGTGTATAATACCCTCTTGTATATGCAGCCCTTCTGGTATCCATTCCATAAATACTCCTGGTAATGTTAAAACTCAGTATCTAACTGATGGATCAAATAGAAGTGACTGGTGTACCTCGTCTCCCAAACAGAACAAGTAGAAGAGTACCTCACTCAAGATACTTAAAATAAATAGATTTAACAAAAACAGTTCAGTACTTCAGAAACCTTAAGGCTCAAACGCTACTAAAATTATGAAAAACACAATTTTTCCCTATATAAAATCATCTATTGCTCCACAATTTTTATGAAACTCTGAATTGTTTAAATGATTAGTTTTAAGTTTTAAAAAATGAGAATTTTAATAAACTGCTGTTAACTGATTTCATTATAATAGCAAAATGTGGCTTGTTTTGTGTGTCTGTATGAATGAAACAAATCGTCAGTGTATTTCATTGCAAAACCATTTGACTTTTCCTCCAATTAGAATATGTCTTAAAAAAAACAACTCACCTGCATCTTTGTTACAGAAATCAAAGTAGCATCCAGTTTTGATTGGATTGGAGGATTGGATGCATTAAAAAAAAGGTAGTGTGATGCTTTAATTTCCAGGAAAAATCTGTTCAGAGACCTGTAGCAATTTAAAAGGGAAAAAAAATTGTCACATATGTAATTTCATGAGAGATTAACAAACATTTGAGAACAAACCAGTTCAAGTTATTTTATTCCTAAATGTGTCCATTTTTACATCATTTACTTCACTGCGATTCTAAGAGGTATTCTGGTGCTATATGTATAGACAGGATAACTGCATCCCTGTCCTGCATCAGTTGTATTTCTTTATGCTTCAGACACGAACTGTCTTACCTTCAATGTGAAGAATGCTTAGTGCTACATTATACTTACTGTTCTGTGAAATAGCATTATGAATAGTCATAGGAACTATAATGTAGTGCCTATGACTTCAAAAGGGGTAGCTAAAGAACATGTTGTGAATCTAACAACTAGCTTTAGTAGGAGTCACAAGCTGGATGACTCTTTCAGTCAACTGGATAATTGACCTGGTATAAGAAAGGTTAAAGTTCCTACCTAATATGTGATTGCTAAAGCTTTTCCTGTGGCTATGCAGACAAGGCTGTCTGAAGTACCATCAGCTTTGGTGCCAGACTGATAAAGCATTGAGCATTTGTCAGTTACAAGAGAAGAACTGGATAATAGTTTATAAATCAAGCATGATACTCCAGTTTGAAAATCCTTGAAGGGATTATGTTACCTTATTTTTTTCAAAAAAATGTGTTAGATAATACAATTAAGAGGGCTTTGATAATGATTTACTAGAAATAGGTTATTACAATGCCTTGAAGTAATGCCTCTTTTAAAAATGTATTACAGAAGTATTTGGACCATACAACGAGCATATTTTGCTACAGTTTAATCCTATGTCATTTCTGTTCCAACCATCTCTTATAAATAATCCTGCAAAGCCCACTAACCAAGATTATTACAGATGACACACTTTTATAGAATGCAGTTGTGTCAGAGATACCTTTCTTCAGCGTGCTAAACCTCTGATCTATTTTCTGAAAAACTTGGAAACAAGCTATAAGCAACTATAGTACAGTCCTTACAATTTCTCATCTGAAATTCCAGGTGGACCATTTCTTTCTCTCTGTTATTTACTGGAGCTCACTACTGATCAGCAGAATTCATACACATGCTTTTCAGTGTAAGAATACATGCACTGTAATTAGTAACTATATTTTATTTCTACAAGGAGTAGCTGAACAAGCACAGCAATGCTTGAACGCTAACACAATCCAACTGAAACTGGGTTGTATACGTCTTTGTGCTCTATTCTGTTTTACAGCCTTAGTTCAAGTACTAGAAAATGTGTAGATACCTCTTTATGACTTTCCACACAGTCATATCTTCCTCAAAAACCTTTCCTGGTATTGTTTTCAGGGAGACCTTGTGACCTCCCTTCTTAATCACTGTTAACTTAGGTGTCAGCTGGTGTCCCCATCACCCATCATGCAGTGAAGGAAGGGAAAGTTTGAATTCTCAGTTCTTAGCCAAACTCAGATTGCTGTGGGGTAAGAGATTGCATATTTCCTACAACAGTATACAGTAGCTAATATTCCCAAGTGTATCATATTGCTAGTAATTGTGTTAACTAGAGAACTATAATCTGCCATAAAGCAAGAGTTTTGCACAGAACAGTACCTGAAGACTTGACACTTAATTCATTTCCAGGTGATCCATCCTATGCGCTTAATAAGATAGGGCCCTATAGAAAAGAAAACGTGATCAAGCAATTAAGTACAATCTCCAATTGCATATGCACAAGGGGACACAGGTCATCTTAATGTTGTCATTTCCTAATGTCTGAAAGCCTAACTTTTCAACTTTTTAATGTATTTGGGGGGGGATGAAGTTATTTGGCATTTTAAAAACAAACACTGTCATATAGTACAATATTGAACCATATGGGCTCATAAGCTAGACAGATCTTTATACTCACAACACAGAAGATGGCTTAACTGGTATTTTCCTTTGTGGATCTGCCCATATAATGGCATTAACTTTTTTAATTCTTGATTTTGCAGTCTTTAGCTTTCTTTTAAAAAAGATTTTGAATTAAGTTTCCTAGAATTTTTAAGCAAAACAAAAAATATAATCAATTATACTGCAACTACTATAGGGTTATTAACAAGTTGTGAATCTTTTACCTTCCTATTCACAGCACAGACATCTATCACTTGAAACAAAAGGTGCAAATTAATTAATTGACAATAGAACCAAGATATTACTGCTCTGAGAATCAGTCATTAGATAAAAGACATGAAGTCCAACATTTCCTAGACAGTAAGTAGTATGTTGCTAGGAATCACATTTTGGGGTTCTGTGTTCTTAGTTGTTGTGTTAGCATGGCTTACTAGTTAAAATAGTCTGGGTCTTTTAATGCTTATAACAAGTAAACCAATTTGTTATGCTTTTTAAGAATATAATTTTAAAATTAAATAGTTTTTTGTGGTTTTTTTCATTTAAATATTTTAAGTCTTCTGTTTTACATTTAAATATTTTACGTCTCCTGTTTCCTCAGGAAAAAAGTTTGAAGAAAAATTTCAAAGAATTTCTGCATTAAAGTTTGCAGAAAAAAACCATCCAAAGAGTCCTACTGTTCATACTGTGATCCTGAAAGCATTCTTTGAAAGCAAGCGTGTACAAATAGCTGTTTTTCACAGACATGGTTTCTGAGCAGATAAACTTGTCATTATGAAAGACAACCTGGCTACATGGGACTGTCCTGATCCAGAAGTAATTTGCTTAAGGGAATAGGGGCAAATGATAGTTGCTTTCTTCTTTCAGTAGGCATATGGATATTTTATTTGACTACTGCTTGTGAAGTATACAGATTTCACCAGTAAGTAGACTGATGGTCTCCTGATTTACAGCACAATGAACATTCTTAGCAAATATCTATTTTGCCTTGGGAAATCAGGAAGAATGCCTGGTTTGGTGTCTCAGCAGCTTTTACTCTTCATGTATGGGTACAGTTCAGGAGACCCAACCATACCAGAAAGTGTACACGATGCAATTGCAGTTAAGTCCCAATTAAGAGAAAACATCTAACAAATTTTATTTGTGCATGAACAAACAGTGATAAACTTGTATAAACTCTGATAAATTTGGGTGGATTTTCAAGGCACTTCTTTGAACTCAAGTCTATTTTCCTGCCAAACTTCTAAACCATCAGAGCTACTAAGAAAATTTCATGAATTTTTAAAATATTAGCAAGATTAATAGGGTTTTTTTAAACACTCTCTCATAAATGTCTTCACCTTCTTTATTTTAACTTTTGAAAAATAAAATCGAATTGGAGTTGGAGACCGGGCACAGAAAGCGTCAGCCTCCGAAAGTGAAATTTGTCAAAGCTATCAATAACTAAAAATAGGATGCCCTAATGGAAAGTATTAGGAAATCTTACAGCTTGAGTTGCTGCTACTTTATCCATCCAGTATCTCTTTATACCAGGCTGTTGGGCAGCTTTAACACATATTCCAATTCTGAACATAGGAAGCTCATAACCTCCTTTGATAAATAACGAAACTTACATATGTCCTCTCTTTGGACATCATAAAGGAACCTTTTCTTTCTACACAACATACGCTTACCACCAAAAGGATGTTAAGTTAGCCAAACAGATCTAAGCATAGTCCTATTCTCAGGACCATCAGTGATACAAGCATACCATATGATGATTTCTTCCCACCAGCTCCTGCACAGCAGCTTCTATTGATGGTTTTCTTACTGTTTCTTTTGAAGGCTACCACAATTGCTGAGGCTACCAACACACTGGTAGCAGCATAGTTGTGGTAGTGCAGCCTTTAAGTACTATCCACTTGTTCAAGGCCTGTACATCTCATGTTGCCAAGGCAAGGCTGCTAAAGCTGTACCCCAGCTAGCCAGTATGAAGCTGCTTTTTTAAGTATGCACAGTCTAAAAGACCAAGGCTGAATTGATTGAATCTTCACAGCTTAGTCTAAGCTACGTATATTGAACTGATATATGTAGCTTTGACTAACAGACTTTCACTTTTGATTCGAGGAATGCAGGCACATGCCTACAGTGGCCCAGGCCAGAAGTGAGGGAGTGCTAGAATACGCCTTCCTGTTGTGCTGAAGCAGACAGCTTGGGACAAGTTTAGCCTACCCACCCTATGAGGGGAAGTATAAAGCATCCTGGGGTACTGTGAATGAACTTGAATCTGGAGGGGATATGGCACAGAAGTTCAAAAAAGTGATTTAACCTAAATCAGTTAAGTCTAATACTACATTCACCCAGGTTTATCTTAAATCTGTTTCAGGCATTTTGAAAGCGATTTATATACACTGAACTTCTAGACTAGGTACAGACAGTCAAAAAAACTGAGGCTGGATTGATTCAGTCTTTGCAGGTTATTCTAAGATGCACAGATTAAACTGAAACATAAGTGAACAGACATTTGCCTTTGATTCAGGAAATGCAGCCACATGCCTGCAGTGGCTCAGGCAGGGGGAGGGGAGGGCAGCTAGAGCAGGGTCTCTGACTGTGTGTTCACTTCCTCTTCCTTCTGCCCCCAAGGTCTCTGGGATTTGCAGTCCAGACTTTCAACAGCAGGACTCTGCAGGGTTGTTCATCGCTTCCTCTTCCTAATTCTAGATATCTCTGGGATTTGTAGTCCACAGTTGTCGTGAGCACTAAGCAAGCAAGGCAGGGCAGCTCTGTACTTGGGGGGTGGGGGGCGAGTTTAACCCTGCTCCCTGGCCCTAGGCCCAAGGCCCTAGCTGGGGTTTGCCTGGGGGAAGGCAGTGAGCCAGTCCTCACTGCTCCTACTGAAAGCTGGAAGTAGAACTGATGAGCAACCCTGAAGAGTCCTGCTGCTGTGACTGTAGACTGCAAAGATCTTGAGGGCAGCAGGAAAAGGAAGCGAATGCACAGCCCATGCTGGCTATGTGCCAAAAAGCTATGCTTTAGCATCTCCAGCTTCTGGCTTGAGCCACTGCAGGCATGTGGCTGTATTTCCTGAATCAGAAGTGAATGTCTGTTCATTTGCTTATTTGGTTCAATCTTTGCAGTTTAGACTAACCTACAGATACTGAATCAATTCACCCTCAGGCTTTTTGACTGTCTGTACTTAGCCCTGTTGTGTTACAGATTTGAACTGGCTTCCAATCACTTATACAAATTTTATAGGTAATTTCCGTCCCTAGCCCTAGGGTATATTTACATAAGCTGCAGTCATTTCTCTGGACTTCTCTATAGACCTACATATGGACAGTTAGGAAGCTGCAGCAACTACCCAGGTGTGCTAGGTGTGCCTCACTACTAACTGAAGGACCAATGGGGTTTGTAGAGCTGGAACGCCCTTGACTGCTGCAAACAGAAGAGCCCCTACATTCTTTTGTTTTTTAAGGCCCTTGCTGTTGCCCCAAGATGACAGTATCTAGAAAAGGAGTTTGACACTTGTTAACTACTTACTGCAGGGGTAAGTGACAACAGTGGTGAAGGAGACTTGTCATTCCATCTCTTCCTCCCTATGCTACCAGCTATGGCCACCTCTGGCTGAGGTGGTTGGGAGGTGGTTACCAAAAATAAGGGAGATGAGAACTATGCAGCATACCCCTAAAAAGAAAGAGAAAGAAAATGACATGCTTAAACAAAATTAAGGAAAAATCTGTTCCTCCTGGATGCATCTTATAGGGAAGGAGAAGAAACTAAAGAAAGTTAAACTACTGGTGAGGGGAGAGACGAAACTCTCTTGGAGTGGGGTGAGAGGAGGGGAGATGAACAGGGGAAAAGGGACAAGAGAAAAGGAAAGAAGGGAACAAATGGATCAAACAAACATAAAAAAGGGAAGAACAATAACATGGAAAGCAGTGGTCACCACAATAAGACCATGAGACAAGCCACTGGTAGAGTGAAGTAAGGAGGAGGGAAAGCTCTGTAACAAGAAGAACCCTCTTCAGCAACAACAATAGAAAATGAGATAAGTCCTCACCATGAAGGTGGAAGGGGTTGGCCATCAGAGGGTTCATGCAAATGTTCAAATCAATTGGCTGAAGTTTTAATGTCTTAAACTATATACAAATCCAAAGGGCCATCTGCATGCTCTGAAGACAGCTTGCAATCCTAGGTGCACCCAGCAGGGGGATTGACTCAGAGTACTCAACCTAGTATACTTCTCCCAGGCTCTTCTGTTTGCCTGGTGACCCTGCCCCCTTTCTCCCCATCCCTGGGGTCTAGTGCTGGTGGGAAGCATTCTCTTGCCAGCACTAGGGAGTGGGCTGCCTGGGGGAGGGGTTTTCTGTCACTCGGGCTGCAGCAGTAGGCCTGAATCACAAAGCATCTCCTTGGGGCTGAAAACAGGACAATCCAGTGTCCTAAATTGATTTGGGCTGTGTGCAAACATTTATTGAAATGCCGCCACCCCAATAGATTAGCACTTCAGTCTCATCTGATGCAGTGAAGATTGGTCATTTTTTTAAACAGTTGAACACTTTGAACACTTCTTCACAAAGCATTTCAATTGGTGGAACTGTGATTCTTCTGGTTGAAATATAATATTTAGACATACTCTTAGTTGCAAAATGGACCTACTTAGGAGGTAAGGCAGAGCTTTGCAGAGAAGGAAATTCTTGCTTCTAAGTTCCTCTCACCATCTACAGTAGAATCAGTGTAGTGACTGAGTCACTGTATTTAGTGGTGGGAGAGGGCAGTTTAGTGGCTATCTGTTAAATGCTACATATAGAATTTACGTTCTATTCCTTTCCCTACCATGGAGTCCCTGTGTGATGCAAGTCATTTCAATCAATCTTTTCACAGTGGTTGCTACTTTTGCACCTTCATTTTTGAGGTGCCTAGCTTAAGACCTTGTCTATCTAATTTGCTGAAGTGGAAAATGCTTATACCTGCAACTCCAGACAATGGGAAGTGTACTTTGAACTTACAGAGAACTATTTAATGGTAAGCATGGCTGGTTTGAGAATTTCCCTTCAATTGTTTTCAGTGAAAATAACTGGGGTAAAATTAATTATAATGTTTGAAGTGTAGGCAGAGTTGTTGTTGTATAACAACCACAGGAATGAACATTAAGGCATTTTTATATAGACATCCTACCATGAGGCCTCAGGGAACTTGCCTTTTGACTTCCTCATGTCCTCACAGTCCTCTCCAGGTATTCTACCTCTCCTATGATTCATTAGGGTCAGCAGTTCCATGGTTTAACAACCTCCTTTTACAATGAGGCAAAGAAGCATGATTTACCTGAGAACAGTTTGACTGGAAAGCCTGGTGTAGAAAGATGAATAGGAACATCAAGCACTTGATCTGCAACCTATGAGCCATTATGTCAGTCATTTTATCAACCAAAATATTTTAGTTTGGGATTTTTTTTTGGCTGATGGTTTAAGTTTTCAATTGGGGTACTTTTTTTCACCCTCCCAGCCAGCTTTAGTGCTATGTACTCCAAAAAAGCATGCCTCAAATTGGGAAATCCCAATGCTATTTGACATTCTTGTCTCTGTGCCTCAGTTTCCCATTTGTGAAAGGGGAATGATAATAGTACCTACCTGAGAGAGATATTATGAAACTAAAATACAGTTTGTGATATACTCATATAGTATAATGCAAATTTTATAGTTTTACAAATTTACTATAAAAATTTGCTTGAAGAAAATGCCTATTAGAGAAAAAGAATTCTGTGAGCCTTTTTAAAAAAGGGATTTTGGTCCAGAATACCTTTAAGCATCTTTTAGCAATTTGTTCAAACTCTTTCTTAAATATGTTTGAATTTGATACATTATCCTGAAGACATTGGTTTTAAGGAACAAATGTATAACTGAATCACAGAGATTTAAAAAATACCCCACGCACTCTGTTTTCCATCCTTAATCAGTAATTCTTTATCTTATAACATAACATGCTTCTTGTACCAAGCCAAACATCGTCATTGCAAGGTTCTTCAAGTATAAAATAGTATGAACTGGGTTTCTTTATTTCTATGTGTCATCAGTCTGTGGGAGCCTTAGCAATTTTATGGCTTTTTTTCACTGCTTCCCAGGATGAAAAAAAGCAACATTTAACAAGCTATGACCATCAGGCTTTTCTGGTGATCTCAAATCAGAAAAATCCATGAATTGCTTTTCTGTGAAGATACTAACCTGTACATGCAGATTCAGCCTCAGATTTGGACTGGTATGCAGTCACATTGTGTTCTCATGAGTTCATAAGGAGTGTTATTTCTGTTTCAAACCCAAAGAACATAACCCACCAAAGTACAAGACAACCCTAATGACTCAGAACATCTAAAGTTTAGTGATGACATAAGTCCCAGCATTGGAAATGTTGTTAGACTAAATAATAGCACATGCCTATATATTACCACACTGTATTATGATATATATTGCTGTATCAAAATTGCCTTTAACCATGTCTGTAAGGGGTCTTTATGTGTTTACAATTCTTCCTCCTTGTCAATTGGAGGAGACACTAGGGCTTAGTAGACTCATGCACATGTTTTATAGGATGTCAGAACAAAATGATTTTTTATTGAGGAAGGGTCAAACAAGTTGTGCTTTTTGTTGTGTCACACTAAACAATATAAGAACCATGTTAAAAAAACTCTGGGCTCCCACTAGAAGGCAAAGGCTATGAGCAGTGATTTAAGGCTACATTATCCTGTTTCTAATTCCTTCTCTTTCTTCCTGCGGAAATGTAATTGAAGAGGCTGGGAGAAGGGATTGGAGCATTGGCTTCTATGTCAGCCTTGAAGAGAGTCATAAAGTCTTTTTTATGAGTTTCTTTCTAGCCTAGTTCTACTTTTCCAAATTAGAGGAGACAATATGACAATCTTACCTAGCTCTGATCTTACATCTTAATTTACAAAGTCAGCAGCAATATTGGTGCCAAAATTAAGTGACTATGAGAAAATATTATTGAATCTGATTTCTTATTAAACTTTCAAAAAAGTCCTGTATGCACATTGTTTTAAGAACCTAGAAGAAAATGTTTAGTCAATTTTGATTATTTTAATGGGGATTTGCCCATGATGGCTAGCCTTAATTAAGGTAATTTAATAAAATCTGATTTAAAAATCAAGTATTAAGTTGAAAGATCAACAGTGTGTTTCAATATATTGATATTTTCTATATTAAATGTATCAGTTACAAATGTTAAAATATACAGGCTGTCATCATTTTGTATGTGAATTTGAAAGTGTTTTTTCCCCTTCTTCCTGTCCAATATGCTAGGCAAAGCTCATAAGGAATTGTTTAAACTAGTTCAAATTATTTTACTGTATTCTTGATCTTTATTCATTGATACCATTATATTGATGATAAAATCCTATGCTATTTTGCATTGTCTATTCCTTCACATATCCTGGACTCACTTAATAAAATACTGGAAGCTGCAGCACTCTGCTGTTTCCACCCTTGGTCATGACCTGGAGGGACCACCCACTCCTGAAGGGGGAGAGGGTAAGTCTTTCCCTATGCTAACTTGATTTCAGACCTCCTTTGAAGAAAAAGAACTTGTATCTTTCAGACAACCTCAGTCTAGGCTGCACTACTTTTCTGATATGGATTTTAGTCTGTTAAATCCATTTGTAGCTTAAAGTGGAAAGCAGGCAGAGAGGAGTTGGGTTTTTTTTCAGCTTAGAAAGCCTAACTGGTAAGCCATTTGAAAACACCTTGAGGAGGAGAAAACATAGAGTTAACTTTGGCAAAAAGGAATCTTTGGCTAATGAGATGTGATTGATCATTTTGAAGGAAAAAATAATATCCTGCAACATAAAATCTAAATCTTTTGGTTAAAGGTCTACATCTTATTCTTTGCCACAAAAGAAAAACAACATTTGTAATTAAGAGCCCAAGTGCATTAGCCCACCAAAGAGAGTATAAATTTATTGAAGTGATTTTACAAATCACAGTTAATTGAGCCACAAACAAAGCATCAAATAAAGTAAATAATGTGGTAATTGGAACCTTGATCCCTTATTGGCATACATTATGGGTTTGCTATCTTTTAGCAGTATTAAATCATTGTATGAGAACATTGCCAAAAAACTCTTCATTTCCTTTCAGTGACTTCTTACTGCCCTCAGTTGAAGTTTAATAGAAAAGGAAGGACATGATGTAGTTTTAATGACAGGAAACCCATGGCTTCCAAATGAATAAATTCCATCACTGGCTGCCACAAAGTGTGCTAATTATTTCCTTTGATAAATTAAAAGCTGTAAAAGTCCAAAGTATATAGCATGTGGTTTACAGTTATAGTCTGCCTGTCTGCATTATTGAAAGTTCATATAAACCTCGTTATTTTAATTTAATAAACATTATAATTATTTTTTACACCATAAGGTTGTATAGAAAGCATATGTTGAAGACAAGCTTGTCTGACAGAAGGTTAAATATCCCACAAAACTGAATAACCCAGTGAACATGATGCTTCATGATGCTGTGATAACTTTGCTTTTATGATCATTTTGAATGCGCACATTTATTTCCTGAATGTAAAATAATGGCTGCGGATAGCCTGAAAATACATGAGTAGAACTGAAAAGTAGCTCATTGCTGCCTTGATGCTTTTGGTACTACAGTGAAGCCAAGACATTTGAGGAGAAATTGAGAGCAGCTCTCTATACAGAAATAAAATATTTATTTTAGTTTATTTTACTATTAAAAACCTCTGCAAGCTCTTGTTTGGAATGATTAAACATCCTACCGGGTAGAGAAACATAATTCCACCAAAAACACAATGTATTACATCAGGACCATATGCAATAAGCTCCTGAATATCCCTAACTTGTACTGTAGGTAACAGGAACTGTAAGGAAATGCGGGGAGGACACAAGCCACTGATCATAGGATTAAGCTCTAACATTGGAACTCAATAGGCAAATGAATGAGAAGCTAGGCCTACGTTTTGCTGGCTATGAGCTCAGCATGGATTATATTAAAAGGAACATCCCCCACTTTTTTATTAGACTGCCCATCTAATGCAAGATCAATCATCTGAATCCCTAGGTACATTAATATACTTTGCCATGTCTTAATCTAATGCACCTGATTCCTATTATAAAGTGGCTGCCTACATTCAAGTGATTCTTTTAAGTTATGAGTAATTTAGCTAGACTGTGTGATTAGTTTTGCTATGTGTTCACATACAACAATGAGAATAGGATTTCAAAGAGGCAGGAGATGCCAGTGGCATTCCAGAATAGGAATAAAGGGCACAAAACTGTATAGCAGATTTCTAGCTGATTTCCCAGCTGGTCCGAGAACTGAAACTACCAGAAGAGGTGGAAGGCAGACAATCCTCTTTATAATTTTTCATTCAAAACAAATGTCATAAGGGCAATCAGGCAAGCTAGTTAAACTAACAGTATTGGAGATAAGTCTTTCATCTCTATATCATAAAGAATTTGCAAGGGTAGATATATATAACTCTTCCTATTTTACCTCTAAAGAAAATGAGGCGCTTAATGTCTTGTCCAAGGTATCAGAATAAATCAATGACAACACTGGGGTGAGGACCAGATTTGTTAACTACTTGTTCCTTCCTGAGTCTGTTGAACCAGCTTTCTTTCTACAGCCCAGATCACCTCCTAACAAGCCACAGAAATATAAAATCAAGTTGCCTTTCTCATGCAAAGGAGTAATCATTTGCCTGCAATCATGCTGAGAAATTTGGACGGATGTACTACATGTCAATTAGTAATCAATTTAGTAATTCAATGGAGCATTTAAGGAGTCCATTAAACAGCATCTTTCCTTGTTCCTAGAAGTGCAGTTAGTTTCTAAGTCTGCCAACGGAGTTAATCCAGGCCTGTTGTAGGCAGATGAAATCACAGTCAGAGGTATTGCAACTGTTTTCACCTGGGCTGAAGTTGGCCCTATGACTTCCCACTACAGCAGCTAGAATTTTAGGATCATCTTTGGTTTTGAGAAAATTAATTACATCTTTATTTAACCCAAGTCAAGCCCTTTACAAACCAGTAAAATACTCTCTTAAAATCTTAAAGGTCTTCGCATCACCCCATTCACACTGCCAAGATTTCTGTAACAGGATGTACAGAAAAGGAAAGAACATCTAAAATTGCTAACAATTTTCAAATATCATTCCAAGCTGCTGCAAATCTCCACTGGTAACAAGTCTTCACAACTCAAAATCCAAAAGAAAGAAAAGTATGCATCAAAGACCAGTGAAGTTCTATTGATATATCTGTTTACTCTGAGAATTGAAATTAGGTCCCCCATCTTGGCCTACTCATGTCTAGGAGTCTTGCATAAGTTCTGGTTTGAGGCTGGGTCTGTTTTTCATTACTAAACCCTATCCTTTCTTATTTTCTAAATGAACCCTTATACCAAATAATCACACTGAGTTAAAACAGACAAGAAAAGGAGCAAAGCTGAGGAGCAACTGTAGCCCTAAGTGAAGCTTCCATGGAATTGGTAGTGGTGTGATGCAGAGAGGCATTCATTGAATAATTAGATTTTTTGCCATAAGGATGCCCATATCATTAAAAAATGGACTTTTTGCCAACAAGATGTGTAGCCACTTCAGGGCTTGGGAAGGGAGGAAGCTTCCCTGAGTCAGTATTTCATTCTTACCTTTTTACCCTTAAAAATACTTGCAGTAAGAGTAGAAAGGCAGCCTCCCAAGATGGAGTAATTTCAGAGAAAAGCTTAGACTTTTAAAAGAAGGCAGTTCAGTTGATTGCTTTGAGACTGAACTTGGAATTTTATAAGTAGCTCCTCCTCCCTCCTAAGTAGATGTGGATGAGCCTGGCTCAAGGTTGAGCCAAGGTGTCTAACACTAGGAGACCCAAGAAGACAGTGTTACTGGGTAACGTCTTATTAGAGTTAGGGTCTTGGGGAAGATGTGGATAAAAAGGCCATATTTTTTTTGTAAAGATTACATGACAGTCACCTATGGAGTACTACAAACTAGGGCTTTTCAAATAATAGATTTTTTTCAGGTTGCTAGCTAAACCAATATACTACTACTAATTATTATTATTATAAAAAGCCCTATTCAGGAGGAACCAAGAGGGAAGGAAATCTGTTTTTTCTTGCTGGAACTATTAAACAAGAACATTTGTTTTCCAATGAATAAAATATTCCATTACACTTTAAAAGAAATATTTCATCCTTGGGTATTTTTAAGACTTGGTATATGTGGAAAATTGCATGTGGCAGTGACGGTGGTAGGGGGAATCCCTTTTTATCTAATAGTCCAATGGTTAGAGTGCTCACACAGATTGCAGACCCAGGTCTCTGCCCCTCTTCTAAGTGAGAGACTTTGAACCACTATCATCATTTTTATAACTCTCTCAGAGGTAAAAAATTGTTTCCAAGCAAAACTGCTCTATGAACTTGGGGCAAATATGCAAATAGTCCTGGGACAGCTGAAACAAAGGGTTTTTGGTACTTATCCCTGGAAAAAAAAAAAGCCTTGCTCAATTATAAAGTGTCTGGACCATGTTTTGAAGGACCTTGGGTACAATTTACTGTCCTTTTGGTGAATTTAATCTTTTCTTAGATCAATCTACTAAACCAGCATTTCTTTGTTTCAGTTCATTATTACATGGTGTTAGGGAAACCACAACTATTGGTGAAAATGGAACTAATGAAATCATCTAAATCACAGTCTGAAAAGGAACTTGGCAGAAAGTTGAAGGAGGTGGTACAGAGCGTTTATATTTTTCTAGAAGTAATTGGTGTTTCAGGGAAATATGGGAGGGTATATTCCTTCATGCTGGTAGTGTTGCAGGCCAAGATGTGCTAGTGGAAGCAAGACAAGGATGGCAAGCTATGAGACAAGGTCAATCTAACATTATAAAAATACACTTGTGTATGCAAGAATATCACCTGGCAATAGTTTTACTTCCTTTATGTGAAACTAATTGCCAAGTGAGATCATTGACCATTAAGTTAGAGACCTGATTAATATAGCTAAGATGTGAATTTTCACAGATAACAAATGGACTAATTAGAGACCAAATTAAATTGGTATAATAAGGTCAAACTGACTATAAAATGATAAAATATTATATTGAAAAAAAAATTCTTTGGGTAAACACCATGAATGTCAGCTAATAATTATAAGGCTCGTCAGTAACTTTGCTTTGTGTATAGTTACACATGGAAGGAAAATTGAATGACGCACATCTTTTGCTATTATTTCTGTTATAGTCATTATTTAATTTCTCTGTGTTTGGTTTTAAGGATCTGCTGATGTCGTGGAAAAATACAAAATCTGGTTTTATGGTACTCTAAGCACAATTTGGTTTGCATATCTTATATTTTTTTCTGTTTTTTCCTCACTCATGTTTTATTACTAAGGATGTGCTCAAGAAGCTGAAATTCTGGCCCTATGGATTATATCTGACTGAGCCATTCTTAGTTTGTGATACTAAAATAACTCCACTTTCAGAGAGAGAACCTATTCATTATACATATATAAAAGAATAAACAAGAAGGTTGTGGTTGTGACCCTGACAATAAAAAAATAATTGTAATCAGTGTTATTTTAAGAGCAGTCAGTGTAAATAAAGTGTAACATAGCATGGGATGCAGAGGAAGTCTCTTCCCATAAGCCAGAGGTTGTCAACTGGGGGTATGCATACCCCCAGGGGTACTTGAGAAGGCCCTATGGGGTATGCCTGAGCTGGTGGGCATGGAGAACTGCCACCCACCACCCCGCGCTGCTGCTTCTCAGGAGCAGGGCCAGGGTGGAGTGAGGGCAGGGGCGCCCCTCTGTGGGCCCCACAGGTGCTGCCTGGCTAGCCAGATGAGCGAAGGTAGGGGTGGAAGCTTGCATGCAGTGGCCGCCAGCGCCACCCAGGACTTTGCGCTGCTGCTGCTCCTTCATGTGCCCGCCCCCTCCCCCTTCCCCCCCCCCCAGCTCTGCGTCTGGCCGTGCACCCCCCACCCACTTGGTATCCAGTCACCCCGAGTACTCTTATAAAAAAGGGTTGAAAATCCCTGCCATAAGCCATTGCACATCCTTTACAACTATACTAAGAGACAAATCTAGCCACCTTCTCTCCTTTTACGCAAAAGTGTCTCATAAGTGGGTGATGGGAGTTCCTCTGAGTACCAGTACAAAAAGGAAAATGGATGGAGAGTGGCAAGGCTCCCTTCTTGGCCCTTTGGGGATGGGCAAAGAAGGACCAATGAAAACTGCTGTAGCATTTTGTTCCTTCTAGCTCATCACCAGACTTACTACCTCGGTCAAGTTGCGGCTCATGATTTCTCCTGAATGAATGATGTTTTAGCCAGACTGATGAAAACAAGGGGGGAAAGGGTAGCAGAGCTGGGATCTCTGCTGTGCCTGCAAGGGACTAGTTCAGTGGCCATGATGAGGAAATTCTCCCTCAGGCCATTGTAGGACTTCACAGCCCAGACACTACACCACTACAGCATAAGGAAGACAGAGCACAAAATCCCTGTGAGAAGGGATTGTTGAAATGTTTTATTTTTTGCATCATTACCTATAGTTCCTAAGACCAGATCTCTTTTGCACATTAAAGGTGCTTTGGAGGGAAATTTGATTCCTTTCTGATTTGGGATTAGAAGAAAGCAGCAGGACTGATTTAGATAATTAACTTTTTATTCAGAAGACAGAATGTACCTTTTCCTGCTGATTTTAGATCAGAAAAAATGATCCAAAGAGGCACCAAATTCTTCCTATCTTATCCTGACTCCCTGTTTCTGTACGTTTCTCGGACAGGCTTTTTTACTGAATGCTGACTGGAGTGCCCATTAAGAGAAACTAACTTGCCTTCAAGCCTGGATCTCTCTAGATTATATGGGGTTCAGGTGAAGAGAGTTATTTTTAATTCATTTTCCATGCTTTCTTGCTGACTGGCATAATACGATTTTACTTATCACACTATCTTCTCATTTCCAGATGCCACAGCCAACACAGATTATTGTAAAACTGTGGATGTGGTTGTCAGTGGAAGAATGTTAAATGCCTGTATGTTTTGAAACATGGGGATTCTTATTGCCACAGAACTGCTACATACTTCTTTTGTCCCTATTTACTGAGTGAGCCACACACTAACATTATAACGTGATATAGCATTTCCATTTCCATTGGTGGAAAAGCAGCAGAGTTAAATATCAAATAGTTCCCTTGGAGCTCTAATTTGAAATCCCTTCAGGGTCACTTGTTAACTATTAGTGCTAGTAAACTAGTGTACAGCCTTTAAATTACTGCTTATTACTGCACTGCTGTTCACACCACTATACTTAAGGACCTGTCAGCATTTCCACTGGAAAACCCTGCTTTCAGAGGTTTGACTATGCTTTAAAACCTGCCAAATGTCATCTCAGCCTGCAAAGAGATTATTTCATTTTCTTGATACAACTGTATTTTAGGGGGAATAAATCAGCCTCAAGATGATTTTGAATTACTCCAGTCTCTAGATACTTCCAAAACTCATTTACAGTGATGGGTCTGAGGCTGTGCATGCTCAAGGCCTTTGATTCTGTTTAGTTGTATAAGCAGCTGAGCAAATGTCCATTACACTTGTAATCCAATCATTACAAAATATTTGTCATTATAAACTCAAGTTTTCTTCTGTAAAATGTTATTTCATTCATTGTACTACATTGTCTCTTTGCATCTCTCAAATCACCACAGACTGGAACTTAGGTTTGAGTCTTGGCTCAGCTACAGATATTTGGTGTGGCCTTAGACAAGTCATGTGCTTTGGGACTTTTGTGAGTATAAAACTTATGAGTGATACAAAGGTGATGGCTACTGCACCAGAGAGCTGGGCTTCAGTCCATTACATGGAATTCAATGTCTTCCCATTGACAAGGTGATGAGAAGTCCATTTTTCAAGGTTTCCATATGCTTTTCAGCATATATATATTGTTACTTTTAGGTCCTGGTCAGTAGTCAAAATCATGCTGCTAATATACAGTAATGTATTTTATGTATTGTTATGATGCAATATGCACCTTTGATATTTTAAAACTCTTCAGTCTCTGTCTTTTATTTTTTTAGCTTCCTTGAATAACTTTTATTGTTTTAGCTTCCTTGAAGAACTAATGCATTAGTCTTTTCCAGGTTTAACTTCAGTACATTTTTTGTTAAAGTTTTCCAAGTGATCAATCATGTGAACAGACTGAGAATCAAATTAAACACTGCATTCCTGACACCTTTTGCACCAGCTGTATTAAAAATGTATATAAAATTACTCTGGGCAGATAGCAGTCTTAAACATCAAAACCACCTTTTCTAGTGCTGCATCAAAAAGCATGAAGCTTTCAAAGCTGACACAGGCATTCAAGCAGATGCACTAAAGCTACTGACTTGATGGATTCATTGCACGCTTTTACGAAAGCTGTAAATCTACCTTTGGCAAAATACCTAAACATACAACAGCTGCATAAGAGTAGCTATAGTTATTTTGGTAACTCCACCATGGGAGGTGTTTTAACCTTTCCAGCCTCCATACTTGGAGGCTGCAAGTCTCCACAAAATTTCTGCCTTTTTCATCCAAGTGCCTCTGTTTCATAGTAGCTGTATTTGTCATTGCCTGATTGCAGGTATCAATCAGATGTTCAGAACTGCAAACAATCCAGTTTGTGTCTATATATTTTACTTCTGTTTGTGAAAGCCACAAATGCAAATTGAGCTGATGCATGTTCTATAACAGAATGGAAGCTGGGGCCTACTTAGGATGGCCATTAACTATCCCCAGAATATAGGACATCCCCTTGGTGAAATGGGGACAGACCACTGGGCCCCTTGGCCAATTAGCAGTGAAGGCCAGGGCCACCACATAAAGGCCACCTCCCTCCCTGGCTCAGAACCCTGCTCTTCTTGGTTGTGCACACTCCTACTTCTACGCACAGCCAATAGAATCATGGGGACAAATGACTGACATATATTTCCACCAATGAACTGAAAAACGGGACTTGTTGCAGTTTGTTTCTTATTTAGAAATGGAGAGGGGACAAAGGATTTAAAAACAGGACAGTTCAGTATAAAACAGGACCAATGGCCACTGTGGGCCTAGTCCAACTGCTATATCCCATTGTGTTTGCAGTTTAAAAGAGTCATATATGTCACTGGAATGAATGAATAAACAAACATGCAATTTTACCGATAATGGTTTATTGGGTAGAGAAAAGACTAGTAGGAAGCCTTGGCAGGCCAAGGCAAGTATAATACTTACTGCTGTTGAATTCATCTTACAGGTAAATGGGTGGCTTAGTGTCCCTTATGGCCCTAAAATAATTGATAGGTGCCTTACTCTTTCATCTTTCACCTTACTCTCTTCTTTTCTTTTTATTCTGGTTCTTCCTTTTCACCATTAATCCTCCTCTTCACTGCTCAGATCTCCCTCTCCATCTCTTAGTTAGTTAGAAAGCTACATGTTTGTTGGGGATAGTTATCCACTTATGCAGTTCAAGAAAGAACTAGGAATGATAGGACCAAAGTTGATTGGTCAACAGCTGCTATGCCTGCTGCTCTGTCAGTGTTAGCTGTTAACATTAGAATCTATTAGAGGAGCAGGGTGCAAAGTGAGTGGCTTTGAAAATACTACCTACTACTTTTGGTAGCATGCTTATGGTTGATGATGTGTTCCTGCAGTTTTGTCCACCCATGCTGACCCCAAATTAGGCTGTTCAACACTTCCCCCTTTTACATTAAACAGTAGTTGTATTCTGCAAGTCTTTGAGGCATAGCAAAAATGCCAGCTTTTTAAATAACGAACAACCAGTGAAAGTGGCATTTTAAATGGCCCAATGGTGGTTTTGTATGTATAACTCATTGTGGTTTTTTTGTTCAGTATGATAAGAGGTATGGAAGAGCATTCAAAATGAAAGATGCTTTCCACTGAATGTGCTAGAACTGGGGAAGGTGCAGAATTGTATCACTGGTAAAGGAGTGCAAGGTACAATTATATCTGCTTTTCTATTCTCTGGACATCCATGTGGACCACATCTGCGGGGCTTCTGAACACGCAATGGACACACATAAACTCCACTAATCTGGATGAAATATTAACAGAACTAATACAGCACAATTGTTCTATTCTATGCAGAAAAACGAATGTTGGGAAACAGTAAATTTACTTTAAATTCAAATCTTTGCACCACACACAGCTGTTAATTATTTAGTATATCATGTCTGTCATTTAGATGAAGGATCCGTGTGTGACTTCTATGACCTTGTCTGGGTAGTTAGCTTCAAAAGAGAAGCAGGACTTCAGAGAGAGTGCCTAACCTTCACTGAATAGCCTGTCAACCACGGAATGATACAGAGCACCTTCAAAAGCGTCCTTAGTTAATGAGCACTAAGGAGGGTTACAAGGGGTCTATCATTAGGTCCAACTAATATTTTGACCTAGAGACCACATTTACAACAGGTGTCATGGAGGGCCACCAAAGGGTTAATCTACAGGATATTTTGCAGTTGTATAATGACAACAGATCATGTTTCTTTAATGTGTTCCCTTAACTTGTTAGAATTTTTATACATTCAGATAAGGCAAGTACTTGAGACCTCTTATATTTCTTCATTTTCCTTTCGAACTTGAGGCATCCAAGGTGACCATCTAGTTCCAGTCTAAAGGTAACTATGAGAAGCAGTAAAAAGATAGCAAAGCAGCAAAAGCTTATTGTGTAAGAGTGCCATAAAAGCTTAAAGCAGATACCAGTGACAGTTTCATAGTTTCATAGGTACTGGGGGCTGGAAGGGACCTTCCAGATCATCAGTTGAGTACCCCTGCACTTAGTAGCTCCTCTTTCTATATTTTTATCCCTTGGACTGAAGCATATGTGACATTTCAAACTCCTTTTGCTACTCTGAAGTGAATTATAGAGGACTTTTGCCCCTCTGTACCTTGTGGTGGATCTACTGTAGGCACAGGTGTCACTGTCTTTTATGGATGTCCATTTTCCCCTTGCTTTATGAAGCAAATCATATATTGAGACCTTCCAGTCAAGAGTCTTTTTTTCTTTTTAACTTGTCTATTAATCTTACTGTGCAATTCAATCAAGATGTTGGACATGCTTCACTCCTCTGTTGTGATATTCAAAATCAGATGTGCTTTAAGTGCTTCTGTTAGTCCCCCTCCTTCCAATGCTACCTGAAGCACAAGGGTGTGTTCTGTAAATTCAAACTGAGTGAATATTGCAAATGGTTTCTATAACGATTCAATTAGATTTTGAAAAAATTCAGTTTCACCCTTTCTGTAATCCCTGTCTCCACTTGCTTTGAATGCTCATACATTAACACTCATCCTAACAGAGAGCAGAAAAATATCATGTCATTAGTATACCCTGTCATCATCATCAATATCTGAATGTTAATAAATATGAAATTCACTCAAGAGGTGTCTGACAATGTAAAATGAAAATATATTTGAGAAGCTCATGATTAGCCCATTCAGTGATCAGATATTCAGTGTACGGAGAAAGGGACAACTTTTGACTAATGAACAGTCATTTTAAAATTATGTGGTCTGCTCCAATTAGATTTTATTTTCTCCAATGCTACTGTTATCTCGGCTTTAGAATACATACATGCACATGCGCGTGCATCTGCATGCATACAAACACACTTGCATGCACACACACTTAAAGCAGTAACATATGTACGTTGGGGGTCTGATTTAAACCTACAAAAACAAAGAAATAGAGAAATAAGGCTCATACTCAAAATGCAAAAAAAAAAAAAAAAAAAAGATTGTCCCCAACACCTTAACGACACAATATAGATTTTCAGCTTTAACCATAAAGCATTATTTCAAACCATCTTAAATAGGGAGTGGAGTTTGTATTTATTTTTGCATATAGCATTGTATTCCTAGATTTTGGAAAAAGTTAATTTAAATTAAAGATAGATGAACTCAAGATGAAATATAAAGCTGCTGCTTTTCTTCAGGACAATAGAAATAACAATGAACTTGCTTTCTAGAGTTATTTATATATAGTTTATGAAAAACAATGTGTATATTAGCTTAAAATTGGTGTGACTAAATCTTTTTGTATTTGGAGTATATTTAATCAGCATTTTGGTTAATACTATCCATTTGATCTTGGAATACTTGTTTGAAATGGATTCTGCTTGACTCGGCTAATTTATATAACTTAATAAAAGCCCTTTTATTGTTGGGGTTGGATAATGTTAAACTCTAAAGGCCACTGCAAATAATTTCATTCATTGAGAGATGGTACTTAACAGAGAAGAAAAAAGAAAGTATTTTGCATGACATTTAGTTTGACTTCATTTAGGCGCAAGACCTTGAAATTCTTCAACTGGGCTTCCTGAGTACAAATTTATGTTTTGTTAATTTTTTTTTTCTTTCTGAATTGAGTTATTTTTAAGGACACTCAAATGCTGCCAATTTAGTCTTTCTTCTAAGGGGAAAAAAACTAACTTGGTCTCAAGAAAAGCTTATGTTTGGAAAGATAAAATCTGGTCAATCCATGTTTGTTGTTTCTTCCCCTATAACCACTTAAAAATAAATCCTTCAGGAGAACACTTCTTTAGCTCACTTTTTCATTACTTCCAGAGGCAAAAGCTGGCAAGGCAATTTATAATTCAATTTTTGCTAAATCCACAACACCTAATATATATGTCAGGCATTTCAACGGCAGGGTACTTTGGGGATAAGTGATAAATTGTACTGATTATAAGTGCAAGCTGTTCTTCCAAAACATCATATCAAAAAGAAGGCAAGTATTATTAGGAGAATGTAATGTATCTTAGAATGTCCAGAAACATAAGAGATCATCACTTCATATGAATATATTTTCTCTTGAGTTTTACAGCTAAATATTAAGGTCTTACCATGTTTTTGATAGCACTCATCTGGAATGGTAGGGGTCAAAGAACCTATCGTTTCACAAAACCATCATGGGTTGGTAGTCTTTCAGCAGCCACATAGCTCTTAGACTTGCAATAATTCATTTCTGCCTAAAAAGAGCTTACTATGAAACCTGAAACATGGTCATAATACTTTTCACATAGTCAGAAAATTATAAATATTATTTTATAATATAATCTCCCCTGATCTTTTAAATATCTTTCAATGTTTCCATGTATTTTCCTGTGAGATACATGCAATGTGAAGTCTTTATCAATAGTGTTGAGCAAAGGCAAAAAGCCATTTAGTTCAGCTTGACTTTAAAGCTAATCTGGAATTTAGAAATACAGATAGAATAATCTTGGTGGAAAACAGACTTGGAGGCTATTAGAGTGCTACACTTGAAAAGTTGGGGTAGACATGTCAACTACAACTACAGGAATTAGAGCAAAAAATTAAGGAAAAATAAGTGGGTATTTAAAGAGATTAGCTAATGACCCTTTCACCTTTAGGTCATTGGTTTGAATTTAAGTTGGTTGGCAGTGACTAAACATCAGCATTAACATCTGTTGACTTTACGTGGTTTTACTTTGTCCCCTATGTCTCTCACCTAATGGTCACCAGACTTTCCCTATTTCTCTTGCCAGTTATAAGCTATGTCCTCCTTACAACTCCTGGGAATAGATAAGCTAAGTCCTGTGCTTTTCTCTTGGTATCCTTGCTTGGAAATCTTTCCCCTCTGGAAGACAGAGTCCTGTTTTACTTTTTTTCTTTGGGGACAGTCAACTGTGAACACCTCAAGAAGAGCCTACTATCAATGTTGGAATTAAAAGCTATTGGAAAAGTCAGAGACAATGAAATATCAAGTGAAGATTTCTAGTACAAAAATCACTTAGTTGGGATTATGTTGACCAAAGCTTTACATAAAAAGGAAGACATTTCAGAATTAAATGAGTAGTCCCTTAGGCCACATCCAAATGAGCACAGGCATGTGGTTTCTGGTACCACAAACCATGTATATGGAATGTTAAAACATGCCCTGCACTCCACATTTGCAGCATGGGGGCAAAATTTGCTACCACGATTTCCCAGTAGCAAAAAAATAGTGCTGGGGAAAAAAGTGGTACAGAGCACTCTACAGTAGCATGCACCTGAACAAACGGAGGCTTGGTCCTCCAGCGAGGTGCTCTGGCTGCCAGCCAGAGTGTCTCTATGCTCCATTTGTGCCCTGGCTGCACACTGGGAGCCAGGATAACCTGGGCAAGGGCAGTTTGCCCACAGCCAGACAATTTGTCCCGCAACCAAGTGAATATGCAGGGGTGTGAGCTGAGGCACAAAGCATGCCCCTGCTCATCTGGACGTGGCCTCATAGTCTCCATTTGTGTCAGTTCAACCAGATTTCAACATTGTGTCTTGTTGTATTTCTTGGGTCCTGACATCCAAATGCCACCCTCCCAATCTGTGATACAGAACTTCTCTGATTCCTGCCATTATGTCCTTAAGCTGCCACAATGGGTTATAATCACCACAGCTGGTCTCTTCATCAAAATATTTTTACATAGGTTTTTTTTTCCAACTTAATTTCTACCTTCCTCTACATTTTGAGTATTTTTATTGAAAAATAAAACACCTGAAAGTTTTATTGAAAGTTAACACCTGAAAAATGTGATTGGTAGATTTTCACTGAAAATTGGAATAGAAAGGAGGTGGGGACCACTGAAAATACTTTTGGAAAAAAGGGACAAATATGTATTTCTTTCACATTTTTTATGGGAAATTAAACACATTTTTGGCCAGCTCTGATTATCTTCCTCTAATATCAGTGGCTAATGTTATAACCTATGTCAAATAAGAAGGTAGTGTCAGTCCATTTTTTGGTGGAGTGTGCCTCTACCTGTACCCCTAAGGCATACCTCCAAGTTGGCAACTTCCTGAAAAAGGCTTAGCAGTGATACCAAAAAATGAATGAGGATGATGAAAAGGGGATTACGTTTTTTCAGTCTCTTCAGTTCTGAAATAAAGCAATTTAATCAATCAGTGTAGGCTATAGGTTTGTCATTACCCAGTTGCCTCTCCAGCCCTCCTTTTGCCAGTTTTGTAGATAAAATGTATAGAACTGCCAATCTAGCACCTCTCCATGATGCCTAAAACTTCCTTATGAAAAAGATGAACAAAAGTGAACAGAAGTGATGACTTCTGAACCAAAATAATTTCAGATTTGACCACTTTTCAAAAAGTCAAATGAGATAATACCTGCAAATGAATGATCTACTTTGACAGGAAAAGCAGACCCATTTTATCCAGAACACCCAATAGCTCATTTGGTAGTGAACTAGGGGTCAAAGTGTCTATCTTCCAGTTCTGTCTCTTGCAGCATTTATATTAATCTGTTTTTAAAATTCCTAACTTTTTTCTCAGTGGGCATTTCTTAAGACAGGACTAACAGAAAATTTTAAAAAAAGAGACAAAGTGAGGGGAGGGGGCCCCTGGAAATCTGGGTAGGAGAAGAGAGTAATATAAAAAGGGAAAAATGGTACAAAGGAAATAAAGAGGAGAATGAAAGATAAAATATAACACAGTGTTTTGTGTGGCAGAATAAAAAAATGAAGTCTAGAGCCACAAAGGGTCTAGGGGCATAAAGGCAGTCCTGAGGACATTCTGGAAAATGGGAAAAAGATAACAACAACAACAACATCCTGAATAAATTTCTTTTATTCCTCTCCTTGGAGAAGTCAGTGATTCCTTTTAAAATGCAGATGGACATAGCTGAAAATGATCTGTTTGTGACTTATGATACCAGGCAAATTTGGTTTAATACACATAAGTCAGAGATGTCAAAGATTTGGCCTGCAGGCAGAATCCAGACCATGGAGTGCTATCATTTGCCCCACAGTGCTGCCTGTGGCTCTTGTACTGGCCCTACATGCTGCATGCCGCATGAGTCACCTCCAGCCCTTTGCACTGCATGTGGCATACATGGCTGCTGTGCCCACCCAACACTGGCTCTAGCATGCAGGGCCATCTGTGGGGCTGCAGATTGGTTCTCCCCCCCCCCTGCCGTGGGTCCTTGATACATAACCAGTGCAGCTAAGGTATAAGGTAGCCCACTCTGGGTCTGGGAAAAGGTTACAGGGTGAGAGAGAAGGCTACAAGTCTAGAAACAGGAGCGAGGCAGAGAGCCCTTTCATGGGATCTGAGAGAAGACCCACAGGCTACAAGGGTGGAACTAGCTGCACCACAACAGGACCAGAGTCAGAGCCAGACTGAGAAAGAAGACTGCAGTGCGGAGGGAGCAGTGGGAGAAGTTGGAGGCACCTTCTTGGGGCTGGAGAAGACTCAGAACTGTGAGTACACTTTGTACCAAATCCATTATGTTTGGGTTCTGGAGGACTGATGTATGTAAAAGGGGTTCTGTGAGGCATACGTGCCCAGGAGATAAAGGACTGTGCTGAGTATAAAGACTGTAAGAGATGTGGATTAAGATAAGTGATTTCTCAACCTGCTACAGGCCCCCTGACCATTGTCTCCACCCTGCTCAGGCACTGCTAGGACTTCTTCCACCCCTGACAGTTTCATCTCAGTCTTCCAGTAAACTATAAAAAAGGAATAAGCCCTTTGGCTATAACACAAACTCTATATGAGGTCTGAACATAAACATCAGTTCCTTGGCTGTACCACAAAACTTCGCCCTCCCCTGGGTTTTATTCCCCAGAAAGCCATCAGTATCTTCCCAGGGTAGCTCAGCTGTCAGCCAGGCACTCTTCTGCAGCCTTCTTGGACAGCTCTTCCTACTACCACCTCCAGAGCAAGACTGCTTGCTTTCCTGAGCTGAGGCACTGGCTTTATGTGCCTCCTATGTCCAGCCCCCTGTCAGGTGACTCTCCAGCCACACACAGGAGTTTCCCTTCTGGGCCTGATGTCCAGGCTACCTTCAAAGCAGCTTACTACTGCTACCCTTCCTGCTTCCATGGTGCCCCAGCAGTTCTGCCCACTGTTTAAGCAAGGCTTTACCTTATTGCAGGGCAGCTAACCCCACAAAAAGCACATGCTGCAGTCCCTGGCTGTCTACGCCTTCAAGTAACACGAGTTACTGGCTCCCTGTTGCATTTTGCTGAATATCCTAGTGCATTTTACATACAAAGCTGATCTGAACTATTTAAAGCCAAAATGTAAACGAAATAGAATTCTGTTGCTTTATTCTAGTAATGAGCGTTAAGTATTCAATATTCTTTTCTCCTACCCTGTCTGGTACATGGTACATAATAATACTAAGAATATAACTTTAACATCATTGTCATTGAATAATCAAATATATGTTCAGAGTTAATGAAGGACAATATAGTGTGATTTTTTTTTCATTTCCTTTACTGTAATATCATTTTTGGCCTGAAAGCACATGTTAGTGGATGGATGTCAAAAAAGAAGTGAACTAATGCCTGAAGACTAACGTTATATTGCATGTGATTGTTGCCTTAACTTATGATGGCCATGATTTTTATTTTGTGAGGAAACATACGTAAATAGTCATTATTTTTATCTTTACAAATAATTTTAATTTTTTTGTGAGTGAGGAAATGATGATGGTTTTATTTTGACTCCTCTGTGAACAAATAGGATTTTCCAAAGTACCTGCCCTACTGCTTAGCTCTGCTCCTACTAGAGTCCATGATTAATCTTCCTCTGATCTGAAATGGTTGGGAGCAAAGTTAGACCAAGTATGAGCTTTCTAAAAATTCTACCACATAGGGTATATGTTTTTCAAAATGAGCACAAGCAGTTTCTTTTGGTCCTTAAGAGCAGAATCCTATTTCACTTCACATGTCCAAATGGTACTTAGCCAGACATGAAACTGTCGTTCTGGGCATTTATGCACTCTTTGACATCCTATTCCATCTGTAGTGCGGATGCATCCACATGGCTGTTGAACATGCACAACAGATTGTGGTCTTGCTGGGCAGATTTGCAGCTCCATACGTGTGTACCTGGATGAGAGCAAGCATAGAACTGTATTCAGGTAAAACCCTGGCTAGCAGAGAAGATGAGGGAATGGAAAGGGGGAGCCTCTCATAGCCCAATAGCCAAGTAAATAATGCACTTACTCAGAAAACAGGAGACCTGTGTTTTAGACCCCATTTTCCCACTGGGGGTGTGAATCTTTATTTCTCCAATTTCTTAGTACAATGTTCTAGCCACTAGGCCATAGGTTAGTCATTACTCAGTTGCCTCTCCAGCCCTCCTTTTAAAGCTGAGCCACTGTACCTTGTATTTAACATTCATTGGATAAAACAAATGAAGAGCCATGAGAATGTTTCTGTCCCGTTGGAATCAAGGGTTTAGACCTCCCTTTCAGAGTAGCAACCATCCTACTGAACCACACCCTCTAGTACAGGGGCAGCCAACCTGCAGCATGCATATCAGAAGTGGCACAGGCAGCCTCTGTCTGTGGCATGCAAGTGGTCAGGAAGTGGGCAGGGGGCATGGCAGCAGATAGGGCAAGGAGTAGAAAGACAAGCAACAGATTGGGCAGGGAGCAGAAAGAGGAGTAGCAGATCAATAAGGGGAAGAGGATTGCAGTGGGACTTGGGGAGAGTGCAGGACAGTTTGTGGCACACAGTAAGGCTGACACAAAGGTTGCCCCACACTGTTCCAGCATATTCTTTTCTTTCTTGTCCCAAATATCTCTTTCTTGTGCTGCCCACTGGCTTTGTCCAGTTACAATTTTGGGATGCACCTGGCCAGCATGCAGCCTGCTGGGCATGATCAGGAATCATGTGGACACTTGCACATTCACTCACCACGTGGAATAGGATTGCAAACTAAGCCTAGGTGACAAAAATGGCAGTTACGAAGCTGGGTAATGCTCTAGGGCAGTGGCTCCTAACCTTTTTTTGCTGCGACCCTAAACCTCCTACCCATCTGTCACCAGGGAGGTTTGCAGTCCTGACATTTCATAGGGCTGCCACACCACCAGCAACCTCACCAGGCCTCCCTACCCTGGCAGGGTGCAGTTTTAGGTGATGCCTAGGACCTGGAGTCTCCTCCATCCCCATAGTCCCAGCCCATAGACCTCCAAGGTGTTCCTGGCATCAGCTCTGCTGGCTGATGTCTCTCACGGCGGGCCATAGCAAACTGCTGCTTCACCCTATATAGCCAGTGCCTCGAAATGTCTGCTGCAATCAAGCACCTGAATGCTGTCAGCTCCAGCCCTTAAAGTTGCAGGCACCAACAATGTCCTGCCACAATTGCCTATCATTGTCATCTCGGGACACAACCAAACTAAGCCTGCTGGGGGATGGAGGGACTACTGCCACTGCTAGCCCACTGAGCAACCCTTGCAAAGCCAGCAGACCAAGGCACTTAAGGGAGCCCACCCCTGCCTCAGCCTTGGAATGAACTGTAGGCAAGGAAAGGGTCCCCAAGAGGACACTTGCGTGCCTATACACAAATGCCAGGAGCTTGGGGAACAAACAGGAGAAACTTGTCCTCCTGCTAAACACAAATAACTATGATGTCATAGGGATAACGGAGACCTGGTGGGACTCCATCCATGACTGGGCCACAGGTATAGATGGCTATACCCTGTACAGGAAGGATCATGTAGACAAAAGGGGCAGGGTCGTAGCTCTCTATGTCACGGAAAGTTACGCATCTCTGCAAGCCAACATTGGCACCTACGGTGGACTTGAGACTCTCTGGGTTAAAATCCATGGACAACACGGCACAGGGAGGCAGTCTATGGTGGGAGTCTACTACAGACCTCCTACCCAGAATCAAGATCTTGACCAGGAGTTTGCCAGGGAATTGGCTGAGTCCGTGCGCTCCCAGTGTATGGTTGTCATGGGAGACTTTAACTACCCAGAAATCCCATGGGAGGAGCGCTCAGCCAAATCTGAGTGGGTATAAAGCTTTCTCTTGTGCGTGGATGATCTCTATCTGACGCAGGAAGTCTATGGGCTGACAAGAGGTAAAGTGATGCTCTGGTACTAGCAACCAGGGACATCTGTTCACCAGAGTGCCCCAAGGGATGACAGGGTCGAACGATCACAAACTCCTCTGCGGCCATTTCAGGCTGGACATAAGGAAGAACTTCTTTACTGTCCGAGCCCCCAAGGCTGCTGCCAGAGGTGGTTCAAGCACCCACTTTGAACGCCTTCAAGTCACTTTTGGATGTTTATCTTGCTGGGATCCTATGATCCTTGCTGACTTCCAGCCCCTGGGCAGGGGCCTGGACTTGATGATCCTCCGGGGTCCCTTTCAGCCCGAATGTCTATGAAATCTATGAAAATTAGAGAAAGTTACAAATGTCTTGACTCAATTATCGTTTCCCTTGCCTTAAGCCTTTTTTAAATTGTAATTTTCAAGGAAGTCATTGCTAAAATGGGAGGGGAAATGCTAGTTTTAAGAAACAAGAAGTACATTTTGTTCACAGAGGGGTTTCCTCTACTGTTTTTTTCTTAAATACATGCACTTTAAATGCATATATAGTATTTTTTGCCTTTTCTTTTTTTCCAATGTTGAGAAAATATTACATGATTTTTAACTGATTAGTCCATGGGACTGAACACAGTGACTTAAGCCCACCCACTTTTCAGTGAGAATTTCTGCATATTGTTCATAGATCTAAACTTAAGAGTCAAATTCTGAGTAATGAACTAAAGATGCATAATGAAAACAACTTTGAATTGATTGTTAATCAACTACTTTTAAAACATATACAATTATCCTAATAATTACATGCAGTACTATACTTCTTCACAATCTCAGCTAGATAGTTGGCTGGCCCTATGTGGATGTGCAAGAGTGAAGAAAGCCCCAGGAAGCCCTACCACTTCTGTCTCCTTTACTAATATCCACTAATATCTTACTCCCTCTATCCAAATACTGGGAAAGCCTGTCTTTGGATCTAGACTCCCTTAAAGAAAGAATACCTAAGGTGTAGCTGCTTATCCCTGTACCTTATTCTCCAGAAGCATACAATTGGATTAAGGAAATGCACGTTTTCAAAAAGGGTGACAGTGGTCTCTGGCAAGTGTGAGTTGTTTAGGAATTAAAGGGCATGTCGTTCTTCCCTCCCTCCACCTCTTTTTCCCTTATGAAGTGTGAACAACCCCAGAACAGCTACTACCAGCATCAACTGAGAGTAAAAAGAAGGTATGTTGGTGGCAGTGCAGTGTCAATGAGTACAGGCAGAAGTAACAATTGAAGCATTTCCAAGTGAAATGTACTTGGAAATGTTTCTGTTGAGGGGCATACACATAGTCCTCATGGGGACCTCCAGCTGGAATGTTTCAAAATTCAAGTTTCCAGTCAGAGGTGCTAGAGGGCTGAGGATGTCTCTGGAGGTATGTGGCAGGAAGGGGCCTGCCATCTCCACCCCAGTCTCCTTAGAGACAGAGGGGAGTTGGACTAAACAGCCTGGCATGGGGCAATGGCTCCCCACCTCTGCTACCTCCAGCCCCAGTCCCTTCTGTCTTTCCTTTCTCCTTCTCACTGATGGGGAGAAGTAGAGGGGAGTTGGACTGGAGATAGTGGCGACACATAGGGGATGCACGGGGGTACATGTACACTCCCTGAGAGCACAGGTGCACCCCCTGACTAGCCGCGCTCACCACTTGCGCAATGGGCAGCAGGGCAAGTGTGAGTGCTGGTCCCCACCCCACCCCCCCAAGCACTGGCCCATTAGTGCAGCTGCTCCCAGAAGCGGCTGCAATGATCAGCCGCAGAGTCGGCCATTGCAGGATCAGCTGCGGGGGACCCCTCCCCACCACCCGGGCAGCAAGACTGGCTATGGGGGACTCCTCCCCTGGCAGCAAGATTGGCCATGGGGAACCCCGTCCCCCTCTGCGGCTGGCAGGATCGGCTGGGGGAGAACCCCGCCGGTCGGTGGGACTGGTCACAGGGGGGCATGTTCCCCCCCTGACTAAGGCGGCACCAGTCACCCATGACTGGAAAGCCCCAGAATACAGAAGGAGCTAGGATCAGGGAATGAGATCTCATGGCTTGTAGTCTGGCAGGCTGTTATCAGTCTACAGATGGTCCATCCCACTCTCTCTACCCACTCTGTGGAAGGGGTGGGAGAAGAGAAGCAGTATGGCATTCTGCATCTCCCTAGGATGCACAATAAAAACTTAAATGATTCAAAGAGATATGATTTTGGAACATTTCATCTGCCTTTGGAAGGTTTAAAGGGCCTGTATATTTGTAGAGCTGGCCCTTTGAAATGTTTCAATTGTTACTTCAGTGCTAATGAAAGCGATTCTACTCTGTGGTGGGCAAATCAACATGTGTAGTAATGCACTGTGGTTATTACACATTAAGTTTAGTACCTATAATAACAGGTACTAACTAAATGCACACTAACTGGTGCTATTGCACAGTAATGCCCACACATGCCTTTTAAGTGATCCTAATGTGCAGTAGACTAATTCTACTGTGCCTTAGCACAATAGCATGGCTTTCACTGTGACATGCTAATGTGCAGTAGAATTAGTCTACTGCACATTCAGTGTCTCATGTAGACATGCCTGGTGACAATAGATTTAGACCCTAGTCCTATAGTCCTGTTTCTAATAGTTTTGTCATGGAATTCTGCCTTTCAATATAAACACAAGAAAATATCTGCTCAGAAAGTCTGAATGTCCAAAGTGCTACATTCAGATATCATTTTTAATGAGTGAAAATGTCACACGCTTGAAATAGGCAGCTAAGAATATATTCATTATTGTCAGATGCAAAAATGTGTAATTATGAGTTTGTGTTTGTTATCTCATAGTATGGATGAAACATTATCTGAGATTTGTGAAAGAAACATTTTAGATGCTTCTGTTATTGAGGGGTGGAAGTGGGAAGAGATAACAGCTTCCACTGGCTTGAGCATGCTGAGGGAATTTTAGTGGGTTAAAATAAACAAAAAAGTTCTTAAGCAAATGGCAGTCAAACTAAAATATTCTGAAATAGATTCTGGCTCATTCTATCTAGCTGACACTTTGATGTGTTTAAATCTTTGCAGACGCTATGTAAGAACTGAATCAAGGCCAAATACACCCCCTCTCTTCTTTAATTGCAGAAACAGCAGTATCTAAACAGTGAGAGGACTAGCTCTTTCAAGAAGGAAATTTGTAAAGATATGAACAGTGGCTGTCATTAAAAGTCAAACGGCTACTTTGAGATGGTGTAGGTGAGGGTTATCAGAAGGAAAATATGGAGCAATAGATTATACAGCTTGCTTTAATGGATTTGCTGTGTTTTCTTGTCTTGAAGGGAGCACCTTGTACTTTCAGATAAAAACAGAGTAGTATATTCAAAGGGCCTGATTCATAAAAAAAAGAAACATACACAAAAAGCTACATCCATAAAAAGTAGACTGAATATATTTTTCTAACTGGACTTTCATAATATCTTGCAAAAGCTTGCAATCCCTTTTAAAGTATGAGCCTTTCCAATTCTATTTCTAATATTGTAAAATGGTGCACTTGTATGTACCTTTGTTTAAGGTTTTACCTTTCCCCAAAGTTATATTTCTTATTTGTTTAGTATAGGGCACATGCTTGGTATTGGAGAAGAGACAAACTTAAGGGTAGTATCCATCTGTAATGTTTTAAATTCTTCAGTCTCTTACAAGAATTTAGACCTGCAATAGGACTTCTACTTTTAAGAACAGGACAAGAAAATGACAGGAAACCTTAGGAAATCCAGAAGAGGGTATACTTGTGACATTTGTTTTCAATTAAGGACTTGTAGGTATTGTGGCACAAACTGTTTTAAGGCAGGTTTTGAATAAAAGAAAGCATGGGGTTTGGTAAGCCAATATGTGAAGTACTAGAAAGTGGAAAATGAGACCAGCCAAGGTGATACTAAACAGGGTGGACAATGAAGTATTTCCTAAAGGGTAAACACAGTTAGATGTTATCAAGAAAGTCCTAGCAGGAGAGTTTTATAGGGTGGGATCCAACAAGGTGGTCTAAGGCTCAGTAAGTGCAACTATTTATTTACTTAGACTCATAATGGTGACCATTCTGGGGGTTATATAAACACTTAAAAACATACCAGTCTATAGATTTTGAAAGCCATTAAAAATAATTTTAAAATTTAGTATGTATGAGGTCCTTTTATAAACGAGAGAACTGGGTAGCTATTCTCCAAATGAGAGTCCTGTATTAGTTTCTTACCTCAGAAGAAATATCATTTTGTAAGTCAGTATCCCTTCATTTCCCCACAGACAGCAGAGTATTTGGGTTAGAGCCACAAGTTGCATTTCCTTGCTACAGAAGGCAACATAGGAAAGAAATGCCTTCCTGTGATTACCTACAGCTGATGAACAAGACTTTCTAGAACATTTTATAAATATGCCATTTATGACATAAATAGCCATTTGTAAAAGCTCTTTCTGAGGAAGTAGATGAGGAAGTGCATCAACCTAGAACAGGTTATTTGGTGGGGGGAGGGTAGATGAGTGCAATCCAGCCTGTAAAATATTGATAGCATTGAAATATTCACTAGAAGTGAAAAGTGAAAAGGGAAGCATCCAGACAACAAAATAGGGTGGATAAAATACATGGAACAACAAAACAAGCAGCTTTCCTTAAAACATTGTTGTCATAGCATTTCCTCTCCTGGGACCATAAACAAAACATTTCACAGGAAGAGTGATGCAATGGCTGAAATTCAGCAACCTTCGCCCCCCCTCTCCTGCCCCCCCCCCCCCCCATTATAGATGTGGAAGAAAACACAGCTGCTGTAGATCGGAAAAAACCCAAGAAGTGCTCTGTAGACTTCAGAACTAGATATATTGCACTGATCTTCAGGAACAAATCAAACTGAGGAGAGGTTCAGAATAATACTGATTGAGCTATGTACCAGGATAGTGCAGAAGGAGAAACATATCCCAGGGTTGCACCCATCTGTATATAAATGTAGTGTTCTCAGTGATGATCTACTTTTAAAAAATTATGTCACTCTTTTTATATTGCAAAAATGTGGTCTAGCATACCCACATGATGGGGAGTTCAGATATACAGATAGGGCAAGGAGGGTTGTGTTTGAGGTTACTTGAATGCCTGGCATGTGTGTCCAAGTGGGAGGAAGCTGTGGTGAAAGAAGAAATGAGAGAAATAATTCATATAGTGTCTGAGATGATGACGATGACTTTCTTTAAAGATCTTTTTTTATAAATAATTTTTTTTGGTGTAAGTTTGGGAGCTTTTTTTCCTCTTCCTTTATTGCAACTAAGAAAAAGTATATCTCTCTGGTAGGAGTAAATTATGATCTCTTCAGCTCTGTGACTATTAATCAACAAAAGGCATTTGCAAGCTGTTCCCAGCCACATATCCTTTGAGAGTTTCCAAAGCTATAGAATGCAGTTTGTTATCTGGCATTATAAGACCGTGCCAAGTTCCATGATGCAATGACAGCTAGGTCATATACTGTAGCTGACACTTTCCCACTGACCTCAGTCTGTTACATTGCATAAACAGAAGCTGTTACAAGTGAATGTGGTTCTAAAGGAAGGGTATACTAAGAGTAGTACTATACAAGCAAAAAGGGCAAGAAAGTGCTTAACTATTTATACAACACTCAAAGAAAGCAAGGCGCTTTTTTGCCAGGGAAAAAGAGTCGAAATACCTTCCCTGAGAGAATAAATGGACCATCTACATGCAAGGGTAATTCTGGACAGCAACAAGAAAGCAGTGAAATCTTATTAGTATCATGGTTAAACTGCTTGTAGAGGCTTCAAACACTTGCACACTTGCTGAAAATTAGTGTGAGTAGTTAGTAATTTATCAGTTTAAAGTTAAAAATGCATATGTGCTTGCTGGATCAGCATTCATGTTGGTAAATAGAGATATGGAAATAATGATTAAGCTAATGTACCCCAGAGTCATGCATGGTACCTGTTGGTGCTTAGGTTGTGGCATCTTGACACTTATGCTATTGTATGCCAGTTTCAAAAGATGTTTTTGACAGAAAGACTTTCCAGGCGCTACCCACTTTTGCATGGTGCCCTGAGTTGTGCATATGTAAGTGTTGTGAGGAGCAAATTTATGGTTATAACACAATTCGGCAGATATTAGATCAACCAGTATACTTATACTGGCATTTAACGTACCTGTGATTAATGCTAGTCAAAGATTTATTTTCTTAAGCCTGTCACACACACTTTCTTGGGAGGGGAGATTATTAAGGATACTTTTGGAGGATGGTAGGGATTGAATTTTTTTGGATTTAGTTTTACATTTTTCTTCCTCTGCAGTTCTACTTGTTGGTTGAATCAGTATGAGAACACCACTTCACTTATCTGGTATTGTCATGTTGTTTGCTATTAGCATATTTTGCAAATACCAGTAACCTTGTTTAATTTAGCTCAGTCATTTGCTAGATACAGAATAGTGCATTGATTTATCTCTTGAAAAACACGGTGTTCAGCAGCCTTTATTATGTGAATGCAACTCTTTATTTGCTGCACAGAGAAAAATAGTTTTTGGTTTTGTTTTTCTGATGATAACATTGAGCTGTCTTATGATTTGAACACCTGAAACTTGTTGCTGTATTTCAAAGAATTGAAAGTAGCAGCCTAGTTTAGCTTTGGCAGGGAATGAGTCACTGCTTGTCATGTATATATCTGCAGTCCAGTCTCATGTACAATTCAGCAATTCATAAAAAACACAATATACTTTAGACTCTTCATGGCCAGCCACGACAAAAGTGGAAAATGGTTTTTCTACTCTGTGAAAAATCTGAGAGTTCAGTTTTTTCAATATCTTAAATCAGGATCAACATTTCAAAATGATTCATGAAACCAAAATTTTGAAAATTCTCAGTTTGGATCAGTCTCATCCTTCCATTTTAGACAAAAATATTTTATGTTAATTTTGTCTAGCTATATTTTTAACTTTTTTGTGTAAAATACATTTCTAAAGATAAAGAAGTTTTGAAATAATGGAAATTGTGCCTAAAATGTCAAAATGGTGTTTTAACTCTTTTTAAAAAAAAGAATTATTTCTAATTTATTTTGTGGGAAAAGGTCAAGGATCTAAACGAGTTTTCAAAATATTTCATGGAATATTTCTTTTCTGGAAAATATTGTAACTAGATGTAAACAAAGGAAAATCAATCAGGCCTTCACTTTTTACCCTGCAAATGGCATCTTTAATAGTAAACGAATAGAGATTTTTATTCTGCAGAGAAGGGAAGCAGAGGATACTTGCTGAGGAAGTATGCCTTCCAGGAGTACTCAATATCTTGCCAATCGTGCCCTTAATGAGAATTCTGTGATCCTATTAAAATATGCTAAAAGCATAGGAGCCATTCTTGTTGCACTCATCGCTTGATTATCACTCATGGTCACCACTTTTATCCTCTTACAAATAGCCATGATTATGGCCTTTCTTGGTTCATCTAGACCCAGTTTGTTACGGACATTAGGCCTCAAGGCAAATTTTATTTTAATGTTTCCAGATGGTACAATGTCTGGCAGTTAAAATTTTGGGGTTTTTTTTCAATATTTTGGCAGCATACTGTACTTTATTATAGTAATGTCTTTATGTTGTATTCCTAGTAATAATACTCACATCAACAACATGTTTATTCTATGGGTTTCAGGTTTCTATGTAACTTTGGTCCCAAACCAGTTAACTAAATTATCTCATAACTAAGTATATTCTATCTCTCATGGGTTTTAGCTAACTCTGATGTTAGGCACAAGAATACTATATTTAAAACTACAGTGTTGTGCTTTTCAAAGCTGGGGTGCTGTATTTGATGCCACTCACTAAAGATATAGGTTCAAGCATCTGCTTATGTGGCTTCACTTGCAAAACTGGAGCCCAGTGCCCCAATCTTCTAAATCATCATTTACTCATGCCATTAACTGCCAATGAAACTCCACTGACTAAAATATTACTACTGACTTATAATACAGAACATCTCTGTATTATAAGTCAATAGTAATATCACCTATTTCTGAATCTTCATATCTCTTATTTGTGAATTTAATGGGCCTCTTTTTACGTCTTAAATCTTTGCATTTTATGTTGCTTATATTTCAGTACATAAAGAGCACTTTGCCTGTAAACCTGGTCTTTGCAATGTTTGAATAATCTTATCTGCATAATAAGTAGGGTGATCATATTTTCTTTGGTCTCAGAACAGGACACTCCATTCCTCCCTCCTCTGCTCTCTTGTATTTGGACAGTGGGTACAGAAGAAAAAATCTATTTTTTGTCAGTAAATCCTTGCCTTGACACCTGCTCTGGGCATCCCACTGAAAATGGGACAAAAGAGTTCATTTGACTAAAACAGGATGTCTGGAGTAGGTCTTTAAAGTGGGACTGTCCTGCTAAAAATGGGATGTACAATCACTCTAATTAGACATTATAATAAGATATCTGATACATCACAATATTCTTCAAACAAAATATTTGACAAACTTCATTTTTGTATTACCTATTTGATTTTGGAGAGAAGCTGATTCTTGTATGAGTGAGTGATTATAACAGTGCATAGCTGAGACTCTGATAGCAAATTTATATTCATAAAGCATTATAAACTTTCATATGTTGTAATTATCCCATATCTGTCTCTCTCTCTACATAGAGAGAGATATATACTTATTCAGCAGCTTCAGTCTAAGGATATTTTCACTTTAATAATGCCAGCTTGTTTTATTGTATACTTTATTGCCACAATGACATTCGACTTTAAACATTCATATTTTAAGCAAGAAACTGATGCATATGAAAAATTGGTCAGTTTTTGCAGTATTATGCCTGTTTTACAAATGCCATGCTATTCTTAAAATGGCTATTGTTTTCTATATTTCCTGTTGCTTTATGGTAGCAGGACCAACCACCAATGCATGCCCCTTCCTCCAGACTTATTCAGTGTCTATGACTGTGTACAGGCATTATATTTCTACCATGAGAATTGCTGCCCTCCTGGTAGAAATTGCCAGCATATAAGAGTTCATTCAATTTCTTATAGTGGAAGCGTGCCCATCTGCATGAAAGATCTTCCACTTTAACACCTGGAAGATCTCCCCTGTGAGAGGGTTTCTCTCTGTGTATGCTCTCCTCCTCTGTTACTGGGAGGAGTTATGAAACAGCTTCCCCATGCCTTCCCTAGACCAGGAGACTGTGGTTTGGGGAAGGTGGGCAGGTATTTCCCCATAGCTCAGTTCTTCCCAATTATAGTTGAGTTGAGCTACTGCTACATCCCTGAGTCTTCAAAGACTTGGAAAACAAGTGGCTGCTTGACTCCTCCAAAGCACAAGAAGAGTCCAGTTGTGGCTTTCCCCATACCTGCTCCAGAGCAGGGAAACTCCAGCCTGGGAAAGGTGCAGGGTCATTTCCCTGCAGTTGGACCCTTCCCATGGACTGGGAGGACTCTAGGTACTGCTGCTACCAGCCTTCCCTGGATGGGCCTCCCCTGATCTGCAGAAGGCATCAGGCAGAGGGGAGAGGGGGTGTTTGTAGGATGGAATATTTGCCTTTCTATGCCTGTCCATTAGGGGTGTGCGAAATGGACCGTATTTGATTTGGATTTGACCCAAATCAGGGACAGAGATTCGATTTGTTGATTTGGATCACTGTCCCAATTCGATTCAACCGAATCCAAATCTGAAGATTCAATGCTGATTCAGAGAATCAGCGATTTGACAATAGCTACAGCCTTAAATATTTTTTCTATATACTTTGAGGTACCAAGCGCAGCTTGTGAATGCTGTGATGGTGGGGCAAATGGAGCATCCCACAGGAGCGTGGGGCGGGGGGTGTGCTCAGCAATGAATCTGCCCACTTCCAGGTACTTCTGGTCCACTTCTGGGTCCACTGCCGAGTGCGCTTGGGGGCCTCCCTGAAGCCCTCCCAGCTCAGCGATATGCATTGGTCAGAGAAAGATAAGAGAGAGAGAAAAAGACTGGCTGTATCCTCAGGGGCTATGGCATCTATCTGAGATACAGGTACTCAAACCTGGGTCCCTTCACATGCCAGGTGAGCATCTTAATAACTAGGTAGAAGAGCCTCCTTTTTTTTTCTTTCATTTGGTCTAATGGATGCTTGGATCAGATATGGATCAGAGTTATTCCTTTTCTAGGGAGTAGATGTCTTTGCCCCTGCTACTTCCCCAAAAAGTTTAGTTAAAGCCAGTCTTTTTCTGCTGGACACTTTAATTTCAGTGACTGAGTTTTCTGACAAGAAAGCCCATGTAGTCAAAAACTCCCTGGCCATCTTAGTTAAATGCTGGGAAGAATAAAGTGGTGCTGGGCTAATTTGACATATTGATAACCTGCTTGATAATCATATCAGTTGCTGGTGTTTTCTTTTTTTTAAAATTAGATTGCTGTGATTTCTTTTTTGCTTAGGTGTTTAGGCCATAGATGGATCATTTCTTTCTGATACGTTCAGGCTTTTACTGACATTTCTTCTTCTTTTTATGTAATTATCCCAGAATGAAAGCTTCTGGTGAGGGAAGTCAGCTGTTGTCTGCCAAAAATGAGACATACAAATCTTGTCACATAGCTTTTATTTTTATGGTCAGGAACCCTCAGGCCTACTATTAAGGCAACTTAGGCTTGTGTGGAACTTTACTGTCTCCTGCACACTCGGAAATAAGATTACATGATGGAGAAGATCGATTTACTGAGGACATTTAAGCTATGAATATTGAGCTTTTTGTGCAATCACAGCTCCTCTCTAGCTGTGTGGCAGAAAAGTTAGCCACAAGAACCTTGACAAATTAGATATTACCACATCTAACTGTGTATGTTTAAGCTTATCAAACTGAATCGTACCATTGTAACTGTGCTCTTATGCAGACAAGGACTCCATTTAATAAACGCAGTGCCATTTAATAGTAATTAATCACCGAACTCAAATGTCACATTAAGGTCAAAGAGACCAGAAGACAAAAAGAAGCGAACATTAAATTCAGCTGACAAACATAGGAAAGCAGAATATAAGGCCAAAGAAAGTTCTGAGACATTGGCACTGGTAAAACGTTTAATACAAACTTCTTAACTTTCAGTTCAGAAATAATCACATTCACTTGGTTCAAAACAAGGTCATTTTGGGAACTTTTAAATGAGATTTCCTCTGCATGTGCAATTCTAGTTCATAGCAAGCTTGAAACTGTTGTATTTTACAGATGTTGCTCTAGCCACATTCACTGTCTCATTCCCTTTCCTTTTGTTTTTGAACACATCCTTCACTTTGTAGAATTTTCTTTTAACATACCCTGAAACAGGAAAAGTTTCAGACACATAGATAATCTGAGATGGAACTCAGTAAAAAGTACACCCATATTGGAGAGGGGTGGGGCAGGAGGGGGAAAGATCCTGACATGTCCAACCACATACTTTATACTAATTTAGAAAAGTAAAGTATTTTTATAGTGTAAAATTAGAGTTCCTATTAATTGTTTTCAGATACTAGCAGAATGTTTAAGCATGTTGGATTTTAATGAAAATGTTGTTGCTTCTACAGCTGAGAGCCAGACCCAAAGCCCAGTGAAATCACTGGAAAATCTCTGGCCATAACATATAACATAGAAATTGGTTTAATGTAAAGAGTAGATTTAGGGTTCAGTAGCAAATAAAAATTAGTGGGTGTAAATAGGTGGTGTGGGAAGGGATTATATTTAGTTCTCAACATTATACTTATACAGATGGAAATTTTGTACATTGGAGTCTGTTTAAAGAAAAGCATTTGCATTTACCACCTGAAGCAGTTAAATTTACCAAGCTCTTTGCAGTTTCTCAGTATTGCATATGGAATGCAAGAGTAAAGTTTAATATCCATAGGTACTTGTCTCCATCGCATATTAGGCTTAACAGCTTCAAATATAAATGTCTGTAGATGTATAATATGCTAATGCTTATCTTTTCCTATGTAGCATTGGTATCTACATTTGTTCTTTTCTTATTTGTTTTATAATCATTTTTGACATTGTTGATTGCTTATACCAAATTCCATGCTCAAAAAGGGGAGTCTGTGAAATAGACAGGCATAAAAATCCATAATTTGTTATGCACGACATGCTTCAGAGTCCAAACCAACCTCTTCTAAATAGACTCATCCTCTAAAGAATCCATCATTTCTCCTTCTTGTTTCAGAGTTTGCAGTCTCACATCCAAGATTTTTTGTATGAGTATTGTGCAAAAGAGTCATTCTTCCAAAATTACTCTACAGTTGGAAAGATCCAGCTTCATAACTTCTACATCAGTCAAAAGAATCTTGGCCTTTGTAAAGGTTAAATATTATCTTTCTAAATTGTGTAACTCTGACTGTGTCAGGAAATGCATCCATTCTCTAAAATAATAAACTTTCTTCTTTTGTTGAATTGTATACATTAGAAAATTATTGAACTAATGGAGAAAATCATTTCCAAATAATTCATTCAAAGGTAAAAGTCAAAATATATCAGATACATGTATTTGGCATTTTTATGTCACATGGTAAATATTAACTTATTAAAGGTGGTAGCTTGTATGTAGAACCCAGATCTTATGCCAGTGTTGGAACCTGAATCTCAAATTCTGTCTCATGTAATTCAGGAGTGATCTGAAGTTACAGCATATGCATGAGGTCAAAATGCAATGCGCAGATCAACCAACATCTATTTTTTTCGGACCTTTGCCTCATTTGGTGAATTAGTTATTTAATATTGCTTTTTTGCTTCTCTGATTGAGGCACACTTAGATTACAATTATCCATGGAGTCTTCAACTTCCCTAACCATAAAGCCACCTTTTTCTTCTTAAAATCCCATACTTCAGTCACTAGACCCATTTTAGCTCCTGCAGTAGTGGGGGAGAAGTCCCATAGACTATAACGTTTCATTACACAACCTTGACTCAACCTGGCTTGGCCCTTGCACCAGAAGAAGGTCCATTCTGTGCACTGATAAACAGTATATATTTGCATAATTTAAGGTCTGGGTTGTAATGCATGTGCATAAAGTGCAAATTAAAGTTGTTTGTAGAACCTTCATTTTGACACATCCTTACTTTGGAATGTCTTTTCAACTTAATCTCATTCTCAGAAGCAGCTGACCCATTCATCTGAGAATTAAAAATTAAAGCAAAACTAAGCAATCATCCAGAAGTAGGTAACTGGTGTGAGCAATTTCAACTTGAACAGTTAAAATTGGTATAGCTATAAGACAAAATGAACAAGGTCTAATGATGGAAAGTCTTAGGCAACTTAAATGACAGGTAGTGCTAACAGTTCCATCCATAATATGACATGTTTTCTTAGATTTTGCTGTGTTCTGGAGTAATTTTGAAACACGTATGCTTGACGTATGCTCTGACAGGGTGAAATTGGGGATTATTTTTTCTTTTCTTTAGTTTCATTTTTTTTCAACTTTTGTCTAAGTGGAATTTTTAAGAAGTCTGTGTTTTGGAAGAGGAGTTATCAAGTTAAAAGGCCAATCTTTTTCATTGCAATCAAGAAAGATTTTGCAATGACTTAATGTAGCACTGTCTTATCAGTAAATCTTGCATTCACTGATGCAACAGTACAGTCTGTGAAGTGGAGACAGAAAGCATTTACATTCCTTATACGACTTGCATGTGTATTGGATCTCCTTTTTAATGAAGTCATGGTGAGAAGCTGGGTCTTTTTAATTCTGAAGAAGTCCTGTTTGCTGAGACTTGCAGCTTTGGAGCAAATAGAACTGGATTTCTGTTTTGTTACAGCTAATGTGTTTGTGATTAGTGAAAAGGAAACTGTCAAATTGAATTTGGCCCCAAATTTAAATTCAGTGGAGATTTAAGACTGATATATTTTTATTTGAATTACAGAATCGTTTCTAGTTGAAATAGTTATTTTTCAACAGGCAAGCACTTCCCTATATCAATTTCCTGAATACAAACATTCTCACACTGAGTACTGGAGAGATGAACTGACTGCAAAGGAAAGAGAAATGAAGGCCCCATTGACATCCAGTGTTTGTTCCAGTTTCAGGTAGTGATGGACAGCCACTGGCACAAATACATAAAGTCCCCCAAATTGCTGTTTGTTCTGATGGAGCTTATTGCTTCTAAAATAACAATTTAAATTCTACTGATTCAAATATTAATTTTATGCCCACCAGAAGCATCCCACACGAGTGGTGGGGGGGGGAGGGGGTTGCATCCTCCCCACTACTGGCCGGAGTGCCTGGCTGGCTGCAGTGCCCCCCTCCCCACTGCCCACTTCAGCTGGCTGCAAACCCCTCCCCACTCTAGGACAGCTGCAACCCCCTCCCCCCCTGCTCCTGTGGGACACTTTACCTGCCCCACCAGTTTGAGTTCACCAGCTGCGCCTAGTGCCCGCTATCCCATGTTGCTTGAGTCTCTGAAAGTCTGCTAGTGCACACACTGCCATTACATGCCTTCATCTTAGCCTTAAGACAAAATCATAGAAAGCCATGAGGAAGAGGAAGAAGATCCATGCTCTTGTTGTATTAAAGGTTTTTCAGGGTCTGGAAAAGAAGGAATAGAATCACGTTTAGATGCTTAGATGCTAGTGGACTATAACATAGGTACCTAATGGGAAGAATAGTTTGTAGCCCTAATTTTTGCATCCGTGAGGCCACATCAGTGACCTAAGCTAGAAGAAATTGGAGTAAAACTTCTGCTGCAGGCAAGGTGTAACTCACTTGGTTTACATTGTCAAACCTGAGAATAATACAGGTTTCCCTAGCTTTGTGTGTGTTCTGTATGTGTGAATTCGCTTTTATGCCACGACCCTTTTCATACCAAAAATTCATTATATGCAAGGCAAATTCACTCTTATGCGATTGGTGTGGTAGAAGCCTGCAGTCAGCTGCTTTGTGCAGTGCATTGTGCGACACATATTTCTGTAGTTGCCATCCCCATTATGGCTTGTATGCATCCCAGTAGCTTATTTCCTAACCCTCTCTGCTGTTGGGGAGTACCAAAATTGTCTTGTAAAAGTGGTAGAAATGGGTCTGGAGGTCAGTACTGTCAAGGTCTTGGAATGTATTCTTGTTTGTTACATTGTAAAGTGGGTTCCCTTTATGCAAATTTGAGTTATGCGCTGTTTTCCAGGAACGCACGTACAGCATAAAGCGAAGGAAACCTGTACAGAAAATCAGCGATAACATTAATAGGAACAAATCATTTTGATGTTTAGATTATTAAACATATCAGGATTTTTTGAAGTATTAGTAACATAGGTAAAGAAATCTGCCTGCTTAAAACAGATGATTAACTGGATAGCATACATCTGGTATAATCCTCTCCCTCCCCTTCAGTGTGATTGCACCCTCTGGAACTTGCATCTCAGCAATTTGTTGCGATAAGACTTGCATGGGAATCTGAGTATAAACTATACTGTCTGGTCTGTGAAGAAACACATGGGTGTGCTCGTACTCTCACAAAGGGTCTTTCTTTATGAGCAGTTCTTCTGCCTTCCAGGTTCTACCATAACAAACATACCGTTCGGAGCGCTATTTAATCATCCAGAGGCATGGTTTGCAGAGTGCCCAGGCTGCACTAGAAGACGTTGTTTCTTTATTTGTTTTCTTTTCAAGATACCAATGATACACCCCTCTCAAGCATACAGTTTAGTGAGATGGATCACACTTAGGAAACTGGCAGTTCAAGGAAGTCCTACCTCAGGTTGTTTACATGAACACGTTTTAGAACAGCCATTTAGCTTCCATCCTGCTGACCAGCTGTAAGAGTAAAGGCCGCCAGTGGCCTTATAGGTCTCTGATAAACTAAGCCCCCATTTGGCAGGCAAGGAAGCCAGAATGATAAGGATGTTGATTTATGTTTTATCTGTCACTACATTTTCAGTAAAGCTGGGCAGCCAGCCTTAACGAAGTGTATTCTGTTATCACCTCCCCTTGGTTTTTTAAGTGAAGCAAATTCTTTAGTTTCTTCTCCTGAACTCTGCTTTATTGACTGTTAGCTTTAGTACTGTAAGTTTAATTTATACTAGCAGTATTTACTTCAGTCTGTACTTAATGTAAGACTGGCACCCCTGAGGCAAAAGGAGAGTTTGTAAGATCATCTGGAATATCCTAGACAGATTTCTGTGATTAAAATTTGTTAGACACTGGGCCAAATTCCATAACTGCCTTTAAGTGCCTGTAGTTGTGGCTTATGCTAATGGTGAGTTTATCCATGGATATTAGAGATATAAGTACAACATCAGAAAAATATAAAGAAAAATCTGCCAGCAGTAATTACCAGGAAAATGAGGGAGGAGTAATTACCAGGAAAATTACCAGGATTACTGAGGGAGGTGTACATACTTATAATGGCCATTTCCACACCATTTTTGAGAGTTTTTATTCAGTACAGCAAGACCACATGTTGTGTTTAATAAGATTTTTTTTTGGTTCAGAGAAATACATGCCCTCAGCAAAACAAAATGACCACAAAGAAGGGTTAGAGGGAGTGGGATACTTTACCATTACAACACAAATTCAGCCTAAAAATATCTTGGCAAAACTAGAAACAAGAAAATGTGGAAATCATAATCAAGCCTGTTTCCTACATTTAATGAAAAAGATAAAATGCAGCCTTTTCTTTTCTTCTTGCCCCATTTTCCTTTGCATATTCTTAAATCTTCCCATCCCCAACTGTATTTTTCTGCTTGAAGTCAATGGGAGTTTTGCAATTGACTTTGATAGGTCCAGGAGCAGGGCCAAAGCAATGTTTGACTTTATTTGTCTTACGTTTTATTTTTGAGCAATGGGTTTTTTGTATGACTGCTCTATTTCCATAGCAAGGATACCATAATGATGGCCTTCTATAATATTTTGGACAGATCAGGATTTTGGGAATAGTTGCAATCTCTTAAAGAAAGAGAAAGAACTACTTCAATGGGTAAGTGTTCATTGCACATCTAATCCATTTTTTTGTTTAGCTTTTTACTTACCTTTCCCTGGTATTTTCAGGGACACTAAGACAATGAGCAGAAATATTGTTATTTATTCATTATAGCAAGATTTGTAGCATGACCACAAGCCACAAGTTAGTTTAGAGGCAGATGTTGCAGAATCTTTAGTATGCAGATGCTACCCACCGCAGTGACCTCTTTCACCCAAAAACAGTGAGTGAAATTAGGGTTTGGATCATACCAGTCTGCCTGTAGCTTAATAGATAGAAAGTTGAACTAATATTGGTAGTTGAGTAGTAACGTAACAACATGAAATTTGGCAGTGATTATATCATCACATCTGATTTAGGGATTATGCTACTCATTTATTAGATTACCCAGGACATCCTCAGAAAGGACACTTCACAGCCTTGAAGTAATTCATAGTAAAAAGGGTAAATGACAGTAAGTAAGCAGGAGTGTATGAAAAAAGAGGGGACAAATGCAGCTTTGTTGTAAAGGGTGGTAGTAACCACTAGGTCAGACCAAGATCGTTTCTTTGACCTACTTCTCAGACTCCAAAGTCCACATAGATACCCAGTTGGATAAACAGTCTATTCCAGGGGTTTCATAGTTTCATAGTTGGTAGGGTCGGAAGGGACCTGAGTAGATCATCAAGTCCGACCCCCAGCCATGGCAGGAAAGAGTACTGGGGTCAAACGACCCCAGCAAGGTGTTCGTCTAACCTCCTCTTAAAGACCCCCAGGGTAGGAGCCAGCACCACTTCTCTTGGATGTTGGTTCCAGATCCTAGCCGCCCTGACAGTGAAGCAGCGCCTCCTGATGGATCTACCCTCTGTCAGCTTGTGACCGTTATTTCTAAGCACTCTTGGTAGTGTTCGGGGGAACAGGGAATCCCACAATGCCTGCTGGTCCCCTCTGACTAGTTTGTAAACAATCACTAGGTCGCCCCTCAGCCTTCTCTTATGGAGGCTAAAAAGGTTCAGGTCCCTTACCTCTCCTCGTAGGGCCTGCCCTGCTGACCCCTGATCATGCGAGTGGCCCTCCTCTGGACCCTTTCCAAGTTTTCCACATCCCTCCTGAAGTGCGGTGCCCAGAACTGGATGCAGTACTCCAACTGTGGCCTGACCAGTGTCGCACAGAGGGGGAGGATCACCTCCTTGGACCTGCTTGAGATGCGTCTATGGATGCATGACAAGGTGCAGTTGGCCTTCCTGACCGCGTCCCCACACTGTCGGCCCATGTTCATTTTGGCATCAATAATGACTCCAAGATCCTTTTCTGCCTCTGCACTGATGAGAAGGGAGTTCCCCAGCCTGTAGGTATGCTGCTGGTTCCTCCTCCCCAGGTGCAGCACCTTGCACTTGTCAGTGTTGAAACCCATCCTGTTCTCATCCGCCCACCCCTGTAACCTGTCTATGTCCGACTGCAGCCTATTCTTTCCTTCTAGTGTGCCCACTTCCCCCCACAACTTAGTGTCATCTTCAAATTTGAACAGGTTGCTTTTTACCCCCTTGTCCAAGTCGCTGATGAAGATGTTTAACTGTGCAGGCTCAAGGACTGAGCCCTGTGGAACCCCACTGCCCACATCCCTTCAGGTCGAAAATGACCCGTCCACCACCACTCTCTGGGTGCGGCCCTCCAGCCAGTTAGTGACCCATTCGACTGTGTAGGTGTTGACGCCACAGTTCCCTAGTTTTTTAATGAGAATGGGTTGAGAGACAGTGTCGAAGGCCTTCCTAAAGTCCTGAAAGACTACGTCCACTGCTACCCCTGCGTCTAAGGATTTTGTAACTTGGTCATAGAAGGCCACCAGGTTGGTCTGACAGGACCTGCATCTAATGAACCTGACCTAATGTGCCAGACCATGGCAGGTCAGCTGCTGGTCTGCAGCATGGTTGGCTGCTGGACTGGAAGTGACCACGGACTGGCAAACTGCGGCCTGGGCCATAGATCCTTCTGCAGGGCCCACAGTAGCTCAGGGCTTGGCCCACCCCCTACCCCCTGCCTGGGGGATGGGGGGTATCCTTACTTGTATTCCAGTTGGAAATTCTGACTATGGTCAACTGTGACTGCTGGGCCGTAGTTTGCTGGACCGCAGCATAAAAATGTTGGGAAACCCTAGTCTATTCCATGCAAACCTAGATGTGGACATTTGGTCCAAAGCCACACACTCTACTGACCTCCACTGATAGGGTCTTCAGGCCGCATTATTCTAGGAGGTACCCCTTGTTTCTGTCCTTGCCAGTGCATCCAACTAAACTTATCTTCTAGAAGAGCTACAAACATTCCCCAAATTGCAGCAAAACGTATGGGGAAAGTGTGTAAGGAATCCTCTGGCACTTTATTGAGTTCTTTGCATCCAGCTCAGCTGAAGTGAGATGAGAACCTAACATACTGGTTAGCTTGCTGACTGAATAATTTGCAGAGAATAATTCATTTGTTTGATAGAATGTAACTAATATTTATGCTGATTAATTTCACCTGAGTGGACATTAGGGTTCTCTGATCTCTTTGCTGGTCAAAAGTGTTTGACAAATATTTCTATGAGTATTTCTTCAATACCAAACTATGGTCGAATGTAGAGGTCTTGTATTATTTTTCCCTTGGTTGAACAGATTTACAGGATTAATTTTATGTTTGTAAGCTGAACATGTATTTCACATTAACTGGTAATTGCTGAAAAGTTGCTGCTTCCATAAGTTTTCCTCCCATGAACTAGTTATTCATGGAAAGTGGGCAAAGAGGCTTACAAACTCTGCTAAAGGAAATTTCTCGGTTTTTTAATTTAAGTGAATGCCCATGAACAATTTTGAGCCATGTGACTAGTTTCCATTTGTAGGGGGAAAAAAGGATAAATACAATTCAATTTTCCATCATTCTCTGACTTGAACATTTTTTTTAAGTAGTTACATTCCATTACACATTCACACCACCTATTTTTTTACCCAAATACATTTTGCCAGAACTTGGAGCCATGGCTATGGCCATGGCCCAGAACAGCTACTGCTCCATGCTGTGGCTTCCTCTTGCCCTCTGATACCCCATAAAACTTTATAATGACTGTAAAAGTATTTTCATTCTGTTTGCTTAGTGACTGTGCACCACAACTATTTTTTTTACTGCTAACAAACACAAAATGAAAATGTTTACAATCCTGTATTTCATGCCAGTACACAAAGAACTTAGCAAACTGAATAATCATGTTGGGGTATGTGTGCACATGGACAAAGAATTTGCTAATCTTTGTTTAATCTAACAGGGCTGCAGGAGTGTGACCATGTACAGTTAGACCTAAGTGGAGATAGCATACATTTGGTGTCTGCTGCCTGTTTTTATAAGTCTTTGAAGCTTATTTATGACCTGTGGAAGGACTGACACATGAACTGGGCAACCTATTTTTGAAGACTTTCTTGTAGCCCTGACCATATCTATTCCAGATCATTTGTTTATGCCTCATCAAAGTGTACTTGTTGTTTCTTCCACCTCAGATCAGCTTTTTGAGCCCAGTTGTTCTGCACTGCTTAATACCACCCCTCATAAAAAGTTTACACATGTGCTCAGAAAAAAAGGTTTACCATCTAAGTTTGTGACACTGATGCATTTGGAAACAATTGCTTAAATATTTGGAATGTGAATGTTTGCACTTAAAGCCACTAAGATACAGGAAAGGAAGACATGAAGTGCACAGATATTAATTGAATTAATTTTGGTTTCCTCAAGAGATGAGATAATACATAAATCCATTCAAGTAATTTAGCGCCAGTGAATGCCATCCTCTGCATGGATGATACTGTCATTCTCAACCAATATATCTGATATATTGGTAAGCAATGTATAGAAATTTCAGACTTTGTTTTGTTTTTGTTTTTTCATTTGGTATCTCACATAGAGCAAGTCCTCTCTGTGCCAAATCCTCTAATCTCACTCACAAAACTCAGGCTGTGATCAGTTGCCAATGGGAACAAGTTGCAAAAGGGGGAACTCAGTGGGGAAAGCCTTGCAGCTGGACAAGGCGTGTTTAGACTTAATTCCAGGAGCAACTGCTTCCCATATGATTTAACTACTCTTGTGCCATTGGAATTTAGAGTAAAACTTTCTGTACTGGAAGCCACATCACCCAGAACTTCAAAGACTGAGAGAACTAACTTTATTTTTATGCTGACATGTAGCTTTATTTTGACAATTTAAGGATTGGTCCTTTCCCTGTGACACATGGCTGCAGTCTCTTCTCACACTACCCTTGCTGTTTACATGATCACAACAACAACAGCTAGAAGAAAGAGGGAAGAAGTGGATACAGTTGCATTCCTGGTATCCTAAGTTTACATGGACTGCTCCCTCTGATACTCACAGAGGTATTAGTCTGAGGGACAGAGTCATGGCTTCACTAATATTCTGCATTACATAGTACAGGTAGTGATGTGTTTACTTGCAGTATGTTGTACAGGCAGTAGTGGAACTGTCCAAAATGCAACAATTTCATTTTATGGCAACTTTTGATGTTTCAACATATCTTCCCTGCCTCATTCTAATGAGGAAAACAACCACAATTATTTAATAAAAATTATGTCAAAATGAGCTTTTAAGTTCAGGAAGATAGAGGGTGTGTAGTTCATCTGGTGATTAGAAGGACAGCACTGATTTGTGCAGACCAGGCGATACCAAGCTATTGCCCATGGGCCAAATCTGGCCTGAGATTGGATCTGACCCACAGGTAGCTTGGGAACTGGTAGCACACTCCAGGCACAGTAGCAGAGGAGGCATTCCCAGGGTCCTAGCACCTACCTTTTTAATGTATTCCCTTTGCAACATCAGCTGATTGCTGGTGTGTGGGTACTGGCGGGTGGCCTATGGTGGGGGCTGGGTTGTAAGCAATGGCCCATGGTGGCAAAAGGTTGCCAACCCCTGATGCAGATGTACTGTTAAAGGCACCAGCATTTTTTTGAGTTAAAATGTCTTATAGAGCTTTTAATCTACAAGCAACACAGGGACTGAGCTTACAATGTGCAGATGGCTCACACATGAAATTTTGACTGGTTATCCTACCACAAGATTTTAGCTGCATCAGGTATATCCCTAGTTCAGTTAGATCACAGCATTCTGGCCACAAGAAAAAATTGCTTTCTCTGCAGTGTGAAAGCCAGGAATAGTTTTGGCTAAAGCTAGTCTTCGGGAGATAGATAGAGCGCCTAAAGTGCCCCGTATTCAAAGGGACCTGATGTTATGCAAAGCAGGTTGGGACATCTTATATTAAATTTATGTAAGAAAACATTTTATCAAAAGAAAAGCCCATCCATAGTTTCAGGAATCAGTTTAAAATTTCAGTTAAACTTGTAGGCTGCACATGTTTTAGATTAATTTCATTTGTGTTTTTGTAAGTTTTTATGAGTAGTTTTTAAAATAATTTTCCTGTTTTCTGAGTAAATTACATGAAACATCTGCCCTAAATTTAATCTATCAACCTCATAAAGGGAAAAGTCAGACATTTTATGAGTGATATTATAAAAAATTAGATAATTACCTTGTTTTTTTTAGCAGTTTCTATTTTGGACTCTGAGCAGTGTTCTTCCATTCAAAGACTACAACGTTTTATATGTTGTACTACTCTAGTGGAACAGTCAATGATCCTGCTGGACATTAATATAATAATGCTCAAGTTAATTAGTAATACTCTTATTACTCATATAATACTCATAATTATAGTTTAGTTGTACTTACTAAGAAAACATAAACCTAATTCCAGGTCTCTTGCATGCTTGTGTTTATTAGATGAAAAAAAATCCTCATATACCATATAATTTCATTAAGCTTGAATTAGTAATGGTATTTATGAAGGTCAATGAGAATGGATTAAATGGGCCTCAAGCCATGAAAGCAAGATGTATTCCTAGTAAAATTTTCTACTACCATCTGCACAGTATCTGTTCCACTGCTCTACTTTCTCTACCTTCTGTATTGTCAATGGGAGTTCCTTCACTGAACTGAGTTTTGGAGTTAAGATTCATCAACACTTGAAAATGTTGGGCTTTACTGTATTTCTGCCTTGCATGTGATCAGTCCCCATTTGGTAGGAAAACAGTTGTTTTAAGGCAGTGGTATCCAACCTTCTGGCCCTGTGGTCTGGATGAGAACTGTGGGGTTAGTCCTCTGACTTGATCTGGTCATTCACTGCCTTCCAGCCTGATCCAGAGCATGTTACCAGCACATGGAGCTCCCTGCAGGTCTGAAAATTTGGCAGCAGGGGAGTGGCAATTAATGCTGCCACCAATGAGAGGTATGATGGCTCCCATTGGTTCCCCTGGATCATATGATCTCCCATTGGGAACATCACTGGAGGGTCCAGACTGGGCTGGGTCCAGCACCCAACTAACTGCTGGGTGGTGCTGCAGCCCAGGCTTCTGCCCACAGGACCAGAAGGCCCAGTTTGTGCTGGAGGAATTCTGACAACACTACTCCCCCACTAACCAATTTCTGGACACTTTGGGTAGTCTGAGAGCCAGATATGGCTCTGGAGCTAGGGGTTGAGCACCTCTGTTTTGTTATTGAAGGGCCTTTGGTCTTACATGTGAGTTACATAATTTTTCAAGGTCCACCATCAGCAGGCAGGAGAATATTGAAACCTTAGTGGAAAGCCAGGGCTAGTGAAGAGTGCTGTTGAAATGACTGAGTACAGAGAGCAGCTAAGAGTTGGTTTTACAGTACACATCTATTCATTGACTTACTGCCAAAGTTTGCTACTTCAAGACTGTTTTTAGCTGAAAACATTGTTTTAGATATTTTTCAAGAAATATTATTACTTTGTTACAAAAATTAAAAAAACAATAAACAACAAGAGAGGTTTTTTAGAAAGTGAACAAGTAACCTCCTGGATCTGAAGTAATCATACAAAAAAAAAAACTACTTTCCACCTTGGATCTTTTTTGGTGATACATGAATGATACTCAGTACTTGTATAAGAAACCTATTTCATCCGCATCTCATCAAGCTTCCATAGTTTTTGCACTAGAGATGCAAGTCATCTTCCTTCTGATGCATCAGGCTCACAAAGTCCCTTGCCTAGATCGCAGAACTTCACAGCAGCCCCTTTTCTCCTTCAAGAGAATGTGCTTCTCCAGTTCCTTCCCTGAGCTTTGGCCAAGAGAAGGTCTGCACGCCTGATACATTAGCAGTAGTATAATTTATATCAGTGCTGTACCCTGTTATAAATTACACTGGAATCTAGAGCAAACAGACAACCAGGAATCCTGAAGCAGTCTATACAGTAGGTACTCTAATGGATCATTGCCACCAGGTGGTGAGAAAGCAAGTAATACCCTGCTCTTGCTGAGCAAATGGCTACTCAGGGACTAAGCACAGACATCAGATTGCTCTCAGGACAAGGCTTTTTTATTCTGGGATCCTACAGACATACAAGCCCATAGTCCCATTTTAAGTACCTTTGAGTTATCTGAGATAATACTTTTTTTCCTGGGACAACTGCAGTTAATTCCATTTAACTGCCATTCAAGCTGCATGCGTAAGTGATTGTCTTACACCTGTTTTGATGCAAGTAAAAGCCCAGGCAGGACAATGAGACAAACACCCAATGACTAGCGACAGAAGTTACAGATAAACTGGTTTAAGTGGTCAGAAACTGGTTTAAGCCTGTAACAGACCATAAGTTCAGTGAGCATAAACCAGTTTCAAAACGGTTGAAATCGATTTAAGATAAACCTGATTGAATGTACTAATAGACTTAACTGATTTGGATCAAACTGGTTTATGCAACTTCTGTCCCAGACCTCTCCCTGGTTTAAAATAAATTAGAGCCCCCCAGCATCCCAGCATGCTTTTCAGCCCTGGGCTGGGCTGTCTGTTCCAGAGAGCAGAGCTCGCCCTGCCCTTCTCTTCCCTTGTTGGAGCACTATCACTGCTCTGGCTGGCTGAGAAAAGGGTCGGGGACTGCAGGCACAGCAGCAATTGCTTGGCTTCCCCCTGCCCCTCCCCACTTCACTGCTCGCTGCTCAAGCAAGGTTCCCCATCTCATTGCATTCTCCTTCCCCCCTCTCCCACAGCATGGACCTTAGCCAGCATCTGGTCACGGTCATGCCACCTGCATGCTAGCTAATGCTGAGGGGTGTCTATGTGTGTGTGTGTGTCCAATTTCATTGGGACAAAGGCAGACAGAACAGTGTCTGCTTAGGGTTTTTTGGAGCTAATCAACAGGTCAGCTGGCAACGTCCCTCCTTTTCTTCCTTGGAAAAGCTGTTTAAGAGGAGCTTGAATTAATGAGAGAGGCTTTGTTTTCTTGATGGGCTGATGAGCTTTGTGTTATCATCTACCTGTTGACTTGCTTGCCTGTCAGTTTGCTGCAGACATTTTGAAAAAGCAGGGAGAGGGAGATTGAAAAGCTCAGTGTCATGAACAGATACATGCACTCCATACAAGCAGTCCTTCCTCCCTGCCCCCCCCCCCCACTTGCCTCAGAGTGCTAGCTGGGGGGCTGGAGGCTGGCAACCTTCCCACCCCTTAATCAGTGAGCTAGGCAAAGCCCGGGGAGGGCTGCTTCCCCCTCCCCCTTTGGGCACACCCCAGCTGGGGACTGTCCAGGCAAGGTGGATAGCTAATCAGAGCATTCTGGTGGGACCTGGCCACACTCCCCCTCAGCTCAGCACTATAGAAGGGAAGGGAGGGCTTGCTCTAGCACCCCCCCAGCTTCTAGTCTGAGCCACTGCAGGCATGTCTTGCATTTCCTGAATCAAAACTGAATGTCCATTCACTTGCAAATTGGTTCAAGCTCTGCAGGTCAGACTAACCTGCAAAGTCTGGAACAATTTAGGCTTGGGCTTTTTGAACATCTGTTCCTAGCCAATATGTTTTTAGCCAGGAATGATTTCTGACACAGAGCACCTACACCAACGTAACACTGCTGTAGTTTTTCTATTGTTATTTTTTTAGGCTAATTCTACACTGGATTCTAATAAGTAATATCAGCTTTGCATCATGTGTTTCCACCTCTACATCTCTTTAAAGATGGGGTATGCCATTGTAAATATGTTATGCATTCAGGACCAGAGACATCCACAACTGTTCTCTTTCAGATCTCTTTCTCTGATTTCTCCAGATTTTATTTGCACTGAAAATTGGTATTCTTCCTGTTCTAGCAGGCCTTATTTCCATCTTGCCATCATATGACTCCTACAGATGAAAAATTCCAGGTTATATCTCCTTAAAGGCCCAATACTAGTAGCAGGTGAGGTGGGCCATGCCTGTCTGTAAAAAGCCAATATATGTCCTGTTACATAGATGTTAGAATCAAAATTAAAACCAAATGATAAATCAAAATATAACAACATTTTAATAGATACATTTCTCTCACGTTGTAGAGAAGTACTTAGGAAGGGAAGGTGAGAGTAGCAGGTGTAATTTTTCAGTGAAGAAAGGTTTTATGCTTTTTTTCTGCATATGTCAACAGATCAGAGAATTTGTTCATTTTGGATCTTGTTAAATGAGGCTAGAAGGCAAAACAACAATAATAACTGAGTTAAAGACATACCTGTAGGAATGACATGCAATTTATGTCCAAAGTCTATTCATATAATTCTTATGAATTTCAATATTTAAATGATAGCTTCTAAAACTTTTATATATATAAGAATAAAGATTAAACTAGTTAGTGAATACCTTTTCAGCACTGTTTCTAAATCATAATGTTAAAAAGCTAATAAACTCACCGAAATAGCTCAACCATGGTATAGTTGTATGTAATAGTTGTCTTACAGTCATAATTAGCACTTAAGTAATAAACCTCAGTCAATAACTTAATGTTTTTTTTTCCTTTTTTCCCTTCTGTGAAATATCCATGTGAAGATCTTGATTTATAGTTATCATGATTTATTTAAACATTTTTTGTCAGAATTTTTATATTATGACTGTTCTGCTAAGACTGATTCTTGAAAGTCAAGCTGCATTGGTTAGCTGCAATTGGTTATGGAGTTTAAATCATATGATATTATATATTTTCTCTGGTTGGATATATAAGTATAACTACTTAAATTCACTTTCTGACTGAGAAATTTAAGCAAAATTTTAAATATTTTCCTGGCTGAACCTTCTCCAAAGCACCGTCCCTAGTAGCCTGTATTTTCTAGGAGATTTATTGGTTGAGTGAGAGTATTCATTACTTTTCTGCATTATATTCATACAAGGCAATATTATACATGATTTTTAAATGCAAAGACTGACGGCATATTCTTGTCTAGCCTGTGTTATTGCAAGATGGGTTTGGGGAAACCTGTCCCCTACATTAGTTCCCAGTGTCCAATCCGAATGAAACATACTGAATATATCACTGTCATTGGTCAGTAATTTTCTGAGAAAGGTGGTTGGCCATGCTAGTCTGAAGTCAGGCAGAAAGCAGGGTAGATCTGCATGTTATAGATTGAAATCAGAGATTTGTATAGCATAGTTTTGCTAAAATAAGGCTCACTTCATTATATACTATGAAAGGATATACACAGAGCAGCATATAGAAAGGAGAGAGTGACTTGAATTTGAAGTGAATATTCAAATTACTCTGTGAGTTTCATACACTGTTCTGTGCACATCTTTTCACAGCATCTGATGAAGTGAGCTTGAGCTCATGAAAGTTTATGCTATATGTCTCTCCAATTTATTTAGTCTATAAAGTGCAGACCTACCCTGCCTTCTGTAATTTTCTTTCATCACTTAAATTACTGACATAAAGCAACTACATATGCTTGCATGGCCCTACTTTTAAAAAAATGTATACTAGCTTACTAATTAGCTTAATTGTCTCTGTACTAAGGCTTAGATACTGTGTTTTAGGGAACACTCACTACTTTGTAGCTTAATGTGGACAAGTCTTGGGCCAATTTTCTCATAATGCATATCTGTCCCAGCATGCAGTACTTCCAGCAGCATCTTTTAAGCTGACTGCCAATAGTACCTGTCACTCGATGTGAGTGCAGTCTCTGAACAGTTTGTTTAAGCACACATCCAATGGCTGTACAATGGATGTTAGCCCTCTGAGGATGACCGCTAAGTCTGTTTTATTTTGCTGTAGAATTTTTTTTTTACACTGTGGTGGGCCTTAAACATGTCCTGCACAAGTATTGATTTTAGTTGTAAAAATGTGGCAGGGCACGTATTCCACGCTCGCTGTATCCAGATGTGACCGCCTTCATCATCCATCTAGTCTTTTGGATGAATATGAATGACAACGCCAGTGGGGAATTGTTCTTCCCTGGGGAATGTTTTCCTTTTAAAGATGATTGGTTTTAGTTTTGTCTCATCAATTGTACAGGCAAGAATTGTGGCAAAGTTGGTTTTCTCATGTGCCATGGTCTTCATCAGTAAACTTTTAGTACCAGTGACATCCGTGGTTTGCTTTGTTGGCATATTAAAGGACATGAGTGTTTTGTCCGTATTCCCAATTTGGCTGAGATCATAATAGTTTTTCGTTCAGAGGTTTAAGATGTGGCTCTGGAACTGGGTTGTCTTCTCTTTGAGGTTGGCTGGTAATTGCTGCAATATCTTTGTTTCCTGGCACAGGGAGAGAGAATTCTTTTTCATAAACTGGGCTGTGTTGCCAGTAAAGTCTTTCAATCCTTTCTCCATAGCCCCCATCTTGCCTTGCAGTCAGATGATGTTTCTTGTTACGATTCTGCCACAGTGTTGCTGATTGTTGACTCAGTTGGTGAGGTCTATTTCTAATTGTGGCCACCTGCATTGCTTTCTGTGGTCTGCACACTTCTCACAAGGCTTCTTTTTTATGTTGTCGATGTTTTTCTGCCAGTCATGAACCAATTTTTCATTCACACCAAACTGACGGGCTACAGAACTGTTGTTAGTACTGACAGCAAAGTTGATGACTATGGTCTTGAATTTGGCATTGTATTTAATTCATTTTGGTGGCATCCCGAATACCATGTTGTACAGGGTATGTTTGGGGTGCTGGTAATTAAGTTAATTTGGTCTTCACTAAAATAGTGCTGATGTAATTAGTGTAACCATGCTTCATGTAATTAGTGGGACTGCTCCTCCTATAATTAAGGCAGTTAACATGACTGAGCCTCATATATTTGCTAAACTAGCGGTCTGTCTGCAGCAATTGTTTGCTTTGACATGGTGTATAAGTTGAGGTTGAATTTTAAGAGACAAAAATTGGGCTTCAAAACTTGACTATACATTGTGAAATATGGTAGTTCCGCAAGATCATTTTAAGAGGTGGAAGTGACCATTATGACTAAACTGAGGCTACTAAATTCAGTCTCACTCATGATCCTCTCTGGATTTGAATCCATCTCTCCATAAATTGAACAATAATAATAGGCAAATGCATCTGCCTGGTTCAGTACCTGGATCCTTAAAAATTGGGGTGTTTTGTTTTGCTTTCTGTGTCAGCAGCCATTTTGATTTGGGAAAGGTTTTCAAATCTTGCTATGTAGTTATTCAAGGTTGCAGGATTCAGAAGATAATCATATAAATCATATAAAACTATATTTTGACAGGTGCTATACTTTCATTGTTCTTTAGGTTCTGCATGTGAACTGTACTACAGACAATTAGGCCACTACTATACTACCATATTAACTTGAATACAAGATGTCCCTGAATAGAAGATGATCCCCCAATAATTACATTCTATATAAGGAAAATTTATAAATATATTATAGTTGACAAGGTATAGAACCTACTTATTGGAGGTTTGCCTTGAATTTGTCCCCCTCCTACTACTACAGCAGGGAAAATAAAACTGGGGGTGTCAGATGCCCCCCTTGACCTCAGTCCCCCAATTTCTTCCCTTGCAGCCCATTCCCATCCCCCTCCTCCTTTACTGTCAGACCTTGCTCTCCCTAAACATATGGAAATGAGGGACAAATATGAAAATGCTGACTTTGAAAAAGATGCCTGTAGTAATTGGTATATAGAAAAATTACTATTCATACCCATAGACAGTTCATCCAGAATTGATGCATTTTACATTCTTTTGAAACTGCTGCAAGTTTTAGCACAGATACTCCATACACACACTTTTAACTACCATGTTAGTACCTACTATATATATAATACAAAATATACATGACCAAAGCCAAAAGTCTCAATTTACCAGATAGGCCATTGTGCTGAAAAAGACAGCACTGAGAAGGACTGAGCACAATGGGCAGTAGCATATATCTTATTCAGATGGGCTGCGCTAACTTATCCTTGCAGTAGGTTCTCATTAGCATGTTTGCCCAATATGGGCCATGTATTTTATAGTCATGCTCAGTGTTTGCTGTGCATTGAATCAATTTCATAGTTGGTTTCCATTATAGAGAACATGCTACTTTTGGAAGCAGTTTAATGATGCACAATATATTTAATGAGGCTTCCTTGTATGCAAATCTCCCCCTATGGTGATTGGGGGAAAAATTCATCTCATATTCAAATAAACATGGTACTTGTAGCAAGAAATACTGCTTGTCTGAAGTCCTAAACTTGGTAGTGTTACATTGATGTTGTAGCCACGACGGTCCAGGAATTATGCAAGCGGGAAGGATTTTTGGGGAGCCATATCTTTTATTTGCCCCACTGCATGGTTGGAATAAAGACAGACAAGCTTGCAAATGCAAGACTTTCTGAAAAATGTCTTGCATTCAAAACCTTGTCTTACTTTATTCTAGCCAATCAGTTTTGCTAATATTTGGATATTTAAGTAAAAGAGGGCTGAGGAAACAGGAAAATAGCTAAAATGGTCCTTAGGGCTCTGTTTGGATGTGTTATCATTATAGACTAAGGGAAAGTTCTCTCAGATCAGTATGGCCACACTCAGTTTCAACATGCTGCTTCTCCTACATATGTGGCTATTTCAATGATATGGAGATTAGTGAAAGAGACGGAAAAAGCACTTTCATACCTAGGGAGACCACCAGCTGCACCCCCCGATGTGTAAATCCGATTATAAGTCAGACCATATGGTATAAAATTAAAATATTTTTTTCCTTATATGCTTTCTATAATACTATTTCTTAGAGGATTTGAAATGCCAGAAAGTACTGCCATGCTTTCAGCTGTATAGCTCAAATGCTGATATATGAATTTGATAATATAAGTAGTTTAATGATACTTACACTGTTTGTCCAGTTAGGTATATTAAAAGAATGTTGTGAAAATACTTGAAGTGCTAAAATCCAAGGATAACAGTTCATACATTAGTGGTGTTTCATTGTGAACAAAGTCATTTTTCAGCCGAGTCATAAAGTAGCCTAAAAACAAGTGTTGTACTGTTTGCTTGAAATGAGGCTGTTGTCATGTGACCACTATTCATCTGACATCATTACTGACATAGTTTTCATTAGTATGGTATCTGATTAAGGCTCCCAGCCATGGTGGAGCCAGACTAAGTAGTCTGAGTGAGGTGGCTGAGGAAAGTTAATGTGTCAATGTTACTATTAGGTGAAAGCGTCTGCTAAGAGTTTCCTTTTGGAGGGCTAGGATAGAAATGGTTGATGATGCTTCTAATGGGAATCTGCTGAAAATATTTGAAGACTTGACAATAATTAAAGATGTGCTGAACTCTAGCTAGAGACCTAAACTGTTCATTTACACACAATGTCCTTCCCACTTCAAGAAAATGTGAACGCAAAGAAATATTTAAAGATACAGTAAAATATGACCCCGTTGTTCAAATGTAGGTTAAACAGATGAGATTGATCACATCCATTTGTATAAGCAATACCTCTAGAGACTTGTGCATATAATTGTTTATGCCTGGCCCTGTATTCTCATTACCTCAGCAGGTTTTCAGGACACGCATATGCACACAGCAACATTTATCTAAGCTCAGCCCAGCATAAAATGTAGTGACCTTTTTAAATAGAGGAATAGTTAAATGGGAAAACTCATGTTTATAAAATCCACAAAGATCCCAAATATAGACTTACCTTGTGACACTGCCTCGTTATGTCAAATGTACAAATAGTGAATGGTGTCCAAACTATTGTTTTAGTGTTTCATTAGTTTTGTACAGAACCTTGGCCCTAGAATTCACTATAATTGGAAACACATCTAAATAGGAACCTGTCCACATTTAGAAAACTCAGATGTGTACACACATTCAAATGATCTTGATTTGTTTTCACAGCAGAAGAACTTACCCAAAGAGCCCCAGGCAGATGCTAGAAAAGCCAAGCCAATGAGGATCAGAGAGCCTGTTGTGCTGAATCTGTCCAGCCCCGGGGGGCCATATATGCATTGCAGCATGCTCTGCAGCCTCCCCTCTCTGCCCCTCTCTGCCCAGAGACAGATGACACTGGAATGCACAGGTTTTCTTGATTGGCTGATCCACTCCAGTTAGGGTCATGTGCAGAACAGGAAAGAGATGATATGGGGGCTGGGTTTTCCCAGTCCCAAAGTACTCAGAGGGTGTATTCTGCTCTCTGCTCACCTGAAACAGCAGGGTCCAGCATGAGTCCAGCACTATCTCCCTTAACCCATATGGGGTACCAGGCACAAAGCACACTGGAATGCTGGAAGATTGTGTTGTGGCTTCTTTTGGGCAAACTTGCAGATATTTAGAGTGCCTGTACACATGCTGTGAGGCTGCTCCAACACGATGTAATTAGTGTTAGAGCAGAATTAGTTAATCAAGTCCGCTGAAGCGTGGTAATTATTGCATTCCAGTCAGCCTCCACATCTTGTGTATCAGCGTCCCTGCATTTCAAAATGGTGGTGGGAGTACTTTAACTATAGCTCATCAAATGAGCTTTAGATTAAGTTCCCCTGCCACCATTTTGAAGTTCAGGGACATTGATACACGGGATGCTGTGGCATTTTAAGTAGAGTAGCTCTTGGAGCCTCTCTAATTAAAGCACTCCCTCACCCTACCCCAACAGCACATATAAAAGTCCCATTAATTTCCTGGGAGAAATTCTTACGGAAACAATCTCACCCTGGTTGTTCCTGGGTTATTTTTCTCTTGGAGAAGCCATTTTTGCTCTGGGAGAAAAATCCTGAACATCTGTACGCTTGTGGTTTCTACTGGGAGAGCAGTGACTCTCCCAGTAGAAACTGAGCATCTGTCCACATTTACTGAGAAGCCTGATAGTGAGTTGTCATACCCATACTCCTTCTGTTAACCCTACTGGTGAGATTTCATTTGTTTCAGTCCTTCATTGTATTGCTGGGTATCAAAGAATATTCCTGTGATGTGTGGTGGGCTTTAGCTTTAAGGTGAGATAAGTGAATATAGTTTATGTAGACATATAGGACCTTTGTACATGCCACAAAATTGGCCTTTAAAGTGGCTTATGTGCTCTTTTGCACCGCTTTAATGGCATGGCTGTTTACACTGTCAGCGGCATATTGCATGTTAAATGACTTCGGGACACGGCAAAATAAAATGTGTCTGAGGTGTTTTAGTTTGCTACCTTACAGCCATAGAGGAAAGCACCAGGCCCTGTACAGCTCAGGTGCTGTGCAGGCAGCCGGTGCAGGCAGACTCCACTGAAGGAAAAATAAAAAGTGTTGAGTCTGATTTAAAAAAAAAAAATTCCCTCCCCAGAGCCTGCCTGCCTGAGCTGCATGGGGGGCCCAGTGATTCCCTCCATGGCTGCAGGGGGCCTGGTGTTTCTTTGCAGCTCAGGGACCACTTGGCCCACTGTCAGCTCGCCTTCCCTCCCTGCCACTGGAGAAGCAGGTAAGGATCAGGCCCCACCCTTGTGTATACGCCACAGGGGTTTACTTCACCCTAAATTGAAACGGTGTTTTTAAAAACCCGCCGTTTCAATATAGGGAGAATTAAACCAAAATAAACCCCAGTGGCATGTACAAGCAGCTATAGATACTATATGACTGACTCCTTGTAAATGCTTGTAATATGAGATAATGCTATTAATGTCTATGTACAACCTTAAAAAAAAACTTCTAAGGCAGTAGTATGAGCAGCTCTCCTATTAACGTATTCCATTTAAGGGTGCATCAAGATGAGCACAGATGTGTAGTATGAGGTGTTTTAGATCTGTCTGCAGTGCCATATGGTGCACATGCTGCACATGAAGGCATTACCTGCACTGCTAATTTGCAGTGTGAGGTGGTGTTTTTTTGACACCAAGAGATCCCAGTATCAAAAAAGCGTGCCTTAAAGTGGGGCGGCACATACAATGGCAGCGCATGCTGTCAGAAACAGGAGCCTATCCAGCTAGAGTTGCATTCCAGCTGCTGGCCAGGCTCTGTGCTGCCAAATTGCTATAGCTGCAGCCCCTGAAGGCCCTCAAGACCCCAGGTAAGTTTGCTGGGGACAGCCCAGGTCCTGGGCTCATCCTTCCCTACCCAACCTCAGTCAATGTGCCAAGCGCCAGAGCGTGCATGCATGGGCATTTCCCAGGGACAAGTAGCAGTGGCACATATTGTTCCCCTGATGTTTGTCCCTAGAGAAGTGCATGTTCCTGCTCATGTGGATTTGCCCTATGAGTTTATTTTTTTATGATACTATATTTATAAATGGACTTCTAAGTTTTCTTTTTGTTACCACTTTGCCCATTAAGGGATATCAGAAGTAGGCAGGTGTGCCAGAGCACATGAAAAGGAAACTGCCAATGTAGTGTTCACTAGGGCTGTGCGAAGCTTCAGTCCCTGATTTGATTCAGTGGAAATTCAGCCTGATTCAGTGGCCGAATCTCCAAATCCAAATAAATCAGAGGACCCTTTAATCTCTCCAAATCGAATTGGAACCCTCCAAATCAATTAATAGTATCATAGTGCTTAGGGTCAGAAGGAACCTAAACAGATCATCAAGTCCAACCCCCTGCCCCAGGCAAGAATGGGTGCCAGGGTCATATTACCCCAGCCAAATATCTGTCCAGCCTCCTCTTGAAGACCCCCAAGGTAGGAGAGAGTGCCACCTCACTTGGGAGCCCATTCCAGAGCCTGGCAGCCCTAACTGTAAAGTAATGTCTCCTGATGTCCAGTCTGAACTTTCTCTCTCTATCAATTTGTGGCCATTATTCCTAGTAACCCTGGGTGGTGCCCGGGGGAACAGAGCCTCCTCCAATTCCCGCTGGTCTCCCCTGGTGAGTTTGTAAAGGGCCACCAGATCCCCGCTCAGCCTTCTCTTGTGGAAGCTGAATAGTTTCAGGCCCTTTAGCCTCTCTTTGTAGAGCCTGCCCCATTGCTCCTTTACCATGTGAGTGACCCTCCTCTGGACCCTCTCAATGCTAGCCACATCATTCTTGAAGTGCAGCTCCCAAAACTGGACGCAGTACTCCAACTGTGGCCTGACCAATGCTGCATAGAGGGGAAGGATCACCTCCCTAGACCTGCTTGTGATAAATCTGTAGATGCACGACAAGGTGCGGTTAGCCTTCAGAGAGATTTGGAAAGATTTGATGATTCGGACATAGACACAACTTTAAAAGCTTTTTGTACATACCTTTAGGTAGCAGGCAGCTTGTGAATGCTGTAATGCTGGGGTGCATGGAATGTCCCACAGAAGCGCAGGGGAAGGGGTCCCCAGCATGCTCAGCAGCAGACCAGGAAATGGACCAGAAGCACTTCTGGATCCACCAGGGAGCATACTGCCCCCCCCCCCACATGGCCGTGGCTCTGCAACTGGTGCTTCCTGGGTCTGGGGGGGCACCCAGGGTCCCCCCATGGCCGACTGCCAAGCTGGGGGATTGCGGGGGGGGGAGGGAGCAGGCCCTGAGCACTCCCTGGCAGACCTGGAAGTGGACCAGAAGTACTTCCTGTCCACTTCTGGGTTCACCGCTGAGCTGCCCTGCACATCTGTGGGACGCTCCATCTGCCCCAGCATCTCAGTGTTCACAAGCTGCACTTGTACCTTGAGGTATGTAGAAAAAACTTTTAAAGCCGTGTCTATGTCCAAATCGCTGATTCTCCATATCAGCATCGAATCTTCAGATTCAGATTCAGCCGACTCTAATCAGGCACAGTGATCTGAATCAACAAATCGAATCAGGGACAGTGATTTGGGCTGAATCCGAATAGAATAGGGCTTGCTTCGCACACCCCTAGTGTTCACATTCCTTTTTTGAGTAACAGAAAAAAGAATGAATGTAAGTACGCACAGACTTTCATTGTACTTCCCTGGGTTCTCTGCTACCCAAAAAGGAAAGGAAATCTCTATAGAAATGTGTATAGTAATGTGTGTGTGTTTTGTGCCTTGTGATGGATGGAGATGTGTTTTCGATAAACAATCAGAAATTTGGATGCCTATACAAGTGCTTTTAACCTCTTGCAAAATTGCACAAGAAATCTCAGGAGACCAGTGATTTTTCTGGTGTTTTGGTGTTTCTGTTTCCAGATCTAAATGGAATTTTAAAATGCAGAAGTGAGCAGAGAAATTTAAAAAAAGAACTTGGCTGAAGATTCAGGGAGGATAATCTTATTTCACATTAACTGATTTGACCATCCCACTGTGATATAGAAGAAAATATAAGGGATCCAGAACTGGGAGGTTCTGATTCCAGCTATGTTACTGCCCTGCTGTTTGGCCTAGATCAAGTCCCTTCACCTTTTTGACACTCAATTTTCTTAACTCTAAAATAGAAAATAATTACTGACCTTCTTCACAGAGGCATTAATGAGGCTAAATGTATCCACTATATTCTAAAATATTATGCTTGTTACACACACACACACACACACACTATATGCTTGCTATAGTGGGGATTGAAGCAAGAACCCACAGAGCTAAAAGAGGACTGAAGAATCCCCATTCCATTAGTTGCAGTTAGACTCAGGCTCCCAAAGAACCTAAATCCCTTTTTATTTAAGGATTAAGGTACTTTGCATTTTTTCTGCTAAAGTTCATGGGTGGGAGTTTGGGCCTCGGAATGAGGGAAGGTCTGATATATAACCTACTCTTTAGTGTGTACAAGTGTTGGCAGTGTAGAATTGAATTGACATTAATAGAATTGTGGCAATTTATACAGACTGGATCTGCCTCTAAGTATTCTAATATTAGAGCACAAAAAGCAATAAAATATGACAAGGTATGTATTTGTGAAAACTCTTAACTATTCATTTAAAGAATGGTGCATTTAGGTTATTTTAAATTAAATCTATTCCTATCACTTTTGTAACTATGGCTGCATTACTTCAGGGTGTAATGATGGCATAGAGTTAATATTTGTATAAATCATATATTTAATAGGATTTCATTGCCATAGACCATCTTTGGATTCAAAATTTATTAGCATTTTGAACTATTGGATTTCTCTATTGGTAAGCAGGGTAATCAAGGTAATCCTTAATAGCCATCAAAAACAATCAAAGTGAAGCAAGTCAGTCATGTTGGTTCTGAATAAAAACAGTCCATGATCAGATTAAATGGATAAGCATATTCACCTGTAATCAAATGAAACAGAAATTACAGTTACTGAGTGTCATTACTATTAAAGGAAATATAAAAGCATCAAATATCTACTTGTATTAAATGGCCATGTAAAGAATCACCAGAAACCCCGTACAATTGGTTATAATTGATTCTTACTTTGAAAAATTATTGTTACTTTGTCAGGGTATTTCAATTCATATTCTAACAATTTCTTGTTAGTAAACAGTAGCCAGATTATCAAATTTGCATGGAAACACCTTGAGCAAACTGATTTTTGTCAGCTATCTCAGGAATCTCTGTATATTATTCGAACATATAGGCTCCAAATACATTGGGTAATATTTTTTAATTAAAAAGGAAAGGCTAAGACATCTTTGATATGTATTTTTATTTAGAATTTGAAACAGAATTTGTAGTTTTCACATATCTTCGCTGGAACAGTTTTGTGTTCCTTTCTAGGGTTTTACACACCAAGCAACTTGTTTTCAGAGTGTCCTATTTAAACTGGAAGACAAATATGTCAACATTACAAATGTATTCTACATTTCTTTGTGCTTGATGTTTTCTAAAGGTAGCACAGCTCCTGCCATTACTCAGAAATATGGTAAGTGTCTGAAAAGAGAAAATTCCAATCGGTTCAAACACAATTATTTCAGTGAATCATTTGCTTCCTTTTCAAAGAAATTGGAAGCAAAACAGTTGCATTTCAGAGAAATCCTGAAATCTTTAAGGGCCAGTTTGTTACCCATACTCAAAATTATTAGAATGTTACTTTTCTAGCAGTCCTCTTAGAATTAAGAGAAGTACTTGAAGAGTAAGATACTATTCAGTGGCCATGTCTACATGAGACACTGACTGCGCAGTACCCTGGGACTACTGTGCAATAGCATCAGGTGGTAGAAAGTGTGATGCAACTTTACTGCACAGTCTCGGGATACCATGCAGTCAGCATCATGAAAAAGCCATTTGGCAGTGCTACTGTGCATTAACTCCAGTCACCGAGCAGTCATTTAGTACTTGTTTAAAGTACTACAAGTACCAACTTGTATAAACAAGTACTAGACTGTGCAGTTGCTGCTGCACAGTCAGCGTCTCATGTAGATGTGGCCAGTGTGAGGAAGAATAGCACAATCCAGCACTGTTTTTCCAAATACATTATACTATAGATGGTTTTTAAAAAGAGATTAACTTTGAATAACTTAAAATAATTCATTAAGAGTTATACACTTAATAAAATGATACTTTATTATAAAACATATTAACCTGCCATAACTTTAAGTGACCACTAACCACTTAATCTACATCTCTTGTTTTGAAAAGAGCCATATGACAACAGACTCAGTAACACATTATGTAGATGAAATTACACTTTAGAAATGCAGTAGGCTAGACCTGAGTAGTTTAACTGATAAGGCACTAGCTTTCCACCTACAGGACAACAGTTCAAGTCTTTTCTGATTTCTTAAGTAAAATTAATTTAGTTATGTCAGCTATGTAACCATAAAATGATAATCCAAGTTTCAGGGATGCCATACATACTTTTTCCTTCTTTGGCTAGATTGAGACTGTATAAGAAACAGTTGGTAACTTTTCATACACACACCTGAAATGAATATCTATACTATATCCAAGATGCATAACAAAAGAACATAAAAAAAAAAAAAATCCCAGTTGAGCTGTTCTATGTTGCTTCATTTCAGCTGTGACTGTTGTATTCATTTTATCAGTTCAGTATTTTATAGACCTACCTAAGATAGCTCTGCTAAAAGACATGCTATACCATAAAATTTGCCTTTGCTCTGTCATCTTTTAAGAACTCTGTGACCACAGTGGGAGAGTGATTTTGAAATCCTTATTTGCTATTAAAAAATACATTAAATGTTATCCGTCCTGTGTAACTTCTAGGCTGATATCTGGTTGATATGATTTGCATTTCTGGTAGCAGTTCTTCATTTTTTGCAATATCCTTAGTCATGATCAAATTTCTCAGGAATTATTGTCCATGGTGCTTCAGAGCTTGTAAAGCTTTTTACATTTATCATAGAGCAAATAATCTGGTAAGCAGCCAAGCCTTCAGTTTCCACCAAAGAATACTAAAAAAGAACTCAGTTCCTGGAATCCAATGCAAATGCATTTTCTGTGAACTGTTCTGTATCCATGTATAGCTTAGAAGAATACATCAGAAGAGACCTTCAGTGAGTAAAACATTGTAGTTTTCCCCCTTTCCCCACTACAGTTCAACATGTAGAGTTTTCCAAGACACAAGCTCTCTATAATGACTTGAAATACTTTTGTAATTATTAAACTCTGTTTAGCTGCAGCATAGACTCTTCCAGACCTTTGAAAACCAATAAAACATATACAGTACTACTGATGATAGGCCATAAACATGTGTTTTGGGTCACTGAAAGTGACACCTGGAAAACTATTTGAATTGTCCACACCAGTTTTGTCCAACAAATGGCTCGGGTGATCAGCATTGCTAAAATTGTACTTTATGGCTTAGTAAAACTATATGACAGCAGAGTGATGGTCCATTCACTAGAATGTTCAAATGTGAAAGGTAAATATCATCCCAGTTACCTTTCTATAATATTAAATTCCTTTCAATCAATAACAATTCCTTCTTTTTTTTTTTTAATACAGTACAGTAAAAGTTCTGTTATCCGGCATCTTACAAGCCGGCATGCTCCACTAATCGGCATGCCAACTTGTAAGATAAAGTGAAACTAGAAGTGCCCACCATGGCACTTCCGGTTTGTCCAAGCCCCCATTGCTCAGGGCAAAGCAGCCTGTGCTGCTGAGCCCCCACAGCCCAGAGGCGTAACAGGCTGCGCGGAGCTGCATGGGACCTGCCTCCCTGTCCCACGGGGCCCTGCAGGAGCGGCAGCGATGTCACGCGGGGGCAGAGGGACGTCCCAGACGTGGTGTGAGAAACAGCAGCCGGGGCCGCTCAATTAATTGGTATATTTTGTTATCCAGCATCCCCTGTTCCCGGGTTTTTCCCCCCCTCCATTTTACCCAGGATCCCATATTTCCCTCCTCAGTTGCTAGTTTGTGGACTCTGGATCCTACTTCCAAAAACACCTCTTTAGTTCTCCTCTGAGTCCCTGCTTCCTTTATTACCATCAAGTGCAGGCTTCCTCATTTCTTTTCAGTTCTTTCTACACACCCATTTCCCCCAGTTTTGGGCCCCAGCCACATCACCATTACCATGTCCATGTTTGCCCTACTTCCACTCATGCTTTCCAACCCCCACCAGATCCATCCTGGGTCTCTGTATCCTCCCCATTGCCATTGTTCTGGTCCTGGTTGCTTCTCTCCTCTTGGGTCACTGCTTCTCCTTAAGACATCCTATAAGATTTTCTTATTTTTTTTATACTCCTATAATCTTCCTACACAGCAAATTAAACTGCTGCCTCCGATGTGGAGGTCAGTAGTAAGATTCTTTTGCCTACAGTACCAACTGGTGTAGGGGGGAGGAGGGGAAAGAGGGGAAGATTAAGTTGATTCCAGCTTTTTTTGTGTTTTTGGTTTGCACCAAAATCAATAACTTGTGCCCCTCAGTGCCTAGAACAGGGCTGTCCAACTGGTGGCCCATGGTCTGCATGCAGGCCACCAGGTTTTAATCTTTAGAGCCCAGCTGCCACTCCTCCCACCATTCCTGCTGCAGCACAAACCAAGGTCTCTGGGCTTCCCCTCCCTTTTCCAGCTTTTGCTTCCTGTGCCAATCCCAGGGGGCAGGGCAGGGCAGGGCAGAGTGGGACAGCATGGGGCAGCTTGTGGTGCTGGGAAAGCCCACAGTCCGGGAGCTGAGAGGGTCTGTGTACATGCATAGTGCAGTGGGGGAAAGGGAAGAGGTGAGAACCTGCACACATTTGCATGTCTAATGGTTTACACAATGAATTTGCATAGGATGGTTTGGATAGGGATGATCCTGCATCAGAAAGGGAGTTGGACTAGATGACCTCTGGAGGTCCCTTCCAGACTTGCTTTTGTATGATTCTGTGATCCTGTAGTGTTCATAAAACTAAATGTGGCTTAAGATGTTACGTATGGAATAGCAAAGTCATGCAGATTTTAGAAGTTTTTTCCAGAAAGAGGCAAAAGTCATTTTGGGTCAAACCATAATATGGAAATGAAGTGCAGGAGTGCTCAGATGAGTGCACAGAAGTACAGAAGAGCTTCTCAGGAAGGTCAGGATGGGGGTTTGGCTGCTGTTGCTACCAGTGGATTCATTTTTTAATATAAATTATGATAAAAGAAAAAGACGGATGAGAAATATAGGCCAAATCCTGCAAGGTCATAATGAACCTCAGAAACTTTAGTTCATGCTTATCAAGAATATTTGCAACTCATTCTATTTTGTTGTTCATGTGGACACCAAATGCTGAATCCTCTAAAAACTGATTGTTCTTTCAAACCAAGCTTGTTTTTTTATATATATATGTAGATTCATAGATTCATAGATGTTAGGGTCGGAAGGGACCTCAATAGATCATCAAGTCCGACCCCCTGCATAAGCAGGAAAGAGTGCTGGGTCTAGATGACCCCAGCTAGATACTCGTCTAACCTCCTCTTGAAGACCCCCAGGGTAGGGGAGAGCACCACCTCCCTTGGGAGCCCGTTCCAGACCTTGGCCACTTGAACTGTGAAGAAGTTCTTCCTCATGTCCAATCTAAGTCTGCTCTCTGCTAGCTTGTGGCCATTGTTTCTTGTAACCCCCGGGGGCGCCTTGGTGAATAAATCCTCACCAATTCCCATCTGTGCCCCTGTGATGAACTTATAGGCAGCCACAAGGTCGCCTCTCAACCTTCTCTTGCGGAGGCTGAAAAGGTCCAGTTTCTCTAGTCTCTCCTCGTAGGGCTTGGTCTGCAGGCCCTTGACCATACGAGTTGCCCTTCTCTGGACCCTCTCCAGGTTATCCGCATCCTTCTTGAAGTGTGGTGCCCAGAATTGCACGCAGTACTCCAACTGCGGTCTGACCAGCGCCCTATAGAGGGGAAGTATCACCTCCTTGGACCTATTTGTCATACATCTGCTGATGCACGATAAAGTGCCATTGGCTTTTCTGATGGCTTCGTCACACTGCCGGCTCATGTTCATCTTGGAGTCCACTAGGACTCCAAGATCCCTTTCCACCTCTGTGCCACCCAGCAGGTCATTCCCTAGGCTGTAGGTGTGCTGGACATTTTTCCTCCCTAGGTGCAGCACTTTGCATTTCTCCTTGTTGAACTGCATCCTGTTGTTTTCTGCCCACTTGTGCAACCTATCCAGGTCTGCCTGCAGCTGTTCCCTGCCCTCCGGCGTGTCCACTTCTCCCCATAGCTTTGTGTCATCTGCAAACTTGGACAGAGTACATTTCACTCCCTCGTCCAAGTCGCTGATGAAGACATTAAAGAGTATCGGTCCAAGGACCGAACCCTGCGGGACCCCACTGCCCACACCCTTCCAGGTTGAGACTGACCCATCTACCACGACTCTTTGGGTGCGACCCTCTAGCCAATTCGCCACCCACCGGACTGTGCAGTCATCCACATCACAGCCTCTTAACTTGTTCACCAATATGGGGTGGGATACCGTATCGAAGGCCTTCCTGAAGTCTAAGTATACGACATCCACCCCTCCTCCTGTGTCCAGGCGTTTCGTAACCTGGTCATAGAAAGAGACTAGGTTGGTCAGGCACGATCTGCCCGCCACAAACCCATGCTGGTTTCCCCTCAGCATAATTTGCCCTGCCGGGCTCTCACAAATGTGAGCCTTGATAATTTTTTCAAAGACTTTACCAAGGATGGAGGTGAGACTGACCGGCCTATAGTTGCCTGGGTCCTCCTTCCTCCCCTTTTTGAAAATGGGGACCACGTTAGCCCTTTTCCAGTCCTCCGGGACTTGGCCCGTGCGCCACGAGCATTCGAATATTCCCGCCAGTGGCTCTGCAATGATGTCGGCCAGTGCCTTCAGCACCCTCAGATGGAGCCCATCCGGGCCTGCCGACTTAAAGGCATCCAGTTCTTCCAAGTGACTCTGCACCACCTCAGGATCTACGTATGGAAGTCTGGTGCCTTGCTGCTGCCTCTCTACAACCCCAGTGAGAGACTTGTCGTGCCCCTTACTTAGGAACACTGAGGCAAAGAACTCGTTGAGGAGTTCAGCCTTGTCCCCCCTATCTGTCACCAATTGTTTCTGCCCATTTAGCAGCGGTCCTATTCCTCCCTGGGCCTTCCTTTTACTCCCAATATATCTAAAAAACAATTTCTTGTTGTCCTTTACTTGGGTTGCCATCCTCAGCTCCATGGTAGCTTTGGCCCGCCTAACTGCCTCCCTACAAGCACGAGCAGAGGAGGTATATTCATCTTTAGTGATCTCACCCTGTTTCCACTTTTTATGTGCTCCCCTTTTGGCCCTTAGGCTGCCCTGGATTTCTCTGGTCAGCCATGGAAGCCTCCTGGCCCCTTTCCCTCTTTTGCCTCGCTCGGGGATTGTCTTGCTTTGTGCCCGAAGGATCGTTTCCTTTAGGCACAGCCACCCTTCTTGGGCTCCCATCCCATCAAAACTCCTACTCTGCAGTGCTTCCTTGACTAATCGCCTGAGTGCATTGAGATCAGCTTTCCTAAAGTCTAGCATTTTCACCCTACTAGTTACCTTACCCACTCGCCGTCTTATGTTGAATTCTATTATAAGGTGATCACTGTCTCCCAAATGGCTACCGATCTGGAGGTCCCCTATCATGTCATCTCCCGTTGCCAATACCAGATCCAGTATGGCATTCCCCCTAGTGGGACCATGCACCTCCTGTGTCAGGTGGAGGTCCTGTACACAAGTTAGAAACCTGCGTGAGCGATGGGACCTTGCTGTCTGCGTCTCCCAGCAGATGTCCGGGTAGTTTAGGTCCCCCATGACTACCGCCTCTTTAGCTTTTATGGTCTCCGAGAGTTGCCTCAGGAGCCCCGCATCTATTTCTTCCCCTTGGTGTGGGGGTCTGTAGCAGACCCCTACCACCAAATCCCTTTCTCCTTGCCCCCCATGTAGCCTAACCCACAATCCTTCTACTTCCTCAACCTCGGATTCTGTCTTGATGAGGGTTGATGTATATTGCTCACTGACATAAAGTGCAACCCCCCCCCTTTCTTCCCCGACCTGTCCTTTCTATACAATCTATAGCCCTCAATATGAACCACCCAGTCATGGGATGAATCCCACCAGGTCTCTGTTAGCCCCACTAAGTCATAGGTGTTTAGTGCAAGCAGGAGTGCTAGTTCATCCTGCTTGTTCCCCATGCTCCTAGCATTAGTATATAGGCACTTGAGCCCTGCAACTGGTGCCTTTGCTGCCCCCCCGCTCCGAGTCCCAAGGGGCCCATTGTTCCTTACCTTCTTGTTTCTTACCTGTTCTGTAGTGCTGGCCTCCCTATGGCTTTCAGGTTCCCAATGTTCTCCTTCTTCAGGCTGGGCTGTCCTTGTGGGTGCCACATGTTTTGGTGGTCCACAGCTTCCCCTGCCCTCGTACTCCCCTCCCCCCGATGAGCCTAGTTTAAAGCTCGCCGGAGGAGATCCGCCAACCTAGTAGAAAACACACGCTTACCTTTGGGGGACAGGTGAAGCCCATCCCAGCTGAGCATGTCCCTTGTTGTGATGTGCGGGTCATTGTCCAGGAAGCCGAAGCCTGCCTCGAGACACCACTGCTGAAGCTGCCAGTTGGTCTCTCTGATGCAGTTCTCCTGCCGTCTTCCTCGTCCAGTCACTGGTAGGATGGAAGAGAAAACCACCTGGGCACCGAAATCCTTCAGCACGCCACCCAGAGCACAGTAGTCCGCCATCAGGTGATCAGGGGTTCTCCTGGCCTCATCATTAGTACCCACATGGACTAGGACCATGGGGTAATAATCAGTGGGCTTGATCCTGGCCTGGATTACCTCCGTCACATCCCGAATCTTTGCTCCAGGGAGGCAGCATACCTCTCGTGCCGAGGGGTCCTGGCGACAGATGGGTCCTTCCGTACCTCTCAGGATGGAGTCTCCTATGACGAGCACTCGTCGCCTCCTCCTCTGGGTCATTGTGGATCTCTTGATCTGTTTAGAGTGTGAAGAATGTGTTGTTTCTTCTTGCTCAAGGGTTTCCTCCTCCCCTTCCATCTCCTGCAGGGTCGCCAGGGCCTCATACCTGTTCACCAGTCGGACTGGAGAAGCTGGTACCGGTTCGCTGTGTGCTGCTCCGGTCCTGGCTGTGACTGTCTGCCACTCTGCTGTGGAGGGTATTCCCCGGGGTGCTTCTTCCTTTGGTGCCTGGGCCTGCAGGGAAAGGAAATAACTATCAATTTCATCCTCCGCCTCCCTGATCCCCCTCAGCCTGCTAACCTCCTCCCGGAGCTCCCTCACCTGCGCCTCCAGAGCCCTAAGACGGGCACCTGCCGGACAGGTGTGGGAGCCCCCAATCTCTGCCCCCCCGGCCCTGCTGGGGATACCCCACAGGCCAGGAGGTAGGGGGACACCAGCTCCCCCATGGGCTCGGTCTGGGTGGAGGCCTCAGACCTGCCCCGGCTAGCCTTGTCCCCCTGGGCAGAGGCCCTAGCAGTACTTCTCGTAGACACCATTCTACAAGCTGCTGTTTGTAGACCTGTGTGGTGTCTACACCCTACCCCTACAGGAGTCCCACTCCTGGCCCTCCCAGCCCGCCCTCCGGCGCGAACGCCTGCGCAAACACCGGCGTGCTCTTACAGAGCGCGCCTGTTTGCGCGCTCTGTTAGCGCCGCGCAGCTTGGGAGCGCGGCTCCCTACCGGCTCAGCTATATGGGACCCGGGGGGCTTCCCCTCCGGATCCGGCTCAGCTGTGCCGGGTCCCTCCACCCCACTTACCTTCGGGGGATCAGCTGCTGCTGCCCCCACTGCCGATTCCTCTGTTGCTGCTGCCGCCGCCGCCTCCGGTCAGTTGGTTGGTAAAAAGGGCACACGTGCGTGCGGGACACACGTGTGCTGCCTCCTCTCCTTCCCGCTGCTGGTTCCCGAGTGCTGGGAACTACGTCACTCCGTGGCTTTAAAGCCCGCGGTTTGAATTACCCGCCCAGCTCCAACGGCCAATCAGGCGCCCCGGTCTACCCGGAAGTGCCTGCTGGCAGTTCTGCCCCTACGCTCCCCCGCTGGGGGGGGCCGCTGCCACAGGACCCTGCTCCCCCAAGGGTTAGCCCCGGGGGTGCCCCCTGGCCTGGGCAATGTAAGCCATTTCAAGGATGAAGCTTCATAAACTCTTAGTAGCTGTAAACTTATACATCTTTTTTAGACTTTTTAATTTAATTAAAAATAGTGCTAAGCTACTATAAAAGGGAATAAAATATAATGTGACTACCTCTGAGGCAAAGGAGTATAGGAAAAAATTTATGAGAATTCCGATTAAAGTGATGACAACAAAAACCCAAATGATGTTTGCTTTAAAAAGCGCTTCCATCGGCTTCCACTGCCTTGGCAGTTGTGTGGTGGGGTTTAGAAAAGGTCCCTGAAAGGGGCTTGTAATAAAACTTCTATGATGGATGGAGAAAGATGAAGTTCACACCTTTGTTGCTTGGGATGGGAGAAAGTTGTCTGCAATACAGTCTAGAAAGGATAGAAGTATGTGGAGTTAAAGGAAGGCTTTTTAATAGATCACCCACCACTTAATTTATGTTTAATAGAAAATTTAAATTGGGATCTGGGTATGAGATCTATGGCTGCCTATACATGTGCTAGTTCACGTTCTAAATCGAGCACATCAGAGCAGACTCAATTCATCTAATTAGAATGCTCCAGCATGGCCTCACTGTCATGTGTATAACCCCTCATGCATTTAAAAGTGGCCATGGGGGTGCGTTATGTAAAACTTGTCAAATGAGATTTAGATAAAGTGTCCTGTGGCCATTTTTAAAGGCACAGGGGCTTGATACATGTGATGGTGAGGCATTTTAATTAAAGCAACTTTCCAGGAACTGCTCTAAATAATGTCCCCCCCATGCATGTGTATAGACAGCCTATATGCCAATATTTTCAAAAATGTATGTGTCTTTTCAAATGCATTTGAGGCTCTCAAGCAGACAAAGTTCCTTGGTGAATTTGATATCTGAGGCTCTCAGGCTCTTCTGAAAATGTTATATAGTCTCCTAAATGATCTCACAGTACTTTACAGATTAGAGTACTGTTATATATAAGTTATATATGGATATACAAATTGTGTCATGCAACAGTGAATTGCCTTCAATTCTGTCTCGGATGAAATCAAGTACCTCTTTAACAGTGCCCAGACTGATTGGCTAGGTACAGACAATCAAAAAGCCCGAGGCTGAATTGATTCAGTCTTTGCAGGTTAGTCTAAACTGCACAGATTAAATTGAAACAGAAATGAACAGATATTTACCCTTGATTCAGGAAATGCAGCCACATGCCTGCAGTGGCTCAGGCCAGAAGTGGGGGTGATAGAACACAGCTGTCTGGCTGTGTGTTCACTTCCTCTTCCTGATGCCCTTGAGGACACTGGGATTTATAGTACAAAATCACAGCAGCAAAACTCTGCAGGGTTGCTCATCACTTCCTCTTCCTGCTTCCAGGTGTCTCTGGGATATGTAGTCCACAGTTGCACCCAGCAATAAGTATGAGCAGGGGAAAGGGTGTTTAACCCCCACTCCCCAGCCCCAAACTCCAGCCGCAGTTTGCCTGGAGGGAACAGTCCTTCCCCTGCAGACTGGGCTGCATTCCCAGCCAGGCTTTCCCCCCCACCCCCATGTCACCCAGCCTACACTGCTCCAGCTAGGAAGCAAAGGGGCGAGGCCAGCCTGCTTTCTGGAGCAGACAGCCCAGCCCAGCCCAGGGCTAAAAAGTATGCTGGGATGCTGGAAGACTGTGATTTAACTTGAACCAGGAAGGGGTCTGGGACAGAATTTTCATAAAAGAGTTTGACCCAAACCATATTAAGTCTGATACTACATTCAACCAGGTTTATCTTATACCAGTTTCAGCCATTTTGAAACTGATTTATGTGCACCGACCTTTTTTCCTGTTATAGTTTTAAACCAGTTTCTGATCACTTAAACCAGTTTATATGTAACTTCTGTCCCTAGCCATTATATAACTCTTCAGGTTAGGACATGAAAAGATGAAGCAGTAAAGTTTGTACGGACTGATAAAAGTTTACACTCTTTTTTCTTTTTTGTCCTGCATTTCCCAATAAGACTAGATACAGACATTCAAAAAGTCTGAGGTTGAATCAATTTAAGTTAGACAGTTTTCTGTAAGCAGCATTGTTAAGACTGGTAATGAACAAAACACACATTCACCCTTTGGTGGGGAGTGGGGCAAATCTTACACTGGGTTCTGTCATTTTTAAACCAGTCTGTGTGTGCCAAACTTCTATTATGGGTATAGACTGGTTTTGTGTGCCGAATTTTTGCTCTATTACAGGTATAGGCAGGTTTCCAATCATTTATAAATGATCATTTATAATGATTTAAGAGTATATTGTCTATACCTGGCCTGTGTGTCCAATTTGGCCTTTTTGCCTTCTCATCTCTTCCAACAGAGATGATAAAAAGGATGTTTGTCCCTGATCCTCTTGACAATGAATAAAGCCTCAGAACCATACTGGGAGATGATTTAATTACATGAACAGAGTACAAGGATGCGCAGTCTCAAAATGCCTGTAACTTTGGGGTGGTATAAGTCACAGGAATCACATCTGGCCACTCAGGGTATATACCATCAACCATCAATAAAGACTGCTTGTGGTTGGGAGGCCTCATGTTTTTTCTGCCTGTGCGTGTTTCACCAGCACCCCATCAATTCACAGCAGAGGGTTAATAAAAAGTCCACACAAGTCTCAAGGTGTTTCCTTTAAACTTCTTTGGAGGTTATGTAGATAGTAATGTGCTGCTGACTGAACATTTCAGACCCTCCAGTGGTCTCTGTATTTTATACTGCAGTACATTTTCACCTAAATTGCATATATCTGGCATGATTAAAAAGCAAGTCTGTGTTTTTAACTAGATTTATTTGAACAAAAACTATGTGTGTGTAATATAAATCCCAGGAGTCTGTCACAAGAGGAAGACCTGAATCATCTTGGCCTCACTGCCAGCATATCTAATCCATTTTATCATTGCTTGACAAAGACTATCCCCCAAGTCTGGTTAAAGAGAAGATGAAACTCCCCTGTCTGATCTTTTTGGCTCAAGATTCATTTTTATTCAGCTTTTTAAAAGGATATCTGTAACCTTTACTCTCATTTTGTCTTCTTGAACATCTTTTGGCTGTCTTCAAATTCTAGGATGTTTCAGAACATTGCATTTCTGTTGAAAATTCATATTAATAATAAGCTTAGATGAAGTGAAGACTACTACCTTGGAATTGCAGCAGCAATTAATCATCTTTAATTGCTAACCAGTCTACTCAAAAGATAGTTAATTTATTTACTTTGTGTTACAATGCAGAATAATATTACACGGACAGCCTCAGATAAAATTATTAAAGCAGGTGCACATTCTAGTTATGCATGACCTAAGTTCTGTTTTTACTCAGAATGTAAGAATAACAAAACAAGGGAAACAAATGCTTTTGGACCAATGTTTCCCATTTTTTAAAATCATAGAACAAATGTAGACAACTTATGAGCAAAACATAAACACCATTTTACAATTTAGTGAGTTTAAAAATAATCCATTTTTTCTGGGTGTCACAAATAATCTCAAGACAAAATGTAAATCAGCCAGACTGATTCTGTTAAAAGATATTTTTTTGTTGTAGACCTCACTGTGAGTGGTGCTACAGGTTTTGTTAAACCATTCAAAAGGCACTGAAAACAGGAGAATCCATGCATTAAGGGGTGTTAAATGTTACTAAGTACCCTGTAAGCATCTTAAAGTTACCTCACTTTGGGCAAGGGTTATCTTGGAGCTACTCTACCTATCTCGAGGTAGGGAACTGTTAGTCTACTCCATGGAAATAAAGCATGAATCTAACACCCCAGGATGTACAGTTCCAAGCCCCTCTCAGCCACTCTACCCTGATGAGTAACTCAACTGTCCAGGGGGTGGTAGTTGCCCCAAGCCAAAAACCCCTACCTACCCCCCTGCCATGTGGGTAGGTATAAACCCACCCACATGGCAGCATGCTGCCAGATCCCAGGGCTCCAAGAGACCTGATCCAGGTCTTTGGACTGGGGGGCCAGGCATGTGAAACCATATCTGGGCAGCTCTCCCCTAGCCAAGAGCATTTGTGGGAGGGACATGGCTTCCTTCCCCAGCCTTCTGCATTTCTGGGTCAAGGGGGGAAAAAGCTTTCTAGCACCAAACATGAAGAGAACATGGGGCATGCCTACACATGGTGCTATGTCACCATAGCAATGCACAATGGCAACATAGCATCCACTGGCACTACTCACCATACCGATGCACTCCCCCACTATAGCACATCGCTATGGTGATGTAGCAGCTAAAAACGCACAGCACGGCACAGTATGGACTGTTCCTGCACTGTCATTTAGTATTTCTGAAAGGAAGTATTTAAATGATGGCAAAGTAACAACAGCACCATAGGGGCACATGTAGACGCACCCATGGAGTCCAAGGAGACATGCTTCCCCAGGGTCCATGCCACTACCATGATTAACCCTTGGTGGTTCTGCTCACAGATGAGGGATAGAGTCTTGGCTCATACCCTCTCCTGGTAAGTCACAGTTGTCCAGGTCAGAGACAGCATTAAGCCTTAACCTGGGGTTTCATTGCTTTGACTACAGCATGACTAACTTAAAATGTTAAAGGAACCAGGACTCATGGTAGAGGTGATTTCTTTTATTAGACCAACTGGAATTTTGTAAAAAAAAAAAAAAATTTTACTTGCAAGCTTTCAGGCACAAACACCCTTCTTCAGGCATAGGAGAAAAGATTGTAGAAGTTCTCCTGGGTAGAAATGAAAGAAGAACTTCTACAATCTTTTCTCCTATGCCTGAAGAAGGGTGTTTGTGCCTCAAAGATTGCAATTAAAGAGTATTTTTTTTGCAAAATTCCAGTTGGTCTAATAAAAGATATCACCTCTACCATGAGTCCTTTTACCTCTAGACCAATCTGGCTACAACCTGGATATCTTAAAATGTTAAAGGAGTCTTTAAGGAACAATAGGCAAAGAGGAGAGGCAGATGTCAGATGAGTAATGCCTTTTTATGTGTTAAAACATGGCTTTATTGAAGGGGTTTGTTACATCATTTAAAAATCTAGGGATAATCCCTAGAAAGAAAGGATGTAGTTGGGCAGTATCCTATTGTAAGTTTTGGAGTTCCATGATGTATTTGTTCCATGGATAAATAAAAGACTATATTTTCTGGAACAGTCAATTCAGTACTGTACATTAGCACTACTTTCATTTTAAAAAATGTTCTTTGCAAATAACCTTTGTCTTTTTATAAACTCAGGAGTGCAGATACATGGCAGAAAGCTTTGATTATCAGGAAACAGATATACAAAGTTCTAGAGAGTGCTTTACTATGCGCACACTGCCCCATTTCTTGGATTCAGAGATTATTTTGTATGATGGGAAGCTTTCCTAACTGATAATTGAGTTATCTTTACCTCTTTTTATAGACAGGATTATTCATGTTTTGCAAATGATTATATTTTTTCCTACAAGAAAGTACTAATCTTTCTTTGTTCTATACTCCAGATGATAATCAGTTTCTGGTCTTTACAAGCCATTTACAAATTGACTATATATCACCAGAAGAAGTATCACTTTTCAGGAGTAGCACTTTGGAAAGTAATGTGAAAAACAGCAGAAGATATCAATTTAGGAAGTGAAATAGTTATCTCATCTGCAGGTTGTTTAACATACTCCCAAGCATCATAGTCTGATTAGGAAGGAATTACCAGAGCTGTGCAAAATATTGGCAACAAAATTTAGGAACATTTGAAATTCAACTAACTCCAGATTTTATTAAAAATCTGACACACAATGAAAGCTTTTCTTAGGTTTTTCCAAATGTTTCCATTGAATCTATAGTCACTTTCAGTTGAACTCGGACTAATTCTTGGTTTTGAAACAAAAGCACTAAGGAAATTATTTTGTTTCAACCCCCCCCCCCCCCCTTCCACCCTGAATGACTCCATGATTGTATATTAACTTTGCTTCGGGGGTTGGGGTTCATTAAGAGCTTGAAATTTGAAACTTGAAGGATGCAAACCCATATAGATCAATGCTAAAGTAAGCTTGCACACACCTCTTGAGTGTTGAGCACCCCTTGGTTTGTATTAGAGAGAGCTTGGAAGAATAGTTGAAAAAGCAGAAGTCCAGATGGTGGCAAGCAGAGGTCTTGCAGGATCATATACAATATAAGAGAAAATACGAAAGAACCATAACCATTTTTTTCTTTTTCTTTTCTTTTCTTTTCTAATTTACCAAACGAAAAAAAAAAGTCTCATTGGCCGTGTCTACCCAAGACACTGACTGGACAGTCATTACTACTACTAGTATAAGCAAGTACTAAATGACTGCGCAGTAACCCAAGTTACTACACAGTAGCACCGAAGGGCATCTTTTTCATGACACTACTGTGTAGTAGCCTAATACTACTGTGCAGTAACACTGTATCACAGTTGTTACCATGTAACACTACTGCACAGTAGTATCAGGCTATTGCACAGTCAGCGTCTTGTGTAGATGCGACCACTGGGTGCATCAACACATTCAATTAGCACAGCATAATAAAATCCAGTGCTGTGTGTAACAGAGGCTCGAGTAGAAGCCCTGTTACTAGGTAAACCCAGGACACGGGTAAATGGGAGAGCTGGGACACAGCGATGGGGATTTAGCACACCAGGAAAGGATGAGGGTGATTATGGCCACTGCCACACGTAAAAGGTGGAGCCAGAGATCATGCACTTGCCTTCGGGGCACTGGAGAGGAGTGCAGTGGTTAGATGCAGTGACAGTGGAGCAATGGAAGGCACCGTGAGCAGAGGTATGGGAGATAGACAACCAACTGGTGAGACTGGGGATGCTCATTCAAAGGGCTGTAGATGGCGGGAGGCTGGTAAGACCCCCCAGAGTCCAGGAACACTGCCCCGGGAAAAGACCCCAGAGATAATCAGTTCCCCTGATCAGGACGGCAATCTTTTTTACCATCTCCATAGTCATGGCAGGAAAGTACTGAGGGGAAAAGGAGCGGGTAGCTGGCACCTGCCTACACTGTTCATACTGGAGTTAACAGCTCCCAGATGCAGTATCTACATGTGTGCTTGGGACCATAGCAGTTTGAGCTGAGGCATGGCAGTCCTGGCCTGACAGCAGGCTTGGAGGGTTAGCCCCAGGCTCTGGGTCACAGCATCCAGTGCTGCACAGATAGAGGCTGTCTGGGGCACAAGAGTACTCCAAGAGCAGAACTGTGCTGTGAGGTGGCAGGCAGGGATCTGGCCCCCTGCTGCTTGTGCTGACCAGGTGCAATTTACACCTGGGCCAATGTTTACACATGCATTTAGGTGCAATTATATTTACCTCCATTAGATAGTACTGTCCCTGACATTATGATCTAACTGCAGCAAAAATTAGTTTGCTGAGGTCTAATAGCATCACATGTGTAGACTGTGACACTTTACACTGCAGCAAATTAGTCCACTGCACAGTTAAGTCCACTGAGGTTTGTTTTTTTCTTCTTCTTAGAAGCTGTTTTGACCGTTTATTTTTTATCAGGGCCAAATCTTATCAAATAACTGGGCTGGACAAAGAGAAATTCTCCAGCTTAAAGAACAGCAGCAGAGTTTTGCAGGTACTCCTATATAGCTCAAATAGCTGAAATAATCTCTTTAGCCACTTACGCTCTTCCCCTCTCTGGCTGTGCTCTCTCTCTGACTCTTTTTGTCTTCTGCACTCTTGAGCTCTATGCCACTCAGAGGAGCAATGCATAGTTAAGAGATGGGTTTCTGTATTATGCATCAGTTGTAGCTTCCTTCAAGCTTCATATCTAGAAGCTTCATATCTAGACCTAAATGGGCTGACTTATGCTAGAAAATGAATTAACTAATAAGGACATGTTATCTTTCATGACATCACTGCCTCTATTTGAATTTCCAGGGTCAATGATGTGTCCAGCATGACCTCAAAACTGCGCAACAATTTCACTGCTGACAGATATATTCTTTCAGCTTAGAGCAAAATAGTCCTTCAAAGTACTTCCTCATACTTTTGTTTGTTCATCCTTGAAGTACACTCAAACTTTCTTCAAGAATTGGTATACATTAGCAGATGGCTCTTTCAGTGCCAGGTGAGAAACATAGAAGTCAAATCCACATGAGCATGGATGTTTGTTTCCCTGTGCCACTGCTACTTATCTCCGGAGAATGCCTGTGCCATGCTCCTGCTGGCATGCGGCAGGTTACCCTGAGTGGGGTAGGAGAGGTTGAGGCCAGCACTAGGCTGGCCCCAGCAGCCTTACTGGGGGGCTTTCTGGGGCTGCAGCAGTGAAGATCCTGCTGCTTAGAGCCTGGCTGGCAGCTGGAGTGTGGTTCCAGCTGGCTAGGCTCCAGTTTTGGGTGGCACATACTGCCCCCACATGTGCCACTCTGCTTTTTTTTCTTTTTTTTGCACAGTATTTTTTTTTAACCCTGGGGTCTCCCAGGGTCAACCCCCACCCCTCACCTCCTCCCCCCGGGTCAAACCACCTCCTCCCATGCTGCTACCTTGCAGCATGGAGAACAGCTGAATATGTGGTGTGTGGCACAGCAGATGTGTTTGTGGCACCACATACCACATAGCTGTGCTTGTCTGGACATGGCCAGAGTACTTTGTCACCTGCCTATCATATATATGTATAACATGTTTATTTTATAGTATTTCTGAATAGTTGTAAATAGAAGATAGGGAGGAATGGTGATAGAACTGAGCCTTTTGGGATACTAGCTGAAGAAGAGAAACTAATTCTAAATGGAACTTGTTGAAAGAAAATAAGCATAGCTCTATGAGAACAGTTCATACTGCTACCAGTCCTCTCTGTTCATCTATAATTTTTTCCAGACTGTTTTCTTGAGTCATTTTTATATCCTGTTCCAATTGTAACACTTTCACTTTTCCTTCCTTAATAGTTAATAGCCTTTTGTGCTAATCTGTATTTTGGTATTTCATTTAAGGATCTAAGTTACCTTCAGTAGAGTTGCTTAAACTCTACAATAAATACTCTGAAAAGATTCGGTAGCATTGTACAAATGAATTATTATGGCAATACCTGCACTCTTTTTTCCATGTATATTTGAACAGTCAATATTTGGAGGACAAATCTGTTCAAAGAAAGCAACATTCAAAGATACATATATGAGCATTCACAGAAAACAAATGTTAGGGTCATACTGGAAGGGCTTGAGAGTTTATCTAACTACTTCAAAAATACTATTTGAACTAACCAATAAAACTTGAATAGTATATAATGGACAAGTGCCAAGAATTGTTTGAAATCAGTCCATAGTACTTAAAAGAATTGAGCTAATAACCTTAACAGCACATTTCCTTAGCTCAATTTGTTATCTATTCTGGGATATTTCATGAACAGAAAAGTATGCACATTTAATTCATTATTTGTTACAAACTATTTCCTCCCCTTCTGCCAGCCAGTATAACCCACATCTGAAATATTTTGTAGCAGTGTAAGTACAATAACTTAAATCCTCTCGAAGAGCCTTGTAAATTTTTACCACCTAGAACAGCAAGGATTACATACAAAGGAGATTCAGTGTTAAGAAAAAATAGGAAGAATTTCCTTAGCAAGCAGTATCCAGCTTTCCCAATTTTAGACTTTAGAAATTGCAAGCTAATCTAATCCTATTATCTTCTCTGATTCAGTTATTCTTTTATAACTTAAAATGGAGACATGTAATTGACTTTCTGCAAACTACACATTTCACTCCTGTGAAAGAATGTGAAAATGTCTTTTGTCCCATTGATGTCAGAAGCAATGTTCAATTTTTACTGTTGGAGTATGTAGGAAGAAAAAGCCTCAGTTTTATCCAAGGGTTTCCTAAACTTCATAATAAATATATTTCATCCAGTGGATAGGTCACATCATCTCTCCATTGGAATCTGTGGGAAATTGACTTCAACTAGCCCAGGATTTGTCTCAAAGCCCTTTAAAGTAGAGACGAATAAGCTTGCTTGGATAAAGTAAAAACTGACCTGAAACTTCACCTATCTGTGAAACTAAACCTTGTGGTTCCAAAATGTTTTGATGAATATGCTTTTTAAAATTATTTTTAAGTAGGGGTAGAAGCAAAATCATAAATCCCTGCAGGAAAAAGCTGTCCTTGTAATATTTACTAGGTATCTTGAGAGCAAGTGAGAACCTCTTCCCCAAGAGACTTGCAGCACAGTTTGGAGATCCAAGTGGTTTAACCAGCGCAAATAAGCATCCAAACTTTTAGATTCTTATTGGAATTGAACCCCTGAACCTTCTGAGGCTTGCCCATCTCCAATTTAAAAATCCCCTCTGGAGAGGAGTTATTCAGCTGTAGGCTTTATGAAAACACACCTGGCAAAATAACATCTGCCTGACAATGACTTAGTGATCCTTAGTAAAAGTTGACATCTGTACACATATAGTTGGACCTTCCAGTAACAAAGCATTTTGCATTATTAGTATACACTGGGGAATCCTCACTCCTGACGGGGAAATGCAATGACTTTTACACTTTAAATTACAGTGAAGTGTTATCCCCAGATGGTGCAGGTACAACACATGCTCTTACACACGTGGTAGGAAAAAGGACATTGTTTTCATAACAACCTATAAATACATATTAATGTAGTTGCTGCAATTTGAGATCAGCTCTTTCAGTGGGGAGTTAGGTCCAGCTGTTGTGGTGTCTGATATTTCTTTGACCAAAAGCCTGTCAGCTCAGGTATTGATGCTGTGGGCTCTGTTGACACTGAAATTATGAAATACTGTTCCTTCTTTTGTTATGGCTTCTCTATCTCAGGAGATAGGAAAATCAACTTGCTGTGGTTCAGCCAGCTAAAATAGATAGACATTGAATAATCTGGCAGAGCTACTTTGAGATTAGTTGGCTGGAGAGCAAGTAGCGCCAGCAGTAGTTTATAATGTTCCAAATAATTGTGTGTTGAAGATATTGGTAATGAGGTTTGTTGACTGTTGCTGGGAAAATAACCCTAAAATGTTTAGCCTTTTGAAATCCTCCAAGGAAGCTTTAAATCTGGAGGGAAAAGGACTAATTCTTCAAATTGTTCCACAGCCTATTTTCTTACATAAGCTTTTATTAAACAAAAATGTAATTAAATAATCATGTATGGCCACATTCTAGGAAGAGTACACAGACCAAGGACCAAGTGGCCAGGGTGTTCTCAATATGAAGACAGGAGGAAGAAACCCTTTTTCCCCCTACACACTTCAGAGTACAGTGTCAGTCCATAGCTTCAGCTGCCATGTCAGAGCTGCAGTAACTCTGTGATCATATACTCCTTATTTTGGAAAGAAGTAGGTGGATCCATACAGAATGACTGCAGCTGCTTTACTCTTGTTCCTTCTTAACCTGCCTAAAAGGCTTTGACATGCTGGGTAGCAGGGAATCCCCAAGTGGCAGAGCTAAACTCACCGAAACTTCACTCATGCTAATCCACCATAGCCATGGATAGGGGCAGGTTTAAGCTCATGTTAACTGAATGAAATGGCTATTGAGGAATGCCCAAGAGGGAGGGCATCTATGGGGATTTCTGAGATCTCTGCCTTAGTTCTAATGGCCTTAATGCAGATCCACAGTGTCCTCATCCATTTATGTGATCCATTTCCTCCAGTAATTTTTTGGCATCTATAGCTAATGGATATGTTATTTCATCTCCAAACAATGGTGGGTGGTTTTTCTGTAATACAGGATTAACAGCTAATTAAAAAAATTATTACCATACTGAAAGCAACTTCAGATGGCCAGTGATGAAGAAAAATTATTCAGGAATGGAACTCTTGGGAATGTGGGGCAGGAGGGACCATGTGTAGTGCTTTGAGGACATGTTTGTAATCAATCCCATATTTCCAAGGCAGATTTTATTGTCTTTAACTTCTTCTATTCAGTCAGGGTGTAGAATTTAACTTGGAGTGGGTGTGCTGCTGAAGTCTTATACTGCATGTCTCGGCCGGGTAGAGCTGACCAAGGGAAACGCTGGTTAATTAAGCGAATGTCAGGCGGGCTGGTGGATGGAGAGGCAAGACAGCGTATTGGTTTTATAAAGAAAGCTTTACTTGCACTGCCGATGGTCACAGTGCAGGGAGGAAACTTGCTTGAGTTGCAGTTGCACGCAAACAAACACAAGTGAGATCTCTTCCAAACCGCACCGAGATGAGTCGTCGATGTACGACTCCATGAACGCTTTACACGGGGAATATGTCAAATTTACACTATGACGGGGAGTGGCTAGAAGCTGATCAGGCCTCTCTGTCCTCCTCCAAGACACACGCGGAGTTTGCTAGGCTCCACAGCACGCTCAGAGTTCTCCACGAGATGGTTGCGGAGTCCTCCAACTTGGGCGGAAGCTGCTCTAACCTTTTATACGGCTAGCGAGCCAATTGCTAGCCGCCACGTAGGAATAATTTAGAATCAGTCAATAATAGGGTACAAATTTGCATGTGTGTGGCGGGAACTCTTTGCACCAGGGATTTCTCTCTGCAGCTGAGAAATCCACCGTGCAAAGAAACCTCCATGTGGCGGGAAAATTCCAATGTGCCGAGGCACTAAAATCATTGGGTTATGACATGCCCCCTTGCCGATGGCACAGCTGGAATTATAGACACATGTGCGTGTTATAAGTAATTTTTGTCTGAGGACTCATCAGCTTTACAAAGCTTAAGTAATTAACAAATACATATGAACAAACAATTCTATAGACCGGTCTTCAACAAACTATAAAATACAATAACTTAAACATATAACAACAATTATTGGTCATCATCTGACTAGGGAACATCTATTTGGAACTCCCTTTTTATAACAGAAAACCCATATTCAGGATAATGTACAACAACTGGTTTAACTAAAGCACCGCAGCAGAAATGGGAAAGAAGCAGTGTAAGAGCAAGTTCTAACCCAGCGAACATTCGCCACCTCGGTGCACCCGCGGTGGCCATTGCTGCGTTGACTTGAAGGTGCTGCGATTTGGTGCTTGGTAGATCTAGCGATCGAACAGCTGTAGATTGCTGCTTTGTCACTGTTGGACCTGTAAGGGGACAAACAAACAAACAAAACAAACAAACAAGAAAAAAGAAAACTGGGAGAACAGTAGGGCTGCGAATTAGCCAGTTGTGAGCTATGATGGGCGACCAGGCTCAATCGCATTCTAGGAACACAGAGTAGGTGCTGGTATATTGCTCGGATTTGTAGACGGCTCCCTTGTACACTCGCAGATGTGGTCAACGAGGGTCTGTGCTGGTCGGTCCCTGGAACGTTGACCGGGAGGGCTTGCAACACCCGTTCTTTCAGCTTTAGGTCCTTGATCCTGGGAACTTCCAGGAGGATGATGCCCCCTAGCACTGCTTCTAGCGTGCGTTGATGTCACGCACTGCAATCCTGACTTTCATTGTGTTGAGTTCTTGTACCGCAACTGTCTTTGTGGTTTTCTGGCGGAGCATCGCTGGAGCGACCACGCTGACCTGGGCCCCGGTGTCGAGAAGAAAGAACACCTGCCGCCAGTCGGTTGGATTGCTGGGGTTGCGGACGAGAAGCTCAACATGGGGTCGAGGGTTGTCGGGGTCGGGTCTAAATAGGCCGTTGGTGCATCTGGCGGCCGCTACTCGCTGTCCCTCGTCCCCCAGGACATGTAGCTGGTGTTCTGTGAGCTGGGTATTGTTCAGAAGGAATCCAAACCTGGCCCTCTCTTCCGGTGTTTTTGGTGGCAGAGCCCACGGCTCACGCCGAGGATCAGGCAGACGCCGTGGCGGTCCTGGGCCCTCAACCGTGTACGCCGTAGGACGTGGTTTCATCCCACCGGAGACCTCCATCGTGGGATCCATCAGGGCCTGCAGCCATGGCATCTGGCTTGGCAAGTTTCCAGCCAGCTGACCAGCTAGTGGCCCGAGGAGAAGCCTGAGAGTCACGGCCTCTTTCCCCCTGTAAACCTCTACACATACCTTAACACTGTCCAGGGTGGTTGGAACATCCCCGGGGTGACTGAGATGATGATGAGGCCATGGTGCGTTGATCTGCGCCTGTGTCAGTCCCAACTGATGTACCTGCGGGTTCCAGGACACGTAGGGCACTCCGATGCTGGCCGGCAGTAGCTGTTCTGCGGACGGGTTCGGTGGTCATTCATTATGCCATGCATGAAATTTGTGGCACACTTGACCTGCAACGAGAGCTGGGAGCGGAATGGGCCAATAGATGCTGCTCGCTACCATGTTTAGATTAGTAGCGTGCCCCCTACTCCGTGAGGCTTGGTGCATCAAAAGATTAGCCTTATTTAGGTCTAATAAGACTGACCTGAATTCCACCACTAGGCACCCTAGCCATACGGCTAGTGGTTCCCTAGGTTTTATTTTTGATTCTTGGCACGACTCTTGTAATTCGCCCTGGGTGCGGGTGTGGTGTGTGATGGTGGTACGGGTTGCGCCTTGTGCATCAGTGACCTGCTCGACGAGCACTATCGGGTGGAGTGCAGTCAGGAGAGGGTTAACTGCGTCGGGTGGAAGCACCGGGTATAATTCTCCTCCCTCAGCTGGGAGCGCTGGATACAATTTCTCTCTCCCCCTGTCAGCTGGGAGCACTAAATGCAATTTCTCTTCCTCATAGGGAGGCAGGCTTTCCTGTGGCGTCACTCCAGGGGGTGGGGCCAAGGGCGATGGCAGGGCTGGCCCGCCTCCTAGGGGAATCCCCGCGCCCTCCTGGTGTTCCCCGGCGCCATTTTCTGGCAGCAGCTCCATGTGGCCGGTGCCATTTTCCGACATCAACTCGGAGACCCCCGCCACTTGCTCCAGTGATTCCATGCTCGCTGTACGCAATTGCATTACTGAACTTTTGTTTTTCCGCAGTAGACCCGTTACCACACGACACAGCACTTTTATCACTTTCCCTTTCTTCCATTTTGGGCCCCCCGATTTCACCGCACTGCGGCCCTTGGTCTTTAGGCCTTCGTCACCATGTGACCCAGGTGATAGGGCCGGACAGTCAATCCAATCTGGTGGGGTGGGTTCCCCTCCTTCCCTCAGGTACCGGGTGCCCCGGGCAAACTCCTGAGCGGGGGCCAGATTTTTCGCCTTCTTTGCCTTCACCCCCACTAAGAACTTAATTAGTTTCATCTCCTTCACTTTGTCCTTGAATCCTGTTCGTAATGCCATGTCTTGGCTGGGTAGAGCTGACCGAGGGAAACGCTGGTTAATTAAGCGAATGTCAGGCGGGCTGGTGGATGGAGAGGCGAGACAGCGTATTGGTTTTATAAAGAAAGCTTTACTTGCACTGCCGATGGTCACAGTGCAGGGAGGAAACTTGCTTGAGTTGCACTTGCACGCAAACAAACACAAGTGAGATCTCTTCCGAACCGCACCGAGATGAGTCGTCGATGTACGACTCCACGAACGCTTTACACGGGGGATATGTCAAATTTACACTATGACGGGGAGTGGCTAGAAGCTGATCAGGTCTCTCTGTCCTCCTCCAAGACACACGCAGAGTTTGCTAGGCTCCACAGCGCACTCAGAGTTCTCCACGAGATGGTTGCGGAGTCCTCCAACTTGGGCGGAAGCTGCTCTAACCTTTTATACGGCTAGTGAGCCAATTGCTAGCCGCCACGTAGGAATAATTTAGAATCAGCCAATAATAGGGTACGAATTTGCATGTGTGTGGCAGGAACTCTTTGCACCAGGGATTTCTCTCTGCAGCTGAGAAATCCACCGTGCAAAGAAACCTCCATGTGGCGGGAAAATTCCAATGTGCTGAGGCACTAAAAATCATTGGGTTACGACACTGCACAGTATGTCAAAGTATAAGCTTTCCCTATCAAGATTTTTATTAAACCCTGTGCACTGTGGCAAAGAGTTTTGTTGCGGCCCATGTCTATGCACCATGCTTTTGTCAGCATTGCAATTCTGGGCAAGGGAGTGTTGAAATGAAACTCCTGACTGTGCAGGGAAAAATCCCCTCATGTCACTGGTAAAACTACATTTTTACCCATCTAATTTAGCTAGCTCAAGAAGTGGAACTAGAATAGCAGAAGTTTTAAGCCAAATAGAAGGCAGGGTAGATTTACACCTTATCTGCTATCCAAAGTACATATGCATGTATGTATTTGATATATATAGTGTGTGTATGTACATGTATGTCAGCAATTTTGCTAGGATAAGTTGCAGCCAACTTTTCTGCCACAGAACACTTGTATTGCACATATCGACTAAGCCTTTAAAGTATAGAACTAGGTTAAATCTCTAACCTTGGTGCTTTGACTTTGAAAGTATTTGTGTATTCTCAGTTTTTAGGAATCTGGATGATGTATAGGAGCCTCATAGTATTAATGAAATAAAAACTGACTCTTTCTTTATAGTACAATTTAGATGGTAAATAAGACTGTAATGGCAATTGAAGACTCACTTTTTGAGCATGAGACTGACTGTGTAATGCTTTGGATCAAGAAAGAACTTTTAATACAGAATTTTGCTAGAGTCACAGATATTTGAATCAAATGTTTAAATAAACTGTACATGGCAGGTTCATCTAAATGCTCAAATCCTATTTTGCTAGATGCTGTACAAACACAGAGTGAAACTTCATCAGAAACAGGCTGGCTAAGGTCACATGCAGATCTTCCCAGGATCCAAGCTATGATTACACAACTTATTTTAAGTTGGTCGTAGATTGAGTCCTCACTTATATACATATTCACTGGTGTCAGGAGCTTTGGTGTGCAATCCAAGTAAATCAGGGTGAAGGGAGGAGGAGGTGGGATTGGGAGTGGCTGTCAGGGAGGACTGAAGCCTCAACTAGAGGCAGGGCACAGCTGGGAAAATTAAACAGGGCCAGGGCCCACACCTCTGAGGGGCATTTCTAGAGTCCTTGAAGGGCAAAACTGGAATCCAAGAGAAGCAAGATCAGAGCCCTTGAGGGATGCAGCCAGAGCTCTTGAGGGGTGAAACCAGAGCCATAGAGAGGCACTACCAGGGAGATGGATGAGACACTGGCTGGAGCTTGGGGCCAGATATGACACTGTGGACCTAGGCTAAAGGCCCAGTAAGTGGACAGGTAGTGGAGGCCAAGAAGGCTGAGGCTCTAACAAGAGCATAGAGGACTGAAGAGGCATGATACTGGACTGGGGCTGACGGCCCACTGAAATGAAGCAGGAACCACACAGCCACCCAGGTGCATCAGATTCATAACTAACCTGGGGCCTAATCCTGCTATAATAACCTTGCTCTATGTCTACTCCTCTGGTGTCCTCAACTTGACTTGATCCTGGACTGCTCTCTGACAGACCTCTCAGCTCCCTTACCTGGTCTGTCCCTCATCTATTCTTACTCTTGTCAGCAACCCAGTCCCTGAGTTGTTCCAGCCCTGCTGCCTGTGTTCTGGCATGGCATCCCCTCCTGGCTGTGCGAGCAACCTGCCTCCCCCTCTTGTTTCCTAGCCACGCATGCTGTGTAGGCAGCCTAGTTCCCCTGCTAGATGTGTGGCACCCCCTATCCTCTCAGACACGTGTGCCATCCACCTGCAGCACAAGCAGCCCACCTCCTGTCTTTGTTGCATGCAGCGTGTGCAGCACACTGTGTATGTGCAGCACCAAATGTGTGTCCCCTGCCACACATACAGCTTGGCTACCCTGTCCCCCTCCCACTGTGCGTCCAGGTTCCAAGAAGTGGGGAGAGGAAGTGGAAACAGAAGGAGGGGAAGGGAACCCACAGAATCCAATTGCTGCAGCAGGAGCAATGGCAAGGGGGCAGTGCTGGCTGGATCAGAGCATTCTAACTTTCTGGGGGCCCCATGCAGCCCACAGGCTGACTGTTGGACTGAACAGTTAGGTAGCCCCTCTCATCGGGCACCTATACATGTGAAGGAGCTCTGCTCTGATGCATGCTAATTAGTACATGTGGGAGCAGACTCGATTAATTGAGTCTCTTGCAAGTCTGTTGGAGTGTGTTAATTAGTGCACTCTAGCAGCTTCTTTGCCACATGTATTCAGTGTCCCCACATCTCAAAATGGTGGTGGCAGTGCTTTAACTAAAGCTCATAGAACGAGCTTTAGTTAAAGTGCCCCCACCACCATTTTGAAGTGTGGAACACAATACTTTTTAGTTTGTCCCATTTTGAGACTTGAGAAATATAGTCACTATGTGTATTGTGTGTGTGTACATGTTTGTCTGTGCATGCATGTGCTTAAGCACAGAAGATTAACTGTTCTAATAAAACCTTGCATTTAAACATAAATGTTGTATAGACAAAAAGGTAGGAAAGTCTGAATGAAGCTTACCAATAGATCCATTCTATACTACTTTTTAAATTAAGTTATCCATAATATTCCAAATATTATTTAGTTGTGTGTGTGTGTGTGTGTGTGTGTGTGTGTGTAATACATACATACATGCATGCATACACACACACACTAGCCAATTGCCCATCAGGAATGACAGGAGGGGAGGGGGGCAGGCAGAGATGGAGCGCCGCCACCCACCACCCCATGCTACCACTGCCTTCCAGAAGCAGGGGAGGTGGGGATGCTTGCCCCGCCATCCCCTCTGTCCCCCTTGGCCAGCACCCCATACTGCTGCCACCGCCTCCAGAGAGCAGGGCCAGTAGGGGAGAGGATGCTGCTGGCCTCGCCACCCCCTCTGCTCCATCCCCTCCATCATGGTGGCGCTCAGCTGCACCACCACCTCTTGTCCGGAATGCTCTTGGAGCACTCTGATTGGTTGTTTCAGTCAGCATTGTGATTGGCTGCCAAGACAACCAATCAGAGTGCAAATAAAGTGTTATGGATGGACAGACAGACAGACAGACAGACAGACTAAGGTCTGTCTGTCTTAGACTAAGGTCTAAGGAATTACTAGATGTAATTCTAATTACATTAGAATTTTTTTTTAACCAAGGAACTGTAAAGAAACTTAGACAGTTGACTAGGAGCTGTTAATGTATACTCACATGAGTTTTACGTACAAATAGTCTGAGGTTTAATTCCAGACACGGTTAATTTTGAATTATGCTTCTGGAAAAGGCTTGGAAAGACAATGTTATGGCTTGTGCTTCTGCAAACAGTTAAGTTGAATTCAAGGAAAAAAAGGGAATTTGGTAGTTATGTATAATACCACCTCAGCATCCCCTATTGTGGTGCAATTATACCGTAAGTATTTCTGGATACTTTTGCTATTTGGATGGTCGTGGTCCAGCTGTTTGAGACCTTATTAGTTCTGGATGCCTGTCTCTTTAATTCTAACCACAAATGTCTACACAGCAGAAATCTGATCTGTCTCCAAGAGGTCAACCTTCAGATTAACCAGAATCTGCGCTAAAATATCTTTTAATTTTTCCTTCATTCCAGCAATAGAACTCTGCTAAGGCCTGAAACTGTAAACCCCAGAATTTAACTCAAAGTTAGAAGTTAAAAAGTTAATGAACCAGTTCTAAGGAAGATTTGTGGCACCAAAAAATGTATTTTGACAAGATTTTTTAAGGTAGGTCTTGGGCTCAGTATATTTAAAGTAGGTTTCTCATGCCTGAACTATAAACAAATTGTCAAAGCACACCACAATACACCTATTTTCATTAATAGCAAAACCAAAGATATTCTGGAAAAGCAAATTTCTTAGTCTGTCAAAAATTCAGTCAACTTGTTGAAAGATAAACAGCAGTCCAGTCAGTTGCAAACGTCACCAACTATCACTTCTGCTGCATTGATTTGCTTTCTTTCCTTCTTTCTTTCTGTTTTGGAATTAAAAACCTCCTTCCAAAGTTTCAGATGCTTTGACAGACATAAAAAGTATGAGAATAAATTAGGACCAATGTGTACAAATACAAGATTTGTGCACTCTGTCCCAACAGTTATAAAGAAAAAAAATGAAGCAAAAAACTCATTTTAGGGATTGCAGACATATGGCACCTTAGATCAACTACTTATAACATCCCTGGCTCCTAACTTTTCCACCCCATCCTATAAATTACACTGTCTTTTTTGTATCAATCAGTACACCAGTTCTTTGAATTCAATCTTACTGACACATTTTATGAAAAATAGTATGTTCTACTGCTGTATGCAACAGCTATAATAAGCAGTTTTGTAAAGAAGCTAGTCTACGAAAACAAATAGCTACTCTTTAAAGAATTCTCTATTTGAGCTTTGTTTTGCCAACTGCAGAAATTAAAAAGAAGAAATTGGATGAGTTGAGTAAAGGATGCAATCTAGCAGGAAAAGATGTGGGATACTGGAAATATCATAATTCACTAAAAGTGTGGCCAATGCAGTATTTTTTTTAGTACTTATGCATCTGAGCAACAACAAGCATTTAGTTCTGTGCACTATTTTTCTTGTTAACTTTATTTCAGCACAACTTAAGGATTTTTTTTTCTAATATTGTCCTTATATTAAAGCCTGGTTTTGTTTCAGCCTACATATACTGCTAGCTCCTATCCCGTTAAAGAAATCTTAAGATTATAATGATTCCTCCAGCCATTCAAGAGGGATATCTGATTCTGATGTGCAACAAGAATGATATTATGCACATCAAGTATATATTTATTCTGTAAGTTATGGAGTTATGCTTGAACACTTAAAGTAGTATTAGAAACATTTACAATCTTATGCAGTGATTCTCATTTACTCTTCTTTTTAAAATAGAGACTATTTTTAATAGTTAGGAAGAAATTAAACTAAATATGGTTCAACAATGGGAAAAATGTAAAATAGAATAGAAAGTTTCCAAAACTGATTAAGCCAGCCATAGAATCCAAGCAGAAGAAAGTTTCAAGATACCACTAGTGAATATAGGCAAAATATTTTGTATGTATTGTTGTCAATGAATAATGCACCCAATGTGCAAAGTACAAAAAGATGAGGATTATCACTGCCTCACTAAGAAGTTTAATAGCAAATGTACAGAAAATAAGGAATGGCAGTGAGTAGGTGGGTTGTACAATTCTCAAGCTCTTCTCATATAACACTAGCAACAAGGAAACTTTCAATGGGATTGAAAGGCAGCACATTTTAAACTGATAAAAGGAAATAGTTTTCCCCCCAATTAACACAAATAACATCCAACTAATTTCCACAAGATGTCACTGAAACCAAGAGCTTAACAGGATTTAGAAAAAGATTGAACATGAGTACAGATAATGAGAACATCTTGAATTCTAACAATCAAGATTAAAATAACAAGATTTTAGAAAAATCTGTGTCCCTCTGGCTACATGTCACAAGCCAAAGTCTAAGTCATGATGGATATAAGGAAACTTTCTCTATGTGAAGCTTACTTCATAAATGTCTATTGCAAGTTTTCTTCCTCCTTCTTATGAAGCCACTGATTTTGGCCACTGTAAGAGATTATAACTGAACTAGATTGTTCACTAAAATGATCAGCTCTAACATATGGAAATTTTTGTGCACAGCAGGCTGCAACTCATCAGATCACTTATTTTAAAAAGTGCGATTGTAAAAGTGGGAAAGTCCAGAGGAAGGAATAGTCTGATGGAAGGATTTTTTGTACATGTTTAAATGCTGTTTTGCTAATTTTTTCCAGCCATCTTGGATTTTTTATAAGGGACTTGACAGAGAGTAGATCTATGGTATGATAAAACACAATGCAAAATATATGACAAGGTAAAGGCATAGTTAAACAGAGATAATATACTAATAATAACTTTATAATAAAAATACAACAGGAAAGGATTTTTTTAACTGTAGAGAGAATGTGCGTCTCTAAAGAACATGGCTTTCACTTGTAACTTTTAGTTATTACAATATGTTTATTGAAAAAGTAAAATAAGTAAATAAGTACAATAGCAGAAAGTAATCATTTTAAGACCACTCTATTGTTTTCCCCTCCCCACTCCTTGATGTATATTATGAAGGCAACTGGGGAATTTATATTTCTGAGTATGATCTAAAGGTACGTGATATGTGGGAATCATGAATCTTTTTACATCCATTAGAAAAAAAAAGGAATTTCCTTTGTAGACTCCTATATCTTTTTCATGGCTCATTTGTTACACATATCTGTTAATGTAATTAACGTGCAGAACTAATGAAAGGAAATGTTGCTTTGCAACCTCCCAGTAACTTTGCATACTTATGCAAAATAGAATGAAAGAAAGAAGGTCCATCTTAGATTAATGGGCCATTCGCTACTGTGGTTAAGGCACACCAATTTCTTAGCCAACCGCAAACAAGGGAATGATGTGATCAGCATCGTTTCTGGCCACCTTGACTCTCCAGCTTAAATGACTAAGTGCTTATTTACAGCTGGGTCATTAGGCATGAACTTGACATGAGAGAAGAGCTGGTAGCCTTAACCACCACACCCCCTGCAAACTACAAGTTAAGCAAAAGTTGGCTGAAAGCTGTATAACTCGCAGAAGGCAGTTGTATGAATATGTTAAAATAAATGTTCTTCTTCCTTTCGTCTCGCTGGTTAAATTTAGGCCTTGTTTGGTGGGGTAATGCACTCAGTGGCCATATCTACATGAGACACTGACTGCGCAGACATTACCACGCAGTCATTTAGTACTTACATAAAAAAGTACTAAATGACCACGCAGTAATTGGAGTTACTGTGCAGTACCATCGCCAAATGACTTTTAGGTGATGCTGACTGCGCATTACCTCTTTACTACTGTGCAGTAGCATCATGTCACACTTCCTGCCATGCAATGTTACTGTGCAGTGGTAATGAGCTAGTGAGTGCTCAGTGTGTTGTATAGACATAGCCAGTGGGTTAAACTAAGCCTATGGTCTTCAGGCAAAGAGACCCCTTGCTTCATCTCTTTGACTTACCTTAGAAAGAAAGCTATTCTCCTGAGACAATGTCCATCTTTGAGCTGTGATAGTTTTATGTTCTTCTCTAACTCTCAAGAAGCCAACTAGATGAAAAAACAAATACATCCACTCTAAGAGATGACATTTAATTTCTACCCAATTAAATATGGTGATGAAATATTGTGGAGTTACTTTTGGAAGGAGATTACATAGAATGCAGTATTCTGTGGAATTCCCATGGGCCAGCAGTCACACACATATTATTTGTTTTCTGAATCAGGCCCTTACTTAACAGAAAATGGTAGAATGTATTTAATTTTGGAAGCATTCCATATTTGGTTGAAATAACATGCCCCGGGAGACTCATTAAAGTTTTAAAACTTCCTACTAAACAAAATCTCACCGTGTTTTCTTGATAATAAATACAAATAAAGGTGAAACAATTTTGTTTTTCTCTTTTTTGTTAAAATACAGATTTTTGTCTTTAAAAAATCACCCCTAATTTGTTGGATAATTTTAGTTTTATCTCTTTTCACATGTGCATAACTGAATAATGAAAAAGGTGTAATAAAAGCAAACAATAATTATTCATATTGAACTGAGGCTTTTCATGAAATAGAAGAGACTGTAAAGGAACAGATTTCCTATACCACTACTTTTGTAAGTGTACTAAGGTAATTAGCTTTAAGAGGAGATAATTTCAGTTCACAGGGGTTGCTCTTTTAAGTCTTTCTGGGAAATTTGGATTTTCCATTGATAGCAGTTTTAACATGTCATACTGGAGCCAGAGTGAATTAAAGTGAAGAGCTACACAGTCTAAACAAACAGTCCTTCCCATTATCAGAAGCCTGACAACATAACAGCATAAACTATAGTCACATCGTCACATTCACAAGCAATGCAGTAACAATTAAAAAAGCCAAAGTGCTACATTCCATATGATAGCTTTTTGTTGAGCCTGCATAATACCCTAGCCTAGCTTTCCAGTTTAACATTTTAATAAAATCTTAAAATAAATTAAGGAAAGGGTATTTTCAGTGCTTAATACTGACATCTTTAAAGGGCAGTAATAGACCATGTTAAGATTGAAAATAGATTAAGACCTTTAACTAGCTAGCCTATCTACCAGAACAATCCTCACATAAGTTTCAGTATAGAATTATTAGTTAGTCATCTTTAAAACACTAAAGTAACCATGATTTTTTTATCATAGAGATCTGTGTGTATTTGTATCTTTTTATAATGTATTGTTCCTTTACATGGTATTGATAGAAGGATGAATAAGTTAACTTCTAACATCATAACTTGATTTCTACAGTTTTGTTCTGCTTTAGGTCCCATGCCAAATGGAAAGCGATTGATAAACAAGACTTCCACCATGTGAAAGCTTTCCAGTGCTATATTTAATTTTGCTTTGGGTAGTTTTCCCTATTGTGTTACTAACAACTTTAAAATTTAGGTTTGAAGCAAACCTAACCACTGAAATTAAGGACGTAACTTATACTTTCATATAACTACAGGTTTCCCTCACCAACTATGGTTTTGCCAACCATGGTTTTGAGTGTGCATTGTTAATGTTCTGTATACCATTTTGGCTACCACGGTATACAGTTTTGAGTAACCATGGTTTTCCATGGCAGCGCATCAGCCTGCCAACCCCCTGGCCCTGCTCATGCCTCATCTCCCCCCTCTTCCCCCCTCCACAGCCCCTGCTGCCCCAGCTGGAGGTGGCCCCCAGCCCTGCTGGAGGTGCGCGTGGTGGCAGGGAGCTGCCCTACCTGTGGTAGCAGGGAAAAGCAGGCCCGCTCACCGCTGTTTCCTGCTGCCCTGCTTTTGGAAGTACTAAAAGACAGCATAGTAACAGCCTGTACTGCACCATGCTGGCCATGCATGGTTATTTTTGGCCACTGCATCACCATAGGAACATGCTATAATGAAGGAGCATGTTGCTATGGCCATGTAGCGGCAGTGTCATTGTTTTTGCCAACAGATGCTACGGTGCTGTAACATCTTGTGTAGATGTGCTTCCAGATATATAGTATGCCCATGCTGTTTATATCATAAAATGCACTGGCTAGAAAAAAGGCTAAGGGCACATCTACACGAGATGCTATGGCACCGTAGCATCCGTTGGCAAAAACAGTGATGTCACCGTAGCAACGCACTCCCTTGTTATAACGTGTTGCTACGGTGACGTAGCAGCCAAAAATAACTGCGCAGCTGGCACGGCACAGTACAGACTGTTACTGTGCCATCATTTGGTACTTCCACAAGGAAGTACTACATGATGGCGCAGTAACAAAGGTGCCATACAGCCACATATAGACATGCCCTAAGAGGCAGAATAAAATAGTGGCAAAAATATTTTTATGAGAAAAAATTCATTGAAATATTTGACCAAGTTCTGAAGCCCTTAATCAGTTCTTAATTTTAAAAGAGATTTAATGATTTATGCATATGTATGCTGTATGTGTTTGGGTTCAATTTTCTTTATGTAATCAGTATGACATAGTAATAGTTTTTACAGTAAAAAGTAAATGTAAATCTCCTTATACTTTCTCATACTTCTTCATATTTTCCAGGTCAGGGGAAGATAGAGTTTGAAGTCAATAAAGCCTTTTTTGTGGTTATATATTTAATATATGTAGTAGTTATTTAACTGAAAGCGATATAGCAGATCTTGTAGCATTCAAATTCAGATTATTTTCCAGGTAACATTCTGAGGTAGCATTGCTCATTGTTTGTTTCTTTCCTGTCTTGTGACTCCTCCTAAAGTCTCCCTTTTCTTTTAGCCAGAAATTTGAGCATGGGCTCACTCTTTAGGCCAGTAGTGGCACATTGTGAATCAATAGGAAGGTATAGATAATAAGAGCAATAGAATGGGAAATCTTCCTTCTGCAGTTGAGCATATATTGTTGTACCTGTATTTTTTTACTTGAGAAAGGGGAGTCTGAAACCTGAAGATGCATCTAAATTCCATTTATTAAGCATCTGAGTTGTACTAAATTATCACTTAAGGATCTAAATGTGATCCTATGTCACCCTGAAAAAAACTGGGTGAAAAACAGTTCATGAAAAACTGTTAACACAAAGGTATGTAGATTCTCCTCCTGTTTGCCACTGTTTATGACTTAAGTCACAAGGCTACAATAAAGATTCACTACACCATTTCAATGGTGCTTCAGAGTCTGGAGTTGGGTAGAATAGGATCTTACCTAGAATCTGAAATGCAAATTTTAAAAGTCAAATAGATGGAATAGGACTTGGCCCTACATGTATTGGATAATACTTAGACAATGACAGCAAATGAGGTAGTGTACAGTGAGTGTGGAAATTGACCACTTGTCTATCCAAATCTTATTGAAGCACATCTCCTGCTCCTAATTGTTTGCACTACTCCTCTGAAGTAGTTATCTTGTGGTAGTTGACATGTCCCTTATCCTTTCCCCTCTGGATTTGAACACTGATGTTGCCTCCTTTAAAGCTTTACTGTTTGTCTTTTATTATAATAAGGAATGTGCTGAGCAATAATAAATGATGAACTTGCTTAGAGCAGTTTCTCTTTGCTCTACAATAAGTGACAAAACAGCTAGGAGGTGAAGGCACTTCATCTGTGTCAAGAGTTGGAGATCTTGAGGGAAGTAGTGAAGGCAGTTATTCCTAGTAGCTTTTGGGGGCTTCCACAGTTGCCTGTAGGTAGCTATATCTTAGTTTATACTATGTACAGAAATCCTGTACATTTTAGTCACATCTTACTGGGATGTGTGATTTGGGCGTTTCTCTCCAACAACAAAAAGTGACATGCTGCAAGGCCCCAAAGTTGACCATGGCTCACTTGAGGAACAACAATATTTACTTTGTGCTAGATTGTCACCTATAAAAAGTTATAAAGATATTAAAATAATATGTTTATAGATGAGATATATTTAGACAAGTAGTTGCTGTTCAAGGGTGGGGAATCATTTTATCTGTAATTTTATCATGTTTAACTTGACCATTTAAAATGGCTAAGCCTGTTTCTAGAGATGACTTTATAGATGTCTTTATATTCCTGAAATATTCTGTTTTAATCTGTTTTCAGGTGTGAAACATTTTAGCTCCAAAATCATCTCCTGTCTTTATAACACAGGTTACTGTTAGTGGATTAATTAATTGTTTTGCTGCTTGAAAAAAAATATTACCAAAAAAAATCCTTCATAAAACTCACAGGTCTTATCACTTGTGAAACATGATGCAAACACTTTAATCACCAAGGTTATGTAGGCTTTTAATTACAGGCCATAGGAATGGGAAAAAGGGATAGATAGGTTTGAGTACAAGGAATATGATAAAACATCTTGATGGAGAGAAATAACCAGGTGAATGCATGTGAACTAGGAAGCTGTAATGAGGACTATTACCTACCTTACACCAAACTAACCTTAGCTTAAAAAGGAGAAAATTTCACTCAGTTCTGACTATAACCTACTCTTTTGTTTTTTTGTAGTCTACCTCATTTAGAAATAAATGTCTGGTACAGGATCCAAGGTCTACTTAGGATTTTGCATTAAAATTTCATTAGGAAAAATACTAAATAGCCTTGGGAGTTGGGACTGGAATCTAGGTTTCCCTTCACTCTCAGAGGATAATCAGTAGACCAGGGTTCAGCAACCTACAGCCTATGGGATTTAGCCTGTGAACTGGCCCAGGATGGCATGGGGGGTCAGACTACCCAGCACCCTCTTCCACAACTTTCCCTGATGCTCTTTCTTGCCTGAGCTTAAGCAATCCAGAGAGAGAAAGTGTAGACCTACAGCCCACAACAGGAGCAGTGGGACACGGGCAAGTTACAAGTTCCTGACCATGGGACTAGAAGATTGTCAACCCATGCACTCTGCTATACATACATGCTGCCTTTCACTTGCTTTTCTTCTGGACCCATTCCTATATTCCTTTTCAAAGAGTAGTACAAGAGAGGTGAAGAGTGCCCTCAGCCAAGCCTTGTTTCTAGTCTGATGGTTAGGGCACTTTCCAGGAAAGTGGAAGATTTTGCGTGAGGAGGGTCTAGAACCCATTTCCTGTATGCATGAGCTTTACCTGTTAGGCTACAATGCAAAAGGAGAGCAGTAGAAGTACTTCCTCCAGGCATATGTTGAATGAGTCACCATAGCTGCAGTGTTTTATGCTGAAACTAGTACTGTCAGCATGTGTGAGCACATCTAGATTGGGTCCCCACCTGGGACTTGACTGGAAGATCACTTATTTGTGAACACTTAATGGCTTAACTCTCAGCTCTGCCAAGATGGTGGCAGTTCTGGGCATATGCAGTAGCAGTCTTAATCACCTAAGTAACTTTAGAAATTCAGCCTTAGGTGCTGCAGTCTCTCAGGAGCCTAATAACTGTTTGGAATAATGCCGCAAATCTAGGCACAAGTTTAGGCTATAAATCCTAGTCACAAGCAGACAACTAGCTCAGGCCTGCAGGGAAGAACCTAAATCTAGGAAAGTAGTGTGATGTCTGATGCCTCCTATCATTTGCATTTCCTATTGGGTGGCCTAGATGTCCCACTGCTCAGCATTCTCAGCATAAAACCCATTCCTTGGTCCTAACTTGCCCTATTTAATTAGACTAGGGTGCCTATCGTAAGTTGGAGAGTTCCACTCCTGGAGCTGGCTGCATAACTTAAGCATGGATATGCTCAGCGCTGCCACACCTAAGTCCCTTTGTGAATCTCACCCTTAGATACTTAGGAGTGAAAATTTATCCAGAGTCTTTAAATCAAGACCAGATGCTTTTCTAAAGGTTATGCTGTAATTGAACCATATTTTTATTGGATACAGTGCAAGAATTACAGGGTGAAATTCTATGGTATGTGTTATGCAAGAAGTCAGACTAGATGAAGATATGATCCCTTCTGTCATTACAATCACTGAATTACTAAAAATCTCTTCCCCTCTCATTTACTCAAATTTCATTTTCTTGGGTCTTGAGGTGTTATAATCCTACTAGTATTCCAGTCACCATAGAGGCTTCCAGGAAAAACAGATGAGATATAAATTTCTAATGTAATGAGCAAACAAACTCTTGAAAATCCTGCCTGTAGCTGCCTCCCCACCGCAACTTTTCACACCTCCTTTTAATTCACAAGAAAACTAAAATATGGGCTAACACAATTTCCACTTTTGTTCCTTCCTTTAAAGGAAGACTATTTAGTAACCTATGCAGGAGTTCTTTTTTTTTTTTTTTTTTGGTGCTATCTCAAAGATTGGAATCAGAATGAAAGAATGACTTTTGTAGCAAACTCTAAGACTGAACATTAATCTAGTAAATAGTATTTCCAAAACTTGCTGTAAATTCACAACCTATAGGTCTAGCTAGTGAAAAGTTGTGGCCCTTTTCAAACCGACTAAAAGGGGTATAAATCTCTTGTTCACTCCAAGTGAGATTCCAAAGGATTCACTTGTTTTGTCTGGACCTTTGTATGGATCTGCTCAGTTTCACTGGATGGTTTTCTAGGGATCCATCTACATGTGCATTAATGTGCTTTTCCTAATGCACATTAAATGTTGTACCTCCAATGTGAGGTATAAAAATAAATGCACATTAGGCTGCCCTAATGTGCAGCATTTAAAATGCGCATTTTAAAAGCGATGCTTAATATGCAGTAGTTTATTTTACTGTGCATTAGTGTAACTGCACATTTTTATGTGACACTTTAATGCGCAGTAAAACAGGTTACTGCGCATTAAAGCGCATGTGTAGCCATGCCTTAGTAGTGTTATCCAAAATATTCTAAGTAGCTAACCCCTATAACCCTAAGTCACTCCAATAGCTCTAAAACAAAATGCAACAATATCTTATAACTCTTAGAAGAAAAGAGTTTCTTTCGAAATACACGACCTAATTTGAATGAATGAATACTCTGAGCCAATCCTGGATGTTGTAAAATGAGACTTCTAAAAAATAAAAAAAAATAAAAAAAATCAATCACTGTCGTAAAGAAATTTAAGAAAACAACAGGCACAATTTGACCTTACAATTGTTTTACTTTGGGGTTGCAGAGGCATTAGAAACCTCTAGTACCCTCTGCTGGCCAATTTGCAAATTTGTAGTGCCAAAACCATGCTGATATCATCAGAGATTTTATACACACACTGGTAAGCAGCATGTGAGACAGAGCTATGTTGGTTTGTGCCCTAATAAAAGAAAATAAATAGTACATGAGAGACTACAAAAGTAGTAGGGGAAAAGGTTCAGTTAGCCTAATTCTAGGGTTTTATACATATAATATTCTATGTATAAAATAGATTAGATACTATACCTTTTAAAGGGATTTTTGACTATTAAGTCTCTATTTAAAGAGGTAAGCTTTTCACAGTATATTGATTTTTAAATGATTGTATATGTGCCAATGTTCCACCCTACTGTACTTTAAATTGTAATTCATCTTCTGATAATGTAGAGACTGAATAATATGCATCATCTAGACAAGCTCCCTCTTATGTTTTCAAATGTGTGCAATTTGTTATATCAGATATTAACCTCCTGTTTCATCATGTAATGGTTCACTGTTAGAAATCATTCTAACCAGATTTTTTTCTCATACATTGAAAATAAGAGTACCTGGTGCCTAAAGTTCATGAGGTCAAAGAGGTAAATGGTTTCAGAAATACTGTAGGTCCTTGCTAGAAAGAGGACAATAATGATGAGCCAGCCACTTTTCCAGAGGTGGAAAGTAACTGGTTAGAATACTTAATCTTTTGAGACACATCCCTGGCATTAAGTGGTTCCTTCTAACTCATCTGAAGCTCAGCCTGAAATCTAACAGCTGGATTCTGTCATCCCTGACTGGGGCGGTCTTGTTAGTGTAGTGTGACCTCTGGAGCACTAACACAGATAATACTGGCACCTCTCTCTACTCTAATCTACTACCAGTCTGAGCAATTCAGCAGGAGATGGGGGCATTAAGGCCATATTATTCTAAACAAAATTCAGCAATGGTAGCAGAGTATTGTGACAGCATAAGACTGATTCTACTAGTGAAATACCTTCTTTTCCCACCAAAGGTTTTCAATACAAAACTTAAGGAATAGTATGTAAAACCTCTACTGCTGTATTTTTATTTCTTTAAGCTATGCTAGCAAAAAAGGCAGCTTGCATCAGGTATGTCTAAGCTCTCAGAAGTTTTACTTCCATGTACTTCATTTCATATTACAAACACACATAGTTAATGTGCTGTCCTCCTCCTCCTCATTCCATATAGATTAGGTCTGGCTGGAAAGCAAGACTTTGGGGTACAAGCCTTGGATGTAGAAAATCAAACTGCAAATCCTTATTCTGTTGATTTGGAGTTGAGATTTAAATCAGTGTCTCTGACATTCCAAGTATGTGCCCCAAGTAAGTTTCTCTTCTGGACCTGAGACATCTTCTCAATGAAAGTTTTGTCAGAATGAGCCCTTTTCCACACACCATTTTGCTGTTTAACATGTTGGTTTTTTTTCCGGGGGGGGGAGGGTTGTGTATTTTCTCGTGAAAGAAGATCCCAGGCACAGGACAAACAATCTCAAGCATTCAAGAATTATGAAATAGCAGAATCAAAGTGACCTGTGCCACCTAATTCAGTTTCCTAAGCTAAGTACAGACAGTCAAAAGGCCTGAGGCTGAATGATTCAGTCTTTGCAGGTTATTCTAAAACTACAGCAATTAAATTGAAACAGAAGTGAACAGACATTTACCTTGGATTCAGGGAATGCACCCACATGCCTATAGTGACTCAGGCCAGAAGCCAGGAACACCAGAGCACAGCTCTCTGGCACAATAGCCAGCATGAGCTGTGTGTTCACTTCCTCTTCCTGCTGCCCCCGAGGTCTCTGGGATTTGCAGTCCAAAATCACAGCATCAGGATTCTGCAGGGTTGCTCATCACTTCCTCTTCCTGCTTCCAGGTTTCTCTGGGATTTGTAGTCCACAGTCAGTCAGCCGTAAGTTTGAGCAGGGGAATGGGTGCTTAACCCCCTGCCTGGCCCCAGACCCCAGCCAAGGTTTGCATGGGGGGTGGTGGGATTCCTCCCCCCCCCCAGACTTGGCTGCATCTCCAGCTTGGCTTGACCCCTGCCCTCCCTACTCCCTTGTCAGCCAGGTCCCAATGCTCTAACTAGGGAGAAGAGGGGTGGGGTGAGCCCTGCTCTCTAGAGCAGATAGCACAGCACAGGGCTGCAAAGCATGCTGGGGGCAGTGATTTAACTTGAACCAGGAAGGGGTCCGGGACAGAAGTTTCATAAACCAGTTTGACTTAAATCAGTTAAGTCTGATACTACATTCAACCAGGTTTATCTTATACCAGTTTCCACCATTTTGAAACTAGTTTATGTGCACTGAACTTCTGTTCTGTTATAGGCTTAAACCAGTTTCTGATCACTTAAACTGGTTTATGTACAACTTCTGTCCCTAGTCCTAGTGGATATTCATTATGATACTATGACCAGGACTGAAGATGTTCATTATTTCTTTATGTGCTTTTCTATGGCTTACCACAATATCATCTTACTTGATAAAATGAATGCATCTCCCCATTGTTAGCTGAAGTTACATTACTGTCTCTTTTTTTACCCTGAAAGAATTGATGCACAGAGATTGACACTGAAATTTTCAACAAATGATGTCTGCCTGGTTTAAGACACTTATATGGCCTAATTTTTCAATCTTTGATATTTTTTATCAATTTATTTATTCAGAATAGAGCTCCTGCTGTCCTTACTTTCTCAGAACTCCTGCAAATCAGAACCTCATTGACCACCCAAAAAATGAGGAACATACAGCAAATACCAGAAAAAAATATTTGGCTTTGGATCCACCCAGAATCACATAACAACATTGTGGGAAGAACCAAGACTAAAAATCCAGTTCTTCAGGTAGCATGTAATTTCCTTATCCATGAGACCATGCTTTTAATTTTTGTAATTCCCTGCTTCCTTCACTATTTACTGGCCAACTTCTGTCATTCCAAGCCTACAGATGATAACCTCATTTGTCATACGACCTTGGCAGAGCCTCAGAGCCTACTATCTTGTGTAACTCATGCTCGTTTAGGGTCCTGTAAAAAAAACCCCAAAACAAACAAACCAAAAAACCCTAGAAAACCATTCAATGAAGGACTGTGTTGCAATAGCATGTGTTGCATAAAAAGAGAGGAGTTTTGGGTACTTTTTAACACAGCATGGGGATAATATTCACTGGCGGGAATATTCGAACGCTCGTGGCGCACGGGCCAAGTCCCGGAGGACTGGAAAAGGGCTAACGTGGTCCCCATTTTCAAAAAGGGGAGGAAGGAGGACCCGGGCAACTATAGGCCAGTCAGTCTCACCTCCATCCTTGGTAAAGTCTTTGAAAAAATTATCAAGGCTCACATTTGTGAGAGCCCGGCAGGGCAGATTATGCTGAGGGGAAACCAGCACGGGTTTGTGGCAGGCAGATCATGCCTGACCAAACTAGTCTCTTTCTATGACCAGGTTACGAAACGCCAGGACACAGGAGGAGGGGTGGATGTCGTATACTTAGACTTCAGGAAGGCCTTTGATACGGTATCCCACCCCATACTGGTGAACAAGTTAAGAGGCTGTGACGTGGATGACTGCACAGTCCGGTGGGTGGCGAATTGGCTAGAGGGTCGCACTCAAAGAGTCATGGTAGATGGGTCGGTCTCAACCTGGAAGGGTGTGGGCAGTGGGGTCCTGCAGGGCTCGGTCCTTGGACCAATACTCTTTAATGTCTTCATCAGCGACTTGGACGAGGGAGTGAAATGTACTCTGTCCGAGTTTGCAGATGACACAAAGCTATGGGGAGAAGTGGACACGCGGAGGGCAGGAAACAGCTGCAGGCAGACCTGGATAGGCTGGACAAGTGGGCAGAAAACAACAGGATGCAGTTCAACAAGGAGAAATGCAAAGTGCTGCACCTAGGGAGGAAAAATGTCCAGCACACCTACAGCCTAGGGAATGACCTGCTGGGTGGCACAGAGGTGGAAAGGGATCTTGGAGTCCTAGTGGACTCCAAGATGAACATGAGGCGGCAGTGTGACGAAGCCATCAGAAAAGCCAATGGCACTTTATCGTGCATCAGCAGATGCATGACGAATAGGTCCAAGGAGGTGATACTTCCCCTCTATAGGGCGCTGGTCAGACCGCAGTTGGAGTACTGCGTGCAATTCTGGGCGCCACACTTCAAAAAGGATGCGGATAACCTGGAGAGGGTCCAGAGAAGGGCAACTCGTATGGTCAAGGGCCTGCAGACCAAGCCCTACGAGGAGAGACTAGAGAAACTGGACCTTTTCAGCCTCCACAAGAGAAGGTTGAGAGGCGACCTTGTGGCTGCCTATAAGTTCATCACGGGGGCACAGAAGGGAATTGGTGAGATTTTATTCACCAAGGCGCCCCCAGGGGTTACAAGAAACAATGGCCACAAGCTAGCAGAGAGCAGATTTAGATTGGACATTAGGAAGAACTTCTTCACAGTTCGAGTGGCCAAGGTCTGGAACGGGCTCCCAAGGGAGGTGGTGCTCTCCCCTACCCTGGGGGTCTTCAAGAGGAGGTTAGATGAGTATCTAGCTGGGGTCATCTAGACCCAGCACTCTTTCCTGCTTATGCAGGGGGTCGGACTCGATGATCTATTGAGGTCCCTTCCGACCCTAACATCTATGAATCTATAAGTGGGGTATGATTTTCAAAGTCCTTTTTAAAAAAAACTTGAAAATTGTAAATGCAAATGTTATCATTTGGAACATACTGACCCTCCAAAATTGTCAATAGCAGGGTAGGAAGTTCAGATCCTCAGTAGAACTTTCTACCGCTGGAACTAATTTTAACAGTAGAAGACTGTAATCCTCTATGTGAATCTGCTTCTAGATAGATAAACACATGCTTAGTAATTTTTGCAGCTGTGTGCAAGACAGCAAAGGAATACTGAATCACAGAATCATGAGAGAGTTTTTCTTTCTATCTAACCTAACTTGCTTTGCTGCAATGTGAGACCATTACTGCTTCTTGTGTCATCTGTCACTGCTGAGAATAGTCTAGCTCCATCCTTTCTGGAACCACCCTTCAGTTACTTGAAGGCTGCTATTGAATCCCACCTCAGTTTTCTCTAGACTAGGTAAGCCCTGTTTTGTCAGCCTCCTCATAAGTCAAGTTTCCCAGCCTTCTAAACATTTTCACTGCACTCTGCTAGACTCTCTCCAATTTATCCACATCCTTTGTGTAGTGGGGGGCCCAAAACTGGACACAGTACTCCAAATGTGGCCTCACCAATGCCAAAGAGAAGTCACTGGTCACTTCCCTCAGTCTGCTGGCAACACTCACTAATGCAGCCCAATATGCCATTAGCCATCTTTGCAACAAGGGAACACTGCTGATTCATATCCAGCTTGTTGTCCACTGTAACCCCCAGGTCTTTTTCTGCAGAGCTGTTGCTTAGCTAGCATGGGAGACTAGTACCGCCTTAGTCAGGAGGGGCATGTGCCCTCCCAGCAACCAGTCAGTGCTGTGGGGGAGGTCCCCCCATAGCCAATCTTGCTGACCAGGGAGGAGGTCCCCCATGGCCGATCGTGACATGGCCGATCACTGCAGCCGCAACAGTGCTCCACTGCCTGTCCAGCACGTGCAGGGCAGGCATCGGCGCTCCCACCTGCCTCCCTTGCCCATCACCTAAGCTGTGAGCACAGGCAGTCAGGGGGTGCACCAGTGCTCTTTGGGGGTCCACATGCACACCCGTGCACCCCCTACATGTCGCTACTGTTAGCTAGTCAGTCCCCACCTGTACCAGTGCACGGGATTTGTTCTGTCCTAAGAGCAGGACTTTGCACTTGTCATTATTGAATGTCATGAGATTCCTTTTGGATTTCAATTTTTCTAGGTCACTTTGAATTCTAACCCTACCCTCTAGCATTCACCACTTAGTGTCATCTGTAAACTTGCTGATGGTGTACTCCATCCCATCTTTCAAATCATTGATGAAGGTATTGAATAAAATTGGCCCCAGGACTGACCCCTGGGACACTCCACCTCATAGCAGCTGCCAACTAGACATCAAGCCATTGATTACTGCCCTTTGAACCCAACAATCCAGACAGTTTTTTACCTACTTTACAGTCCATTCATCCAACCCAGACTTTCTTAGCTTGTTTGCGAGAATGTTGTTGGAAAATTTATGAAAAGCCTATCTAAAGTCAAGGTATATCACATCCAGGGCTCTTCCCACACATTCACAGAGCCAGTCACCTTTTCATAGAATGTGATCAGCTTGGTCAGACATGACTTGCCTTTGGTGAATCCATGCCGACTATTCCTAATCACCTTCTTTTCTTCCAAGTGCTTAGAAATTAATACCTTGAGGACCTGCTTCAGGATTTTTCTAGGGACAAAGGTAACTGTGAGCAATCTAAAGTTCCCCAGATACTCCTTCCCACATCAGCCAACTCCCTCAGCACCCTTGGGTACATTGCATCCCACCCCATGGACTTTTAAACATCCAAATTTTCTAAATAATTCCTAACCTATTCTTTCACTACTGTCAGCTGCTCACCTCCTTCCAAAACTGTGCTGCCAGGTGCAGTAGTCTGAGAGCTGGAACTTACCTGTGAAGAATAAGGTCAAAAGGGCATTGAGTACTTCAGCCCTTTCCACATCATCTGTCACTAGGGTGCTTGAACTCTTCTCTTTGACTACCAGCTTGGCTGGGGTTCTCTTCATTGTTGTTGTTTTCTTTCCAATTATTTATGAAAAGTATTGTCATGTCATGGTTTCATTGCAGTGAAAATGGTAAAACTTTCAACATTTTGAAAAATTTCCCAGGATGGGAAAATAGTTCCTGCCTGGGTCTATTAAGGAACAATGGGTTCAGCTCTGGATTCTGGAAGGGACAGTCGTGTACATAAGAACTACCATTTACTAGGTCAGACCATAGGTCTCTCTTGCCCTGTATCCTGTGTCATACAGTGTCAGAGAGTGGAGGCTGAAAAGGAGAGTGTATATAAGGAATGACCAGGGTTTTTCCCCCGCACTGTTCCTCTCTTCCTTGCAACGTTTAAGGTTTAGGAAGTTCTGATTCAGAAGCTATACCCCTTCCTTCCATCTCAATGGCTATCGATGCATGCTTTCTCCATGAATTTGTCCAATCCCTTTTTGAATCTGGCTACACTGTCAGCTTCCACAACATCCTGTGGCAATGAGTTCCACACGTTAATTACATGCTGTGTGGAAAAGAACTTCTTTTTGTTAGTTTTAAACTTACTACTAGTTTCATTTTAGCATCTTTGTTGCCCTTCTCTGTACTTTCTCTAGTTCTTCTATATCCTTTTGAGGTGTAGGAGTCCAAAACTGGGCACAGTATTCAACATGTATATGCACCACGTATTTATAAAGGAACATAATGATATTTACCATTTTTTGTTTACAGTTCCCTGTAGTGTTTATAGATCCTTATACCCCTTTCCCCAGCTTTCTGCCCATACCCTGCCCACAGCTCCTATTTCTTTCCCAGTTTGATTCATGACAACCTCTTGCTTTGGCTTCTATTTCCATTTCCTCATCCCTTCTTGTTCCTCATCCCTCTGCATTTGAATCAAGTTGGTGGGGTTATTCCCTCACTCCCATTCAAGCTACTTACATGTCAACAGGGGGAACACTGACATTATGTGAAGGAAAATATCCTTGCTCTTTCTTGTGCTCAGCACCACAATGTCCTCAGTGTTAGAAACAATTGCAGTAAAAGTCCTAATTGCAGTAAAGTCCAATTGCAGTAAAAATCCTCCAATATCCCAGGATTCAGTGGCTCCTCCTGAGTCAGGGTAGGGATGCCAGGGTGCAGTGGGGCTAGGCATGGCACCTTCGTCCCACTGCTTTTGCCAGGCAAAGGCAGCACAACAGCCCTGGAGTGCCTGACAGATATGTTGCCTCCTGGACTGGCTCACTGCTCTGAATGCCAGAGTGGACTTGGGCCATAGTGCCTGTGGGGGGCAGCAGGCTGATGTTCACTCCTCCTGCTGACACAAAGTTGAACTTATGCCCAGCCCCACACTCAGCTCTAAAGCATCCCCTGCCCAGTGCCTGTATCCCCAGGATCCGGACACACACCCCAGCAAGACCAGGTGCCTGGAGCAGGGTGCAACTTGGTGGCTGCAGCACAGCAGCCTGAGACTGGTTCTTACTGACCCTGCACTCCACTGGGCTGTGTGGGATCTGGCCACTGGATCTTGTCACCTGATCCACCCAGCAGCAGCCATGGTTGGCAGGCAACTGAAGTCCCTGAAACCCCCCAGGGGGTGGGTACAGTGGGAAGACTTCCCATCCCCCCCAGGCTTGGGAGGCAGCTGTGAGAAGTGCAGCCTCCCCACCTGTTCTGTGTAGACTCAGCCCAAACAGGCAGTGCCAAGCCCTGCACCCCATCTGCAGAGCTGCCTGGCTGCTGGGGTGGGTGGGGGGGGGCGTTCAGGCACTTTAGACACCTGCAAACCACAGCCACTCCTGGGTGAACCAGGCAAGGGGAGCCAACAGCTGGACCTTGCATAGCCCAGTGGAGCATGGGGTCGGTGGGTACTGGCCTCAGCCTGCCATGCTGCAGCCACTGAGCAGGGGCCTGATCCTTTTTCCCCTCTGGAGCTTGCCTCCCTGCACCATAACTGGAAGCCACCTGAGCTCTGAGAAGCCAGATCCTTTTTGGAGCTCAGGTGGCACTCAGCCAGCAAGCAGCCTGGGCAGAGATAGCAGGGAGAGGGCAGGGTCCAGAGAAAAAAAAAGGATTGGGCTCCTCAGAGCTCAAGCAGTGAGTCAGTTCTGCCCCTATTCCTAGTCCTTCTGCTTACCAAGCCTCTAGTGGCAAGTAACAGCTGTGCAGGCAAAGGCCAGCCAGAGATGGCTTTTTGCCTTAAGGTGTAACTGTGCCAAACAACACTAAGCTGATTAACATTTGTTCAGCTTCCAGTGTAAAGTGTAATGAGGCTAGGCACTGTTGGTGAACTCAGACTGGTGGGGCGGTGGAGCATCCCACGGGAGCAGCAGGGGGTGTTGCAACTGGCCAGCAGCAGGACCGGCAAGGGGGGTGGGGCAGGGGGGGAGGGAGTTGCAGCTGGCCAGGAGCAAGGAAGTTTGCAGCCTCCCTGCTACTGGCTGGAGTGCCTGGCAGGCTGCAACACGCCCCCCCCCCACCCCCCCACTTCTGTGGGACGCTCCACTGCCCCACCAGTCTAAGTTCACCAGTTACACCTGAACAAGGCCCTAAGTTTGTTAGTTATAAGCAACCAAAGGTTTCTTGTAATGATAGGTGTCAAGTGGCCTGAACTGTGTCACTGTAATATTTGTAATGCATGCATGTAGTAGGGTACTGGATGCTTATATTAACTTTAGTCTCTTTAATTAATTTAACAACTGTATAGATATATAAGTGACTGGTTTAGTCCACATGGTTCTCCATCTTGGTCTCCTTTCCCCTCCAACTTTCTCCTATGCCTCTATACAGTATGTTCTGATACCTTTGGTTCCCACTATAAAGTTCCTACTCTTGTTATAGTTACTAGCTATGATACCTCTGAGAGTGAGAAAGTGTTAGAAAGTACTCAATAAATATAAAGGAAAACACATGGGTTTTAGCATAAAAATTGTAAGGATAATGTTGGGTTGTGTTTGAGCTGTTTCCCAACCCTGTTTTAACTTCTCTTATTGGTTGCTACATGGGTTCATACAAAGTAGTTACTAAATTGCAGGTGATTTTTATAAGAGTGATAGGAACTATGCTGAGTTTGATCAACATCCTAAATGAGGGTTGTCCTGATTAATATTAACTGTTTTTTCCATATAAGTTATAAAGTAACATGCACTGTAGTCACTGTATCAGTTTTGATTTGAATATGTTGATAGTTAAAAAAATCTATTCCCTGGTAATCTGCAATGTTTGATATTTTAAAATAAGGACATACTGTATGCCTCCATCATATTTTTCTTGAGGGAGTCACCGTTTTCTGGGAAACATTGATTACCATTCTGTGTGTTAGAATAAAGCAGGGTTTAGCAGGCAAGAGGAAAAGATGTATCATAGACTTCACCTTGAGAGCACACACACTGCTACATATGTGTAATGCCATATGTTTGTATTTCTGTGGAGTTGGCTTAGTCAGATTTTTCATACCCAAAAGGACCCAACCACTTGTGATGAAAGAACAGAATGCAGCAAATTCATTGTAAGGTAACTGCTGTGCGATCCATATTTGTAGCAATAATTTGCGCTACTAATACAAGGTAGAAGTAACTAATCAAAAAGCGTATCAAGTCACCATCTACTGAAGGAGATGTTTTGATTCTTTGTGGCCCTGGCTCAGGAAGTTATTCTGAATAACTGAATAACTTCCTGAGCCAGGACCACAAAGAAACAAGGGTTGTTCACTTTTTATTGGCAAATGCATTCTTTTGTTTTAACAAACTAAACATATAGGTTCTTTGTAAAAGAACTTTTACAAATATAAACATTTTTACAAATATACATTTGTATATTTATATACATTTTTACAAATATTTTTTACAAATATAAACATATGCTGCTCCTATGTTTAAATTAGCACTTAAAGCCTGCTCCACAGTCCATTGCTTTTACTTCAGTGTGTTTGGATCAGGTCCTAGAACTCCAGGCTCAAATAAAAATTTAGGCAAGCCAAAACCCTGATTCTACACAAAGAACTCCTCAAGGAATTGAGGATTAAAGGCATAGGAGATTATTTTCCCTCTAGGAATCTAATTGGTGGCATCTGTAATCATTACGATTTTAGAAAAGTTTGGGTTATCATCCTGAGTTTTACACATCATTTTCTGAAATATTTATTTGTTGAACTGAAATGTATGTGCCACCTATCTCCCAGAAATTATTTTTTCTGTAACCGAGCAAAATTCCCTCCACTCAGTGAAGTCATAGAATCATAGAAGAGTAGAGCTGGAAGGGACCTCCAGAAGTCATCTAGTCCAACATAGGGTGGCAGGAGATAGGATGCTAGGTTGCAAGCAGAGGGTGGGGGCAGAAGCTGTGGGTGGGACAGTTGTGGCTCCAACTCTGACCCTAAACCCAAGTCAGGGTTAGGATCAGAACAGGAGCCACAGCAGCCCCTGCCTCCCCCCCCCCTGCAACTCTGTACTCTAGCCTAAGATGAGGGACTTTTCTTTCCATGTTGAATGGGAAATAAAACCTTATCTTGGGTTTAAGTAAATTGTATGCATTAAATTTTAGAATGACATATTTTGTTCCAAGCTGAAACAAAATCAAACTCTGAAATAATTTACCATGAAACAAACATTCCCAGGGTCTATACAGCTGAAATTGTTAGCAATATTTACTATTTATTAAGTCCTGCTCATGTATAAGTATAAACAGTATAAGAAGAATTGAAACATCTTTAGCTTAAATATGAAATCCCTTATGTTGGCATATCATCTGGAGCTGAAAACTATAATAGTACGTGTTTTTGCAAGAGTTTGGTTGTACATAAATGGAATCAGAAAACAACATTCCCGTAATTTTGAAATTGATATAGAATCCATACCTTGTGGGTAGGCTTAGATCTAGAGATATGTAAAAAATAAAAAAAAAATTAAAAATGATGTTTGGATTTGAGATTTTTGTTCTGTCTCAAATTATGTTTGTTTTGGGGCTAGCAAAAATTTTTGGTTTTAATTGACCAGGTTTCTCAACAAATCTTTTTTTCATTTCCAAGCTATACATTTGTGCCTCCTAATCTAACGTTTGAATTTTAGATTTGCTAGCTTCTCCATGTTACATGCATCTTCTATACTTATAACTGGTGACTATATTTCAGTCTCGATAAATCCATCACAGTAAATGTTAATTCAACTACAATGCATATTGGGTGGTGGCATGAGGCTAGAGAACCAGATTTGTGCAATGGAAACAAGGGATGCTTTGGGATCTGGCTAGGCATCTGCTGTTGAGCTGTGGTACTCAGAATTATGCTTTTCCTAACTATTCTTCTATGGACTAAATTCATTTCCAATTTGCATTAGAAGTCTGGAATAGTTCTATTGGTATCACTCCAGATTTGTTTTTGTATAAATTAGGATTAAATTTGGCTTTAAGATTGTATTTTAAAAAGAAGTTATTGCAAACTGAGAGTTTTTTCCTGTGTTTTTAGTAGGAATAATCATGATATTTTCATGAGACTTCTATATCAAAGTACTTTGGATTATTTTCAAAGAAACAGTCAAATCTTTGCATGCGTATCTTAAATACCAAACATTTTGATGGTCAGTCATCACTACTTTCTCATTAACATACCAGTGTCAACATAAAATCTTCCCTTCTCCAAACCTGCACTCTCCATTTCACAGAATGTTCATATTCTGTATTGCAGAAACTCTTTTGGGAAGTGTATTTTTGCCAAATTCTTTTTATAAAAAATAGTATGTTAAAACAACCACTTTAAATTGAAGTTGTATCTTTAATGGCTTTCTGGTTTCAATAATACATGTATTTTTTCCATTCAAAACACATGGATGCACAGCATACGTTAAGGGAAATGAGTGTGTACCACATGTCTAAAAAAGAGAGATACTGTATAAAACAGAGAGAGAGTGAAAAAGAAAGAATAAAGTTGTATCTTAGATGATGAACCCAACCACGTTATAGTTTTTAGCACTGCAGAGCAGCAGAGAGCAAAACACTCTATATGATGAATGTACTTTTTAAAGCTGGGGACTTGAATATTTGTTCATTATCTGTATAAGCCACGTTCCCTCCCCTACAACTCCAGACCTCCTAGAGAATCACAGAGATTGAAAGCTCTTTATCCCCAAATTTCAAACACTTTTATAAATAATTATTTGAGGTTCCCAATAAATTCTGTTGGATTCTTTCATAGATGTTAGGTCTGGAAGGGACCTCGAAGATCTTCAAGACTTGTACAACCTAAGAAGCTGTGTCTGTTTTTGCTGGGTAGAACAATAAAAGTAGAAAAATGTGAAAATGGTTTAAACGAATATTAATTTATAAAGAACTGGCCTTGCTTCCATTGTAATCTGTTGCCAAACATCATTGGTGTTTATCATTTCAGATGGAGGCTTCATAAGAAACAGTGATCTTACAACTTTATGTAGCAATATACAGACAGGTTTCAGATGCTGTGATATTAACTCACCTTTAAGAAAAAAAAAAAAGAATCAGCCAAGCACAAGGAATATCATGAAATTTTCGTAAAAACCATTCCCACATCTCTCATTACAAGTGACTAATCTAAATCCATAATTGCTTTTAAAAAAGGGAGAAATCTATAGGTACAGGACAGGGGTTATGACACGCATGTTGAAAGTCATATCTTTCAATAATAAAGCTTAGTACTGCTCTTATATCTTTCTACCTTTAAATAACAGCAGCAGAAGTATATATTATTATTTACTGTGATTATGACAGTTTGCTGCAATGTTAAAGTTACTTAAACCTGTGCTGGTGTGCCTTTAATGAAATATAGACTAATCCCTAAAACATTCAGGATATAATTCATGTAAATGAAAACTTGTAAATTATGTCAGTAAACTATAACTCATACAATTGATTTGGAAACCAGAGCCTTACGGTTCAGAAAGAAGTAATTGCTTTATTAACTCCCATTTATCAGCATAAAACTGACTAATTTAACTTACTGATTTATAAATTGATACTTTAAATTTAGGATTTAGTAATGAGATCATATATGATTTTTTTAAACCCCTACTTTCTAGTTGGAAGATCGTGCTAGCATGTCCTTATTCAGACAGATTGTCACAGTTCTCATTTTTTAAACCAAAAACAAAATTATATAATTTAACAAAACAAATTATATGTTTCATTCATTCTATTTGACAGAAAGGCCATGTTTCTATATAACCCCCTTCTCCAGGAATATATTGAATGCATAGCTAACCACATCATTCATTCATTTTCACCTCCATAATGGCATAATCTTTTGCAGAAGCAAGCATTTATCCTGCCTTCAGACTTTTGGAAATCACCATAGGCAGTAAGGCTACTGAAGTAAAAGCAAACAATAAATTTAGCAGATAGGTTTGAAATGTAAGTTGGGAAGCCAAGCAAACAAGGGCTTTTTTAATATAAAAGCTTTGCATTGATTTTCCTATAAAAAAAGCCTTCTGTACTCTATGGCCACCTGAAATTAAATTGTATGACAGGTCCCTGACTTGTGTGGTTCTGTAGTGAAGAAGATTATACATTTTGCATGAACTGCTTTTACGTCAAAAATAGCTGAGGGGAAGACCCTATTTTCCCTTTAAGATACCTAAGTGACATTACACGACTTCTAGGTGTATAAGTCATTAGATACAATCCTATTCCACTCTGACCAGCTTCCACTAATACATTTAGACACTAAGACTTCTTATGAATTTCCATTCTGGCCTGGACAACTAGACTTTGATTACTGTACGTGTTCAGAAGCAGTTGAGAACAGTCACCTAGATGATGACCTCCACTTAAGCTGTTGTGATCCAATTCCATCCACTTACATGGAGGAAAGAAAAACAGAGCTATAGTTTCCTGCTGAGATCACACAGTGGTGGCATAGCAACCTACATTTTGCCAAATATCCTGGTAGTTAGAGCATTTGTTCCACAAGTGGGGAGTCCTGGATGAAGGCCCCAGTGTGGAGCCAGGTACAGACATTACACTTCTATTGGTGTAAGAGATTGGAGACTGATCTATACCCATAACAGAACAGAAGTTTGGTACACAAAACTGGTCTATACTCGACAACAGAACAGAAGTTCAGCACACACAGACTGGCTTAAAAAATGGCAGACCCCAGTCTAAGATTTATCATCCATCTATTCTTCCCCTCTATTCCCACAAAGAACAAATGTATGTTTTGTTTGCTACCAAACTAAACTGTGCTGCTTACAGAAAACTGCGTAACGTAGATAGATTCCACCTTGGGCTTTTTGAATATCTGTACCTAGCCTGGGGGTTTGAAACAACACCTGCTACATCCCAGGTTCTCTAGGCTATGAACTTGAAATGGCTAGAGGTCTCTCTTGCTGAAGCTGGGCCACTTGGCAGAAAAGAAGAGAGTAAGTAGATGGAGTTTGATCCTGCAGCCAGTAAGAAGGGCACTTTCACAAAAGAGAAGGAGCCCTGGGCTCTAAACATGGTTTATAATGCTGTTGACACATTGTATCCAGTGACTATATGAAAAAATAGTAGCACCTCATTGAAATGTGATGTTGTTACAGGCCTCCACCTAGCTTACCTCTGCACTGCAGCCCAGGTAGCTGGGCCACAAGTGAAGCAGCTGACATTATGTGGCCAGAGAGCCCACTCCCAATTGCCATGAGGCCTGGATGCCACACGTTTAAAGTAGGCACAGAGGCCAAGGTGAGGGCAGGATGCAACCAGATGTTGGAAATGGAGCCAGATGCATTCCCTGCCCCTGGAAAAGGACCTGCACTTCCCCTGACGGCCGGCAGGCCCAGGGGAGCAGAGTGCATATACCTTACCAAGGAGGTGACTGGGGAAAACATGGGTGCACTTCCCATGGCTGGCTAGGAGCCAGCTACATGTCCTGGGGCTGAATGGTCCAGGTGAAGCCAGGATGATCCATCAGCCTGCAGAGCATCAAAGGCTGCAGGCAATGCCAAACTGTTCAACCCCACTGATGGAGGACTCAGCACACCTATAAGCTTGCCCACTGCCATGGACAAATGACCACACAGGAATCCACAGATCAGGTGGGGATGGGAGAGTGCAACCCAGTGGGCCCTGTGGGCACCAGGCAAGGGTGAACCCTGGAGGGACAGCCCATAGACCCTGTGTGCCCTGGCAGTGTGGTTGCAATCCCAGAGCATGCCAATGTGGGACAGATGGGGGCTAGATCCTAAACAAGCATGACATGGAGCACTCTGAGGCCATGGCATACCTGGCCCAGTGGGTGGATGGGAAGGGCCCATATCAAGAGGCTGGCCAGCTGAGCCTGAGCTGGCACTGAGAGGGAATTGAGCACCAAAGGGGAACAAAAGTATCAGAACCAAAAAGTTATATGCCTATGGCACAGTGGAAAATTCCATTGTTTTGATACATGTGAAGTCCCCTGCTGTCAATCACTCTGAGTAAGTAGGTCACAGTAGGAAAATTCCGCTATGTAACTATATGCCACAGTAATGGAAAGTTACAACTTAGAAAAAGTTCCCGCCAAAACGTATGCAAACACGCACACCACCATTGGTCAGTTCTAAACTATTCATTTTAGTGACTAGTGATTGGCTTGCTAGCCATATAAAAGTTAGATCAGTTTCCGCCCACGTGGGAGAACTCCGCATATCTCTCCAACTTAGCACGTTGGAGCACTCTGCATACACCTTGGAGAAGGAGGACTCAGAGAGTGAGCCCAGAGAGCTCGAAACTCCACGCATATATCTCTGAGAATACCTGGTGGACTGATCACCTACCAGGGGCTCCCCGTCAACGACCTACCCGACGTACCCCCCTTCATCTGGCTAGCCTGTTCAGCTGTTCACGGACGTCGCATCTCTCAGAAACATTTCATTTGTTCGGTTTGCAACTGTAACCTAAGTCAGTTTCTTCTTCCCGCGCTGTGTACACCAACGGCGTAAGTAAATAATTTCTTTGTTCAACCAATACGCTTTAGTGCTTAATTCTGCTCCATCGGTCAAAAAGTACCCACCTGCCGCTTCGGGCTACTGGCCATAGCCCCGGCCTACCACTCGACCGCCACAAAAAGGTGCATCAGGCCGTCAATCTCCTGTGTTCAGAATTGAGCTGCTCGGCTTGGGGGCAATATCGTCCTGCCTGCCACTCAGACCAAGTTCTTTAAAGTTAAGTTCTTTTTGTGTTGCTCTCAGAAAATTGCAACAGACCTGTGGCGAGACCACTGCAGCTCTTGCCCTTCTCAAACTGCCACATAGATGACAAAACCTACAGCTACATCAGGGTGCTGCCTGGATCCACTATAACATCTGAGTGGAAAGGGGTGAGGTGCAGGGCAGGAGGAGCCCCACAGAAGATGTGCCAAGGGAGGCATTCTTGAGCCCATAAGGGAATCACTGAGCATCACCTCCAGAGGTACTGTGAAAACTAACTTGTGGCAGGTGTGCAGGCTTAGGTGCAGCACAGCCCAGGTGGCAGGGCACACCCACCAGCTCAATGGTGAAATACAAAAAAATACCCACCCCTCCTACACACATGCTACGGCCCTAATTTACAGAGCAATTTTGAACCTATATGTATTGGTGGAAGCCACTATAGTGACCTTAATGGAGTTCTATAAGGGGGATATGGAAACAGAAAGTATTATTAGTAGTATTTTACTTATTTCTAATTATTAGAACTGATTATTAACTGAAAGCATGGTAATGCACCTTGGCTAGGGCGAAAGCTCTGTATACTCTGCAGCACAGATGCATGAAAGGGGTGTGAATAAACTTTTTAAAAAAATGGACTCTCCTTTAAAGGACAAAAATGTAGGAAACCATGTCTTTTCCCTTGCAGGCTGGGGGCAGGGAGCAGTGGGTTAAGAGTGAGGGGCACTGGGTTGGGACTGGCCATCAATGTTTACAGATGGGTCCTAGTACAAAACAAAGTTGAAAACCACTGATCTAGTGCACCTTCGTGTGCAAGATGGGATCATCCTGGTCTAAATCACCACAGCTCTTAAACTATATGTGATGGAGCTACTACAACCTCTCTAGGTAGTTTGGTCGGGCTTATCCACTCTCATTCCTGACTTTAACCTAAATTTCTCTTTTCTTTGCAGTTTAAGGTGATTACTTCCTGACTTGTCTCCCACAGACCCAGAGAATAATCCATCACCGCCTTCTTTATAAAAATTCTTATCAAATCCCTCCTTAATCTTCTTTTCTTTAGACTAAATAATTCTGGTTCTTCCAACCTTTCTTTGTAAATCATGTTTCCTAGACCTCCAAAAGTTTTTGCTGTTCTCTGCTGGACTTATTCCAATTTATCCACATCTTTCTTGAAGTTCATTCCCCAAAATGGACAGTTTCTTTGTAACAATAGCACATAGTTGACTAGTATTCAGCTCATGAATGCCTATAATCCCTAGGTCCTTTTCTTCAATGCTGCAATTTAGCCAGCCTTTACTCACTTTATGCCTGTGAATTCAAACATTCCATCCTCAGTGCAGTACTCTGCATTTGTTCTTATTTAATTCTCTCAAATTAATTTCAGACCATTTCTCTAAATAACCAAGGTAATTGTGAACCCTTATGCTATTCTTCAATATGTCTGCTACCCTACCATCTGCAAATCTACTAAGTATATACACAATTACATTCTCCATGTCATTAATAAAGATATTAAATAACATATTTAGGGCCCCCTCATATCGGGGGAGCGCCACTGAATACTGCTGACACTGAACCATTAATAACTACTTTTTTTAATATGATGTTCCAACCAATTATGCACCAATTTTACAGTAGTTTCACTGATACTGTATTTCCTTAGTTTATTAATGAAATTGTCATAGGAGACAGTATAAAGCTCTTTGCTAAAGTCAATGTATATGCCATCTACTGCTCTCTTCCCATCCACAAAGCTTGCCACTTGGGCTTCTGGCACACACTGGATTTCTGGCATGATTAACATGCTAATCCCACCAAAAATAGAAACATGCCACACATTCATCCAATTTATGGTGCAATAAAATGGCAAACCAGCCACAAAGATACTCCTCAAATATTGTCAAGTCTGGAACCTGACTGGGATTTGCCCTGCTCTGGATTCTGAAAATTGCCAATTGTTAGCATTGGTATGTGGATCTCCCAGGACTGGGCACCTTAAGGATCCTTGGCCTGTGGCCCCTGCCCTTTAAGGCTCTTTAAGGTGCTGGGTCCCAGTGAGTCTCAGGACAAAGACACTCCCTGCCTATTTGGTGGGACCAGACTGAAAGCAGCTCCAGATCCTGAACTCACCTGCCCCCCTATGTCGGGAGGATGCTGGGTGCCTCTTTAAAAATAAGGCTGCAGCTTGCACTTGGGTAGCTTCTTGCATCCTCTGTTGCATGCAGCCTGGAGTAGAGGCTGAGTTCAAGAAAGTCTGGAAAGTTCAAGGAAAAATGTAAGAAAGAACAGTTATAGACATGCTCCAGGAGGTGTTGGGGTGGGGGGGCGGGCTGGGGCTGTTCATCCTCTGCTGTTCATACCTCTTTGAACCAGCATTTTCAGTGGGAAATTTGGGAGCTCCCCCATCCCCAGCTGCACCATGTGGGGCACCATGAAATCTGACATGAGGGAGTGCCTCCCTGATGTTGGGCTTACAGTACCCAAGGAATTTGAGTGAGTGGGCATTCAACTAAGGCTCCCAGATACAAGCCCCTTTTTTAAAGGTCTGGGAAAGGCCCCCTGATGTTAGACTCACTGTGCCCCAGACCTTTAAAAACTGGGCATACAGTTGGGAGCCCCAGCTGCATGCTGGTCTTTTTCTCCATTTTCAGGTGCCCATGGAAATGGAACCTAGGCAGTAGGGAGCTCCTGGATTCCCAGATGCGCTGGTTTCAAGTTCTTAGAGGGATGATGCTAGGGAACAGGGAACTTCCCATTCCCCAGTTCAAGGTGCTGCCTTCCTCACACTGGCAGTCATGAGATGCAGGTTTGAGGAATTTTGTGTCCCATTCCAGGATTGCACAATCTTCCTGCATATCTGACATGGCAGGTCATGCAATTTGAGACATGGGGCATAAAATTCCTCAGACCCCAGTTGTATGTCTGCCAGTATCCTTGGTCACAGAAGGAAATCAAGTTGGCCAAGTATGCTCTTGATAACTTGGTGCTGACTGTTCTTGATCACCTCATTTTATAGGTACTAAGAAATGGTTTTATACATATTTAGAAATGATTTCTTGAAGATATACTCCACAGTCTTTCCAGGTATCAAAATTAGAATAATGATATATAATTTTTCGGATCCTTCTTGTTCCCTTTTCTAAAGATAAGCATTATATTTACCCTTTGTCAGTTGTCTGGGACCTCACTTGGCCTTCATGAATTCTCAAATTCCCTAAAATTACCTCAGCCAATTCCTTGAGTACTATAGGATGAATCTCATCTCTCTCTGTTGAATTAAAATCATACAGCTTGTTCAAGTAATCTCTAATGCTGTACAAAACACACCAAATAAATATATTCAAAGACAGAGAAAAGAGTTAAGCAGCTTGGAGTAAAAGCTGAGTTCAAGAAAGTCTGGAAAATTCTCAAGGAAAAATGTAGGAAAGGACATTTATAGACATGCTCTAGGAGGTGTTGGGGAGTGAGGGGGCACTTTAATTAGAGCCACTCCTAGAGCTGCTCTAATTAAAGTGCCCAGAGTGTCACATGCATCAGCGTCTCTGCACTGAAAAATGGTGGTGCGGGTGCTTTAACTAAAGCTTTCTGAATGCCATTTTTCAGCACGAGGACACTGAAGGATGGGGTAAAGTGCAGAGCATTTGATAAATTGATTCTATCTCCTTCCTCAAAATTGTTTCTCCCATCAAACTATAAATAGCTAGTAGATATGCAAACTTCCTTGCACCCGACTTTTACACTTATAGGATTGGATAACTAATCTAAAATAAGCCAGTCACATAAAAGTGAAGCTGGTAAGGGATTCTTTTCAAAAAACAATTTCACTCTAAATGAAGGGCCACTAAAACTGGAATTGGTGTTTTCCAGTTGAAATGCATTGAAGTGCTTTGGGATTTTCATTCTTCCTTATTATTCATATGGGATGCATACAGCATATCATTTTTTTGAAACTTCATATACAAATATTAATGAACATGACCAAAGCTTTCAATAATGCCTATCATGTGTTGATCACTATTAAGCAGCTTTTATCAGTCACAGGGTGCATCTACACATGTCATTAAGGCAACATGATAAACTGGCACAGTTTGTGCCAGAATCAACTGGTCCCGTGAGCAGCATCTACATGTGCGCCTGGGACTACAGGAGTTTGAGCCAAGGCAGAGCAGCCCCAGGCTGGCAGAGTGTCCAGGGTGTCAGCCCCAGGCTCCGAATGGTGACACTGGGTGGCAGTGGGGCTTGCTGCGACACAAGGGTGCTAAAGTACAGGGCTAGGTGGCAAGCAGCCCCACATACTTTAGCACCCTGGTGCCCCAGCCAGCCCCTGTCACTGTCTACATGTGTATTTCAGCACATATAATTACTCTGCCATAGGATAATACTGTTCCCAACAGTACTATGCTTTGGCAGAGTTCATTAATTTTACTGCGCCCTGATATTGGCCCACATGTAGACTATGATGCATTACTGCAGAGCTAATCAGTCAACTGCAGTAAAGCACATGTGTAGATGCACTCACACTGTACAAAAATAATTCTGAGCAAAAATTAGCATTATTTATGGCTGGGCTTTGGATCATGCTTTTATAATATCCCTATTACCCACATAATTCATTAAACCAGAGTTTATTCTCAGGCCATCAGTGGCCTGCTCAATCTAATTTTATTAAATTTGTCATGGCAAATAGCCTTAAGCTTCATAATCTGGCTATGCTACTGCTAATATATTTGTGATAACATCAAAGATCATCAGAAGACAATTAGTGAGTGTGTCTGCATATGTTAATTAAACACACTATATGCACTTCAGTTTTGCTTATGAATAAGATAACTAGATTTAAGTGAAACATAAGCTAACCCAAAACTGTAAAATAGGATAAAAACCTAGTAAAACATAAAAGCCTCTCAATAAAACCAATAAAAAATCTACCAATGTTTAATGGAATACACAAGAAATAGGAAAATTAGCTAAACTGTTCCAGTATTACAGCAAGCCAAACCACTACCTTTTGCATACATTTATTTTGGCCCCAAATCTGAAAATAAATGTATTAATGATTAAATTAAATAAAAACTTGGCAGACCTTTATATTTTCAAGTCTTTTCCAATTTTACAGGATTCCAGATACTACCACATCTCTTAATGCATCTCCCAGGTTGCTAATGTAGAGTTATTTGTTCACAACATTATAGAATGATGGGCAGTCTGGAGTGAGGATTTTTTCAAGAATTCTAATGTTGAATGTTGAAACAAAGAAAACTTTGTTTTCTGGAATTTAAGAATTTTTAAATGTAATGTTAGTATACAGGGTCATGATTCCTTTTTTTCTTTTTGAGAGGCTTCATTGTCAGGAGAAGGGAAAATTCTTAGCTGTGATTCTCTTGTGGTTGACTTCCCAACCCCTTGGCCTCCAAGTGGAAGAATAATAAAAACTTTCCAGGTAGGTTGCTCCACACCAGGTCCTTACCTGGACCTTACCATTATTCACTATACAACTCCCTTTGTCTGTTTCCTGGCTACCACATGCACCTTTTAGGAACAGTTTTCTGGGAGGATAGAAGAAAGAAGGAGGGAAGCCTGGTGTGTTACCTACTGGTATTCTTACTAGCTAAATAGCTGTATAAATCCACCTTAAATATTATAGGGCCATGTAACAGGGGGGCCTTCTCAAGGCTGATCTACCAATGCCCTACCCCCTGTTCTAGGCTAACCACCCACCTTCTCATCTGCCATGGCTTGATGATATTTAATTAGGATGTTAATTAGGTGGGAGGCTGCCCATTTCTTGCCCCAATGTCAGGGGGCACTATCTGTGACTCCATTTCTCCCCTACACTGCAGCCCAAGCCTCACAGATGGTATCCATAGATCTTAACTTCACCAGCCCCACACTGGGCCCCAGAATCCTCCAATCCAGACCCAAACTGGATCCCTCCACTCAGGCAACCTACTCCACCTTCATTCTAGGCTGGTTAGCTCCCTGAGCTGTTCAACCCTACAGGTATGGTCCGCCCAGGACCTTTGGCTACACAGGCCCTGACCTCACCTCCAGGCCAGTCAGAACCCCAGGCCCTCAGCTCTGGGTGTTCCTTGTGGTGGGCCCCTGGCCCTTTTGATCCTCCGGGTCCTAGCCCCGGCATTGACCAGTTGGGGGATTTCAACTCAGGCTTCTGAGTCTATAGCCCCACTCTTTCTCCTGGGCCCACCTTCTGGGCCCTACAAGGGGGTAACCCACCCAGTTGTGGCAGCTGGGGTTATTAAGGCACCCCAACCTGCCTTTCACCAGGGTGGCAACTGGCCTGGCATTTCCTGGGGTCTCCCGCACCACTGAGAGCCCCACCAGGGCACCCAGTCCTGGCGGGTGCAGTTTTAAGTCATGCTCAGGACCAGGAGCCTCCAAACCATCCCCTACAGCTCCTGCCCTTACTTCCAGGGATGTTGCATGCAGCTTTGCAGCCAGGCAATGTTACTGCCTGCCCTGCCAGCAGCAAACTGCTCTGTTTATATAGGCAGCCAGAGATCTAAAATGGCCACCACAATCAAGTACCTGCTGGCTACTTGGCTGAGCCCTTAAAGTGGCAGGCACCAACAGTGCCCTACCACAGACCACAACTGTCCTGTTAGGTCTCTCTGGAAAATCAAAATAAAATTTGTTGCTAACTTTTGCTTTGACTGGCCTACTCTGGCTGTTTTGCCTGGAAAACTATTAGCATACCAGTCTGCTGGAAGTTTCTAGAACAAAGATATATGGAGGTATAGGTCTCCAAAGACAAAACTGTATTATACTTTGTAAGTTTGAATAAGTACATAGATGGAGAAAACAAGAGGGTTGTTTTTATTCTTTAAGTGAAGTGGACACTGAATCACCAAGATATGGATCTCCAAGGTATCAACACTCACCAGGTTCAGATTTCATGTAGGTTTTTGGGGGTAGGTAAAATTCAGCTTCTGTATTCATTTTCTAATTTAAATACAGATTGAGTCTTCATACTCCAAACATATTGGGAAATAATTGGAAAAACTGATTTTACCTTTTGTTCAGATGACACTACTTTGCTTAAGGAATAATCAAGACTGGAGAAAATTAATACAGACGCAGTTTACATCTGACTGATAATTAGATATCGTGGTGACCTATAATAGTCTGACTTTAAATGGGCACTGATTTAACATCAATTCCAGAAAGACACAAAAGCCTTTTGACAGAACACTTTAACCACCATTACTGACCTCAGAGTAGCTGTTCTTAAACAACAAAACTTTAGAAACCAACCTGAACATGAAACTGCAGAATAAGACATCATCCATAAACTGGACTGTGTTATGTAAGGTTTCAGCAGAGATTCTGAACTCTTATTCCATTAACTGCACTAGATATTATAACTGTGATGTCCCACTGTTGGTTAACTGCTTTGTTTATCATATTTGATCTTTCCCCTCTTAAGTGTGTCCAGATCCCCTATCCCTTCTTCCCAGTTTTCCTATTCTTTGTATTTAATTTACTGTATTCCTCTCTGTTTAGTAGCCCTGCACTTTGAAAATCCATTCATACCATCTGATGTAGTAGGCTTTTGTCTATGAAAGCTTATGCATTGCTAAGTATATTGATCTATAAGATACCACTCTGCCCCACATCCTGCCTGACTTCAGACTAACACAGCTAACTACCTCTCTCTCTCTAGTAGTCTTGTTATACTTAGAGGGAAAAACACCAAGATCATTTTGGCTGAGAAAATAAGATTTGTGATATCAGGTTTCAGTGGGCTCTATGCCAGCCACAATTTCAGGAGGAGAGATAAATGGAAAAGTATTTCAGACAAACAATACCAGTTTTCAAGTATCTGTATCAGAAAACATATCTTTTAATGTGATTTGGCATCATTTTTTTCTGGAGGGTAATATATTGAAGTGGCTGCATCAGCCTGCTGCTACATATTGAAGTGGCTGCACCATGACAAAAAAAGCAAAAGATCAAATGATTTTCCTAACATTCTTAATATGTTTAAAAGCAGATGAACTACCATGATTTGCTATGCAATGCCAGCCAATTGATTTGAGATTGGCTTGATATCCATAGTGAGCATAAATAATAAGCCTCAAATTTCCTTCCTCTTAATTGTTTTTTTTATAGTTCAAAGTATTTTGTACTTCTGTTGTGAACCTAGAGTACTCAACCCTCATCTATTTAATATCTGTAAAACTGAAAGGAAACATCTCTTTATAACCCAAATGTAAGGTTTAATCCTGCCTATCAAAAGACATTTGGAGTAGGATCAAGTCTTTATTTATTGTATCTGCAATTGCTGGGCTGTTGAGGCTGTCCTTTGCTTTCACTGTTCTGAATAGGTGAACTTCTGTACTTTATGTAGACTCTTACTGAATATTAACTAGCAATTATTTGTCTTACATGACCCCCCATTTCTACAGTATTTGAGTACCTTGCAATCTTCAACATATTTCTTTTCAAAACATTCCTTTGACATAGGGGAAACACGGCTATACTTATTTTGCCAATGGGGACCTGAGGCTTTTTTTCAGGCTTTCACTCATATCTGTCCAATGAGAGGAGAGATGGAAGGCATTCATTCATCCTAGTCCATAGGTGAGTGCTAAATAAGGTGGGGTGGCACCAAAAGGCTACACACAACTCAAAGAAAAACATTTTCAGATGTAAATGTGATGGTGATGTCATCCATTTTTTGTATATTAATCTGGGGGATGGAGACCTTGTCCAGGAAGTAGGTTTTGGTCCCTGTTACAAGAATACTTTGTGCATTGTATATTAAAGACTTATTAGATAAAATTAAAAAATAATTCTGGGAACAGAGACTGTAACCCAGGCTTCCTCTCCCAGGGGACTGTCTTCATCACTGAGCTACAGGCTCAGGTTCCCTCTTACTTGCTATCTTTTTGGCCTCATGAATCTTGCACCCTTGTTTGCCTAGTGGGCAATTTTCAACGAGAGGAGTGGAAAGGTCTCTACTCAGTGTAGCCTGTAGATGATAATTAAGGTACTTTCATGGGAAGCAGGAGATGTAGGTTTTAATTCCCAGAGCTGAGGCCAGCCAAGACTCTACTCTTCTACGGCCTGGGCAAGTGCTCTAACCACTAAGTTAATAAGTAGAATGTGGGAACCCTCTACAGGTCAAGTAGTGTCACCGTCTCATTCCTGATTCAGATGCCTAAGCTCTGGAGATGGCCAGGGGTCCACCTATGCCTAGTTTTCTCTGTTGGCTAGCTGTAAGTGCCTACATGCTCTAGCAGTAAGCAAAGAATCACCCTTTCTCTTGCTCATACAATTTGAGCTGCCAATTCTGGTATATTTTTCCACGAAAAGAATCTAAGAGTTTTATGTCAAAAGAGTGGGGCACCTAATTCCCTGAACTCCATTTGAAAAGCTCTTTCCAAATTTTTATTTTTTATTCATGTTTATAGGTGTCTCAGATAATATTTTCTTAGATCTTATGCATACACCTGGAAAAACTTTAGGAAAGCTTCCTAACTTCCTAGTCTATAAAGTAGTAATGGAAAATAGCCATCCATTGTTTGGCTTAACATAAGACATTTTGTTGTGGAACCTTTTTAAATTTTCAGTCATGCTAAGGGACAGGAAAACTCAGCATATGCACACATATCAGATCCTGTGAAGGCTGGTGAGCAGGGTGGATAGTTTTACTACCTGCACCTCAATTTTGAACAGCATGGGTGCTTTTGTGGTTTTGGCAATATTCCCAGAAGTACTGCCCCAGGGAAGTAGCACTTTCATGGCATGGAGTTCTGATTGGCTGATGCTGGCAGATGTCATTCCTTCTGGAGGCAGCACTTCTGGGAATGATATCATTCTTACTCATGATTATTGGAAAGATGCAGGAATAGACAACTATTTTTCTCTTATTCATTGATAGGAGGTAATTAGATTCCACTCTCATCACATCTGTTTAATCTCTGACTTCTGTGGAAGATTTATATTCTCTTGACATGGAAGAGTTAAAAGAGGGAAAAGAGGTTTTACACAATCCTGTAAACGGCATGTTTTGCTGGCAAACAGCAGCAAACTTGCTAGGCTTTCTTCATTAGAGCCTTGCTATTTAAACCATCAGCGGCATTTTGTGAGGACATCAAACATGTGTACACCAGATGCCTGCACACAGAGCAATACTAAGGACCTGACTCAACTTAACAATAATCTGTGGACAGCGGGTGTGAACCTGAGTTGGGCCAACACCTCATCAGACTGCATGGCTAATTGATTTCAAAATTAGAGTTGGTATTTCTGAACAATAATCTTAAAAGGCAGCAATAAAATACATCAGAATCCTTTGAGCTAGCCAAGCTTTCATCCAAATGGCTTATTACAAAGAGCTGGCACACCTGAACTTTGGCATAGACAAATAAATCCCAAAACAGCAAATGGAAACCACATTTGGCACTGGAGGTTTGTCAAGAAAAGTTTGTAGTCATCAGGAAACAAGATTTGGGATTTTTTCCCTTAGTGGCAGGAAATAATTCACTGAATGTGTTTTACTCTGACTTCTGTGATTTATGCAATAAAAATATGTGTAATGACTATTAGGGGGTCTTTTGAGTATCTCACAGTCTTTAGGATAACAAGCCTAAATAGCAAAGCAAGGGTTTACAGTTACCCCAATAGTGATAACTTAATCACATGTGTAGAAATCCCCCTTTGAACTCTGAACTGCTGCTTTGTGGCATCAGGGTCCAAAAGGATTTAGATCTGACTTTTGTGTGGTAACAATAAATTACCCCCAACTATCTGAGAAATGCTTGGAATCTTATCTCAAAGACAGGATAGGGCAAACTCAGAGGTTTTCTTGCTTAAGGGATAATATGAATTTTGAATGCAACTCTTTCCTGGAGTAAACACTTCAGAACAGGTACATTTCTTTTTACTTTTCTCTTTCTAGACTATAAGAGTTTTTGTTTTGTTCTCCTCCCCCCGAGAATGCTACAGTATCAGAAACTGAAAAGAATTAAAGCAGTTCATTGGCTGATCGATAATTAATACAACAGTGACTGAAAAAGGGGTTTCTCCCCTCATCAAAGTTGGACTAAGCAAATCCACTGAGTCATGCAATGATACATAAAGTACCTGAAACATTTTGGCTAGATCAGACGACATTTATTTTTAGGTATAGTGTTATACTTCTGAAACTGAAAAATAAAAACGAAATATATATAACCAATTAAAGGCAAATGAGACTTATAACCATTAAATGATGCTGGTGAAATGTCACCCAGTGCTTGATTATTACCTTTGTGTTTAAAGTGAGCATAAGTAGTACATTTTAGCATGCTGGCCATTTGATTGACTGTGCCCATCCTATGCAGGAGAGTTTGGTGCAAATGAGTGATAGGCTTTTGAATTCTTCTGAATTCAGTTACTTTAATTTATATAATTCATTAATATTTCAGTAAGTGCTCTTATAAGATCACATCAATGTGTTACCTTCATCTGAGTTATATGTATACATTTAAAAGTTTCCTAGGATTTTTTTAAACATTCATTCAGATTAGGTCTGATTTTGATTATAAAATATTATTACAATTATAAAAGTACAGATTTCATTTGGGTTGTCACTGGAGTGCATAAGATCATAATTTATGATCTAAGACATTGTGACTAACTAGTTACATCCGTAGCCTGCTTCAGTTGCACCAGTTTCAGATACACACACTTTTGATTTAATAGAGCTACAACCAATTTGCACTCTAAAAGGATAATCAGACCCTACATATTAATCTCCCCTCCTTGCCAAGCTTTTGATCTCTCTGCTTTAGTACCATACCAATACTCCTGTATTATTTGATCCTGCCAGTATTATAGTTTGGCTTCAGTGGGCTAGATATTTTAGCACTCTTTCCATTTATGTACTATAGTCCAGGCAAAATTAATTTTAAACAGTTCTTCAATCAAACATTTCTCTGTACTATTTTAAGTGAGTAGTAGATGCCAGAAATGTTCACATTTTTGGATAGCATTAGTGGCCCTATCTGTCCTGTTCAGTAGTCTAGTACAGTATTAGACAAAGACATTCAGTTTCTTCATTAAATATTTCTCCGTATTCAAAATGCAACTTTGAATACTACCACCCACCCCCAATAGCTTAACTCTAATTATTTAGGTGTTGATGCTCACCTCCCTCCATGTCCTTAAAATCAACTATAAACAACCTTAAATGGGTAACAGATGCATACATAAGAACATTATGGGCCAAATTCTGACCTCAGTTGCAACTGTGCCACCCCACTGACTTCAGTGAGTGTTGCCTAGGTGTAAATTAGGATAGATTTGCCTTTAAATTGTTGTACTGCTCAATGATGCAAATTGTACTGCTCAATGACTACAATGAGAGCAAATTGTACAGCATGTTTTTGGAGCATGTGCTATGAGAAATTAACAGTTGCATAATTTGTTCTTTGTCTTTGTTCTTTTCTATGGACTCTTCAGGTTTTCTTTCTAAATCTACATGTATTCATATGTGAAACAAAGGAATACATAAAAGTAGCACAAACACCATGACAATCTCCTCCTCAAAGTTTTAAGACTCCTGGTATTTTTACATGTTTTAGATTAGAGCCCAGAGTGTCCTCAGACTTAGACCACCACAGAAGAAAGGGCTATGGGACACTGTGAATGTTCCCATGCAGAGTAGTACAGAAACACCTGTACCAAATTAATCTAGGCTTATATCCACTGTGAAAATTCACAAAGTTTAATGACTTTTCTTACCTGTGAAGGGTGGTCTGGCTGGAGAGCTGCAACACAATGCACATAGGGGCACAGATTTCAAACTGTAGTGTCTTAATTTTCAAGGTCTAAATCAATAATAAGCAGAAAATAAGAGAGCTGCAATGCAGAGGAAATAGAAAAATACAGCAACGGTGTGAATTCTTCTGCATGTACTTAGTTGAGAAGGGAAAAGGGTCCTACTTTAAGGCTCAAGAGAAGCATATACATATATCATATAAATAAGAAGCAGTTATACCAATATGATTTCCTGGTTACTTTCTGAGGGATCGATTTGTTCTAGAAAAGGGAATTGGACCATACAAGTTTATTTGTATATATTTTTTTTCCCTATGTAGCTGTAGGATCCTTCACTACCAGGCTGTATTATCAGAAAACCCTTCCTTTGCCCAGTGTCTGATCCTTGTACACCTTGCCACAACAAGGAGATATTAAAATAGTCTGCAGTTCATCAGCAGGGAGGCTTTTTCCATTAGGAGGTATAATAGTATCATAAAATCAAGAGGAAATATGGATTTGCTTATTTAGAAAAAAATGAAGCTTGGATCTAATGCACAAAGCATGAACTTTAAGCATGACTTAAAGCACAACTATGAACTTTAGTGTAATTATTCAAATGCTTAAGGGTATGTTGTCAAAATATTGACAAATTATACAGTTTGAACACAGTCATTTAAAATATAATTGCATTATCTTTAACTCTTTTCCATGTATTAGTCTTTCTTACAGTGCTACAAGTAAGTGCAGTTATCTGGTAGGTAGAGATAGATGAACTGGCTGCTTTCAGAGTGAAGCCAGGAATTCATAGAGATAACACAAGAGAAGTCAGAAAGTGACTATCTTGACTATTTTCACATGCTACTTGGTATATTCTTATTTCCTTACATGCATATCTAGGGGACAGGATAATTATACTATCAAACTAGTATAACTCCCTGACCTGGTGCCTACATTGATACAAAGTAATAATATGCTTTGATGTTCTGAATTACCCACACTTTTCTGAAACAGGCTTACCTCCCTGGTCAACAGACCTGTGCTGGTTTGCTAATACATGTGATATATATGTATATAAAGCCTTGATAAGGAGGATGCCAGACATCCACCTGTTCCTGCAGTCACAGCACAATGAGCCAGATCCGCAAGCTGGCAACTGGGCTAGTGACCAAAACAGCCTGTCTTGTCAAGTATTTTGCAGGTCACCTCCTGAGACCATGGCAGGTGTACACACCAGCCAAAGTGAGACCGTGTACCATGGAATACCCCTGGTTCTACAGTGTGCTGAATGAGTTCCGGAGTGAGTACAGGCTACAGAAGGAAAGCCCAGTGACTATGACCAACCACAGAAAGATACAGAAGGCAGTCAGAGACAGGCTATCAACTGTAGAGCTGCTCCCCAAAGATGACTGTCAAGCTGTCTGGGACCAGATCTTCCACAAGGACCTGCAAAAAGATCACAGAGACTTGAACTGGCTAAAAGCTCACCGCACACTCCCAGTAAGGGTGTGGAAATACAGAGAGGGGTGAGGGACTAGCCCCAGCTGCCCCAGGTAAAGCTGCCAAGATGAAAGTGAAACCATTGACCACCTCCTATGGTGTTGCCTCTATGCCAAGTATGGAAAAAGGTAAGCCGGTTCCACAAAGAGGTGATGGGGTCAGGCTGATGACAAGGGAGGCAGCACTGTATGGACACCTGATGAAACACCAGGGGTCCCCAACAACCCACTTCAACCAGTTTGTGCCCTGTATCAGGAGTGCCCTGTGGCAATGTAGGAACCTTCTGATGTACAAACACATGGAGCTGAAGGAAACAAACTGTGTTAAAATATTTCTGAGTGAACTTCAGTCCTACTATCAGAAAGCGTTGGGAGAGGAAGATGCAGCCAATTCCACCTGGAAAAGGGACACTTGGCACACACTGTTCAAAGACCCCCCAGGAGGGTAAGTGAACAAGGAGAATGAAGAGGACAATGATGCAACTGGATCCGAAGACAGCGAGGAAGACAGCAACAGGATCAGCAACAGTAGAAGTGACAGCAACACCGACAGCAACAAGGACAGTGAATGAACTGAGAATGTAAACCCCAAATTGGGGCTTGGAGTAAGGAACTGCAATTGGGTTAGGGAAGGGCAGGGGGTGTGTGCATGAGGGTGCAGGGGAGCAGGTACATTTATTGTAACAGGTGCGCAGTTTCTTAATGTGGTTTAAGATGTGTGATGGAAAGTTTATGCTAGATGATGTGTGTGTATATATATATAAACTATATATATATAACTATATATATCTTGACTTGAAGGTATAGTATAACTTGAAACAATTATTGTACATTCTGGTCACTTCTTGTGTGCACATATTATCTCTATATATTGATTTCTACTCCTTTTGAATATAATATTTTTGTCTTATTTCTGTTTCAGAATTTAATTTATCTGATAATCAAGGTATCAATTTAAGAAATAGAAATAAGTAAAGAAGCAACTACAATAAAACCAATTGTTCATATAAAGTCCCAATTAAATCTAGAGGAGAGCTTTTTATATAATAGAACTTGATGTAATGAAGAAAGAACATGATTGTTTCATTTTGTGTTTGCATTTTGAGTAGTACTGAGATTGAACCCTGATTTTTTTAATCAAAATATAACAATATTATTGCTATTTGAATTTTGAATTCTAAAGAGCATACCAATTGGAAATTCTTCCACCTCCTGTGGGTATATGGCAGTCTCTAGAGGTAACAGAACCATTATGATTCTGTTGAGTGGAAGTAGAGAACACCTGAGGAAGTGTGTACTAAAGATTTGCCCCTATATGTAATGCCAGCTGTTATGGGCTCCTTTTGCAGTGTTTTAAAGGATAGAGGTAGTGACCCCCACAGAGTAAGAATGCAGGAACCTTTAAAAATAGGATCATAGAATATTAAGGTTGGAAAGGACCTCAGGAGGTCATCCAGTCCAACACCCTGCTCAAAGCAGGACTATCCCCAGCTAGATCATTTTGACCAAGGCTTTGTGTAGCCAGGTCTTAAAAACCTTGAAGGATGGAGATTCCACAACCTCTCTGGGTATCCTGTTCCAGTGTTTTACTATCCTTCCTGTGACAAGCTTGCTGTAACTTGAGTCTATTGCTCTTTTTCTGTCATCTGCCATCACTGAGAACAGTTTAGCTCTGTCCTCTTTGTAACTGCCCTTCAGGTAGTTGAGGGCTCTATTAAATCCCCTCTCAGTCTTCTCTTCTCCAGACTAAATGGGCACTTTTACATGTGCTCTAGAGGTGGGCAGGGGGAGGTGTGGTGCTTTAATTAGAGCAGCTCTGAGAGCCACTCTAATTAAAGCACTTCAGTGTCTCATAAATCAGCGTCCCCATGCTTCAAAATGGTGGTGAGGGTGCTTGAACTGAAGCTTGTTCAATGAGCTTTAGTTCAAGTACACCAGCTGCCATTTTGAAGCTCAGGGATGCTGATACACAAGACACAGGAGGCTGCTGGAGTGCAGTTATTACCATGCTCCATTAAACATCATTAGACATCATTAATTGAGTCTGCATTGTAATTACAGCGTGTTGGAGCAGCCTCCACCCTCATGTACAGGCACCTAATAAGCCAAGTTCCCTTACCCCCACCCCTTAAGTCATGTGCCCCAGCCCCCAACCATTTTTGTTGCCCTCCACTGGACTCTCTCCAATTTGTCCACATCCTTTCCACAGTGGGGGGGCCCAAAACTGAACACAGTACTCCAAATGTGGCCTCACCAGTGCTGAATAGAGGGGAATAATCACTTGTCTCTATGTGCTGCAAGCACTCCTACTAATTCAGCCCAGTATGCTGTTTGACTTCTTGGCAACAAGGGCTCACTGTTGTCTTATATTCAGCTTATTGTCCATTTATAATCCCCAAGTGCTTTTCTGCAGTGCTGCAGCTTAGCCAATCAATCCCCAGCCTGTACCCATGCATGAGTTTGTTCTGTCCTAAGTACAAGACTTTGTACTTGTCCTTATTGAACCTGAGATTTCTTTTGGTCCAGTCGTCCAATGTGTCTAGGTGTCTCTGAATCCTAAACCTACCGTCCAGTGTATCTATTACTCACAACAACTTGCTGTCACCTGCAATACTGCAGCCTTAAGGCTGGGAAATTCAGCTGTGTGGGTTATTGGCCAGTTTCTAAGATTTGACCCTTACAAAACATGCCAGGAAAGAGAAAGGGATTTGTGTGACGTGACAATGGTTATGGAGAGAACAACGTGTAATACTTTGAATGTGAGTTCACTTTAACAACATGAGATATATGGGGAAAAAACAGGAACAAAACATTATGTAGGGCTGGAGTTAGTTTTTCCAGCTGTTGCTCTACTAAATCACGCAGGCAGTTTCATCATAATATATATAAGACAGAATGTTAAAGGAAACAATGATAAAATGTTAATCCTTTTGGTACTATTCCATTGCATCTGTTTGGCTCTCCTTGTCTTGTTTTAAATTAGTTTTGATGGGATTCTGAAGACATGATCATAGGAAGTTAAGACACGTCCATATACCTTAAAGCACACATAAGAGCTACAGCATGGTTCAGAGACTCCAAGGAAGTAAAGAATGCTGAAACTTAAAGGTCAAGACAGGCTTTAGTGAAGGACAATGCATTTGCCAACCCAACAGATGAGTTTTACTTGAACAGAAAAGGTTGGATCCTCAAGCTGACAAGCAGTATTCAGACTATTAAAAGTAATTGCTTGAATGCAACCTGACATTCTAGGCAGGTCCTCATCTTGGGTAAGAAGAGAAACATAGATCCATTGTCTTCAAGGTGGGTATGCTAATTTACACCAGCTGATGAAGATGGAACTGAACAAAGAAACCTGGTGTAGTATGAAGATACAGTAGTGAAGTCATACAATGAGGACAAAAAGATGTCTGAAGTGCAGTATTAGGACAACAATGTCAAGATTAAACAATGGACTGATTAATCTAGCTAATTCTAACCATATTAGTTTCAGATTTGACTTAAATGGCTTAGTTACCACTTTATCTCTTTCGCCAGGCAAATCAGTCTCTGCCATTTTTCCCTTTATAGTCTCATTTTTTCCTCTTTGTTCAGCATTATCAAACCAAGCCACAAATCCAATTAAGTAGTCATGATGCCAAAACCTGTGCTCCTGGTGAAATGCATCATGCAGCATATCTAGGTAAGTGAATTAAAAAAGCATCTGAGCAGGTATCTGGTGTGTGTCACAGTTCATTCTTCCATAATAAACTATGTTCTCCCTCTCATTCATTTGTCAATCATAGCAACTAAAGATTATTATTTGCTGTATGTACGTGACACCAGCAATTTGCAAAGCCTGTTGGCAAGAAAATCAAGTTAGAATGACAGAGTGAGAAATTAAGCAGAAGTCTGATGTAATTAGCTACAACAATCAGTGCTCTAATTTCTGATTTATTGTTTCCTGTTTTCCTGCTGCACTCAGTCCATGTATACTGTATGTGCTTCATATAGGTCAAACAATTGCCTTATCAGTCCAGGCAAACCAAAAGGTCACAGTTAACAATATTTATTTAAACATGCAGGATGCTTCCCACTGCAATTAGGAAATAACTATTACTAATAGGCCTTTGGCACTATTTCCTCATTTATACCCTGGTAAAGACTAGAGGAATACAAGTAATAGGGAATTCAGCTTTCAGACTCCACTTTAAAAAAAAAAAAATCTCAAGGTGAGATTTACTTGATTTATAGTATTTGGCTTTGTCAAATTGTCCACCTTAAAATTTGATCAAATGACAAGATCTGTTTAAGATATTAATGTGAAATACTTAAGTTCACATACATCTTGTTTAGAAACAATGAACACATGGCAACAATTACATTGTGTTCTGTTGTTTCTTAAAAGCTGAAAGAGACTCCGCTTGGCAAGCTAAAACAATGAATTCCCTGTAAAAACATGTAGTTTCTTCGGAATTCAGAGGACTACTCATTTCAGTTTGATACCTGTATAATACATTAAAAACTTCACAATAAATTAATTAAGATAATTCATCTTCTTATGGTACATCTTGGGGTTTTTTAAAGAAAGGTAGTTACTAGGGGAAATGTCACTAGTTCAGAACAATTGGGAAACTTCCATCCATCTTGGAAAATTTTGAAGAAAATTTTGGAGGAGCAGCTAAAATGGTGGGTCAAATAGTTTCTTATCTCCATGGATTATAACCGTTGCTTGGTAATACTCGGAATACTTTTAAACTTCTATAACCCCGTTTCCTATACGTGATATCCCCTACCAACATAATTTCTTGTTACATCTTCACAGAAGTAATGGGTAGAAAAAAAACCTATGGAATCAATACATGAGGAAAAGAATATGGAATTGGTGGATATTTTCAGGCAATATGGAAGGAAGAGTACTTTCTCCACTAAAGCAGAGTGTTCCTGAGAGAAAATGCGCATTAAAATTTTGGTAACATGTCACTGACATGTAATGTAGTCAGTCTTTAATTAAGAAATATTCAATCCATGTGGATGTTCATGGGGAAGGGAGGATGGATGTAAGGATTTTACATTAGTCACATATATGAATTAGTTACTTGACTAGGCTGTCCAAGTGTTTTGCTATTTTATGCTTTTCTACCACATATTAGCATAAATGAAGCTATTCAGACTGAACCATGGTGTTTTTAACTTCCTATGTATGCTTGGATCCTTGGATTGCATTGATTATTTCCATTAGCAAATGTTACTTCAGTTTTCCCTTTACCATTTTCACCTCAGTCCCTGGAAAAATCATGGAGCAGATCCTCAAAGACATTGGTGACGCGTAGGGGGTGTACATGCACCTCCTGAAATTGATGGTGCACACCCTGTGAAAAGCACTGCCAATGCTTCCGGCAGCATCTGTGGGCAGTCCCCAATCACCACTGGCCACCACCACTGGTGCTCGCCATTTCCCCACCCCCTGCCACCGACACCGCCTTGGCCGACTGTGGGAGCTCCCCACTTGACCCACTGATGCAGCTGCCTGTGGGAGCTCCCCACTCACTGCCACCACACCCCTGCCACCAACACCACTGTTGCCACCTGTGAGCAGTCACTGTGCCTGCCCCAGCCTCCAGGGGCACACACCATTCATGCTCAAAGAATCCACTTCTAAGCATTTGGAGGAGAAAAAGCTGATTAGAAACAGTCAGCATGGATTCACCAAGGGCAAGTCATGCCTGACCAACCTGATTGCCTTCTATGATGAGAAGACTGGCTCTGTGGATGTGGGGATACCATTGGATGTGGTGTACCTTGATTTTAGCAAAGTTTTTGTTATGGTCTCCTACAACATTCTTGCAGGCAAGGTAAGGAAGTATGGGCTGACTGAATGGACTATAAGGTGGATAGGAAACAGGTTGGAGCATCAGGCTCAGAGTAGTAAGCAATGGTTTGATGCCTAGTTGGCAGCCACTATCAAGTGGAGTGCCCCAGGGATTGGTCCTGGCGCTGGTTTTGTTCAAGGTCTTCATCAATGACCTTGAAGATGGCATAGATTGCACCCTCAACAAGTTTGCCAATGACACCAAGCTGAAGGGAGTAGTAAATATGCTGGAGGGTAGGGCTAGGATTCCAAGTGACCTAGACAAATTGGGGAATTGGGTCAAAAGGAATCTCATGAGGTTCAATAAGGACAAATAAAGAGTCTTGCACTTAGAACAGAACAATCCCATGCACCAGTACAGGATGGGGGCTGACTGACTAGGCAGCAGCTCTGCAGAAAAGGCCCTGGGGGTTACAGTGGACAATAAGCTGAGAATGTATATGTCCATTTTCAGCCAAATAGCATTCCATTATGGCAGGTGTGTACACTATGGGTGCATCTACATGTCACTCTACAGCGATGTAGCAATGCACTGCATTGGTAAATGGCACATTATGGTGATGTAGCAATCACGTGGGTCTACACATGATCAGCAGCTATGTCACTGTAGCGTCATGTTCCCATGGTATAGAGTGCTGCTATGGTGACATAGTGGAAGAATCTCTGAGCTTTGCACACAGCGCAGTAACTACCCATGCTGTGTTGTGGTTTACCCTCTTTAATAAAGAGGGTAGGGCATTAACAACAATAACAAAACCCCAGACCTACAGTAAAGTAAATATACAGCAGCCTCTCAGTTGTTATATCAGAAATTCTTAATTTTTAACTTCACAAAAATACTGGTCAATGAAACTTTTCAATAGGCACCTGTTCAGTGGAAAATGTCTGCTTTTTTTCAATTTTTGCCAGAAGTGCCTGAAAACTTATTTTATTTCTGAAAAAAAAATGGGGTACATCTGTACATTCTTTTTTAGGAATTGTAGGTTCTTTACCTTCTGATCTGAGCCAGACTTGATGTCCCATGATAAGAGAACTTCCACAATACACCATTCTCCATTACCAAGGCAGGAACAATCAGAGCATTATGGCTCCCATTAAGTCATCCTACAGAAGATCAAAGACCAGATTCTGTTCCACCTATTATATAAGTGTAATTTTGCTCCACCCTGGCAAGTCCCCCAGAGATAATGCAAAAGGTAAGTGAGTCCTCCTCTTCCTTACTTTTTTTGGTTTTATTTAGTTTTGTTTTCTGTGATTTAATCTTACGGGTAAGACAGTTGTATATTACAAAAGTAGATGCATTAATGGATTTAGGAACTTGAACGGTGACAGCAAGTAGAAAACTCTTGCCCTAGAGCAGAGGTTTTCAGTGTGTTCTTTGGCCCCTGGGGGTCTGCAGACTATGTCTAAGGGCTCCGCAAAAGATAACTATGATTAATCAAAAGTATGTGAATACTCACACTTACAATTCAAAGTGGTCTGCACAGTCTGCACCTCCATTCAAAATGTCCAAAGGGGTCCACACCTCAATTCAAAATGTTTTAGGGACATGTAAATGAAAACAGGTTGAAAACCACTGCCCTAGAGTCACAGCTGGATTCTGGCAACTTGTTCTACAATTCCCTTGGACATGGCAGTAGCATTTTTAAGTGCTTCAAGGTTTGGCAGGGATATTTAATGTTTTTAATACCAAAAAATCAGTAGCTTTTATAAGCTAAAACAATATTTCCACTTATTTCTATTTAAGGCTTCTGGTGGAACTGTCTTGTATAATGGAAACTCCAAACAAACCAATGTAAAAGACAGCATTGTGGGGTGAGAGAATGGTTGGGGTGGGAGGTTGAGGGGGAGAATAAATTCCAGATTAGCAACCAATTCCAGAAAAGGAAACAATTCAGTAGGCCATCTCTAATAAGCAAAGCCTCTAAAGTTTCATAAGCACCTACTGAAGTGCCAGAAATATTTTTCATCTAAACAGAATCTTTCAGAACAGAAATGACTATCACAACCAATCCCTAACATCGATTGTTATACCAGAGCTGTCAATGTGGGATAGTAGCAGTAGAAACAATGTTTATGATCATTTACTTTTTCCAATAGTATATCATAGAATCATAGAAAATTAGGGTTGGAAAGGACCTCAGGAGGTCATCCAGTCCAAGCCCCTGCTCAAAACAGGACCATCCCCAACCAGATCATTCCAGCCAAAGCTTTGTCTAGCTGGGTCTTGAAAACCTCCAAGGATGGAGCTTCCACCACCTCTTTGATTAACCTGTTCCAGTGTTTTATTACCCTCCTAGTGAGAAAATTCTGCCTAATATCTAACCTAAACTTCCCTTGCTGCAACTTGAGACTGTTGCCCCTTGTTCTGTCATCTGCCACCACTGAGAACAGTTTAGCACCATCCTCTTTTGAACCCTCCGTTCAAGTAGTTGAAGGCTTCTATTAAATCTTCCCTCAGTCTTCTCTTCTGTAGACTAAATAAGCCCAGTTCCCTCAGGCCCTCCTCTTAAGTCATGTCCCCCAGCCCCTGCACCATTTTTGTTGCCCTCCACTGGACTCTCTCCAATTTGTCCACATCTTTTCTGTAGTGGGAGGAGAGGGGGGAACAAAACTGAATACAGTACTCCAAATGTGGCCTTACCAGTGCTGAATCAAGGGGAATAATCGCTTCCCTTAACCTACTGGCAACACACCTACCAATGCAGCCCAGTATGCCGTTAAATGGACATATACATTCTCAGCTTATTGTCTACTGTAACCCCCAGGTCCTTTGCTGCAGAACTGCTGCCCAGTCAGTTAGCCCCCAACCCGTACTGATGCATGGAATTGTTCTGTCCTCAGTGCACGACTCTTCATTTGTCCTTGTTGAACCTCATGAGATTCCTTTTGGTCCAATTCCCCAATTTGTCTAGATCACTCTGAATCCTAGCCCTACCCTCCAGTGTATCTACTACTCCCCCCAGCTTGTTGTCATCTGCAGACTTGCTAAGGGTGCACTCTATTCCATCTTCAAGGTCATTGATGAAGACCTTGAACAAAACCGGCCCCAGGATTAACCCCTGGGGCACTCAACTTGATACCAGCTGCCAACTAGGCATCAAACTCAGAGAGTAGTAAGCAATGGACGCCATTGCTTACTACTCTCTGAGCTTGATGCTCCAGGCCAGTTTCCCATCCACCTTACAGTCCATTCATCCAGCCTGTATTTCCTGAGCTTGCCTGTGAGAATGTTGTAGGAGACAGTATCAAAAGCTTTGCTAAAATCAAGGTACACCACATCCAGTGGTCTCCCCACATCCACAGAGCCAGTCATCTCATCATAGAAGGTAATCAGGTTGGTCAGGCATGACTTGCCCTTGGTGAATCCATGCTGACTGTTTCTAATCAGCTTTTTCTCTTCCAAGTACTTAGAAATGGATTCTTTGAGGATCTGCTGCATGATTTTTCCAGGGACTGAGATGAAGTTGCCCAGTCTATAGTTCCCTGTATCCTTCTTTTTCCCTTTCTTAAATATGGGCACTATGTTTGCCCTTTTCCAATCATCTGGGACCTCTCCTGATTGCCATGAGTTCTCAAAGATGATGTTCAGTGGCTCTGCAATCACATCAGCCAACTCCCTCAGCATCCCATCTAGCCCCATGAATTTGTACACGTCCAACTTTTCAAAGCAGTCTCTAACCTTTTCTTTTACCACTGAGGGCTGCTCGCTTCCTCCCCAAACTGTGCTACCTGGTGCAGTAGTTTGGGAGCTGGCCTTGCTTATGAAGACTGAGGCAAAAAAGGCATTAAGCAGTTCAGACTTTTTTCCATCCTCTGTCACAAGGGTGCCTCCCCCATTCAGTAAGGGACCCACACTCTCCCTGATTCTCCTCTTGCTACTGACATACTTGTAGAAACCCTTCTTGTTACCCTTCACACCCCTTGCTAGTTGCAACTCCAATTGTGCTTTGGCCTTCTTGACTTCGTCCCTGCATGCCCAAGCAATACTTTTATATTCTTCCCTAGTTGTCCATAGGTCTAATCTAACATTTTGAATACACCATTTATATTCATAGTTTGGCTATTCATTGTGGTGATTATTATTATACATACATTCCCTTTTTATGTTTCCATTACATTTCAAAATATGGGAGATATAATCTATAGGTTAGACACATAAACATTTAGTATGTATGCATGGACTGTATATTTCTTACTCCTAAAAGTGAGTTGGTCATGCTCACTTGCTGCAAAATACTGTTGCTCAGTTGCTTGCCAATGAATTTAGGGTAGAAAATAGAATTTGATCTCAGCCCTTTAGTTTTATAATTTAATACTAATATTACTTATGTTATTAGTTTTACTAGTAAGTCCAGGAGCAAGTTGCCGGAATCCAGCTGTGACCTGAGGGCAGGAACTTTCTGCCTGCTGTCACCTTGTGACAGTTCAGGCTGTTAATTACCCCAATCAACTGGAGTACAAGCACCTCTCTGTCTGCCAGCTGGCAGGCGCAGCCTCAAACTGGCAGCCCAAGAAGATTTAAAACCTGTAACAAAGGCCTGCTATGTAAACAGTTTATTGAATAGTACACAATGGCAACAGTAGACTTACATCAGTAATCAAAGGTAGACTCTCCTATCATGATTTGTTATGTTGGTCCCTTATTCAACCTATACACTGAAAACTGTGGTAGAGAGTGAAACTCAGTAGAAACAGGAAGGTGTTCAGATCCTCAAAATATTGTGTCCTGCAATCTAAGGATTTGATTTGTCAGGGTTTCAGTAAGTCACATCAATTAACATAGCATATGAGAAATAGTAAGGCAAAAGTTTAATTAGCTGATGACTTGCTAGCTGCCAAACAAGATAAATTGCAGAATCATCTTTGATGTCTCCCTTTTGAAATCAATGCAGAATTACTGCAGAATAGGCAGCTTAAAACTTTGAACAGGACACATTATACAAAAGAGCTCAGGCTTGTACATTAGAGAGATCAACAATTTCAGGAGTGGCCATGAGCCAGCATTTTAAAGGTGTGAGAGGTAGGCATTTAAATGTCTTTCATCATATGCCTCCAATCAATTACAACATTGCAGTGATCGTTGTAGCATGGATACACTGTAAGGTATTGCTTGCACATCTATTACTTGCACGTCAGGTGAAAATGAGAAGCTGAAGATTAAATAAACCCAGACACATGACTTATAAAAAATAGGCTTTTATAGAAGGAGTCTGGTTCTGATATCTTGGAAGAAGGCAGAGTAGATTTGCACCGTCATAGACTAACTAAATCAGAGATATACAGCGTAAGCTTTTGTAAGCAGAGGGCTTACTTCATCAGATGCTGTGATCTGATATTTTGGCCTGCCTTTGTAAACAGATTCACAAAGCAAATTCTCCAATATACATATCAAATTGGGATTGCACATATGCATAGAAACGTGCCCCTTATTATGTACAATTGCATTGTTGGATTTGTGTATCTAATGTAGGTATGTACAATATGTAGCCACATCCTGTTGAAAATGTGGGGCTTTGCAAGTATTAAATGATTATGAATAAGCATAATGAAGATGCTTTTTTTTCAATACAACACAAAAATCAGAAATACATAATATCAACTATACCTGTCACAAAAAAATACATAAAAAGGGGGGAAAATATTCTAAGAACACTTTCCAAAATGCATCAAACTTTTCAAAGCAATTAAGCTTGATAAACATGATTCCCTTCCTGGATGCAAGCTGCACCATCTTGTATCTTTGGAGATCTCCTACTTTTCCAATGCAGTAATATAATCCTTAGAAGGTTTGCTGTAAGAGTGGTATCTGGGAAGGATTTATTCAAATTCCTTAGGGATATACCCAAGAACACACATATTTGCCAAAAGTATCAGTGCTGTCTTCAAAACCATGCTAACTCTAGCAATAATTTCTTTCTAAAAAAATTAATAATAGGGCATGACCAAAACTTGTGGCCAAGTATTGCCTGAAATGGATCATGTTTCCAACATGTATCTATTGGCAGTATATTTCAGTTTTTAAGTTTAGAGGAAGCTAAGATCAATCATTTGTATTCCAATATTATGTATTGCTCATTTCCACTGGACATTCATTTTTCTGGAAAGATGTCAGAAGCAACCTTAAGGAATAGTATTATGTAATACCTCTTGGAGAAGAGGAAAGCAAAAAAAAATAATGATAAGTCTTCCAGAAAAAAAAATTACTGTCAAACTGCCAAATACTAAGGTTTTCTACAAGGAAAGATGCTGAGCCGTAAAATTTGGATGCAGTTGTAAATGTCTCCATAGTTTAGAAGTGTTCTGATTCCGGCTGTGGTCCAGGACATCCTTTAACCTAGAAATGGGGAAGTTTGACTCCATAAAAAGAATTTTAAAGAAAAAGCTTCATCTGTATTATGAACATAATTATAATGAGCATCGCACTCTTCTTACTCTACTGGCCAAAATTCTAATTATGGCCCAGCCCACTAAGGCCAGAGACTCCTAAATGATTAAAAAAACCGAAACCATAAACATCTGTGATTGGCTTTTGTATCACAGTGGATCATGGAAAATCTCTTGAGCCCTACCCTTGAGCTTTCAAAGTTTTCTAATTGCTGTGGTTTCAAACCTTCAGCTTAATGAGGCTCAATCCTACAGTTTTTATTTGTGTCAGACTCTCCAAGGTATAATGGGACCACAACTTTTCTGCTCTCGTTTACAAAGTAGCTTCTCGGTACTAATGCCAGTTGAGCTGTGAGATAATGTGGTCTATAGACTTCATTTTCTACAGACTTAACACTGCAATTTTCACATACAGAGAGGAGCTGCAGGCTAAAATGTACTTTTCCATTCTGTTATCTGATCTGCAGTTACAAACCATTGCTCACAAATTCTTTGTAATAAATTTGCAATATGAAAAAAAATCCTGCCCTCACTGCCCTAACTAAAGCAGGATAAATTTCTTAAGGATTCTCTTTTGGAAAAACTGTGTAAAGCATCTCAATATTTTTCTTCTCTGGTGGTTAACTGCTTCATTGCCAGATCACATTAACATTCCATTGAAACCAGTGGAATGCCAGAAACATGTACCTGGTATCTTTCACTAGCAGTCCAGCAATCAGTTGTACTGACTAGACTAGAACTATTTTCAAGCAATTTCAACAAAAATTCTTATGTTATTCTGCAGATTAAAGGCAAATATCTTCTGTTTAATAATTCTACCTGTTTCCTCTGGATAACTCTTCGTTTGAAGTGGCCATAGAGGAGGAAATCCATTGCTAGTGACACACTAGCTACTTTTGTTTTTTAAAGGAGATTTTATAGGAAAAGTATTATTTCTAAGAAGCATTAAAGCCTCAAAATATCTGTTTTTCTGGAAATAAGATTTTTCCACGTAATTATGATATCAGGGTATAAATTTATAATCTCCCATGGTATTTCATTTGGTCAGTTTTTATCAATGGAACATTAATTTTATTTTCATAACAATCTTTTACTATATTGTGTGTATATAACTAAAATGACTATGCAGTACATTTTTAGTAGGATATTACCTGTGCTTTTCATAATGATATGATAAACACTCCTTCCAGGATTCTTGAAATACAATGAGTTTTCAAGTTATCAGTCAAAACATTTGGATTTTTTTATAACAACATGATTTTCCTTTGAGACACGTTGATGCACAAAGGCATGCATTTATGAGACCTCTGTTCCTTTTTCATCACCTGTGGCCTGTTCCTGCTGTATTGAAGTTACTGCCAGCATTCTAACTAACTTCCATGGTGCAAGATCAAACATGCAGTAAGTATATATATTCCATCCTAATTTTCATTCAAAGATAAAGTTTGCTGTAACTTGTCACATGACAATATTTCAAGAGGAGTCCAATGACCCATCTCATCAAGGTAACTCTGGACTGCAGAGACGGAAGGAGGAGTTGTAGACATGGATGCCCGTTTGTCCCTTATTATGCTTTTCTTTATGGTTGCTAGTATCATAGAGAAGAAGGAAGCAAAGGACAGATAGGCACAAGAGGAAGAGTCATCACTCAGACTTTCTTTGATCTGATCCAGGTGGAACTTTTCTGACCCAGGCACAGTAGATCAAAGAAAGGAGCCAGGATGCAGAGCACTTGAGTATTTCATGATCCTAGAAATTACTACCACAATAGCGTCCCGTTTTTATTTTGAAAATATACTCACCTCCTATGTAACCTGACATGTTGTTCATTCATGGAACCGGATGATCAGAAGCTGTTTATCACATTTTTATTTTATTTATCACTTTTCAAAAATGAGTTATCACTACAATGTTTTATCTAAAACCTCTGCAACTTGTAGCATATGTACACTATAATGAAATAAAGAGAAAAATGCTAAGAAGGTACCCGTGACATAAATTATTTATATCTGTAGAAAGCCTATTTTGAATACATTTGAACTCAAGCCTTAAATGATATAATGGCTAGTTGAAAACTTTCTATTCTGCTATTTGTGAAGAGATCCTCTTGAACATGTACAACATGTACATGTATACAGTATTGCCTTCATGAATTTGCAGAACTGAATAATCCTAAAAGAACAAAGCATTATAAACTGAATACAGGCCAAATCCTGATACCACTGAACAAACTGAAACTAAAACTATACAATGTACCTAATTAGGGAGCTCTCTACCCCAAAGAGATTACACTCTAAAGCCAAAGATTTATATATGGGTATTTGTTGACATTACATTTAGATCAAACTAACTAGGGTTAAGTTGATTTAAATGCCCATCTCTGCAGATATTTGGGGGATTTAAATGAGATTAAAACTGGCGGGCCTCATCTAAGTTAGTTCACCTGAGTGGCTTGATATATTGAGCATTTGCAGACATTTGGAGAGCAGTCTTGGGGCTGGGAAAGCTAAGCCACTCACCCCAGCCCTGAGGCTACATTCTTCCACCCCCAGATCCCAACTGCCCTATTTTTATTCCCTAAACCTTCCCCATCCTGGATGGACAACCCCCCACCATAGACCAAGCAACCCTTCCTGATCCTGCCAAATCCCCACTGGACGTGCCAACCTACCCTACAGATCTGTTAGCCTCCCTGATCCTGCATGCCCCTCCCTGGACCCTAAGTTACTTACACTGGGTTCCTAGCACAGCTTCCAGCACCAGCAAACATCTGCATATGCCACTCCTGATCAATCGACATGAAGCTTAAAGTAAGCCACGTGATCACAGACCAGGTGCTAAGAAAGTCTGCAGGTGCACTATGTTGCTAATTTTATGCACCATGAGTAGTCCCATTAACTTCAAAAGACTCTTCATTGAACATATTGCTTGCATAGCACATGTGTAACTTTTTGCAGGACTGGGGCTTAGGGAGAACTAGCATCAAGATTTGGCCTTTAAATAAAAGATGCAAGGGCCTTAGTTGTGTGGTCTATTTAACTTTTAACTATTTTAAATGACTGACAGTACCTGCAATAGAACAAAGACCTTTCCCATCATGTTGGACCATTGGTTCCTTTCAGATGTACAGAGAAGCGTGCCATCTACTGAATCATCGGTATCATTTCCTGCAATATTTAGGCTTTCCTAGGAGATCTCTTATCAATGTACTGATCCTGCTTAGCTTATGAAATCTGACAAATGCATAGCCTAAGTACAGTGAGACTCATTTAAATGAACACCTGGTGAAGAGTTATACCTCCTTAAATGTATTCATTAATATATTCTTTTCACAAATAAAATAGAAATAAAATTGAAATCTGATGTAAAAGCAAATCATTTTGGTATTTTGTCAGGAAAATTATATATATACATACACACACACACACATATATATAAATTTCCTCATAAGAACTTTTAAATGAGACGATCGAATATAAGACATATATATTTGCATTGCTCATTTATCATATTAACTTCTCCAAGTCTTGGTGTTACAGAATTCAGCCTCACACTGTTGGATTATGGTTAAGCCTGGTTCAAGCTGATAGTTACTACAATGAGTTATCACCTGGTGTCGCATAGGAAATTAATCAAATCTATTAACTTAAAAATAAACTACAGAAATATTTCTACCAGTGTTTTTATGGCCAAACCCAGGAATGTGTCATTCTTCAGAGTGCTGCTTCTTAAAAACTTTTGTAATCACAAACTACTTTCTTCTTATGAGATTGCCTTCCTACCATACCTTTTAACACATCCCAAACTTTGGACAGTGTTTGTTTCACAAGCCAGATCTGAATTCTACAGCTCCAGCTCATCTCCATTATCTATAGGTATCTGTCTTCTTTAATGAAGAAAGGACACAAAAGACACTGTAGAGACAGGGCAAATACCTTTAAATTTAACTGTGAGTAAATCATGGGGTCTGTGTAATCCAACACATGCTTTCTGTTCATAATCCACAAGCAACTCTAATACGTACACATTTTTACTGCAGCTCTGTGAATCTAAGCACTTGACCAGGTAAAATTATGGAGATCTCAGGGAAAAAAGATTAATGTACTGTTCATACATTCACCTCATCCCAGAACATAAAACTCTATAAATAAAAGCTAATCTTGGCAAATCGAGCTAAAAAAGTCAAAATCAAGTTGTCAAGGTAATAGACAGTCCAATTCAGCTGACAATACTTATTGTTTGAAATAATATGCATACATGCCAGCTGGGCAGATGACTAGTGTAAGATGTTATACTCTAGACTTTTGAAAAATAAAAAATAAAAGTTTGTGGTTCTCCCAATATTGTGCCACTTAATTACGTTAAACTTCAAAAGGTATTTTCCCTATCTTTTTTTTCTCCTCACATATACTCTGCTTACGACAGTTCTAAGAATAATTTTTTACTATACAAGAGACTGTAAGTAAAAGAAGAGAGAAACTTGAAGCTGAGAGGGGCAACCGTTCTGACTGGAAATGGTTCAAGCCTCTCTTGTTTGTATTTTTGTCATTCTAGCCATCCAACTACAAAACAAATGCAGATTTTCACAAGTGGATGGAAATGTCATGGCTGTGTTTGGTATCAAGACATTTATGACAGATCAAATTGTTCTCTGCTGCTTTTGGACAGATTTTACAATCAGCAGGTTAAGTGAACAGAAGTTGTGAATTATATCTAAATGGAATTTATAAACAAGAGGTAAATTTACTCATGAGAGAGAATATTGAAAAGTTTGAATAATGCTGTCAACATGTACGGTGCCAATACTTTCCCCTACCTTTCTTTTATTAGTCACTGGTCTTTTTTTCTTCTAGATAGATATATATCTAGTCAGATATGTGCATATGGATTTATGCTTCCAAATGAAACAAAGCTGTGCTGTTGTTATTCCAGAGGTCAACCACTTTGTGAAAGCACTTTTTTCTGATCTTCCCTAAGTACCTCCAGTTTTTTACTATGCAGTACTTCAAGTACCTCAAGCCAAGTTTATGTTTCTCTGAAAGTGCCTGGAGAATACCAATTTAATTTAGACCCAGCATGGCTCAAGTGTTTCTTTGCATTTGATATCATCACCTATGATGTTGCTTTAGGTGACTGTGTACAAAAGGGCATTGCAGAAAAGGACACAAAGAGTTTAATATATCTTAGAAAGTTTAATTAAATTAATCTCTTTTACTTCCTTACCCTTATTTATGTTTCTGTAAAACACAGAGTAGCCAAGTACCCTGAGGTCTTATTAAACAAGACTCTGAAACTAAAGGCAACAGAAGAAAATCCCAACTTCTTCAAACTAAAGGTTTTTTTTCTTTACTTTTGCATACCCTGAAATAGGTATGTGTCTTCACAGATTTCTATAATCAGTGTGCATTTGAGTTGAAGGCTGCTTATGAAGTAAGGTACTTAAATGTGATAGGATCTGGCCATCATGGATGGCTGCATGCAAATGCTATTACTAATGAATTGAAACAAGATGGGCAATATGTAAAAAAGAAAGTGCTTTTCTACTACTTAATAATTAAATGCAAGTGCTGTGCATAGGGGAGTTAGAGTAGCCTATATGTTTTCTGAATCAACATTTTACATCGATTTATTTGAAACAATAACTAATTGGGCAAATAACTGCAGCTCTCTGTTCTTCATTTTCTCTGTATTTAAAAAAAGGCTACTGCAACACTTGCCTACCTCACCCCTTAAGGGATCATCAGTTATAACATATTATACTTGGGAGATAGATTTAACAGAACTTTTAATGTGAGCAGACATTCATGTGGATAATAAATCAGTTACCTATGCTAAGAAAGCAATACATAAAGGATATAAACATGGTTCCTGACAGAACTCATCATCACTGGCAATCCCTCACGGTCAAGGATAATTGTCTTCCATGATTGTCTTGTCTGTGGGTCTGAAGATGGCTGACAAGGCTTATCTGGGATTGACAGGCTCTGTTGCAGCTTGGGCACATGTTTCCATGTGGGGTAGGTGGCTCTGGGTTCTTGGTTTAGTCTGCGCGCACAGTTTCTGTCACTCCCATTTTTCTGTCTCTTGTCACAAGGTTTCAACGTGCTGGGATCCTGGCAGCTTACTCTTCTTCCACTTGGGTTGGTCTTCGGTAATAGTCCCCACAAGTTGATATCAATGTTGTATTTTTTTAAGTTGGCTTTGAGGACCTCTTTAAAGCACTTTCTCTGCCCTCCTCTTAAGCATATGCCTTGACTGAGCTGGTAGAATAAAACTTGCTTTGGGAGTCTGGAGTTAGACATCTGAATGACATCGCTGGCCCAGAGAAGTTGATGTTGGATGATCATCAACTCGATGCTCATGATGTCTGCTTGCAAGAAGAAGTTAATGTTGGTGTGTCTATCTACACACTAGATTCAAAGGATCTTCCTCAGGCAGCATTGATGGTACTTGTCCAGTGACTTGTGTCTCCTGTACGTTGTCCACATCTCGGCTCCATACAGTAAGGTGGAGATCACAACTGCTTGACGTACCATGACACAACTAGGTGCCCAGGATTAGAACAAAACTGCCAATATAGGCAGGATATTACATTTCAGTATACTAGTGCATTTTACACCTTCATTTCAAGCATCACATGTCAGAAGTTATCTAGGACATTAAGTACTAGACTGATGGGAATGGCAGCTCTTATGCTCCATGTTTCTGGATGAATTCTATTTGATGGATAGGCATCCATTGTCCCCTCAGTCTCAATAAGGGCAGTGATAGTCCCTCAGGAAGTGCAGGTGATGTGGTTGCTGCCATGTTCTACTACAGAATGCTTTAATCACTTGTGAAGTCTCCATACGTGTTTTTGTGGTGAACACTGCAACAGTAATGTAATTAATCGGGGTATCTCCAAGATTCCCTGCATCATCCTATTCCTACCTGCAAATTCTTCAGTAGCCAAGACCCACCATCTGTAGGGCCATGTTGAACCCCAACAGGTTCCTTGGTAGAAAAACCACTGTAGAAACATTGTTTCAATGATTGAAACATTCTTCATGCCAAACTGGTCACCATTACAGTCTCCACCACTGGCACCAGGACAGTGCCTACATGATTCTGGGCTGCAAAGATATAAATATCAGGAGAGTATTATAAACACATTCAATGTCCCTTTAGAATATTTCTAGCAAAATCAAAAATGAAAAAACAGATTATAGGTTTATTGCTATTTAAACTCATCACAGAAAAAGCATACTAATATTCTATGTCTTTATCTCTTTTTATAAAAACAAAACAAAACAAAAAGAGAAATAAGGACTTGCTTACATTAGGGACCAAAGGGGATTTTTTTCTTTCCTTTTTTTCAGCGTGCTTATGGGACAGCATACCTGACTTCATTTTTATTAAACCTATACTTTACATTTAGTAACATGTTAAAATCTTCATGCTCACTGTTTTTCTTTCTTTCTTTTCCCACCATTCCCTCCCCTGGCATTTGTGTGTGTATATACAAAGGAAAATAATTGTTCATAAGAAATGCTGAAACTCTAGTGCTTTTCCTAAACAGCAACAGAAATTTACATTTATAAAAAGGGAGGGACTGAGACAGGGAACACTAACATACAACAGCAGTGAAATTACACAGATAAATTTTTCAGTTCTTTTATCTAGTAAACATCCTAATGATCAACTTCAAAGGATAAAGAAAGAAATCATTCCTTTTTCTGTGCCAGACTGAGAAAGAGTGGGCTCTTTTACATCTCATGTGGGAGATATGAGGAGCCTTTGAATGGATCATTGCTTTTTATGAGTAGTAATGAGGTGAGAAGTATTCTAGTGTGTGGCACAGGCCTTCATTAAAAAGTGTGAAACAGAATGGCTTATGGTTAAAAGGAGTAATTTGTTCTAACATACTTGCTAAATTGTGTTGTAACCATGCCAGGTCACTGGACTACATTTTCCATAGGATTCCTGAATGCATTTGTGTGCAATTATTTTGCCTATTCAGAGTTCAGGGATTTTTCCAATGGCTTGTACTAACTATTTGACAATGCTCATTCCTTTACGGGAAACTGCTTTAAATGCTATATTTAAAGAAGTGTGGAAGAATCTAAAAATGTTCTCATTTTGCTGCGTGGGCCTAGATTTTCTCATAAAAATTGGAACTCTACTGAATGGGCATAGAATCAAACTAAATTTAAAGGATTAAGTGGCATGGTAAATGAATAAATTAATATGTAAATAATAATAAAAAACCAAAAAATTATTCCCTTGGCCTTAGTGTTAGTTCTGTTGAATATTGTCAGGTTCATTTACCTGTACAAAACAAATATAATAAGGTGTTATGTACTGTATCCTTACACAAGTTTTACAAAGAAGAAGAAAAATTTCCAAACAGAAATCCATATTTAGGAATTTGAATACAAGTAATTTGATTTTGAAAAGTTTCTGTTGAGACCGTAGTTATTTCTTAGTGAACATCGCCTCTAAATTGAGGCCACTTGTATTTTCATGCCTAAATATGGATTAAGGAGCCTAGTTTTGAAAATTTCAAATACTTCCAAAGGTGTGTAGATAATTTATCATTCATATTTTATAGCTAGAGAAATTAAGGCCATATCTATACTATATACTCCTGTTGGCATAACTATATTTATAGGTGGGAAGAGTCACAAACATTAATCAATGTAGTTGAGCCAATAAAAGTCCTTAAGCTGAGGGGAATGGAACAAGTTATACTTGCTAAAGCACAATTTTGCCAGTAATTTTTTGTCCACATTGTGAAGATAGCACACTCTGGGCACGTCTACATGAGAAGTGTTAATGTGCATTAGCCTAATTGAATGCGTATTACGGGTGCGTGCCTACATGTGCATGCCCTTAACGCGCATTAAAAATTGCAAAATTAGTCTAATGTACATGTGATTAGTTAAAGCAGATTAACACATGTGTAGACATGACCTGACACTAACTTTAGTGCCGGGTCTGCCCATCCACTAGGGGCATATGGCAAGGCTGCAGGGACTTGGTACTAACTTTAGTGCTAAGTGCGCTAACTTTAGTGCCAAGTCCACAACTCAGTTCCATACAGTAAGGTGGAGATCACGACTGCTTGACATACCATGACACAACTAGGTGCCCAGGATTAGAACAAAACTGCCAATATACACAAGTGTAGACACCTGCCAAAAAATTGCTTAATGCACATTAGCTTAATGTGCATACATTTAGTCACACTTAAATGCACATGTAGACATGTCCTCTTGTACCTATGCCAGAAAAGCACACCTTGACATGTTCTTAGCCACAAAACCAAGCAATTTATCTAGGATTATACAGCAAGTCAGAGGGAAACAAGACCACAGATTTCCCTTGCTCCAACCATTAGATAACACTGCTTCATGTATTGTGTAAATATTATTCAGCTCAGACCATTTGTGGAGAAAGGAACACTATCATTCTTTTCTGCTGCCGAAGTGTGCACATATCTTTAGTTGTATTGTACGTGTGTGGTAGAGTTGGTTAGCAATACTTGTACAGAACATTTTTTTGTCAAAAATGCTGATTCATCAAAGCAATGGTTTGCAGGAAATGGTCAACTTCAGTGTATTTCTCTTTTCAAAAAGATTTTGTAAAAAAAAAAAATTCCAAATTGTCAGAATATCATTTCATTTTGGAGTTTAAAATGACTTTACATGTAGCAATATAAGTGAATTGCAATTAGAAAAATAATAAGAAACAAATCAAAACAAAATGTTTCTGATGATCCAAAGAAAAAATTCTTCAGATTTTCTGTTTTCCATTTCTTCATCCTGATTCACAACAGGGAATCCTTTGAAATTTCAAAAATATTCATGGGACAGGAAAACTATATCCCATGTAGCTGTAGTGGCAGGCATATCCTTTGAGTTTTTTGAAGACTGGAAATTCAGAAAAAGTTCAGAAAACATGAGAAATGAAACACTCCACATTTAAGGCCAAATATTTCCCTCAGAAATTGATAAGTTGCATTAAAAAAAAGTTCCATAAAGTAAAAGAAAGCCGAGTAAAATACAGATCTTTTTTCTTTAAATTAACTTTTAATTTTTTTTTTTTTCATATATGGAAGAAAACAGCCTGGTACATTTTAACCACATTTAACATAGCAAAAGGATACAAAATATAGGAGAAGAAACAGAGAGAAGGATACATGAAAACAGGTCTTAGAAGAACATGGGTGCGTCTACACATCACTGTATTGTGACATTGCTACGGTGCCATGGTGCAGTAATTGTCTGTACTGTTCTATGTGCATGATGCATGGTTAGATTTTGCCACTAGTTTGCCATAGCAGCGCGCTAAAATGGGGGAGCATGCCACTATGGAAAAGTAGCTGCCAATCACATGTAGATTCATGTGATTGCTACAATGCTATAGCTTGCCGTACAGTGACAAAGCATATCACTACAGCGATGTAGGGCAACATGTAGACACATCCCATGTAGCCAATGAACATCACTTAGGGTCTATACAAACATTCAGCGGGGTTAAAAGGCAGTTAGATTGAGTTAAAAATGGTCACCCAATTTAAGGTAATTTGGGATGGGGGGGCTACTGGGAGGGTTTGGGGGGGATCAGGGGAGTAAGCAGGATCTTGGGGTGGGGGTTGGGGTGATGGGGGGTCAGGCATGGTCCACAGGGGGGATCAGGGGATCGGTGGGGAAATGGAGTCCACAGCGGGATTTGGGGAGGCAAATGGTGTATGAGGGGGGATTGGAGGGGCAGGCAGTGTCTGCAGGGGAGTTGGGTGGCTCACAGAGTCAGGGGTGCTCACAGAGTTGGGGGGCTTGCAGAGTTCATGGGGATTTTTGAGGGGGTGGGGGGCTGTTGGCTGCACCTCCTGGGACCAGGTGCTATTTTTAGCCCTCTAACCTCCCACCCCCAGAAAACAACCCCAGCAAACCCTGCACCCTATTTCACCCACCCTGACATACTTCCTTGGCTCCCAACACTGGAAAACACGAGTACAACTGGCACTGGGAGCAGCTTGTGGGCTGCGGGAGTTGGTGGGTTGGGGGAGTTGGCTAGTCTGTGGGGAGTGGGGGCATTGTCCATTGGGGGTGGGGGGAGGGACCTGGGGGCTAAAAATAGGCTAAAAATAGTCTGGTGCCAAGGACTGGGTAGGAAAAGCTCAGCCCTGAGAATGGGGCCAGCAGTGGAGCTTTCCCCACTCTGGGGTTGCACTGGGAACTGTACAGAAGTTCAGCATATGTTGGAGGTAGTGTTAACTTAGATCAGCGTGGCCATTTTTAGATTGATCTAGCTGTCCTGAACTTCTGTACAGTTTGTACTTAGATTGACCTAAACTAGTCATCTAAATGTAAGGTCTGTACCTGGGTGAAAAAAGTTAGACTAGTTGGCCATTTTTAACACAGTCTAACCTTCCACTAACTTCTTTGAACATCTGTATGCACCCTCAGAAAAAATACCTGTTTCCCAAACAAATCAGGAGGCGTACAAAACCTTAATGATTTAACTTTAATCAGTAATGAGAATGATCACTTCTCAGAACCCTATTTGGAAAATTATATTTCTGACATTAATGAAGAAGACTAGATAGGCTGTGAAAAAGGTCCCTGTGATTTGACCAATTGCATTTTTGTTTTAAATGGAGGATAGAGGGTGTAAGGCTTACTTAATCTCAAATATCTAAATATTTTCTAAATGCTAGAGACATACATTATATTGTACATAAATTCAATAATACTGTACCTTGTGATAATCATCTGTAAAAGCATTATTTTGTATCTATTTTTTATAGACTGAAAGGCTAAGTGATTGGGGGAAAAATCACACAAGACAATGGGACATCTGGCAATGTTTTAAAGTTGTTAAAAGAAGATTAGACAAATGCTGATCTGGGATGGTTTAGACAGGGATGATCTTATATTGAGTGGAGGTTTGGACTAGATGAACTCCTGAGATCCCTTCCATCCTTATGTTTTATTATTCTATGAAATACAAATGATAATTATTAGTATTAGTAATATTTTTGTATTATTATAGATTCATTATGAAATATGATGCCCAATTTTGTGCTCTAACTACACATGCTTTCCCTCTAAGTAGAGTTACAGAGAAGTGTACAGAGATATCCATTTTATTATGTACTATTGGGCGGACTTGGATTGCAATGGAGGGTTGAAATTAGACATTGGACAAATCTCTGTTACTTGTTCATTGAAGAGGCCTGAATGAATGTGACATGATCATAGTTTGCTCTGATATTGAAAGATCTGTCTGGGATGAATAACAGGAAAACAATATACTTTCAGATAAAATTGTCCAGAACAGCACACAACCATGTGCTATAAATTCAGAGCGGTAAGAGAATCTGTCCACTGTATTAGTGTGTTATGTATTAGGATTTCTGAAATAGACTCTACTAGAGTTAACATTTGTGTCATAAGTAGTATTTTAGAAATGTGAATAATAAATTAGATATTCTGGAAACATTGGTTTTGTTTTAAGGGAATTTCAATGGTACTTTAAATAATGCTTCTGTCTTATGATGGGATGTCTCCAAATGTCCTTCTGCAAAACCAACTTTGGTTTTATTCTGGCCATTCATCAAACTAGGTCTCTGTCACCTAAACAAAGATGGCTTTGGATTATCATTAAATGGCAGTATAAACAGAAATTATGATGTAAAACTAATATTATGACACTTATCAGTATTCTCTATCCTTCCCCCATAAATAGCCTGGTATTATACTGAAATTTCATAAACAATTTGTCAGGCACCTGAGTAGTATCTGGACAGTCAACCATTCTAGTCATTCAATTGACTGAACATACCTAAAGATTTGTTTCCGGCTATCATTTGAAGGCAAATCAAATACTCCTGAAGGAGTACATCAAAACTTGAAGCCAGTGGTGCTACCCATGGGTACAGGTCTCCATACAGGTAGATTGCAATACAGGGACAGAATGTAAAAATGTAAATTTTGAGAACAGAGACTTGATCAGCCTTTAAAATGCCTTGCATAACACAAGCCCATTCCTTAACAAAGCCTCTGGAATCTCTTGAATTACCAAGACTGTCTCTGTAACTTTGCTCAGAAAAGGATATTTCGATTGAAAATGAGATGCTTAAAGGGTTGCTCTTTGAGTTGTGTAGCCCTACCTCTGACAAATGTTTGGATTAGGCCATGATCTTGCCTTGGGTTTAATTTTCACACCCACTGTGAGACCAACTCTGATTTTGTCATTTATTCTTGGCCAAATGGTGAAGAGACCTCTGCATTTGGATACATTGGAGTATGGCATGAGATGAACATCCAATTCACTGTACAAAATACACATTTGGTAGATACAGCTCTGTAGATGTTTTATGGGCGAGAAGATTTTTGTTGTCCTTCCCTGTTGTGAAGTCTAGAAGGCAGGCCTTATATTGTGAGTTTTGTGCTATAGGCTTTCTAATAATCTCCTTTATTTTTAATAATTTTAATAATTTAATATTTAATTAATAATTAAATGATCTTGAATTACTGATCAAAAATTAAAATATTTTTAATAATAATCTCATTTTATGTAGTGCATTTGTGAATGTTGGTAAGCTGCAAGAATAGTTCAGGAACGGATGTTCTCCTGGGGCTAGCCTTTTAGTGTTTTCAGCCACAAATTGGTTGTGGCTTTAGTGGGTAGTGATTTAGCAGGTTATCTAAATTGTAATCTTACTGCTGGGTGAATTACTGTGAGTTTAGAGATTAGAATATTTTAGAAACCACCTCACTTGCATGGTGCGGAGGAATTTCTTTTATCTCTGTGTGGAGATGATGATCAGTCTTCAAGCCTGACAAGTTTCTATATTATTGAAATCCACTCTTTAAATTAAAGATTTGAGCCACTGTACTCCCAAATGACTGAACATCAAATGAAGAATTCCACACCACGTCTGGTGACACAAGAAAATTCCTTGAAATAGCTGTGTTATTATAACTTCTTTCTTCCAATAACTGATGTTAGAGTCTTCAGAGAGAAACTGGAAATGGATATATTAGGAGTCCCATATTTTTCCTTTCCTAAACCTGCAGTGAAAGTGACAGAATGGAATGAATACACATCTCAATAGATGATAACATTTTAATCAGACAGACTTAAATATTAGAAGGGATATATAGGCATCTTAGATAGGCCTAAAATAGGAAGGGATAGGCATAACCATTTTGCCTCAAGACATTGTCATCTTGTAACTAACAAGAGTTAAAAAGAAGTATTCCCTCTGTATAATTTAATCCTTAATTGCCCACTTCGGATTTTCAGTTACCTTTTCCTGAAGCATCTGCTACTGGCTGATGTTGAAGACAAGGTACTGGAGTTAGGCGGAACAATAATCTGACCCAGTATAGTAATTACTTTGTTGACAATGTTTTAGATGTTAACAATTTTAAATTTTTGTGCAGCACTAAAGAAGGAAGATAAACCTGGATACACAATGAAAGGCACTAAGATGTGGTAATAGCAATAAAGACAGCAACTATGCCCTGTAGTAGCAGCATACAGTGTATGTTATAAGTTGTGTTACTAAAACATGCTGTATCAAGGTTAAATTCTGGTTTGCTATAGTGAATTATTGGCATCTGCTTGAATTGGCAAGTCCAGTAAAACCTTCGTTATTCAAATACTGTTGTTTGCTACTATTTTATTTTTTTAAATGCCTAAAGGAGATTCATTACAAAAAAACCCACAGTTAAGTCTGACCCTTCATCCTTAAGCTTCTACTTGTGCCTTTAAGAAGCAGCACATATGGTACAGTATGTTACAACCAGCTGCTAATTGGGCACCCTGCAAAGAAGGTACTTAAGGTCAACAAAATCAAATGAGGACAGAGAAAGTTTTAAACCTAAGAGATATAGTCTCCTGGAGCTGGTCACATTACTATTAATGAGAGCTATGTGCACTTATTCAGGAGAGTGAATCTAGGACATAATCTATGAAGAGGTTAAATTATTAGTTACTCTTAAATAAATTAACATATGTTAATATACGCATACATAATTATTGTTAACAGTTGCAACAGCAGCATTTGATTTTAAGCTATTGATTTGTGGATGTTTTGCCAAGAAAGCCTAAGTTTGTGTGTTCACTGAAGTCAATAAAAAAAGTTCCCACTGCAAGATCAACACACGCTTGTGTATAATGAATAAACTGTATAAAAAATACACTGTGGATAAACTTCTTGGGTCTGCTAAAAGATAATGTAGATTTTGCTGATTAAGGAAACTTTTCTTCAGCATTTCTCTTTCACATTTGTTTTTCAAAATATTTCTGTAACACAGCCAATGTGACTAAAGTTTCTTGACCCTTTGCCAATCGCAATATAACCTTCAAAGGAAAGAGATAACCTCCCATTGAGGCAAGCAACAAAGCCAGCACTCTTTAAAGGAAAGAAAAACCAGGAAAATTATGAAAAAGTGCAAAACTGGAAGTATTTTGGAGAGATAAATGTAAGCACAAATTTAACTATTTAACCACTTATCTCAGCAGTGCAGGCATAGATGAATGTAGAACCAGGTGTTGCAGATGTTAAAGCAGGAGTGAGATGGGGATCTCCCTCTGATTCAACATGAGAAGGACACTAAAAGCAAGGGTATGTCACTTGAGGCTGATCTATGCTTCATCGACAGGAAAGATGAGGATGTCTTTTGGCTTAGACTATTCGTTTGTTTTATTAGAGCTGAATGAAAACTGGAATTTCTGTCTGATCTCTCGGATTCTCATGTTTTCTCCATGTTTTTATCCAAAATGAGGACAAGGGCTTGAAGTATCAGGTTTTTTTCATGAGATGAAAAATTTCCCCCCAAATTAGTTTTGGAAATGTCAAAATAAGTCCTATTGTCATTAAGTTATACTTGCCTAAATTACCATAGTACCTAGAAGGAGCTGGTAGTTTAGGTGCCTTCTGCTATTGCTTTCTCCGGTAGGCCATGATCCTCAGCTGGACTTCAAAGATTCTATGCATTCATTTAATTCCATGGCGCGCAAGGCACCTTTGTCAAGGAGGAGATAGCAGTGCATAATGGGAGACAATGTCTAGCCAAAGAACCAAGTCCAGATGGCAAAATGGATGCATGAGTGTTTAAACTATAGTTCTCCCCCAGTGATGCACCATTTAATTTGATAGGAAAAAAAATCATCCTAAATATAAATTTTGCTGAAACGGCATTTTCCATTGAAAAATCCTTTTGACAGAAAATTCCTGAACTCATTCTTAGCCTGAATATTCCCACTAAAGATGCTGAAAACATGAATGAGCAGAAAAAGGTAGTTAGCCATGCTAGTTCCTATTCAGTTAGGCTATATAGTGCACCTCTACCTTGCCTTCTGCCAGCAAAATTAAATATGAGTAGAAAAAATGCCCTGTTTAATGGTAAGAAGTTTCTGTTGCAAGTGCTGTACTCAGAGATATGGCCAAACTACTGCATGCCAACTGATATTGACAGTGTTTTTCAGATCTCAATCCAAACTTTTTTGCAATATGATAGGCCATTACAGAAATGTTGGGCTGAAAATGTAATGTTTTTGTTATTGTTCCAGGATTGCTTTAATCCTTTTCCCTCTCCCTTTTTTCTGTTTTGGAATTTAAAAACAACATAGGGTCAGATATAGGTTGACCCCTCTGGAAGTGCATGAAGCATGCAGGGGAAGGTATTCGGTATTAGGAGTATTTCCTATAGAGACTATGGTTATAATCTCTTCTCTTGGGATAGAACAAGGACTGCTTTTCTCCTTCTAAAAACACCACAATGTGTTCATGGCCTCAACTCCTCTGCACTAAGCTAGCATACTGATGAATCATTCTTTATCACAAAAGCCCTAGACTACTGTAGTTTGTAACTACCTTCACTTTATAGAGAGTGGTAGTTAGCTGTATTAGTCTGAAGCAGGCAGAAGGCAGGCCATGGTGATACCCTATAGACTAACTGGTTCAGAAAGGCATAAACACTTTATCGGCGACAGCCTACAATCATCAGATGCTATAACAAAGCTTCTGACAAAGTAGGATATGGCACCCTGCCCTGCCTTCTGCCCACTTTATAAATGGGAAAGAGAAGAGTCAGAAATTCAGTGAAAGAACCAGGAACAGTGGTTTCATGGCCTGACTGTTGGTCCAGTGCTCTGAACACTAGACCATGCTCCCTTTTGTGGATTGAATGCTAATTTTAGTTCAACAGACCCTAGCATCTGAAAAAAAGAAAGGAGAAAGGTGGAGTATCAGATTTTCACAAACCAACCTCAGAATATTTTAATATTAAAAATTTGGATCCCTCCAATTTTTGTGAGCCCCCAGAGAACTCTTTCATTGATAATGATTTTCCTCATTAATAGTAATTAGTCTCAGTCTATGTTGTACCATTTGCTTGTTTCTTTGAAGTGAACTTCCTCAAGTGGATCTATCTGCACTTACTAACTGTGGTATGAGAAGGTTTTATTTGAATTTCTAGCAAAGACTTGCAGAGCAGATCTATGCTGTGCTCATTGATCAATAAATATCATACTATGATATTTTAAAAAATAAAGCATTATCCCCAAACTATTTTTCTTGTCCAGCTTCCAGAGAGGCCATTATAACTTCTATTATGGTATTAGGAAGGGGTGAAAGTCCCAGCCTGTATCTTTAAAGCTCTGGAATGGTGTAAATTATTACAGTGGTTTCACATTTTCATGGGATCAAGGCAACAACAGTAAGCTCATAAAATAGATACCACTAATTATGCAGAGGAGAAGTCATAAAGTCACTGGTGAAAGCATGTTTTATATTCATGAACACATCATTAAAATTTTAAGACGCACTATCAAATTCTACGTTTTAATACTATACCCAGCAGCATTAAACCCTCCCAACAAGAAAATCAGATTTTTTAATGATCCTGTTTGTCACACAGGTTTTATATGTCTGCTGTTGAAGCAGATGTGGACTTTTCTGTTGCTGGACAGCTTTTATCACTGGACAATTAAAAATATTTTTTATCCCAACTACTTTCTTAAAAAAATCAAGTAAAATAAAATAAAGTTGTCAAACAAAGGTAGGTATCCTAATTGAAGAAATATTTAAATATATCAAATCCCATAAAAATCTTTTTATAGTACTTTTTATAGTCTGTTTTTTTTCCTTTCTCATGTATTTTGTTTTTAATTAGACAGTATTTCAAAGTAAAATGAAGGGGAGTTACTAAGGATACAACCTGGCAGCCAAAAGTTAGATTTTTAAAAATAACCTTTAATTTAAATTGGGACATTAAAGCCAAATTTATTTCAAAGGACAATCAAATAGAAAACATCAGTGTCTCAATTCTAAAAGGTGCCTTTGAATTTAATATAAATTGAGAGTACTCAGAATTTTTTGGAAGTCCTAAATTACTCTAAATTATTTTAAGGTAAATGACAAATTTCAGTAAAATGCAAACAAATGCAAAATAAAATACAGGGGTACACTGTATGGATATTGGACCAAATCCTGGCGTAGCATGGAAAACTCAGGAAGTCCCTAAAAGCCTGTTTCTTCTGTATGGGTGGCAGTAAGGTCTATGGCCTGTAACAAAGATCCATGTTAATGGGTTTGGACAAATAATTGTTCAGTCACTCACTGCACTCTTGCCATGTTTGTAAGTGTGGACCGCTGCACAGTCCAATACACAACTTCTCTTTACCTGACTCCTACTCTCTGGGAATGGAAATTCATTCGTTTTAGTATATTTAGGACTTCTAGGTCACATCTGCACATTCATTAATATGCCTTTGCTCCTGTGTGTTAAGTTGAGATACTAGATAAACATGGTATTAATATGCAATATGAGGTGCTAATATTAGGTACTAATATGAGGTACTAGATAAAGGTGCAGTAGCTCTGCTAATTCGCATAAGCAAAGGCAAACTTTTCTGATGATGCTTAATGCTTGGTAGACTAATTCTGCTGCGCATTAGTGCATTAGTATGGTTTTTGCTGAGACACGCTAATGTGCAGTAGAATAGTCCACTGCATATTAAGATGCCTCTAGATGCATTTTCTTCTTAGGGATTCAGCAGCATAATTCCAGTTAACTTAAAGTAACTACAGTCCAGCTGAAAATCATGCAGTGCATTTTTCAATTATTTACTTGTTTAAGTAATTAATGCTTGGGTGGCTATAACTGAATTTAAAAACTCTATTTAACATGTAATAATGGACTTCCCCTACCACCCTCCTCTGCTTCTCCTAAGTAATTGTACCAGTCTATTTCTAGTTAGTTTTACTATGTGGTGTTTCTGGTAATAGCTAATACTGTATTCCAGTGTCTGGCTGTAAAATAGTAAAAAAGAAATTTAAATACTAACACAAAATCATTTAATCCCTGTAGAAAGTGATAAAGACTTCTGCCTAAAAATCAATGGCTCAATATGGTCTAAGATTGGTTTTCTAAACCTTTCCTGCTTTGGAACCAATATTTTGGCTCAAACAACCTGACAGCATCTTTTTTAATGAGAAGCACACGTTGAAACCCTCTCACAGCTCTGAAAATTTAGGAGTAAATATTTTAAAATTAAAAACGTATGCTAGGCAGTGTGGATTTGCTGGTACAGATGTTATTTTTGGCTCATTTTCCTTAACTGCTTCACAACTGAAATTGTTCAATGTATAATCCTCCTATTTTGAACTGATCTAGCTTCCACTGATATATCAAAGAAAACACAATGTGGTCTGATAGTGTAGGGCCTCATACTGTACTTTTCACTCAGGCAAAATTCGCATTAAAACCAATAGCAACTTGCATGAATAAGGACTAACCTGAGGAATATCATGATACAAATGGGAGATGGTATTAAAAGGAGAAGACATGGAAGAAAAGATGGTTAAAAGCATGGGAACTAGAATGGATGTATACGCTGAAATTCTGAGGGAACTCAACTACCAGCAAAATCAACAAAATGAAAAGTGAGCTCCTTTCAGAAGACACATATGATCCTCTGGCATTAAAGCCCTAGTTATGCTTTGTAGTTCTGGCAATACCACAGTCCAGTAACTTAAGCTCTGCTCTTGCTTTTGTAGTGATAATGCCTCTAGACCCAGTGGCTCATTTGACTGGTGGTAATCCATATTTTTTCTTTGGGTGTGTAAGTATGTTACGGCAGTCACAAAATCTTGGTTAATTCAATGTCAGGATTTTGATCTGTCAAAAACCAGGAAATCTAAATTTATGATTTCCAAAGTTACTTCAAGATAAACAGAGATACCACTACATAAAAAGTGTTAGGAAGAGAGACTGCCAAGTGGAAATATATTAGCTCTGTAAGGGTGTTGATAAAAAAATATTCTTCATACTAAACATTTTTTAGGAAAGGAACATATTTGTCCAGTGTTGTGTCAGCTCTAAACTTGACTACCACTGTCCTTTCTATATTTTCTCTTTTATGGTTTTCTATAGGACTATAGGCATAATATCTAAGTACTCTGCAAGTAAATTAATGTCCCTAGTGGCAACTATGGAGTTTTCTGATCATATTACTTTTCCAGCCAGAGGTGGCTCTACTATATGTTTATACAGCATGTGTGTGTGTGTAATTATATATCTGTACATATATATATATATGTACATATTTGACTTATAATTATTTGCCAATTGGCATTATGAATTTACTACCTGAAGATATGAAAACAGGATAGGCTTATTCCGTGCCTTTTTTGTTTAGCTTATAATAACTTAAATGGAAGAATACCCTGGAACAGTGGACAATTATGCCACACAACAAAAGGACATGCTTTTCTTTAACAAGTCAATAAACAACATTATAAAGCAATGGGGATTTTCAGAATTTTGAGATGTTATGTTTATTGGCTCTGATGACTTCAGTCATAAAGACAAAATACTAGATGCAGTGAAAAATAAAGATAACTGAGCTCAGGTGATATATGAACAGTCTTCATGAAACAGAGGTTCTTTAGCACAAGTTTAAAGTGCTTCTGCAAAAAAAATAATACTTTGTATAATACTTACTATAATGAATAGTTGCATAAACTTTAACAAGATTGCTTAGTAAATCAGATACATGGAAAATTTGTAGAATGAGGCCTTATTTGTTGATTGTTTTGTCCACACACAAATTTCAGAGTTGCCTTTTTTATGCCGTTGAGACATCTTTATTTCAGGCTTCTTTGCTTTAATTTTTTATTAATTCATTAGACCTATGTAAATACTTCCTGAATCTTGATGAACACATGCTAATTTTGAACTTTCTTACTTTGCAATTTTGAGAGTTTATAGAGTGGCAAAATTCCTGTGTTATTTTACTTTCATTTTCTGAACTGATTTCCAAATTTGAGGAAGTTTGGAAAAGTTACAGAGTAGAAAAAAGAAACAAAATCCAAACCTAGAGATCTTTTATATTATTTTACTCAATGGTAAAAAATTTAAAAAAGAAAGAAAGGAGTGTAAGATGCAAGACCAATTCCCCCCAACTCCATCCCCCAGCAATAATCCGCAAATTTGTAAATTGTGGATGGTTTCTAGGTTCAATCAGAAAGGGAAACAGTCAGTCAAAATTAAATTAAATCATAGAAATAGATAATTCTATATTGTTTCTTTTCAAAATTAAAATTAGGAAGAAAATGATCAAAGCCACATGAAATCATCCATGAAAATATGTACTTTTGATAAGGTCCAATTTTTTGTCAGGACAACTATTTGGTTGAGAACTTCAGAACAGTTCTAATGATGCGTTAATAAATCGGAAGTCTGCAATTAGGCCCAATATTTTAAGAGGGATAAATAAATAAGTAACATTAGCATATAATCTAATAAAGTAACTTGCTAGCACCACTATGCTGGTTATGCCAGTCAACCAATAAATCTTGAGATAATTCATCAATTAAAAGAGCTTCATTAAATACATTTATATCCAGATCTCAGGAACTCGTATCACATAAACCCACTACCATAATTGGAATTAACTGCCACCCTCACCAGTTCCAGCAGAGGTCAAGAATTAAACAGGCTTTGAGAATGAACTGGCCTCTTACTAGAGATGTGATCAAGGTCTTGTTGAAATCAATGGTAAAAGTGCCATGATTTTTGTGGGCCACAATCAAGAAACAAAATTATCAAGTTGACAATTACATGCTACATAACTGCACTCAAAAATTATTTACTTTATAATTTTTAATGAAGTTTCCTTTTTCCGCAAGTTGGCCTAATATATGCTTTAAAAAAATAGATCTTTTTCACATGACACGTTAAAATCAAATGCTTGCAAATGTGTGATGTGTGATTATAAAATAAAAGCTAAAAACCAAAAATGAACTAACCACCCAAAAAGCCCCCTTCCTTAATTTTCCTGAAAATAAGCCATTTTTAATAATAGAAATTAAAAAAAAATCTCACATTTAACAGGGCTGGTGAAAAATTTACATCAAAACTGGTGCAAAATTGTGCCTGTTTCCTGTGCAAAAATATGAACATTCATGGAAATACAAAAACAACCCAAACAAAAAAATGTTTGTTATCAAAACATTTTTGGTTTCAGGATTTCAGTTTTTTGAGAAAAAGGGTCTCCTCCCCACTCCAAAATATCCCTTCCATCAATCTCTATTATCCACTGAGTGCTTACATTTTTGCACTTGGTTACATATGCTGTTATGTATCTAACAGAGCCACCAGACCCTTCCTTTTGTGATTACACTGACATTAACAACGTTAGAAGGTGCTCCCTCCAGAAATGGTTCGAGGTGCATTGGTAGAATAGTATGGGGGAAACTTGTATTGTTGCAGTTTAGTTTAATCTTCAGAGTTGTCATTCTGGTAGTTTTCATGACACAAAACTTAACCAGTTTGTGTAAGATGATAAAAATTATGGGTCCCTCATCCACCATTGTAGCCTCTATGAAGTCAGCAGTCAAACATCCGTTTTCTCCACTGGGAGCACCCTAGGTCCATAGTGTTTATGACTGCAAAAAAGTGCAGTGGTCTCCATTTATAATCTTTATAATTTTGTTAGTTCCTCATTTATATTATGGCGGCATTCCTGAAAGTTAGGATTTAAAAAAAAATCATTAATATTAATTATTAGAAACAGTGTCTGTAAAAATTTTAATTCAGACCACTGCAAAAAAGTCTTTATATCGTGATCCCTAGGAGACTACAGTTGAATAAAGTAATATTAACTTTTGGTATAGTTAACATAGAATGGTGTGCAAGAGCTAAAAAGAAAGAGAAGTTAATCAGGAAACTAAGCAACTGATTTTTGTGTAATTATTGTATTGTATTTTCTTAACTACTGCCATGGTTTACTTTTATTTATCAGCCAAAGGAAACTTCATTTCCCTAGTGCCTTTTTACCATAGCCATCAACCCTTCTGCCATGTAAGAAATGCATTGTTTATATCTGTTAATGTGAAACAACACAGAATTCTACTTTTTTGTCACTGGCATTTCTGAATTTGTATTCAAGCTATAGGCAGATGCCAAATATGAATAACTTATTATTCACGTATTTTCAGACAACAGTTTATATTCATAGCTGTATGTTTGTGTGTATGTTTGTAAATATGTGTGTAATGTGAATGTATGTTTCAAAATGTATAACATACATAGCATATTGCCACTGGAGTTTAATCTTTAACAGCAAGGCAACAGGAGAGAAAGAGAAACTTGATTGCTCATTTGTATTTTTTTTATTTACTGCTACACAGCAGTCTTTAGTTACAAGATACATCTACATTCTTTTTCTTTTTTCTAAAGCAGCTGCTTATACAGAAAATAAAAAACTTTGACTTGATTTTACTGCAGGATACATGCTCAGTTGCTGCATGATGAATAAATAATGCCATGGTGCAGCGAAGCTGTGGACCTTGCCCCTTTTTGTAGTTAACCAGTGAAAAAGGCTGCATCTGCTTATTCTCAGACATTAACACTACTAAAGGAATAAGACATCAGAGGCCTGTGAATGAGAAGGTCTTTTTAAATTTACAAAGCATTCGCTCCTGAATCCACCTCAGCCAGTTTGGGGAAAGAGCTTTTGGCACCAAGTCACCCTTCAGGGAAAGACTGATAATGATCACTAAAGACATACTGTGGGCTCCTGCCTCACTCACTTCAAAGGCCTTCTCTCTTAATCAACATTAAATCATCATTTTGCCTTGGATATAGGGACAGCTGTACACAATCTATTTGTTTTAAAACAGATTAGGAATGGTTTCTTTGCCAGAGAATAAGCTGCACGATAAATGTGCTTTAAAAATTTAACTAGGAAAAAAACTTTTTAACTTTGTTTTTTTAGTTACAGCTTGATATTAATTCAGAGAACTCAGTACACTTTGGAGATTGGATCCTTAATTCTAAATGAAATAAGAATCCTCAAAAAGATGCAGGAGGTTTAGCAATTTTTAATATCCCTTCACAACTTCTTGTTCTTATTTTCCCTAACACTAGTTGTAACGTAAATCCAACAGCTTGGGCCTTTGTTTTGACCTAAAAAAATTATCCTGCATTATCCATTGGTGGTCTCACAAACTCCAGTGTGTCTGCAAAGACATTTTATTACCCAATTAAAGTAAAAGTTGATAAAGAGATAACTATTAAATAATTAGTGTAAGGCCCTAAATTTCAGGCAAAGTTCCCTTCTCCAGATCGATACTGAAGATACTGTTTATATGATGGCTGTCACATTGCTCAATACCTACCTAGCTCAAAGGCCTGATTTTCATACACTCTAGACATGTTATTATATGATCCAAATTTTTAAAAATGCCTAGAAGTGCAGGCCTGACTTACAGAGTGGGAAACTATACTGTAAATCAATGAGTCTGAGAATACTTAAGGATTGTAGTTGAGGGTATGGGACGGGATCAAATCAACATCAGGTCCTGATGCAATGATACGACAAAAGTTATTAATATAGTCCTTGTGTGAATACATTAAGGGTGTAAGGAGCAGGCAAAAAGCTGATTCAATCTTTGTATATAGCACTGGGGAGAGGTGTCATATAGAAACACACATTTTAGAAAGGAGTCAAAGTATGGAGCTGATACAAAACGTAGCCATGAAATATGAGAGATGTAAAATGTGTTCAGTCTAATTAAGTTACCAAAAAAAAAAAAAAAAAAAGAACAAGACTTGATTACACAGTTAAGTACCCTCACAGGGAAAAAAGTACTAAATAACTTTTTAATCTAGAGGAGAAGGGCATGAAATGAGCCAATGACTTGAAGCTGAAGCCAGGCAAATTCAAATGAGAAACTAGTAGTTTGTTTGTTTTTTAACAGTGGGAATGAGTAGTCACTTGAACTACCAAGGGAAGTGGTAGTAGAAACTTCTGCTGATGATCTTTTTCTACTCAAGACTGGATGCCTTTCTGGAGGATGTGCTTCAGTCGAACAGGCATTATATTTTCACCAAATACAGGTTATTGCACTCAATATAGAGAAAATTGATGGAAATTTAAGTGCCTGTGATACAAAGGAAATCTGTCTAGAAGATATAATGGTCCCTTATGGCCTCAAACTATTTGAATCAATGAATCTATGAAAAAAGATTAGTACCACTGTACAACTAGTTCTACCATGCAATTATCCTTGCTGTAAGGACAAATCATGTGAATGACCACACACATTTGTGTGCACAGCTAGTCAGTCTTCATGTACAATCCTATGCTACGCAGAACAGATGTGGAATTGTATGCCTAAACCATATGAAGATCATGCCAACTGCTGAAGAGCAGGGTTCTGCATTTCTATTTTAAGAAACCATGCCTGTGTTGTTAAGATGGTTTTAGAAAAATAGGGCCAGTACAATAAAAAGTAAATTAAAAGCACTGCTGATACTGAAACAAGGAATTTTTATGCATTCTTTGTTCATCTATATTGCATATTGGAGTCTTGCCTTTGTAAGTTCTCCCTAGGTTCTCATTTTGCAGTAGAAAATCTATATTAAATTTAATTCCTATAAGATAGTTAAAGCATTTTCTACTCTAAGAGCAATTTAACAGGTTAATGTTAATCCATAAAATGTGGGTGATTCAGCTATATTTGAAGATGGAAATAGGATAAAGTAGACTGGCTTGTGCGAAAACTCAGTATAGCAAAACAAAACCCACCCTCTTCTCAGTTTTCATCATAGTTTTTAATGTATGACCCATAGAAAGTAATTAAAGAAAGAGAAAGTTAAACCCTCTGGGTGTGTACAAATGTTTGTTGTACCCTGACTAAAATCACTCACTTTACCTTAAGTGTGATCGTAGATCAGGAGCGACATGTGCAGATATTCGCTGGGAGCTGCACTGGGAACCCACTGTAAGTAACTAGGGGTGGAAGGAGAGGCAGGCAGGACTGGGAAGGTTGGGGTCTGCATGGGGGAAGTGGGAGGGATCGGGGGGGAGCTGATTGGTTTGCCGAGGGGGTTGGCTGGATGGTGGGGGAGAGGCTGGCAGGTCCATGGGAGGGGCTGGTGGGTGCACAATGAGGTGGGGAGTGGGTTGTCCATCTCAGGGTGGGATGACTAAGAAACTAAAAATAACTTAATTTTGGGGGGAGGGGGGTAGAGGTAGGAAGAGCACAGCCCAGGGGTTGGAGAAAGCAGCTGGGCTGTCCCAGCCCTGGGTGTATACTCTGAATGTGAATGTGCTGCATTGAGTTAACTAACTTAGAACCTACTCAAGTGAACTAACTTAGATCAGGTCCACCACTTTGGGCCTGAGTTAAGCCCCGTGAACATCTGCATGGATCAGCATTTAGATTGGCCTATACCTAGTTATGCCAATCTAAAATATAAAGTCTGCATATACCCTCTTAAGCTAGTGCTATAAAGAAGCATGCTGGGCTTCAGAAAAGCAGATGATAAAAAAATCCTAAAATTACATATCAACCAGATGAGAGAAGGGGCAACAATGTTAGCTTTATGAATACGAACAGTGGTACAGTAGTAAGACCCTTGGTGCAGCTGGAGAAAAACAGCTAGAAAAGAGCAGCAGACATTAGACTGATGCAGAAGTCTTAATTTGAATTTAAAGGAAGGATAACTAATGCCTCTAAAGAACCCATCCCCCAGTGCAAAGAACATGTGTCAGGTGATGTAGATAGAAAGACAGAGCGCAGGGAATGGAGAACCTGAATTCAAAGTGAACAAACGAATGTATATCAAAGAAACAAAAAGTAAAGAGAAAGAGGGAGAAACAGGGTATGGACAAACAACTTATTTACTACAAAATCATTTACCACAGATTTTACTCGATAATACATTTATTTTGCAGCAACAAGTGAACAAAGGATCATCTCTCCTAAGCTAGCTATCCATAGCAGTTTCTATTATAGTACCTGGCCACTAGGCAGTGGGAGAGAGAGTTTGTGTTGAGAAAATAGCTACCTTGGGATTATTGACTAGAGGAGTGAGCCCATGATACTTCATAGTAGGGCATCTCAGGATAAAGTGACAATTTTTTTTCTCACAGAGTAACTTCACTTCAGAAAAGAGAAACTTACTTCTTAGTAACTTTGTGCATCATTTGTCTACTCTTTTTCTTGCAGCAAAATTAATTTACTTTTTAGTAAAAACTGTTACACTTTTCTACTAAGATTGCCATTGCATGGTCAAACTATCAGTTTGGCATTCCGCGCTTTTCTGCTTTGTGTGATTGTCCACCTGGATTTCATTTTTGGTTGGCATGAAACCAGGGCTGATGTCACACTTGATAAACCAAGAGTAGAATCCAAATGAACAACACATCAAAAAGAACAATTGTTATTTATTTATAGTAAGGTAAGTAAATTTCCATCATGTAGGGTTTTTTTTAAATATGTATAACTTTAGAAAGTTAGGTGTTGACCATTGCCAATGCCATTTCATAGTCTTTTACTAGATGGAATGCAGAAAAATGACAATAAATAGGTAGCTCCACAATATAATCACAGGCCATTTTTTTCCTTGCTGTATCTCTATGGTATTACTTGCTTATGCTGATGTGAATGGATAATCATAGGTGAAGTGAGCGCGACATGTTTGTTCTTATGTACAATAATAAAATGATGTGTTTCCCTTCACAAATTAAAATACAGTGAAATTAAAATAGCCTGTACGTGTGCCTAAAGCATGAGTAAATTGGTTTGATTAAAATACAGACTAACCCTACCTTCAAGCATGAGATTTCAGATAATATTTAAAACTTTGGATCTAGTTTGGAACCCCTACATTACTTCAGTTTTGAAATCAATGGAGCTACAGTGATAGGGCTAGAACGGTCTACATTCTCCATTTCCTGTTGAGAAAGAGAACCAAAACCAGATCTATGATGTGTAAGGCATTTCCCAAGTAAGAGGAAAAAGAAGCTTCATGTAGAGTTGGCAGTTTATTGTTTATTTCCTTGTCATCTTAATCTGCAGAGTTTTTGTTACTTATTCTTCCCAAGGGACTGCATTTTCTAACGCCCCGCCCCCCTTTTTTTCTGCACTGGACCACAATCTCTACTAGCCATGGTCTACTGAAACTTGCACTCTATGACCTCCATTTCTTCAGGTTTTTTTGACTGTAGGTAGATTCTGGTGTTCCTTCTTTTGCTTTGAGCCTCTTTTCTGTGGGCTTGGCAGTCACAGCTGCAAATCACCAGTGTAGTGCAAGTATTGCTACTGTCAGCTCATAGCAGAATGCAAGGGGAAGAAATCAGTGACGATGACACAGTGAAATCATTGTCCCCGTGAACAGGGTGAGATATACAAATTTGGTTTGATCTGGTGTTCTGATTGGGCAGATAAGCTTTGCTTTAGTTGTTTAACCTTTAGATTTTGATCATTCCTGAATATAAAATAATAAGCAAGAGATCAGAGTTTGTATTTATACCCGATATTGGTGAAAGAGATATACTAAAAGAGTCTTACTTTAATTGCTGTCCAAAGTGAAAAATAATAATTTTCTAGCTATTAGAGAGCATGAAAAATATATTGAAATTGTAGAAAAGCCAGAACCTGGATCTGCTCATTTGAACTACATACTTGGAATTCACTGTTATGTTTGGCCCTTAGCTCTACGGAAATTTCTTACCTTGTGTAGAAGATAGTGGTCACATAATGTACAACAAAACATTTGTTTTTTGAGTTTACATTCATCACAGGAGTAGAAAGGGTTAAATGTGAGTTAGGGATGAATGTGAAACTGTATGGGTGAAATAGGAAAAAAAAATCTCTTCCAGCTTGAGCCACTCCATCTGTTCCTTTAATTCAGTGGCCGTCATCGACTGGATGCCGAGATCTGCTAGTCCCACACTTTAGACATCTTCTCTCTGTAAATTAAGTTGTTGGCTTGTGTTGCTGGGGGTTTAAGAAGGTGAGTGATGACCTTGGTTTGAGTATGTTTGTACAGAAACATGTCACTGCTGGATGATGTCTTTCTTACAGGGACACAGGGTCCAATGCTAACCATTTGTTAGGAAAATACCAAAGCTAAACATATCCAGTGTACGAAAAGATCCAAGACCTTTGCCAAGTGTAACTTTCACTCATCTTAGACTCAACTTGCACTATATTTTAAAAATTATTTTTAGCACTTGTCTTTTACACTGTTTCCCATCTGATGTTAAAATTTTGAACCTTTAAAATGAAATATGTTTAATTTTTCTTTTAAAATGGGAAATAGCATGAACATATAGTTCCACTGGAATACATTTAATTTAATTTAGTTTAATTAATTATTAATTAATAAAACTATTTAATATGTCTTTAAAGATAAGGTCTAAAATTGTATTTATCTTCAAGTGAGGGTAGATATAATCCCAATTCCACAAATACTTTTTAAGTTCTTTACATAGCAAAAAATTAAAAACAAAATTTTAAGGAAAAAATTATTCTCTTCTTTCCCTCTTCCTTGTAGTATTTGCCATGTTATTGTCTATATTACTGAGCTTTTGTGTGCGTGTGCTGTTTGCTTAATCCATCATGTTCATACAATTAACCAAGAAAGTTCAGTCACCGAGTGATATAACTTCTCTTGATTTATAAAAACAGACTAAGTGCTTTTTTTCATGTACAGGTAAATTTAAATACTGAGATTTCAGTTATCTTGCAATATTGAAATATGTAGAAAGAAAATGTGGTAAGAAAAATTTGGATTAAAAGGAAGAGACAAAAATTGCAACCCTCAGTGCTTGATGTTATATTCCTCAATTAGGATTTAAATGCCTAATTTTAGAAATGCAGTTTGGAAAATGTTGTTGGTTAATATCCTTATCCACAATGGGCTAATGTGCAATCAAGACTTTTCTACCTGGTAATCAGCCTACTAATGTTTCCTTAATAACGTTCAACCCATTTTCGTAGCTATATCTTCACATCATTTTTCTTCCTACTCTAAAGCCTTTTAATGTTTCAGACTGTGATAGGTTATGACATGGTTATGATATCACTGATTTGACATTAAAGCTTTCTGGAAGATCAGGCAGGAAGTTGGCTGTTGAATGAGACAGCCCTTTTTTAAACAGGACAAAGTGAATAGGGAACTGCTATTCACCAAATTTCAGGATACTAGAAGTGGGGGGAGAGGGAGCACTGATATTAGCAGGAGACAGGTTTCAAACAAACAAAAGAAAGTCCCTTTTTACACAGCGCGTCGTTAACTTGTGGAACTTGTTGCTATAGGCAGTTGTAGTGACAAATAACATAGCCAGATGCAAAAAGGGACCAGACAAATTCATAGATTATAGTTATTAATAGCTATTAAATAAAACAGGAACATATGCTCTGACATCCCTAAACCGACAATGGTGGATGCTTGGATAATGCTCTCTCTCTAAAGCATCTACTACTGCCACAGTTGGAGACAGGCCTATTTACTTTACATTGGCAGTGAACATAAGGAGATCCAGAGTTTTGTAAACAGGGGTGCCAGAGAAGCAATTGGTGCTACAGGGGTAATTGTACTGCCCACTCCCAGTTTCCTCCCCCCCACTCCCACTCCCAGGAGAGCAAGAGCAGTGGCTGGGGACTTTTTAAAGTCCCTGAATAAGGTAAGAATTCCCCTTTGGCATCCCCTCACTTCCCCTCTGTGCTCAGCAGCACATCCCCTCCCTTCCTCTTCTCCTTTGTCTGCCCTTTTTGCTGTCTCTGACTGTTGCTTGGGTGGGAAAGCTCCAGAGTTGCTCCTGCCCCACTGTAACCAGGCTGCACAAGTATCTGAGCTTAGCTGGGGACAACAGCAGTAGTCATATGTGGGTTCTCCTTCTTTACATCTGCTTCTGGATTGGTGGGAAATACCCAGGTGAACTGGGCAGGGAGAGGAACCCTTTCACTGCCACAACTGCTCCTGCCCCTAGCTGAGCCTGGCTCCCTGTGTAGCCCAGTTGCTGCAGGGCAGCAGTGGCTCTGGAGGTCCCCTGGACCTCCCCTGGACCCTCTAAGGACAGCAGCAGTGGCAAGCAGGGGGCTGGAATGGGACAGAAAGGAATGAAACACTGAACATGGAGGGGAAAGAAGGAGGGGGGATTCTTACCTGCTTCAGGGTGGTCTGAATGTAGGGCTGGGACTGTGCAAATGACAGCAATGGTCACTTATGACACGCCACTTTATTTTTCAGACTACTTTACTGGTCGAGGCGGGGCGGGGAGGAGGGAAACCTAAGTTTACAGGGAATATGCATCGGTTTTACTGCCCTTCCTTCGATGAGAAAGCAACCAATCAGAACTGGGAAAGATTGGTTTCTTTTCTTTCCCTTTCTTGTCTGCCTCTGCTGCACTGCTGGAGTACTTTTGCATGCTGCAATGAGTTGAGGAACAGCTGTTACTTTGGGGTCTGTAGTTCTCACTCTGTAACTCCCGCCATTAGCCCTAGGATAAAGTGAGGGCTGCCCCCACTCCAATCTGAGGTATAGAGGTGAGACACAATGAAGAGTTCATTGACACAACTCCCCTCTAGGCTTTTAATGGTGAATGGAGTTAGTTGAAGGAGTATGGTTTGGAGTAAAACACAAGGTGTAAAGGAGAAAAAAAGGAGGGTTTCTCTTTTTGCCTCCTCCCTGTAACATATTTCTACAAACAAATCTGAACTGACTTGTTTAAATCTGTGTAAATCTTGAGTGGACACCTGTTTTGGCTTGCCTCACCGCTACATGTAATCCGCGCAGCCAGCTAAACCACTTCAAGCTATATTTAAATTTTCATAAGAGTTACACTGGTTTAACTAATTCAGTTTGAAATCATACCTTTCAGTTAAACTGGTGCAACCTTGGGTATAAAGTAGGCTTTTCTTTCAATGTATCCAGTCAGATGTTATGTACTTCCTTGTGGATTAATGCACATCTGTTTGCTCTCTAGCATCATGGAAGGTATGTGGTAATCCAGTAATACTAATAATTTATTTTTCCCTCTCTCAAATTTTAAGTCCTTCTTCTGTCTTCTGGAGCACTGTACATCAGAAACGATTACTGCCCATTTTATTGCCTTTACTAGTTATTCGGCTATCATGGTACGATTGAATTAGTCCTCACGCTGGGTGCATCTACACGTGCAATCAGCATAGAGTAGGGGCGGGCAATTGTTTCAGGCAGAGGGCCGCTTACCCAGTTTTGGCAGGCTGCCGAGGGCCGCATGGGTAGCCCCACCCCTTGACAGGTGCCCTGTGCCCTGGTCACCATCTTGGGACTAATGTCCCAATGTCTTTGGTCCCAAGACAGTGGGACATTGGTCCCATGTCCCAGGGCCAACACTGGTGGGGCCCAAAGTGGGGCATAGGCTGGCAGGGGTCTGTGGAGCCAGGCTGGGCTGCACCAGCAGAGAGAGCGGGGAGCTGGCCTGGCTCCATAGAACCCCTGCTGGCTCAGACCCCGTGCTCCTGCCACCCTACTCTAGGCCCCACTGGCACTGGCTCTGGGACACAAGTGAGGGCCCCGCTGGCTCCCCGCCTACTCACTTCCAGTGCCCCCCAACCCCATGGTACAGGCAGGGGGTAGTGCACAGCCCCGACCCCCTGCTTGCTAGCAGGGAAGAAGCTAGTGCTGAGGGCGGGGAAAAGTGGCCCCTCACCCACCCCGCAGCCAGCAGTCCCTGCTGCAGGCATTCACAGCCCACGTGGGGCTGTCCTGAGCAGGCACAGTCAGCCCCACGTGGGCTGCAAGTGGCTGCAGCACAGGGCACCAGCCACAGGATGAGCAAGGGGCTGCTTTTCCCCGCGCTCAGCACCAGCTTGTAACCCAGCCCTGCTGCCAGCCTGGGCTACAAGCCAGCTCTGGGCTCACCTGTCAGGGCTTCATGTGGTGGCAGCAGCTGTAGCCCCCCCGCGTGCCGCACCGGGCAGTGTTGGCTGCCCACCCGGTGCTCACGTGCTGGGCAGCCCAGAGGCGGTGATGGCAAACACTGCCCGGTGCAGCAAGCATGGGGGTGGGGGGCCGCAGTTGCTGTCTCCACACACAGCCCTGACAGGCGAGTCTGGAGCTGTGCAGGGCCCAGGCTGGCAGTGGGGCTGGGTCACAAGGTGGTGCTGAGTGCAGGGTGGGGAAAAGCATCCCCTCACCTGCCCTGTGCCCAGTGCCCTGCACTGCAGCTGCTTGCAACCTGCCTGGGGCTGCTTGTGCCTGCTCTGGACAGCCCAGCGTAGGCTGCGAGCAGCTGCAGCAGGGAGTGCTGGCCATGGGATGGGGAGGAACTGCTTTCCTTCATGCCAGGAAGGAGCAGGGAAGGGGCGCTGGGCACAGGGCAGGTGAGGGGCCACTTTCCACCCCGCGGCGCTCAGCTTTTCGCTGGGCCACTTTTCCCTGGGCTTCCTCCCTGCCTGGGGTCCTCCCCTACCCTTCCCGCTCCTTCCCCTTTACCTGAGCTTCCAGCATGGGGCAGTCACATGGTCCCAGACCAGAAGGTCCGGCTGGGGGGGAGGGGTCGGGCTGTTGTGGGAGCCCACTGAGCTTCCCCTGGGTCCTACTGCCCTTGGTTCCTGTTCTACTGCCCTTGGTTCCTGTCATTATTAATTTTCTAAATTTTGGGGGGGCCCCGCAGGCCAGATAGAATGGACTTGCGGGCCACGTCCGGCCTGCAGGCTATATTTTGCCCACCCCTGGCATAGAGCAATAAACTCTGGTGCCAGAGTCAGTGGGATCCAGAGTCAGTGGCTCCTTGGCACAGTGTATACATGTGTGCCCAGGACCACAGCAGTTTGAGCTGGGGTGGAGGAGCATGGGGCTGGCAGCAGGCTCAGGGGGTCAGCTTCAGGCTCTGAGTTGTGGCAGCAGGCAGGAAAGGGGATGGCTGAAGCATGAGAGTGTTAAACCTGCGGAGCCATGTGGCTGACACCCCGTGCCTGCTGCCAGCCCTGGGCTGCACCATCCCAGCTCAAACTGCTGCGATCCCTGTCACCATATATGCATGCTTTCTGTGCATGTGCACCCCGCTTGAGATTGGCGGTGCACCCCCTGCAAAAAGCACCGCCGATGCTGCTGGCACTGCCTGTGGGCAGTCACTGCTCGCCACCCCAGCTTTGCCACCAACACTGCTGACAGCGTCTGTGGGTGGTCCCTGATCACCGCTGGCCACCTCTGCCAGTGGCGTCTGTGGGTGGTCGCTAACCACTGGTTGGCACTCTCCACCTCCCCCCTGCTGACACTGTTGTAGCCTCCTGCAGGGGCTCCCTTCAGTGCCACCATGCCCCCACCACCCACATCGCCACCACCTGCGGGCGATCGCTGTGCCCCGCCCCAGCCTCCAGGAGCACACAGTGTTCATGCTATGCTGTAAGATAATAGTGTCCCTGACAGTACTAACTTATGGTGAAGTTAATTAATTTACTGCACCCTAATACTGGTGCGCATGTTGACAGTGATGCTTTACTGCGGAGCTAATTAGGCAAGTACAGCAAAGTGCGTGTGTAGATACACCTAATGAATGCAACAATAGTAGCAGAACAGTATGTTTCTATAGCAATGGTCTGAGCCATAAAAGGAAGCAAATCCAAAGAGAAACAGCACAGGAGTGTCTCAAGATCATTATTAAATTCATTCTTATCTCTATTCACAAATCCCTCTCAATGCTCGTTAGGGAGGAATATAAACTAAAATTATAAGAAAAAATGGTTACAATCTGAATATTTCAGATTCATATTCCAACCTTTTGGTATTAAAAGACCTCACCCTGGCCTTCATTAGTTTATTATTATTTTCAATTTTGTGCGAGCAATGAAATAGAGGCACAAATGCTAACACTTGAACACCAAAGGGCAAAATAATACCTGAAAAACTTCAGATAAGTTCCCTCTCTATCTGGGAACCTTGCATAGCTGATGTCCATCTCCTTCTCTGTGGGTGTATCTACACATGCACTTACTTTGGCCTAGTACTCTGGTGTAAACTAAGCCAGAGTAAGGGCTTTGGGCAGGCATCTACACATGCGGAGATTAGGGAGAAAATTTGCACACAGTTCCCTGAAGCCCTGAAATGGGACCCTTTGGCCACTGGGGGGGGGGGGGCGGAGGGGGAGACCTTTAGGCTCTGGCTGCAGCTGTCAGCACTGGCAGCCCTTTTAAAAGCTAGTCCCAAACTCTGTGACCAGCCTCTTCCTTGCCCAGGAGCAGTGTGAAAAGCACAGGGACAGCATGAAGGAGCTTTCTCCTTGGCCACTCTGCCTCCCTGCACTAAGGCTGCTCCATCCCCTGACCCTGGCAACAATGACCAGTGTCCTGGTCTCCTGCTAGCTGCCCTGATCACCCTGCTGGCTTGGTGCACTGAGCACCACCTGGTCGACAGCCATCTCATCCTGCCTGGCTCCCCCATGACCAGCAACCATGTGCCTGACTTCAGCGTGCCATCTCTGAACTGCTGCTACCATTACCATGCAGCTGCCATCGCCAGGAGTGCTGATGAGTGGCTCCACAGTGCTACCACCAGGGCTGCTTTTGCCCTCCTGGACTTCCTGCCCTGCCACCTCTGGACCCACCATGCTAACCCAGACTGGTTGCAGTACATTGTCCAGCACACTGAAGATGACAAGTAGTGGCTGGACTGCTTCCATATGACCTGGGAAATCTTTCAGGACCTGCTCCATCTGGAGCGGCAGGACACTGGTATCCACCTGGCCCTCCCCACAAACACCCAGATGGACCTCTCCATGCTCAAGACAGCCACACCTGCCAGCCTCTGGTATGTTGGACTCTGGTATGTTCAGCGTGGGCAAGGCCACCACTGGAGGGGCCATCCTGGAGGTGTGCGTGGCCCTCCAGGATGTGCTGGGGAACACTGTGCTCCATGTCCATGACACCTTGGCAGTGGTGGCAGGGTTCCATGCCCTGGGCTTCCTCCAGTATAGTGGGGCCCTAGACAGGACCTACATCCCATCATCAGCTGCCCACCCCACAGAGACAACCCCTATTACAGCTACAGAGGATTTCACTCCATGGTCCTGCAGGTCATCATGGACCACTGTGGCACATTCACCCATGTGAGTGCCGGCTGAGTGGGCAGTTCACACAACACCCACATGTTTTACAACTCCAGCCTGGTGGGACTGGTGGAGACTGAGTGCTGCATGCCAGGGGTGTCAGGCCTGCAGCTGGGTGTTTTCATAGTCCCACCCCTGCTCATTGGGGCCCTGCCTACTCATTCCTGCCCTGGCTCATGAGGCCCTAAACCAGCCATGTGGACGTCCCCCAGGCCCACTTTAACTGCTGGCTGGGCTGGACCTGTGCCCTGGTTGAGTGCACCTGTGGCCACCTCAAGGGCTGCTGGCACATCCTCACTACCTGCCTTGAGGTCGCTGAGGACAACCTCCCCCAGGTCATTGTTGTAGCCTGCATGCTGCATAACACCTGCAAGGCCCCGGGGGAGCTCTTCCATGAGGCCTGGGTGAAGGAGGTGTGATGCATGGAGGAAGCCTGGCAGTGGGAGCACCACCTGCAGCAGTTCCCCCCCCCCACACATCAACTGATTTTTGGTAGATTTGGATGAAAACAGCAGGGCTGGTAGCACCCTTGGAGGGCATGATGTCTGCCAAGTTTCAAGGAGATAGGTGCAGAGGTTTCTGGGAAACTGTACCTCAATGTCTTGAAAGCAAAACTAATATCACTTGTAAGGAACGGGGTGGTGAAAACAGCAAGTATGGTAGCCCCTGCTGTGGCCACGAAGCCTGCCAAGTTTCAAGGAGATAGGTATAGGGGTTTCTGGGAAACTCACCTGAAGCTCCTGACAAGCAAAACTCATGTCACATGTGTTAAGGCACAGCAGGGTGAAAACTGCAGGCATGGTAGCCCCTGCTGAGGCCATGAAGCCTGCCAGCTTTCAAGGAGATAGGTATAGGGCTTTCTGGGAAACTGCACCTCAAGCTGCTGGCAACCAAAACTTGTGATGTGTGACTGTGTGTGTGTGTGTGTGTGTGTGTGTGTGTTAAGGCATGCCCTCAATGGCACTGGGACCTCTACATGACACAGTAGTGTGCCCCAATGAAGCCTCCTCCTCCCCTACACCCTCAGTTTGGTCCACCACTTTAAATGACAACAGGTAAAATAATAACTTACTGAGCAGTAGCACAGTAGCATCAGCAGCATCTCAGGTAGCCAAACTCTGACAGAGCCTTTCTTTCCTCTCCTGCAGGACCTTCTTCTCCAGGAGCTGCCAGAGAACTCTCCCTGCAAGTCCTAGCCCTGGGGCTTAGTTGTGCCCAAGGCCCTGCATCCTTCCAGTCAGATGCTAGGGGTATTGATCTAAGGACATGGCACTGGCAGACAAGGTTCTTTGGGTCAATCTGGTATCTTTTAGCAGACCAACTGAATAGTTACAGAAATATATCTTAGCAAGGTTTGGGGTTGAAAAATCCTTGGTCAGGCTGAGAAAGCACCTGCAGTTTGTGTGTGTGCTGTTCCTGGATGGAAGGAATAGTAAAGAAGCTAGGCAAGAAAAACAGTCAGTGAAAATGGAAATCAGGCATCAGGGGGTGAGGGACAGGCTAGGGTGGGGTGGGGAAGAGGGATATAGCAACACAGGCAAAATTGGAGAGGTTCCTGGGGAGCCAGATGTCCAGCAGGCTGCAGTGTGTCAGAATTCTAATGTCTATATTCAGTCCATGAGTTTGTACCTAGGAGGTTGATGAAGTGCAGTTCATAGGCTTGTCTGTGAAAAGTGTTTTGTAAATTTAAACAAGCACTGAATCTCACTATCCTCATCACCAGAAGCCAACTCCCTACAGCCCAAAACACACCAATTGGATCCAGGCCATGCCATGACAAGACATGCGAAACCTGCCAACAATATCTCCAGTATAGAGCTATCTTCACAATACAAAAGAGACACCAAGCAACAACTGTGCACCAGAATGAGCACACACCAAAAATCTATCAAAGACAAGTATACCCAACTACCTGTGCATGCCCCAGATGGTTCACAATGAACTGTTTGTGAGGCTGAGGGGTGCCTGACCCACTACACGCTGCTGCTGCCGATCCTCATGGTGCCCCAGACGCACCTATACTCCTGGTATTGGACCCTGAGCTATAATGGCACAGGGTGAAAGCCCAGGCTGCCCCAGAATCTCGGCCACTGCCACCTGGAAGGCAACCTGTGGCTGTCCTATGCATCCCTGCCCCCTGCAGCTGAGGAGGTAATTGCTGCCAGCATTGACACATTCCTCAGCATGTGAGAGGCCTGTGGTCATCTAGCTGCAGGGGAATGGGCTGCTCAATAAAGTTTAGCACTGTCTCCCACCTCTCTGCTGTGAAATGGGGGGGGGGGCAGGAAACTGGGGCAAAGGGAGTGTTGGGGGACCAGGCAGGAAGGGTCGGGGGCCAGGGGCAGGGGCGGGAACCAGGGTGGGGAGGGCCCTCTCCCCAATGCAAAGCTTACTACGTGGCTGGGGCTGGCATGGCCGGCAGCTGGGCGCAATCATCCCTGTCGGTGATGGTGTACAGCTGCACCCAGTGTCCTCAGCCTGCGGACCACAGCGTGCAGACACCCAACTGGGGGTCTACCATTGAGTAGTTGGCACTACTGGTAGCTGGTAGTGTCATGGATGGCTCTGCCTCATATCTGGCCCTGGGGCTGTGCAGCTAGCAAGGTAGGTGCTGGCCAGGCCTTCCCAAACTGCTAGTGGAAACTGCAGCCAGGGAGCTGGGATGGACAGGGTGCTACACACCTGAGGGTCCCTCCTCTGGTGATGTATCACTGAAGGTGCCAAGCCAGGGCAGGGGCTCGGGTGAGTCAGCCATGCTGGTGTAAACCGCACGACTGTGGCCTGGGTCTTGGGGTGCCAGAATATTAGTCAGCTGCCGCATAAAGGGCATGGTCTTGAGGGCACAACCAGACTGACAACTGCGGTTGGTCATGGTGACCCACTGTGCCCACAATGCCTTGACCTTTACGCGACACTGCTATGGCTACTGGTCATGCCCTTGCTCCCTCATCCAGCCTAACAGGGCCTCATAAATGTGGGCATTGGAGCACCCGCCCTGCTCAAACTAGTGCAGCACCTCCACCTCACCTCAGAGTGCCACAAGGTTACCAGTCTCCTCCTGGCTCCAACTGGGGCCTTGGGTGGAGGGCAGAGGTATGCAGACATGTGCAGTCCTGAGCCTGGATGGGGAGGATGACATCATTCTGGGTCCCACACCAGCTATCTGGGCCCCGGCATGGCTGTCCTGGTGTTGCCAGCCCCAGGCAGCTGCCGACAGCACCCAGCACAGGGGCATAGAGCAGCTGCATGGCAGAGGCACCTGCAGGCCACAGCACCTGCAGGTGCAGAGCAGGCTGCTGAGGGCGTGCTGCAGGCAGGTGGCACTGGCCCAGCTGCCCAGAAGCTGCCTGCAAGTGGTTCTAGGGGGCTGACAGGCCTGGGCAGGGGCTACAGCAACCTACAGTACTCTGGTGGCCCCGACGGCACTGCCCTGGCAGCCACATGGCAGTGCAGTGCCAGAAAGCAGTGCAGGGGTCCAGGCAGGCAAGTGTAGCTTGGCTGTGGCCTGCTCAGGGGGACACACAGGGCCTGCAGTGCCCTCAGGCTCCTTAATGAGTGTGCCCCAAGGCTCAAAATGTTTGCAGGCTTTTATAGCAATAGAGGCAGCCCAGCCCTGGAGCAGGAGAAGCTCGTAGCCTGCAGCCCTGGGGCTGGCCTCAGGCTGGACCCCTAGTGGCTGGGCAGACCCAGGAGCAAACTTGCTTCTGGGTCATGTCTACACATGTTTTACCATACATTAACCAAACCCACTTAAATTTCCTATTTGTATTTGCACGTAGCACATTTAAATGGGATTAAGGGTTTTTTCTGTGAGCACATGCAGTGAGCACATGCAAAGATGCATGCATTTATTGTGCAGTAAACTATGTTAATGTGCAGTAACGTGTCTCATGTAGATGTGCCCTGCTAGTATACTCCACTCCAATCTTGAATGCCCTTCTGTACACTCCCTGCATATCAGAAAATCTTTTTTTTCCTGCCAAGCCCACCTGTTCACGTCCTTTCTTTAAACCTCACCTTTAAAACTACCTTTCTCCTGAGTAATGCACTTTATAAACTATTTTGCAATATGCTGTGTGAAAGACACTTTCTGTATTAAAAGGGTTTGTATTAATGACTTTTAGAATATTTATGTATGTCCTAGAACTTAGCTGAGGTATTTCTAGTATGTCGTTTTTGCTATCTTTTTTAATATCTGTTTTATGTAGTATCCACAGATGGTTTTTTATTTGTCATAATTTGTTTAACATTCAAAATGTTCTATATATATTCATTTCTATCAATAGCTTGATTGTCAGCTGTTCACTTGTACTATCTTCTGTTCTTTGGTTACGTTATGTAGATTATCCTATATGGGAGATATTATTTCCTCTTTCTGACTGGATAACAAATTTTAATAAACAAACAGGAAGAGGGGAATAAATAAGAGCTTTCAAAATGACTTTGTTAGCCCTTCTGGCTTCTTGGGAATATATTTCAACAGAAAAGGCAAGGTTTTGGTTTTCTATAAAGTGTTCTTATACACCAGAATAATCAGTTTTACTATGAATGTTCTTATACCTGTTACTGGTGTTAACAAGTATAGCTGAAGTGAATTAATGCATTGTATTCAAACAAAAATGATTGTATTTCTAGAGTTGTATCTAATTTTTGGTCACTAATTATTTACGTAAAAATTCTTAACTGAAGAACAGTAGGACAGCAACATGAGCCAGCTAGTTGCAGAATCCCCTTTATACGAAGTTTTTTAAAAAAAGGCTGGGGTTTCAATTCTGTGAAAGACAATTTTCCTAGGGGTTAGAGTTTTTTATTGGTCAATCAAGTTTCAGGATTTCAGTCAACAGATATAGAACAATATGTAGCGCGGGAATTCTCACTGTGTGTGTCTACAAAAGACACTGACTGTGCAGTAATCTAATAATACTGCACAGTATGATGTCACAGTACAGACAGTGCTAATACGCTGCACAGTATTATTAGGTTACTGCGCAGTAGTGTCATTTAAAAGACATTTGCCAGTGCTACAGTGCAGTAACTCTGGTTATAACTTAACTTGCTTATACAAGTACTAAAGACTAGTTGAGAATAATTAGAGTTCTGCTAAAGCACTATCAGTATTATGTGTAATGGATATTCTATTGTTGTCATGCATAAGTACAAAGGTTTCAAATTTCAGATCAGTGGATGCATTTACATGTGCACTTTACTGCAGTTGCTTATCAGCTCCACAGTAAAGCATCACCATCTACACATGCAACACTGTTAGGGCACAGGAAACTAATTAACTTTGCTGTAGGATAGTACTGCTCAACAGAAGTACTATGCTACAGTGGAGTACTTTACTGTGCTGTAATACACATGTAGATGGTGACTGGGCTGGCTGAGCCATGAGGGTGCTACAGTGCAGGGGCTGCCTGCCTGCCAGCCCTGAACTGTAGCACCCTTGTGACCCCGTCAGCCCCTCTACAGAACATGAGCCAGGGCAAAGCAGCTCCTGGCTGGTAGGCTGGTAGGCTGACTCCTCCCCCCACCCCCCGCCTCTGCCAGCTGGGGCTGTGCCACCCTGGCTCAATGTGCTATGTTCTCAGGTATACATGTAAATGCTGTGCCCAAGAGTGATAAATTCTAGTGTGAACCATGCCAGAACTTATTCTGCTGTGTTAATTGCACATGTAGATGTACCCAGTTTCTGTCTTTCTCTTTGACTATGTATTTCAATTCAGTTCTAGCAAGAAAATCTATAGATGTCAGTCAGTGTTTGAATATATTCAATAAATTTCTGTCTGTATTTCTAGTTTATTAAGAGTTTACTACTAGCTCTCAACATTTTAAAAGCTATCTCTACACACACACCCACAGACAAATTGTTGCATCTGGTAATAGAATGACTGTATAAGAAAAAGGTGGTCCTGCCTCAGAAAATTCAGATGGAGCAAGAATATTAGCAGAACAGTATATTTTTACAGTAATGGCCTAAGTATGAAAAGGAAGCAAATCCAAAGAGAAATAGCACAGGAGTGTCTCACAGTCATTAATGAATTCATTCTTAATCTCCATTCACAAATCCCTCTTAGTATTCATTAGGAAGGAGTGTAAATGAGTGTTGCTCAACCTTTTGTCCCAGCAGGCCAGATGGGCAGTGCCTGGTTACTCTGCTGGGCAGAACTGGCCCATGGCCCCAATCCAGCACCAGGGGTGAATGTGGCCCCATTCAGCTGTGCAGAGGGGAGCTGAGGGAGCCTGACTCTAATTAATCTCAGCAGGGGAAAGGGGGCCTGGCCCAGCCCCATCTGGCCTCATGGGTGTGGAGCAGGGAGGGGGGAATTTGGCACCCGAGGAGAGTGGCTGTATTGGTGGCCATTGTTTTCCCACCACCAAATTTCCTGATTGGTGGGGAGGTCCATGGGCCAGATGCCATGACTCCAAGGTTGAGCATCCCTGGTATAAAATAAAATTATAAGAAAAAGTGGTTACACTCTGAATAGTTCAGATTCATTTTTAAACATTTTGGTATTAAAAAGGTCTTGCCTGGCCTTTATTGTTATATATTTTTGTTATTTTCAGTTTTGTGCCCATAATTAAATACAGGCACAAGTACTACATTTCATGCTCTGGATTTGAAACCTGTTCAAAGTCTGCAGTATGTTCTGATTCAGGGTTCTGGTTTCCTTTGTTACAAAAATGGGCCCAACATGAAAAACCCCAGTGAAGATTTAAGTATAGATGTAATTACTCCACCCAAATGAGTAAGGAATTTGGTTCTAAGTTTTAACTCCTTCTGTGATACATATGAGTAAGTTGTTTGTCTTATCTTCTTTTCCTTTGTGGCACTGGTTCCTTGATTTTATTTATGTATTTGTTTGTTTGCTTTTTGCAACAGGCCTTAAAAATTCACAGCAGGAGAGGTCTTCAGGGTAGAAAAGTGCGTTTTTTTGTCCTGTGAATGTTGTTCATATTTATCTGAGTTTTATAAAATGTTTTATAAAAAAAAATCCCCTTTTCCCATCTCTGGTTTGTGGAAAGCTCATAACACTGCCAAGGCTGAGAAAGCAGCAGTAGACACTGCTCGGGATGCTGATGGAGCTGCTGTAGCAGGGAGATTGCAGAAAAACAGGCAAATCATGCAGCCTTTGACTAGTCTCTGGACCCAATACACATAGTGGCATTTTCCCCAATTTTGGGGGTACTATAGAGGTAAGAACTCTTTTAAGTATGAGCAGAAAGCAAGAGAGTGAGAAGGCAAGGCTGGGCTCCCTTTTACCTATTCCCAAACTTTGCTTCAAACCTCAACAGCTCAATTCCCATTCTGTGGTAACTTTCTCCAGCTGTCTAGCTAATATAGCCCAAGTGGCAGAGATCTGTGTTGCATGCTATGGTTTCAGTGTTTGAACCCTCATGATATATATAGCAAAATTTTCTTTTTTCTAAAAAGAAAATTGTACACAAAAATCTAAGTTAAAAGAATGGTGGTAAAATCCTGTGCTTGAAAGTTAGGAAATGCTAGACTTACATTTCCTTATGCAATGTTAACATAGCCCTCTTGCATGTGTGTGTTATTGTACAGTTTTTATTTACATGATTTTATGCTATTTTTGTCCACTGGATCTTGGCCTTATTTAATGCACTAGTTGAACATGCAGCAGCAGGGAGTTAATGCTTTATGAACAGCTATACATATGGCATTTCTTAACCTTTAAAGGTTTGCTTTGCAACCTAAATAATGTCCTCTTGACAAATTAATTGTGTATGTAGTATTACACAAGAAGCGCTTAAGATTTCATTTGAAAAGTAATATAAATGTATCATATCCAATGTATAAAACTGCTGAATTTGGTATTTGAGTTAAAATAAAGTTTATGGGAAGTGAAATCAGGAATCCCAGATCTTAAATCTTCAATACTGTTTAAAGAAAGTTTAATCATCTTGCCTTCAAGCCAATGTAATAAGATTACAGTTCCCATTAAGTTTGTAAAAGATCATCAAATAAAATGCCACAATGTCTATTTAATATCTATGATGAAATTGGAATTAAAAGAAAGGTTCCATTTCTACTGCAATATCTGTTAAATAAGTACCCTTATTTGGAATTATGGAGTCAATATTTCCTTAGTTAAGTTGCTTCCTATTTGTATTTATTAGAGAAAATCAGAGAAAAGATTATTTAAATGGCTAATAAAGTTTAGCTTCATTTTGATTCAGCATTGTGATTATTGAAAGTGATACATACTGTGTATCATGAGAGCCTGTTTGAGGGGTTTCTATTGCCACCTTGTGGCTGCCTTAATGTTCTGTATGCTACATTTTCTGAAGGCTGTTGGGGACTAAACAGTATGTTCTGGATCAGATTAGTTTAATGGCAAGCAAGAGGGGGAGGCTGTTTGAGTGCTAATTGTTTAAGTTTTGGTGGCAGGCTCATCTGATATAGTTTTAAAAAGCCTTTTACTTTATTCCTTGAATACGAAAACTAGCAAAAGTTTCTAATGCCTTAAAACAAACTGTTAAGTTAAGAATCATGGACCCCCTTATTAATGATTGTATGTGCTTACAAAACTAGAAGCTATCCAAAAATGGTTAATATATTCTACATATATTTTATGAGTGGCTTGAGTTTTGATTGGTATGATGCTACTCATTTCTGCAGAATTGTTCCTGATTTATGCTGAGGCTAACTGCAGACATTTGCAGGGGTTAGGGTGAGGCTAAATTGCATTAAAAATGGCCACCTGATAAAACTTAGTTTGCCCAGGTGCTGACCTTACACTTAGACCTGGTGTCAGTTATTGGAAATCAATCTAAATCTGTAACAGTACAGAAGTTCTGTGTACATAGACCTGCCTAAAAATGGTGGGACCCAGTCTAAGATAGACCTGGATCAATGTACACTCAAACTTAATCAGTCTATGTCAGACCAATGAATCAAATTTCAGTCCAGTTACCTGTACCTGGCCCCAGTCCCAGAACTGCACTTTTCCTACCCATCCCCCTGACACAGTGCTATTTTTAGTTCTCCAGCCTCTCCTGCAGACCAGCCAGTCCCCTGCCTCACCACCCCCTATCCCACAAGCCACTCCAGGTGCCAGTTTTATAAGTGTTTGTAGATGCCAAGAGCAGAGGAAGTGAGTATTGGTGGCAGAAGAAGTGGGAGGGATGGGGGTATAGGTTTGCTAAGGGGTTGAGGGGGTCCCTCCCCAAGTCTCCCACAGACTCCTTGAGCCCTCCTGATCCCCAGAAACCCTCCTAAACCCCCAAAATGCCCTCCTGGCCCACCAATTTTCCTGATCACTCCTATGCACACCACCTGCCCCCTCAATTCTTCTCACTAATGCTGCCTGCCCCCCTGATCTCCCTGTGGATCCTGCCTGCCCTGCCCCCGATCTCCCTGAAGATCCTACTTGCCCCTTGATCCCCCTGGTATTGCCTATACCCCCAATCTCCCATATTTCCATGGATCCTGCCTGCCTTCTCAGTCCCTCTGCAGATCCTGCCTGCCCTCCTGATCCCCCCACAGATGCCACCTGTACTCCTGATCCTCCCAACCACCCCCATGGATCCTGCCTGCCCTCCTGATCCCTCTTGCAGATCTTGCCTACACCATCATTGCTTCTGCAGATCCAGCCTGCCCCCTGACCCCATCATAGATCCTGCTTGCCCTCTGATCCTCCAACAGATACTGCCTGCACCCCCAATCCCTGTGATCACTCCTCCAGATTCTGTCTGCTCCCCACCACTGCAGATCCTGCCTGCTCCCTTTCATTCCTCCATGGATGCTGCTTGCCCCTCATCCCTCCAATCACTCCTATGGGTCCCACCTGCCCTCCTGATCCTTCTGCCAAGCCTGCTTGCCCTCCCACATACCCCCAACCTCCCTGCTAGGCCCTCCATCCTGACTTACCTCTGAATTTAGCCTGAGAGAAAAACTTAGCCCAACAATTATAAAAGTGGAAAAGAGAAACCTGGTTCATGTGGATCCAAATAAGATATGCACAAAATGCTTTGGACCCTCATTCTATTAGTGATGATGCTTTAACAGAATTACTTTCTACTTATAAATCAAATGATGGTGATCCTCATAGCTGAACACTAAGCCTGGGTCTGCTCTCAGCAGAAGTTGGCTCCAGTGGTGCTATTCCAGTTTTACACATATATAAGTTGGCTAGGGTGAGGCATGAGTATTCTTCTCTGTATTCAGTTTAATGTGAATAATACAATATTATAATATCTATTGTACTACACCTGTATCTAAGAACAGCTTATTTTAGAATTTTATTAACTCATAAAATGCATCCTCAAAACATAATTCCTGTTTTGTATTTAAAAAGCCTCCTTTTTATAGATACAGTTGTGACTTTTGTACATAGAGAAGGCTAACAAAAATAGTTTTAAAGACAAAAGTACAATTTTTAAGCATTAATTATGTCAGGACCCAGGGAAGCAGAAGTGTGTTCTGAGTGATAACCACTCCTTCTTTTTAAAATAAACCACATAGTTTTGTCTTGGCAGTTATTCAGCAGTAGAAGACTTATCTGCTTGTAAAGTTTTCCTTCACATACATGGTCACTCAGTTTAAATATCTTTTTAAAATGTGGAACAAACTACAGAATGGAAAAAAAAGGTGAAAGCATTGATATATATAATTTTCAAGTATGTGTATATAGTGTTAACTCTCCTCCAGTGAATGATTCCTTTCTCTTGGATTTGGTACACTTTCAAAATAACAAGAATTTTGTGATTTTTAAATTGGACTTTATACCGGGGGAGGGAGGTTTTATTCCTATATATAATAAATTAAGTTACTTGGAAAAGAAGGATTGTTCTGTGATTAAGGTATTGCCCTGGGACTTGAAGACCAGACTTCATTTTCTTTCTCTGCTACAGATTTTCTGTGAATTAAGATTAGTCACAGATGCCCAGATCTTCAAGTGTATTTAAGCAGCTAACTCCCACTGGGAATGAATGGGAATTAGATGCCTACATACATCTGAGGATTTGCACCTTATTCTTTCTTTGACTTGGTTCTTTATCTGTAAAATGGGACCAATAATGTCCTTGTCTTGTTTCTTTATTAAGTCTTTCAGTAAGAGTTATACATTTGTCTGACTTTGTGCCTTTGAAAATCTTTTCCCTTAGACTTTAAGCTCTTGGTCTTCTTGTGTCTCTACACCACATTTGACCATTTTATTACACATGCTTGTGTTCATTTATTGTACTTTGCAAGATCTTTCATTGTATATGCGCCTTTGAGCAGTGGGCATTTCAGCAGGTATTGCATAGTTTGAGGCTCTGTGCCATAGTCACAGATTGTTGAGCCCCGTTTCATTAGTTCCTTGAAACGTCCAACTCCTGTACGTAGGAAGTTGAGATATTGCTACCTTTGCTATGGCTTATCATCCCCTGGTGTTAAGGACTCAGCTGCTGGAATGTACATTTTTTCACTGTCAGGTATTTTCTTTATCCCCTTGTTCCACATCTGTGGTCATGTCTCCTTGGGTGTGGCATTGAGAGGTTGGATGCTGGTGAGGAAGCTCCTGCATGACTTCAGATGTTTGTGTGCTGCAGGATGGTCATACAGTAAGTGTCTCACATCTTCAGTTTGTCTCAGTCACTCTATCCTGCTGGCTACTGCTTTTCTGATGTCAGGTAGATCAATGCCAGCCAGCAGGTACACACTGTTCAGGCTGGTAGGCTTCAGACATCCTGTGGCTTTTGGTGGCAGAGGTTACCTTGAGTATTTACAGAAGCTAGGACAGTGGGGCCTGATGCTGGTCTGGAGTACTTAGATGTTGCCATACTTCAAATAGCAGTAGTAATAACATTTAAAATAAAACAGCATGGATGACAATACTGCAGATGGTGCATTGTTTTACATATCAAAGTTTTACATATAGAGAGAAGAATTGCAATGATCCCACCCTCTATTATTTGCCTTAGATTTCTGTCCCTTCTGCTTATTATATTAAGGGCATCTTCCAAAGGACATTTTCAGTTTCTGAAGTCAAGCACCTAAATGTCTGTAGCAGAAACTAAAACAGGGACTTGAATTACTTAGCTAACATCATTCCTTATGAATCAGTAAATAATTCAGGGGGTCTGTGCCTCTAGTTTTCAAGATAATTTCTTTAGAAGCTTAATGTTAGGCATCAAAGTTGACCAAAACTCACATTTCTTCCGGAGGCTTTACAAATGCTAAGGTGTGAATTGTATCCTCTTTGCATAATTATTTTGAGACTTTTCAGTTTGTTTTTTTCTCTGGGATTTAATAAACCTGTCTATTATGAATTAGGTTTGTAGTTTGTTTTAATATCCCCAGAGGAACTTGACACTGCTTTCTTTACATGAAGGTCCTGCCTGCTCTACAAAAATAACAATCTTTAAACATGGGTGTGAAAAGTGTTTTGCTTAAACCATATTTTTTCCTTTTCCTTGACTGCATGGCTTGTGGATTTAAATGAAAAACTAGGACTAAAAAGAAGGATAAAACATGCTTTCTCTTTCTACATATATTGGAACATAGTTGCTGCATCCTCATGACACATTTAAACATGGTTATCATACACTTATTTCAGTAATACAGACAGACCAGTTGAAGATTAAGGCCAGAATTTTCTCAAGCTTGAGTGAGTGTTGTTAAGGAGGTCAGCACAGATTTTGACATAAAAGTTGGGAGATGGGCCACACATGAATTTTGAAAATTGCTTTCAAAATATCAGTTGACCATGCATCCTAAAATAAATTCCAGCTTCATAAGCCTGAAGCACAGGGAACCTGGAGAACTTGTGACATGTAGATGCCATCAAAATCAGTCCAAGTACTCCAAACCCAGGATGGGAGGTGGTACAACTAAGGAGTCACAGGTCCTAGGCCTCATGTAGGAGCACCTGCATTGCATGCTCTGTCCAACTACTCTCAAAACAGAATGAAATCTTTTCCCATCCCAAGAATCTGATTGCTTGTGTCTATACTAAGAAACTGAAAAAAAAAATTGGTGGGAACACAGTTTAGACAAGGCTGGGGGGGGGGGGGGGGGTTGAGAACAAAATGTACACTTGTACCAGCATAAGGTCCATGTATGATCCCAAATTAGTTTTGCAGCTGAATCATGCCATGCCTCATTTGGCCTTAAAACAATCTTGAATGCCATGCCAACGTTTCAATAGATTTGTACCCTAATTGAATCTGGATTTATGCAGGACAAGCATGAAATATGACACTCACTATTCCAGATATAGACTCAGACCTCTCCCTTGTCTGCTGCAAAGTATAATTTCAGGCTAAGGAGAACCACCACAATAAACCTGTCAGACAACTTCGTTTTGAGCTGTGCCAAATCAATGACCCTGCCAAAAAATGGCTTTTCAATGAAGAAGTAGCAAAGTCAGCCGGAATGAATGAAACTGCATCAGATGCATGGGAAGTCCTGAAGACAAGTATGTGCAATGCAGCAATCAGGAGTTTTGGAAAGAGTACCAAGAAAAACATTTAATAGATTTCATAGATTTTTAGGATCCGAAGGGACCTCAGTAGATCATCAAGTCCAACCGCCTGCCCTGGGCAGGAAAGAGTGCTGGGGTCAAATGACCCCACCCAGGTGCTTGTCTAATCTCCTTTTAAAGACTTCCAAGGTAGGGGAAAGCACCACCTCCCTTGGAAGCCCATTCCAGATTCTGGTCACCCTTACCGTAAAGAAGTTCTTCCTGATGTCTAATCTAAATCTGCTCTCTGTCAGTTTGTGGCCATTGGTTCTAGTTACTCAGAGGTGCACTCTGGTAAACACAGTATCTCCTGTTCCTTGCTGAATGAATTTATAGACAACCACAAGATCACCTTTCAGCCTTCTCTTGTGGAGGCTGAAGAGGTCCCTCAATCTCTCCTTGTAGGACCTTACCTGCAGGCCCTTAACTGTACGACTGGCCCTCCTCTGGACCCTCTCAAAGTTATTCACATCCCTCTTAAAGTGCAGCGCGCAAAACTGGACGTAGTACTCCAGTTGTGGCCTCACCAATACTGCATAGAGGGGAAGTAACACCTCCTTAGATCTGCTCGTGATACACCTGCTAATGCATGACAGAATGTGGTTAGCTTTATCTATCACTTCATCATGTTGACTACTCATGTTCATCTTGGAGTAGACGCTGAGATCTCTTTCTGCTGCTGTGCTGCTTAGAAAATCATCCCCCAATCTGTAAGTGTGTTGTTGATTCTTTCTCCCTAGGTGCAGCACTTTGCACTTACCTTTGTTGAACTGCACCCTATTCTTTTCTGCCCACTTTTCCAACCTGTCCAAATCTGCCTGAATCCATTCCCTGCCCCCCAGTGTGCTTACTTTGCCCCATAATTTGGTGTTGTCTACGAATTTGGACAGAGTGCTCTCCACACCTCCATCCAAGTCACTGATAAAGATATTGAAAAGCACTGGTCCAAGGACCAAACCTTGGGGGACCCCACTGCCCACATCTTCCCAGATCAATATCGACCTGTCCACCACCACTGTCTGGGTGCATCCCATAAGCCAATTTGCCGCCCACCTGAACATGTAATCATCTACGACACGGCCACTTAGCTTATTTATAAGAATGGGATGAGATACCATATCGAAGGCCTTTTTGAAATTCAAGTAAGTGACATCTACTTCGATTCCTTCATCTAAGCATTTAGTGACCTGATCATAAAAAGAAACAAAGTTAGTCAGGCAGGATCTACCTGCTGTGAATCCGTGTTGGTTCCCCTTCAGCATTATTTTTTCTGCTGGACTCATAGTTTCATAGTAGCTAGGGTCAGAAGGGACCTGAACAGATCATCTAGCCTGACCCCTGCCACAGGCAGGAATGAATGCTGGGTTCACAAGACCCCAGACAGGTGATCATCCAACCTCCTCTTGAATTTGCCCAAGGTAGGGGCGAGAACCACTTCCCTGGGAAGTTGGTTCCAGATTTTGGCCACCCTAACTATAAAATATTGCCTTCTGATCTCTAACCTAAACCTATTCTCCATCAGCTTATGACCATTGTTCCTTGTCACCCCAGGTGGTGCTAGGGAGAAAAGAGCTCTGCCTATTTGCTGTTGATCCCCCATGATGAGCTTCTAGGCAGCCACCAGGTCCTCCCTCACCCTCCTCTTGCTGAGGCTGAACAGGTTCAGGTCCTTCAGTCTCTCCTCGTAGGGCCTGTCCTGCTGCCTTCTCACCAAGTGGGTGCCCCTCCTCTGAACCCTTTCCAGGCTGGCCACATCCCTTTTGAAGTGTGGCACCCAGTACTGGATGCAGTACTCCAACTGCGGCCTGACCAAAGTCGCATAGAGGGGGAGTATCACCTCTCTGGACCGGCTTGAGATGCATGTTTGGATGCATGACAAGGTATGGCTGGCCTTGCTGGCTGCGGTCTGGCATTGGCGGCTCATGTTCATCTTGGAGTCATTAATGATTCCAAGATCCCTTTCCGCCTCTGTGCTTTTAAGAGGGGAACTCCCCAGCCTGTATATATGCTGTGGATTCCTTCTCCCAAGGTGCAGCACCCTGCATTTGTTTACGTTGAACCCCAACCTATTCTCGTCTGTCCACTTTTGTAGTCTGTCTAAATCTAGTTGCAGCCTCTCTCTCCCTTCAAGTGTGTCCACCTCGCCCCACGTCTTAATGTCATCAGCAAACTTGGACAGCGTGCTTTCCACCCCCTTGTCCAAGTCGCTGATGAAGATGTTAAAAAGTGCAGGCCCGAGGACTGAGCCCTGGGGTACCCCACTGCTCACATCTCACCAGGTTGAGTGCAACCTGTCCACCACTACTTTCTGGGTGCGCCCCATCAGCCAATTTTTTACCCATCCAACTGTGCAGGCATCAATGCTGCAGTCACTTAATTTATTGATGGGGATGGGGTGAGAGACAGTGTCAAAGGCCTTCTTAAAGTCTAGAAAGACTATGTCCACAGCGACACCATCATCCAAGGATTTAGTTACTTGGTCGTAAAAGGCCAAGACTCCCACAAATGTGGTCCTTAATCATTTTTTCAAGGGTTTTCCTGACAATAGAGGTGAGACTAACTGGACTATAGTTACCCAGATCCTTTTTTCTCCCCTTCTTAAAAACAGGAACCACATTGGCCCTTTTCCAGTCCTCTGGGACCTGTCTTGAGTGCCATGAGTGCTCAAACAGTCATGCCAGTGATTCAGCTATGACACTGGACAATTCCTTCAGCACCCTTGATGAAGATCATCTGGGCCTGCTGATTTGAACACATCCAGCCCTTCCGAGTGCCCCTTCACTAGGTCAGCGCTAACTTTTGGTGGGCTGATGTTGCTCTTGTGCATCTCTATAGTCCAAATGGGATATATGTTCTTATCCATGTTCAGGAATACAGATGCAAAAAACTCATTGAAGAGCTCAACTTTGTTCCCCCTGTCTGTCACTAATTGCTCTAGTCTGTCCTGTAGGGGTCCTATGTTGCCATGCCCTTTCTTGACTGGTTTGTAGACCATTCAAAGGTACTGCTGCCACTCATTGAGGGAAAAAGAACTGCCCTAATCACCTACAAGTCTAATCCTATTAGTGATTATCTCATGAACCTAAGAGAAGCTCATAAGGCTGTTCAAACAGCTTCCAGGAGGTGTACTTAAGAATTTTGGCTAGGTCTCTGTGATGGCATCCAGCTGATGCTGATGCAGGTGACAGTAGATGGTTGCATAAAGGTATTAGAAAGGCTATTCGACCAACCAAGTACAAGACAGCTCCATAGAATGCCCTGGATGGTAATATCATAACTGTAAGGGGAAGCAACTGGAGAGGCGGATTGAGCACTATAGAATGACATACTCAAGGGAGTCTGTAGTAGACCAATATGTGCTAGAAGAATTGCCTGGGTTTGAAGTTATGACTTCCCTGAATGCCAAACCTACACTAAAGGAACTTGAACTATGCATCAAAAAGATTCTCAATAACAAAGGTTCAGGATCTGACTGTTTACCAATGACATTTACAAATGTGCAAATGAAGACTTGCTGCAAAGATTGCAAGAGGTATTGTGCTTTGTTGGAAGGAAGAAACTGTGCTCCAAGATTTCAAGGACACTTGATTCATCAACTGTATAAAAACAAAGGAAACAGAAGTGACTGTAATAAGCACAAAGGTATATCTCTTCTCAACATTACAGGAAAAATCTTAAGCCATATTCTTTTACCTAAACTTCAAACATTAGGTGAGAGAATCTATCCTGAGAGTCAGTGTGGCTTTCACTCAGATAGGTCCACCATAGATATGGTCTTCTCTGTAAGACAACTGCAGGAAAAGTGCAAAGAAAAGTGTATCCAACTGTACATGGCTTTTATAGATTTAACAAAAGCCTTTGACACAGTCAGTCAGGGCTTTACACTGTTCTGAAGAAGCTTGGCTGTCCACCTATACTGCTAAACCTTGTGAAATCCTTAGACAATGGCATGAAGGCAACTGTAATGTATGAAAACCAAGAGCCTGACTCATTCAACATCAGCAACAGAGTGAAGCAGGACCGTGTACTGGCTCCCACGTGTTTTAACATTTACTCCTGGTACCTGCTTCAACATGTATTCCATGATGTTTGAAAGGGTGTCTATCTCAGCACTAGACATAATGGAAGACTGTTTAACATTTTAAGGTTTAGAGCTAAGATGAAGGTAAAGGAGATCAATATAAGGGACCTGTTGTTTGCAGATGATGCAGACCTTGTGGCTCGCAGTGTTGATACCCTATAACATCTCATTACCAAGTTTTCTGACTCATGCAAATTCTTTGGGGTAGTAATAAGCTTGAAGAAGATTGTTATCATGCCTCAAGGCTCTTCAGAACTAGTTCCAAATATTACCCTACATGGTACTTGTCTGGATGTTGTTGACCAATTTCTCTACCTTGGTTCTAATGTTATTAGCAATGTAGATATTGATGCTGAGCTTGCCAGTAGAATCAGCAAAGCAGCCAGGAACTTTGGTCTTTTGCAAGACAGATCCTGGAATAATAACAAACTGTCAACTGAAGTGAAAATCCATATTTATGAGATATGCCTTATCCACTCTTCTATATGGCTCAGAAACCTGGACAACCTATGCCAAACATATTAAATGGCTAAACTGCTATCATAGATTCATAGATTCGTATAAGATGCCTGCATAAAATTCTTCAAATAAGATGGCAAGACAGGGTGACAAATGTGGAAGTGTTAAATTGTGCTAGTATATAATTCATAGGAACGTTGATTAGCTTGATCATGTCAAGTAAATGCTGGATCACAGGATCCCGAAGAATGTGCTGTATTCTGAAGTTCATGAAAGGTCTAGAAAAAAGAAGCAGACCACTGTGCAGACTTTGGGATGCTTGCGAAGATGACTTAGCATCTTTTGGATGCTCTGTGGGTGATTGGGAAAGGAGTGCAGACTGTTGCTCTGGTTGTCAGTCAGCTTGCAAATGGAGTGAGGTTCTGCGAGGTGGACTGGATCAAGTTTTGTGATGACTGGCATCAGAGGAGGAAAGAATCTGTTGCTTGGATTCAGAGCATTGCTAGTGTATGGATGTGCCCTACCTGTGGGCAGGACTGTCACTCACTCATCAGACTCAGCACCCATTAAAGAACTTATTAGCGCATACACCATGTTCTGTAAAGAGCTATGGTGCCAATTGATTGATTCCAGATATACCAGTAGTGCCGTTCAAAATGTATCACCCATCTAGTATCCTTGCCATTTTCAGGAGATGGGACCTCATCCTCTACCTTCAGCCATCCTCTGAGTACTAATATAATAGTGCTTTAAATCTGCAAATCAGCAAAACAGTTACAATGATGTTTAATCTCACTATTCTTCAATGCACACATCATGGGTTTAAATTCTGTTTCTATCAGTGGGATTTAAGCACATGTTTAAGTTCAGTCAAGTCTATCATATTTAAACTAGCCTTTAAAAGTGCCTTGCTAAAACAAGAGTGGTCACACCCATGAGACACTTCTGGATGAACAGTTTGGCTATATTACTTCCAAACACCATTGTGATTGTATGTGAAATGCACTTGAGGTGACATGGAAATTTGATAGTGCCATTCTTGCATAAACTAAGTAAATCATGAGTAATCCATGTATCATTAGGAAAAATTGTTTAATAAATGTATTAAAACATTCATTTGTCACTTGACCTCCCATTGGAAAAGTGTCAGTGCTCCCTCTTCCCAAGGTGGCCAACACAGGGTGTAGGTAAAGACAATCTTTTGGAGTCAACTCTCAGTTCCTCTGCTGCTACACTCTGTCCCCACTGACAATAGGATATTTGTTCAAAGTTCTTAATTTGTTAGGAGACTGCTCTGCTCTCTACTCTTTCTTTAGGTCTCCTGCTAGAAAAGTAACAGAGAGAAAGGTAGAGGAGTGGGGGAAGAAGGGGAAGAGAGGACACAGCTGTATTGGGAAGGTTGAATATGTTTTATCACAGAAATGGTAAACAAAATAGAAGAAATATGACTCTGCCTGGTTGTTCAGTGAGAGATTAGCTGCATATTTTTGGCTTTTTCTTTCTGAGCTAAGGTTTCCTACAGCATCAAATGCTATAGTATTGAGCAGCTTCTCAGGTAAATTAGGACAGCATGGTGAGGTTCCTACTGGATTTAATCTTTCTTATCATTGTCTTCCTTACCTTGAAGAAGTTGATTTGTTTAAGTTATACCTCTGCCTTATGCCTGCTTTGTCCCCTATTCATTCATCCAGTTATGATGGAAATACTGTCAGAGAGGACAAAGGTTTTGCAGTCCCCCATGAAGACAGTTGGGCTTTGGGATATATTTCCTCTAGAAACCTGGTCAACAGCTGAACTTTATCACCAAAAAATAATTTGTCTTCAGCTCTAATGTGCTTCTTCCTGGGTTTTGTGAGCTACGTTCTCACAGAAAAGCATCTATCCTCAGTTTAAAACTGAGATCCAAAACCTTTTTTTCCAGGAGGAGGAAATGAGAAATTGCTTGAATTATGAAGGGAAATTGGGGAATAATCTCAGTCTCCAGTAAAAGAACAAGTATCTTACTCTTTTTCCAATGGCAGATTATTCTAAAATTCCTTCTGAGAGCAATGCATCACAACATACAAAGAAAAAAGAAAACACACAATATTGTCAAATAGATCTCAAATTGTGCTGCTGCCCTCATTGAGGGCGCACAGTTCATTTCCTGACTTCTTGAGAGGAGAGACAACTCTTCAAATGTTAAGAAAAAAAGCCAAAGTTCAACTTGAAATATTGGGAAAAACAATCTTGAAAAGTTGCATCCATATTTAGCATCAGAGTTCATGAGATCCACATGTCTCATCTTCTTTTCCTATAAATCCCAGAGGGGGGGAAATCTATTATGATAGCCTGGAGGAAAAAATGTCTGCTCATCAATTTCCTCCTCTTTAAGAGATAACCACTGCCTTTACCATCATGTTATCTTTATCCTAAGGCAGCAGATTTATCATAATTTATTCTAGTATATTCTAAATTTACCATGTTGATTACCGTTGTGTAAACAATGTCTGGCATTTGCTTCAGCCAAAGAGTTGGAGCTGGCGCTGATTTGGAGTAGAGATCTGCTGAAGGGCTTCAATTTAGTGAAGTGGCTGTAATATCAGTACAAACACCAGGGATGTCTAGCAAAGGCTACAGCGGTTTTAAAAAATGGTCTCCTCCCCTATGCAATGCTAATGGGCCACTTACCGAAATACATCTGTTTGGAGAGGCAAGTCCAAATGGCACAAGGTTAAAGAACATTAGAAAGTGTTTTTGCATGTACAACAGCATGGATTCTCTCATGAATAGCCAGCACTTAAGAAATTTTAGGGGGCTGGTTTCTAAGAGTTCTTAAAGAAAATCTGTTTGCAATGACTGTATACAAATGGAAGTAATGTGCAAGTATTCTTATAACTTTGGAAAAGAAACAATCCAGATATTAAGAGGGGAATTAGGTTTCTATTTACTGGAAAAAAAAAAAAGTAATTTGATGAGAGTTGGCTGAACTGAAATATGACTAAAACACAAAATAAAAGCGATGAAACAAATCTGTTTCACCAGTATATCTGTTCACCTATATTTATTCAGCCTCAAAACCACATCTTTCCATTCTCTTCAGCAATAATTCCAGCTCCCAGGGCAACTTCTCAAATTGAATAAAATCTTAATCTTAATTAAAATAACAAAAATTGTGCCTAACACAATGCACTATTTATGAAAACTTGGAACTGATTTCCCTAATGCTACCTCTCTCTGTATCACATACAATATTTCAGGTAGAATCTTACACCCTTGGCCTAGGGGTGAAGACAAAGTTCTGATTCATTTTAAGGGAGCCCTCTAGTTTTTATCCTTTCTGTAAACTGTGGTACACAAATAGAGGACTACATGTGCATATTAAATAAAGTACTATTAATTAATTAAGAATTATCTAGCTATGGATGTGTTATATAGTATATTCCCACTGGGTACTGGTTTCTCGTTTAGACCATGACCTTGCCAATTGACAACTAAACATTGCAGTTTGTAATAGTGCATATTGGGGTCAGAAGGAGGCTTAAAGCCTTATAGTTAAAATAGGACCCAGCTGCCTTTTGCAGAGCAAGTGTTTGTGTGAGTAAGAAATCATTTGCTCGCATAAATGATAGCTTTTGAACAAATAAATGGATGAGTGGGCATCCGCGTGCATGCAAAGTTAGTGAGTAGTTTAGAAAACTCTTTTGAAGTTTTTGGCTTTAATATTCCATGATTTAGACTGGATGTTTGTGTTTTATCTGTGTTTAGTATTGTTAAGGAAATCCAGACATGAGCCATGGTTTTGATTTTCTGAATTAGTCTGCATAGATAATTCCAAATTGTCTTCCTCAAACTTGGCATTTTTTTCTTGATTCTGCTGTACTCTTCCATCTTTTTGTTGTTTTGTTGTTGTTTGAGTAGGTACTTAAAATTAATATTGAAATACACTCCGTTCATCATCAAACAACCAAAAAGGAAACAGGCAAAGATATTTTCCAGTGACATAAGTCCAAGATGCCTTCATCAGTTTCATAAGATTCGGTTCTTCACGTGAAAGCCTTTACAGCATTAAAAGTAATCTCTACATAAGAGAAACAATCCTGCAGTGTTCTGAACACTGTTTATAGTCCAACATCCTAGTGAAGCATGTTAACTTGAATCACATGAGGAGTACAATTGATGTTTTAAAACCAAAGATATAATTAAATGCTTTGCAGGATCAGAATATGAGGCCCAGTGCCTTGAAGGACTGAGCTCAAGTACAGAAGCTATACCTACCAGTACATACTGTGATCAGTCTGATTTTCTATTTACCATTCCTTGAGTGCATATCATGATACAGATTTGGCAGCACCTTGGCATAAGAAAATTACCAGTAAGTAAAGTTTACAGATTCATTGCTTACAGGTTTTATTTTTGATGTTCTAATATTTGAACACAGCTAGTGTTTAGTGCACACACATGCATACAGCATCCAAGTTTTAAAGACATGGGAATCTTTCCTTTGCAACACCTTAAGTATTCAAGGTAGACCTTGAACTCTGCAGCAAAAGTAGTGCTGCTAAGAACACCTTGACCCAGTAAAGCAGTTAAGCATCTGCTAAACTTTAGCATGTAAGCAGATCTGTTGAAATCATGAGCTTAAAGTTAAGTGTGCTCTTTCAGTGCTTAGAACTGGAGGTTTAATTAGCATGACAGCTACATGCAGAAATCTAAATAAAACTGATTATCTTGGTATTTGTGTGTTGCACTGGTTTATTTCAATGAAGAGAGCCATTTATGCAGCCCAAATCATCTAAGACATGAGTTTTCTCATAGCATTTTTATCATCCAGGAAATGTAATCCTATGAGTAGACTGACCTTCCATAGTTTTGTCCCCCTGGATAGTTCCCTAGTACAGTAAAAGTCCAGCCACTCCCCACCACCCCCAAATTCTCACAATTACAGCATTAAATCTTTTATCCACTTTCGGGAGTATGCAACCTATGAAAGAAGAGAGAACAGACAGGCCAGGATATACCTTTCTCGGGACAGCCAAGGCAAGGGACTTTTTTTTACCCCACTGTGGCACAGATATGATCTTTCCTGCAGTTGACTAATAGCTATGCAAAACTGTAGAAGGAATATTGTGAGCAGACAAAGGCAGAAATGTCTGTGTTTTGACTGGCCAAACCATCAGTAGGCAAGGATTGAAGGAAACTGCAAATCCCATTGTTTGTTCTTAGTTATGGTTTTCAGTAGCAGTTTCAAGATGCCATGCAGGTATTTTATGCTAAGGGTATGTTACTTAATCCTGCATGATTCCCCTCAGCCTTCTACCTGGACATGTGCTCTGTTTCAGGATGTTTCTAACAAATACACATGCCAGGCCAATGTCACCCCCACTATAAGATGAATGAAACTGCACTTGTTTGTACCAGTGAAGCTGGCCCAGACACAAATGTTAAAATTTACATATGACTGGTGCTTTCACTATTGGGCAAAGATTCACAGATTCACAGAAGTTTAGGGATCATGAGATCATTGGGTCCAGCCCCCCTTCTCTGCGGAGGAAAGACTGCTGGGATCAAGTAAACCCAACAAGGTGTGTGTCCAGTCTCCTTTTAAAGACCTCTAGGGTAGGTGCCTGCATCACCCCCACTGGGAGTCTAGAAGGAAAGGATTTTTTTCTGCTAAGGGAGAAACACCCAAAACTCCTCATTCATTGCAATACCTTGAATTCTATTAATCCTACACTGTGGTTCTTTTCCCTTCCTCATACTTCCACCTGTCCTTCCTTATTATAGTGACTTTAATTAGCATTTCTGGGCAGTTTCTTTTCCAATTTCTACAAATGGTTCCTACGACAGCTGTCTCTTTTTCTGTTTGATTTCTTTGTACCAGTCATAATTGCAACGCTCAGCTTTTTACAGTTTAGCATGCATCATGAGACTAGATTTTGATTGAACAATTTAGAATAGTAAATTCCTATCAATGACATTCTTGGCACTTGTATGTGTAACCATGTTTGTCCTTGGATATTGTTTAGAAAATCTTTTTGTATATGTATATTTGGGTTACCCAAAGGATCTGTCTTGAAATTTTTCACTTCTGCGGGATGTGTAATGAAATCATAGTGTTGTGAAGTATGTTTTAATTTATTCTGAGAGTCAATGAGGATGTTAATTGTTTATTATTACTGGGCACATCTACACATTCATTAATGTGCTGTAATTACTGTGCATTCAGTTTAGTACTTGGATAACTGAGTATTAAATCAATGTGCAGCAACTCGTGCTACTGCGCGGTAGTGCCTGTGGACAGGTTTTTAGAGACACTGAGCAATAGCCTAATACTACTGCACAGTAGCATATTAGCACAGTTTTTGCCAAGCACAATGCTGCGCAGTGTTATTAGGCTACTACTTGGTTAGCGTCTTGTGTCACAAATGGTTTAGCAGTGTGGTAGTGTGGGGCAGAATTCTGTTTCCCTTTGTACGTCTAAAGGCACCATTCTAGTCATGTGAGTGATATTTTTTTGGAACTAATATGGAGGTAGCAATTTTACTTAACTAGATTTCAAGGTTGCTTTTTTTTTTCATTAAATTTCATCACATTGTCCTAGGATTTCCTACCCCTGGTTCAAAGAAGTGTCCATTTAATTTTATTCTTTTTTCCAACCGGGCTAATGAACTTAAAGTAGCTGAAATTCTCAACTGGTTTGCAAAAGAAACCTGGGCTGCAGATAAGCATTATATTTTATAGCATTAGCTCACTGAATCTGTTTAGTTGTATCCTTATATTGCAAGCTGTTTCAACCAAGATGAGTCTAGACATAAAAAATAATATCTCAGTCTGTTTATATGTTCAGCATTTAATTTTAAAAAGATATTATGAAGTATTTGTATTTAAAACAAACACTTTCTGCTTTGACACTGTAAAATGTGATGCTATAAACTGACTGGATCTCTTCCAGTTATACCTTGTGTGTCTTTGGTTGGCCTAGGACCAGGTCTTAATGTTGCTATTGGGACCACATTTTCAAAGTAATAAACAATTAAACAGTGGCTATGTTGTAGAGAAAAAAATCTCTTTACTGTAAACTTTCAGCTGAATCAGGTTTCTCGTTTCAGTAGATTTACAAGCAACCTCCAAGTTCCTTCTCATCCTCTCTCTCTCGACTTTCTACAATCAAAAGTGAGCAAAAGCAGTTCAGGACAGGAGCCTACACAAATCATCAAACAAGTGGTGCATGACTCATCCGCCCCATAGGCCAGATCCAAAGCACAAGGCAGGTCCATGTGTCAAATCTGGAGCTGTGTCATCTGGCCCATGGCTGGAATTTGGTGGCAGCAGCATTAATTGCTGTGGCTCCCACAGCTGCTGTAGTTGCTGCTCCTTCCACTGTCAAATTTTCAGCCCAGCAGGCCCAGTGACACAGCTCTTTGCAGCAGATCCAGTGCATAAGCCTTGCCAAGGGACCAGAAATTTTGTACAAGGGTAAACTAGTAATTTATGCTGCCACTACTCACCATGCTGCCAAATTTTGGGACCCATGGGGAGCTCTGTGGGACAAATGACATACCTCTCAGGGATGGATCTGGCCCACAGAGCATATGTTGGTCACCTTTAAACTGATATTTTTGGTCTTTTCAATTAATCAGTCAGGGTCAATGCCTACAAGTGGTGATTTTGACTATGTACTTGATCTATTCTGTGATTAGCTCTGTACAGCCACCCTGATGAACCTGGGACCACTACTAAGAAAAAAGCCCTGCCGACTGCTCCTGTTCTGTGTGCACGTTGCTGGTCTTGGATTCAGTAGGGAGGCAGCATAGGCATGGTCTGTATCACAGAAATCTAATAGGCAGATAGGTAATGATCCTTAGTTGATGCAAACTCTTGTTACTTGGCTGAAGTTGATGAAACTATGACCATTTACACAGTGAAAATTCAGCTAAGCTGGATTCTATAAACTGGAAAATGAGGTAAATGAGGAATCACTTTATCTTGTCTTGGAACCTGTTAGGACATCTGCTCTATATTTATGCGTCCTAATCAATCCTATTTCAATTGGTAGTTATATTTGTTGTAAGACAAAGAATATTTTATCCCAGTGAGCTCTGAGTAACAAACTCTACATTTGTTGAATGTTTGCACTGATAACAATGGAAATTTTATATGTAGACAACAATATAATAGATATAGCAGCATTTAGTGAAAGTTGGCCATTAGCTACTACTAATGAGCTGATTCAAGCAGAAGAATAAACATTATAATATGGTAGAAAAAAATTCTGCAGAACAGTTCGTCAAAGATTTTAAATAGAGTTTTTGATACTATGCTAAACATGCAAAACTGAAACTTAAGTAGAAAAAGTACAGCTATCCGGTCACTGTGTGTATGTGTCCTTAAAGATGTTTGGTCATGTCAATGCATGCAGGCACGTGCGCTTGCAGCAGCTCAAATAGGAATGGCACAAATCTGAGCCAGGGATTTTTGCCTCAGTGCATGTGCCTGGACATGCACTTTGGGGTGGGGCAACTTGTGCCACTTGGGGCAAAATAACCCTGCCTGGCTCCTCCTGGATCTGCAGCCAGGGGGAGCTACAGCCCACAACTCCCCCGCTGCAAGGCTCACAGCTCCCCCCACAAAGCCTCAGCCCCCCCCTGCAGGGCCCACAGCTCACCACCGCAGAAGCAGCAGCTGTGGGGTGCTCAGGGCCTTGTGCTGTTGGAGTCCCCCATGGCACGGCATGGCCCCACCTGCCTCAGAGCCAGCACTACCTGTGCTGCTCATGCAGGTGCAGCCCAGCATGGGGCCATGTGCCTTTCTGCAGCCCCAGGCCATTTGAGCTGTCACCCAGAGGCCAGCACCACTCACGGGGAATGCGTGTCATGCCGGGCCAGGTCCTGCCTACATAGTCCCCATGCATCATTGGGCTGAGCCTCTTCCATGGAGGCAAGATCCAGCCTGGCACAACACATGGTCCCCACGAGCAGCACCATTCCCCGGGTGACAGCTGAGTGGCCTTGGGCTGCAGAAAAGGCACGGCCCCATGCAGCACTGCACTGAGCTGGGCCACACCCGCGACAAGCGGCATAGGCAGCGCCAGCTCTGAGGTGGCCGGGGCCACACTGCGCCACACCATGAAGGGACCCCAACAGCAGCAGAACCCCCTCTACAGTTCCCCCACACAAGCACAGCACCCCCCATACCCACAATCTCCCCTCCCCCCCTCCTCCCCCCCTGGTCCCTACTTACCCCTGACAGCGCCCGGGTCCCAGTCATGCCAGATCATAGTTTTCATAGATTGTAAGGCCAGAAGGGACCTTGAAAAATCACCGGGTCCAGCCCCCTCCACCCAGAAGGAAAGACAACTGGGGGTCAGGTGACCCCAGCAAGGTGACTGTCTAGTCTCCTCCTAAAGATTTCCAGGGTAAGTGATTGCACCACCTCTGGAGAGAGTTTATTCTACAGTCTGGACACCCTGTGAAGAAGTTTTTCCTAATGTTGAGCCTGAATCGATCTTCCAGGAGTTTGTGGACTTTACTCCTGGTTTTCCCCTCAGGTGCCCTGGTGAACAGTTGCTCACTGAGCCCTTGTACTCCCCTAGTGTATTGGTAAGCTGCTACCAGGTCCCCTCTCAGCCTTCTTTTCCTCAGGCTGAAGAGTACCAGATCTCTAAGCCTTTCCTTGTATGGTTTGCCTTTTAAGACTCTGATCATATGGGTGGCTCTTTGGACTCTCTCAAGCTTGGCCATGTCCTTGTTAAAGTGGGGCACCCAAAACTGGATGTAGTACTCCGGCTGTGGTCTCACCAGTGCTGAGCAGAGCGGAAGAATCACCTCCTTGTCTTTGCTGGAGATGCATCGATTGATGCATGCAAGAGAATTATTTGCCCTGCTGGCTACCATATCACGCTGCCAGTTTATATTCATACTGTGGTCTATTATTACCCCCAGGTCCCCTTCATTTGTGGTGCTAGTCAGATCTTTGCTGCATTTCTGCTTGCTCCAGCACATTAAGGGTGCATGCCTCGTGTGCTGGGGCAGCAGAAGCACATAGAGACACTCTGGCCAGAAGCCAGAGTCTCTCTCCAGAGGACCGGTTTTCAGGTTGCCTCAAGGCATGGCTCAGGACCATGCCCTGCCCTGCTTTTTTCCCCCATATTTTGAGTGTGGGGTTTTATACCTGGATAGCCAGGTATCAAATTTTGAGCCTGCACTCCATCCAAATACGCAGCGCGGGAAACATTTTTTCATTTGCAGTGTGCCTCTTGCCATGTCGAAAACTAGTTTGAGACATGGCAAAAGGCACGTGCACATTCAGCTGGACACGCCCTTTGTGTTCAAGTGCATTGTTCCCCCCCAGCTCCCATCCATATGTTTGGATCTCATGGCAGGATGCAATTAGAACAGAAAATAAGTTTGATAACTCTGATAAATGTGGAAAGAAAACTTATAAAAGAGTAAGTAAAATTAAATAAATGTTGTTTCATCATGAGACATTTGAAAAATGTGTCCTTTAAAACCCTTTCTTAAGTGGGGATACCTTGGTTACTCATTTCATATCACTTGCTCATTTCTTCGTCCAATTAAAATGCTCCGTAAAGCAAGAAGTGTTCTTTATATTCACCTGGAGTACAGAACTTGTTCATCCTTTCTCTGTCTCTACCCAGTAACATGCATCTAGAGAGAGGGCTATAAAGGCCTAAGCAAAGGTACTCCATGAATTTCATACAGTGTTTGGAAGTTACCAGTTAATTTACATCCATACTAGCCGTGCCTGGTCTCAATCAGTTATCTTCCCTTGGGTGTCAAAAAATACCTCATTTACCATATGCTTCTAGGACTGATCAAGGCAGGTTGCCAAAGTTATCATTGCAGTAGACCCTAGGCTGGAGTTAGTGAGTGCATGCCCACCTCAAGTGGTGCCTGTTGTCCTGAGGACTTTGTAGATATCCTAGAAAATACTGGTTTTAATTACAGGCAAATTGTATTCCCTGTACAGACCTTTCCTAACACTGGTCTTTTGAAGCTTTAAGATTACCAAACCCCATTCTCAAACTATTGTGAACATCAAATGTATTTGTTCATAGTCCCTGAAGACAGGATGGTACCACATGCAAAATGAATGTGTATCTTTCTTTGCCTGAGCATCTCTTCTTGCTGCTTGCCGCACCATGTAGAATGTTTCCTGCAAACACTTCCCAGTTCCCGAAATGATAGGTTTCAATTATATTGTCTTAAACCGACTCCAAAAGAAATCTATGGGATGAAGTCAGTTTTCTATTGATTTTAATGGGATTTGGACCTGGCCCTAAATAAACAATGAAAATTTCACCCCACCTCCATTTATGTTTAATTTCCTAACTACAAAAGTTTGTCTTTCATCTTTATTCCTTATATCCTTTCTTCATGACTTTGCTTGTTATCTTAAGGAAGCGGTAATATATACAGCATCTATATACACAGATTGTACAGAATGTAATATATACTCCCTGAAGGATTTTCTGCTTGAAAGAATGAATATATGACTATAAGACACGTTGTTCAGAGTTCATCCAGAATACATAGCCACTCATTACCTTGTGGCCTGGATTCAGTCAAAGGTGTATTTAATGCAGACTTAAAATATTTTAACAGCATAGAATATAACAAATGCTCTGGAAAAGAGATGCATGTGTGAACTGGATAAGCAAATAATATTAATATCAAGCTTGATACTTAAACCTGCAAAAGTTATGAAATTTAAATACATATTTAATAACAAAGAAAATGTAGAGAATAAAGACCCATTAACTCATCTAATCTACTTTCTACCTAATGCAGAATTATTCCCTGCAGTACATTTTTCTAGTGTTTAGTCCCCAAATTAAGCAGTTTTATCTCAACTTCCTTACATATGTGCATTATACAGGGGCCTTGCCTTTCATTACAAAATCACATAACACTAGGCATATTAGCTTCTCTCTTGCAGTGTTTCATACTAGCTGTTGTCTATGAATGATATCATCATTGGCATGCTCTTTGTTAGCTGTTTTTTGCTATGATGGAAAGTACTGTATATCATTATAATGCATTCTGTGATGCACTGACTTTCATTTACATCTTTAAATATAAAGATGAATATTTCCAGAAACTATTGCAAAGGATGGCAGCCATAGAAAGCCACGAAAGTTAGTTTCCATTAGCTGTTCTAACTCAATGGGGAATGCTTTAGCGTAGAATCTTTGAAAGGAGGGAGACATAAACTCCTATGTTTCAAGAAAAATACCAAAAACTGCAAGTTTATTGATCATTGTATAATTTGAAAGAGCTCAGAGAAGAAAATTCAGGAAGCAATGGTAATGATACCATGATTACCATTAGCTACCAAAGAGGTAGTGAGCCATTAGTATGAAGTCAGGCAGAAGGCATTGTAGAGTAGCACCTTAGAGACTAACTGGTTTGGAGAAGCATAAGGTGTCATAGGCAACAACCTACTTCATCAGATGTTATGAACAGAGTTGTAGAAAATAGGGCTTCTAAACAGAAGGGAAAGTAAATGCTATGTCCCTCAATGGGTAAATTGACTTGTGTATTCCTATTGACTTGTTCAACCCACTTTTGCTTCTCTCATCAGTGCTCCTTCCCCTGTATCCTTTGTATTTAAGCTCCTTCCTATTTAGAACTCCTACTTTCTGCAAGTCCATTCAAAACATCAGACAAAGTAGGCTTATGCCTCTCTGAATCAGTCTCTAAGATGCTACCCTGCCCTCCCTTCTACCTGACAGGTAGGAGAGGAACTTTCAAGTTAATGCCCGGGGTCTTAGCTGTAAAACACCCATTGACTGAAAATCAGTTATGGTTTTTATATTACCATTTTCCTCTGGCATTGCCTTACAAGTATTTAGGGACATCAACAAGGTTGTGGAGTCATGGCACTACATGTTGGGTTCTTGAGAACTAGTAAACTAGTCCCATTGTTTACCTTCTCTCACTGAGCATGGCTTGCCTTCTCTCACGATCTGTGACAGTTTACCTTCACCAACTGGGAGATTTTGACCTGTGTAAGACCTTCAGGGGTGGCCTATTGTTTTTAATTTGTAAACTTCTAATTTTTTGTGACTGTAAAGGTACTGCTAAAATGTGAAGGCATTATAGCTAGAAATAAAGATATTTCACCTTTGAAAGATTCCATCTATTTGAATAGAAATATAATCTAGTAGATTTTTCTTTATCTCACTATGCTGTTTATAACAGGCCCTCTTGTATCCAACGTGCAAGAATAATGATTCTACAAGGAAAAAAAATAGCATCTCCCCTGTAATGCTCTCCTTTGGAACAACTCCCTTCATTCAGCTAAATTCAATAAAACTTCATTAGTGGCCTGTGCAAGTGTTGCTAGTGTGTCCTAATAAGACAGACCTCGATACTTGGTTAAAAAGTTTGGGAACATTTTAATGGTGTTCACTAGTGTTAAAAGGAGAGTATGATATTTCTACTTCTACTTCTTCATAGAGAAGAAAAGAGTGAGACTTGTTAGATTGTTGGTTACAAATGTCCAGCTCGGGATCCTTAAAATTCTGGTTTATTAGGCGGATTGAAACACTGTAATGAAGTCAAATCATAAACCTTGGGGCTGGTCCCCACACACACACACACACACACACAGTAGCGAGCTACAAGAGTCAGGTATACCTATCCCACAGGCGCTGGAGTCTGCTGTTGATGGCCAGTCGAGGCTTCTTTCAGCGTGGTGTTATCCTCCAGAAGGGGGTCGCCGGCTGGTCCTTCTGGCTGGACAGGTCAGGTGCTGGTCAAGTTGGAGATCAAGAGGGTGCCCCTGAGGGTCATTTTTCACTGCTTTTTATTTGTCCTTGGCAGACTTTGGTGACTCCCCAGTTTTCAGGTTTGCCCAATCCAGGGGTCGTTGACCCTCGTGGGACTTCCCCCTCAGTGGCTACTGGATGGCATCTGTCAGCCCCAGGGGTCATCCGCATGTACGTGCAGGTTTGGGAGTCCGTTGATGAATTTTGAATAGGGCTCTGGGAGCGGTCGATCTGGAGATATTCAGCCCAAAAGTTGGTCCCTGGCATTGATTAACTCAGACCAGGGCTTCTAGCCCTTGAACAGTGACGTTTAGAGAATTCCCGGTTGCTACATTGTCTTCTATTGATTTCTTCCGTTGGTTGATCTGCAGTTTTCCTAGGTGTTAATTGCTGCCTGCTACTATGTTACGCATTCAATCACTAATTCACTCACTCTTTCAGGGGCCAGCCTGATACAGGGAAGCGGCAGTTTGATTCCTGCCCTTGTTAACATTGTTACAATGTATAACTTACTTCTGAGACTAAACACATTTAGTTGAAAGGTGAGGAGTATAAAATATAAGCTACAAAAGTAATGCCATGGCACACAAATAGATAAAAATACCAAAATACAAGGGGAGATACAAAATACACATATATAAACTTTAAAACACAATTCCTTATCTTATACTGAAAGAAAGAGGAAGGAAGAAAAGGTAAAAGAAGAGAAACATATCCAAAGAGGGGAGAGCAAATGCAGGCAAGAGGAAAAGGGGGCTTTCTGCTACGAGATGGAGAGGAAAACAAGTGAAAAAGAAACAGGGGTGATGAAGGGAATGGGAAAATGAAATACAGATGAAGTGAAGAGTAAATATTAAAAAGGGTACAGATAGAGGAAAAACTGAGAAAAAGGTAAATAAGAACTAAAGACTTGAAAGTTGCTAGGGAAAGGTCAGAAAATACTATATTAGCATTAAAAGTGTCTCTGTTGTTAGGCCATGGCACTAGCCATTCATAGTTAAATTTAAATATTGGTATCCCTTTGTAACTGATTTGTATACCTCTTTTCTACCTTAATCTGCTCAAAAGAAATTAATCATACTGAAATTTTATGCTTCTTCCAAAACAGAGAGGGATTTGGGGTTAAAAAAATTGAAAGAAACATTTTAAATTTATGGGGCCAGATATATAATGCTGCTGTGCACCCAAGTGGCACAGAAGGGACTTAATACTCCAGGTGGACATCTGTTTATTGGACAGTGTAGAGGATTCCTCAAAGTGGAACAAAGTGAAAACCCCATTCACATATCACTTCTCTCACATAGGGGGTATGCTGGGTGTTTGGGTATTGTATGTGGTATGCTCAGATAAACAGTGCCAACATCGCTCTTATGAGGATGTTATAAGTCGGAAGAAATCTTCTACATGATGACACTAAGATGTGGGGCGTGGTGGACACGCTTGAAGGGAGAGAGAGGCTGCAACTAGATTTAGACAGACTACAAAAGTGGGCAGATGAAAATAGGATGGGGTTCAACGTAGACAAATGCAGGGTGCTGCATCTTGGGAGAAGGAATCCACAGCATACATACAGGCTGGGGAGTTCCCTTCTTGAAAGCACAGAGGCAGAAAGGGATCTTGGAGTCATTATTGACTCCAAGATGAACATGAGCCGCCAATGCCAGACCACAGCCAGCAAGGCCAGCCATACCTTGTCATACATCCAAAGGTGCATCTCAAGCCGGTCCAAAGAGGTGATACTCCCCCTCTATGCGACTTTGGTCAGGCCTCAGTTGGAGTACTGCGTCCAGTACTGGGCGCCACACTTTAAAAAGGATGTGGCCAGCCTGGAGAGAGTTCAGAGGAGGGCCACCCATTTGATGAGAGGGCAGCAGGACAGGCTCTATGAGGAGAAACTAAGGGACCTGAACCTATTCAGCCTTGGCAGGAGGAGGCTGAGGGGGGACCTGGTGGCTGCCTACAAACTCATCACGGGAGATCAACAGCAAATAGGCAGAGCTCTTTTCTCCCCAGCACCATCTGGGGTGACAAGGAACAATGGTAATAAGTTGGTGGAGAATAGGTTAGAGATCAGAAGGTAATTTTTTACAGTTAGGGTGGCCAAGATCTGGAACCAACTTCCTAGGGAAGTGGTCTTTGCCCCTACCTTGGGCAAATTCAAAGAGAGGTTAGATGATCATCTGTCTGGGGTCTTGTGATCCCAGCATTCATTCCTGCCTGTGGCAGGGGGTCAGGCTAGATGATCTGTTCTGGTCCCTCCTGACTCTAGCTACTATGAAACTATGAAACTGTGAAACATCTGAGGACCTGCTCTAATACATCTTAGCTGTTTCAGGCATCAAGGATGAGGGAGAATAGGAAGATAGAGAAAAGCTATCTTTACTCTCTCATACCTCACTTCAGATACTGCTCTGCTATAACTGAGCAACAATCTGTAATTTCAAAGTTTTCTAGTTTTGAATGTTTTTATATCTATTTTTAGCTCATCAAATCTTCAACCTTGCTTGGCAAACAAATTCCAGATTAGTATTACTTTGTTTGTTTTGCTGAGAAGATCAGCCTGCATGTGGGTGTATGCTCTTTGCAAAGAAATTGCAAAGATACAGAACATAGATAACCGAGGCGGTATGCAGACCCTGGATAAAGGGAGGAAGGGAAGACAAAATTGGCAGGAAGTGAATGTGTATGCAAGGACTCAAACAGCAGGTAAAGGGAGAAAGCAATCTTTTGCCCTTTCCATGCCTGGGAGATAGCAGACTTAGGCAATGGCTTGGCCCATATAACACTGGGAATTCAAAAGCTGACCACCATGCTGCAGAAGGACAACAGTGCTTATAGGAGACTTTTTATAACTTAGTTTTTCTTTTAGGTAAAGCAAACCATTTTCTGCTATTGTTTTGCTTTTAAATTAGATGAAGATAAATAAAATATTGAGTCTGAGGCCCTGTGATTTGAGCTAGGATTGAGAAATGCTCTGTATAGAGGCTCACGTGTCATTCAGTGGCAGGTTACAGAATTTTCATTATTTTCTGTCACAGTAGTCTGGGCCACATTCACACAAAGCACATCACATGCATACTGAGTATGGCTTAACATTATTTATCAGCATTTCAGCCTATTGACTAATGGCATAACTAGGGGAAAGAGGGACATGATAGGCACAACCACCCAGGCACCATCTTGGGGCAGGAGGACGGTGGAAAAAAAGCAGCTGCTCCTAGCAGCTGCGTGTTTGTATTCACATTTATGATTGTGAACAGAAAGCTGCCACTTCTGCTTTGCTCCAGGCACCCAGCCACATCCCTGCATTGCTGCTGTTGACTGACCTTCGGCTTACTCTATCCTGTGCAGCTGCCACTCCAATCCAGATGCTGCTGCGTGATTAAGGCAGTAAACAATGATGGGAAGAAAAGATGGAGTTATGGATGAAGGCATAAAAAGGGAAAATGCACTGAAGGGACCATGGGCTGTTACATGGAGAAGTAATATTGAGTCTCAAGAGCGTGATATCAGAAGAGGGAATCTCTGAGAGTTGGGGCAGGGTGTGGAATGAGGACTGTGTAGGGAAGTGGTGGCCAACCTTTTTGTTAAGCATGCAACAAGACAAGTTCCCCAAGTGCTACTTCAATCCCTTTCCCTTGCTAATCTATTGCTCTGCTCTGCTCCCTGCCCTATCTGCCCTTGTGTTCCCTGTTCCCTCCCCAATCTACTGCATTTCACACACACAGGATGCCTCTGCTACTTGGGGCGGGCCTGCCAAAGACTGGGTACCTCTGGTGTAGGCTTAGGGATGTCAAATGGGAGTGAGGAGCCTAAGAGGAAGCTTAGAGGAAGCATAAAGGAGTATGAGAAGCATGGACATGGAGCCCAGAGGACTGGGGAAGAAGGAGGGAAGGCCTACTGTAGAGTAAGGCAGGACTTTGTTTGGGGAGAGATTCCTTTTTTTTTTTAAATCCAAGTTGAAAACTGTGAATGAATATAATTCATTAAAGTTTCCAAGGTAGATCGAAACTCCTTTTCTGTTCTGTCCTCTCTTGTCCCTCCTTGCCATCCTCCTCCCCCTTTCCTGGCTATCATCCACTTTTCTCACATCTCTACCGGTATAACGGTGCCCCTTTCACATGCATGAACAAGTGCACACGAGCCCTGTGACATTTATTTGACTCCACTTTTTGGTAGAACTGGTCAGGAATTTTATGAGCAACTGTAACAGGAAAACCCTCCCCTGTTCCTAGGAAGGTGGGGGAACACAGGAAGCCTGGGGCTAGGAAGGGCAGCAAGTAGTAGCTGTGTAGGTAGACTGAGCTAAGGACTAAAGAGGCCAGGCAGTTACTGATGCACCTAGCTGCACCTGGCCCCTGGCCCTTGAGTGCAGGGGATCCAGCATATGACTGGAAGAAGGATGGGCTTGGTCATATAAGCCCAGTCTCCAACCAGGACAGTTTTAACTGTGGGAGGACAGGGAGCTACCAGGAGAGACTGGCTGCAGCAAGGAGCCAAGCCAGCGTGAGCTCCTTGCTGGCTTGGTTCCTTGCTGAAGGAGCTGGTTTGGCTCAGGGTTAAAGGGACAGATTGCAGTAGGAGCACCAGGTGCCAGGGTTGATGGACTCCCGAGGCCTGCTACAGAAACCAGTTTCTTGTCAGAAAATATCAGTTTGTCAACACACAACTTTTTGCGGGAAGAGTTTTTTATCAGTTCAAGTTTGTTGGATTCAAGATGGAATTTTTGTCAGCAAAAGAAATGCAATACCTAGGCCATGCATCTTCTGTAAGAGATGCAGGTTCAGAGTCTAGTGTCACCTGATGTGGACCAGGGATTTGTACTTTGGTCTCCCTCATCAGCAGGATATTAACTCTTTTGGGATGGGTCTCTCTTCCTCTCTTATCAGAACAGGAAAATTGATGGTATTCTCAGAAATACTTGTTGGAAAGAAAATCATTTACTGGACAGCTCTAGTTATAAGAGGTATCTTATGTATGTGACTAGTTAATAGATATATTGCCTACAGATGCTGTTCAAGAATATCTATCATAACTTCTCTCTGCTTCCTCTGTCCATCACTTAACAACATCTCTCAACATGAGTAATTTAAAATCTGTTGGACTAGCCTCTCTTCCTGGAAATATTAAATGTCAAATGGACTTGAATTCTTAGTGCTCATTTTAAAAAGGAAAACCAGGGAAAACCTACAAAATATAAATCTCAGGAAAAAAATTAAGGTTTTGATTTAATTCAGAGGATGACTCCTACAAAAATATAGCTACTTTACAAAAACTACTATATAACATAACTACATCCCTCAAGCATATCCCTTTTCATGACAAGACCAAGATTTAATACAAAGAATCATTTGTAACATTCTTGTGCTGCTTTTTTTCTTTTGCTGTTTATTGATTTTGATAATTAAGCTCAATTAACAAATGACTAACTATTTTGTTCAAGGTCACAGTCTGGTGTTTAAATGTTTTTCTCTCATTTGTCATCATGCCAGTTTTATTGATGGACTTCACAGCTGTTAAGTATATTAAAAGGTAGACAAATAAACTAGATGGTGTTCTCAAACACACTTCTACCATATTTTTATCTCTACACCAGCTGCCCTCTTTTCCTGGTCCCTGCCAATGTACAGCCTGTTTTATATATGGTTCTGCTGATGGCCACGGTTCTAGCTCCTTTCCACAGAAATTTGAATGCATTATAGACAATTCTGGTTCTTTTTTCAGACTGCTTTGCACTAAGTAGGCCAGTGAGCCTGCTTAATGCTGAATTTTATAAGAATAATTCTTAAGAATAATTCTTAAGTATAAACAAATGAAAATGGGACCTCATCTTCATGAGATGTAAATCAGTATAGCTTCCTTGAAGTCAGTGAAGCTACATCAGTTTATATAATACAAAGGACTTTCCTAAACATGCTATTTTTAAGAGCTGAAAATAGAAAAATAATGATTTATAAACATAATATGGTCCATTCTTGCTGTACTTCAGTGGTGAATTAGAGGAGTATAATTCTGAACAGCAATAGTATTTTAAAACAACCTGTTCAAATACAGAAAAGCTTGCATTGTTGGTTTGAACTTTTTTCAATATGACATCATATACCCAGAGATGTATGCTTCAGTTCCCCAACTTTGACTGAATGCTGCCCTTGAATGCAATAAATGGACCTACATTGCTGCCTGGGTGATTAAATCTGACAATACAGACATTTTAAGCACTGTTTTAATATTAAACATTCTGGTTATTCTTCATCTCCTTTTTAGTAAGTGGAGATGACTTCTCAAAATCTTATTAACAATATATCCCCCTATAAGGTCCACATAGACAGATCTCCTACCTATTTACTCCTCTCTCAAGACATGCTCATGTTGTGCTCACAATGAGATCAAGACCTATTTGGTTGTGCAGGCACTTACAAACACCCACACTTCCTTGGGTGTTGATGTATACCCATACACTCACGTAATACACTTGACCACAGTATAGGCAGTCCTCGACTTACAACATTTAGAGTTACAACATTTCGTACTTACAACATTTATAAATTGACACCATTTCAATTTTCTGACGTTTGTTTTGACTTTACAACGCCATACCATGTCAGCAAACAAGTTTGCTGCGTCACTCATCTCCCTGGAGAACATCTGTCCAAACTTCCTTGGACACTTTCTTTAAGAAAGTAGACGAGTCTCCAGAAAAACCTGCAGCCAAGACTCCTGAGAAGACTCTCAAGAACCCTTCAAAAAGTCCAGCAAAGTCACCTCAAAGAAGATCTTCCAAATCAATATGATGGCTATTTACAATATAAATACATTAATGTAGCTATATGACTCATCTATAATTGATTGAATACAAAATTCCTGGTTATTTTTGGTGCAAATATGGTATTGGGCCTTGGTTCAGGAACCAATCCCCCACTTATAACATTGTTTCCTATGGGAAAATCGGTTCTGAGTTACAAAGAATTAGGTTTTCAGGAACCAATTGTGTCATAAGTCCGAGGACTGCCTGTACAAGATGTACTATTGAAGTTCCACATCAGCCTTTGATTTCAGCTATTGAAATCAACCCTAAATATGGTCCTCTTATTCAACCTATAGAAATAATGTTCATGGAGGTCTGAAAGCTGAGGCTGGGTGATGTTTTTAATTAATGAAATCAGGAATTAACAGCTTTGTTTGCATATTTCAGAATGCGCATACAGAAGTTTATATAATATGACCATAGTGAACATACACAAAGGACTAACTCCATGATTACCCCAAAATTTACTCTCAATAGGCCAAGACTTCAAATACCTTCATAGAAGGGTTTCCATCTTGACCTGAAGGTTAACAAATTTGATTTGATCCCAGGAGTCTAGCAAGCAAATTCCAAAGTTGGAAGCTTTCTCTGACCATCTCATGCCAGAAGCCTCGAATGGCATTTTTAGCTAGTAACCCTTGCTTGACTGTCTTTGCTGATTTAGTTGTCCTTTAAGAGCCTACGTAGAAAGGCAATTTGACAGGACCTCTGCCATGTAGGACCTTGCAGGTCAGTGAACACACCTCAAAGTGAAGCTTGGACAGATCAAAGACCTTTAGTTTTCTCTATTTTTAAAAAAAATCACATTTGTAAATGTAATGATTAAATGCCCTCCAAGAAAGGAATCCAAGCTGGTTCAGTGAGGTAGGGAGGTGGTAATGACATTATTCCATGCATGTGATGGGCCTGTTCTGGCAATTAATTGGGCATCTGCTCTGCAAGTTACTGTTGTCTGTAAAATTTCAGTCTCATTTATTCTTCTCATTATGTAATGAGAAGTTGAATACTCCCATGGATCCTTTCTTTGCCTCTGGAAATTTAATATTTTTGTATTTAGTGCAGGGTTTGGATGATGTGCTCATAACTAAAGTTTGAAGCTATATGGAGGATTCACTGAATGAGGCAGGGGTCTTCTGAGGAAAACAGTATATGTTCATATAACTAAAGAATGTATCATAATGCATGTGCACAGGCAGCTGGATTCTGGAATTTCCAAACTTTTAATTTTGTAACGTTAATGTTCTTCTAAAGTACTATTTAGAGTGTAATGATAAGATATCTAGTGTCAGCAATTTTGACCAAACTATTATGATGATTATGCTTTGGTTTTAAGTAAATTTGAATCTCTAGGAGTCAGAAGTATTACAGCAAGTTGGGACAGACTTGTATTTTAATAATGAAGTTTATTTTAATAATGATAATTTGGGGAAATACTTAATTCCTTGATGCACATTGGGATTGTAATGAAAAGGCTTGAAGGTGCCTGAAGGACTCCATAGTAATTCCTCAAGACAACAGAAGGCTCAGTATTCTAGACCATGAAGTTTCCTATACAGACATCATATATATCATATTATTAATAGTCCCAGGTCTGGCCCTCCCAGTAAAAGCACGTTTCACAATATGTTAAGCCTGAAGTTGAGTGTGTGACCTGCTGGTTCTATCTGCTTCCAATTCCATTTTTACACACCATGCGGTGTGTTAAATGTGATCCATGAGTGTTGAAGGATAGAGAACTGAATGTGGCTACATCTTATGTAACTCTGCGAAAAGAATTAGGAAAATAGTTTCCTATTGCCTATGAGGAGTGAGGAATCTCTAGTGTGCCCAGCTAGTATTTATTATTTGGAGTACCCAGGTGGCTAGCAGTCAGGATTCCATTTTGCTAGGTACTGCAGAAGTACTCTGGTAGATGAGTGATGTATACTAACCTTGCCACAGTCTGGAACTTGAGCAGGAAACAACACACCAAAATGTATTAGGAAGGGAGGGGGATTTTGAGGCTGCAGGTTTGTCACCATTGTCTAATTCTGTTATCATTCTGTTATCAGGGTGTCCAGACTGTGGAATAAACTCCCTCCAGAGGTGGTTCAGTCACCTACCCTAGAGGTTTTCAAGAGAAGACTAGACAGTCACCTAACCCCAGTTGTCTTCCTGCCTAGAGAGTGGGGGCTGGACCCAATGATCTGCAAGGTCCCTTCCAGCCCCCTAACAATCTATGAATTATTACCTATGTGTTCTACCCTGGGTTGCAAATAACAGATGTACACAGAGAAGAGCTTGGATTATTTTGAGAACTATGTGGAATATTCTCCTAGCAGTTGTTTTGACACATTGGGTGCATCTACACGTGCACCTTAACTGCGCAGTAACTGAAAATTACTGAGCAGTATGGGCACACGTCTACACTTGCGTGCCTAGGCTGCACAGTAACTATGGCAACTGACTCTGACTTGGTGCAGGTAGTAAATTTATGCCCGAGTAGTTACTGCGCGCATAGATGCCTTACTGTGCAGTAACCCTGTTTGTGTGGACTGACTTTGGAGTAAAAGCATTGCTGTGCTGTAATGCCTGCATATGTAAATGCCAGTATAAAAGTCACTTACTGCCCGGTAACTTAATTCCCAGTAAATGCACATCTAGACACACACATTTTGTTGGAGAAAAATGTAAATATATAGTTCCCTTGACTTTTCTACTTCTGATATCAATACGAAATGTCTTATTTATGTAAATGGTGCCAAATCTAAGTCATAGTTTCCACCGCTTAGTTCCAAAAAATGGAATGTATAAATAGAGGTTAAATAAGGTTAAATAACAAGGTTCTTTGGGTAAATATGATATCTTTTATTAGACCAACTAACTAGTTGAAAAAATTGTTCTGTGCAAGCTTTCCAGTACAAACACCCTTCTTCAGGCCCAAGGAGAGTTTGTTGTTGCTTTGTGTGCTCTTCTGAGTGGACTGGAAGCCAGTATGCAAAATGAGGTCTGTGAAAATGCAAATGCAAATGCAGTGAGGATCAAAAACCTTGTAAGATAATAGGTGTGAGATAGGTAGCTGGTGGGAGGAAAGGGGGAATTTTAAGTGGTGAGAATGTACCTGGTAAAATGCAGACAGGTTACCTGGGTTTATCAGATGGCAGGCAGACAGGCAGGCAGGCATGTTATAAAGTGACGAAATAGAGGAATGAAACTTGACATTAGCCCCCTGAGATCTATGTACCAAAAATGCTATCTAGGTAAATGTTTCCAATATTTTTTCACATATAACATGCAACTTGACCCCCAAAATCAGCCCCTGAAAATTGGGGTGAATTTATTAAGCAGGGAAGCTGATTTTTTTTTTAACTAAGATAGAGATTGTCTGCTTTGATTTCTGCTCCACAGTTCAGCACCTGTTGTATTAATATTCAGGCAGCTGAGGGAGTCAGTTGACTTAATTGCTCATTGTTTTCATTCCAGAGGTGTTAACAATCATCTTTCCTTTTTAATGGTCTTGATAATCAAAATAACTATTTTTAGGATAATTTTGTTGTCTGCTAGCTGCTCCAAGTTTCTCTTCCCTTCTATTTCACATCTTTGGAGACTCTTTAGCGCCTTTGAAAATCATAGTTCCACCCAGGGAGACCAGTCTTCAGCAGCAGCTAGGGTTGCAGCTTTAGTTAAGTAGAAAAGGGATAAGTTAGCTGGAGAATAGACTCTGCCCCTTTCTATGAAGCCAGAGCTCTGGAAAAATCTTTTTTTTTTCATTCTGCCTTTCAAAAACAATGTGTGCATTATATTTTGGAGTATGTTGCATGTGAGAAAATATGGTGAATATATATTTATAACACTTTTTGTCCTCTTTCAAAATATGATTCCCTTGATATAATGTAGTATACACATCCTTTCAGGGATATATAATCCTTTGCAGTTGTATCAATAATGGTAACATTATTTTACTAATATTATGTCACTTGTCTTTAAATCTGGATTTTCTAATGACTACAGTTAGCAAAATTTAAATGAAATTTCAAGTCAGTAGATTATGAAAAGATAACAATAAAGCTACAAAATGGGTACATTAATGACATTTCCTAAGCAGAATGCTCAAGTTGAGGTTTTCAACATCAACAAAAACATGTTTCTCTTCAGATTTAATTTCCATGAGAAACTATGCTAAATTAAAACCTTCCAGTGCAGTGTCCTTCCATTTTTTGCATTTTTACTACCTAGAGATCAAACAGTTTGACACAGCAAAAATTCTAGGAAGTTAGAAAGAAATGCTGATTGGTTTGTTGGCTGGTGGCCGGGGGAATGTTATGACCGAGTAATTATGTGTTCTGGACAGATGTATTAACCAGGCTTCGGGCTGGAGCCACTGGATATTATTTTAGTCATAAGGCTAGAGGAACTGAATCATTTTCAAAGCGCTGGCTGGCTGACACTGCTTTAGTGATGCCTGTTCCAATGATTCTTTGGCAACAACTTCCAACACTGCACTTATGACACAGTAAACAAAAACTACATTAAAGGTTTGTTTTTTAATCATAAAGGAGTTCAGCTTTTCCACTGAGCCCTTTTTGCTATTTATCAAGCAGCATTGAAGGTTATTGTAAAGCTTCTGTCCTTGTTTCTCTTACCAAAGGTCTGGAACTGTTTAACAAAAGTGTTTTAAGTTTAATCATAATAATGCTCCAAAAATCAAGATTTTTATCAATTCACTTACTGACCTTTATTGCTAAATCTCCCTTCTCAAATTTTATACACCATCATTATTTATCTCACCTGAGATAAATAATAATTTTTCACTGGTACATATAAGTGTTTTTTCCCCTAATCATTTAAGGGGAAGTTACATTTTTGTCTTCTGTTGACAATTTTTTATATTATTTTGCAAGCGACTGAAAGACTGTATTGGTGGACAGATAAGAAAGGAAGAAAAGAGAAGTCTACACTGAATAGTTGAATAAAGCTGAAGAACTCACCACCTCTTCTCCAAATAAAAATACCTTTTTACACATCAAACTTCAAAATATTTAATTGTTACTAAGATTTATGGCACATGGTGTTTGATATATCAGAAAGTTCTGTGTGATATGAAGACAAGGTGATCAAAATTATGACAAGGTTTCAAAGAAAAAATGTTGTATTCAGTTATCTCAGCTCTTTGAAAAGATACATTGATAGATTTGTTTTTCGAGAGACATAGAAAAATAATGACACTTTAAAATAAATCTCTAGTAAAATAGTAAAAAAGACTCCACTGTTTTGATTCCTCTCTACACTGATGGATTATGAATGTAAACTGTTATGTAAGGTCATTCTGAACGTTGCCCTGGGAGCAGTACGTCAAGTGAAGCATAACAAACAAGTCAAAACTTCTCTTTACTGGCATTAAAATGGGTTTACCTGAAGTACTGACTCACTTCTTCCTTCAAATTCCCAAGATTCAGAATATGATTCCTAGAAGATGTGTGGTGATGGATACCCAAGGCCTTTGTTGGTTGTTTATAAATCATAAAATGATTTTTTTCAGGACCGAAACTGTCTTGCTTGTAGATCATGGGTAATTTTCAGCCTCTTTGTGCTTCAGGTTCCCCAAATGTAAGAGGCAGATGATAAAATACTTTGAGTTCAAAGGTTGGCAACAGATATGTTAGTTATATATTAACTATATTAGTGTAAAGGATCTTTTTGGCCACATGAACAGACACTGAAGAGGGAAGAGAGAAAGGCCATACCATAGTTAAATCCCTAAAGAAAAGATTTATGCAAAAGAATGAGGTCAAGGAGTCCAGACAGAAATGCAACTCCCAGCTGTAACTCAGAATGATTGTTGCAAAACCTTCTGAGTTACGTTAGCCCAGACCAAACAGAAGTTCACTGTTGGTTCCATTGGGAGGAGAATCTAGCTGTGGTTGGGAGCCTGCAGCCACATTCCCATAGCAATGGCCAGGGCTCTCTGCCAGTGCTCGCTGTTTCCAGAATGGGAGGAGGGAAAGGCAATGGAAGGAGCTTGTTCTTGGGACTCCACAGCTGGTGCTCAAGGGTGGGATGGGTGAATTCAAGTGCCCCCCCCCCCCATTTGGGAGGGTCTCTAATATACCCACCTCACCTCTGGGGGGGGGCTGAAACCCCCCGAGACTGAACTCCTTTCACTCCCTTTCCTCCCTCCCATTCTGAAAACAGCAACTAGCTGGGAGCTCCACAGACACAAGTTACAGAAGATGCTACGTTTTGAAACATCTTTGTCTTTTAGCTCATGCAATGAGGGGTCTGAGTTTCACTTGATAGGCCATTTTTTAAGCTGTTTGCAGCTGTGCACTTGTGTTTGGTCACAGCTATAAACTTCTTTCTGTGGCTAGATCGGGCAAAAATTGTCACTTATCTCTGCACCCAGAATTCTTCACTTAGATCTATATGGGACACAATTATTTTGCTCCCTCTTCTTCCATCAATGCCTCATTAACATCAGTATAAGTTTTGTGCATGTGAGAAGACAGAGGGGCCTAAGCTTCCAGAAAGTATGATGGAGCTTCTTCCTTCCCCTGTGATCCTGCTGGTGAGATTGGGGTCTGGTAGCAAACTTCTTCATTTGGTTCTGCTGCCAAAATTCCACAGCTTACCAAGTTTGCTAAGATAAGGAACCACTAAGAGCAGGGCCCTGAATGCTTGTTTGTTTTCTCTTTAAGCTTCACTTTATGTAAGAGGAGCAGAATATTAATCTGAAGAGGGTAAGAAGAAAGGGGAGGAGATGTGAACTGGGCCCCTATGCAAAACATTTGTGTTAAGCTTGGGGTTATTTTGGTAAATGTTTTAAATAAATTATAACCTGTTGCAAATGCCACAAAATGTAACAATAAGTATATCATCTATATTGAGTATTGCAGGGAAGAACCTACTCATTCCATTGCACCTAGTTCTCACATTTTTTATTTCACATCTGCTTTGAAAATAATGGAAAAATGAATGGCCTTCTAAAGGGGATTCCAAATCATAGAGGTAGAGCTGCCTGTCAGTTTTTATGAGTTATTTTAAATTGCATGCATTAGCAGTTCCATTGCTACATGAGCCAATAGTGTGCTCTTGTTGAAGAAAAACACAACAGCATACTAGGTTGTATCAACAGGAGTGTTATTTGCAAATCAAGGGATTCAGCACTAGTGAGGCCTCACCTGGAGTATTGTGTCCAGTTTTGGGCCCCACACTTCAAGAAGGATGTGGACAGTTTAGAAAGAGTGCAGCCCAGAGTAACAAAAATGATTAGGGGCCTGGGAGGCAAGACTTATAAAGAAAGGCTAGAATAACTACAGTTATTTAGTATGAAGAAAAGACTATGGTGGGATTTAAGAACAGTCTTTAAATACTTACGGGCAATTATAGAAATGGTGGAGATGGGCTTGTTTTCCTGTGGCTGTGGGAGACAAGACTAGAGCAATGACCTCAAGCTGCAGCAGGGGAAATTTAGCATGGGGATTAGGAAAAACTTTATGACTATGACGGTAGTCAAGCATTGGAATGGGCTGTCTGAAGAAATTGTTGAATCCCCATCCTTTGAAATTTTCATTGGGCAGACATTTGGCTGGGAGGGTTTAACAGGGGGTGATGCTGCCTTAAACAGAGGGCTTGACTAGATGACCTTGTGAGGTCGCTTTCAGCCCTACTTTCCTATGAAAAGTTTATTAATCAGATCCTGGTTAGACTTGTATTTCAGAATCATGGAATAGCTACTGGATAGTGTCCACTTAGGCTTGGGACAGATTTCATACATAAACTGGTTTAAGTGATAAGAAGCTGGTTTAAAACTGTAACAGAATGGATGTTCAGTGCACATAAACCAGTTTGAAAAAGTTTGAAACCGGTTTGAGATAAACCTGGTTAAATGTAGTATCAAACTTAACTGATTTGGCTCAAACTGGTTTAGGCAGACCCCTTGCTGGTTTAAGTTAATTCAGAGTCCCCCAGCATCCCAGCATGCTCTCTGGGTTGCGTGGGGCTTTGTTCCACAGCAGCACTGGCCCCTCCTCTCCACTCCCTACCTGGAGCTGGCACAGACTTGTAGGCACAGCAGGTTCTGCTGGCTTCCTTGTGCTCCCCTCTCCCCCCTCTCACCACCTGCTGCTTAAGCAGAGATCCCTTCCTCCTCTCTGCCACAGCAGGGACTGTAACCAGCATGTGGTATGCTAGCTAATGCTGAGAGAAATCTGTGTGTGTGTTTCTTTCCAATTTCACTGGGATAGGCAGACAGAACAGTGACCACCTAGGGCTTTTGGAGCTAATCAACAGGTCAGCTGGTAAGCTGTTCAAGAAGTTTGAAGTAATGTGGAGAGAGGATATTGTTTTGCTAATTGAGTGATAAAGACTGTTATCAGCTCCCCCCCCCCCCCCCGGCTGGCTTGCTCACCTGTCGGAGGGAGATTGAAAATCTCTGTATCATCAACAGTTGCATGCACTACACCTCCCCCCACCCCCACCTCAACTTTGCCTCAGAGTGCCAGCCTTGGGCTAGGGGCTGGCAACACTCTCATGCCTTGATCAGCCAGCAGGGAAAAGTCTGGGACCATGCAGGAAGACATCCCTAATCAGAGAGTCCTGCTGGGACCTGGCTATACCCGCCTCAGCTCAGCTCCCTGCAGAAGGGAAGAGAAGGCTGGTCTAGCACCCCCTGGCTTCTAGCCTGAGCCACTGCAGGCATGTGCCTGAATTTTCTCAGTCCAGAGAGAATGTCTGTCCAGTTTCAAACCAGTTCAGCCTAGCCAGGTTAGACTAACCTGCGAAGATTGAATCAATTCTGTCTTAGGCTCTTTGAACGTCTATCACTAGCCTTAGGGTATATTTACAAGGTACAATGCAGTGCCTCATAGAGGTACCTAAGCTGGGTCCACATGATGGCCTGGGTCAAGAAGACAAAGCTGTGTTATAATGGCTATACAGCTTGATGCTCAGTCTAGCATATACCTCTATACAGCATGTAGCTAAATTCCAAATCCTCAAAATTGGGTTTCTTGGTTCTTATATATACAACATCTATCTATGGTTTCTGAAGGGGAAAAAAGCCAAAGCAAAGACTAAGCACTCTGGCAGCAATTTTTTATGCTTTTAAATTTACACCATCTGAGAAAAATGTAAGGCAGCAAAGAAGATAAATGCTGAGAAGTGTATTCAGTCCCTTTCTCTTCCTATATGGTATAATTCAAAGTCTGTTAAAGTCAATAGGAACCTTTTCATTGACATCAGTGGGTGTGTCTACACATTCATTAATATGCCTTTGCTACTGTTCGTTAAGTTTAATACCTCTATTATGAGGTAATAGATAAAGGAGCAGTATCTGTGCTAATGCACAGTAGCAAAGGTAAACATTTTTTTGTGATGCTTAATGTGCAGTAGACTAATTCTACTGCACATTAGCACAATTTTTGCTGTGACGCGCTAATGTGCAGTAGAACAGTCCACTGCGCATTAAGGCATGTCATGTAGACACACCTAGTAGGATTTAGGTCAGGCACAAAGGCTGGGCAGAGAAAAGTCAGGAAGGGATTAAGTGATCAATTATTCTTAAACCACTGCTGTCAGCATATAAATATCTCAGTTTGAAATAAGCATATTAATAAATTCCCAAGAAAACATTCAAGTGCCTAACAAACATTTTTTTCCTTGTCTACCATAACCAGTTTAATAAAATCCTAAACTGGAGATCCTCTAACACTTGTACAAATTTCTCATTTTTATTTTTAAGAAAGACAGTGTCTAATTCCCCTTAAATTGAAAATGTAGTCTGCTAGCTTTGTCCTAATTGCATTACTAATAGTTGTCTTTCAGGATGTTAATATTAAAAATATCATATATGACCCTGATTTTGATCTCTGATCAGTGCAACACTGGAGTGGCTCAAGTGATTTGACTAGTTTTTACTCAGTTTATCCCAAGAACAACCTATGACAGTAATGAGGTCAGAAAACATATGATATAAATACACTAAATTAATCTAAGGCAGAATAATCTTGTTTATGTTTTGGCTACATTTTAAAGTCAAAGTGGACAAGAAGAATTAATCAGTAGGTCATGAGATTCTTTTTTGTTTAAGTTTTCACTTCTATATTGCAGTGACATTTACAGCAACAAACTATACACGCTGCAGACACTACAATACAATAACATAGGATCTTCCTATTGGCCAACAAGTACAAATGATGCAGAGTGGAATAGATGCAGCTGATAAGAGAGTAGAGTTAAATCTATTCGTATGGATCAAGAAAATAAAGTAAATTTACCCAATGTGATATAATTATGTTTTGCCAGTGCTAATATCTGGAGAATGTGGGTGCATTAACAATTCTATAGGATTGCTGGCCAATGCAGGACTTGTTTTTAAAAACGGTGTCATACAGAAATTATATTGGTAAATGTGACATCTAGTGTGTAGAAAATCTGTCATCCAAATCTGTTGTGGGTTGCAGTTTCCAGCTTATACAAACAAGAGCACCCATGCCTCACTGCAGATACGTATGCTCTTCTTATCACATCCCATACACTAAATATTCCTCAGCCTGGCAAACCTCTTTTCTGGTTCTTGTTCATGGTCCGTTTTGTTCATAAACAATCTCTTTATCTCTTTTCTTCTCTTTTGTCATTTTTAGGGGGATTCCACCTTGGTCCTCCATAATTGCTTGTGTCCCCCTCTCTTTTTCTAAAGCATGAAGGCTTTGGCAGTATTTAGCTCTTTAAATTGATATTATTAATGGGTGACTGGGAAGAACAGCTTGGTACTCATTTTACAAACATGTAAATAGGGCATAAAAGAATTTGAATCAATGAAATTATTTTCTGCAACAAAATCATTTATACAGAAAAGGGCTATTTTATTTTTTCTCCTCATCCTCCAGTTCCACACCACTGTTATTATAGCAATGGGGTTACTCTTAACTTACCCTGCCATAAATGATGGCAGAATGATATCCATGATTTTTCACTTGTACTACCAAAAGGATTTTTTGTTCTATTTTTTATTTTTGTTTTGTTTTTTAAAGAAAAAAAAGATGTTGAGGAATAAATATTCCAGAGTTTGTGATTATGCTGAGGATGTTTATGTGACATTTTGAGTTCTCAGTAAAACTAAAAGACCATTCTCATCCTTTCTAATTAGTAAATGTTTGTAAAATACTTTGAAGATAAGAAGTGCTAAGAGTTATTAATTAATATTGTCCAACCAGGCTATAATATTTACGTGCATATGACAACAAAGTGTTTTCATAAAAATGTATTTGACCTACCAAGAGAAGATTGCTTAAAGCTTTTGATCTGCTTGTACACTATGTCTCTACAAACCTTTCCTTTCAACCCAGCATTATGTTCAAAAGCAGAAAGATATACAGCTGACATTTCAAACTGAATGACAGTATGATAAACTAGGGGTTCTCTAGAAGATAAAATACATCATAAATCGGGGTAACACTTACCTCATTTTAAATATTACTGTCTCCTTTTATCAGGTAACACTATATAACCTCTCCTTACCTCCTTTCTTCCCATATTTTATTTGAAATATTAATTCTGAACAATGATCACAACCAGAATTTTTTTAATTAAAATAAAATATATGGCTTTAGAGGCTTAGGTTATCTGATAAAAAGATTTTAATTAAAAAGACACTGACTCCTTTGATTCTCTGCTAACTGTGATAATAATTTAAATGTATGGCATTAATCTTATTCTGTAATTTTCTTTTTAAAGAAATAGTTCTCCCTCTCCTTAAAAAGAAAAAAAAGAAAAAGTAGGGAGGAGAATGAAACCTAGTGACCCATTGATCCTTTTATAATGTATGATTTTATGACAACCTGAGGGAAATACAATGAAGTGCCATCAACTTCCCTTACAGGAATATTTATCATAGCTCAATTGCTACTGTAGATTTTTAGTTTCAGAGCACTGTACTGTATACATAAACATAACACTTTACAAATGTGACACATGGTAAAATCTTGTTTCTTCTTCTTTGTTGAGCTCCATGGTAGAATTGACTTTAAGGGCCAAGGATTTCCACCAGGGCTGTGCCTCAAAGAGCTTGCGATCTAAGACAGGAAAATACAAAACATGAAGAAATAATTTTGTACAGAGGCTATCAAAGGGACAATATCACCATGGAGACCAGTTCTGTATTACTGTATTGAAGGAGAAAGTTTTAAAGAAGGATTAGAAAGAACCACTACTGTGGGCGCATCTACATGAGATGCTATGTCGCCATAGCAGGCGTTGGCGGGCACAAACTCGGTGCTACAATGACATAGTGTTCGTTGGCACAAACCATGATGCCGACGCTATGTTGCCATAATGATGAGCTACATCACCTTAACTCGTCGCTATAGTGATGTAGCATCTTAAGCAAGTACTAAATGACTGTGCAGAGACATTGCTAAAACAAGTACTAAATGGCTGTGCAGTATCTCATGTGCAGTCAGGGGCACATGTAGACATGCTCTGTATATACTGAGGAGATCTCCAGAACTAATTAACTGACTCACCAGCACTAAATTGAATCCAAGTCTTATGCTCTGAATTGGTGTAGCAATGCTTTGCAAAGCACTATTTGAAGATTCACTGACTATTACTGAAGATTCATTAACTCTTTTTGGGAATGCTAAAAGAACAAAACACCCAAAGCTGCCTTGTACCTTCTCTGTACATCAGAAACCAACCAACTGCTATGACTATCTCCATGCCAGTAGCTCTCATCCTAAGCACACCACTAGATCCATCATCTACGGCCAAGGTCTACATTCCAACCATATCTGCTCTGATCCCATTGACCAGGATGCATACCTTAAGGATCTAGAGCACGGATTCCTACAATTGCAGTATAATCCCAAAACTGCCACCACACAAATTGACAGAGCCAGACTCAGACCTCATTCTGACCTGGTATAATACCAATCCCAAAACAAAGATGACAGAATCCCTTTGATTATCACATATAACCCCCAGCTTGAATACCTCAGATATAACACTAATGACTTCTATTCCCTCCTAGAAAATGACCACCTTGAGGTAGCCGTGGGCCACTAACCTAACCTGGTTTATAGGCAGCCCCCTTGTAACCTCAAATGGCATCTCTCAAGCAACAGACTACATAACTCCTTTTTTCACCAAGGCACCAGACCATGTGCTCAATCCAGATGCCAGCTCATCAACAAAGACCACATCTTCACTGGATGAAATAACATGGATTATAATGTTTATGGTTCATTTACCTGCTCCTCTACCAATGTTATATATGCCATCACCTGTTTACACTGCCCCTCTGCTGTCTATGTGATCCCTACATGTAAGAATGAATGAACAGGTCCCTTCCAGCCCCTAACAACTATGAAACACCATATAATATGAATACTAGGAAGACAGAAAACCTTGTGGCAGAACATTTTAACCTCCCAGGACATCCCATTGCTGACCTCAGTGTGGCTGTTAGACAGCAAAACTTTAAAACAAACTTGAACAGAAAATTGCAGAACAAGAAATCATCCACAGACTGGATTGGCTAAGTATGGTCTCAGCCAAGACTGTGGATTCTTATCCCATTAACTGAGTTGGCTTTTAGAAGTCCTAAGGGTGCAGACAGAAGTGACAAGTTTTGCCTGATCTGGCCACAGAAAGCAGCTTATAGCTGTGACCAGATACAAGAGCATAGCTACAGACTGCTTTAAAAACAGCTGATCAGGTAAAACTCTGTCCCCTCATTGCATGAGGTGTCAGCTGAAGATGTTTCAAAATGTAGCATCTTCTGTACCTTGTGTCTACAGAGCTCCCAGCCTTGAGTTGTTTTCAAAATTGAAGGGGGGAAAGGGAGCAGAGGGAGTTCAGTCTGGGTTTTTTTCAGCCACTCCTGGAGGGTGGGGTGGGTGTATTGAACCCCCCTGCCCGTGAGGTGAGGGGCCTCCAATTCATCCACCCCACCTGTCAGTACCAGCTGGGAAGCCCCAAGAATAAAACCCCTCCACTGCCTTTCCTTCTTCCCATTCTAAAAACAGTGAGCACTGGCAGAGAGCCTGGATGTTGGTATGGGAACCTGGCTGCAGGCTCCCAGTCACAGCTAGATTCCCCTCCTCCTGGAACCAGCAGTGAACTTCTGTTTGGTCTGGGGTAAGGTTATAACTCGGAACGCTTTGCAGACAATGTTCTCAGTTACAGCTATAAGTCCCTAGGTGGGTTAACTGTTTTGTTTTTCTCTTTCCTACCCACCTTCCCTTTCTCAGCAGTGCCCTTTTCTTTTTCCTTCCCTACCCTTTATAGTCTAATCACTGCTTTCTATTTAGCAGCTCTGCTTCTTGCAGTCATTTCATAGTACCTGATGAATTAAGCCTTTAGCTTACAAATGCTTATGCTATACATTCTTGATTTAGTTAATCTGTGAAGGTGCAAATATACCCCATCTTCTGCTTTATTAAATCAAGACATTGGAGACCATATAATACACAGAAGCATGAGTTATTTAAGGATTCTTTTTCTTCTTATGTTGTTGTAATTAACTAAGAAACCCATTGGGATTTCCCTTAGAATTCCTTTGATCTGGACAAATCAATTTTTAAGACACAAAATGTTTATGCTTGTTTTATAAATAATTGTAGGAGCTTGGCTAACCTCAAGAAAAAAAGATTCTGCATGTTGTTACCATTTCCTCTCTAGTACCAAAGATCATGACTGAGTATAAAAAGTCCGGAATATTCCTTTGAAAACAGATAATTACACTTAGTTTTTTGCAGAAAGTTAAAAATGTATGTATATGTGACTGGTTTCTTAGTTAAGTGAGATGCTACATAAAGCATGTGCATGGGTGATCTCAGAGGCAATAACATTTTTAAAAGTCCTAGGCAGGGAGACACTGGGAGCATTCCACATTACAGTGTAGGAGTGACATGCTTTTTGCACAAGTCCCCAAAGATCCATCTGGGCTGCAGAGGGCAACAGTCTTTCATGGTGGCTCACCCACAGTGCTGAAAAGCAGGGTAGTCTGTACATCAAAGAAACCAGAAGGATAGCAGACGGTAATTGTTAGCTTTTAATTTACCTTTCTTTACTGCTTGAAACTTCCTTTAGGCACCTAATTTTCAAAACTGCTGAGCATTTTCCATAAAAATTAGTAGTAGCCATTGGAAAAAGGCATTTTTTGAAAATCAGAACAAACTTATTTAGGTACCTAAGAGCCTATCTAACTTTAAGCAGCCATCCCTAAAAATGGTGGTCTTTATCTAAAAAATGTAGTCCTGCTTAATGGATCTGCAGATGATTGTATTAATGTCATATTATTCTTATAATTGTGTTAACCTCTCAGATTCAGTGGCTTCAACAAACTGAATGCTGTCTAAAAGGTGGAGGGGTTGCCAATGTTAGTTATATATGCTTTAAGAAAACAGTAATCCTAGAGCAATGATTCTCAAACATGGTGCCTTGAGATCGTTTTAAGAGTGACACGGAGTGCCACACAACATAAGCTCTATTAGATGTGTACATATGATTTACAGGATAAACGCAGGGATTCAAATAGGAATTTATAGTGTTAAAAAAGTTCTGACCTGTTGTGGTCTTTCTGAGTTCTTTGCAACAGAAGAATTGTTCTATCATTATTCTGTAGTCAAAAAATGATTGAAGATTAAGAGGTGGCATTTTCTAAGGATTGCCTCAAGTCTAACAAGAGGTGCTTCAAATCTAACAAGAGGGTCCTTTACCTCTTTCAGTTTTGCTAATGCTCGAGTTACACACATATACTGTACACGTTCCTCTGAGATTCATTTACTTGCAAGGACATGATGTGTAAAACAGCATTATATACATAAGCATTGAAAATTGCATGGTTGGTTGTACTCCCTCTTGAAAATCTGGCTGTCACATCCTGTAGGAATCAAGGGGAGGAAATCTGGGATATTCTAATATGAGGACTATTTGAGAAATATTCATAAGAGCTGTTGATGCTTGAGAGTGGTCATAACACTTGACTGGTTGCTCCCCACTATTCAGCTTAGGTTTTTCCAAATGCTTTTAGATTTCCATTCATAACTGATGAACAGAGAAGGCTGGAAGAGCTCCATTTAACGTGGAGGGTGAGGACAAAATCATTCAGTAAAAAGATCACACTAATTTTGAAATATCTGAATTTGATATATGGGCATTGGCCTTTGTTCAGAACATGTCAGCCAACACTGACTGTTCTCACTGGGCATGTCTACATGAGATGTTTACTGTGCAGCTGACTAATTAATTGTGCAGTAAACGTCTCAGCATCTACATGTGCACCCGTACTGGGGTGCACAAAACAAATAAACTATTCAGCAGGATAGTACTAGTAGTATCTTAGTAGTAGAATCCTATTCACAACATGCAGATCCTAGTAGTATCCTAGTGGTATCTAGGCTCCCACTAGTTATAGGATCCTACTACTATCCTAAGAGTTATACTAGTTATCCTAGTAGTTATACTAGGATCCTACTACTTATAGTATCTTAATAGTATTCTAATAGTATCCTAGTAGTATCCTATTTGCAACATGCAGAATACTAGTAGTACTAGTAGTATCCTGCTGTGGAGTTTTTTCATGTACAACAGTACATGTGTAGATGCTAACCCAGCTGGCTGGGGCACAGGGTGCTTCAATGCAGGGCTAGATGGCAGGCAGCCCCTGCACTGAAGCACCCTCATACCTCAGCCAGCTGCTCTGCAGCATGTGGAGCCCAGTCAGAGAAGCCAAGGCTAGCAGGAGACCCTGGGCTCCACATGCTGTGCACAAATAAACTCTGGAGCAATAAAAAGTTAGTTTATTCATGCACATTAATCGCATATGTAGATGCACCCATGGTGAAATCTATAAGTAAGGCTCTGATTCACTGTCAGTTGCAACGTGTTGAATAGTGCAATATTCAGGTCTTTAGTTTGTAGGCAGTTTGTGTGTTTAGGTGATTACCCAATTTCATAACTTCAGGAACATTTACGACGTAGTGACCGTGTACAAACAGAACAGATAGTACTTCCATGCCACTGATCATATTTTCTTTCTAAAATTATATATCGTTTCTGTGGGCCCAAAACTTCAAAAAATAGTGTTAGCTTTATAGATTCACTAAATTGTTTTTTAACCTCTTCCTTGTTGAGGAACGCTATTTTTGTATTAGTTAAAAAAATTGTTCATGAACAGGAAATCTGTTGACACCTTTAAGGAAAATAATGTGAATTAAGTAGAAAATTATACCAAGCTGGGCACATGGAATGTAAAACTGTAAATGTAAGATGAAAGAAGAAAAATATCAAACTATTAAAATATTAAAATAGTCTCCTCTTCAAAATAGAATTCAGTGAAGGTACTCTAAAATATTATAACAGCTGTCATAGTTTGCATTTTCTCTCAATAGCTTCCCTATTTTTCTTTCTCAGAGCTTAAAAAAATCTGTTGTTTTACAGACTTGTTACTGCTTAAGGTATGAAAATTTGTTAACAAGGATATAAAAGATCAGTTTACAGTTATGCGTATTACAGAAGTGAAATGTTAAAACACTGCAGTGGTGTGTTGGAAGCATTTAATTTTGATAGGCATGATATATAGCTAGGGAAGTAAATGTACTCAAATAATTATGCTGTCTTTGAAAGACTAGGCAATTTAAAAGTAGATTAGCCAATGAGACTGAAGTAGTTGTCAAATTTTCAGGAAGTAATTAAACAAGCAGAGGTTCTCTCTTTTTACTGGCTGTTTCTGGATTACATAGGGATTATGAAGAGAGACAAGAAAAATGACAGAGCAGGCTAAACTGCCTATCAACCTCTTGGAGAACTGTTTTTTTTTTTTTCAGTGGTTCAGCTTTCTCTTTTACAAATAGTTAAATAACTTATTACAATATTTTGGATAGGGGTGGCTGAAAAAGGTAGCTGTCTTTTAAAAGAAAAGAAGCAAGTTTTAAATTTAAATATGTAATGGATTTAAATATTATGTAGTGCCTCCAAAAAAATGTTCCCTCTTTTTTTCAGTGGGTTAATTTAATCATCTGCTTTTCTGGTTGACATCCATTTCTTCCATATCTTCTGAAATAAGCTCCTCAGTTGTTTCTACAGTTATTGTCAATGTTGCCTGATGCCTTACATAAAGTAAACTTTGCATACTTCCACACCTTTTCTAGAAAACCTCCTCAGTTCTCCAAGTACCCACAACAGTCTGTGCTTTCACTTCACACAATGCAACATGCAGAAATTGCCTTTGGGCACTTAGGAAACAACTCATCTGCTGGTAAACTTGAGGCTAAATTGAATAAAGGATTTGAACACCTAATCCCAGGAGTGGAACCCGGGACCCTGTCCTTTACAGAGCATGAGAAGAATTAAGCACATGGAAATGGAAATAATCCCTCCTTCTGCCCCCACTATTCAGGAAAGTTCTTTGAACTAACAGAAAGGAAACATCGAGGACAATGGTATGTTTCCAGTGCTTTGCTGAGGCCTGGAAGGAAGTGCCTCCTACATCACGGGTTCCCAACCCCACCCGGTACCGAGCCACAAAGGGTTGACTTCTAGTCCACAGGAGAGTTGGTTGTCAGACCAGAAGTGACTGCAGACTGGCAAACTGAAGACTGGAAGTGACAGGCATACTGCGGATCAGAAGCCAACCCTTCTTTATATTAAGTATAAAACCCTTTTTACTAAGTATAAAAAAGGGTTGGCTGCATGTCCACAGTATGCCAGTCACTGCTGATCCACAGTTTGCCAGTCTGCGGTTTGCCGGTCCATGGGTGCTTGGTTTTTGCTGGTGTAGATGGAGCCTGGGATCAGACTCCCCTTGCATTGGCAATAAGGTGTGATGGGATATAATGTGTTACTCTGTTGATCATGCATTAGATCCCATAGAACCCTGGCCTGCATGTGTAAAGGGGCCCTAAATGTTGTAACTTTGTGTGCCTCTCCAGGCACCATGTTTACTTTCAGTTTGGGTCCCTACTAATAACAATAAAGTCATCAGCCCTCTCTTCTTTGGGCTAATCAAACCATGACCCCTGTGGAGTCATAAAGCTATAACACTAAGGAAGGACTTAAGCTTCTGTCTCCTATTTCCGGGAAGTTTGCTCTCTTATAGATCATTGTCAGGTGGGTGGCAGTGCTGTTGCCACCACCACCTGCTGTTCTACAAAAGAAAGTGGCCACAGCTACATTTGTGAGGACCCTGATATTGTGGGTATTCCATCTTGGTAGAGCATAACTGCCCTATTAGGCTTGTCACAGGACTTCAATGCATCAATGCCTATTTTTTTAGTTGTAATCTAATTTAGGTATGAGCTAGGCATATATTTGCTCAGACTTGAGGCAATTAGAGCATGTAGGGAAGAAATTCAAGTGCCAAACAGAAAGGTACTACCGAATTTAGGCTTCTCTGGGTAGTACTGAGCATTAGTTTTCTTTGGAGTGTAATTTGGGTTTAGGTGCCTCAGTTCCACTTAACTTCTAATTTACATGTGCAAGTCCTTTATTTAATCAAACTGCTGTTTTTTATTGCTGGTGCTCATCAATATAATTATTCAACAGAGACACAGTAAAAATTGAATTATGTTTGACCTTAAGTTCTGACCCCATCTTTGTTAAATCAGCACATTGATCTGGTAATGAGCGCTGCGTTAAAACCTAAGACTGTTGTGACTTTGGGAGACTGATATGACCACAGATTGCATGCAGTGTGTATGTTTTCCGGGGAATCCCTAATCATGTACTGCAAGGCTTTTCAACTGGTGGCCTGTGAGGGCCTAACAAATGGCACGCAAGCCACACATAGCCCATGAGTGGTTAATATACAGCTCATGGGCCCAGGCAGCCCGGTCTCCTACTGTTGCACAGAAAGAGAGGGTTTGGGGTTCAGATACTGTCAGTTTAGTCCAACAGGTAGGTGGGTGGGAATGTAGGGGGTGGGAATAAAAGTCATGTGTCCTCCACCACAGCCCACATAGTAGGGGGCAGCCCAGGAAAGCTGCCCCCATATTGTGCAGCCCTCAACCCTGATGTAGTTCATTCAGAGTGCATTTGACTGTACCAGTCAAACCTAAGATGGGAGGCACATGGCATTGCATGGCTGCTGGGGCACTGGCAGTGGGGTGCAGAGTGCAGCCCACAGCAGCAGCCACCTCCACCTTGCACACAGCACAGATTGCAGGGGGAGCATGTATCTCCTGTGCCTGCCCCAGGACTGTAAGCAGCAGCAGGAACCCCCCACCCTGGATGCCCCTGGATGAGCCCCCCAGGCAGCCAGCATCCCACAACCTGCCCCGGCATCCCACTCATCTCCCCTCTCAGGGGTCTTGATCTGCCCAACTACACCCCGTCCCTACCTTCTGCCCCTTTCCATCCACACATGTACCTGCTCATCTGAACACTGCTTCACATATGGCTGGGCTGGGCCAGGCTGAGTTCCTGGCTACCTGCAGGCTCTGGCTGCTTGTCTCTGACTGTGTATACCACCCTGCACCACCCCCCTCCCCCTGCAGCTCCCAGGAGCCTGTACCTAGGCTGCCTGCATTTGTGGGGATAAGTCCCCTTAGCTCCAGCCTTCTGCTGCCTACGATTGGATGTTTATAGAAGGATCCCAGTTCGTCTAGTAGCTATCAGGAAACCTGTAAGAAAAGTAGATATGGGTTCAAATGCAAAAGTTGAAAATTAACAGTGGGTTTCAGCAGCCACACACACACACACACACACACACACACATATATTTATATATATATATATATATATGAAATCAACTTCTAACAGGAATGCCTGAGGGTTGCCATTGGAGGCATCAAAGTGTAACAGACAAGGTTGTCTACCTATGTCCTTAGACCAACACAGCAACAACCAACAACCTTCAAGGTGTAACATGCACATAAATATGCAATTTAACCTACTCTTTATCCTCTATGGGTCATTATAATCAGGTCAAACTTGGGATATTTGTTATGGGAGTTTCTTGGGATTCCAGAAACTTCAAAGAAACTGTGCATCTGGTTCTGACTTTCAAACATATCAACCTTAGTCCTTTTGAAAGTTATATCTTTGTAATGCTTTGTATGCTGTCTTCCTACCTAGTGACGTAATCTAATTGCTGTGATATTTTTGTCAATGACAACAAGCCTCATTGTTTTAATTAGTGTATTAAGACTAACTAGTTTATTCTAAATGCAGTGTGAATTTTGTATTTAACACCTTCTAAACGTTTTATATTGCATAAATAAATAACTTCATGACTGTTTAACTGGGTTAGTAGATCATAATATATTAAATATTTTATTTCTCTAAGAAATAAAAGCGAAACAAAAAGCAGAAATAATAATAGCATTCAATTCCTTCCCCATCTGTTAGATATATGTCATAACATTAACAGTTAATGTGCATGTTATAAAAGCATTACTGAGATAAGCTCTCCACATTAGGTTTTCAGTGACCATGATCTGGCTTTGTGTTTCCACTTTTACCTCCACTGAGGACAGTAACCATGGGAGCCATCTGACAGGGCTCAACATAACTTACTTTTGGGTGGTCTTCTCTGCTCTCTCATCAGGCAGGTTAGAGCCTGTTTTGGAAGAGGGTCTTGAACTGGGTAGTCCCTTAGTAATACCTTTGAGAAGAAATGTAATGGAAAACAAACAAGGAGCCCCTCTACACATACAGAGTGTCCTTCATTGAGATGATATCAGCACAGCAGTCTCCTTCACAAAGCTGTAGGCAAAGGTGGAAGGAGTTTTGCTGACCACCGGGGTATGTTGGAGGAGAAATAGAGTCTTACCTGTCCCAGGTCTTTGGTAGCAGCAGCCACTGCTGTGACTTCTGCTATAGCAGTGTGAAGTTGGGCTTCTGCAGCTGAGGGACAGGCTCATTACATACCAGTAGCACTAGGCCCATGGTACAGGCTCTTCAGGGGCCACTCCTGGTGCCCCATTCACTTCTCCCCTCCCCCAGACGTGTTAATGAGTGCAGGGCTGTGCCATCCATGATAAAGCCTCCCTAGGAAGGCAAGGGGGAGCCATTCAAATCACCTTGCTCACCATCCTCCTCCTAGGGTTGCTAATCCTGTAGGATTGCCCTGGAGTCTCTAGGAATTTGATATAATCTCCAGTAGACTGCTGAGAGTCACTGAGGAGATAAATGATAGGGCATTCATTAAAATGAATATTAAATGTTGAATACAATTTATACAGTAGTCCAGTGGGCTTTTAAAAATGTAATAGTAATGTGCATTTGCATTCCTGAGTACAATACAGTAGATCAGTCATTAATGTCACTACATCATGGGATGAAACCTCCCGGAATAGATTCAAACAGATGGCAACCCTACCTCCTCCCCAGATACACTACTGGGTGTGGGAGCTGTGTCTGACTGGCTCCTGTGGCCGGGCAGTTCAAGGCTATATACCAAAGACTCCTGGGAGGAGAAGGCATACTGGTTCTCCCTCTTAAGTCAGTGCCCAGGGCTAGTGCCCTGCTCACTGCCCCCCACCCCAAATTATGCTCACCTCCACCCTCAAATTAATTTCAGATTAACACTTTACTAAGAGAGATACAGCAGTCACCTACTAAGTCACCTGGGTTTACAGAAAGCCTGAAACTTCACTGTATCATTTATGCCAGATGCACGGAAGTGATGATTTTAAGCTTCTCTTCCTAAAATTGATGGTCTTGGGTTTTTGGCTGTCATATACAGCTTCCTGTGTGGGTGAGTCAAACTCTGGAAATATTGTAAACTAATTGGGAATGGTGGCAAATTAGTACCCTAGGTACCTAGAGAGTGGCAAGATTGCTTATCTTCCCATGACACTGGGTTAAGTTTCAAGCTGCCTGGATACTCACAGTCTCAAATACCTGCATCATCTGAACACCATAATCTTATAAATGTAACTGATTTTACAACAAGCCATCTATTTTGCAGATGGGGTACTGAAGCACAATGAGATGAAGGGCTAGAATCACTAAAGGAATTAAGTCAGAACAAAAGCTACTTTAAGCATCTAATTCAAAGTGTAGAAACTCAAAATTCCTGTTTAGCTACTGTCTAATCCTTGAGTCTGTAGGTGCCTCAGTTTCTGATGTTAAGATTTCTTAATGCAACTAAAGATGTGCTTTAGGGCATGACCAAAATGCCCAGACTTCAAAAGATTATCACTCATCCTATGCCTAAACCCTATCAGGATCCAAAAAGCAAGTGTTTATCTATGTTTGATTCAGTAAACTTTCTCAAATTGGGATACAGTTTTACTAGATTGAGATCTCTGCAAACAGTAGTGGTGTTGCTAGTTCTGTCTACCAATTATGCAGTAGATGAATGAGTAAGGCAACTATCCAGAGCATGGGAGATCGTAGTTCAGTTCTTTTTGCCTGAGAGGATTAGAAACCAAAGTGCTTTAATTCTGAGCTATTGAATAACAGGCAGGGCAGCAGCCTCACTGCTGCCACGGTCAAACAATTCTAGAAGACAGCTCCAGCTTGAGAATCTTAAGTGAAAGACACCTAAGTCCAAAAGAAGCTTAAGGCTTTTAAGATACTCCCCTGCCTTTGGTATTTTTTTACTGACAAGCCTGGAAGACTTCCCTACTCTATGTGCTGTTTTTTGTGGATCCCATTTTGAGGTGCATTGCCCATGCATTATGTAGGGAGTTAGCGTGGATTCTAGACAGTTAAAACTTTTAATTATTAAATTCTTCATTGATTTATTCCATGGTTTAGACTAGAGAGTCTTTTAGGGGTTCTTGATAAACACTACTAATTTTCTTGAATAGCATTCTATACATGATTAACTACAATAACTGGAGGTCACTAATACAATCCCATCAGAGTAACAGATGGACTTTTCCTGTCCTAATGCTTATGTGCATCTTCTATTTATCTCTGTCGTAACACTTTAAAGTAATATCTAATACCATTTCCAGAGTTAAGACTTTATTAGTGACTTGTAAAGTAATTCTGTACTTATTCACATCAGAGTTTGCAGTTGAAGAACTTTGGTAAGGTTCAGCTTTATTTTTGTTTTCTAAACAATCCACTTCATTTTAAAATAGTTTTATAACTGTCCTATATAGAGATGCCCTGATACATCAGTCCAATATTGGATTGGTACCGATATAAAGACAATTGGCCAATAATTTGGCCAATAAATGCCCATGAGTGCACACAGCCACAGAGCAGCACTCAGGCAGTGAGGAGCAGAGCCTGACAGCATGGAGAGCTGCCTCCAGCTGGTAAGTCCATTGTGGTGGAAAGGGAGGGGGGAGGGAATGGGTGTGAGGGGGAGCAGATCAATCCCTCCGTAGTGAGGGAGGGGACAGGCGCAGGCACTGCCCAGCCAGGGTGAGGCAGGGTGTGGGACAGACCCGAGGTTTGTCAGGGGGGCAGCTCTCACCCCTGTGTGCACCCCAGGAGGGCACAGGGGGAGGGGTGCCCCCAGATCTGCATGAAGCAAGGTGGGTGGGCCGCAGCTGTGGGCTGGAACCAGGACTGTGCCGGGCTCTTCTTACTGGGGGCTGGGCTTGGGGCAGAGGCTATGAATGGAGCTGCAGCCACCCCAGATTTCACTGTAGCCCTACTCCCAGTGCTGCCACTCACCTGGCACAACCCCAGCTCAACTTCTGCCTCCCCCCATGCACCGGGAAGACCTGGGGCTGCATCGGGCATGCAGTGGCAGCGGTGCTGGGAGCGGCACTATGGTGAAACTTGGGGTGGCTGCAGCCCCCTTGATAGCCCCTGCCCTGAGCCCAGCCCCCAGCAAGAAGAGCCTGGTGCAGCCCTGGCTCCAGTCCACAGCTGCAGCCTTCCCCCCCACCCCACGCAGATCCGGGAGCACAAAGCTCCCACCCTGTGCTTCCCGGGGTGCATGCAGTAGCAGGAGCTGCCTGCCTGACAAGCCATGGGTCCATTCCATCCCCGCCCCCCACTGCCCTGGCTGGGCAGCACCTGCCCCTGCTTCTGCCCCTGTTCCTGCTCCTGTCTCCTCTCTCACCATGGGAGTGTGGGAAGTTGATCTGTTCCCCCATGCCTCTTCCCTCCTGCCTCCCCTTCCATCACAATGGACTTAGAAGCTGAAGGCAGCTCTCTATGCTGTATTGGAAATCAGATCAGTATCAGCCAATATGCCTCCTTAAAAATCGGATATCGGTATTGGCCCCAAAAATCTCTAGCAGTGCACACTTAGTCCTATACTGTATCTTTAGTAGTTTAAACCTTTTATCTTTAATTAAAATATTAAAGATAAATTGGCCCTTTTTGTTTGTTTGTTTTAATATTTTCAAAATAGAAGATTTGCAAGTTTAGGAAGACTGAGGCAATTATTATGCATGTGGGAGATAGCTTCTCACCATAAACAGTTCTGTTATTTGTTTGATTTGAATTCTTAATACCATATTTTGTTGTATACAATGTGTCCCAGGATAATATAGGCACCTTGTTTTTGAAAGGCAGAATGAAAAAAAAAAAATCTTTCTTTGTAGTAAATGACTTAGTAGAAGCTAGGGAGATAAGTCTGCTCATTGTTCTTCTACCTGTGGATCATGTGCAGAGTTACTTTTTCTTTCCCCTAGCAAAAGCTCAAGTGGCAGAAACTGCTATTAGCACACGTCTGCTTAGAGTATGCACAGTTTCCAGCAGATTTTTTTGGGGAAAGGTGCATATTGTATGCAAGAAAATGTGGCATGTACATCGGACCTGGTCCTGGGAGTCAAATAATATATATTATTTTACCTGTTCTGTCACTAGCTTTCTGTATGATTTTGGACATCTTGTTAATGCTTTCTGTGGAGCAGGGGATGTGGGCATAAGGAACACCATAGGTGATGCATTGTGGGGACATAGCTGGGCACGAGGCAGATTTCTTCACCTACAGTGGATCACAAGGCTGCAGTCTGACTGGACTGGCACTAGGTGGCAGCTGTCTCCCGAGCCCAGTGGGCAGAACCCAGCACAGGAAGGCAGAGCGGGATGGGGAGACTTGGTGCTGCCACTGCCATTGCCACCACCACCTCCACCTGGAGCACCATGCCATCATGGCCACCAAGGTGAGGTGCCCTCCGCCTGCCACTTCAGTGGGGGCACCAACCCTGCACTGCTGCTGCAGTGCCTCACCTTGGTGGCCATGGCAGTGCAGTGCTCTTAGTGTAAGTGGCGGGAGCACCAAACCTCCCTACCCTACTCCACCCTCCCACACCAGGTCCCACCCACTGGACCACAAAGGTGGCTCCTGTCTAGTGCTGATCCGGCCAGGCTGCAGCCCTGTGCCCTGCTGTGGACACAGAAATCTGGAGGGGCATGTGCTCTACCACGTGCCCTCAGTACATCGCCTATGGGCCCAACCTGTCCCTCAGGGCCAGATTAACCCTTTAATGGGCCTTAGGCAAAGAAACTCATGGGCTAAGGGATGGTCGAGATCTCCCTCTCCACCCTGGTGCCGGTCTCAGAGCCACCACTAGGAAGCACTTGCTGCTTCGGCAAGGCCAGCAGAGGGGTGGGGAGGAAAGGGGAGGCAGATGGGGCCATTTGCACCACTACTGAAGAGGGAAAGACTGGGGCCCCCTGCAGCTCAGGGCCATAGGCATATGTCTAGTTTGCCTGTGTCTAGTTTGCCTATGACCCTGCCCTCCCTGCAAGCTCATCCCACCTGGGATGAGCCACCTATGGCTCCTGCTTGCTCTAGCCCCAGGCCCCAGGCACCATGCACTGCCCCAGCTGGGCAGTGCTCCCAGCCCCAGCTGCCAATCACCAACCTTGTTCCACTTCTTCCCTCATTGTGTGAACTCAGCATGAGCTGTGGCTGCTGCTTCAATCTCCCCACAAATTGTGCCCCACACTGTGCCCCCCTATGCATTGCCTACAGCCCCCACCCCTTCATACATTGCCTATGCCCCTCCCCATAGACTTATCTGCAGGGAGCTGGCTGTATTGCCAGCCACATGCATGACATCTAAAAAAGGACTTGAACCCAGAAGCCTCAGAAGAAAAGCCAAATTGCCTTACCCAGACTCCAGTAAAAGGTTTTCCTCTCATGGTCAAATGCTGCAGCCCCTACACACAGGTGACACAGAAGCTGCCATACTTGAACAGGGCCAGACAGTTCTAGAAACTTTACAGGTGGTAATTATGAAATAATAGTAGAATAATAATAGAAATAACAGATTTTCTTCTAGCACTTAATAGTTAGCATTTGACTTGCATCCTGAAGCATAAGAGTTTATACAATTTCCAAATTTCTTATCTGCTCTGTGGGTACACTATTACCCATCTAACCTTATGAATCCTGCTAAACTCTTGTTTCCAGTGCCTTGAGTAACAGGCTAACTGGGTGGAAAAAAATGTCCTTGAATCAGTTTTACAGCTGTGCCTTTCCAATTTCACTAATGTCCCCTTGTTCTTGGGCAGAATCTAATTTTTCTTTATCTTTGTTTATAGCATCTCTCAGCTCCCCCCCCCCCCCCCCCCCCCCCCGGCCCCCTTCTCTAGCAGTTTTGTGCAGGTCCTCCTTTGCCCTTTGTTTCCTTTCTCTCTATTTCCCCTCAGTCTCTCTGGGGACAGATATGGCAGAAATAAAGGGTGGATGTGAATCTCCCACTTAATTTAAACATTCCTTGAATGAAAAGACAAGATTTTAAGCCTGCAATTGTAATTACCCTGGTCAACTGTTTCAGCCCTACCAAGATTAGGGTTGCCAACCCTGTTTGAATCTATACCAGGAATGCCAATGTGCCCGTGACACACAACGCCAACGTGCCCACATGCTTGCATATATCAGTGACAGATTACAGTGCATAGGATTTACATCAAGAAGGCAAATGCACATAACTATTACATTTTAAAAACCCACTGGACTACTGTATAAATTGGATTCAACATTTAATATTTAGTTTAATGAATGCCCCATCATTTATTTCCTGGGTGACTCTCAGCAGTCTCCTGGAGATTTATATCTAACTCCTGGAGACTCCAGGACAATCCTGGAGGGTTGGTAACCCTAACCAAGATCAGTCCTGCCCCACAACGCTCCAGCTTCAGCTAATGGGCAAGTACAGGGAGGATTTACTTTGAAAGTGTTGGTTTTGTCCCAGATGCATACAGACACACTGTACCTACCCATATGCATGTGTACTGCCAGTTGTCTCATGTCATTTGTGTTCTGTTTTTCCTCTTCCTGAAACGCTATTTATACAAACGGCTTTCTTCTTCCTTTCAATTAGGTAACCATGATTTATTTACTTTTCTCTTTCTATCATCCACACACATATTTAGTGTTGTAGCTCTTGTCAGAACTTTTTTTTAAAGTTATTTATTTTGATTTCTGATGAGGCAGCTTTAAATCAGATGTCAGTGTCAGCAAGTATGCTGCCCAGTGAATGTCATTAAATAACCAGACAGCTCCATGTTTGATTTGCTTTGCTCTCTGTAACTTCCGGGTGCTGGCGGTTGCTTTAATGAGAGTTTGGAACTCCTCTGGATAAGTGGACATCTAAATTACACAAATTGAAAACGCCTTTGCACAAAAGGGGCTAGTGATGGTCATCAAACTGCTGAATGGAAGAATAACAGAATCTTCAGATTTCACAATCTGATGCAGCAAAAACCTCTCATTAAACAAAGGGGGTGTTTTGTATATAATTAAACAAAGGATGAGCTAAACACAGGATGTGGCACAGTTAATGGACCCAAATTGACTGTGCCAAATGACAGTCAGTAGATGCCACCTTTTGTGTGTGAATCAACCTCTTTGCAGCCTCATAGCACTGTAGGATGTGTGGCTGTGCTGTCAAAGTTCTTTGAGTAAAGGTGATCTATATTATTAGACCAGCTCAAATAATAAATCTAAATAAAAGTCTAATAAAAGAGATCAGCTTTACCCAAAGAACCTTGTCTGCCTATGTGCTTAGACCAACACAGCAACACCCTACACCCCTGTAACATGGATGCACTGTTGCACTTAAACATTCTTGGGTTCAGTTTTAAGACAAAGGATTTTTCTTCTGTCTTCGGGTGTCTGTGTTTCCTGAGATAGGAGGGAGCATCAGCCAAGTGAAATGTAACTGCAGTAGTAAAAAAAAACTGCGGGTGGAGGGCTAGGGTGTATCGAAAAAGAGCCAAACACATGTGAACTTGGGGAGAAGGTTTGGCATGGAGTAGATTGCTGTAAACAAGCGATGGGTCCCAAGGGTAGGCGCAGATTGTTTTTCAGGAGTGCCATATATGGGAAGGAGGGAGGGGGACCTTTTGGGCACTTTAAAATGGAAAGAGCATAAAAGTGTGTGTGTGTGTGTGTGTGTGTGTGAGCATAAAATCGTGTGTGTGTGTACACACTTTAAATTGGAAAGACCATAGAAGACAGAGTGTACATTTTAAAATGGAAAGAGCATAAAAGTGTGTGTGTGTGTGTGTGTGTGTGTTTTAAAATGGAAAGAGCATAAAGAAAGAGTACACACTTTAAAATGGGAAGAGCATAAAAGAGAGAAGAGAAAGTGTGTGTGTGTGTGTGTGTGTGTGTGTGTGTGTGTGTGTGTGTGTGTTGGGGGGAGCTGTTAGATATTTAATGTAATGTGTATCCTTGTAGGTGGCACAGGGAGCGACTACAAGCAGAAAGCAGAGATCTCCAAGAACCACCGCTCTCACAAAGAAAGGAGAATAAATACCCAGGGGCACAAATACGAAAGGTAAAAATGATTTCTCTTGGCCGTTTTGTCATCGGTCCCGGAATACAAGCACTAGAGAGAAAGCAAGGGGGGGTTGGGGGGGTGGCAGTCAAGGGTGATGGTTGCTTCTTCATACCTTGGACCATCACCGTTTTCCAAAGAAGCCTTGAAGAAGCATGCCACTGTTGTGCAAAGCTAAAACTGGTGCAGCTGTGCCTGGAAAGCAGAGCACTGCCCCAGCATTCATAACTCAAGCGTGAAAACTCCCTGCCTCGGCGACTGGAGAAACTTCCCTGTGGAATTAAATTAGTGGTACGGGAGGGAAAAAAAAGTTTGCTCACAAAATAGTATTTTCTGTTCTTTTTTCTTGTTAAGAGAACCCACTAGCGCTATGGTTTGCAGTCTATAATTTGGTGCGTGATCACAAGAAGTTTATAGCATAATCATAGCATTCTGGGAGCTTGTTAGAGAGGGAAATGCTCCTTCAAGGAAATTTTATATACTTTTCATTTGGGCTTGTTTTCCGTCTTCTTCTGACATTTACTGTGATGAGCCATTGCGTGAGGGTAATATAATATTGAGCAAGGAGGCAAACTTTCATTTTCAGACTGGAACATGCCCTTAAGCCTGCTTTAAATGAGTAGCGGGGGAGACAGCCAGATCCTCTGCCCTGATGTCACATGTCTGAGCGAGGCAGCGCCACTCGCCTGGGTGCTGCTCAGCGCACACGTTTGCAGCCTTTTGAAGGAGGAATTGTTGCCAGACCTGGGGGGTTTCTCGAGTTTCCACGTTGCTCTTGGCCAAGACGCGTTTCACCCTAAATCAGCCTAAATTTATAAAGCCGATGGGATCAGGGAACACAATCTCTCAACCCCCCAAACCCCCATGTAGTGCCACAGTTCATGTGGGAGGCAGAAAGAGGGGAAATAATCCAAGCCGGACAGGCTGTTTGGCAGGCACTCCACATTATTAGGTTTCCAGTTTGGCAGATGGAGGAGAGTCCTGCGTCCTGACTTTGTCAACCTGGAGATTGCTGAGGGTTTCATCCAGCTCTCCTAAAAATCAGTGGCAGCTTTGCTTTTGACCGCCCTAGAAGGATTCAGCTTGGAGGCTGAACAGATCCCAAATGCAGCATCACTCACATGCCCCTGGGACTCCAGAGACTCAAGTTGTTTCTTTCCTGCCAAGCTCATCTCGAAATAAGACAAGGTCCTTAAGACAAGCATGTATAAGACAAGGACCCACGACGCCACCGTGGGGCTTTTTAATAAGCAAACTGCACGGCGCTTTGCTATCAAGAGGCACCGGATTGCTGCGGTGGTTATTGGTACCAATGGATGGTTACTAAATCGGTACAGCAAGGCATGAGTAAGACCTGAAAAAGGTTTTTTACTGGCTACAAACGGGCAGAGAATAAGATCAGGCGCTAGGCAAAACAGACATGAAAGGGGATGGTAAGCGTGTTCTCAAAGCCACTTTTAGCTGAGCTAAAAGATTAGTGAATGAGAGGCGACTAACACCCTCAGATTTGGCAATAATGATCACTTCAGTGGGGAGAAATTATAATGCCTGACTTGTAGACAAGACCCACTGGGCAAAGGACAATGCTTAGCAGTAGCGACTATTTATTTAGTAAACGGGATTAGTTCAAGCGCAGGGATTTAGGGTTCAGGTTGTAAACTGCTTGGTCATTATAAAAGGAATCTATTTTTTTTTTTTATTGAGGAAAGAAAAATACTTTAAATCCTCTCTATTGGCTAAATAGAGAGGTAACCTCTCTATTGGCTAAAAGTTACCTTCTTTCTGCCCACGAACCAGATTGGCCCCCTTTTTAAATCAAAGAAGCTCTGTTCTAAGTTTTCTATGTGCCAAGACCTAGAAGGTCACCCTGCAAGATCCAGTATTTTAACACCTGCAACCAGCTCAGTTTTGCTACTTTAAAAACTCCCTTTAAGATATAAACGTGCCTCGCCAGAGATTTAGACAACGTCTGAACATTGAAAACATTGTTATGATTTTCAGGTACAAAGTGTACAACAAATGTTGCTCTCCTGTAGCTGATCCTGCAGCTTTTGCTGCTAGAAAAGCGATATTGTTATCGCAACTCAAGTCAAACGAAGCAAGCACTGAAAGAATCACAAGTTGTTATCGTAATTTGAATCATCTTAATTCGATGATACTAATCATCATCATAATTTGATCAGAATTTGAATAACTTCCATTATGAATAACTTGCTCATAATGGAAGCCAGGCTCCAAATACCAGAGTACTGACAATTTGGGGCACCTAATTTTTAGCAGGTTTCTCAGGCAATTACAAATTTTAACAATATGTTTACTCGTTGATTATCCAGATTGGTTCACATAATTTAGCAGGTATAAATAGCTGTTGAACGTCTGTTAAAAATTACTCGATTTGTTTCGGTGGGTTTTATAGTTTATTTCCTAAAATAAAAAGAGCCAAAGCTTTTAATTTTGAAGTGTTCTGAAGATGGTATTTAGGAAAACTGCCCCCAAAGCTACATTTAAGTTCCCTTGAGGGTAATTTTAAATATTTGGGGTTTTTTTCTTAATAGTTTGGGTCTGTAAATGCACCTTGCATTTATTTTGATGCGGTAGATGAGATGAGGGAGCATTCATTTTTTGATCCAAAGCTTGCCAAACAACCGAGGCACAAATTGCTAAATTGTCTTTTTTTTCTTCTCCTTTTCGGGCACAAATATATTTGATGACAATGTTTAGACCTCTTAGTGCAGTAGTTTCCCGCGGGAGCTTTGCTTAAATATGAATAGCTGTGAAAAAGCCTCAGCCATTGTTCTGCGTTTCTAATGGATTTTGGGTTGCAAATGAAAAGATGAACCGGCGCTGGGGTTCAGAGCTAACTGGAAATTGTCTTCCTGTTCAAGGCAACTTGTGGGAAGCAAAAGATAAGGGAATGCCTATGCAATAGTTTTTAACCAAATGGAAGGAGACATGAAGCTATCTACTCCTACAGAATCTCCTCCATGGGATGATTGCTTTGTATTTATCATAAAATACAAGGTCTGTATTTTCCCCCACCCTTTTTAATGCCTTAGAAGAAAAGGGGGGGGGGGGTGTGGCGGGGATTTCTAGTCCTTTTTGTTTTGTTTTGTTTTCTATTTTGCTTTTATTATTTTAGGCTGAGACATAACAAACGATTACAGGTTGGAAAACGCATTTGAAAGCAGTAAGGTCACATTACGAGGAAAGTCTGGGCAGCATTAATCTGGTGTTTGGAAAGCAGTTGACAGTTGTGAAGGGTGTTGGGTTTTTTTTTAATTGGTCTTAAAAAAAACCCCTAAAAACCTAGTCCTCTCTTTCCTTCCCTCCCCCCCCCCTCAAAATCCCCCCACTAGACCAGTGGTTTCCAACCTTTATTCATTTGCAGACCCCTAAAAAATTTTGTATAGAGATTTTTGGAAATCTCAGATTTTGCTGGCCCCTTTGGATTGTAAATGTGGCTATTCACATACTCCTGATTGATCATAATCATTTTTCTCAGACCCCTTGGACATAGTCTGGGACCCGCAGGTTGAAAACCACTGCACTAGAACATAAAATCCATCCTCTTTCTCCTCCTCTCTCACAATCCGTGTGAACTTGGAAATACCTGGTGTCCCCCCAGCCCCAATTTGCTTTTTCTACTCGAAACAAGGTACTGTGAACGCTTGGGGGGGGGGGGGGGGGGGACACCAGTTCTGGCACCGGTAACACTCTCAGGAGGGTGTCCTCTGCTCTCATCTGGAAGACGATGCTCTGCATCAAGATACAAGACCAGTAACTTCCAGTAAGGAAGGAGTGGGGCATTTATTATTTCAGCAAAAGGGGGATGAAAGCCTTACTCAAGGACGTATTTGGTAGTCGTGTTGGTCTGAGAAAAAACGAAATGCAAAACTCTAAAACTTTTGGTTTAGAGATGATGCCCTTTATTAGACCAATTAAGAAATCGCAGAAGAAGATATCTATATATTTTGCAATTTCTTAGTTGATCTAATAAAAGGTATCATCTCTGAACAAAGCATTCTAGAGTTTTACATTACTCAAGTCAAAGCAGTTTATTTCAGTGATCATTTGGCCTGAGTAAATCCTGCCCACAGACTCTGGCCCATGATATAAACCATATTTTTGCCTTTGCTCCCCCTTGGGTCCGAATGGTGAGAACTGCCTCCTGCCTGCTTCGCTATTGAGGGGGTCCTTGGTGAGCACGGAGACTTTTCTTCATTGGATCCAGTAGGAGTTTCTTTAACTCCCTTAGTCTCGGATTCCTAATTACCCAGCTGATTACCCAACTGCTCCTGTATGAAATCAGCCCCTGGAGCTGGGCTGGAGTCTCTTGTAGTTGTAACATTGTAGTTGTAACCTAGTTGTTCCCCTCCTCACGCACATCCCTCTTACGGCAGTCCCTTGCTGGGGCGCTCTGTGTTTCCCTAGTGGGTTTCTCTTTTGGGGTTCACAACTCTTAACATCTACTAATAAAATTCAATCTGGTGTTTGGCATCTTAATAGCCGGGTTTGCTCCCCTCGGATCCCTCTCATCTAATGCCTTCTTACAGCCCAGCAGCATGGAAGGGAAAATGCATGCAAAGTTGTTGTGTACAAGCATGGCAGGGATTGGGAAATCATCCAGATGGCACCACCCTGCCACACTGATTCATAGGAGAAAGACAAGGGGGGATGACTGGGCTCTGATGCCTGTTGCCAAGAGTACTCCTCTCCTGCGTGTGAGGCTTTATCTGCCTCTGTTACAAGCTAACTTCGCTACAGCTGTTGCCTGCTGGGGTATGTTACAAGCTACCTTTTTGCTTTCCTGGGAGGCTGATCCCGCCGGGAAAGCTCACAAAGAGCCCAGCAGTCAGGGGCTGCCACAGGGATGTGGTGGTTGGGGGGAACTGTAAAGCACAAGAGAGCCCAAATGGCATTGCTGGAGCACTAAAACGTAGGTTATCCTCCCATCATCCAGGAAATACATTTAAAGAGCGTTAATCCTCTGCTTCTGAACAAATGGTAGGGTTTATCTCAAATCTCCAGGATGCAGTGCGGTTAACTCCTAGAATGACAGAAAATGCGGGCTGGAAAGGACCTCAGGGCATCTAGTCCCTCCCCCTGCTCAAAGCAGGACCAGCCCCAACTACATCACTCCAGCCAGGGCTTTTCCTAGCTGGGTCTTAAAAACCTCCAAGGATGGAGACTCCCCCACCCCTCTGGGTAACCCCTTCCAGGGCTTCACCACCCTCCCAGTAAGAGCCCCCCTCCCTAATATCCAACCTAAACCTCCCGGGCTGCAACTTGAGACCATTGCTCCTTGTTCTGCCCGGGTGTCGGACTGGCCTGCCCACAAGTCCCTCTCCACTGCAGCCGGATCCTAGGCAGTGACTTATGTGCTGGTGACATGGGCGAAATGCCCAGAAACCCGAGGTGGCTTGGCGATACTCGGGCTGCTAGGGGGCTCGCACATCACCGGGAGGCTTGCAAAGAAGCGATCCCACAACACTAGTCCACCTGCCTCTTGTTTCCGTCCCTCCCGATCAAATGGACACAAGCCTCTCGCATGAAACCCCCGCGAGCCGATCCCTTTCTTGCAGTGAGGCGTGTGGTTTGGTTGAGGTCCGAAATCACCGCTTGGCAGAGCGCAGTAGGGGCAAAGCCAAGAAGTGATGTGATCAGGTAGATGCTGATCAGTCCACACGCCGATTATTAGGGGGTGTGATCAGCCCCGACCAGCCAGGATCTCAGCCACTGAAGCCTGACGAGTTGAGATGAGCCCTCCTGTTTGTTCAGAGGAGGAGAATTAACGCGCTCCAAATGCATTTCCTCGATGCTAGGAGGATAACCCACACTTTCCTGCTCCAGCGAGGCCATTTGGGCTCTCCTGCGCTTTACAGTCCTTCCCCAACCAGCAGATCCCAGTACTGCTCTCAGCTAAACTCTGGACAAAGAGAAACGTGCCCGGCAAAGTAAAGCCATTTTCAACCGATCAAGCAACCGATTCATCCACGGACCAAGGAACCGATTAAGCACCCGATTGTCCTTCCCCGGGTGGGGACCAGGAGGCTGGAAGCCGGGGCGATGCTCAGTGCGATCCCTGCCTTGCCTCCACTCCGGACTGAATGACAAGCCCCGTCACCCCCCGCAGACATAGCCCTTAGGATTTTCCTCCCCCGTTGCCCGATCGGTTCAGTTTCTGTGCGAGGGACCCAGGGATCCCTCTCCTGGCTCGCAGCAGCAGCAGCGTGGCTACTTTCTCAGCCGGTGCCTTTTTTGTGGTAGCGCCTGCACTTGTCCGAGACGTGCCAGCCTTGCCTAAGGCAACGCTCCTGAGAAGTCTCGAGTGGCTAGGTGGCCTGGGCTTGCTTGTTTCAGGGACAGATCCGCAGTCACGGGACAGTGTCGTAGCCCCGGGAAAGCTGGGACGCTTCAGGGACATGCCACCCACGGGCCCTTGCCATTTCCAAGCCCGGAGGAGAAGGGGAGGAAGAGATCTCGAAGCCCTATAGGAAACAGAGGAGGGAAGACACGACCTGGAAGGGCCAAAGGCAGGCATGGGCTTGATTTAACATAAAGGAGGAGGGGAGCTTTGCATCCATGAGGGCTAGAGATAGCCACGGGGAAAGCAGGGGGAATGTGTCATCTTAATGGGTCTGATGCCTAGAGGCAGCATATCAAGTCTTGCCCTTTCCTGTATCAAGTCTATGCCCTTTACTGTATTTATCCTAATGTACTGGGTTTCAAAAGCTCCCCCCACCCCACTACAGCTGCTATCATTTACAGGAGCACAAAGACCCTTCTCCAAATATACAAGGAAAAGAATCACTCCCTTCTCTCTCTTCCATGAGTTTTCCTTTCTTGGTTTCCTGGTAAATGCCCTTCCCAATCTCAGAGTTTGAGTAAGGACAGAATGATTAATTTTTCTGGGGTCACCCTTTAAATCCCCAGAGGTTGCTTTGCTTAACTCTGTTTTATGGCAACTGTTCAGGTCCCTGATCCTACAGCAGATAAATGGCACAGATGCTCTCCTCTTAAAGGTATAGTTGTGGGAGAAAGAAAGGCAGAATTCACATCGTTTTAGCAAAGCTCTAGACTGTGTTCAGGACACAACTGGCTTCTTGATTCATGAGAATTCAGACATCTCTGGTATTGTATCATCTGATTTAACGATCTAAAGCTTTACTTTGTTAAAAAACACACCAGACAAAAAAAACCAAGAATTCTCCTAAAATATTTAGTCCCAAGAGCCTAAAATATACTTGGAAACTAATGAAAACCATTTACTCCAACAACAGTCCCCCCAAAAATTAATAATCTCAGACGTCTTTCCTTTTTTTTTTCCTTCTTAAATTGTGTCTTCCTCTGAAAATATATTGAAGGATCAAAAGACAAACAAGAAATAATACTGGAAAAATATTCTTCATTATGAATTTAGGTTTATTAAGTGTTTTAACTCTAGTAAGGGAAATAACAACAATAATAACCTGTCTGAGTAGGTTGGAATATTTTAATTCTCTTTTAGATTTCTTTTGAGGAAGACAGGAATTCTAGAAAAAAAAAATTAAACCTAGCGATTGTAAATGCTGTATAATACTACTGGAATAAATAAAAGTTGACTAGAGTTTCTAGTCAGAAAAAGTGCCTGTATTGTAATAATTTCTAAGTTTTACTTCAATCTGAAAGATATTAATTTAACAGTATAGTTCTTACAAAATGTAATTCTTATTTGAATGAATATTCAGTGGGAAAGAGCTCTCTACTTTTCAGACTCAGTTTGTGCATTCCTTGATGCCAGTTAAAATTTTGCCTAAGGACTTCAGGATCAGGACGGTCTGTTTCATCAGTAGGAATCTACAGCAAAAAAAAAAATAAAAAAAAAAATGCAATTGGTTTGTGGTATCATGGCAGTGTAAGAATAAATGTTTCCCCCTGAAAGCATAATAACAGCATACTTTGTTTCAGAGATTTGTTGAGAGTCACAGTTTCAAATTATGTAAATCAGCACAGTTTCCCTGAAGTCATCAGAACTGTCATTTTACAGCAAGTGAGGACCTGGGTGATATGTGTATTATTTCTTCTCTGGGCTAAATAGTACAAACGTGTAATAAAAAAGAGTGTCACGCAGGTCAGTTTCTTCTACTGATTCCTCAGTTTTATATACTCTAAAAGATCATTACTTTTGTATAGTATGATCTATACAAAAGGAAGGAAACGAAACAAATGGCACACTCAATATGGTAAAAGGCCAGTTTCATAAGTTACAATATTGCCATCAGATGATGTTTCATAATGGTGAAGTTACCATCATGAAATCCAGCTCTTTTGATCATTGAGTTTGCACTGATTACACAGTATTGCCACCATATAAAAATGATAAATTGATTTCTTTAAATAAAAGATTTTGAGCTAAATTTGTATGTGGTATAATACAATGAGGCTGCATTTAGTTTTACCTAATTTTGATTTATCCCTAGATACAGGATTTGGTATAAGCCAATGAAACTGTGTCCATTTCCACTTAGCCTGAACCAGTCCTTATAGGTATGATTCATATGAACCACCAGCTCGATACACTGTTACAGTGGGATTTATTTCTGTTGTTAGGAACTGGATAATAATATAAAATGTCCAGCACCTTTTAGCAGAAACACCCTTGCTTATATTTACTTACATTTTTGCAAGGGTTTCATTTCCTTTCATCTGTAAAAAGTCAGTCTCTCTACAGTGTTCTACTCTCTGAAGGTCTGCAACCCACATGGTTGCACATATTTGATACTTCACTGAATTATTTAAAGGTAGAATAGCATATAGTTCTTTTATAACCTAACTCTGTTATATAGTGTGATCAGGACCTTAATGTTTTCTACATGTACGCACAGGAATGCAATGCTACTTAAAAATCTCAGTTTTTGAAATCATAGGACCCCTATACTCTGCTGCTGTGATCCCTAAATAACTTGACAATTACAAGAAGAAAAGTTTATATATTTCACAGCAAAAGCAACTCACCATGTAATTTAGATAGATATTGCAACAGATAATGAGGGCAGACTACAGGTAGTAAGGAATTAGAAATATGGAGAAAGGAATACAGTCCTGAGAAACATGTTTCACAAGACAAGTTGATAATATATCAATTTTCTTGGACTTGTCTTGCTTTTTATAGCATGTATGTTTATATTGTGGAAGGTCAGAAGCCAAAGAAAAAATAGCTAGTGCCAGCCAAAAAGGTTAGAGGAATTTTGAAGAGTTGCTTCAAGAGAAATGAGTTACAAGGAACTCATGAAAGGGGAAGATGGTTTCAGGATCAGCCTCAGACTGAAAAAAGACACTAAGGAAGGAAAAGGTAACAATATCTAAAACTCTCTAATCCTGCTTGTTTACTCTCTCAAAACCAAGTTGATTCAAAGCCTCAATGGGTCTTTAAACTCTTGCAATGTGTCCTGATTATTCAGACATAGACTTAAAAAAAATTACGTGTGACTTATATGACAGTCATGACCTATAAATACAGAAGTACAGCCTGAGTTTCAAACATCAGGCACAGCTTTCAGTGCAGTGCTTTTGTATCACAATGGTCATATGGTCATAATACTGGCTCTACCTTGCTCTGGAAGGGTGTGTACACACATAGTAACTTTATGACAGCCAAGCTGACTTAACTTTTTAAAGGTGATTTAACTGTCAGAGCGTACACACATATGTGGAGCAGAGTCAACTTACATGTGGCACAAGACAATACATTTCTGAGGTGTGCTATTTTGATTCAAATTACTTAAATTGACTTGGCTCACAAGATGGCTGCCACCATGTCAAGGAGCTGTACATGAGTATGCTCCAACATGGCTTAAGCGGACTTAGTCAAGTTGACTTAGTATGTGCGTACATACCCAAAGATAGCTTCAGCACAAGTACATGCCTGCAGACACCATAGGGAGAGCAAGAAAATTTTGGGGAGGAGGGGCTGAGCATGTGCTCACATGACCCCTACCCCAGGGGGGGAAAGTCTGTGGGGAAAGGGGCAGGGGGAGGGAAAAGGGCCATTGGGGAGGGAAGGGAGTGGGGTTGGGACTGGGAGGGAGTGGAGCTAAGCCAGGCCCAGGATTAAGATTGGGGCCAGGGCCCTTTGCGCCTCTGCAGCTGCCCCTTACCCTGCATTGCCCACACCAGTGCCCACTGCATCACTGAATCCACTGTCCCCCAGCCCCAAACCAGCCCTGGCTGCCTCCCCGCACTGGCCCCAGCTCCAGCTCCAGCTCCAGCTCCAGGTCCGGCCCCGGCACTGCCACGCACCACCCAGGGGGGCCCAGAGTCAGAGGCCAGAGCAGGGCCAGCCTTGGGAACAGAGCTGCTGGCATTGGCAACATGTAGGGGGTGCACGCAGGTGCACATGCACCCCCTGAGATAAGCGCCACCGGCACTTCCACCGATGGCAGTGATTAGCCACTGGGGGACCCCCTGGTCAGCAATCGGCTGCTGGGGGATCTCCCCCCTTCTAGTCGGTGATTGGCTGCTGGTGCTCCCCCCAATATTAGGAGGCACCGGTTGCCCATGGCCCTGCCCCGCCCCAAGTCAGAAGAGCCTGGCGCAGCCCTGACCCCAACCCACAATGGCATCCTGCCCTGCCCCATGCAGATCTGGGGTCACACTCCCTCCGTGCTTCCCAGGGTGTGCATAGCAGCAGGAGCTGTGCTCCCCGGACAAGCCACTCGTGGTTCAGTCCTGTGCCGTCAGCTGTGCAGCGCCCCCCTCCTATCCCCAGCCCTAGCCCCACTCCCTCTCCCTGCCCCTGCTGCTGCTTCTGGAAGTCCTCAGCCAGGCTGTCTTGCAGCCCTACCACTGCCCTGCATTTGTGGGGGATAAGCCCCAACCTCCTTTTGCCACCTATGGCAGTCACATACAATTAGCCATGGAGCCAGTGTGCTCAACCACTCTCTGCTCCCAGTGTAGCAGGTAGAGGGGCTGTTGGTTGAGCCTACATCCATAGTAAACTTAAGCTGTCTTTTTTCCCCACTCCAGTCATTAATGTTCAGCATAAATTAAAGAAACCTTCAAAGTATTCTGGCCCAACCTGGAGGAAATGATATGCATGAAGCAGTGCTAGTATTAAGGCACCAAAAAGGAGTGATTTAAATTATCTATGCACATCACCTCCTGGCTTGTATTCTGTATGTTTTGAGTTTACCCCAAATGTATTTTATTTATTCTGATAGCACACTCACCTTTTCCCTGAAAATTAGCCACCCAAAATTGGGTTGCATGCCTTAAACAAAGAAACTGATTTCCATGATGAAATGGAGGCAGGGAGGTGCTGGAATGGTGGCACTGGGCTGTGCATGGCACTGACTCACCCAGAGCTGAACTTTCTGACTGCATGTAGCAGGGATGCAATCAGAGTCATTACCCCTCCTGCTACTGCTCTGCCAACAGCTATTGGTTTGACCCTGTCATAGCTACTGCTGAATTAAGACTTTGAGAGGGTTAATGCCTTTGAGAGGGATATTGAAGAGGGGTCTCTGTCCCTATTCCATGTAGCTTCATTCAGATCTCTGAGTGAACAGGTGCCAGGGCAGGTAAGACTCAGGAAAATATTTTTTCTTGGTTCTGCCATCCCATAACAAGGTGCATGTCTTATTCAGGACCATGTGGTATGTGACTATATACAGTACCTGGCCCAATGAATACCAAATCCTAAAATACTTGAGTTTCCTTAACCGGCTAGGAAAGGATTGCAAAAATTTAATAACAAGTTTGATTAACCAATACATGAGAAGAAATTGCAATGGGCAGATATGTCTCTTGTGCTTTTTCCCCCCTTTTGTACAATGAGGACAAGCGATGCTAAGCTCTGAATAATGCGCAACACAGCATATGGTTCTGATCCTGCCAGCTGTGGGCAGACCCTGGAGTCATACAGAACCCTATTAAGCCTAAAGCAGTGCCCAGATAGAGCAAGCGGCAGGATCCCTGCTCATATCTATATCCTTCTTTTAAGATCAGTCAGTCTGCTGGAGCTCCAGGAAGGCTCAAGTTGTTTCCTATAGACTGGTCTAAATCCTGTTTCTTTGTGAGCATATTTCTATGTATAATCTTTGTTGTATATGCTTTTACTGCATTTATTTGTTTTTCTATCACACATCAGTCCTACATGAAATATAAATCATGTAGGACTGCTCCAGATCCAAATAGTACTGATGTAATGACTTAAAGAGCAGCTGGATAGACCTTGATGAAGCAAGGCCACTGCACATGCATTCTATCGGCTGCATTGTGATGTTAATGCATACTTGAGGATAAGTGTGGGCTTTACTATGTATAGAGATTGGATTACTTACCTGATTAAACCGTAGCATCTACTTATGGACTTTGCTGAATCGAAATAGGATTACTCACATGTTTAAAGTTAAGTGAGTTTTTTATATTATATTTTGATGTGAGTATATTTTTTGAATCAAGAACAGAACCTGGATATCATATCAGGTTTTTTTCCTTTTCAATTTTGTTTGTTTATTTTCTTAAATTTTAGTTGCCATAGTGCAAAGTAGTTTGACAGAGTCAAATGCATTGTGTACCAATTGTGATGGAGAATATATTTATTAAAGCAGTGGATTATATAGCCCCTTTAACTTTTTCTATGAGAATAAAACCTATCTGAATCTGCTAAAGCCCATCTTTCGGTCATAAAAGGGGATTAAAGTACAAATTGAAGAGTGCAATAAAAACAATAAGCAAATATTCTTGAAGCAGTAACTGATAAAAGTGGTGCTTTTAACAGTGAAACAGTACTGTTTCACTGTTCAGCATTCTAATGTCAGTGGCTGTGATAATTGATACACTAATGCTGTGTCATGGGTAGAATGGAGATAAATTTGTATCTGAAGTGAAGCACAGTATCTTTATTCACAAGTATCTTTGGGACATTTTACAGGAATGGAATTTTAATATATCATGAGAAAACTAAGGCCATTTATCTTCCGCCCTTGTAGAGGGAGACCGTCTTTTGCCAAGGTTAAAAGCTTGCCAGGAGTGATAGAAACTGGGTAAAGTCATAGAGTTATTTCCTTTGATATTTACTCAAACTTTAAAACACATCTATTTGACAGCATAGAAACATTTCATGGGTTGTTTTCATAATATGCAATTAATATATATTAAAAATATGAACATTTTGCTTATACACCCAATCTCAACCTATTATGAAGAAACTTAAGATGCAGATGAAGGATCTAATCTTCTTTCAAAAACAAGGTCAGATATTCTGTAGGCAAAACAGGGAGACCTGGAAAAACTGTTTCAAACCCTTGCTGGGTATATCCTACTATATGTCTTCTTCTGGCAACACTTCCCATGGGCATTTTAAGAGTAAAGAAAGTGGAAGTAAGATGTACATTAGACATATTTTGCAGCAGAAGAGGGAAAAGAAAACAAAGAAACATTTTTTTCTGCCTCTCAGTTCAACTCTTAAGCAAAACTTCCAGACTTTGGTGATGGATGATGTTGGTGGCAAATATCTTTCTGGAAGAACTTTTTTCCAGAGATCATGCTTCTCAGTCATTCAGGGTCTGTTTATGGACTGTCAGTCAGACTATTTTCATACTGGCCAAATATACTGATTGGAGTAATTTTTCAGCCACAATGTTCTTAGAGAGAATCATTCGTGCAGCAGAGAATGAGGTATTTTTGAAGTAATAGCACTAATATGTTTGCCTGTGAGAGTCTGCATCACATTTCCTTTGAGCACTGAAAGGATCAATCTTACAAGCTAGAGCTCCAGTAAAGTTGTGGTTAATGAGTTCTATCTTCCAGAAATACTGGATTATTTGCTGAACCATGTGAGCACCTGGAGGTGCTATTGCTGAATCTGATCTGTTGTTCCTTTCTTTCACATGGGCTAATGCCCAGATGTGTCTGCATAGTTTCACTGAGTTTAAGGCCACAAGAGATCATTTGATCATTTAGACTGAAACTCCTATATGTCACAGGGCATTACACTTCAAAATTATCCCTGTACTGAGGCCAGAAACTTGTATGTTTGACCTGAAGAATAAACTGTGTTTGGCTGAAACATTACCTTCCAAATCGGCAGCCAGTCTTGTTTTGGAAACATCAGGAGATGGAGAGTTGACCACCTCATTTTCCCTGCTATAAACTTGGGCTTAATTTCTAATTTGAATTTGTGTGGCTTCTGCTTCCAGTCCTCCTTGGTTTCTCCCATTATCAGGACAAAAAAATCCTTCATTTCACTCTTGCTAGAAGAGGTCCCTAATCTTCTCTAGTTTATTTTTGTATCAATTCTTTATCCAGAGCAGGTTGTCTCCAAGGCTGTGAGCAGTCTGGTTTTATAATAATCAGAAAAGCAATAATATTCATCAGTGTTTCCAGTTTGTTACATTGAAACCATTTTTAAACATTAAACATTCTGTTATGCAACCAAATTCTGAAATCATCATACAATCTTTGCTCCCTCCAAAAGCCAAGAGTAAAATCCTGGCCCCACTGAAATCAATAGTGATTTTTGCCATTTACTTCAGTCAGACCAAGATTTTAAAGACAACATGCAACAATGTGGCTTTGTTTTGTTGAATTTACTTCCTAGTTGTTACCCTGTTCATTCCCAATGTATCAGAAACGGGATGTTTCTGTGGCTGCTACAATTTGTAGAGTAACAGATAATCCTTTAAAATAAGTAAAGATATATATCTAGACCACCTTTGTTCAGTGCTAGATACAGGGGAAATTAGATTTTGGCAACTCTGATAATATTTCTAGGAAAACATATATAATGAAGTTCTGCTGTGAAATACAGGATACCCCCGCTTAGCGCTCTTAATTGGTTCCTGAAAAAATGAGCGTTAAGCGAAACCAAAAGTATTTGATGACCCAAGATGGCAACCAAATTGTTTTTAATGACCCAAGATGGTGATCGTGAACATTATAATGAAATTCGCTGAGCACTAAATGAAATCAGGTATCAATTTCAAATGAGTGTTATAGTGAAATAGTGCTAAGTGAAACAGCGTTAAGTGGGGGTTGCCTGTACTTCTCCCATATCCAAGCTCATGCTGGCATATGACATAAAAGTATCACTTTATGGAAAGCACCTGCCAGTTACAAATATACCATACTTTCCTGCATAAAGCATGCACCAAAAACCAGCTGCTGGAAATTGGAGTGTATTATATGCATGAAATACATTAAAAACAGTTTTGCCACTTATCAGGTAAAAGCTGAAGTAAAGTGTGCATGAGCTCCATGGGGAATAGAATAATGAGTAGGTTTAGCTCCCTAGCTCTTGCTACTCAGTCACTTCTTACAAGGAAAGATCTTTTGTCTTATTCTGTCTTTCAAAATAAAGGTAGTAGATTAGTTTACTGTACAGTAAACCATTTTGTGTAGACATGGCCATTGATGCATATTCTTCATTACATGGAGCCTGTTACTAAGAAGTTACGTTTTAATATGAAGAAATGTAGACTCTTAGAAACCACACAGTGGATATGAGAAGAGAAAGAAGCTTGGCCAGTTGAGTAGATCATAAATTGCTCTTTGCACTGGCCTTTGCAGAGTGAGAACAGAAGCTCGGTTCTGCGGTTGGTGATTGATGCATGTGGCACATTCATGAACATGTAGTTGGGGTAGATGGGCTGTCTGTGGGCCCCAACCCTGGATAAGAATTGGGAAATAACTTCACCTCCCCAACCTCATATGGGGGCTAAATAATGAAGCTTTTATGTAAATAAAGGACATTTCCCCAAGAAAAGAATAACATTCAAGCCATAGGTAATGAAAAAAATAATTTTCTAAAACAGCCCAAATAAATTTCTCAGTCTTATGTAAGATTAAAAAAAATAATTTATTTTATGATACTGTGAAATTGTTTGATTTTGGTTACAGTATGTATGCATATATAAAGTATGTCTGTCTTACAGCTTCATACAAGCTTTTACTTACATTAGTAGTCCCTTTGACTGTAATTATCTAGTCGCATGGAGAAGGGCTTGTAGGAGCATACTGTCAGATTTACAGTACAGCCAGAAATGAGACAGGTTGTCCACACAGGGCCTGTCTTCATTGCAAACTTGCCATGCCTGGCTGCTCTGTTTGGGGTGCCTGAACTGGAAGCAGTGTCCTGATTTACAACAACTTCTCTGAACAAATTTTATTACCATGTCAGCTTGTTAACCATCTCTCTGAATTAAGATAATTTCTTTGTGGCAGAGATGGTAAAGATTTTGTTTTTGCATGGATTAAAAAATAAATTGAATAAATGCTCAGAAAAGATTTTGTAAAAAAGTTTATATTTAGTATCCACTGCCAAAAAAGACCATTTAAATAATGAATGAGGTTCACTTCCTCAGAATGTGTAAATGTCCTAACTTAGAGTTAAACTGTCAACAGCTGAAAGACAATACCATTGACATGTACCTGGCACTAGTTACTCAGGTTTATTTTTTCCTGGAAAGCTGTTTTGGGCGACAGAGTGGCGTCCGGGTTTCCCAGGTTGTTGTGCTGACAAACTGCAGTGGTGGTAAAAGCAGGGAGTCTGACAAAATCTCATTAATCATTTTAAATTAAATCCAACATTCCTTTCCAACACTGCCAAGAAGAAAGCTAACTTTTACAAATGAAAATTCCCTCTGAAAAGATTTGATATCCTGTCCTTGTTGCTCTCTAAATAAATATGTTTGACACACACACAAGAGGAAATACTATTTCTAACCTTAAAAAATGGCTCTGATTGTCAGACATATTGAATGCCTCCAGATCCTATTTTCTTTAATGGGAGTTATAGTGAACAACAGCATCTCAGAAAATCAGACCAAGTTTGTCTAGTTAGAATTTCCACATAATTATAGCAATAGCAATTGTGAAAACAAAACAACCCCCTCCAACAAACCAACCAACAACAAAACCAAAATCAATTATTAAAGTGTTCATAATAATCCAGCATCTTTCCACACTTCTAACCAAAGCAGACAAGTTTTCTCTCTGTTCACTGGGAAAGGATTTTAAAACCAAAAAAACACAGTTAAGGAAATATGGAAAGCTAAAAACTGAAAAATATTTCATGTGGGAATTGGAAGTTTTCTTTGTAATATTTGTACAACCCACCTCTTCTTCTTTAAGCTTGTATGAAGGAATAAGAAAGAAAATTATATTTATTACCATTGTCAGAAAACACTCTGAAATAATCTAGTAACATACAATGTAGAAACTTGTTTCTACAGTTTTATCTTTGCTATAATGCCTTGGTCTTAAGTTTTCACCTGATCAGTAATATCTACAGATTTAGCTTGCTTTTATATTCAGGTAACTAAATCTGCTGTTGTACATAGTTTGGTACCATATTGCTCTTTAAACCAGAATGAAAATGCACCTATGGAAGACAGAGAATCCTTTAAAGTCTGCCCTTTGTCTATTTTAATAGTGCTTTTAAGGTTAAAGTAGATTATTTTACAGTGGCAAAAAGCTAGTAATCAAGTTTAATGTTATTAAATTTTGAGACTTTTTCACATATGTGAAAAAGATAAAATTAATAAATCTACATTTGATTGTCATCTGTAATTCAATAAAAGCTAAGTAAATATTACTTTTAAAATGCTTTCTCGTGTATAACTTTGTAACCTTTCTAAATAAAATTGATTTTTATATTCATTATGTACTGAAAATGTTACTGTGCGGGCCGGGCCCTGATCCCACCCTTGTCGCCATGCACGGCAGTGATTCCGATCCCACTCTGGCCGCCATGGGCAAGCCGGGGGCGAACCGGGGTCGTACCGGACCCGTCTCCGGTGCACGCGGGCTTTGGCCGTCAGCCCGGGCACGCGGGGTGGGAGAAAACAGCGAAGCAGCTTGCGCACGTGAGTTAGAATTAGTCATGGAGGCGTAACGGTTGATTGAAAAGATTGTTTACTTACACCCAAAGATGGTATCGGTGTAGGCTGGATAAGTTTCCAGGCACAGCTCCCGCTTGAACCCTCGTTGGAGGATTCTGACAAAATGATTGCTCCCACGGAGTTTGCTAGGCTCTGTGGGTCCGGTTAAGTTGGGTTCAAAAGTTTCCCCGGAGTTATTCAGGCTCCGCAGGTCCGGTAAGTTTTCCCCGGAGTTTGCTAGGCTCCGCGGGGTCCGAAATTACAGGAAAGGGATACGTCTAGGATTGCACTCGGCGACGGGGAGAGGCGAGAAGCGAAAGCTCCATAGCCTCGGTTCCATTGCCTCTCTTGCCTGCTTAGGGGAGGCGCGCCGGGTCCGCGAGGGTCCACAGCGCTTGGAGATCTTCACACAGAATCTCTCTCTCTTCCTCCCTCCTCCGGCTTGGGCGGAAACTACCCAAGCCTTTTATACAGCTAGCAAGCCAATCGCTAGCTGCCACGTGTGCCTAAATTAGGAGTCGGCCAATAACATGGCGCAGAGCCTAATACAAATGGCGGGAACTTCTTTACAACGTGTATCACTACAGTGCAAGAAAGGGATGTACCCTGGAAAGAAGCTGCAATTTGGCGGGAAATCCCCGGTTGCACTAGAGTTCTCTAGCAGCAGAGAACTCTACCGTGCAAAGAAAGCGACAAATTTGGCGGGAAATAATTTAGCAGTGCCGAAGCACACACACAAACAAAAAATCACAACTTTGGCTTGTGACAGTTACATGAAGCAAATCTAAATTCAGAGACATTTTAACATGTAGCAAAACTCACAGTAACACAGTTAAGCAGAAAACCAATCCCTCCCATTGTGAATGGGACAATTCTTGTTGATAGATTTGAATATGTAAATGCCTTGAGCTTATGTTACAGGGTGGAACTACTAGCACATTTTCTGAAGTGGACATTGCATTCTTATTTTCCAATTATCTACAGTTTACTGTTTTTCAGTGTTGAGAGATTTTCCTCCTGCTTGGTTTCAGTGAAAGGTGCTATTTTATGAAGGCTTAAGAAAGTGTGTTTATTTTTAAAGACTGAATTTGACATACTGAGTATGAGCAGTACATGATATTACTTAATTAAATAAGGACATGATGTTCCACACTGACATATATGCTGGTTTTATCTAGATGAATGCAGAATAGTTGCGATTACATCACATCAGCATAAGACTGAAGGTACAATGCTCAGTGTTTTCAAAATTGGCCTCTGAGTATGTGTCTTGTAACTAGGCCCTTTCTCTCTCTCATCTACACACAAAACTCTCAATCAGTTTTACAGGTGCCTTTAGACAAAGTTCGCTGGCATGATGAGGGATAGGTTATAGTTTAGTTCTGCTTTCATTTAGATTAGTCATATGCCCTCTTTGCAGTGAGGAAGTAGGTTAAATTACTCAAGTGCTGATAGTCATTGGTGTCTTCCCACCTTTCTTCCCAAGGCAGGCAGATTTTCTCTCAGTTCACTGGGAAAGGATCTTAAAACAGCTTAGTTTAGCAAAAAGAACCTTGGATTAGGTATTCAGAAATCAAAATGATATACAGGAAAGAGTGCAGCATCAGTGAGGATATAATAAACTGCATATGGCTTCACCATGCAGAGTACTATTGCTCACACAATATGTCTATAGCTAACTTGGATATTTTCACAGCCAGGTGCCAGTAACGTAGCCTATGCCTGCAGGGAAAATGTTCCTTGCTAGGGTCCTGTTTGTCACCCAACTTGTAGGGTGTTATTTTAACAGGTGCTGAGAACCTGTAAGTCTCATTGTAGTCATTGGGAGGTTCAGATACTTAGGATCTCTGAATATTAGGCCTAAGGTACTTCAGGTCAAGTACCTAAAGATCGAAACTCCCAAGAACAGTGGAAGTTTTTCAAATCTTTCAGTTTTATAGTCCAGAGACACATTCTGGCTATTTAAACCTTGTTGATGTTTTAGTGATGCTCCAAGCCCCATGAGCTTATGGCTTCAACTGCACCATCAAAGTCCAAACCTTTATATTGAAAAGATGTGTGGGAAATGGAGCAAAAAATTAAAATATCCTACAGGGATTTGGTGATGGGAGAATAAAGAAGTGGTTTTTTGAAGGAGAAAACGTGAGAGGTGCATTTCTTCTGGCTGTGAAATCCTGGATTATAAAGAAAGGGGGGCAGATCTGAATTAAAATCAAGTGCCTAGATTCAAAATTGCCATCCTGAAAGCTCCTGCTCAGGTGCTGTTTAATTCTGGAGTTCCCCATCTGTCCCCCTCCCCCTTTTTTTAACTTTAGCATATGGCTGTTATTCAGCTTTTGCGTATGCCTGAAATTGTGTGGGGCTTGACAGGGGTAAGTAGCTCAGGGTCTAGCTCACAGCTAAGTTTGACTTGGATCTGGAAATGAGGTGTCCTCAGGTATGCTTATGGGCTCAATTTGGTTAGTGTTCTTAGTGTATATAACAGAATCAGCCTAGAGAAAATAAGTTGTGGTAGTCATGGTTTTCTTTAAGAAATCCTTTGAAGGAGGACGAAGTGGTGCTCCATTGCATATACAGTATAACAACTTAGTGGTTAGAACACTTAAAGAGTGAAACCAGGTTAATTTCCCTCCGCTAACTGAAGAGATTAAAATCCATTCCTGAAGTGTTCTTCTAATCACCAGGCTACTGGTTGTTGTTAGAGATGTTTCACTTTGCAGAAAATAATTTGAGACTCAAGGGATGAGATAGAGTATAAAAGGAGCATGACTTTCTAAGCTAATGTTTAAGGAACTTGCTTTGGAGGAGAGTACTGGGTTAAGTCCCTACACATCTAACTTTTTTATATTTTACACTAGACAGTGATGCAGGCAGAGTTTAATATGCAGACTACATCACAAACCTTTCCTACTCTTCTGGTATTATTCCACAGAGCAGACAATATGCTTCTCTCTCTTCCTCTGGCACTGAAGTTTTCACAAATCCTTACTATATGTGGACAGAGGTAGTCCAAGGATTCCAGCCTTTTGCAGGGCTTGAGTCCATAAGGAGCAGATCCTTCCTGCACAGTCTGGTATAAGAGACTTCCATGAGCCTTGTCCTAGTAATATAATCCCAGAAAATTAGGATTGGAAAGAACCTCAGCAGGTCATTCAGTTCAACCTGCTTCTCAAAGCATAACCATTCCCAACTACATCATCACAGCCAAGGCTTTGTCTAGCCGAGTCTTAAAAACTGCAAAAGGATGGAGATTCTGCAATCTCTCTGGGTAACCTGGTCCAGTGCTCTACTATCCTCCTACTGATAAAGTTTTTTCTAAGATCTAACCTGAACTTCCCTTGCTGCAACTTGAGACCATTGTGCCTTGTTCTGTCATCTGCCACCACTGAGAATGGTCTAGTTCCATCCTCTTTGAAAACACATTTCAGGTAGTAGAAGACCGCTATTTAATCCCCCACCAGTCTTCTTTTCTCCAAACTAAATAAAGGCCAGTTTTGTTAGCCTTTCCTCAGAAGCCATGATCCCCAGCCTTCTAACCATTTCTGTTGCCCTCTGCTGGACTCTCTCCAATTTATCCACATCCTTTTGTAGTAGGGAGCCCAAAACTGGACACAGTACTCCAGAAGTGGCCTCACCAGTGCTGAATAGAGGGGAATAATCACTTCCCTGAATCTGCTCACAACACTCGTAAAAATGCTGTTATGCTGTTAGCCTTCTTCACAACAAGGGCACACTTGTTTTATAGTGAGATTATTGTCCACTGTAACCTGCAGATCCTTTTCTGCAGAGCTGCTGCTTAGCCAGTCAGTTACCAGCCTGTACCAGTGCATAGGATTGTTCTGTCCTAAGTGTAGGACTTTGCATTTGTCCTTATTGAACGTCATGAGATTTCTTTTGGTCCAGTCCTCCAACTTGTCTAGGTGTCTCTGAATCCTAGCCCTACCCTCCAATGTATCTACTGCTCCCCTCAGCTTGGTGTCATCCACAAATTTGTGGTGTGTGCACTCCATCCACTCTGCCAGATCATTGATAAAGATATTAAACAAAAGTCCCTCGGGCACTCCACTAGAGACTGGCTGCCAGCTCAACATCGAGTCATTGATTACTACCCTTTGAGCCAGATGATCCAGCCAGTTTTCTATCCACCAGTTTTCTATCCATTCATCTAACTCATCCTTCCTTAGCTTGCTTGCGAGAATGTTGTGGAGACCATACTGAAAGCCTTGCTAAGGTCAAGGTATATCAAATCCACTGCTCTCTCCCTGCATCCACAGAGCCCGCTATCTCATCAGGTTGGTCAGGCATGGCTTGCCCTTGGTGAATCCATGCTGACTGTTCCTAATCACCTTCTTCTCCTCCAAGTGCTTAGAAGTGGATTCCTCCAGGTCCTGCTTCATTATTGTTCCAGGGACTGAGATGAGGCTTGCCACATACTCCTTCTCTTTCTTAAAGATGAACACTATATTTGCCCTTTTCCAATCATCCAGGACCTCTCCTGATCGTCATGAGTTTTCAAAGATAATGGCTAATGGCTCTGAAATCACATTGGTCAACTCCCTTAGCACCTCGGGTGCACTGCATCTAGCTTACTGAAGAGTTCCCTGCTAAGCCAAGCTGGTCTTCTGCCATACTTGCTAGTTTTCCTGTGCATCAGGGTGGTTCATTCCTGTGGCCTCAGTAAGGTTTCTTTAAAGTACACCTAGCTCTCCTGCACTCCTTTCCCCCTCAGATTTGCCTCCCAGGAGATCTCAGTTTCCTGAGTGACTCTAAATCTAGTTTTTTTAAATCCAGGGTCCTTACTCTATTCTTCCTTCCTTTCCTCAGGATCCTGAACTCAACTCATGGTTATGTTGCCCGAGTTGCCATTCCTTTCTACATTCTCCACCGATTCTTTCCTGCTTGTAAGCATCAGGTCAAGAAGAGCGTGGCCCCTAGTTGGTCTCTCCAACACTTGCACCATGAAGTTGCCCCTAACACTCTCCAAAAACTTACTGGATTGCTTGTGCACTGCTGTGTTGCCCTCCCAGATGTCAGGGTGATTGGAGTCTCCCATGAGAACGAGGGCCTGTGATCAGAAAGCTTCTGCTAGCTATTTGAAGAAAGTTTCATCCACCTCATCCTTCTGGACTGGTGGCCTATACCAGACACCCACCACTGACCCTAACCCAAAGACTTTCAGCAGGCCTGTTTTGTTTCATACTGGAGCTCTGAACAATCATATAGTTCTTTTACATGAAGTGCAACTCCCCCTCTTCTCCTCTGCCTGTCCTTCCTGAAGTTTATACCTATCCATTACAGTACTCCAGTCATGAGAGCTTTCCTATCAAGTCTCTGCTATTCCAATCACATCACAGTTCCGTAACTGCGTGAGGACTTCTAGTTCTTCCTGCTTGTTTTCCAGGCTGTGTGCATTCGTGTACAGACATCTGAGGTAACTAGAAGAATGAGATGGTTTTCCTGTTGTCCCTTCCTGCTTGTGCTTCCTCCAGGCCTAGTCATACCAGGGGACTGGAACAAGTGACAGCTGCAACAAAAGACAAATGTAAATTAGAGATGTAAGGAACTCCTTTCACATCAGTACAAATCAGGAACAATTTCACTGGTATCAGAAAGGAACATCAAGCCCCACAATTTACTTTTGGGTGCAGGAAGAAAGCTTTGTTTGATGAATCATGAGTTGTCTAATTTCATTAAGATCTTTTCCTTTTATTCTCCCAAAGCAGGGCTCAGTAATACTTGTGGAGTGAATGAATCCAGCCTGCAGACCTGTAGGGTTTCGCCTGTGCTGGGGCTGAGAAGCAAGGTGTGCTGAAGCCAGGAGCTGGAAGCTGTGCCTGTGCTATGGCTGCTTCTATCTTCCCCCCTCTCCCCTTCCTCCTCCAATCTCTCCAATGCTGCTGTGTGAGTGCAGCTTTCAGTAGAGTGGAGCTGCACTGGGGCCAGGCTGGGTAGGAGGGGAGGTGGGCTGGGGCAGAAAATGATAGCAGCCTTGAAGGAGCTTCCAACTTTCAAGCCCCAGTGCAGCTTTCCTATGGCTGGAAACTGAGTTTCTACCCAAGTTGGGGAATGGGGTGGCTGGGACGGGGCTGTGAGAAGCTGTGGCAGTGCAGGTGAAAGTCCTCCATTGCTGCAGATGCACCACAGCCACCCAGCCCATGCCAGACTGGGGCTGGGGTTGGGCTGTTCCGGACTGCAGCTTGAAAAAAGTTGCTGGATCCTGTCCCAAAGCACATAGCTTCCAAGAGACATTACCTAGGACATGGGTCTGCAACACTGCTACCCTGGGACCACAGCTTGCAATGTGGCTTGATGCTGCAACCTCAAATCTCTGCACCCAAAGACGCCCAGCTCAGAACAGCCTGCATTTACCCTTGCTGCAGATATCTGGCTCCTCTGCAGTGAGGTAAGCATAGGCAGAGAGAGCAGCAGCTGATCAGTTGCCTGCTGAGAAGGATTCTGCAGAGGGGACAGTGGGCTTGGTGCAGCTCTGTGTTGTTCAATCGTCCTGGCCACCTTGGCCCAGGTTGGACCTTCCTGGGAAGGATCCAACCTCTTCACAGGCCAGATCTCCCTACAGCCTTTAGAGGTTATCATTCTAACCTGTCTTAATTTCTTCCAGAAATAAAACGTGAGTGGCTACAACAGCTTGTAGTGTTCATTTTTAGCAGTACAAATCTTTAATATAAAAGCTCTTACAATTTGAAGTTAACAAAAAAAAATCTGTAATTCTGTAGTGACTACTTGTGAGGGTATTTTAACAGGTTTAATTAAAAGCCATCATTGCTGCATCTATTTTTGAGCCTTCTGAAAAAGGATGTACCACTGTACTTACTGTTCTGCAATGAGAAATCACTCAAGAGTTTGGAACAACCTTTTAGAACATGCCTGGGATGACCACTTGCAATGCTGTTTGTTTCCATCTTGAGGCAATACAGGTGCAGGTAACATTGGGCACTTCTACATGTACTCTGGGGATAGGGAGCGGCACTTTAATTAGAGCGGCTCCAAGAGCTACTCTAATTAAAGAGCCTCTGTGTCTTGTGTATCTTGTGTTCAATGAGCTTTGGTTCAAGTGTCCCTGCTGCCATTTTGAAGTGCAGGGACACTGATACACGAGACGTGGGAGGCTGCTGGAGTGTGGTAATAACCATGCTCCAGCAGACTCAATTAATTAAGTCTTCTCTAACTTACTGTAATTACAGCACATAGGAGAAGTCTCTGCACTTGTGTACAGGCACTCATTGAGACTTACTTAAAGGTGTATCTGAATCATAGCAGCAATGGCTGAATGCATTTTTGTGCATTTTCTGGACCAGAAATATACTAGAATTATTAAAAAGTGCAAACAGTCGTAATAGCAATATCTTATCTTTATTTTATGTAACCTTTAGAAGGACTATGAATTAAAAATGTTATCATTCTCCTTCCTAATGATGATTTCATTAAAGTGCATAAAACAGAAGTCAACTGGTGCCAATCATCTTTATCTTGGGCTCATTTTCTCCTGGTCTTTCTATTCAGGTGTAATAAATCTCATGCATAGAAAGTAAGAAAAATGGCAGTGTGGTTAAGGCACTAAGACTATGGAAGACCTGTGTTCAGATCCTCATTCTGCAGTAGACTTCCTAATCCCCTTCTAATAAAACTGAAATAAAAATTGTTTTCTATCACACAAGGAACACGAAGATAAATTAATTAGTGAGTGTGATGTATTTAGATTATAAATAAACAAACATGAAATTCAGGATCATGTTCTTATTTTCAAGGGAGCCTACTGAATAATAGGGAGAAGCACTAAGTTGTATGCTACTTGGCTAAAAGACTGTTCCTCATTCATTGTAATGTAAATTGCACAGGTAAAATTCCATTCCTAAACTGCTAGAATACTACATGATTAAGACTCTTTCAACTCTTTTAATTATTTTCCTCAGTTTAGAACCATTTAAAATCTATCTACATAAAATCTATCTACATAAAAATAGACAAAGAAGATGCTTTTTAAAACTGCATTAGCTAGGATAGTTTGAAACATCTCTAGCCACCTTATGTATTCTTTGCAGTTGAGGATGATTATTTTCCATGGTTGTCTTATCTGCGAGTTCAAAGATGGCTGATGAGGCCAATCTGGGATCGAAAGACTCTGCTGCAACTCAGCCACGTGCTTCTATGCAGGGTATATGGCTCTGGATTTTTTATTTGGTCTGTGACATGCTGTTTCTGCTGCTCCTGCTTTTCTGTCTCCTATTGTCACCATAAGGTTTCAAAGTACTGATCATTGCAGCAGACTTCCTCCATTTGGGGCAGTCCTGGGTGACATTCTCCAATGAGCTGGTGTCAATGCTGTATTTTTTTCCAAGTTGGCCTTGAGGATGTTTTTGAAGCACTTTCTCTACTTTCCTCTTGAGTGTATGCCTTGACTGAGTTGGGAGAATAAGACTTGCTTCAGGAGTCTGAAATTGGACATCCGGATAATGTGGCTGGCCCAGTGAAGCTGTAGGATGATCATCACCTCAGTGCCTGCGGTGTTGGCTTGCGAGAGGATGTTAATGTTGGTGTGTCTTTTTCACTGGATTCAAAGGATCTTTCACAAACAGAATTGATGATGCTTCTGCAACCACTTAAGGCATCTCCTGTATGTTGTCAACACCTCAGCTCCGTACAGTAAGCTGGGGATCACAATTGCTTGATAAACCATGAGCTTGGTTTTGGATCTGATGCTGCAACCTTTGAATACCTGTTTCCTCTGGCGTCCAAAGGCTGCACTTACACATTTGAGCTGATGTTGGATTTCTTCATTGATATTAGCGTTCTGAGAGAGACTGCTTCTGAGGGACAGGAAATATTCAATTTGCAGAGTCTCACCATGAATCTGAATGGCCAGACCTTATGTAATAGTAACATATTATAACGTAGCTGTATTTAACCCAGGGTCCCCTGCATTGTAGTTAGATGGGAGGAGTGGAGTTTGAGGACAACAATGATGTGTTTAACTAACTTCTAAGCACCTTTTTGCAATCCAGACATAACCTAAGTAAGTGGGAGCTAACTCTTTTGAAGAGAGTGCCACTCTGATCCCCTTCTTCTGCCTGACCTGCTGCCCTGCCATGTGCCCCCTGCCTGATCTGCTGCTTTCCTTTCTGCTGCTGTGCTGCCTGTCTTATGTCTCATCTGCCATATGCTATATGCAGAGGTTGCCCATGCCACAGGCTGGCCACCCCAGTAGTAAGTTATAATTAAGAAACACAACTGCAAATGTACCTAACTTACATGGTACAGAATGTTAACAATCCATGTTAGCCAACTCAGTATTAAAAAACACCATTTTTCTTATCTACCTTTATGTAAAGCCTTAGGGTTTGTCTACACAAAAGTGTTCAATCCTGTTTTAACTTAAATTTATAATAATTGTCAATTAATTCAAGTAAACAAATACAACACTAACTGATAGTCTGGACACTCCACAACTGCTTATGTCCTGGAACAAACACTTATTCAGACTAACTTTTCTTTATCTTACCGTTGAGAAAACCAGTGTGATGGAAACAGGAGCAACATATGAAATGTATAAGGAAAAGTATACAACACTATTTTTTAAGAGTGAAAAGAAAAACCTTTAGTTAAAATATTTTACAATAAAATAATTATGATTATAAATCTCTTTAGTTAAATATGTACACATTACATAGTATTTTAAAAAAATTATGGAACTGGTTAAAATTTTCAAGCAAATCTAATGCACAAATCCATCACTGTCAGCTTAAAAGTGTAATGTCAGTTTAACATTCATAAATGGTACGTCAGTATAATGTCAAACTAATGGAACTGCTTTGTGCAAAACATAAGCAAAGTTATGGAAAAAAATTCCCCAAATCTTTTGGATCCCATGGTTCAATTGCTAAAAAAAGGTAAGACACGCACACACTCACATTTTGATTGTATACAGAGGTTAGAATGACCAGCACTAATATAACCCCCATATCTACAAAATAATTAATTCCTTGGATTGATTTAGTTTTTTAAACTACAAAGTCTAAGTCTTAGCAAATTGTGCTTTTAGGCAGCCACATGGCCAATAAGGTAGATGTTGTCATAAAGGTGCCCTACAAAATCTTCACTGATGTTCTGAGCTGCACGTCTTGTATTTCGGATGAATTCTCTCTTTGACATTTTGTTCTTCACATGAGGACTGGTAAGATCAATGGAAAGCAGAATCAAAGAGTAGCATAGTACGTACACTGCATCTAAAGAAAAGAAAATGTTTTGAAGTTACTGTTTTTAGAAGCTTAAGTGTGTCCCTGCCCAAGCATATGGTCTCCTGTTGTAAATATGCACATAATTAACTTTATTGACTAAAATGAATCTATTCCTGTTAAGTAGCAGTAATGATAGTAAAATCATTTCAAATTAATGTACTATTTTATATTGCATCCAGAGTGTTCAGAGGGCTTTATGGACAGGAATACAGACACACTTTCATTTCAAAGAGGCCAATTCATTCTGATTTCTATGAGATGATTAGGAGGTATAAGTTAAACATACATGCTTTCATGACTTAAGCCTACAGAATCTATAAAATTAAGCCACAGAGGAGGAAGGCAAAAGGTGCAGTAGAATAATTCATTTTTAAAAAAAAATTACTTAATAGTGTACAAAAGGAGAATCAGAAACTTCAGATATTTTTAAAGATATGTCGGAGATGTCTGTATGCTGAATATGCTCATGTCTAACACCCATTCAGTACTGTGCTTTAAAAAAAATGTTGTTACAGCCATGAACAGCGTGTGCCACCAGCGGCTGGGGGGAGGGGGGAACGGCTGCATTGGTGGCAGCGGGGAGCAAGGAGCTCCTGCAGATGCAGCCAGCACTATCAGCGGGGGGTGGGGAGGATGGCAAACACGGGTTGGTGACCACCCGCAGGTGCTGCTGGCAGTGCTGGTACCGGCCAAGGGCAATCAGGGACACTGCTGGCAGCATCTTTTTGCAGGGAATGCACCGCCACGCGTAGGAGGTGCACGTGCACCTGTGTGTACCCCCTAGGGATTGCCCCTGGTTACAGCTTTATTTAAACCCACTAAAAAAAGTGGCAGTTTCCAAATATACACAGAAATATAAATTCGGATTCACTATGTAAACGTTCTCTCTGCTTACCAGGGCTAAGGCCAAGCTCTCTCATCAAATCAGGGTTACAAGCACAGAATCTGTGTGAGAACTTTGTTATGAGAGTCTCAAGGTATTCACCACGCTCCTCGGGGGCATGAATGTGCCTGAAAAACTCTCTCAGTGCATTTGGCAAGAACTGATTTCTGAAGTTGTGCAGTGTCACAAGGTCATCCAAAACATCTCGCCTGGTTGGCAAAGGAAAAAAAAAGAGAGATGTTTTGAGATGTTTTAACAGTTTACATATGAAAATATAGAATTCATAATTTAGAGTGAAAATTGATTTCAGACTTTATATTTTTTCATGAGAAGTAAAGAAAATCCAAAAACACAAGAACAGTTTCTCAGACATCTACTACATAGTGCACAGTCTAGTGCAGAAAAACCACAATAAAGCAGTATTCTAAATTTGTACTTGCACAGGTGCAAGCGCACACAGTGGTAGTACATGACAGGAAATTAATACTGCAATACTACCTGAACAAAGCTGAAACCAGAATAAAGGAGCAAATATACAGTACAAGACATTTTAAAGTAGCTATTTACAGACATTCAATTTCTCCTGGGAGAGATGCTTTTTTCCCCAGGAAAAACCATAAGTGTATATAGATGGTCATGATATTTCTTCCAGGGCAAAAATGGCTGCTCTGGGATAAAATCTTTCAGGAGACCAAACATCCGTACAGGCATCCATTCAAGAGAAGCCGCAGAATAGTCCTCTGGAATCCCAGAGAGCATTGCTCCTTGCCTACTCCCCAACCTCCTTCCCTTGCACAGGTCCAGGGAGAAAGTATGTAAATCCCAGCCAAACAGGGCTCAGAACATGTCCCCTGAATGCTTCGCATCCACCCCATGCGTAGATTGCAGTACTTATTGCTCTAAGGCCTCCTGGCAGGCCAGCGTCAGCGCTGCAGGCTTTCTGTTATACAGCATGTATTATGTGCTATGTAACAGTAGTGCTCAAACTTTTGTCTCTTTGAGCCAGGTGAGTGGTGCAGGGCCAGTCCATGGGCTGGATCAAGCTGTACACGTCAGGATTAGGCCCTGGGGTCCAGTACCACCAGCTCTCTGCTTCAGGAGTGATCCTTGCCTGGCATCACTCCCCTCCACTCCCATGCACTGGGATTGAGCCCTGAGGGACTGGCAAACACTTCCCCCAGGACTGGTCTCCAGGGGCTTGGCAATACCCCCTTCTGGCCCCCAATACCAGGATTTGGTCTGGGGCCTCCCCACCAGGATTGGGCCCTGGGGTCCAGTGCTGCCCCTGCCGGGCCCTGCTCACTGGGATTGAGTGTCCAATCCAGCATGCAGGGCCTGGGGCTCCCCATGGGTCCACAAGTTTGGTGGTGAGGGTGAGGTTCCACCACTCTTCTGCAGACAAATTTACAGACTGGTGGGGCGCCCCACAGGCCACATCTGGCCCACAGGCAGGGGCTGAATGGCTCTGCTGTATAACATCATTATGTTATGCTAAATGCTACATATATATTTTTCCTATTCCTTATGGTTGAAATTTATGTTTTCTCTACAAAGAGTGAGTAGTAGATTTTAAGGAGGAGTTCTACCCATATAGAGTGTAGAAATCACAGATGTGAAAAGAATAGAATAAGCCACAAACTGGAATTCTGGAGGCTTTATCTCTAAAATTCCCACTTGTGTGGTTTCAGACACTGAATCAACACAGCTGTGGATCCCTTGCTCCTCCTGTCTCATTTCCAGATTTCCCTTGTACATCAAAATGTTTTGGCTGGTACGGATTCTTTTGGTGTTCAGAGTGTGTGTGTGTGTGTGTGTACATGAATGCGGAACTCCCATAAGCATGGATTCCCATGGGATTTAAATATTGCAAAAGGCATTTGTATTAGCTCCGTATATCCTGAATGAATTTCACTCTATTCTGAAAGCCTGGTTTTTAACAGGTTTAATTAGTTGTATCTGTAACTAGACACTACCTGCATATCCATGTTCAAATGATCTAGGAGAGTTCTCCCAGGTTTATTCTTATTGCTTAGCTCAAATGTCTGTACAGGGCTTTCTGGGTAAGTTTTTCTACCAGGAGAATAAACCTGGGAGAATTCTCCTAGATCATTTGCCTTCAGGGTTCAATCCCAGTGCATGGGGGTGGGAGGGAGTGGTGCCAGGCCCCAAGGCTCACTCCCTGAGCAGAGAGAAGGTCATGCTGGACCCCAGGGCCTGATTCTGGCATGTATAGCTTGATCCAGCCCATGGACTGGCCCCAGGTGGCCTCACCTGGCTCACAGAGCCAAAAGTTTGAACACTACTGTTATACAGCATGTAAACTTCAATACAATTTATGCTCAGATCAGAAAAAGTAGAAATAAGTTGTGTGCTATCTGACTCTCACTATATTAAAAATGCTATATTTAGCTAGTGTTATACGTGTGTGTGTGTGTGGGGGGGGGGTGCCTGCACGCGCACACATACACACACACATATTATAAGAGTAAGTTTTCTGCTTTAAGAATAACATCTTAATAAAAAAATCATTATATTAAGGCAAGTTAAATAGTGATTATTAAAGAGTGTTACAGATGAAAAATGAATACAGATTTTTTTCTTCGTGATGGATTCAAAGTACCTTCCATCAAGATAGATTCTCAGTTTCTTCCAATTTAGTGTCCTTGTACAGAAGATAAACTTGGCTATTTCCTTTGATGAGTCATCCAGTATACCTTTGGACATAAAGTAGTTGACTCCCTGAGATAAAAGACATTTTTATATAAGTTTGGTCTTTACACGTCTTTTATTGCCAATACTTTATTTAGTAATATTAGAACATGATCCTAATAATTAGGATTTTAGTATAATGACCCCATCCTTTAAACTGCATTTCAACATGCAAAATACAATCTAAAACTATTATACAAGTCAAATGCAAAGAAACAATGCAGTGTTATGGTTGAGATTTTACATGTTCTCACAGTAGGAAATTTAAAATTATGGATCCTGTAACAAGTATAATTTGGTTCTATTTTCTTTTACAGTATAAACATATTTTTGACTACATACAAATATACACTGTAGTTAAGATTATTATAAGACTGATAATTTTAAATTTCACAACTTTGATGCATGTGAAAATCTTGGCCATATTGTGTTTTAGCTTTTAAATTTCTTTTTCATCAAAGCACTGATTTCAGCGTTCTCACATGTAAATAGCATCACAATCAAATAAACACACTAGATGCATGTGTTTAAATGTATAATGACTTGGATTAATGCAGGTGTGTTTATTTTAAAGTGTACATCCAGTGCAGATAGGTGTAGACATGTAATCAAATAGAACTCTGACTTATTTTATAAAATAATTTAAAAAGTGATAGAATTAACATATATCATATGCTATTTATACTGCCATTTTTTAAAAACTTTGCCAAGCACACATTTCTCAGTGAGGAGTATGTACAAATCAGATTTGAAATTGAACTAAAAAATAACATTTAAGATATTTTTGGATGCATCTTGTGTATTCAGGTATCTCAAAGCATGAAACCATTTCCCTCATGGTCAAATCAAATGCAGCTTAATTGATATTTTTAATATAACCTTTTAACAAAAAAAAGAAAAAGAAATCTCAAATGTAAATGTGGGGGAATTTTTAAGCATTGAAAACAGGGGCTTAGATTCAAGTGGCAATCCTATACCACCACTACAGGAACCTATAATGTTGAAATACGCCAAATATATTACCTTATCTGTGTTTTACATACTAGATGCATTTGTCTGCATCTGCTTTTTATAAAAATGTACTATTGCAATAAAGTCAACAAAGATAATCCTTAAAATCTTTTCTGCATTATAAATCTTCTGATGTCAAGGATTTTACAATAGTTTGCAAGCCCCTGGAGTTCCTATTAAGGCTATTAAGACATGGGGGACAATCTGTCACTCTATACACAAACAAACTTCCTGTTGATGCCAATTTGGCATAAATAGAGAGTGAGCTTTTAACCTGGAGAGTTATTTTATAAAAAGTGAGACGCACAGTTTAGTAAGACAGAAGAGACAATTCACATCAAGAAAACAGGAAATTAGACTATATGCCTTCAAAAAATAATGAACAATTTAAGCCTAAAACACGTGTAAAAGGCTAGAAAACACACATACACTACAAACAATGTGCTACCTAGTCTTTTAATAAAGCTTAATCATTATATTTGTTTGTATATAGGAAGAAAGTATTACCCAAAGCAACAAAGTCCCCTTGGTTAAAAACAAAATAAATATTTTAAGAGAAAACAATACTCTTTGTAAGGAAATCTGGATCCAGATAATTTTAGGCTCTAGACTATAATACACAACTTGTTTCTAAAAAGCTGAATAAACAAAAAAAGATCTTTCTGGGCACATGTGCTATTAATGCGCCTAAATAAACTCTGGCACAGTTCGTGCTGGAGTTTATTGCTCCTGGGTGCAGCATTTTTACACATATGCCCAGGACCGCGGCATGTTGAACTGAGGCAGCACAGCTCTGGGGTGGCAGGGGGCCCAGAGAGTCAGCCTGCCACCCAGGAGCTGCTCCGTCCCAGCTCAATGTGCTGCTTGGGGCACAAGGGCGCTACAGTGCAGGGTTAGCTGGCAGGCAGCCCCTGCGCTGTAGCACCCTCATACCCCAATAAGCCTGTCACCATCTACATGTATACTGCGACAAAGTAAAGGACTCTGCAATAGGACAGTACTTGTGTTGGGCAGTACTATCCTACAGCAGAGTTAATTAGCTTCTGGTGCCCTAATAACATTGCACACACAGACGGCGACGCTTTACTGCAGAGCTAATTAAGCAACTGCAGTAAAGCACACATGTAGGTGCCTCGTCCTTGTAGTAAGTAATTAGGTAGCAGCAGCTAAGGAACTGAGCCTACTCATAGTTCTCCTCCCTGTGAATCTCTGCAGATTTTACTTCTGGTTTTGGTACCTCAAGTACTTGACAATTGCTCAACTATGACACAAAGCAAAGAAACAACTATACTATCTTGCTGGACTGTGTGTTTAAACCTCTCTCCTTAACTTGGCATCTCATTTCAGCAAAGCACTTATGTTCATGTTCAAGTTACAAATGTGTTTAAACTGCTCTGAACTGGGGCCTTGAGGAAGAGGACATAACAGTATTCTATTTTTAAACTGTCTTTCTAGCATTTATTCCTCAGAAAAAAACACTAGAAGGACCTATTGGAAGCCTCCATATTTCCTTCCCAAACTTGGATATGTAATTAGCACTATGAAAATGTCACTCTCTACAGGAGAAACCATTGGACATATTCTTCTTCACCTGGGAGATGCTACAAATCATTTCTTTCTGACATAAGGCTCTTTAAAATCACATCTTCTTGTAGGGTCCTTATCACACAGGCTAGTAGCTCCTCTTTTGGCTTATGTATCTTCTGTAACAGACCCTTTATTTTTTAATCTCCCTCTAACCATGTGGTCTCCTTGCTCACTTCCTTCCTTTACACATGCACAAAGTATAACTCAATTGCCACTGCAACTAGTTTACAGCAGAACTTTAATACTTTATTTCTGCTCCCAAAACAAACAAACAAAAAACCCCATCACTAGTTGTTGTTACCGTCTCTTCCTAGAGCCAATACAGTCTGATACACTCTTTGATATTTCATAAGACGACACCCTTCTGGATGTATTGTCATCTGTGTAGGAATCTTTTTTTTTTTTAAACAGGTTATCTGAAATTGTCTGATATTTACTTGCCAATTTTTTTAATATCAGCATTCACTTCATTTTATATTACTGCAGTATTTATGCATTTGTTTTCTTTTCTATCCAAAATATTTTCAATATACTAATTAATATTTTATGCTAGCTTTTTTTTTCAAATTAATGTTTTATCTATGGCCTTGAGGATGCGGCTTCCATCACACATGTACAAAGGAAAAAGACCAAAATCTTTGCTATCTTTAATGTTCACAGAAATAATGGCTTTTCCTAAATTTATTTTAAGTTTCATATATTCAACATGCCATTACTAGAATTCTTCAGATTCTACTGGCATAGTGCAAGTTACACAGAAATGGATTAAGAGCAGTAAATATGGCTTGGATCCAAGAAAAATGCCTGGCAAGAGAGAGCACATTTTACATTTCTGAGATTGGTTGGGGTTCCTTGAAGTTACTAAAGCTGACAAAGACTGGTTTTGAGGAAGAAAAGATCAGATTAAACAAATTTTATCAGAGGTAGCAGTCAGCGGTAAAGAGAATCCGGCAACCAGAAGTACAAGTTTAATGTAACTTTTGTTTTTTATAGATAGTTTATATGACTGGTCTTTCAGCTCTGTTCTTTCAGCCTTCATAGTATAGTAAATGTAGTATGGTAGGTTTCTGGTATCATCTATTACAGATAATTAAGGTTGCATTAAAAAACACACACAGCTTTCTGAAACTAGTCAAATTTTATCTGAAATTTTCCGTGTTCAGACTTGCAGATTTGTTTTACAGTTTGAACAGAATTGTTAAGATAATTCAGAAATATGGGACAGTGAAACATTTTCCCCAGCTTATGTTAAAAAAAAAAAAGGACTAACAGAAAACTGGCTGCAACTTAAATTATGTAAATAATTGTAAAATACAAAAAACCTGATTTAAGAAATCAGTAGATAGCATGTTCAGTGATATCTGCTAAGATTTTTAGTTGATCTTAATTTACTTTTCCCTATGACACAGGTCTGGACAGTCCCTCTTACATATCAACAGAAGACTGAGGTAAAGCTGGTCCTGTTGCTGTTCTCAACATGCTGACTTCAAAATATAGTCTTTAAAATATTATCTCAAAAACAATTTATATTATTTGTAATGAATTATTTTTAACTTAATGTTGTAAGTTAGAAACTTTGCACAATTTTTAATTTCCTAGATTCAAAGATATTTTTGGCTTGGAAACTCTAGAACGTAGAGTTCCCAAGAGGATGAACCAATCTTGCCAATTTTGCTTTTTAAGATAATGAAAAAAAAATCTGCTATGTGTATATGATATTCCGTTTTCAAATTTCATTAACTTAAGGTAAACAAATCCATTTCCCTTGCACCTCCTTTTAGAGATGTACTAAACAAGTCAAACTTTTGTTATTCTTGCCATGAACTATTAAATTAACCTTGCACAAAGATTTTAATAGAAACATATGGAAAAGGGTGTATCCCCCTACACACACATGCATAATTAAAACAGAGTGAACATCTTTGCTCCAACTTCTAAAATAATCACCTTAAAATTAGGAAACCAAACCATAGAAAAATTCTTCCTGCCTGCCCTCCCTCATCCAAAAAAAGTGCAAAGAAAGTTGACAAGAAATTAGAGCAACTGAAAAAAGGGGGAAGGAATAAAAAGTAAACTGAATATTAATAAATACTGTGCACCACCTGTACTCACTGTAACTTAGAAAGTTATTGCATTATTTGCCATAGACAAAATCCCTGGGTCTACTGAAATGTGAGATTTTTGACAATCAATTTAGTGGAGCCAGGAATTAAATGCAAATATTAACAACCCAAAAATCTATTAGGACTATTATCACTAGCCAGAAAATATAAATTGGGCCTTCTTTTATTACAAGTCTTCTCCCACTCCCATTTTAAGTGTACAACAAAGCCTGATATAATAAGTTTGGTAACACATCTTATACTGAGTCAGAAAGAGTATATAAAACTATGAAATACAAATCATGATCACTGCCAAATTCATATAGTAGTAAGTCTGCATGATATGAAATGAATATTGCATGGAAAACAATTCACACATACTATACACAATTTAGAATAATATATGGCAGAGAGATGTTGGGAGATTACCAGGAATTTTAAGAGCAGGAGAATGATTTTGTATAAGGATTTAATATTTTAAAAGTTCTTAGCCACAAAGGTGCTGCCAATGGAATAAAAAATAAAAATAAGTAAAACAAAGTCTTGCACATGCATAGGAAGGCTTTCACATTATGTGTAAATGTGGCTAGGCACATTCTTTCAGTAGAATGTGGTCACTTGCCATGGATTATGCAAGCTCATGCACACAATCAATACAGTATATTACAGCAGACTTCACAACGCCATGCACACAACAATGGCGAACCAGAGAATCCTACCACAAAGTGTGCAGATGGCTCTCCCCTACCCCGTGAGCCACTGCTAGCTCTGGAACTGTTGTTGTGGAGCCTGGTTACCCATTTTCATGACATGGGCGGAGTCCTTTGGAGAATCTTGCTCCTGTGGCTGTAGGTATTCTTATTTTTATAATATTTTAATCAAGTCTGTTATCAAATGTAAAGCAGAGTTGGGCAGGAAATTTGTAGACACATAATTTGTAATAGTGGAATGTTATATATCATATCATATATCATATTCTAGTCACAGTGTCCTTATAGTAATAATTCTTCCAATAATCACAGTTGTAAAGAAGAAAAAACAATCGTATTTGTAAAATTCAGGAATGCTCTGGAACTCAGCCCCCGAATGCTTCCTGCCAGGCTAAGGTGCTCCACAGGGAGAGAGAAATAGAAGCCTTAGGAGATACTTGAGATCCCAAGCTGCCAGTGAGCCTGAAGCACAATATTTGCATTTCCCTTGATATATAGACCACAATGAATCCCAAACTATCAAATGTATTGTAATACATAAATTAAAATATTTATATTTACAATTGCTTTTTAAAAAATGAAAATTAACACTATTATTTTACATTTTTATTCCAGAGAATCACCAAAATGCTTTAAACTATACAGAGATTACTTTACATAGACACTGGAAAATAACAGCACAATGTAATTTAGGACAGGAAGTGTAGATTACTAGATCCATTTAAAACTGCAAGGTGAAGTGGAGATCGGTATGCCGAGGTAACACTTATATCACCTCAGTAGTAAGTCTCATTTGAAAAACCTTCATCTCTGACAGCTAACTGTTGTTAGCTTCAACTGCAAGGTATCAATAAGTTCAATTAGTAGTGAAGGTGCTGAAGGCCTTGTAGGATTGTGCCCTTTTTCTGTACTGTATCAGAGAAGCTGCCAAGTATTACATTTTTTGATCTATGAAAAGAGCATAGATTTAAGCAGTCAAAGAAAAAAATGTGTGACAAGGCAAATGAAATTCATAAAATTTAAATGGAATCATTTTGTTTTGGAGGCTCATACGACTGCTTTATCATTTTCTGCAGCACTTGCAAATATAGATTTTCTGTATCGTGTTGAAACAGTAAGCCATTTAGTCTTAAACAGAAAATTGGGAGAGGGAATATGCACTCTCTTTCTACTCTGGATATATTCCATATCCCCGCTGTGTTGGTTATGTAAGTATACTTAGGAAGTGAACATTCAATTTTGTTCAGTCTTGTTTACCATTTTTTCTTCAGCAATATGATGCATGAAGCGTGATTTTATACAAAAGAGAGTATTTTCAAAGTCATGATGGATTTTGAACTGCACATCTAGGCTAAAACCTGGTATAACTAAAACAAAGTTTACTTCTTTAGCAGTGAAGAAACCGGGCTGGGAGAAAGCAGCTGCAGGAGAGTTGACCAATTACATTTTTAGTTAATTACTATTAAATAAACAACAACCTTTTATTTCTGAGACGATATTTTTTGTATAATAAATAGTCTATTGCACATAAGCCATGTAACTGAATTGGTATACATTTTTTAAATAAAAAAAAATCAAATATTCAGAGAAGTCAAATAAACTACTATTTAGGAAAATTTATTTGTTTAGCTGTTTCCTTCTAGTAGTGTGATTTGGTGCTTCTGGCTACAAAGTATACTTACATATTATTTGAAAACATGTTAGTTAGAGGTAGCTGAGGGAAGTTAATATAGGCATTATTTCAACATTTTCACCTAGAAATTAAAGATGTGTCCTGTATTTGAAGGCTTGTAAAACAGGATTGGATACAATCTAGAATCAACTGGTATTCCAGACTGTGGGCAACTGTATTTACCTTTTGAACTAAATCATGCTCCACTGAAATCACTGGGAGTTTCACCAGTGGCTTCAATGGGAGAAGGCTTAAGACCATATCCCACAGTGGATTTTATTATATTTATTTATGACTTTTTTTTTAATTCCCCACTTTTAATACACTAAGATCCCCCTAATGATACTATGAGGTCATGACTTTCTGATATCTATAGGTCAGATTGCTATGCCAGGTGCCTATGCATCAAGCCGTGTCAATGATGTATACAGGTACTATAAGCAGAAAAGATCAGAACTGTTCCATACTCTAGTATTCAGAAATCACACAACAAATCAAAATACACATTAAAAGTTGACTTTTAATGGTGCTACAATCTCAACTTTCTCCATATACAACAGTTTTAAAAGATTACAGCAGCTATTACTAGTGTTAGAGATATTCCACTTACCTCATGAGGGTTGGCATTAAAGGTGAGACTGCCTTCATCTAGCTGCATATACAATTTTCTAAAAGAAAATCCTAGAGGTGGATTCTTATTGTATATAGAACAGTGACCCCAAGTGGATTTGCACAACCTACAAGAATAGGAATAGTCTAGTATGAAAATACTTTGTTGTATATTGTTTCTTACGCACAGCAAAATGCACAAAAAGATCATTATCAAGTTTACCAAGTACTCAAAAGTTATAATACATCAGAATAAGCTTTATTCTCATGCACATGCCTAATAATAATGTTTTTATTATATGATTACTGCTTTATATAGTATTTTAATACATTATTTTGGGTGTGATTTACGAAATGTCAACCCCCTCCCCATGCTCCTCAAACCCAAATTCCAACATATGGCATCATACTGACAACCACATGGTTCATCAGCAAAGTTGTACCTTTAAATCTACAACAGAGACCTCTGACACTTAAGCTAATGGAGTAAGTGATAGCAGCAGTACTTGTACTCTACATAGACTACATAGTAAGATAAAGGAAGGAGACAATCTGCCAGTGGGTTTTACAGTCATTTGATTACAGCAGTGGAACAGACGCTGGAATTTTGCATTCTCTTGAAGTTTCTGCAGGGAACGTGCTTTAAGGGACCTGATTCCTTTTCCTCTTCCTGCCCCAGCCCGCCCCCCTTTGAAACTTTTAGCCTCATACCCTCCAACTTGTCCTCATCCCAGACCTGTTTCTTTTATAATCCTGTTTCTATGTCCCAGTCCAGAATTTCCTTGTCAGGCTAGTTCTACTCCCATTCACCTACTTAATTCAATTTCAGTCCTGACTTCTACTTCCCTCTCCATTTTTCTTCTTGTCCTAGTTCCCTTATCCAGTGCCCTCCCCCAGCCCCCTAGTTTCCCTTTCTCTTCTACTAGCCTCCAGTCCCAGTCATTACACTCTCTCTCTCCAAGCTTTCTTGTTCCATTTTCTCCTGCCACCAGGATTGGGATTCTGTCCCCTCTGAAAATAAATTGGGCAGATTCTTCTACAGAGTTGTTGGCCCAACAGGTATATTTTACTGGTGTCCAGCAGAGACTTGCCTCAGTTCAGGTGGCAATACCCAGACTCAAAATAGCCTATAACAGGCCAGGGTTAAAGTTGTAGGGAATACTATGCACCAGCCTAGACTGGTGTATACTCAATGTAGACTGAATCTTTGGGGAATGCAGATGCTTAAAACAGGGGTATTCAACCTTTTTTTGAGCAGTGTATCCCTGGCGGTCAGTTGAGGCGCGCCCGGGGGGGGAGGGGTAGGGGAAGCTAGTTGCAGAGTTGTAGCAGTGGCCGCACACAGAGTGGTGGTGCAGGGTGGTTGATGGCAGTGGTAGCCACCATGTGCAAGCTTTTCCCCCTGCATCTGGCCTGCTGGGTGGTGCCTGTTCAACCTGCAGAAGGGCGCTGCTGCCCTTTCCTCACCCCAGCCCTGTTCCTGTGAAGTGGAGGTGCAGGGTGGCAGCACCATTTTCCCTGTTTTTCTGCGCGAAACAGAAAACCCGGAGCCCCACTTATAAGTGTAGGGGGCTGACCTATCACCAAAAAAATATGGTAGTACTGTACAGAGCAGGTGACTTTGCAAGGCACCTTGAAGGGCTACAATGGATGATTGCTGAGAGGACCAATCTCCTTTGCAATCATAATGATGGAGGCTTGCAGATCAGAAGGCCTGAGAGTGCCTGAGAGTGTCAAGTTGAGGCTTCCCTGGCTCTACTGCAGAAAACAAGGAGTTAGGAAACCTTAGGTCATTTGCTCTAGAGCATGCCATGTGGCAGTTCACCACGAGAGCCACAAAGCCAGGGAACAAGGTGAGATGGCAGAATACCTTGCAAAGTTGCGTAAGTTCCATACATTTCAGAACAATGCACATTTAAGATCTGAAATCCATTTGGTTTTTTTTTCAGTGGATTGTGCATTTATTATTTGGAAAAAGACTAAGTCTTGAACATTTCTAGCACTAAACTAAAAAAAGTCTGAAGTTAAATTAAAACCCTCCCAAAAAAATCAACTGTTTCATTCTTCCAAAACACGAATTAGCTGAATATACTTTGCTCACGTTTAGGAGAGGTCAAATCTGAGTGACATCTCCGCATTAAAATGTTGTAAACACAGCCAATCAGTTTCTCTTTTCTTACATCCTTCAAAAAGTTAGGAGAATGTGGATTTTTCACCGGGGCTGTTTTGGATCCTCAGTTTTGGGGATTGTGTGTAAACTTTGAATATAGGACTGTTGTTCTAATCTGGCATTTCAATAAAGAGTCTGCCTCAAGTTTTTTCCGCTAACCAGCATGGGGAAAAAAGCCACTTATCTTATATTTGCATACAAGGAAACCTCACTAAATATACTGTGGTGCGTTCTACATGTGCATTAATGCACCTTTTCTAATGTGTATTAAATTTAGTACCTTCAATGTGAGGTACTAAATTAATGCGCATTAGGCTGCACTAATGTGCAGTAGCACATTTGCTCTTTTTTAGTGACATTTAATGCACAGACGACTATTTTACTGCACATTAGCGTAGTCACGGTTTTTACGTGACACTTCAATGTGCAGTAAAATAGTCTACTGTGCATTAAAGCTTATGTGTAGACATGCCCACTCTATCATTAAACTATTGCCAAAAGCAGCATGTGCTCAGGAATAAAAAACAACTATGAAGTTGATTAAATGTAGCCAGTACTGAGCATGACTATAAATAACATGGCCCATACTAGGCAAAGATACTGATGGGAACTTTTTTTTATTGTTATAAAAGTAACAAAAACATATAAATTCGTTTCCATCAGCTTACGTTACAACAAACTGCATCAACTAAGAAGAAAACAAAATAACGTATCAAAACTTAAAATGTGATTCCGTCAGCTTCCAAATCTTCAACAAATAAGACCAACAAAGAACACAAAATATTTAAACATTCTCCAACCATTCCCTCCTTCTCAAAATTCCCATTAATCCAGGGGCCTGGACACTTTTTTTTTCTTAATATTGTACTGCTCCCCATCACTCTCCAAGCTCGTCTATTAATGCCTATCAACCCTTATTCCATATATGTCTTGTCTTTGCTCCTATCTGCCAACCTCCAGCCTCTGGCTATAGCTCCACTGCCCCTCAGGGCTCATTTTTTCATCCTCCTAGGCATCTCCAGTCTTCTCTGTTCCATAAATCCACTACTTGCTCCTTGCCTAGTTCTCTTGTGTCCTGTCAACAATACCACTGCAGTTTGCTCAGGCCCAAAGGCAAGGCATCTTATACAGAAAGTCCCAGTTGTTACAAGACTAGTAAGTTCTTACCTTCTGCAATACTATGCAAAATCTCACTACTGCTTTCCCCACTCTTTCTCCATCCTTTCTTTGGGTCCCAGCCACACACCACACAGAATTACTTCTAGTGTGAGTTGGCACTTAGCACTCAGGCACTGTAGGAGCTTCTTTGCCTTTCCCCAGACTGTTTTGGCAAACGGACACTCCCACATCACATGCCATATGCTTCCTTCCCCACAAGTCTGTCTGGGGCATTTGGCTGTTCTACACAATCCCCAAGTGTAATAGAGTACCCATACCAGTACTATACCCTGGGGAATTATACAATTATGTACATGTGCAATTTTGCCCATAAAAGGCATGACTGTGCATAACTGCATAATTTAGCATAATTTAATGGCAACAGGCTCTGTGCCTCCACCTCTGTGGGGCTACTGGAACTCCAGCTGAGAGCCCCATGATGTAGGCAAAGAGCTGTGCGACTGGGCACCTGGGTAAGTGGGGAGGGGAGCTCCTGACTGCAGGAGGGTGGGGGATGGTGGTGGTGTGGGCTGGGCTGGCCGGCTCCATACCTCCACGTGGGGCTTCCAGAACTCCAGCAGGAAGCTGCATGTGGAAGCTGCTCCCTTGCCACATACTCCAAGAACACCAACAACAGGTCAGGGCTTAATAAATCCCAAGAAGTCTTGTAAAATTCTTCCAGGAGCCTGTCATTTCTTGAGATCTTTTTTGTCCTGAAGGTTCAGGTTGCCTCCCATAGTTCTCCCAGTGTCGATGCCCTCTCCAGCTGATGTCTCTCACTTTCCTCCAATGTCACCTCTAACCCTATCAAAAAGGAGTCAAGGGCTCCCTGATGCAACTTTGCTGAAGTATAAATTTTAGTAAAACTCCTTCACTGCACTCAGTATCTCTTCTGCCTTTCTTTGTCGCACTTCTCTCTCATCCTGCATGGCTAATACTTTTCTTGAAGGAGAGGAAAATAAGTAGGACCATTCTTCTCCTTCTTCCATCCAGGCAGCCTTCGTAAGGAAGATGTTTCTTTGCTCTCTCTATGCCACTCCTTCAATAGGTTTTTTGTGTCTCCACAATTTCCTCTGCTACCAGGAATCCCTTCTCTGACAGCCATGGGAGACACTGCTGTCTCCACTGCAGTCTTGTAAACCTCTTCCCTTTTCCCAGGCCCTTCTTTACCCCACATGCTCATGTGGGGCTCATGTTCTTTCTTTAACTTCTTCCCACCATTTCACTGTATTTGTATATACCCTTTTAATTACTCCCCATTTTTCACAGTGGCTCCTATACCATCTGCACACACATTCATCTTCCAATTATCTTGTATTTAACCTCCACTGCTCTCTACTGGCTGTTCCTTCCAACACTGTCTTCAGTAGCAGGTGGTCTGAGAAGAAAACCGGTATTCTCTCTGCCACCCAATTTTTCTAGGCTATAGACCTCAAAATGAAATCTATACAGGACCACTCTAGTAACCTACGGTCAACTCCAGGAACTTCCTTTTGTGTGTCTGGTAGTTTATGCTCCACTACCATCCTTGCCAACATCCGTGAGGACCTATCTAATCCTGAGGTGTTGCTCCCCATCCTATCCCCTTCCTCCAATATACGATTAAAATCTCCAACTAGTGTTAGAGGCAGTGCTCCTGGTAGGAGGTAGGGGTGCACCAATAAAGATTTTTTTGGCCAATACTGACAGCTGATAATTAATGAGCCATATCAGCCCATACCGATACGATTGCCGATATGCAGCCCAGCAGCTTAGAGAGTAGCGTCCATCTGGGAAGTCTGTTGGGGGGAAGAGGCAGGGTGAAGGTAAGGGGTGTGTGTGGGGGGGATGACAGACTGAGGCCCCCAAAGTGAGGGAGGGAGTGGGGCTGGGGTAGGGGCAAGTGCTGCCCAGCTGGGGCGGGATAGGGCATGGGACCAAGCTGCAAGCGGCTTGTCCGGGGGGGAAGACAAGAGGGCGTGTGCCCCTTGGGGTGAGGGCAGGCTGCTGCTGCAGCCTGGGGCTGGCACCAGGCTCCTTCCAGTGGGGAGAGGGGAGTTGGACCAGGACTGAGCTCAGGGCAGGGTGGGCAGCGGCAATGCTGGGAGCAGGAGGGCTATGGTGAATTCTGGGGTGGCTGTAGCCCACTCCACAGCCCCCTTGCAGCACTGCCACTTCCACCTGCCCTGAGCATAGCCCTGGCCCAACCCACACACCAGAAAGAGCTCAACACCCCCCACCCCCAGTCTGCAGCAGCAGTCCATCCTCACCCTGCTCACAGCTCTGGGGGACGTGCACCCCCATTCCTCCCCCAGGGGTGCATGCAGCAGCGGGAGCCACTCCCTACCCCCCTTTCCTCTGTATGAGCTGCTTGCTGCTCCATCTTGCACCCCACTCCACCCTGCCCCAGCTGGGCAATGTCTGCCCCAGCCCCAGCCTCACCACAGGGACCTTGATCTGCCTCCCCCATACTCCTTTCCTCCCCTCCTTTGTCCCAACAGACTTACGAGCTGGACACTACTCTCCCAGCTGCTGGGCTGGCCACATGCTGGGCGCATGCACACAGCATTTATCAGTGACATTATTGGCCACATCAGCCAAAAAAAGACGATTGCTGATAATATCAATTTTCTTTTTATTGATGCTGATACGATATGGACTGATGTATCAGTGCACCTTCAGTAGGAAGACTTTCAGTTCCTTTAAGAGGCACACAGTGCCTTGCACTCTGCCACTGCATAAACATTTAGTATTCTAAACCTTTCCCCTCCTTTCTCCCCAGTCACCTGTAACACGCTGCCCCAATTATTTCCTGACTAATAATCTGTTTCAGCTGTGAATCTTTAATTAGTACCACCACACCCACTGCCATTCTCATTACTGCTTGACCACATGGATGCTCCATCTTCCTATAAGGTCTTTATACTCTTTCTGTCATGGGACCCCACGTTTCTGCAGGTATATAATGTCCATATCCATCTGATCTGGTGCACCCACATCCACTAAGCATGGCTGTGAATGCTCCTTACATTAACCGATATTAGGGTGATGATCATATTTATCCCAAGATATTACCTACCACTCTTCAAGTCCAATCTGTGCACTGAGGTCTAGGTCTGGGGATGACTCCACTTCCCACTTGGCACTTGTCCCACAGCTGCTGCCCTTTGTCATGCTACCTGGAGTAATGCAGCCGGGACAGGAGGAGGAGCTGCTGGAGGTGGGGGAAGCCAAACAGTAGCCAGGTGGCTGCAGCCGCATCAAGAGCAGTCCTGCCTGAAAGCTGTACGTGCTGGCCAGGGGCCATCAGGGGGCACAGATGGGAGCATGATGCAGGCTGCCCTGGGTGGGACCAAGCAGGGCTTAGGTCCATGTGGAGCACTCTTCTGCATTTACCCCCTCTTCCCTCTTCTGGCTAGCTCCTGGGACCTAGAGCATGAGCACCCCACGTACATTCCCCCCCCCCCCCAAAAATGTACAAAAGTAAGAATTTATTTTGAGCTATTATGCAATTGCCTTTATATACACAACTCAACAACACAAAAATCAGGACAAAAATATTTTTAAAACAAAATTAAAATATAACATTTTTTATTTTTAATAAATGATTTTTTTTTATTTATAATTAGTTAAAATGATATCTTATGAAAGATTTTGTGTGTGGGGCCCTCAACAGCTCACCGAAACTTGTTAAATGGCTCATCAGGCAAAATATTTGCCCACCTCTGTTTTAACTGTATTGGTAAAATATGTGGACCCAGTTCTCCACACAAATTACACTTCCATTCCTTCTTACACTCTTGCATCCTGTTAGCCTTCTCTCTGCATGCCATGCAAATCTCATATAGGCAGGTCATTGCCAAATGCCCTTCCTTACACCTTGAACATAACTTTGGCTGTCCACAGTAAATTGCCAGTATTTTGTGGAGCCCTAAGGCAATACGCAGAAGCAGATGTCATATTCCTCCTGCTCCCCTGTCTACAGCTAGAGTAACATCTGGGCCTTCCAGGCCCTAGTCCATACCCCATCTGGGTCTCAGAACTTGTCCACATTCTCTACTCTCTTGCAGTGACTTGATAACTAAAATCTTATATACTCCTCTTCAATAAAGACTTTATACATCTTAATTGTAACTACTCTTTCCTGGGGGTCCTTAACAGTCCAAAATCAAAGTGTGCCAGGGCGGGTGCCTTCTAACATTTCTTATAGGTCTCTGAGAACTTTTGGTATGCTGTCTCTTCCCTAAGCATTACCTCCTATCCAACTTGCTCAGCATCTGGATTAGGTAATTCATATCAAGTGTCCATCCCTTGCAGCATCAGTCTGCTGAAATTCAGATGAGTCATCTCTAGCTTCAAAACGCCTGGGCAAAAGCGTTGCCTTGTGGAGATCCTCACACAGAACTGCTTCCTTCTCCTGGCTCTCATCCACTTCCCTTCACAAGGTGCACTTTGTCCCATCTCTTTCCTTGCCACCATTTCAAATACTGCTGCTGCTACTAGTGCCACTGCTGCTCCAGCTGCCACTGATTCCTCCTAAGCCTTCCAGCCAGATCAGGCTGGGTTATTATCCTGATTTTAGCCCACATGCCAAGGCTGAACCTAACACAAGAATAGGTTGGGGGGGGACAGGGGCTTGTCTGAATAATATACATGGTAGTACCCATTGTGTACAGTTCCCCTCCGTGCTGACTCTTTCAAGTCATGGTAAGCCGCTATACTGAATACATTTTGACTTCCTCTTCACTCCCACAGCTGAGCTGTGCCTTTCTCTCCCATTTCCAATAATTTTCATTTCTTCACCAACCTTAAAAGTCTGGCAAACATTACCAAATGGAACCCCAAACAGTTCAACCAGAATCCTTCTGTTTCCCCTTCAGCCCGTTGCACATGATTAGCATGCTGTGCCCTCCATGAGGTGAAGCTGGACCAGGCTGCCCTGCACCTCATCTGCATATACATTTTTGGAGGATCCCAAGACTCAAGACAAGAATTACTGGTTCCAGTCATGAGTGGGGGGCTAATTAGTACATGGATCCTTTGTGAGGGGGAAGGGTCTCCTGGAATACACACACACATACTAAGCAGTGTTGAATTGTGGTAGGGTCACCATGGCTTGAAATGCTGTTGACTCTGCTGGGGCCCATTAAAATGGAATATATGCCTTTTGGCTTTGGATTAATAGCATGCATGATTTGCACTATATAAGTAGATACACAGTGCTGCTTAAAAGAGTGTTTATGTGCTAAAACAGGCACCAGTTTCAAAAAATGTAAAATGCATCAATTCTGGATGAACTAAATTTATATGCAAATTACTACAGCTATGTTTATTCCAAGGTCAGTGCTTATACATTTGCTTCTTTCCGTGTACTCAGGGAGAACAGGAACTAACATGGGGCGGGCAATTACTTTGGCTAAGGACCAAACAAAAAATCTTTCAGAAGATATCATTTTAACTAATTACATAAAAAAACCCAAATCATATACTAAAATCAAGTATCTGTTACAACATATTTTAATTTTATTGAGTAGTGTACATGGAGGCAATTGCATAAGAGCTCAAAATAAAGTATTACTTTTGTATATTGTGTCGGGGTGACGTGTGTGTGTGGGGGGGGTGCCTGTGCACCAGGTCCTGGGATCCAGCTGGAGGTGAGGGGGAGGGATGGCAGGGGGCACGTGCAGCAGGTGGCCAAAGGGCCAGTGCAGGCAGGTGCAGGTGTGGTCCTCTCCCCTCACACAGCCTGTGGCTGCTTGCACAGCACTCCACGAGAAGCCAATCCCTGCTTGGCCCTGCCCAGGGAAGCTCACTGTGTTCCTGCCTGTGTCCACCAATGGCCCCACCCCGTGTACACAGCTTTCTGGTAGGCCTGCTCTCAGTGCTGCTGTAGTCCCCTGGGCACACCTTAGCTTCCCCTGCCTCCCTTGGCTCTTCCTTCTGCCCTTGCTGTACTGCTCCATGTAGAAAGTAGCAAGGGGAAGGGCAGCAGCTGTGAGGACATGTGCTGGCACTACACGGCCAGCCAGGCTAAGGGAATGCTTCAGTCAGGTGGCTTGTCCTAGCATATGAATCTCTAGTTCCAGGCCACCTTCCACCCAACTTGGCTGCCCATCATGCTAGGTAGGCAGAGGGGGACAGTGGCTAGGACCCGGACTTGGAGCCCCATGTGCTGGGACAGGAGCCACCTAGCTGCTGCTTCCTCTTCCTGGCTGGGTGTGTGGTGCCAGGCACAGGTCCCCATGGCTGCTGTCACTTGCCTGTGCTACCTGCTCTTTGGAACAGCACAGCAGGGGCAGGAGGAGCCACTAGAGGTGGAAGAAGCCAAACACTAACCAGGTAGCTGCAGCCACACCAGAAGCATCCCTGCCAAGAAGCTGTGCGTGCTGGCCAGGGCTGTCGGGCAGGGCTCAGTTCCATGCCCCTCAGGGGCAGCTGTGGACCAAATTTAATCAGTTGGCAGGTTGGCTCCAACCCACAGGCCATATTTTGACCACTCCTTGTCTAACAGGAAGGCACCAGGGAGAAAGTGGGGAGGAGAAGAAGCTGCAGAGGGAAGAAGTTGGGTCAGGGTCTTAGGACAAAAGGGCTACCTGACCTCCCACATTTATGTTCCCTGCTCTAGCAGCAGGAGGGGGACAAATTCAAGGTAAACCTCCAATATTTAGATTCTATACCTACAGAATTATTATAACAATTTTTCCATACACAGAATCTAATTACTGGGGGATTGTCTTATATTAAGGTTTATCTTATATTCAAGTAAATACAGTAACTAAAATATTGTTCTTAATATGTACTGACTTGGAGTTTTTGGCTGAAGACAATATAGTTAGCCTCGGACAAAATAATTTTGTATAGAGATTTCTTTTTTATTTTAGTATTTTTTTGTACATTTAGTCCTTTTGGTCCTATGTTGGCTATTTGATTCTCTCTGGGTTTTTTCTAAGGGTAATAGCAGTTCAAGGACTTTATATGTAGGTATCTTTTTCTATCTAGAGAAAAAGCTGATTTTCCTAAAATCGAACCTGAAAATTCAGTCAACTTATAAGCAAAGCCTGTAATGGTGCTATTTTATTCAGCAGACTCCTGTCTAAGTGCACTGGAGGGAGAGAATCAAGATTGCGCAGTCATGTAAATTTGGCATTTGCTTGATTTTGTATTCCAAGTAATATAATTTTAATAGGGGTTTTTTTGGTTTGTAACTGTAGAACATAATAGAAAAATACAGAGAATTTGATTATGCAACATCTATCATAGATTTGATGGGCTTTACTTTCAAAAGAGTTCTCTGTGTGCCTAGTCTAAGATTTCTGTGGAACCAGAAGAAAACAAGCAGTGCTATTCACCAGTGGCCTTTATACTGGATTATGTGAACAGACTTGCAAATTTATTTTTTTTAATACAGCACAAATTGTTGCATGGAACATATTACTTCAGCTTTTCACTGAGGAGTTTTTAGATTCAGTATGAAATTCTTGTGTCTAAGTGGTGGCCCCTTACTTCCTCCTCCTGGCTACTGGAAGTTAAAATGCCAAAGTGCTTTTAACAAAAATTATTGCAATTAATCATGATTAAAAAAGTGGCACTTGATTAAAATTTTAATTGTGCTGTTAAACAATAATAGCATCTCAATTTATTATAAATATTTTGGGCTTTTTTCTATATTTGCAAATAAACTAATTTCAATTATAAAACTCAGTGCCATAAGAACAGAGCAGAACTATGCTAATCTCTGCCTAGTGATTAAGTACAGTATGCAAAAAGGGTTAAAACTAGGGTTAACATATTTCCAGTTCCAAAAAAAGGGCCCCCATACTACTTTCCCTGCTGAAGGGGCAGGCACCCTTTCCCTGCCCTGCTGCAGCCCCACACCTAGATAGCTTGACCCTGCCCGGCTACTTTCTGGTCACATGTATGCGTGTGGAGCCCGGCAGCAGCGAGGAGGGTGAGGGGTGCTCTTCCCCCAGTACGCATGGCCTAGGCCGAGAAGCAGCGATTAACTCGTGTTAAAAAAAATTAAAGCATGAATTTGTTTTTGTGTTAATTGTGCCCATTAATGGTTTTTAACTGACAGCCCTAGTTAAAATGTTTGTAAATGTGGATACACATGTGTTATGTAATGGGATGGAAGGGGAAACTTTTGGGATAGGGACAGAAACAGCATGAAAACTGTCCATTGGCTGCAGCAAAGCAGAAATGGACAGTAAGTCTTTAAATCAAATCTTCAGCTTTCAAAGAGATGTAGCCTAACTCTGGAATCAGTCCTGGCCAAATACTGGTTCAGGTTTCATCTTGATGGTAAGGTGAATGTAACCTGGACTTTATGAAGGCATGATTATTTGTAATGTGTAAGTAGTAAAGGTCTGTGTTTAATTTACATAATGGACTTCTGACTTTTTCTTGCTCCTTCTTTCCTTACTATGAATCTCTTGCTCTCACTGCCATATGACACATATTTTACTATATTAGTCTTCTTTCCTTCTGATGCTGTTCAATTTAGATTCATTATGTTGGACTTAGAATTTGAAACCACTATAGCCTTGTGCTTACTAGACACCACTGGTATGCAATGAAAAGCACCTGTAGGTTTCCATAGTACAACTGACCTTGTGTTCGCTATACTGCTAGCTGAGTTCGAGAGGAGTTCATTTAACCCAACTCAGGTGAAAACAATAACAGTGCAAAATAACTTAAAAAGCAAGGGGTAGCCAAGTCCTCGCTGCACTACGGGCTTGATTATCAGTAGAAATTCCATCCCTGGTGGGTTAAATAGGTTTAGTTTAAAGATACCAAGTAACTCCATAGTTTCATAGTAGGTAGGGTCAGAAGGGACCTGAGCAGATCATCAAGTCCGACCCTCTGCCATGGGCAGGAAAGAATGCTGGGGTCAAACGACCCCAGGTAGGTGATTATCTAGCCTCCTTCTGAAGACCCCCAGGGTAGGACCAAGCACCACTTCCCTTGGAAGTTGGTTCCAGATCCTAGCCGCCCTGACTGTGAAGTAGTGCCTCCTGATATCTAGCCTGAATCTACTCTCCATCAGCTTATGGCTATTATTCCTCGTTACTCCCGGTAGTACTTGGGGGAACAAGGACTCTCCCATAGCCTGCTGGTCCCCCTTGGCCAGTTTGTAGATGGCCACCAGATCCCCTCTCACCCTTCTCTTGTGGAGGCTGAACAGGTTCAGGTCCTGTAGCCTCTGCTCCTAGGGTCTGCCTTGCTGCCCCCGATCATGTGAATGGCCCTCCTCTGGACCCTCTCGATGCTGTCCACATCCCTCCTGAAGTGGGGCACCCAGAACTGGATGCAGTACTCCAACTGCGGCCTGACCAACGTTGCATAGAAGGGGAGGATCACCTCCTTGGATCTGCTTGTTATGCATCTGTGGATGCATGACAAGGTGCAGTTAGGCTAGTTATTCTTCTGCATGCATGAAACTAAGGATAACACTTGAATTATATGTTCAGCTGACACTGCAGTGAAGATACACTCTTAGTTTTCTCTAATGTGTGACATGACAAACAAGATATGTACAAATATGCACACAAGTTTGTACCAAGTACGCTTTTTGCCCTTGCATAAGAACATATCTTCTAATAATTGATTTGTATTCACCTACAAATACATTCTTGGGTTTTCACTTTGCTTTTGTTCCTCACGTCAAATCCGAATCGACTTGCACAACATTTGTTTATAAAACAATAAAAGCAGGCAGCCAACAAAGTGTATAAAATAGTAAATTAATTTGAGCTAAATAGTAACTTTTCACTTTTGAAACTGTTTAAAAAAAATGAAAGTATGTGAAAACAAACTATAAATCTACTAATCCTTAAACATGCAGGTGACCTCCCATTAGCTTACCCTTGCCAGAGAAGCTCATCATTAGCAAGATCCTGCCAGACACAAGAAGCCAGGCAGAGGTCAGTTGCATTCAGGTATGACAAAATGGTAAAACTAAGCTCAGGGGGCAACATTTCCAGGTTAATGAATCCTTCTTGTTCTTTGGATTTTCTTGTTTTCAACAGATGGTAGATATCAATGCCTCCTTGGGCTTGTTTGCGATGACTTGCATTGGAAATACTGTTAGTAGTGATTCGTCTACCATGCTCTCTGGAGAGATAGCTTTGTCCGCTGTATCCTTGATGTTGCAGCTGCTGGTTCCTAGCAACTCTCCACAGCCCCTGACCCATCTGCGAGCCTGCTGGTTGTAAAAACCAAATAAAGTTATTTTAAAACAGAAAAAAAAAAGAGATCTGTGCACTCATGAGCAGAGACCAAATTTGCTAGCAAGGTCAGGTTTGCACTGATAACTAAGTGTAGAACTGGCCTTCAAACAGGAAGTGAAATCTTATCAGTAATTACAGTACAAATCTAATCTCTGGTCCACAGTAAAACAACTGAACAAATATTTGAGAACAAAAGTATCAGAAACTAGCATAGCAACATTTGACTGAATGAATTTTCATAGCCTGATTATAAAAACAGTACTGAGCCAAATGCCTACTAAATCAAATATGCAAGTCAAGGGGCTATAGTAAGTTAACTATGTTTTCAAGTTTAGCTGAAAAATGTACTCGCATGACCTGCGTAAACAATGTGATATGAAATGTAACTAAACAAGACAGTTTACCTTGATGTGTGATAGCATGTAGTAAGCTAAAGCAGGGGTGGACAATTATTTGGCCCTGCGGGCCACAGAGGGAGTTTTGCTGAGCTGTTGTGTGCTGGGTCAGCACCCCCACAGTGCAACAGCTCATCAAAACTCCCTATGTGGGATGGGGCTCCGGGTGGGTGGAGATCAGGACAGACAGGTGAGGCTGGGATCACAGGGTGGGGTCACAAAGTGGTGACAGAGCATGGCCAGGGTCAGGGTTGAGCCATGATCTGCTGCTTACACATCCCCACGGTGGGCACCAATTCTGTGGGCAGGGGCGTGCAGGGAAGCAGTTCATGGCTCTACCCTAGGTCCCAGCCCCACACTGTTACCACCCAAAGATCCTGGCCTGGGCCCTAGATGCAGCTCCCTGCCTGCTCACAGCTCCATCCCATATACCTGGCCAAGTGCCTTGCCTGCATGAGTCTCACTCCCAGCAGCAGGTGTGGGGCAGATGGGCCAGGGTGCCAGGGCAGCAGGGCCAGATCTGGTGGATGCGGACACTGGAAGGAGCGATGCTGCTGGGAAATAGGAGTTCAGCCACTGTGCCACCCCAGCACTGTTGCATGCCTCAGGGTGGCGGGATGGGCTGCGTGTGCTATAGCCTGGGCTGCCCACCATGCCTGAGCCAGGTGGGACTGAGGGACCTGCTGTGGGCCAGACAAAATCCCTCGGCAGGCTGGATCCAGCCCGTGGGCCATATTTTGCCCACTCCTGGGCTAAAGGCAGGGATCAGAATTAAGAAAAATCCTAATAAATTTGGAATTGAAACTAAATTTGGAAGTGTTGCGCTTACTTGTTAAGATAAAGATCATGGACCGATTCATTACTTTGGATATTCAGAATGTGTGAGAGGGTTAACTGACACCTGAGATTTCAATGTCACAGCTGAATCCCAGAACTGGGACTTTTATAGAAATACCAAATGTCGATTAAAAAGAAGTGTTAGCAAAGCAGTCTTTTAATAGTTCTATCACATTACAGATGAACGTCACCACTCCAGCTCCATATCAGGAAACATTAGAACACAAAATCAGGGCTACAATATTACTATTCACTATAGCTTGGTGAGTCTGCATCTACATTAACACATTTAGTTCTGGCATACTGCTGAAAATATATAGAAACAGAGCAAATTTAGCAAAAAACAAATACAAATTATTGGACAGTGACCATGAAGAATCTCTTCTTTAATGAAAACAATTTAAAATAGCAAGGAGTGAGTTGAGAAGAACAGGTTAAGATACTATAAATATATGAAAAGTATGCATACTCTGAATTATGAAGTTATTTATGATTGACGGTTATTTATGATTACTCTTGCAACTAAGAGTTGTGGAATAATATTTAAAAAAGGGAAATTTAACAGAAATTTTGAGACTTCTCTCATGATATGTAATAGTTCAAGATGATGGAAGTCCCACTGCTTAGAAAACTTATAAACCAACCACACTATGAGAAAACATCTGTTTTCTTTTTGCTGCTATTCCCCAACTAAAAGAATGTTTAGTTTTTTAAAGGCTATAATATAGTGTCTTATGGTAAAGATTTTTTTAAAGGGTGCTTTCAGTATTTGAATATTTTTATGCTGCTACTATGTACCAATATTAAAGATCTTATTGATCACACCAGAAGAACTCTATTTAATAAAGTCCTCTGGAACTTGCTTTTTATTATAACCCAACTGTGCAGGTAACTGTGCTAATTCTTGCCAGTTACTTACATTGTATGCTATAAACACAACCTGAAATCTAACTCTACAACATGGTTAAGTAAACACACACACACACAACTATTTCAGTAATAATTATATTTACTAAAAGGGACAAAGAAGTACTTTACACATGTTCCCAGTTTGTGATACGAGTTCATTGTCCAAATGCTACTGAATTTCACAGTAAGGAGTTTCTTATTTGGAACTCCTGCTATGACAGCAGAGTAGCATAACATAATTGATAAGCATTCATTCCAGAGCTCTACGGTTTCCTGAAGCTGGTTCACAAAAAGCAATATAAACCAGACACATTTAGGCAGTTGAAGACTGGTCTGATAGGCTCTCACAGGCATGTTAAAACTATTTCTAGTCTGGTAGCACACAGAATCAGAATTAGGGCCCTGTTATATTAAGTTGATGCATGATGAGAAGGCTCCAAAGAGTTTCAAATGTAACAAGTAAAAGAAAAGTGGGGAAGAAAGATGAGGTAAAGGCCATGAAATTATAGCTTAAAAAAATAAGTGCATATAAGCGTGTAGAATTGTTTTTTTACTTCTGCCATGTTGTATTTATTTAATTCTTGAACAATTTCTATTTTTTATACTTCTTACTATATTTTCATGCCTATAAGAAGCCTCTCAAAGGTGTTCCCACCTTATTTTTGGGAGTCTCCAAAAAGGGGGGCAGGTGGGGAGATCTTGCCCTGGAGTAAGGGTAAGTACCCAAGGTGGGGGCCTGATCAAGTATGTGGTGCTAGGGCCATGCTGAAAGGCCCAATCTACCACGCAGTTCTGCAGACACAATGCAAGGCCCAATCTGATGTGCCAGCTTCAGGGCTGCCTGTTTGGTACAACCCTGTGCATTGGCTCTGGAGCTCGTGTGCCAGATCTGGGGCCATGTGCTGGGTTAGATCTGGTGCTACTGCTGCAGACCCCCATACACCATTTTGAACTGGTATGCAGTTGGGGAAGAGGGCTCGCCATGGGTCTAGAAATTAGGTGGTAGTGAAAGCAAAAGAAGGAGTGGTGGCAGCGTTAACTGTGGTGGCTCCCAGATCCACGGCAGTTAATACTACCACTTCTCCACCCCCACTCCAAATTTCCATAGCTGTGGGGAACCTTTCTCCTCATATATAATTTTTCCCAGCTGGCTTTGGGGAAAAGGTGAGGTTATATGTGAGAAAAAAAACCCAACAGATTTCCACCCCACTTAAATCTCTTATGTTTTACTTAAGTATCTCTCTAACATACAAATCTTTGGTGAGGGTATGAGCTTTTAGAAAATACTGAATTGCTGGGGAAGGCAGGAAAAATAAGGAAAGAGTGGATGGGAAGAAGCATAGTTATGGAAGACTTGGGAGTGGGGAATGAACAGAGCAGACTGGTGCAGTAGAGCAGCTACTATTAAATATCATCCATGAACTGTAACTGAAGAACAATAAGATTGAAATGAATTAAAATATCTAACCTGCAAGTTATCTATAATGGTAGTTTTCTTCCTGAGATATTTTTTATTATTATTAGTTGGCTGTGGCTGGGGTTGTGATGAAACTCAGGGCTTTGTATCTGTGGGGTTATGGCTGAAGCAGCTGAAGAACACCTACCACCATCTGGTGCCTTGTGCCATCATCTAGTGTTTAATTTTGAAGAAAAAGACCAAATCTGAAGTCTGCAAGACTAGCTAGCAGATCTAATTCTAATACTTGTGGTAAGATCTTGTCACAGTGTAAGGGGATGCACCAAGAAGTGACGACCTATCATGACATCTCAAAACATGTCACAATGCAAGCATCATATGTATTCCTCAGACTGTAGAAAGTTATTTGCCAATAGCCGCAAAACTGAAACCGAGCCAATAGAGGCAGTAGGCCTGTGTGAATAGGGAAATATTTGATTTGGATTTGGCTGATTCGGAGGACAGTGATTCAATTTGGAGATTTGAATCGCTGTCCTGAATTGATTCAGCTGAACGGCTTCAGAAGATTTGACTGCCCAGCCCCATTCCCTGCCCAGCCCTAGCACTTAAAAAAAAAAAGAAAGCCCCACACTCACCAGTTGCAGCAGCTGCGATTGGAGCCTCTGGGTGCTCATGTCAGAGACCCACCTGTGCAGCGTGGATTGCCTCCCCCCACCCCCCCTCCCCGGTACCCACACAGCAGCTGTCGCATTGTGTGGGTGCAGCGTGGTTTGGCAGGGTGCTGTATGCTGCCTGGGTGCTGGGGTCACTGGGGCTGAGCAGTGCTGGGTTCTGACTGACACGTGGAGCCACCCCAGCTCCCAGGCAGTGCGCGGAGCCCTGCCAAGCTGTGCTGCACCTGTGTCATGGTGCAGCCACCGTGTGGGTGCCAGGCAGAGGGGGTGGGGCAATCCCCACTGCCCTGCGCTGTGCGTGGAGGCTCTGCCATGAGCCCTCAGAGGCCCCAACTGCTGCTGCCAGAACCAGTGAGTGCGATGCTTTTTTTTCATTTTTTTTTTTTAAAGTGCTGGGAGGCTGGCCTGGGCAGGGGATGGGGCTGGGCACGGCAGGGCAGCCATGGGGGCTTCTCCTGTGGCTCTTCTGGCTGCACCTGCCTCGGTCCCGGAGGGGGAGCTGCGGGAGCTCTTCCCTGCTGCTGCTTGCCCAGCTGGTACAGGGATGGAGGGGCACAATGCAGGTGTAGCTCACTCTGGGCAGCAGCAGGGAATAGCCCCCGCTCCAGAGCTGCCGTACCCGCATCAGCACTGAGAGAGGGGGCTCTGCCTTGTCACCGCTTGCCAGCTTGCATGGAAAGTGCGGGATGCAGGTGTGGCAACTGGGGCTCTGCCCTGCTGCCACTTGCCTGCTTCCGCCTGGCACACGCCACGCTCACATCCTGCCCCATCCCCCACCCCAGCTAGGCAAACAGTAGCAGGGCAGAGCTCTTGCTCCCAGGGCTGCTGTGCCACCCCCCCCTTCCCGGGCAGCTTGCCCCAGCCCCAATCCCTCCCTCCCCCACCCCAACAGACTTACCAGCTGGAGGCATCTGTGTCGGCTGCCTGTTTAAACTATGACCGAATCTCCAAAGCGGCCAAATCTTTCCCGAAGTGATTCAGATGGCTCAAACAGATTCAAAGCTTTTTACTGGTCTCCTGATTCAATTCGGTGATTCAGTCCCCAAATCAGGCCAAATTTCCTCCAAACTGAATCAGCTACCGAAGTTCCACACAGCCCTAGCAGGCAGGTACTTACTTAAAAGATTTGCTGATGTGGATGGGTGTCCCGAACACATTTAGCATTGTTGTAAACTTGCTATCTTTCTAAATATCAGAAGAACACAACAAGCCTTATTTTTAAAGGAATCAAAACACCTTGTAGTATATTCTGATTTATGTTATCATGAAATTAAAATTAATATATGTATAATATATTATAACTAATTTTTATCTCCAATAAATCTGCATGCACTTGACAAAGTCTTTAGCATCCAAAGGACATGGTTTAAAGGCTCCTATATTTAGAGCAGTGAAAAATACTTTGGCTTTGGTTCTGCAGATTCCCATGGATGGACACTTAGGCCAATTAGGCCTCTATGTATGCCAAATAAGGCCTTTATCATGGTGCTTCAAATCAAAGATCCCAGCAGAAAGATATATGGACTTCTATGGACTTGAGTAGAACAGAGAGATTAAACTTTAATAGATGCTTAGAATTATTGTTTTTACATGGTGGTACAGGCCATTTAAGCCCCTGGAGTTCCTACTGACTGGGGCTATGAATGCTCAATCCTCAAAAACTGGCGTCCACATAATGGATGGATAATACAGACAAAAGCACTGCCTATAAGATGGCTTGCTCACTAAGACCTGCACGCTGAAGCAACTTAGAAAATGAACCTTAAATTAAGAAACAAACAAACAAACAAACACACACCTCCAAAAAGCAAAAGCCTGCTTGAATAGGTGGACTCGACTCAATTGCTTTGGAAAGATAATATTAATATTTCTCTAATGTTCTGGGGCCATTTACCATGGAAAGCTATTTTTTTATCTAATGGCTACAGGTTGTAGATTAACTGGCATAATTTCAGTCTGTTCATAAAAAAGGGCGGGGGGGGGTGGAGAACTAAAACAAATATAATTTGGACTGACAGTTGAATGATGCAGCAGCCAAAGTAGGCTTTTATGTAAACAACCCTAATGCAGCCTTTTCTAATTGGATTGCAAACCTTTCCCAATAGAATTAACATACTTTTGCAGTAGATTCTGAAGAGGCAGGTCCCAGGAGAGGCAATAGTTATCGATTAACTGCCCTGATACTTCATAGAGGGAGAAAGAGTAAAAAAAAAAAAATACACCTTTTTGCCACTCCATAAAATTCATAGTCTAGCCAATATACATATATACAATATACAGCTAGTATGCTATGATCCAAGGCTACAGGGGCTTTGCTTTCATTGGTTTCTCCCAGTGGCTCTGAAATTAGATGAAGCCAGGTAGCAGAACTGAGCGCCTCTCACTCTTCCATTCTCATTCTCCACTGGCACCCAGGCAATGGAAGAAGAAATCATCAGGTACAAATGCTGGGTGAATGGGAAAGGAAAGGAATAGATTGGGACAAGGAGATAGAAGGAATTTGAGACTTACTACACTAGGAGAATCTGGAAAACTTTCCTTAACATCTTACTACCTTGGAAAAGGAAGGGTTTGAGATGAACTATGTTTAGCAGGATTCCAATATTTTTAATATTGTTTGAAGAACAAACTGGAAAAGTTAGATGAGCAGTTCTCTTGCTGAAGGAAAAACCTGACATTCACTTTAATTTTTCTTCATCCTGAACTACCTAAATTTATTCCAAAATCCTATAACTAATTCTTAGTTTGACATTATATTCCAACTTAGAAAGCATATACCTTCTTCAGCTATGCAGAAACACTGCTCATACCAGGAGGTGTTGAATCTGAGGACTGATTCATGAAACACTAAATTTTGCATATTCCTTGTGTTCTTGCTAGATTAACATTAATTAGTATGGAAACAATAGTGGTAGGTTCCTTAAGAACCATCTCTTAAGTCTAAGCTGCTTGTCCATTTGCTTACAGATAAACCAGAGCAGGATCCTGAAATACCAGCCAGTGCATACAACATATACAACTGAGAATCATCTAGGAAAGGAACTACACCTAAGCAATATAATGCAGAGAATACTAAACAGCATTTAATACTCTGATTCACTCGGGAACAAATAAAATGTCCTTCACCACATTTTAAAATGTATATTTGAGCTTTTAAAGCATTATCAATGTACAGCCAGTTCCATTAATTAAACCTCTCTCCCCACTAGTTAATATATTTTTTCTATAAAAGAAATATCACTATACTAAATATAGCTGTCTCCCAGCAAAAAAAAGGCCTATCTTGGAAAGATCAGGAATAGTAAGTACAGACTGCTGCTCTAAAAAGGTTGGGGGGGGGGGGGTGGAAATCTAATCAAGAATTCCTGGAGCAGTCCTATCAGTTCATAGGTCACACAAGTCACTTAAGGATACAATAAGAAACTGCTATTTCTGCTGTGAACAAATACCACTGATCTGAGAACACAGCTTAACATTATCCAAACAGAACTAATTTTTAGATTTAAAAACAAATCAATGTTTTTAGTCAAATGCATTAAATACCCAACCTTCCTTTATATCTTTTATCCACAAGTTTTCTTTTTCTTAAAATTATTAACAATAAAGAACACATTCCTTACCTCGATAAATGTAATTTGTTGCCTCTCAGAAAACAACAGTATGGATATTTCTCAATCAATAATATGCAACGTTTTCCTTACTTTTATCTACCACTTTCTCAATTCTACAACACATTGTATTATACAATTATCTATTTAATGTAGAGTCCTAACAGACTGGAAAACTGATTAAACCAGCACATGGTCAGCTTATCCCATAACAACATATTAGACACCTATTTTAAACAATTATTTAATCTGTCATGACATGCCATAAATAGGACACATAATCAAGTGTACATATACATGGAAACTTACAAAAAAATTACTGCTTATTTGAACAAGTAGCATCTAACTTTTAAAAGAGGTAATTAGGAGGTTTGAGTTACTTCAGTAGTTGCTAGATCAATTAAACAGGGCATAGCTTTGGGTTTTTCCTTATAGTTGTGTATGTAGTATAGAAATAACAGCAGCCAAGAGGAGTAGTATCCATCTTAATGCCAGCTGGCCTTTAAAAAGAGCCAGCCGATGGTTTGCCAGGAATGGGCATTATCCAGCCATTTCTTCCGAATTCATTTTTTATTTAAAAAATAGCTAGGCCTTATCCTTATAAATAGAATCTCACGATTGTGAGAGAAATCTAAATGAATATGGCCATATATCTATAGTGCGTGAGTGTGTTTGTGGATAAACTAGAAAAAGAGGTAACAATTCCCTTAGGCCTATGCCCTGGTCCTAGAGCATAGACTAGGCATGTGTTATAGAGTTCTTTTGGGACTAAAGGGATCCTATGGAGCCTCTGAACCATAACCAAAGATACCCTGATATGGTGAAAAATTATTGGAAGTTCTGACCAGGAGCGATACCCCTGTTTTGATGCCTTCATACCTCAAAGGCTTTAAAGCAAGACCTGTGGTTCCTCCTGGGAGCTGCTCTTCTCCCTTCTGCCTAAAAGTGCAGTGGAATTCTCAGTTCGTGACCATAAAGGAGAGGGAAAACCTTGTCCTAACACGTGTTAAACTACTTTCTTACATCTTGGTGTTGCAGTGGGCATCTTTGCTGCTGTTTTTATTACAGAAGTCGTTAGGCGGTTAAATCAAGATCAGGGTCCTTGCAAATGAGTTGCCTACCTGCTGGTTTTTGCAGGTGGGTTTTGCTCCCAACGGGGCTTCTCAGCCATTCCTCCCAAATAAAACAACCTTTTAAACAAAACAGGAAAAACTCACAGCCTGCCTTTTTCCTCCTTGCAAACTGTTCCCTCACAATTTGCTTTCTATCTGAGAAACTTGCTAACACAAACTGTCATTTTTCAGCATCACAGGATTTCAATTTGAAATGTCTGATGTCAGAATATTATAGGAGGTATACATAGGAAAAAGAAAAGCATCATTATCAGGAAGATTCTCTAAAAACTGTCTGCTTGAGGGCGTAAAGTTCACTCAAATCAGTAAATGTGGAAGTTGGGGGTTTTTTTTATACTAGCCCATGATCCTCTGCAAGACAGATTATCTGCCTAATCTTTAAGTAACCCTTCTATATACACAACAAATCTACACAAACTTCAGCTGCAGTTGTTATTTCCATGTTTCAACTACAGCAGCTACACAGGAATTTCTAGATGCAAAGAGCCAATCTAATCGTTAACAATGATTACAAATGGAAGATGAACAATTTTCTTAGTTCTCTTAATCTTCTTTAAACTAGTCTGAACATAATCACTTCCAATTAATTCCATATTAGAAAACAGGGCATGGTTTACATACATCCTGGGAGAAAAATGCAAGTAATCTGCCATAATATCCAAGAAACTTGGCTCTTAGTAACATACATCCATGCAAGGTATTTCTGTGGATAGACATCCAAAGTAGATTTTTTTTTTTAAGTAAAGAACCTTGAATGGATTTAATTTAAATGTAATATGCAGAAATGATTAAACAAACTACAATAGATTTTTTTTATTATTAAATACCATTTTAACTGATGTCACAAACTATCATATTATTTAAACCAGCCCAGGACTAATTATGGTAAAGCCACAAGAGTAAAACTTCAGAGCCTTGCTAATCTGCCATTTGTTAGAGTGGGTGTCTTCTTTCTTCTTCCCTACCCCCTTCCTCCCTGCCTCCTAAGTAATTATTTTCAGCTTTGCAGTAAGCCAGGATGAACATGTTCATTATTGGAACATAATGGACAAAGTAATTTTGAGTACAAGAACCTCTGATTAGTGAATGACTACTAACAGTCACCACAGCTGTATTATGAAAAATTCTCCTCTTTTAAATTGTCATATCAAAATAAGCAATGGCAGTGTATTTCTCCAAGCTTCAATTATGTATTTTCCCTTACCATTTAGGCTCCTTGATTAGGCTCTCACATGATCAGTAGGAAAAACTACTCAGCAAATGTATAACAAGATTCTGAGATGCACAGGGCCTGGAACCTATAACTCTATACTGCTACAAAGCTGACATACTCTAGGGTATAAATAGTGGGTCTCATACATTAATAGCGGGTGTGTACAAATGCTCAAAACACCTGGTTTATGATCATAGGCCAGGAGTTCCAGGAGCACACATTTGTCAGCACTGAGAGAGGTTCATGGGGAACTTGATGTAAGTAACCGGGGGTGGGTTGGTGGGATTTGAGGAGACCGGTGGGTCTGCAGGGAGGGGTTGTCTGTCCTGGGATGGGGGAGCTAAAAATAACCCAGTTGAGAAGGGAATGAAAGTAACCCGGTCAAGGTGGGGGTTGGGTAGGAAAAACCCTAGGGCTGGGGAATGGCTGGGCTTCCCCAGCCTTAAGGCTCACGTGCAGACATTCCCTGGGCAAGGTTAACTTATTCTGGATCTAAATTAGGTCTTGTGACTTAACTTAGATGGGGCCTGCCATTTTTGGTCTGATATAACAACCGCCCCACCCGACTGCTCAGGTGGGCACTTAAATTGTCCAATGGGTACGTGCAGGAGATCCCGTTAGAGCCACTTCACACTGGAGCCAGGTCCCTCGCCAGGGAACAGCTGCACACTCCCACGGGCTGCCAAAGAGCTTTCCCGCGCCCACCCGCAATGCTGGCTACTCCTCTAGATGGAGCAGGTTCCTTCTTCCGCGGGGACGGAGCGCCACGGCGGGGGATCGCGCTGCCTGGCACGGCCCCCGCCCCTCGGGAGGGTCCAAGAGCCCCCACACCCAGTGTCTGCCCCCAACGCCCCGTGGGGGGGGCTCCCTACTCCCCTCACATGCCCCGCCCCCTCCTTGCACGGGATTGGGCCTTTCAGCCAGCCGCCCCTCCCCCGCAAGCGATATGCGCCCTGCGATTGGCCATGGCGCCCGTCACTTCGGATCAGGCTCCCTCCCGCTGTCCCTACCTGTGCAAGCTCCAATCCCAACCGCCGCCGCGACGAGTCGGGTCCGAGTCGGGGCGGGAGCCTCGCCGGGTGGGAACAAGCTCGAGCAACCTCGGCAGGGAGTGGGTTGCGGTCCCCTCCTGCACCCCCAAAAACACCCCGAGGAACCACCCCTGGCTCCCCGGCTCTGACTGTCGCTGTTGTTGCCGGAAGTGACGACCCCGCCGCGAGGCTCCCCGGAAGCAGAGCTTGCGGCTGCAGATTCGCCACGCGCGACGGTTCCTCCCCTTTCTCCGGAGCCTGCCCTGCTGCTGAGGGCAAGCGGCTTGGGGGCGGGGCTCCCCGAGGGACGGCTCTGGGAGTGCAGGGGACTGAGCGGCGAATCTGGCGAGGTGAATCGGCAGCTGCGGAGCAGGCGGCTGGTAACGGACAAACTGTCGCGGGGCCGGACAGTGCAGAGCTCCCACGGCGCGGGCTGTGCCTAGCGAGGGGCTCTGGCCTCGCGTCCCGGCTTCGCTGGGGACAGCAAGAGACGGACCCGCGTTTTATGCTGTGAAGGTAGTGGAGGAGCGACGTCGTGGCCGCGAAGGACCGGAAGCCGTGCGGGGGTCCCAGGCTGGGCCCTTTCCTCGGGCTGCCCGGCTGGTGGGTGACCCCCGGGCGGCCCCTGAGGCGGGGTGCTCGCCTTCTGCCTGTGCTGGAAACCAGCGGGCTCAAGCGTTGGAGGAATGGGAAGGGGAGCGGGTAGGGCTTAGTGTGTCTCGGCCGCTGTGCCCCTCTCCGGCCATGGTGACTGGTGTTGTATTGAAGCCTCAGCACCTGCAGCGCTGGCAAAAAAAGTCATGGCCAGGAGACACCTGATGCCAGGTTTGTCGTAAAGGTTGACTGCGGGCTCCGCTTGTGGCAAGGATTCTGCCAGGTTTCTTGTCTACGTGCGCAGCCTCAACGCACAGCGGCCTAACGTGTGCCTCAGATCAGGTGTTAACACACTCGCGCCTTAAACAAAGTAGTGGGAACAATACCCTGCCGCAACAAAGTCCTCCCCGGTTTCCAGTTCTTTTTTTACAGGGGTCAAAACTAACTACATTTTATATTCCACTTGTGTTTTGAATATCTTAAACCAGGGATTGTCAGCTGGGGTATGCGTACCCCTGGGGGTATTTGGGAAGGCCCTGGGGAGGTATGCGGCAGCAGTGTGGGGGGTGGGGGCCACCAGCACTTTGCACCACTGCATGCCATGCATCACCAGCACTTGTTTCCGCTGGCACAGCATGCTGCTGGCACTTCCACCGCCACATGCCACTGGCACGTCTGGCTTTGGCACCGCATGCTGCCAGCACTTCTGGTTTTGCCGTCGCGGATGTATGGGGTACCCTCCTCCCCCCCCCCCGGGACAGCCACCGGAGGACTCCCCAGTTTTCGACCGACTGCCGTACATTGACCAAAAAAAGGTTGAAAACCGCAGTCTTAAACTGTCCTGTACCACGGGCTTCTTTCACATGTGGGGGAACTGCAGGGTCACTTTCCTATCCCTTCTCCATTCATGCTTCCATGCAAAGTTTCACTGGGTTGTGTCCACTTGCTCCCTGAATTCGTTCATAGGCCAGCGGGCTCTGTCCGGTGTGCTCTACTCTTTCCCACCTCAGTCTGCTCATTTTTTAACCTATGACCTTTGCTTCTGTTTCTGCTTTGTTCATTTGTTCCAAATAATCAGTTGGCACATGTCCAGTAGCTCCCTTCATTAACTGGGGAGAGTGGGGGAAGATCGAGGGGAGCTAAAATTGCTGTGTGGGCTTAAGTCCCATGACCCAGCAATGCATCAAACAGGCCAGATCTGAGTGTGATTCCAGCCTTGTTGTGGTGCAAGCACTGGACCCCCATGTGTCTAGCACAAGTACCTTTCCATCCATCTCACAATAAGATTGCACATCTTCCACCATCATCCTGACCATGTTTCCACGTTACAACTTCTGCTTATGTGAGGGATTCATGCATCAGTCAGATTTGCTGGTTGGGCCTAGTCTGGCCAGTGCTTTAGGAAAGCCTTTATGTGAGTAGTACGTGTTGATTAGTATTCCAGTGAGGCCTTACAAGTTCCACTGGCTAAGAAACTGACAGACGTTCTTTGTTATGTGGGACTTGAAGTTGTTGACAGACTCTAAACGTTTTATAACTGACAGATCAAGTTTCTGATAAACACAAGTAGCCTTGGAGGTCAACTCAAGCTTTGTTTTGGCAACTACTAGTGATATTAACAGGAAATAGTCAAAGACAATGATTCTCAACCAGGGTACCAGGACACCTCACTGTCAGATCATATGAAGGATACCATGAGGTGTAAGATGATAATTGAGGTATTAAGGGATAAGTACAGGCTCAGGCTTGTCCCTGCTTAGATGATCCTCCATCTCTTCTGCCAGGAAGTAAACACTGATATCTACAAATTAGTTTTTTTAACTAATTTATAGCTACCTGATTCACAAAAGTTATGGAGAGGTGCCTTGAATCCAAAAAGACTGAGAACCACTTGGGGTAATACACCCGTTTTTAGACTCAAGGCATCCCTCATTAGATCCCTCCCTCATGAGGCACCCCTTGAAAATTGTCAGCTTTACTTTTTTTTTGTTTTTTTTTACTACAGAAAAATACTAGGGCAATTCTTCTTTTGCAAAGAACTCAGAAAAGCCATGACAGGATGAGTAAAAGGCTTTTGATGCTATGGCTTGCTATTTGAAGTCTTTGGACTTACCTTGTAAATTATATTTGCACGCCTGTGTTAGCATTTTATGGCACTCTGTGGCATCCTTGGCAGGATCCCAAGGTACCCCTGGTGCTGCACCCTTCCAGTTGAGAATTGGTGGTCTAAGGCTTGATCTTGCTTGTCAAAGTGGGTGTGACCTCTTACTTCAGAGTAAGTAATGTTTGTTAGCCATTATGCTGCAAAATTTTGTTGGAGACACTTTTACCATGAAGTTAACTAAGGAAGTCAGTAGAAATACCCCAGCCTCTGCCATCAAACTACAGTGGTATTGGGTTTTAAGTAGAGGTGTACCGATATATTGGTTGCCTATCGGATCAGCCCTGATAAAAGAAAAATGACATTATTGGCTTTTTTGGCCCTTGTAGCTGATAATGCTTACTGTTAATTATGCCTTCTAGCCAGGGCCCCGGATGCCTGAGTTCCCTCTTGCCCGCAGGGCCAGGGCCCCCAGATGCCTGGGTTCCCTCCTGCGAGTCAGGGTGACCTTGAGGGCCCAATCTGGCTCCAGGGGCCTGAGCCGTTTTCCATCCCTACCTCCTTCCCCTCACTGGTGGGCCGGAGCAGAGCAGAGCAGAGCAGCTGGTGTAGTGTCCCAGGTGTTGGCATGGACTGCGTCCTGGGGCTGAGTCAGGCACTGTAAGAGGCAGTGAGTGCCACAGAGACATGACTGGGGTGGGGACAGGCAGGCAGAGCGGCCCAGCCTGCCTTGGCCTGACTTACCTCAGCCTGCAATGCCTGGGGGGTCTGTGCCCGAGGGGCTGGGACAGAGCCTGGTAGGGCTGGAGACATCTGCTCTCCCCCTTGCTATGTGCAGCAGGGTCCTCCCCCAACCCCTCATCTCAGCTGGGTCCTGCCCTTCCCAGGGTTGGGGCCAGATCCATTCAGCCTCCCAGAGGCACGCAGGCTTCCCCTGCTCCTGGTAGCAGCAGCACGAGGAGTGGAAGGAGCTCTTTCCCTGCCTTTGGAGTCCAGTGCCCAGGACCTGACTGTGGAAGAGGAGTGGCCAGCTTTCTCCAAGCCTGGAATGGTCCCGTGGCCCTGCCTGGCAGGGAGCCTGGCCTAGAGACTACTAGGTCCTGGGCAGCCAGGAATGCTGTGGGATTGTCCCTCAGCCCTGCTGGGCAGGCTCAGGCAGCTGCCTTAGCTGGGGTTCAAGGGTATTATGTGGAAAAGCAGGAGCTGAAGGGCTCTGCACAGCCTGTCGCAGGCCCTGCTAGGCCAGCCCTGCATGCTGCAACTGACATGGGCACTTTTACATGTGCTCTGGGGTAGGAGGGGCGGCACTTTAAAGTGGCTCCAACAGCTGCTCTTATTAAAATGCTGTAGTGTCTTATGTATTGGCTTAAGAGTAGTGGCTTTAGTCAGCGAGCTTTTGTTCAAGTACTTCCACAGCCATTTTTAAGCATGGGGACATTAATATATGAGATGTAGGAGGCTGCTGCAGAATGCCAAATAAAAGAGGTTTATTTATGTCAGTAGTTTAAAATGCCTTGCATTATTACTAAATATCAGTGATTGGATTGGCATCGGCTGATATGATTGGTTAATAATCAGCTGTTGGTATCGGACAAAAATCTTTGGGCTTGTGTACATGTGCTCTGGGTGGTGTGTGGTGAGGTGCTTCAATTAGCTCTGAGAGTTGTGCTAATTAAAAGGGTTTGGAGCTTCATGTTCCCTGAAAAATGGCGGTGGGTGCTTTGAGCTAAAGCTCGTCAAACGAACTTTAGTTTAAAGCTCCCACCACCATTTTTCTGTGTGGGGATGTTTATATATGTTATGCTGGAGGCTGCTGGAGCACATTAGTTTCCGTGCTTCAGTAGAGTCAATTAACTGATTCTGCTCTAAAGCACTGGAATTCCAGTGCATTGGAGCAGGCTCCCTGCATGTGTATAGGAGCCCTTTATTTGGTGCACCCCTAGTTTTAAGGCATTTTTTAGCTACCTCATTACCATTATTCTAACGTGGTAGTTTCTTCATGTATTCATGGGTATAGAGCAGGTTTATAATAATTTATCTTAATAACTGTTTATAATTTCCAGAATTTTAACTTGGAATTGACAGTATGACAGCTTGGGAACACCATGGAAAATTGATTTTGTTTACAATCTCCAAGTTTCATATGATTTTCTGTTGCATCTCATGTGGAGAGCCAGTTTAAACTGGCAGGTAGCCTGGTTGTAATGCCTAATTCAATTTGAGGAGAACAAACACGGAGAAAATTATCCAGCCAGTTTTCAAAGACTGTTGTCAAATTATTTCTACTTTTCTTGTTTTGAAGCAAACAGGATTGTGCACTTGAACTCAGTCAAGCCAGGACATGAGTTCTTATGCTGGGACTCACAATCAAGACTAATTAGAACGCTCAAATCTTTGTCTATAAGGAGTAGACCACTGTCAGGAAGAAAATATTGAACAGGAGCAGAAGGATGTGCAAGCATCCTGAGCTTCCTGGAGGAAACTTATCAAGATCTTGAGGACTCTCAGGAAGGGTATGGAAATTAGGAGCTCATAAGCACAAATGTTTGTTATTTTTGCTAAGCACTGTAACACTTTTTAGGATCATAGGAAAGAAGGGCTGGAAGGAACCTCATATGCTTATGTAGTTCAGCCCCCTGCTCAAGGCAGGATTGTCCGTGACTAAACTGTCCCAGCCAAGTATCTGTCTGACCTGCTCTTGAAAATTTCCAGGGTTGGAGGACTGACTCTAGGTAGCCTGTTCCAATTCTTGACCACCCTTATATTCAGAAATTTTCTCCTAACCTCCAACCTAAATTTCTCCTGCTGAAGCTTGATGCCATTGCTCTTAGTCCCCTCTCCCCTACAGTCATGAAATAAAGCCTATCTCCACCCTCTGTAATCACCCTTTAGGTAGCTGAAGAATGTTATCAAATCCTCCCCCCCCAAATCTTCTCTTCTCCAGACTAAATAACAATTCTTTCAGCCTTTCCTAATTAATTCTTGACTCCCAGGCCCCTAATCATTTTTATTGCTTTGTGCTGGATTCTTTCCCAACTGTTCATAAACTTCTTAAAGTGAGGGACCCAAAACTGGACACAGTACTCCAAGTAAGGCCTCACCAGTAGTGAAGAGAGCAGAAGAATCACTTCCCTTGATTTGCAAGGGACACTCCTGTTGATATAGCCTAGTATGCTTTCATGTTTTATTGCTGCAAGAGCATGCTTGGCTCATTCAGCTTACAGTCTACTGTAAACAGGTCCTTCTCTACCATACTGCAGCCCAGCCAGTCATTTCCAATCTGTTTTTGTGCATGCAATTATTTCATCTCAATTGCCAGATTTTGCACTTCCTTGTTGATTCTTATCTGCTTGATTATAGAGCATTTCTGCAGTTAGTCCAGGTCATTCTGAATCCTCGCCCTACCCTCTGGAGTTATCTGCAACTCCACCCATTTGCAAATTTGCTAAGCATGCACTCAGACCCATTGTCCAGATCATTAATGGGGATGTAAACCATAGTTAGGGACCTACCAAATTCACGGCAGAAGTGTGGTGCACTGCATCTCCTTTAATCTTGAGGTTCCACCACATGCCCCTCCACTGCTGATTGGTGGAGGGGCCACAACTGCAGCTTGCTCCTGATAGGCTAAAACTGCAGTTTTAAATAGTACCATTTTTGCCTTCCACTACTGATTGGCTGAGGGGCCCCAGTAGCACCTATGCTTGTTGGTGACTGGCGGGGAGGCAAAAACCGTACCATGTTTAAAACCATAGTTTTCACTTCACTGTCAATCAGGAGTGAGTGGTGGGGCCCCTCTGCCAATGAGGGGTAGGGAGGGACACATGGGGGAATATGAAAGATTAAAGGAGCTGCTGCGCACCCCACTTCTGGCATGAATTTGGTAGGTCCCTAACCATGGTGGGCCTGGGACAAATGGCTGGGGAAGTCCACTTGATACCTTCTGTCAATTAGATGTTGAGCCATTGATGACTACTTATTGAATACGATGATCCAACCAGTTATGTATGCACCTTACAGTATTTTCATCTAGTCTGCGTTTCTTTTGAGCAAAGTAATTTATAGTCAGGAAGCTCCTTTGCGAAATCTATGCTGTTTGCTTTTTCTCTAATGCAGTTCTAAAACTAGTTTTATATTAGAGCATATGCTCTGGTGAGGATATGCTTAACCTTTTGGGGAGATGTGATAGACCGGTGCTTGGATCTGCAGGTGTGATACCACAAGAAGTAATACTATCACCTGGTGGTGTGCTAGTGATGCCTGAGTGGGAGACAAGTATCTGGATGCTCCTTAGCTCCACTAAGCTTGCATCCGAAGGCTGGGTTCAGTACAGCAGCCTGGTGTCTGAATTACCCCAGTGGGCAATCTGAGCTGTCTCCTGAAAGTTTTAGCAAAAAAATATTAGTAACACCTTGCTGTTAAAGTTGTATTATTGAAAATTTACTATTGTTTCCCAGGTTTTGAAAAACTCTTAGGTTTTGTCTTTCTGTTGGCATGTATCTATCAGTCAAAGGAGATATAAAGATGTTGAACTGGCATGGCCTTTGCAAGCAATGTCTGCTCAGGTTTACTAGTAGCTGGGGATTTTGCATGCTGTCTCCAGACCTTGTAATGGGAACTCAACCTTAAAGTCTCAGGCCCACTAAGCAGAAGTCAGCGTGAATGATTATGTTGCCCCTCCAGGGGCTTCTGGGTGCTGCAAACGATATGTGAAAAATAGGTCTTTCCTGTTTACTCTCGTATTGAATATCACAGGGAAGAACTCCTTGGGCGTGTACGTGTGATGCTATGTCACTGAAGTGATGCACTACAGTGACATAGCTCACTGCTATGGCGACATAGCATCAACGGGCACAAACCATGACACCAATGCTATGTCACTGTAGCGATGAGCTACCTTGCTATGTATAGCACTGTGGTGATGGAGCTGTTAAAAATAACCATGCTCCTCCTGGACAGTGCAGTAATGGCTGATACTGCGCTGTCATTTAGTTCTCCCTAAAGCAAGTACTAAATGATGGTGCAGTAAGAACTGTGCTGTGTGGGGCACGTGTAGACAACACCCCTTGTTACTTTCACCCTCAAGTTTTCTGGTTGCTGCAGGAAAAAGAGGCAGGTTTGCTGTTGCTTGCACTGAGCCTCTTTATACAGAGGAGTCTTCCTCCCCTACTAGTAACTTCAGTTCCCTTCTACCACTTTTATCTGTAGTTTTCCCAAACAGCATGATTTTGCAAGTTTTTGCTTCTGTGTATAAAGTTTCTGAATTACTACAGAACTGACTGTGTTCTTATTTAAGTCACTTGGCAAAGCAGTAAGCACAAGAAGAGACATTGGAACTCTCTGTTTCTGGACTCAAGACTATCAAACTTAATGATGTTATTATGCTGAGTTCATATCTTTGAAAGCTTTCCATAAATGATAGAAAACGAGTTTTCCTTAAAATAGTACGATTCAAGAAAAAATTATGGACTTCTCTAATCTTAACTAGTAGATTTTTAAATCTCACTTAAATTTTCTATAATTCATTTGTTTATCATTTTAATTAGCCATAACTACTGCTGATAAATGAAGAAAAGTTGCTTTTGTTTTGCTTATTTTCTGAGTTGCCAAGTTCAGTAATTTGCAAATGGTCTCCCTTTTACTATATGATTTTTTTGAGAATGTAATGTATTTTTCGGGGGAAGTTGCTTACAATTTTGCATTAAGGATTGTTACATAGATTGAAATGTATAGTAAGTAAGCATAATAAAGGAAAGTGCCATCTTTTATAATTTGACATTGTGCATTCTCAAAATTTTTCTTTTGGAAACCTGCTTCCTTCTTTCTTTAAGCAAACCTGTTCATGTAGTATTGATAGAGGGAGGCTGGCAGTTTGCTAATAATTTTTCTTGTTTTTTGTTTTTTTTTCAAATAGTATATCCAGAGTCCTGAACCAAAGGCCATTTGTATTCAGTTGGGGTTTGGGAGCAGTGAGCTATTGGCCAATTTCTGTTTTCAAAGTGTAGCGGAGGACAAGGCATTTGTGTTGGAAGCAAGGGTGGGGGATATGCAAGTCTGTTTCTGCTGTGAAGAAAGGGTCATGCATCTTTAATGATGCACTGTCAGTTTGCTTACAGCTTAGTGATCAAACCCAGACCTGCCAGTTACTAGCAGGGTAGTCTAGTGATCCAGTTCCTTAAATGCAAGCCTTCTCAAACTTTTCTGAAGAAGGTGCCGAAAGCCTTTCTCAGATGTTGAGTAGAAACTTAAAACTGAAAATGTATTTTCATTTAATTGGACTGTTTCAGAGGTTGAAACTGCACAGTTCCTGGGTTCTAATCTTTTCTTTGCTGAAGCGTTGCAGTAGTTATTGCCATCTGAGAATACAAAATCTTGAAGAAAAGGAGGGAGAAAGATCTCAGATGAGAATAGAATGAAATTCAACGCAGACAAGTGCAGGGTCCTGTATCTAGGGAGAAGGAAACCTGCAACATCCCTAGACTATAGGTAACACCCTTCTCAATAACACAGTGGCTGAAAGGGATCTTGGAGTCATTGTTGACTCCAGGATGAACATGAGCCGCCAATGCAAGGAAGTGGTCAGTAAGGCTAACCGCACCTTGTCATGCATCTACAGATGCATCACAAGCAGGTCCAGGGAGGTGATCCTTCCCCCCTATGTGGCTCTGGTCAGGGCGCAGTTGGAGTACTGCATCCAGTTCTGGGTGCCACACTTCAAGAGGGATGTGGCTAACCTTGAGAGTGTCCAGCGGAGGGCCACTCTCATGGTAGGGGGGCAGCAGGCCAGGCCCTACGAAGATAGACTGAAGGGCCTGAATCTATTCAGCCTCCCCAAGAGAAGACTGAGAGGGGATCTGGTGGCCAGCTATAAACTCACCGGGGGGGCCAGCGGAAAATAAGTGAAGTTCTGTTCCCCCGGGCACCACCTGGGATAATAAGGAATAATGGCCACAAATAGATTGAGAGTAGGTTCAGGCTTGATATCAGGAGGTATTACTTTATGGTTAGGGCTTCCAGGCTCTGGAATGGGCTCCCAGGGGAGGTGGTGCTGTCCTGTCTTGAAGACCCCCAAGGTAGGAGGTTGGATAGATAGCTAGCTGGGGTATTATGATACCAGCACTTGTTCCTGCCCTGGGCAGGGGGTCGGACTTGATGATCTGTTCAGGTCCCTTCCTACCCTAGAAACTGTGAAACTATGAAACTATCTACATCTCTTGGTTTTTCCTCCTTTTATGGAACGTGAGTTTTATGATGAGTGACTGTCCGTCTTCTGAAGCTTCCAGAGGTCTGTTCAACTCCTCGGTTTTCCTCGCAGATCTGGAGACAAATAGACTGAGACTCTAAAGTGGAAATATGTCCAGCGGTGCACATGGTAAAACCACTGTGGAAGATGATTTTGCCAGCTGAGAAAGTTGTAGAACCACCCAGAGTCGCAGCAACAGTTGGTTGATATTAATTCCCTCTTTTCACCTTTTTGCAAGTACAAGTTATGAAGGGAAAACATTTTGGACATAAGAAGGAAAAACATGACAACAAGAAGTCGGTTTCTAAACAGGCCTTTCTTACCTGGGTCTTTTCCAATGTGAGGTTCAGAGACTTCTCAGATTGCTACTTCATGGGCACTTTAGGACTCAAAGCTAGCCCTTTTCCCCAGCATAATAGAAAAAACTTCTATTTGAACCCTAGGCAGACGAGGTTCTTTAGGTGAATATGATATCTTTTATTAGACCAACTTAAATAGTTGGAAAAAAAATTTTAGCACGCTTTCGGGTTTAAAAACCCTTCATCAGGCTGAGTAAGTCTCTGCAGTTGGTGTGTGCTCTTCCTGGATGGAATGAAGTAAAGAAGCTGGAGACTGGGCTGGTATGCAGTAAGAGAGGCAGTCAGTGAAGATGTAAATTGAAGAGTCACTGTGCGAGAGACAGGCTGGGTAGAAGGGGGATGAATATAGCAGTTAAATAGTGGAGAGGTACCTGGGGAGTCAGATGGTAGGCAGTGTCATAAATCCAATGTCTATATTTAGTCCATGATTTTTTGTATCCAGGAGGTTGAAGTGGAGTTCATAGGCTTGTCTCTGAGAAATGTTTTGTAGTTTCCTTTTTTAAATTTTTTATTTGAACCCTGGAAATTTGGCAGTGCTAGAATGGTGCCACATCTCCCTTGCTGCCAAATTTCCAGACCTGTGGAAACTCCTGGGCCCTATACTTTGGATTCGATGCCTGATCCCAGCACACAGTGTCAAGCACAGGTGATTTCAGCCCCCAGTGCTCAATTCCAGCATGCAGAAGCAGGATGGAGTGGTGACAACCCCCACAAGGCTCCGTACAGATATATGGGGGTAGAAGGCCTTAGTGCCAAGCTCCTGGGCCAAATTCCAGCATGAGGGGCAACAAGGGGGCAGGGCCAGGCTCCATGGCCGATCCTGGTAAACAGGGCTCAATCTGGCCTGTGAACTAACCCAACACCAGTCACCTGGCCTGCAAGTCCAAAAGTTTGAGTACCACTGTCTATAGGTAGGAACCTACCAAAATTGCAATGTGATTTTCACAGGAACTGTGATTTCAGGCAGGCTCTATGAAAAAGCGGAGGCTTGCTGGGGGGGGAGGAGCAAAAGCTACAAGACCAAAAAAGGGTGGAAAGCACAGGGGAAATTGAAGGCTGAGGGTACAGATCAGAGGCTGAGACCCTCACGTAGGCTCAGTCCAGGAGCCAGTCTTGGGCCAACCAGAGAAGTGTGGTAGGCTTTTAGTGTTGGCTTTTCAAGTGCCCACAGATATGCTGCTGCAGCGTGCATACTCCTGTGTGCACTTAGCATTTAAAAGGACCACAGAAAGTAGCATGGCAAGGGAAGAGGTGGCGTTTTCCCTTGTGGATGCTTTTGCAGTGGCAAACATTCCGCTGGAGAAACTTGACCACCCAAAGTTAAGGGATTACCTGAACCAATAAGTACCAAATGCTGGAAGTTTTCTTCATGCCATCAAGCTTCACCAAGACTATTTCACTGCAGTGATTGCTTCTCATGTACAGTCCAAAAAGGCTGCATTGACAGAGTATGATTCCTTTTCCATTGTGGCTGCTGAAGCCACCAACCCTCAAGATAACTACGTGCTGCACATTGTATTTGTATCGGAAAGCTGGACAGACTGGGACGTACCTGTTTCATGCTGAGCCAGTCTTGTCTGCCAATCACATCTGCTAATTTTTCTACTGTCTCAAGCTATTGTGAAGGTAAACTTGTCAGCTATGGCATAGATTTAACAAGATCTCAGCATTCCTGTCTGACAGTGCCATGTACATGTGCAAGGAGTTATTCAATATGCTTCAAGGAATGCTGCCCAGCGCTGTTCATGTTATCTGCAGTGCTCATATTCTATCGCTAGTAAGTGACATTGGGCGCATACACTTCCCTGATGTGGAAAGCCTAGTGTTCCTTCAAGAAAGCCTTTAAGTACTTCCTAGGTTGTAAGGTTTGATACAGGGAGTCCATCACCAATCAAAGTGGGGACTCGCATGGTACTGTGCCACTGCTACCAGAGCCTGTGCTCATACGGTGGAATTCCTGGTTCATCACAGTCTGTTACCACACCAGGTATATGCAGTGCTACCAGCTGTTTCATAGATTCATAGATTAATAGATGTTAGGGTCGGAAGGGACCTCAATAGATCATCAAGTCCGACCCCCTGCATAAGCAGGAAAGAGTGCTGGGTCTAAATGACCCCAGCTAGATACTCGTCTAACCTCCTCTTGAAGACCCCCAGGGTAGGGGAGAGCACCACCTCCCTTGGGAGCCCGTTCCAGACCTTGGCCACTCGAACTGTGAAGAAGTTCTTCCTAATGTCCAGTCTAAATCTGCTCTCTGCTAGCTTGTGGCCATTGTTTCTTGTAACCCCCGGGGGCGCCTTGGTGAATAAATCCTCACCAATTCCCTTCTGTGCCCCCGTGATGAACTTATAGGCAGCCACAAGGTCGCCTCTCAACCTTCTCTTGCGGAGGCTGAAAAGGTCCAGTTTCACTAGTCTCTCCTCGTAGGGCTTGGTCTGCAGGCCCTTGACCATACGAGTTGCCCTTCGCTGTACCCTCTCCAGGTTATCTGCATCCTTCTTGAAGTGCGGCGCCCAGAATTGCACGCAGTACTCCAACTGCGGTCTGACCAACGCCCTATAGAGGGGAAGTATCACCTCCCTGGACGTATTTGTCATGCATCTGCTGATGCACGATAAAGTGCCATTGGCTTTTCTGATGGCTTCGTCACACTGCCGGCTCATGTTCAACTTGGAGTCCACTAGGACTCCAAGATCCCTTTCCACCTCCGTGCCACCCACCAGGTCATTCCCTAGGCTGTAGGTGTGCTGGACATTTTTCCTCCCTAGGTGCAGCACTTTGCATTTCTCCTTGTTGAACTGCATCCTGTTGTTTTCTGCCCACTTGTCCAGCCTATCCAGGTCTGCCTGCAGCTGTTCCCTGCCCTCCGGCGTGTCCACTTCTCCCCATAGCTTTGTGTCATCTGCAAACTTGGACAGAGTACATTTCACTCCCACGTCCAAGTCGCTGATGAAGACATTAAAGAGTATCGGTCCAAGGACCGAACCCTGCGGGACCCCACTACCCACACCCTTCCAGGTCGAGACCGACCCATCTACCACGACTCTTTGGGTGCGACCCTCTAGCCAATTCGCCACCCACCGAACTGTGCAGTCATCCACATCACAGCCTCTTAATTTGTTCACCAGTATGGGGTGGGATACCGTATCGAAGGCCTTCCTGAAGTCCAGGTATACGACATCCACCCCTCCTCCTGTGTCCAGGCGTTTCGTAACCTGGTCATAGAAAGAGACTAGGTTGGTCAGGCACGATCTGCCCGCCACAAACCCATGCTGGTTTCCCCTCAGCATAATTTGCCCTGCCGGGCTCTCACAAATGTGAGCCTTGATAATTTTTTCAAAGACTTTACCAAGGATGGAGGTGAGACTGACCGGCCTATAGTTGCCCGGGTCCTCCTTCCTCCCCTTTTTGAAAATGGGGACCACGTTAGCCCTTTTCCAGTCCTCCGGGACTTGGCCCGTGCGCCACGAGCATTCGAATATTCCCGCCAGTGGCTCTGCAATGACGTCGGCCAGTGCCTTCAGCACCCTCGGATGGAGCCCATCCGGGCCTGCCGACTTAAAGGCATCCAGTTCTTCCAAATGACTCTGCACCACCTCAGGATCTACGCATGGAAGTCTGGCGCCTTGCTGCTGCCTCTCTACAACCCCAGTGAGAGACTTGTCGTGCCCCTCGCTTAGGAACACTGAGGCAAAGAACTCGTTGAGGAGTTCAGCCTTGTCCCCTCTATCTGTCACCAATTGCTGCTGCCCATTTAGCAGGGGTCCTATTCCTCCCTGGGCCTTCCTTTTACTCCCAATATATCTAAAAAACAATTTCTTGTTGTCCTTTACTTGGGTTGCCATCCTCAGCTCCATGGTAGCTTTGGCCCGCCTAACTGCCTCCCTACAAGCACGAGCAGAGGAGGTATATTCATCTTTAGTGATCTCACCCTTTTTCCACTTTTTATGTGCTCCCCTTTTGGCCCTTAGGCTGCCCTGGATTTCTCTGGTCAGCCATGGAAGCCTCCTGGCCCCTTTCCCTCTTTTGCCTCGCTCGGGGATCGTCTTGCTTTGTGCCCAAAGGATCGTTTCCTTTAGGCACAGCCACCCTTCTTGGGCACCCATCCCATCAAAACTCCTACTCTGCAGTGCTTCCTTGACTAATCGCCTGAGTGCAATGAGATCAGCTTTCCTAAAGTCTAGCACTTTCACCCTACTAGTTACCTTACCCACTCGCCGTCTTATGTTGAATTCTATCATAAGGTGATCACTGTCTCCCAGATAGCTACCGATTTGGAGGTCCCCTATCATGTCATCTCCCGTTGCCAATACCAGATCCAGTATGGCATTCCCCCTAGTGGGACCATACACCTCCTGTGTCAGGTGGAGGTCCTGTACACAAGTTAGAAACCTGCGTGAGCGATGGGACCTTGCTGTCTGTGTCTCCCAGCAGATGTCCGGGTAGTTTAGGTCCCCCATGACTACCGCCTCTTTAGCTTTTATGGTCTCCGAGAGTTGCCTCAGGAGCCCCACATCTATTTCTTCCCCTTGGTGTGGGGGTCTGTTGGTAAGTGAGGAACTGGAAAGCAAACTCAGTGCACAATGCATGCTTAAGCTTCACAATTTGAGGTAATATTCAAGATCAAGTGACGTTTGTGGCTGACAGTGCCACCAGTTTATGGAGGTCCTGATGTGTTTTGAAGGCTGGCAGGCTGTGATCTACTACGTACACAACAAGCTGATGGATTTAATAAACTGGGTCGCAGACAAGGTATTGCAAGAACTGTCAAGCTGCCCTCATGAAAACCAGTCGAGAAGGGACCTGTTCCTGGCAATAGCTGTGTAGTGGAACCAATACTACAGGTACGAACCATCAAAGCTGGTTCATTCAGACAACCTGCTGCCCCCTTCCTTAGTGCTGTTTGCGTTTTAGACCCCAACAAGGTGCCTTTACTAAGTTTAGACACAAAGCTACTGAAAGCAATCCTGAGATGGGGGAAAGAGAATGACATTGAATGTGCTGCTTATGTGAGCTTTGTCAAAGGGTGCCTGATGCCTGTGTTCTGGAACTCTGTCTCTGACTGTTTCCAGATCTTTACTCCTTGGCAAGACTCTGCCTCAGCATTCCAACAAACTTGGTGGACACTCAGCATGCCACCTCAATGTAGGGACAAATGTTCATCCCACAGAAACAGAGAATGTCTGCAACTTCTGCAAGTAGGTGCAGCATGCTTGCATTTAATACCTAGCATGAGCTGTCTGTCTCAAGGTTAGCATTCAGTTTCAGAAAACTCCTTTTTTATAATGTCCTTTATTAAAGTGTATAAAGTTGGTATTAGTTACAGTTCATCTTGTGCATAGCTTTACTTGCATAAGATATTTTACTTTATAGTTGAATTAAGCACTTAGATAATATTAATAAAATGTATGTAGTTGGTATTACTTGCAACTCATGGTGTGCATAGCTTTATTTTAACCCTCATCCGTTCTCATGGAACTGTAACTGCTGTTGGTCTCATGATGTAACTTGTTACTCCACCCGCATGAGCAAAATGGAACCAGTGACAACAGTATAAATGTACCAAAAACTATTTATTAGTTTTGGTGTTTGAAAGAGTATTTATGATGCTCTGAACCCAAAATATTATTTAACTAAAACTATGAAAAAATTTAAACTTTTTTTTAGCGTTTCAAAACATGAATGAACAATTTGCCAAGTCTGCAGTTCACACTGTTTTCAAACTAACAGTTACTTCCAAAAAACATTTCCTAACTGTTTTAACTAAATATTGCATTCCTCACAAAGCGGCAGTGTTGTACTGTGGTTCACACAAGCAGATCGCTTAAATCTTTGCATTGTTTCCAGGTTTTGCAGTCATCTGTCCTTGGACAAAAAGCACAGTGTCCACTCATGCTCACAGAAGGTTCTACCAGGGTGTGCTCCATGGCAATTTGTAATTTCGGGTAGTCATACCAGACTTAATGGATTTAGACAGATTACGTGTATCCATCATTTTTTGTTTTATTTGTCCATCGATCAGCTATTCTCCAAGCTCCTGCAGAAAAAAAGTGCCGTCTTCTTAAATGTGGTCTTTGCTTCCAGTTTGTGTTGTGGCCTAGCCAAACAATGAGGCTGGCAATGGCAACTGCATCCAGCATATGAAAAATTAGTGTCATTGGCCACCCGTTGATTTTTCCATCTGCAGGTGGTCATACGGACTAAGTGGTCAAGGTTATCCACCCCACCCTTGTTTTTATTGTAGTCATGGATGATGTCCAGCTTTCTTTGCTCTCCACCCACTGACAGATCATGATGCATGCTTGACAGCATAAGAACAACTTTGGACTTCTTTGGAACATAAGAAACTAGAGCGAGTTCCCTATCCAAAGCAAAAGCAGAGTGGAGGATGGCCATCCACTAGTTACCATGGATACCTGAAGTGGACATGAATGAGATGTGAATGAACATGAATGAGGCCTGTTGAGGGCCACATTTGTAGCTCCACTCCTTGACAAATGCCCCATCCCTGGTCACTAGCTTGTGACCAGAAGTCCCTCCCTTTGCCCCTGAAAGTACTCCTTTCAGCAAGAGGTTTTGCTATCTCGGAACCAGAAAAATACCAAATTATATTCTAAAGAGCAAACATCTACAGCGTTCATTAATTTGGTTTCAAAAAATGTTTGTCCTGATTTACATGTGTTAGTGTAGTGTACATAGAGGTCACAGTAGCTTAAAATGAAGTCTTACTCTTGTATGTTGTGGGGAAGGAGGATGGGTATAGGTTTGTGGGTGTGTGGGTATGTGGGGTGAGAAAGGCATGTGGGTATGTGGGATGTGTGTAGGTATGGGGTTTGTGAGGGGCTGGGTGCCTGGGTAGTGTGAGGGGGTGTGGGTGGTCTGCATGTATGGCAGTGCAACGGGGGTGTGGGAGCATGTGTATGGTGGGGGGGGGGGTGTGTGGGACTTTGCCCCTGCCTACACATACACACCCTGTACCAGCGTGGCCCAGTGCTCCCTGGTCTGGCGATGCAGCCATGTGGTGTAGAGCAGGGTGGGGGCAGGAAGGGAGTGAAATGGCTAGGTGTGGGCAGGGCTGGGCTGTTCAGTCCTGCTGAGGTTTCCCTTGGGTCCTACTACCCCTGGCTTCTTTGACTTGCTGCTGAGGCAGATTAATATTAATTTTCTAAATTTTTTAGGGGCCCTGTGGGCCGGATCTGGCCCGCGGGCCACATTTTGTCCGCCCCTGCATTAATCAATGCATTAAGTGAGCTAAACATCTGTTAATAGTTTCTGTGGGCTTAATCCCCTGACATTGCACCACTGACTTTAGAGTAGCTGCTCTTAAAAAACAAACTTGAATGCAAAATTGCAAAAAAGAAATCTTCAGAAGACTTGATTGTGTTAAGTATGGTCCACACAGAGACTACTCTTATCTCATTACTTGGGCTAGCTTCTATAACCTCGGTGTTTTACCGCTTTGTTTACTACCTTTGACTCTCTCAGCAGTGCCATCTCTTCTTTCCTTCCTTTTTTCCTGTTGCTTATGAAAGCTTATGCCTCTCTGAATTAGGTAGTTTGTAAGGTGCCACTCTGCTTCACCTTCTTTCAGGTCTAAAATAATTCTTGTGGTGTGGCATATTCCTCTGGCAAATCTGTCTCTAGCACAGGTATGGGCAATTATTTTGGCTGGAGGCCTGCTTAATTAGTTTTGGTGAGCTGTCAAGGGCTGCAAGAGTAGCCCTACCCCTTGACAGGTGCCCTGCCCCCTGGTCATCATCTTGGGACCATAAGTCCCACCCCTAACCCCTGATCTTTGCCACTGGAAGTCCCTCTCCTTGCCCCCAAAAGTATTCCTTTTGGGAGGGAGGGTTTGCCATCTTGAAACCAGAAATAAAACAAATCATATACTAAAAGTCAAACACCTCCTAAAACATATTTTAATTTTATTACATAAAATATTTTTTACATGATTTGTGTTTTACATAGTGTATATAGAGGTGACTGTATAATAGCTCAAAGTCTTAATCTTGTATACTGTGTGTGGGGTGTGGTTGGGGTAGTGGGTTTGTGTGTATGGAGAGCTCTGTGGGTGTGGGGTTTGTGAGGGGATGTGGCTGTGTGTGTCGGGGGTGCAGGGTATGTTGCAGGGGTGTATGTATATGTTGTGGGGGCAGGGTGTGGGTGTGTGGGGTTTCTGGGGTATAAGGTGGGGGTTGGGAACCCGCCTCCCACACACTACCCGCCCATCATGGTGCACAGCTTCTATTGCTGGTGGCAGCAGCAGGCAATAAGCTCCCGGGGTGCTCATGGCAGGTGCCGCCACCTGGCAGCATGTGGCTCCAGTCAGGAAGTTGCATGTAGTGGCAAGGAGTGCCGCTAGGCCAGTCTGTCTCTATCATGCAGGGCTCCCGGTGGTGCACATGCAGCTCCCAACACTCCTGCACTAGCAAGGGAAGGCCTATGCAATGGAGCCAGCAGCTTTCCCTGCTCCTTAACGCCATGTGCAGGTCCTGGTACTCAGCTGGGAAGAATGGGGCAGGGCTCCCCTCCACTTCCAGAGGAGTCCCAGGACCTGCACGAAGCGCATGGGTTGGTCAGGGTAAAATCAATTCATGGGTGCTGGTGGGCTGGGTGAAATTGCCTACCCATGGGCCATATTTTGCCCCTTCCTGCTATAGCCGTTCTGTCAGTTTCTTCTCTAGATGTTTGTTGTGTCATTTAAAGCAGTGGTTCTCAACCTTTTTTTGTATCAGAACCCATTTGCAAACATCAACTGTCAATCTTGACCCAGTGCCCCTCACTTCTGACTTGCCGTCTTCTGTGCCTATTTTTTTCTTACAATCTCTTCTGCCCGTTAAAAATTCCTTTGTTTCCAAGAAAAGGTCTGGTCTTATAGATCTCTCTTCAAACTTCAGTGGTATACTTCCCAAGAATGGATAAATTATAGGTATTAATTCCAGCAGAACTATCTAATTGCAAAGGAAGAACCCAACCAGGGAATTCAAACTCCTTTTTAGTAGTATTTATTCTAGTTTGCTGGCAGACTTAGTGGAATTAAGAAGATGACAGATGTTAATTTGTACAGTATCTTGGCTGAATATCGTATTAGGAAATGTTATATACTGTCAAACAGAGCAGTGTCTAGAATAGAAAGTATATACCTCACTGGTAATCTTATTGCACTTCATAATTGTCTCTTTTTTTCTTTCTAAGGAGAAGGATATCCTGAATTCAGCTTGCCGAATAAGCCAAAAGAAGAGCTTTATTTTAACAAATGGCTACAGGAGACTTAAAGGGAAGTTTGCGCAAGATGGAACAAGGACTTCGCTTGTTAAACTATCCTAGAGATGTGGATTATGCAGGGTAAGAGGCAGTAAAACATCTTAAATACATTTTTACGCCATCACTGTGATGGCAAGAATATAAGTAGTGTGTTGGTAACTATTAATAAAAACAAAACAAACAAGAAACCCCCAGGAACTTAATACATCAGTTTTGGCCTTTGAATTTTGTTGCTAATGGTAAGTATGGTAGGTGCCTCATCAGATATTCTAATTGCTTTTAAAGTATGTTGTCAAATTTAAAGTCGTTACTGTTTGAGAGTTTAATAAATGAGTTATTCTGGTGACAAAGCACATGTTTCAGAGTGTATGAAATGAGTCATTATTTTGGACTGATGGGTATTACTGCGCTCTTTAGCAGTACAAAATTTTGCAGTTGACTTAGGAAATTTTAGAGGAAAGTGAAATCTACTATAAAAGCATCCTAGTAGCAGGATGTTTGCTTAGGAATTATTACATATTTATGTGGAAAGTCTCCCAGAGCTACAGTAGCACTAGTGCTGCAGTAGCGAGAATGGCAGAGTAGAACAAGCACTAATGCTTTTAGTGTTGTCATTTAACCTTAAAAGTAGGTATAGCAAGGTGGTTATATGGCATTGGTCTCCTTGTACTGGTTGAGAGAGAGCACTGCTGTTCTACCATGTTTTTAGGCCTGTTTTGATCAAGATCACATGAAAATGGTACAATAGTTTTGTGTTAACTATTTAGCTATAAGCAAAGTTGTTGCAGTGCTGAGATTTATTTTTAAAAAGTTAGCATTGGTGCTTACAGATGTTAAAAAAGCCCCCTGCTTTACCAGAAGAAGCAGTGTGTTGCTTTGACCCGGCTGTGCAGCATCTGTATAGATTGGGTACTTCAGTGGGGCTTTTTGGTGCTTTTAGGTAAAGCTGATTCAATCAGCTATTAAATAAAAGCACCAAAAAAAGCCCCACTAAAGCGCCCAGTCTATACAGACATCAGGCAAGCCAGATCCAACTAAGGCGCTGCCTCTTATGGGCACGCGCTGGGCTTGGTGCGGGGGAACACACTGAGTTTATAGTGATGATTTATTTTAAATGTCTGCAAGCAAGTGAGAAGCTTATCTGATTTGGGTTTGAGAGATTTTTCCCTGGAACCCATAGAACCTGCAGGCATAGCTGTTAGAAGTTTGAAAAAAATTAAATAATAGCTTTTTTCAGGATGGGGATGAAAGAATCTTTTAATATACTTAATATGCATTCAGTCTAGAGCCAATTTTTTTTCTTTCATTTTAAATTTTTCTTAAAAGAAAGTCACTTTACCATTATGTCAATCGAAACTGTCACTCCTTTAGTGGTACCATTTTCACTCAAATCCAAGATAAGGTTTTTTCCCAAATCATCATGAAGGGAAAATAAGCCTTGAAAAGTATAACAAATTTATAGTTTTCATGTATAGAATCTAATGGGGAGAAGGTGTTTTCTATTCAGAGTCATCTTATATTTGAGTAAATATGGTGTATTTATTTTGACATGCTTGGTAATATAATCTGACCCTCTCTCTAATGTTTTTCCCCTTCCCTGTAATGTCGTGGTTAGATCTTGTGTATGTGTGAGGGGAGAGGGGGACGTTTTCACTGTGCATGATGGAAGCTTCTCTGAAGTTGTTTACAATGATACTTCACATTTGGCTTTAAGAAAGTTCAGCTGGATTTTTTCATCTAAATTGATCTTAAAGCTAATGCAATTCTTTCATTTATATCTGTGTTTATGAATTTTGTACACAAGGGAAAAAACAGTACGTGGTCTGTCTTTATAAATCTCAAGTACATTAACCAGTTCCATACACTTAAGTGGCTAAATAAAGCAAAAATGTTTAAAGCCTTTGAGGTTTTAATATTTTTTTACAAATTGAGTGGAAATGCTAAATAAATTGCACAAGCCTCATAATAGATAAATTGAGATGCAAGGTTCAACAATGAAATGCAGATAAAAAGTTGTGTGGTCATCTTTTTCAGAAACGCTAAATGTAGGGTGCCCAGGAGTAGAGAGAAATAAATGTCAGTGTTCAAGTTCTACTCTGGCACATACATGCGCAAGATTAGGTTATTTTGGATAACAAAATTCTTTAGTGCTGATGCTGTGCCCTAGGTGTTTTTGTGCCCCATTAACTGAGTATGTAAAGGACAGAGTAGATCCAACCATCCCTTGGTTTTTCTTTACAACAGGCGAGAGGGAACTTCTATAATATCTATCTACTTCTCTTCTCATGGTGCTAGTATTAGTCATTTTAGCTAACAGTTATTAGTAAATCTCTTTCCCTTTTTTGTACCAATCAGGAGTTCTGCCATATGCAAGAAGTGAAATATCTGGGGTTTAAAACCTGTTCCTTGTATTAAAATTCAGTGGGGCTTAATTAAGGACGCTTCCAGTTGTCTAATTTGAAGCAGACTAAAAAAGCTAGAGTTGCTGTCATGAACTCGTTCGTCATGGAATACCATATGCAAGCCTCTGCACATGCTAAAAAGGGTGTAACAAAACCTCCATATTCTAATCCAGTGGTTCTCAATCTTTTTAGACTTGAGGCACTGCTCCATACATTTTTGTGGATTGAGCAGCATTCCATTTAAAAAGTATTTATTACAGTGTTTACTTCCTTGCGAGGGCACTAGAGAGTGGGAGTGAGGCAGTGGCCAGTTGGAGGCGAGCCTGAGCTTTCATTTATCTCTTCACACCTCACGGCACCTCAGGGTGCCTAGGCACCCTGGTTGAGAATCAGTCTTTCAGCCCTAGAGAGCTGAACTTTCATCCTAAATCCTATGCTATATCAACCAAGAGTCTCTAGTCATTTGCCTCTCTCCTATGATGCTTATTCTAGAGAGGTAGGAAGGAGTATGCTTCACTCTTGCTGTCTACTCTTTTCTGTCTTCTTAAATGATTGTGAGTTTAAACAACTGTTCCTTGTCAATATTATTCTTTTGAGTTAACACTGCACTTCATAGGAGATAGGAGCATCAGTGTTTCAGGCTACCTGCAGACTTGGGCAGATAGCTTGATTATATCCAAATTGGATACCATTGATTCACATTTGGAAAGTTAATTTCAGCAACCAAGAAGACTAGATTGGGCTGAGATTCTACAAAATCTGGATATGCTATGAGAAGCATAATATGCAACTTGCAAGGTGCATTACTATACCAAATTATACCAAGTGATATTATCTCTGTTTACTGTGGTAAATATTTCTGTTTTCCCCCAACAGCTTGGTAAAGGGTGCTCCAGCTGCCTTTTTACCCATAATCAGCTATTCTTTCACATCCTTCTCAACCTACATAGCAGAACTTTTGGTGGAATCTGATGTGGAGCTCACAGCAAAAAGTGACTTGCGTTTCATTGAAACTATTTATAAGGTACTGACTTCGTGCTCTTTGACTTGGAAAACAAGTTTTGTGCATGTCTCATAATTACATTGTTAACTTGCTATTATGAGTCTCCACATGCTAATACAATTTTGGCAATGAAAATCAGTGTTGCAATTATTTGGTAACTTTTGAGCAAGAGGTTTTGTCTAAACTTGCTATCTTGATTTAGAAACAGTTGACCTCTTGTAAAGTGTATTTAATTTGTTTTATCCTTGGTGTCTAGGTCAGGATTTCAGATGAGCAATGACTAAGTAGCAGCTCCAAATTTTTATTTATATCTTAATGTAACTGGGATACAATATATTAGTCAAACTTCAGTTTTTGACAGTGGTAATATCAGCAAAATTACATCTGGTATTTGCAGATTGTAGGTCTGGAAGTACATGTAAAGTATTCATTGTGCAGTACTGTAAATTGAGCAGCCACAGTTGAATGAGAATGTATTTTATTGAATTTGCTGAAATGAAACTTTTTAGTAATTGTTCATTCTGTAAAGAATCATTCTTGAGGTTTTTATGATGAAATGTCTTTCATTATGATGTCAGTACCTGGAGTACTTACAAATTCAATCATTCTGATGTTCTTGATGAAAATTTTATTTCTTATAAGCCTAACATAAAAATTACTTTTTGCATATCCTTATTAACTGTTGATCTAGTTCTGTAATAATTATAATAAATAATTTCAATTTGCTGTTTATAATTGTTTTCTCTCAGTCCTCACAGTGAGTATAGAAAATTGAATAACATTGACCAAATGAGGTATAATTTAGAGAAAATATACAATAAAAACATTTCACATAGATTACAATTTAAGGAATCCGATTTTGCTATTGTAAATACTAAAATGCATTTTGGTCTTGTGTGCCAATTAAAGAAAAGCTGAAGCTCAATCTAGGCACAAAGAGCTGATTGTGGGCTGTTGTAAGCAGCTGGAAGTGATGGCAGAGACTGTCAGTCTCTGTGACTGACAGGGTGACAGTATGTGCCTGCCATCGGTTATCAAAGTTTGTAAAATATGGCTGACTGTTGTTTTTGTTGAAGACTTATCTCCATGCCTTACTGGTGCTGTTTGATGGATTTACAAAATGGTAGATGAGATGGTTTTTCACAAACTAACTGTGGCAGAGAAAGTTGGATGTAAACCTTGTGACTGTTTGCAGCGGGGTTACCAATTTGCAATGCACTAGGGGTTGCATTTAACCTATTTAGCAGTTTCCAATTTAGGGGTTTATCTAGGGGTTTCCAGTTTAGTTGGAAACTGAAGCTAGAGCAGAATACAGTGGCATGTGTTATTGAGCAGGCTGTATCAATGAGAGCATTGAATGCTTGTGTATAGGTGCTCCTATAAAAAGAGAAGCAACAGCTAGCAGGGCATTTGTTCTGTGACGGTATCAGGTCTCTGGAACTTGTTTTCCCACTTTGATCCAAAGTAACCTGATTTTCAAGGCGTGTTGCTATTTTTATTTAGTCTTTTTTACAGGAGAGCTAATGATGTGCCATTGGAACTATGACTATTTTTACAGGTGTCTAACCAGGGTTTGTCTGCTTGTTTGTTTTTTCCTGATCTGATTGTCTAACCTTCCAAGTTTGTTGTTAACTGGAGGATAACCCAGCATATCTGGTAACTGTTTTTATTCTTTAAATTAAAATAAAGTCAATGATGGATACTTGTGCTTAACGTTGGCTTAATTGGTTTATAGGATTAGATTCTAAGTCTCTTAGTCTCAATTTGTAGCTAGCTGTGTTTTTGCTGAATGAAAGAACAGACTGTATATTTCAATCTTTCAATCATGTTTTCAATTCTTATGTTCTGCTTTAATGAAAATCCAAGATTCTAGTCCTTAGAACTTGATTCAAATGGATTGCAGTTCTTGGCTAACTTTCCTAAATAGGAGTGCCTTTATACTTGGAATTGAGTGGATCAACTTGTCTGTTATTTCTTTGTAAACTTCTTTATAGAAGGTATTCAGTTTTAAACCATCCCAGTTTTCAGTTATTGAGTTTTAACTATAAATATGAAAGATTACAAGGATTAGTGCTGATATTTGTATCATGTCTAGAAAGTGGAACTGGATTCTTTTCTGTACAAAATGAAATATGGATTTATCACATTTATAGAATATGCAGGTATCATTAAATACATTTTATACTTGGGTTAATGATAGGTATGTGGTTTTATCTTATTTAAGGCAATTCATAAAGTCTTCTTTTTCAGAAGGGGAGTCACGGTTATGGGGTTTTAGATAGGTACAGATCCATTTCTGTGATTAATATCTAGTTAACTTTGATTGCAGTATTCATGTTTGTGAATGCATCTGGTATTGCTGCAATAATCAACTGATATTACTGTACTAAGACTCAAAATGTTTGACATTTACAGAGCTTAATATTTAATCCAAAAGGGTTTGTTTGCATAAATGCATACTTTGTAATATTTTTGTGTTGTGTGAAATTGTATTTAATTCTGGAGTGAAGTACATTGCTTTAGAAAATAGAGCGGAAAACAAATAACATTATTTTTACTGTGCTGTCATATTTTTGGAACTTTCCAAAGGCACTTGCCAAGCTAAATTGGTTACTTATTAATATATTAGCATTTGTTTATATTAATATTTATGAACTTCTTATTAATGAGTGACTTAAATGCATGATACCTGCTAGAATGGCATATGTTGGGAATTATAATTATGGGATAAGCTTGGAAAGAATAATGTATGAACAACATGTGAGAGAGATTCTTTGCAGAAGAGGGGGAGATGAGGGCAATAACCTAAATAACAAAGTTGGTTTTTGAGAATCAATTATGATGGTTTGGATGCAAATGAATTTTTTTTTTTTTTTAGTTTCTTCGAGATCATTTTCAATACAAACCTATTTTAACAAAGCAACAATTTCTCCAGTGTGGCTTTGCAGAAAGGAAAATACAGGTTGTTTGTGACATTATCAGCATTGTGATGAAAAAGCATAGAGAGTTAAGTAACTTGAATAAGGTACTGAGCAGGTGATACTGCAGTTTTTGACTTTTGACTAACATGGGAAAGATTTTTGTTTGTTTGTCTATAACATGCAGTTAGCATTACTATAAATAGTAATAATATAAATATGAGCTGCAGTAAGGATCCCTGAAGAAAGACTTGGGGGTAGAATCCTAATCCCTTACAAATTTGGTATGAATGGGTGCTGACAGACATGGGGGGAATAAAGTGATTTACTGGAAGAGAAGCACATTGGTTTGACCTGGCTCAGCAACATCTGTATAGATAATGCTCTTCAGTGGAGGTTTTTTTTGAGCTTTTCTCTAGAGGTGCAGTGAAACATTGGTCTGATATTGGATCAGCATCGACATAAGCAACATTTTCTGTATCGGAAATCAGCCCGATGTGGCCAATTAATTTGTCCGATAAATGCTTGTGCATGCGCGCAGCTGCAGCAGAACACGTAGGCAGTGAGGAGCACAGCCCAGCAGCTTGGAGAGCTGCATGCATCTGGTAGGTCTGGTGTGGGGGAAGGGAAAGGGGAGGAGGGAAAGGGCTTGAGGGGGTAGATCAAGGCTCTTATGGTGAGTGAGGGTGTGGGGTTTGGGTTGGTGCAGGCATGGGATACAGGAAGGAGGTGGCTCCTGCTGCTGTGTGCGGCTCATCTGGTGTTTGTCTGATGGCTTCTACTGCTGCTCCTGCTGCTCGTCCTTGAGGACATGGGGTGGGGGGCATGCGATCCCTGGATCTGCATGGGGTGGGCTGGGGCCAGGCTCTTCCTGGCCGGGCAATTTGGAGGCACATGCTCTCCCCCATGCTGTCCCGGACAAGTGGTGGGTGCTGCCAGATGAGCACCAGATAAGCTGTGCACAGTGACAGGAGCTGCACCCCCTCCCGTTTCACTCCCCGCCCCCCCAAACGAGCCATACCTCTATCCAGCTCTGGCCCCAGCCCGCAGCTGCAGCCTGCACCGCGCCTCACGCATCCAGGGACATAAGCCCCCCACTTTGGCTTCCCCTGTTCCAGCCCCACTCCCTCCCTCACTGCGGGGGCCTTGGTCTGTCCCCTCCACACTCCTCTCCTCTCCTTCCTTTCCCTTCTGCCACACAAAATACCAGATGGACGCAGCTCTTCAAGCTGAAGAGCTGCGTATCAGAAATTGGATTGGTATCAGCCGATATGCTTCCTTAAAAATCGGCTTTTTGTATCGGCCTCAAAAATCTCTATTGGTGCACCCCTACTTTTATCTAAAGCTAATTCAATCAGCTATTAGACGAAAGTGCCAGATGCGCCCTGCTGAAATACCTGATCTATACAGATGTTGAGCGAGTCAGGTCCAACTAACGCAATGCCTCTTCTGGGCATGTGCTGCACTCGGCGTGGGGGTGGGCCAAGTTTCAAGTAGAGCGTAGGTTTTTGTGGGAGGGGGGGTTTAACATCTGTAAGCAGCCTATGTTATCAAGGTAGCATATATCTGATATTTAACTAGATGTACATGTGCTACTAGACAGAACCTAGAATATCAATGCTTTCTAGTGGAAAAAACAAAATGTCAAGGTACTACAACAAAGATGAATGAATTATTTTGTAGCTGTTAGTAGTAATTTGTGCTCTCTTAAATGCTTTTTTGATGCAGGAAGTATCACTTTCAAATAAATAATTTTGTTAGTATTTATTATATAGAACAATTATCAGGGTAGATGGAGAAAAGTGATTCACAAATTGATTTAACTCCTGAATTGACTTAATGGAAATAGAAATGCACTTTACACTCTTCTGCTTTGATTTTTTTTTTTTTAAATACTAACAACATATTTTTAAAAGTTCAAGTACAAACAATGTTTTCCTCATTTTAATGTGGAACTAATTGAGGGTCAATAAAAAAGTTCTTACACTCATTTGAATTTCAGTAATGCATGTTTTGGGTTTGATTTATTCATGAATGTAATTTTAATGCTATGTGATTCTTTGCTACCCTTTCAGTGTGGGCTGTGTAGTGAAAGGAAAGAAAGGAAAATGAAACTTGTTTGTGTGTAATATAAACAAGCATGGAAACAGATGAAGTATACATATGTTCCTAATTTGCCAGTCTGTGGCTATATCTACCCTAGTGATAGATATAAGTGATATAAATATTTCCAAGATAATTTGCATTGATTTAATACACGCAATTTGTTATATGATTTAATAAGCATATATATTTCCAAGATCTGTTCAAGAAGTATTGAGACTGAACGTGTATTAGTGGTACAAAGTATTGGCGGGGCGTGGCTTTGTTGAACATGTCTGGGCATGTTGGGACTCTGGACTATGAGTCATGCAAGAGTTTTTGAATGGTATCATTGCTTTAAAGAAGGATGTTCATTGGTCGAAAATGATGAGAGTTCCGGACGCTCTGCAACATGATGAAAATGTGGCAGCGGTTCATAGTTTGGGTCGAAATGATAGGTGATTGACTGTCTGAGAGAGAGCAGAAGAAGTTGGTATTTCTGTTGGTTCATGTCATTCAATTCTAACTAGCAATTTGGGAATGAAATGACCAGAAAAGTGGGTGTTCGACTCTTGGATGGTTTACCACGACAATGCACCTGCCCCCTCAGCACAGTTTGTGAAACAATTTTTAGGCAAACACCTTATCCCACAAGTGCCTCAGCTTCCATATTCACTTGATATGGCCCCACATGCCTTTTGTTTCTCTTCCCTTCAACTATAGAAAACATGAAAAGGAAGAAGATTTTGTGATGTGGAAACCATAAAACAAAATGCAACTAAGCAGCTTTTAGTGATCCCGCAAATTGCTTATGAGCGGTGCTTCCAACAATGGCAGCAATGTTGGGAGAAGTGTGTGGCTGCAGAAGGAGCATACTTCAAAGGAGATTAAGCTGCAACCCCTGTAAATAAAATATTTTGTTTCCTACAGCATCAGTCTTGATACTTGTTGAACAGCCCTTGTAATTTACACTGATTTAATAAACATAAATATTTCCAATATATATTTCAGCAATCTATCACTAGGCTAGATTCAGCCTCAGACTGGTGAATTGTAAACATACATGTACTTTATTAATTTCTATGTTTGTTTTGTCCACTCTAAGGATATATTTAATGTAAATATTTTTGGTTAAAAATATACTGGAATTTTTTTTTTCATACATATGCTTTGCAGTGTCCTAAATGGTATTTCAAACTCTTTGTATTTTCTCGCATATACACACATCCTTTGCTTCACCCCCCCCCCCCCAATCAGCCTATCAAAATGGAGGTGTGTGTATTAAATGCAGAAGCAGATTTTATACCCTGAGTTGGAAGTACCTTAATTTGATTCCTGCTTCATAGTGCAGCAGCTGTGGTATTACTGTTCAGGAAGCTGAAGGAGTCAGTCAGCTTAATGACTCCTTGTTCTTCCTTTCTACAGGTGTTAACAGTCCTGCCTCCTTTTAAATGGTCTTGATGTTCCACTAATCTAACTTTTTTCTTAGGGCAGTATTGTTCTGAGCTAACTGCTCCTGGTTATTTCATAACCTCTTCTGCTCATACTCTTTAATTCTTTTCTAAATCATAGAATTACCCATGGGTCTTACAGCTAGGGATTTAACTTTTGTCATGAAGGTAATGGGGAGAGAGTCATCTGAAAATTAGGTTTTGTCTCTGCTTTTGCATCCATAACTAGAAAAAAAAAATCTCTTGTTCATTCTTCTGCCTTTCAAAAGAAAAGGTGTGTATTAAATGTGGGTGCGTGTTGTGTGAGAGAAAATACGGTATGCCCTTCTTCCAGGAGAAGGTTGAGGCTAATAGTACAAGAGTGTTTTGTTGATATATTTCTATTTTCAAAGGCGAAATCACAAAGAAGGAAGAGAACCAGGTCTTTTAAATCTGACCCACTAGCCAGTTGTGAGAATCTTTTGGCTGATCCTATTGTCAGGACTGTGGATTCCAGTGAGGTATGTAAATGAAAGGGAAATTCTTTTTGTTTTTTATGTAAAAACAAGTAATTTGGCGGGGGTGGGGGGGGTGGGGGATGTTTTATAAAACAGATCAGGGTGATTAGGAGGTTCAGAAAGGTAGTACCTTCCTAGAATATATAAGCTTTCACTTAAATTAAGCTTTAAAGTGAGTCCTGTCCCCCCTCCCCAAAAAGGGGTGGGAAAGAGAGATAAACCGATGAAGTGAAACTATAGCCCTGACATCAAACTGCACCATGGAGCATATGGCACATAAACGAAGAACTTCAGTTAAAATGAAGTGTATGTAATGCTTAGTTTTTAATGAAAAATCTCTTCCTGTTTGCTTTCTGTAACCTTTAGTACTATTGTTCACAATATGTTCCTGTCTGTTTTTCAAGAGACTTTAGGGAAGAATGAATGCACTTTGAAAGAGCTCAGATCTTCCTTATTCTGAAAGTTGACGGTTGTTACAAGCCTGTCCTTCCCTATCCAAAGCCAGCACGCATGATGTCCTGCAACGCGTGTTCGTCTCCCTCTGTTATCCACAACAAAGTCATTGAAAAAACTGTTAACAGAGGCTGAAATTTGTGGGCCACAGATGATTAAATACAGATGTAATTTCCCTGTTTCCTCAGAGCTCGTGGAATATTTTTGAGCGAACATAGTGAGCTTTGGATAATATCTTCATTCAGTTGCTAACTTTATTGAGGCATTGAACAACTGCTATCTGAAAGTGAACCTAAGCAAGGCTGATAAGGTGCTAGTAGAAACACGTGGAAATACTTGGAAGAGCTTATCTTCTTCAACTCTTTCCATTATATTAAATTGATCTATAAACTTTTTGGACCCTTCACTACTTAAGGTAGGGGGAGGGAGATGGAACATGCCTACTTCTGTCTCTGACTAGTCAGAGGATTGTACACACTTCTTTTGGACTGAGATCTGGCAGCAGTGGTTCACATATGCATGTCGTGGAAACACACACAGAGTACTTTTGGGTCAGGTCAGCAGAAGCTTTTATTCAAAAGAAACTACAGCTGTAGGGGGAGTTCCAAAGTGACATGGATTTCCCAAGCACTTGGAAGGGGTCCCCCCCCAAGAGCAAAATCAGGAGGCTTATATACTTTTTAACAGTCGCTTACAACTCACGTGATCATATAGTGAAATTAGCATGAAAAGCGGCTATAATATTACTTCATTATTTCTTTGCTGTTATCAGGATGGGAATTATGGGGGAGATAGGGTTAGTTCACAAACCTCCTTCTTGCACCTGGAAATCTACTTCGTACATACTTTTTTTTTTTTTTCCCTACCTTCAAGGCCGCGGTGAGCGAAGCATTTGCAGAAGAGTTACAAAGAACAAACACTTGCCCTTATCTGTTCTACTGTACCGAGCCAGCAATTCTACACAAAGCGGTTATGTCATCTTATAACTAAAATAATCAAAGTTTAAGGCATATATTTTTTCTGATTCCACATGCAACTGTCACACTTTTTATTATTACAACTTGTATCTAGATGTGATGTTTCACATCTGCAGTAATTTAATCTACACAAAATGCAATATCACTACAGAAAGTGCATCACCACAAGCATATAATCTTGAGGCTCTTTTCTCTTTCTACTAGATCACCATTGCATAGAATACAGTTTTATAACTGTTCTCTTTATTGGGACAGGAATTAGCTGTCAAAGAGAATGCCTTTATCCATGACTTCACACGATTAAGTTCGATCTCATGTATAAAATTGTCAAGCAGTAGAGAGAAGCTTACAAGTATTAGAGACTGAACATACAAAAGAGCTGAAATTGCTCAGAAAGAATTATGAAACTCCTTTTTTTGTCTTTGTTTTCCCTCAACAAGTTCTTCAAAGCAAACAAAAAATTCAAAACCTCCCCCCATGCCCCCCAAAACCCCAGTATAGCTAGTCAAGCAACTTTTTTAACTATGTCAGGGAAAAGGTGATAATGTATTACTTTTACTGGCTTGGGAGGCAGTATATGTCATAAGGCCTTCTGAATACAGGCAGTCCTCAGACTTATGACACAATTGGTTCCTGAAAACTGCATCTTAAGTTGAAACACCATAACTTAGAACCAATTTTCCCATAGGAACAATGTTATAAATGGGGGATTGGTTCCTGAACCAAGGCCCGATACCTTATTTTTCACCAAAAATAACCCAGAATTTTGTACTTGATCAATTATGGATGAGTAATATAGCTACATTAATGTATTTATATTGTAAATAGCAATCATATAGATTTGAAAGGACTTCTTTGAGGTGACTTTGCTGGACTTTTTGAAGGGCTGTTGGCTGGAGTCTTCTCAGGAGTCATGGCGGCAGGTTTTTCTGGAGTCTTGTCCGCTTTCTTAAAGAAAGTGTCCAAGGAAGTTGTGGACAGATGTTCTCCAGGGAGATGGGTGATGCAGCGTGGCGTAGCGTTGTGTTGGATCAAGCATTGTAAAGTTGAAACTGACGTCAGAAAGTTGAAACAGGGTGTCCATTTATAAACATTGTAAATGCTGTTCATTGCAACTTGAAACGTCTTAAGTTGAGGACTGCCTGTATTTAATTATGAGGTTGTTTTCATTACAGTTTCAGGTACAGTTGTCCAGGGATTTAGTCTTTATCACTAGACTCATTTAAGTTGTTGAGGTATGCAAAGTTATTGACTCTGGCTATAAGAGAAATTTTATCCTATTATTCCAATATAATAATTGCTTTTGTTGTCGTACAGCAATGTAAGACCAAAATGCTTGATAGCAAAATAGGTTAATGTTAAATTAGGAGATCTTAAAAGCAGCATATTTTATATGGATTTAGTATGAATATGTGTTACTACAGTTAAGTGATACAATGATTATTCTTTCCTTCTTGTGATGTTCAGAAGAAACCTCAAGTGGAGCATCACCCAGCAAGTGAAATTAATGTGCATGCCCTTGATTCAACTATTTTAGTAGATGAAGATAATGAAGAAAAATCTGACCTAACTGATGATAGTTTGGAAGTGTGTGAACAAGTAAGAATTTGAATAGTAAATTATATCTTCATTTTGGAATTTTTTTCCTTCTTTGTACTGTGATATTCAAGGCGATCAGTCTAAGGCAGGAGGCAGCAACCTATAGCCTGTGGCCCAGATTCAGTCTGCAGAACTTTTGGATCTGGTCCATCAGTGGTAGTAGCGGGGGCTGCTTATGCAGGCATTCTTCCAGTGTTACTGCAAGGACAAATTCTGACTGCGGTCTGCCACGGGGAGAAGTGCCAGCTACAGACACTTTCCCCTTGCAGCTGGGAAGACGGGCAGCAGTGGCAGGAAGGTTCTTGTGCCTGCTTGTTCACTTTCAAACCAGGGTGCGTAATTCTTGCCCACAGCCAAAAAATGTAAGTATTCAAAATTTTAAACTTGATCTGTAGGTATCAAAAAGATGGCTAGAGAACAGTGGTAATAAAGAACAGAACAATTTTCAGGAAACAAGTGGGAGTAGTCATGTGATTGGCAGTTGTGATTTCATAAAGCATTCCCAGGTTCCCCCAAACCATATTGCAATCAGCTGACTCATTTCTAGTAGGTATTTTTCTAATGTATAACTAGTGACTTTTTTTTTATAAGGGAGTATATACAATAATCCTTGAAGGAAGAATCATTCATATATGTGGTTCATCACCAGGGATCCTGGTTTTCTCTGTTTAAAAATTGCAAGTTCTGATTTTAAACAATGCCAAATTATTTGATTAAAAAACCCCAAGTCAGTGTTTTTCAGTGAGTAAAAAGAAGCGCACACGCGCGCGTGTGTGTATGTATATGCTGATTATGTTCGTGTGTACATGTACGTACATGTGTATATGCACGTGTGTGCGTGTATATGTGCATATATAAAATACAGACACATGCAACAAAATGTTTTATTGATACACTTACTATGTTAAAGCAATTTGGAAGCCTACCAGTGCCTCAGTAGTTATTATAAAATTAGTGTTCTGTATTTTCAGTTTTTACTGAATTTCACTAGTAAATTACTGGATTTTTTTATTGGAGTTATTCAGTTTTCACTGATATACACCTGTTTTTCAGCATCAGTAAAAACCGATCGGGGGAGTGTGGGTGGTGGGAGCCACACACAGAGTGGGGGGGCAGGAGGAGGGACGGTGGCAGTGTGGAGGCTAGGGGGGTGTCTGGAGGCACGGGGTTCCTGGCTCTGACCCTGGGCGGAGTGGGAGGGGCAGCAGGAATTGCTCCTGGGGTGGAAGGGTTCCAGCTGCGCCTGACGGCTCTGGCTGCAGCCCTGCCCCAGGCTCTGGGAGCTGCGAGCCCTGTTGGCGGGGGGGGAGGCAAGCAGAAGAGCCTGGCCCTGTTCCCTGCAGCAGGCACTGCACCCAGCCACTCCGCACAGGGCTGGAGCCACTGCCTGGGGGTGCGGGGCTCCCAGGTCTGACCCCAGGTGGGAGGGACCGGGGCAGGTGCTGGGGTCGGGTTCCCCACTGCCTGCGTCTGCTTGCATACCACTCTACCCTTCCCTGAAGAGCCAGGGTAGGCTGGCAGCAGGCTGCTGCAGCAAGGGGCAGGGGCCTGGCACAGCCCATTGGGTGCTTCCAGGGCTGCAGCAGGTAGCAAAGTAGGGGGAGCTGTCAGTAGGTGCGGGGCAGGAGGTGCAGCTCTGACAGCTGGGAGGGCTGGAGGGCTGTGCCAGGCTCTTCCCGGAGGTGTGGGGGTGCCCCCGGATATGTGCACGGGACAAGAGCAGGCTGCTGCTGCTGGCTGGGGCCAGCAGCAGTATCGGGCTTTTCTTGGTGCTCAGAGCAGGTGGCAGCCTTCTCTTGTCCCCCATGTAGATCTGGGGGCATGCACCCACTGGGAAGAGCCCGGGACAGCTCCTTGGCCCACAGCCCTCCTGGGGGGCATGTAGCAGCAGGAGCCACCTGCCTCTGTGTCCTGCACCGCACACCCACTGACAGCTTTCCCCGCCTTGCTCCCTGCTGCGGCCCCGGGAGCAGCTGATGGGCTGCGCCATGCTCCTCCCCCTGCCCCTTCACCTGTCCCAGCCTTACTCCAGTCCCTCCCTCCCTCACTGCTGTAGTAACATAGTATTATTTTCCCTGATTTAAACCAAATGTTTTTCTTTTCTTCATTTTATCCTGATTTCAACCTGGTTTTTATGTTTGGAAGATAAACGCTGAAAAATTCCCCAAACTTTCAGTTTTTATTTAAAAAAAAAAATGTAGAACACTAAATAAAATACATTCTATATACCTATATATTTGGCATTTGATTTTAGTTTATTTTTTATTATGGAATGTAAGACCTCCCTTTGCTCCCTTCAGTCACCAGCACGCGGGTCCAGCTGCAGCTTTGTGGTGCTGAGCAGCCCTGATATGCCAGTGCCCTGCCCTCATTGCTGCTCACTCCCAAGCCACAGCCCCCTCTAACCCTGCTTGTACCCCTTACTCCCATTCCATGGCCCTGCTAGTGCCCCTCACCCCCAACCCACAGTCCCCTGCCCTTCCCTCTCCCCTGAGCCATACTGGTGCCCCTCACTCCAACCTGCAGCTTCCTGGCCCTGCTGATGCTCCTCACTCCTGACCCACAGTCCTGTTGCACCCCTCACCCTGGGCTGGGACTCCTGTGCCATGCCCTCATTTCCCCACCCCGTCTCCCAGCTGCCCCACTCCTGGAAGCACAGACACCAGTTGTGCCACCATCCCAGCCATGTAGCTCCCTCCTCCCCCTTCCCTGCTGGAGGGGTAGATGCCGCCCTCCCACCCCTCTACCCTGCCAGAGCCCTATCGCCCGGACACCTTCCCCGACCAGCTGCAGGTACCTGCCCCAGCTCACACACCCATCCCCTCCACACCCCTGCCAACCCTACTCCCTTCCCCCCTCCCACCCACCCTTCCAGACAGTCCCTAAGTCCTGGCCCTCTAACCCCCATCCCTATAAAATTACCTGCCAGGGCTGCTTCCACCACCCTGCCTGGTTGTATTCTGGCCACATGTATGTACGTGTGCACACATGCACATGTCACCCCTGCCTCCAGTCTCCCTCCCCCTGCTTTTCCTAGCCCCAAGCAGCTACTTGCAGGCTGAAAGGCTGCTGGCAGAAAATCTCCTTTAGAGGAGAAAGTCCACATTTGTCCTTTGAGTTTTTCTGCAGTAAATGGAAAGCCTGGATCCCTGTACATCACAATGGCTAAAATTACCTGTAAGCAAGTAAAACAAACTGTTTTTTAGTCTATAAAATATATTTTTATCTAAATTGGAAAAAACCTATAACTTGTCTTACTCCTAGGTCACAGAGGATAACAGTCAAATTGAACTGCTAAAGAACCAGCTTGCTGATTGCCAGGAGAAGCTACATAAACTAAATTGGATGGAAGATAAGCTACACATTTTAGAAGAGAGACTGAAAGGGAAGGTGATTATAGATGAGAAGGACTGGAATAATCTCCTGAGCCGAGTCTTGCTCCTTGAAACAGAACTGCTGTTGCAGTCAAAAAAGGTATACATGTAGTTTCTATTTTATTCAATAAATAATGTATTATTTGTTATACTATCTAGCAGTAAGGATATGCATTAATTCTGAAGTGTTTGGCAGTCATTACCTATCAACAAAAGAGGCCAATAGGGAACTCCACTTTCTCCATGAGGCTTTTTTTCTTTTTCTTGTTACTTACCAAGTGACTGTCCAGTAAAAAAGAGCACATTTATTTCCTCAGGCTCTTTGGAGTAGCAGCATTGATTGTAATAGGGGCTACTGGCCGTAAACTGCATCCCTGAGGGAACTACAGGAATAGCTCTTTTATTTTTATTTTATATATATTTTTCCACCATGGATAACTACTGTGCAAGCATTTGATTAATGCATATCTTGAAGGAAGTTATTGGAGGAGCTTCACTACTGTTTGGTTTAGTGTACCATTGTGTAATAGAAAAATTTAACTTGTTACTATTACCGGTTTTCAGTCCACCTTACAATCCATTCATCTAGCCCATACTTCCTTAGCTTGCCTGCAAGAATGTTGTGGGAGACCATATCAAAAGCCTTGCTAAAATCAAGGTATATCGCATCCACTGGTCTCTCTGCACCCACAGAGCCTGTCACCTTGTCATAGAAGGCAGTCAGGTTGGTCAGGCATGATTTGCCCTTGGTGAATCCATTCTGACTGTTCCTAATCACCTTTTTCTCTTCCAAGTGCTTAGAAATGGATTCCTTGAGGATCTGCTTCATGATTTTTCCAGGGACTGGGGTATAACTGACTGGTCTGTAGTTCCCTGGATCCTCCTTTTTCCCTTTCTTAAATATGTGCGCTCTGTTTGCCTATTCCAATCATCTGGGACCTCTTCTGATCGCCACAAATTTTCAAAGATGATGGTCAGTGGTTCTGCAATCTCATCAGCCTACTCCCTCAACACCCTTGAGTTCATCCTGTCCAGCCCCATGGAGTTGTATATGTCTAGCTTTTGTAAATAGTCCCTAACCTATTCTTTCACCACTGAGGGCTGCTCAGTTCCTCCCCAAAATGGTGCTGCCTGGTGCAGTAGTGTGGGAGCGGCCTTGCCTGTGAAGACTGAGGCAAAAAAAGGCATTGAGTACTTCAGCCTTTTCTGCATCTTTTGTTACTAGGTTGCCTCCCTCATTCAGTAAGGGACCCACACTTTCCCTGATTCTCCTCTTGCTACTGACATACTTGTAGAAACCCTTCTTGTTACCCTTCACGTCCCTTGCTAGCTTCAACTGCAATTGCACTTTGGCCTTCCTGACTTCATCCCTGCATCCCTGCATGCTCTTACACTCCTCCATATTTGTCCAAGCTTCCACTTATAAGCTTCCTTTTTGTGACTTAATTACTGAAAAGTTTCCTGCTTCCTTGCAAATTTGCATTATGGGATGTTTTAACGTGCCAGGCATGTGGTTTGTGGCACAACAAACCACATGTGCCTTCATGTCTGAATCCAGCTATGGTGTGCAGCTCTACTTTGACTGTAGTAATCTATAAGAGACAGCTAAAGTAACACTCATGGTAAAGTTAAATATTGTTTATTTACTTTCCCAAAGAAAGCTCTTATCACTGAAAAACAGAATATTTTTGTCAAAAGCATTTTGTCTAGGCCAGGGGCAGGCAATTATTTGGGCAGAGGGCTGCTTACAGAGTTTTGGCGAGCCATTGAGGGCCGCATGATAAGCAGCCAGGAGCAGATAAATATTAATTTTCTAAGTTTTTTAGGGGCCCCACGGGCTGGATAGAATGACCTGGCGGGCCACATCTGGCCCCCGGGCTGCATTTTGCCCACCCCTGCTCTAGGCCTTCATTCTATCAAATGTATCTAGGTTTCCTACCATACTTCTAGATGTAGAAAAATGTGCCTGAAGAGCTGAAATAGCATAACTTCTTGAATACATATGACAAGGTAAGAACAAGACTTCAGCAGTAATTTCAGTGGCATGGAAACAAGTTAATGGATTAGCTCCATTTTTTTCTGCTTCCTTGAGCAGTTGCTCATTGAAATCCTCTGCTTGATTCATTGTATTCTCATAAATTTCTGACCAGAGGCATGGGATTCCTCTGGTGCATGGCCAAAAGTGAAGAACATTAAACTTTCTGAAAATTCACAGGGTTGGTGATCTTAGATGTACTTAACATGCCACAGCAAATCAATACTACTTTACATGGTTATAGAACAGTTTTGTAAAATTTTGAAGTGTGTGTATAAAACTATTAATATTATTTTTTTATATTTTATATTAATATAAAATACAATTATGTTCAGTCTTGCAAGATAATACCAGTGATTGTAGCACACTGTATCTGTGAATGATATATATTCACAGATATAGTATGTTGTGGTCGCTAATAGGATCAGGGTATTACTATAAAGTTGCAGTTTTGTTCTTATAATACTTAAGTTGAATCGACATTTTATGGAAAGTTGCTAAAGCTTACAAAGGCTATGTTTCATTTATTCTACGTTTTCCTGTATCGGACCATTTTTGTCAATTGTAGAAACTTGGAAATATCCTTGATTTTTATAAACATAAAATGTTTTTTTCTGCATCACTTTTAAATTGTTTTCTTCATCCAAAGTTTTATTTCCCCCCCATGGAGCATATGTATAGAACTTTAATACGTTTGATCCAATCTGTTCCCATGATAGCTTAAAAAAGATCTAATTGTTCAAAGATTACATATGGAGTTTTTCATAGATTTCATAGACATTAGGGCTGGAAGGGACCTCGGAAGATCATCGAGTCCAGCCCCCTGCCCAAAGGGCAGGAAGTCAGCTGGGGTCATAGGATCCCAGCAAGATAAGCATCCAGTTTCATCTTGAAGGTGTTCAATGTAGGCGCTTGAACAACCTCCGGTGGCAGGCTGTTCCAGACCTTGGGGGCTTGGACAGTAAAGAAATTCTTCCTTATGTCCAGCCTGAAACGATCTTGTAGTAGTTTGTGACCATTCGTCCTCGTCATCCCTTGGGGCGCTCTGGTGAGCAAACGTTCCCCCAGATACTGGTGGTCACCCCTGATAAACTTGTAGGTGGCCATCAGATCACCCCTGAGCCTGCGCTTTTCCAGGCTAAAGAGCCCCGGGGCTCTCAGCCTGTCATCGTAGGGTCTGCTTCCCTGACCTCTGATCATGCGCGTGGCTCTTCTCTGGACTCTCTCAAGCTTCTCCACATCCTTTTTGAATCGTGGAGCCCAAAACTGGATGCAGTACTCCAGCTGCGGCCTCACTAAGGCCAAGTACAGGGGGAGAATGACGTCCCGGGATTTGCTTGAGAAGCATCTATGGATGCAAGCCAGCGTTTTGGTCGCTTTACTAGCCGCAGCATTGCACTGCAGGCTCATGTTCATCTTGTGGTCAATGATGACCCCCAAGTCTCTTTCTTCCATAGTGCTAGCCAACAGGCACTGCCGAGCCTATAAGGATGCTGCGGGTTTTTCTTCCCAAGGTGGAGAACCTTGCATTTATCGGCGTTGAACACCATCAGATTCTCATCCACCCACTTGCTGAGCCTGTCCAGGTCAGCCTGGATCATCCGCCTGTCTTCTGGTGTGGATGCTTTGCCCCGAAGTTTGGTGTCATAGTTTGAATTTATCTCAGATTGGGAATGACTGAGTAGTGTTACCATCTGATGTCTGTTCACTCATTTTTATGAATGAATTTACTACTATTTTTTCAAATCCTACAACCATCATAAGAATTACAGTGGTTTCAAGAGGTTTGGGATCATAAAGACTGCAGTGTCCACTCTTTCATAAATGGTTCCATTTAGTCACAATTGAGGCAGACTGAAAGTACTGGTAAGCTTGCACCTTGGCTAGCTTTGCTGTACCTGTCCAAAATAATTTCTAGTCTGGAACCTTTCAACAACACTACATCTGTTTTAAAAAATTATAAATACATATAACAATGTATATTTACATTTTTATTGAAGATTAGTCTGAGGGATTTTAGTTGGTTGACACTTCAGATATTTAACACTAGTTCCTCTTAAAAACATCTAACCAGATATATTATATCCTGGATATTGTAAGAGTGGAAGTGTACAAAGACATATTTGGATCCAGTTTGTGTGTGGCATTGTTTTTTAGCTTTTCAGTATAGGAGTGATCTGTGTGAGTTTTCCTTTGAGGAAATGTCACTGCTCTATTAATTACAACAGGCCTTTGGAAATTGCCAAGAAAAAAAACCAAACTTGTTGACTTTTAAAGAATTTTGCTTTGTTTGTTCCATGAAATTCTATTAAAATTTTGTAGAGAGAAAAACCTTTGACACTTGCTGCTTCTTTTCATTCTTTGCATTCATTCCTCAGAAAAAATTGGCAACATGTCAAAATAACATGACCATTATACGATTAGGTCTTTACTGCTGCTAAAATATATACCACACTGGAAAGCTCTGAAGCTGCCAAAGCAAAAGTAAAAAAGAAATGAGGGGGAACTGAGCAGAGCTGCCATCTTGAACTAACTCAAGGGCACTGATATCTGATGGTCTCTGGAGCTTGTCTCCCATTCCTGGCATTCTGTTACTGTCAGCTCCTGTAGTTCCAATGGTAGTCTATGCCAAGCTTCATGTTCAGATTGATAAAATGATTCAAGACGGGCTGTTATACTTCTTTGCATCCTAATATTTTGTTTCATTAAATTAGAAAATTACATTTTAAAAATTCTGTTAAAATGTGACAATATAACTGTTTCTTTCTGTAGTGTAAATGCAATGACACAATTTTTAATTAAATTATGTGAAAACATTTTTCCCCAAGAATTTCTACCTCATTCATTATATAATATGGGTGTACAAGTGGGTAGATTTTAAGGTCGCCACAGTATAACGCTGGTATTTTTTAACTTCTGTGTTCTGACTTTGAACTGAAATAAAATTGGTTTAATGTCTTTTACCTTACAAAATCTACCATCCTGATATGTGCAGGCATACACATGTTCTCCCTGCATCATAAAGTCACACGGCGCTTTCCTGAAATGCAAACAGTTCTAGTCCCAAAGGGACTGGAAACTGATCCAGAGAGGTACAACCCTTCAATGCCTGCCTCTGTAGATTAGCTTGTGTGATCAGTGCCTAAATTAGATAAACAGTTGGATGGTCCTGCTTTGAGCAAGGAGTTGGACTGGATGACCTCCTGAGGTCCCTTACAACCCTAATTTTCTGTGATTCTATAAATCACCCCTCCTGAAAGGAAAAATATTCCTACGTTTCTCCTGTTATATAAGAAAATGTCCTAAAAAGCTTTTCAGGAACCCAACAAAAGGAATAACCGTTTTCTTAAAGAATGAGATCAACTCTAGGCATAATTGATATTACACTGTTTAAAACAATTACTTTCAACCAGATACTTTGACCAGAATTTTCAGATCTGGGTACCTGAAGTTATATATGCAAATCCAAAGTATAGACTCCTAATTCATGACCTAGTACTTAATGAGGCACTTGTGCACTAATCCTTTCTATTGAGAGCAATATCACTTGTTTTTGTTTATTTTTAATCAGACTTCTAGCCTGATCAAATGATTACATCTGAATTGCTAGACACTCAGTTTTGAAACTTTGTTGTATGGTTTTACAGCAGAGTTACTATTTAAAAAAAAGACTGATCTACTTAATGTGTGATATAAATATGTATAACATTGTAAAAGGTTACATTTTACATGTTCTAGGTCCTCAACAGAATATGGCACATTTAATGCATTAACCACTCTATAAATTGCAACATTCCCCACTTGCAAGCAATTTATGGTCCAATAAAATGGCAAATGAGCCACAAAGATGGTCCAGTAAGCACAGAACATCTTTGTGGCTCGTTAGTATCATGCTTAATTTGAATGCACAGAAAACATTCGGTGCAGGAGACTGAGATCAGAGAGTTGCTTCTTGTGCCCATAAGCAGCCCAGCTGCATGCGTGCCCTTTGAACATGTGGGGAAGGAGGGGGACAGGATGGGGATCTGCTCCTAGATCTGGGCTACACGATGCCCCTTTCCACCAGGGGCTGCCACTCCTATTCCTTGAAAGGCATGCAGTGTAAGTCCATGTGTTGCAACATTTAAAGCAGTGTGGTGCATTTAAAGCCTCAGAGCTCTAACTATCCCAGTGCATAGGCTATACTGCACACTTTTCAAGGGGTAGGGAGCAGCTCTGTCCCAGGCCTGGAACACAGTCAACACCTGCCCCTTGAAAGTGCACCATGCACACTGACATCTGGGAGCCAGTCTCTGATGTTGGGCTGTCTGGTGAGTCTGTAAAAGTCTTTAAGGGCCAGGCACAAGGGGATCCCTGGATTGAAGATTGGGAAATTGATTCAGGGGTCCTCCACCTCAACGAAGGTGCAACAGGATGTGATCCTGGGTCCCAAAAGTCATGTGTGGTGTCATGCATGTCTGACATGGCAGCATGTGTGATATTGGGGATGTGGGATCAGATCCCATTGCACAAATAAATGAATGTCTGCTAGGGCTCTTACTCCACAGAAGCAGTTCCATAAAACTGCTTGTAATATTGGTTCAGTATAGTAAATCTCTATGCATATATTCAATATTTGATTGTCATTCTCATTATGCTCAGCATTTATGTAAGATGTGTGGCTAACGGTTTTTTTTGTTGTAACTGGCAAAATCTCCTACTATTTCAGAGTGACTTATCTACAGAATTCAACAATATAGGTGAAGAATATACCTCTAGTAGGAATATGATTCTAGTGTCTCCTGGTAAGATTTATAATATTTTAACTAATTTTTTTTTTTAATATAACTTTTGCTAACCTCAGATAAAATTGTATTGTAAGATTTTACTTTGTTTAAATAGATACTTTACATTTGAAAGCTTCTCAGGATTTTTTAAAAGATTCAGTTTCAGGCGCTAACCCAACCTTGGAAATAGCCTGTTGTGTGGGTTACTAGCATATTTTCCTTTCTCACTGGGTGTCTACACATGCAATTAACTTCACCACTTATTGCACCAGAGTTTACTGTTCTCAGGCATGCTGGGGGGTCAGTGTACCAGCCCAGGGATGCTCCTGCTTGGCTCAGTGTGCTGTGGATGGCCTGGCTGGCTCTTTTGTGGGGCTAGCTGGCAGACAGCCTGGCACCGAAGCTAATGCCCCAGCCCCTCAGCATCACACATGTGTTATTGCATCAGAGTAAAAAACTCTGCAGCAGAATAATACTTGTATTTACAAATATTATCCTGCTGCTGAGTGTGAGTTTCCTGCAGCCTAATAGCATGTGTAGCCACTGAGATATTTACTGTGAAACTAACTGGGGAACTCTGCAGTCAATGTCTGGTGTAGATGTGCCCACTATGATCTAGCTAGCTTCCCCATCTTGCCTTGTTGTTGTTGTTCTAATCACTTTTTTCATCTTATGTTTTATAAAAATGCTTTCTTTTGTATGTGCCCTCACAAATAAGTGTAGTTAGCTATTATAGAGAAAAATATTGTGTTTACTTTCATGCCACATGCCCATTTTTCTCAAAATCACCCCAAAATTGGGGTGCATATCTTAAGAATGGAAACTGAATTTTATGCTTCAGTGGCTACATAGGGATGCTGGAATGGCTGTCAGGCTGTTCTTCTTTCCCAGCCATAAAGGAAGGGGCAACAGAGTGCAATCTGCAGTATCTGCTTTGATTTTAACTCTTTCAGAGCTACTGCTGAATTGGCAGTAGCTTTCACCTGAGCAGCAAAAATCTGCTACAGATTCAGCAGTGTGTAAGAGGGGGGCCAAAACCTTAACTTTCACCTTAGCAGCAGTGATTTGGATGCAGCCATGGGCCTTGGATGTGGGGAGAAATTTCATGAATTCCAGCTTCCCTACAAGGGACAGATCTTTTCTGGAGATGTATCGTATACAAGAAAATATGCATTTATAGCTATCTGTGACACCACTAAGCATCTATCTTTTCTTCTCTTTTGCTTGCCTTTCTTTCCTCGAATAGTATGAATTGTTATTCCCCCAGATCTGATCCATCCTTAGATTCCTAGTTGCCAAGCTTACTCTGACAAATTCATTCTAATTATAAACTAGAGTCCTTTCTTGGAAATCGGTTTTTGATGCACTTTTCTTCCCATTTCTTTCTGTATTTAATTCTGTAGCCTTATTCAGTGACACATTTATTTTGCCCATATTCTTCTATCAAATATAAACCTATCTCACCTGCCCTTTTTCTGTTTCTGGTCTCATATGTACTACTTGGTCATGTCCATGTTTGAGCACTATCCATAATCTTGAACTTTAGAAAGTTGGGTTTCCTCATTTCTTCCTCACTCATTTTGGTCTAATTGGTTCCCCACCCTAGCTTTTTTGTTGTAATCACTATTTTAATTTTAAGTTCACACTTACAATTCTGTCTCATTTATTGTCTCTAACTAACTTCCTACCTGCATTTTTAAGTTTAACAGTAGAACAGTTCATTATTGTGAATCTGTCGTCTTTAATCTCGCGCGCTCTCTCTCTCTCTCTCTGTCTCTCTCTCTCTCTCAATTTGATCTGTTTGTATTTTGTTGGGGAAAAAAAAATAACTGGCCCAGAAGTGGAACATACAGAACTGCCTAAATGTCACAATAGAGTAAATTTTACTTGTGGTTTGTGAAAGAAGAGTAAAAGGCCCTATTGTGCTAGATTGTGTTGCAACAGGTACAACTGGAGGTCTGTAAAAAGTTTGAGACTAGATGTTTTTCCTGCTTCCTCAGTGGGAATCACCCTGTAGTTAGGCTTGAATCTTAAATTTCCATTTTAATCTTAAGTTTTTCTGTTTTACCACTCGTTATCCCCACTACCAATAATAATATTGGCAATATGTCCTTCTTTACCCGCTCCAGACACAAAGTGCTGAAGAACTTCTTCCCTCTCTCTTTTTATTAGGATTGAGAGCATCAGAATGGGAAATGGGAAAGAACTGCTTTTCATGTAGTAATTGAAAGAATAATAGATGTTGAGACCCTACTCCTTTCTGGGTTTTTTTGTTTTTGTTTTTTGCTTGTTTTGTTCTTTGTTTTTCAAAAGGTAGCCCTGACACCAAGGACTTGCCAAACATCTCAAGAGCTCTACTTCCTTTTTACAGACCTTAGGTCTCCTCTATGATCCCACTCTTCCACAATTATGGTTGAATCAGGTGTTTAGTGGTTAGATGTTTGGCAATGTAGTTTGCAGACTAAGAATATTTTAACATTAAGTGTCCATATTTGAAATGTTTGGGATTCTACCAAGTCCCTAGCTCTGAAACGCCTTATGCAATTCTAGTCTGGAAAGGTAATATGAATGTTAAAGTTCTGAGATGCTGTCAGAACCATGTTTTACCCATAGTGGTGTGTGGGGGAATATACTTTACTTAGAATGTTTTGGTAGGGCCTGCAGTTTATAATCTTCCTTATGTTAGAATCTTATTCTTAACGATTTATGCCCGTTATCAATGAATATAATATTTTTTGGCAACAATCAATATTAATAATTTATAACTAAAATATTTTAAATAGCTATACAACTCTAACTCGCATGACAAGCAAGTGAACAGATATACCAAATCTTGTATACCATTAAAAACTAATACAATTTCTGCACTAGAAGCTTGCTGTGACATCCACAGTTGGAATTACACAACTGTATTTTTGGAATTAGTCACCTATACAAGGTTCTGCCAGGCATTGTTTCTGCCATTCTGCTACACTATCCTTACTGTGTGTCCAACGTTAAATTTCACTCATCACATGGTACAAAATAGCTGACATCTGATGCCTCTGAGCTCTTCTACTGAATAATTGTTTAAAAAATAATTCATATCCTAATGCTTTTCTGAATCTAGGATCCATTGACTACATAAAGACAACAAAATGCTATGCTATTTTTTAACATTGAAAGGCATGCTTTCCTTGGGTAGTCAGGACAATTATTCTAATTAAAGAAAAAGTTAGCATAGCACCAAAGATTTCCTTATATAAAGAATGGGATTCCTTGAAGCACTTAATGTTGGCTTAGCTCTACGCCAATTGGATTTGCTTTTGGTGAATGAATACTAGTCCTAAACTTAAAAATAGGAAATGTAGTCACTTCTTTATTTCTGCTGTTTATACTGCATATCTGAACAGAAGCACATTAAAAACATGTTTGTGCAAGCTTCAATCTTAAAAATGTTTACAAAGATCATTAGTATAAGGAAGCTGAGTTTAAGCAATAGAATTTAAAAGGTCATACATCTACAAGAGAAAAGTGGTTTATAATAAGAAAACAAAGATGAACTATCTGAAATTATTATGTAATGTTTTGGTCAATTATTGTACTTGCTTAAGTGTTTGAATTGACTGTAATAATGATAAATGTAACATTCTTCTATAATCTTTATTGGAATTTCTTCTCTCTTTCTGCATCATAGTTGTGTGTTCTGTTCATGATTTTTAAAAGAATGAGAAACCCATCTTGGACCTTCACCAGTAGCATTTTTCTGTCTAAACAATGCATTCTCTTCTGTTATTACATACTGTAAATCAAACTGTTCGATTGCTGACCCTGCTACAAAAGAGCAAAAAGGCAAAGGTGACCTAAAAATGGATATTTCTCCTTAGATATAGAAAGGAAGAAGGAGATGCCAGAGAGTCTTCATCAGTCGTCTGGATACAGTTCACAATTATCCACAGACCCATCTCCCAAAGCCACGACCATTAATTATCGCAGTCTGACAGAGATTTCAAAGGTAAGTAAAACTGGCAAATGCTTAGTTGATTTCCTTTCTAAGGTCAAGAGAACAAGTAAGCATTAGTTTTAGTTGTATATACTATTAGCAAAACACTGCAAAACTATGCAAAACTTCATCTAGGACTGTCTCATAAAAATCCTTTTGATATGTAAACAGTGCTTAAAGTAGTTTTTTTCATGAATTCTCCAGGTTAAAAGTCCGTCACTGAAGAATGTTGGCTTTGAAGAATTGACTAAATTTGTTGCTTTTAAATTGCAGGAGACAACAAGACAAAGAATGGAACGGATAAGTAAAATGTAAGTAATAGAAAAGGGCAGCAGGAATTCATTTCCCAGTAGGGAATTGTACTGGACTAATCATATATAGAATGCGCATATGTGTTCCAAACCTCAAAGGTCTCTACATCAGGTGTGGCATTTCCTTATGACTCCACTGGATAATAAATCCACTTACAGTTCTGCATTTGTGGGATGAGTCACTGTTTTGGTTTCTAACAAGCAGCGTAATGGTATTAATTTGGGATTAAAGAGCATTTAGAAATTGGTTGATGACCAATAGAAGTATTTTTCATAGTCTGATAAGAGGTTACTGGAACTAGGTAAAATGGTTCAACTTTTCTTGTTACTGAATTTTGAGATGAAATTTTAAATGAAGCAAGCAGTCCTAGATTATGAAGATATCACAAAACAATTAGATGCTGGTCTTTAGATTTGTAAAGAAAATTTACGAATAGAAAGAATTTTAATTATACTTGTCAAAGTAAAATAAGATGTATCATCATCATCATAACTTGTACAACCAGAGTTTTGCATTATACGAATTACCTCAAAAAGCGAAAATTATTAATCTTTTTATCTATCCCATTGCAACCCTTTAAGCCCTGTGATAGTGACAGCTTTTTAGGTCTGATTTGTGATAAGGGATGTGTGAATTACCTCTGTCATTAATTTTATTTTGGGGGATGGAGGGTTTCTTCCTTTTCTTTGTATTTATTCTCAACTAATAGTGAATTTAGTAGGCTGACCAATGCAAAAAGACAAGAAAAGTTAACGGCAATATTTTAACATCATTGTATAAAATAAATGTTTTTACTATATTTAAAAAATTTTTAATATTTTTAGGATTGAAGAAACTTCAGAGTTGTTGAAAAATTCAAGCAACAGCTCTTAGTTCATGTCCTGGATAGACTTCTGGATCTCAAGGCTGTGATGTAAATGTGTACAGTACAAAATTTATTTTAATATTATCATTTTAATACCCATAATGTTTTTATTTTTGCTTAGAGAATAAATGTTTTCTACTACCTTTGGAGTGTTTTTCTTACATCTTTTTTTTTTTAATCTTTTGCTTCAGAAAATTTTGTTTAAAAAAAGTGTTTTTTGTGGAGTGAAGTCATTACAGCAGTGTATTTCTGTGTTGACATTTGTTGGCAGCGTGCTAAGTAATATGTTTTTTAAAGTGCAGGCTAGAGGACCATGGTTTACATCCTGTTGGAAACAGTCCAGCTGGGACTTGCATATTGCACCCAAGAGACTTTCATACATACCATCTTGCCATCTGTACTGTTGAATAAGTCTTAATGAAAACTTAAATACACATATTGTAAATGTGTAACTTTTTTGTTTTGTTTTTTTAAATATAAATTTTCATGCTTAGTCAGAAAACACCAACACATTATGGCTTCCATTAACACTGCCGAAGTGAGGGTCAGTTTGATCCTAAACACTAAAGTGTGTAAGTAAGTCCACAGACTTTGACTGTGAGAGATGTGTTGAGTGTTTTAGTGCTCTATTACCCAACACATTTTAAGACCAGCAGCACAGATGGAGACCATCCAGTATACAAAGATACACAACATTTTTATGATTTGAAACCATATAAAACTTCTCTTTGGAGACATAAGTAGATGTAAGACTTCCATAAACATGATATAATCAAATCAAAGGTACAAGTGTATGTGTTAGTTGGCATATGGAGATGAATTTTTTTTAATTCTTTTTAAATTACTGAGAATGAAAGCATATCATGTCAAGAAACTTTGTACTTGTGCGACAGCTATCCACATTCTGTCACTTCATATGAAAAAATTATCTAGTGACTTTGTCAAATGATTCCTATAGTATAGTTTGCAAATGAAGAAGGCATTCAGATGACCTGTTGCAAATTGAGATCTGTTTGATGCAGTATAATTGTTCATTTGTTTAATAAATATGTAGATATGGACTGACTTTATTTTGCCCCCCCCAAAAAGAACAGATGGTCCATTACTGTCACATAAACTACAAGCGTGAAAATGTTCAACACTCTTACATAAACCTCATCTACTTAAGGTATTTTAGGGACTCTGCAAAACAAATTTTATAATGGTGATGGCGGTTCACAAATCACTCCTGGTATCTTAAAATAATTATGAAAATTATTTCTTCTAGAGAGAATAATTTTTTTTTGGTACTGATTTGAGGTTGTGTACAGATGTAGTAGTATATGCAGTAAAATGGAATTGTAGCACCACCATGTGGTGGTGATTTATAGAAAACATTTTTCTCTATAGAATGAAAACATGTTCCAGTTTGAAGTTCACAAATCATTATTACTTTAAAAACAATGCAAACAGAACTTCTTTTAGTTGTTGTTTTTCAGTAATTTTCTGTCTTGAATTGAGGCAGGCTTTTACTTTGATAAAATATACATTAATTTTTGCAGTAATTTACACCCTAAAAAGTACAGTGTGTGGCCTTCAGAATTCAATATAAGACATGAATCCCATTGTGCCATAAACTGGGAGAAAACAGAACAGTATTAAATTAGTGGGAATATAGCCATTTGTGTTCAGAAAAGAAAGTTTAGAAAGTCAAGTAAAAAGTAAAATCAGGAAGATAACACTGAGTTTATGGCAAACTTACTGAAGCACCTATATTAGCATGAAAAAAACTTGTCTGCAAAGTACCATGCAAGCTAATGTATTCCTTAATTTAATCCTGCAAATATGAAAATGCACAGTTGTCCAACATTTTCCAGTTTTCACATTTAGTGAAGGTAAGCTATGTTGATATCCCATGTGTATTAGAACTTACACATGGGAGCTTACAAATCTTCCAAAAACATAAACACATCTCCAGAATGTTCTTCCTAGCAGTCTATCTAAAACCTCATTTCTTTTGACTTGCTAAAAAATGGAGTTTTATGTTTCAAAATGTTTGTTGTATGTCATATGTAATTGAACTGCTCATGTGTGCTTAAAAAGAATGGGCTTATGAATATTAAAGGAGGGTAAAATAGTTCTCTACACAACAGACTCCCTTTAAAAGCACTTTTCTCCTTAGTTTCTATTTTTTTTTAAAGATAAGGACTGCTTTATGCATCTTCTCATATATCAAGCAAACAAATCCCACCTTTTAATACATAAGAGACCCATGATCATGCAAGGGATAATGAAGCATAATTGCATTAACATAAAACATTGAAACAGGAGCTCCTCCTAAAACTTTAGTTGATTTCGGACTAGATTTTAAACCCGCTAATAAACAACTGAAGCATGCACTGATATCTGAAGAGTCAAAGTAAAACTTGTAGCAGGTATCCAGTATTGCTTTTTAAAAAATATTTAGAGCATTCCTACATTGTAAATTAAACACAGAAATCTTTTTTCTTGGTCCAGTAATATAATCTGAGCAATAAGCATATGTATGTATGGTGGACCCTGAATGCCCTGAGTCCTAGCTAGGAATAAAGCTATTGCAGCATGTAGCCTCAGCACACAGATTGGCTTAATGCAGGGATGGGCAGTTATTTCATCTGGTAGGCCACTTAACAAGTTTTGGTGAGCTGTTGAGGGCCACACATATAAAAATATTTCAGAAGATATCATTTTAACAAATTATAGATATGTCATGTGCTAACAACCAAACATCTATTATAATATTTTAATTTTATTTCAAAAATAATTTTTGTCCTGTTTTTTTTTTGTTTTTTTTTTTTGAGTAGTATATATAGAGGTGATCATAGGCAATGTGTAGGGGGTGCACTGGTTTCCCTATCCCTCAGAAGGGGAGGAGCGGGGGGGAGGCAGGCATTTCTAGGCTTGGTGTCCAGCAGTGGGGGACCCCTCCCCCCCCCAGTTTGCGATCAGCCACGGATACCATCATAGCTGCCTACAGACAGTCCCCACTTGGCCTGTCCTCGCTACTGGTGCTTGCGTCACTGCCTGCACGTGGTCGCCATGCTTCCCCAGTCTCAGTAGGCACATGCCGCCTATGGAGGCGATTGCATAATAGCTCAAAATAGTCTTGCTCTTGTATGTTGTTGGGTGGGGGGAGAGGGACTGTGCAGGGAGTGCGCACATTTTATGGGGCGATTAGTACACTAGGCCCCAGGAGCTGGCTGGGGGTATGGGAAACCCGCACCATGCCCAGGGCAGCCCACTCTGCGCTTCTGCCTACACCTGCCAACAGCACTGCCCTGGCCCCAGTCCAACACACACAGCTTCCTAGCAAGGCTGCTCTGGCTGTTGCTTCAGCTGCCCAGGTCCAGGTACTGCTCAACTCCCCTGCCTTCAGCGTCTCCTCCTCCTGCCCTGGAAGTGATGATGTCTGTGGGGGTATGTGCCAGGCACGACATGCCCAACCAGGTGGGAAGGAAGCTGCAGCTGAGTGGCTTCTGCCTCAGCTTCAGCTCATGGCCACCTTCCACTCACTCCACCTGCCTAGTGCAATGAGCAACCACCTATGGGCAGCCAAATGGGTGGAAGGTGGCTGGAGCAGCACAGCAGGACAGGAGTAGGAGGAGCTGCTGGAGGCAGGGGAGCTGAGCAGCACCCAGGCAGCAGCGGGACCAGCTCCACCAAGAAGCTGTTCATGTTGGCTGGACCCAGGGCAGTGCCGTGTAGGGTGGGTGCAGGTAGGAGCATGGCACAGGCCTCAGTTTTTAAAACATTTAATAACCTGTCCCTTCAGGCTTAACCAAAGTCCTCTTGACTTGATTGAGGGTTGGACCAGATTTCTACAGTGTAGCTTTTTGGATTAATATATTTCTGTTATCTGCATTAATCTGAAAAAAGGTCATCATGACTACTCAGCATGTCCCATTTTCTTGTAATTGTTTTTATTTGAATTATTAAATAATTTCACACTTGTTCTTGGAGAAAAATATATATGAAAGAACTGTTATTTTTGTTATCTACTGTAGCCAGATGGAGAAGGCACTGCTATCTTGTTGCAGTTGATAATATAGATAACAGTTCTTTCATGTTTTATTCTGTCCAGGTCTTTAAAAATATAAACTTGTTTGGATGTGGTAAATGTTGTCTGGTGTCCATATGGGTTCATAATACATATTATAAGTTGCTTAAATTCTTGTTATAGTCTGTAATACTACCAGCTTGCAAGTGTAACACTCATGCCAAATCCATGCTGTCTTTATTAGTGTTCTTGTGCATGCTTTTCCCCTGCTCTCTGGTGCTTTTATGGTATTCATTTTCTCTTATATTCCTGAAGGGTGGCAGCACCATCAGGGAGTGAAGATACATAAAAGTTTTATAGAGATGGGTTCCATTTTATCTTTGTTTTTAGTTTAAAGAATACTTGGGGGATCAATTTATAATGTTTTTGGAAAAGCATATTTCTAATACGGCTGTCACTTGCACATGCTCTTAGCAATTTTTCAGTTAGGATTAGTTCAAACAGAGTAAGCCACAAGCAACTTAGAATTGAAGGTTAGCCATCATCTACTTTAACCCAGACCATAACATATTCACATTTAGACATTTAAGCCAGTCATTGTTTTTCCAACTTCTGGACACTTTCAGCTGCCAATCACTTTTCTCAACGTCTGAATAAACTGTAACTTTTTTTAAAATTCAGATGGCGTGATCTCATAAACCTCAGAAAAGACAGTAAATAAGCTGCTTTTAAAAGGGGACTAATTCAGGACATCTTTACAGGTTGTAATGCAGCACACTGAGCTCTAAAGTTTTCATAGGCAGATTTCTGTGGAGCAGCGTCCTGTTCTTCATCATTCTCAAGATGTTTAACATAATCTGATGCATCTACTACATCAGACTAGCAGTCAGCAAAAGATCAGTCATAAAAATAATGTTCAGCATTCTGTTCACACAAGCTTCGGTGTCTGTAGGTTCTCAAGAGCATCAGCTCACAGCAAAGTCCTCCACTCCCTAGAAGACAAGGAAAGAATACTTTTTACCATGAGCAAAGATTACGGTCAAGTACTGCCCCTTAGCATCTAAAAATGAACACTTCTAAAATTTGTTCTGAATCATTAGACCCTAAATATGTTATTGATTCCAAAGACCTCAGTTTCTAATATTCACAGAATCTGTTTTTGACCCAATACACAATTAAAATATGCATTTGGGACACTGAATGAGAGAGTCCCTTATTTACTGAGTGCTGAACTCTGGCCTCAGCTGAATAGCTTGTACTTGTTTCGTATCTGTGTGACTGGATGTGTCCGAAGTATTGCTGAACTAATTAGAGAATCATAGAAAATTAGGGTTGGAAAGGACCTCAGGAGGTCATCTAGTCCAACCCCCTGCTCAAAGCAGGACTAGCACCTACTATATCATCCCAACCAAGCCTTTGTCTAGCTGGGTCTTAAAAACCTCCAAGGATGGAGATTCAACCACCTCTCTGAGTAGCTTGTTTCAGTGTTTTACTACCCTCCTAGTGAGAAAATTATTTCTGCTATCTAACATAAACTTCCCTTGCCGTAGCTCAAGACCATTGCTCCTTGTTCTGTCATCTGCCACCACTGAGAACAGTCCAGGTCCATCCTCTTTGGAACCACCCTTCAGGTAGTCAAAGGCTGCTATTAAAACCCTGTTTAGTCTTTTCTCCAGACTAAGTAAGCCCAGTTCCCTCAGCCTGTCCTCATAAGTCATGTTCCACAGCTCCTAACCACTTTTGTTGCCCTCTGGACTCTCCAATTTGTCCACATCCTTTCTGTAGTAGGGGGGCCCAAAACTGGATGCAGTACTCTGGTTGTGGCCATAGGCAACTGATAGAGGGTGCACGGGGGTGCATGTGCCTCCCCTGATTCTGTCGGTAGGGCTGGTGCCCCCCCTGACAGGGTCAGCGGCTTCTGAGGGTGCCCCCCACAGTTTCAGGAGGCACCAATCACTCATGGATGTGGCCTCACCAGTGCAGAATAGAGGGAAATAATGACTTCTTTCAATTCGCTGGAAACACTCCTACTGATGCAGCCCAGTATGCTGTTAGCCCTCTTTGCAACAATGGCTCATATTCAGCTTATTGACCACTATAACCTCCAGATCCTTTTCTACAGAGTTGCTATTTAGCCAGTCAATCCCCAGCCTGTTTCAGTGCATGACATTTGTCCGGTCCAAAGTGCAGGACTTTGCACTTGTCCTCATTGAATGTCATGAGATTATTTTCTGTCTGAAAGTCCAATTTGTATAGGTCTCTCTGAATCATAGCCCTACCCTTCGGTGTATCTACTACTGCCTCCCAGTTTGGTGTCATCTGCAAACTCGCTGAGGGTGCACTCCATCCCATTTTTCAGGTCATTGATGAAGGTATTGAACAAAACTGGTCCCAGGACCAGCCCCCTGAGGCACACCACTTGATACTGGCTGCCAACCTAGACAGTGAGCCATTGATTACTACCTTTTGAGCCCAATGATCCAGCCATTTTTTTTATCCACCTTACTGTCCATTCATCTAAACTATACTTCCTTAGCCTGCTTGCAAGAATGTTGTGGGAGACCATATCAAAATCTTTGCTAAAGGCAAGGTACATCACATCCACTGATCTCCACGCATCCACAAAGCATGGAGTCATCTCATCATAGAAGGCAATCAGATTGGTCAAGCACAGCTTTCCCTTGGTGAATCCATGCTGACTGTTCCTAATCACCATCTTCTCCAAATGCTTAGAAATAGATTCCTTGAGGACTTGCTTCATGATTTTTCAGGGCCAAGATGAACCCCCTTTAGTTCTGTGGTAGCATACCAGACTTTTGAATCTGTCCACAATAGTTGGAGATGAAAAATATTCTCAAATTTCTTAACTCTGGTTTTCCATAAGAGTGTAATCCACAGGATCAGATGTCAAAAACTAGACAAGCTGATCTTGGCAAACTATTGGTCTTTGTTGGAGTAAATTGACCTTTTGGATCTGTAACAAAAAACGTCCGTTGTAGTCACAGCCCAAATAGGCAATCCTGTGTTGCATTTCTGTGTTATCAAAAAAATCGTGTCTGGTAAGCAACCTAGTATTTAAATAAATTATATTGGTTTAGAGACAATGACTGTCAAAGTTGAATATTATGTAAACAGCAGTTTGAGAAGACAAGCATACTGTAATACTTTTCATTCTGCAGCTCACATAGTTGATAAATATCTATCGTAAATAAAAAAAAAGTTTAAGGAGAGAAGGGCCAAAACAACATAGCTCTCTGTTCCTTAATTCAGTCAGTTGATAAATATCCCCCCTTCCTTTTTTTCTTTACATTAGTTTTCCCTTCCTCTTTCCTCTTCTTTAAAAAAAATAAGAAATTAAAAGTTCAGAGCTTCCCATTCATAAATTCTTCATATATCCATGATGTTAGTCATATTCTTCAAAAAGTTTTTTCTATGAGGGGTGTGTGGAGTGGGCTGTATTTGATTTGGATTTAGCCCAATTTGGGGGACAGTGATTTGATTAATTATTTGGATCATTGTTCCAATTTAACTCGGCTGAATCTGAAGATTTGATGCTGATTTGGAGAATCAGTGATTAAAACTGTCTACAACTGAAATTTTTGTCTATGTACCTTGAGGTACCAGGCGTGGCTCGTGAATGCTAAGATGGTGGGGTAAAAGGAGCGTCCCACAGGAGTGCAGGGAGGGCGGGTCCCCGTGTGCTCAGTGGCAGACCTGGTCCACTTCCAGTTCCAGGTCCACTTCCAGGTCCACTGCCGAGTGTGAGGGTCCCTCTCATTCTGTGCCCCCCGCTCCTGGCTTGGCAATCAGTCATGGGGGAACCCTGGGTGCCCCCCCCCAGATCCAGGAGGCACCAGTCACTGAGCTGGGGAGCAGTCCCCTGTGTGTTCCGCACCGACTCAAAAGTTCTTTTGGTCCACTTCTGGGTCCACCACCGAACGTGTTGGGGACCCCTCCCATGGGACACTCCAGCCGCCCCAGCATTGCAGCATTCACGAGCCGCCTCGTACCTTGAGGTATGTAGAAAAAAACATTTAAAGTTGTGTCTATGTCTGAATTATCGAATCTCTGAATCTATTGGGAGGGTTCCGATTGGATTCGGAGAGATTAAAGGGTCTCCTGATTTGATTCAGATTCAGAGATTCAGCCGCCGATTTGGGCCGAATTGAGTCAGCGACCAAAGCTTCACACAGCCCTATTTTCTATTATTTGGATTTTTTCTGTCTACGGGTCCCACTGAAGTTCATGCAGGAGAGTCTTGTGGTGAGAGAGTCTTACGTCCACTCAGGCTTTTTATGCTGCAGTGGCCATTTTAGCTGACGTAAAGGCCTTAACGACAACTTTCAATTGATGCAGAATTTCCTGGCATAGGTATTGCAGGAGAAAACTAAAGTTGCTTTCCATTGTTGCCTTCACAATCACTGGCATACAGGATGAGAGAACAGTTTTACTGATTGAAGGGCCACAACAGGTAGCACAGCAGCCCCTAGGAATAGCCTGAGAAGATTGCAGTTACTGACTGATACAGGGCTGGGGGGCAGAGCTGTACTAGTGCACAGTGTGTTCACAAGTGGCAGGTAGTGGAATGAACTTCAGGGGAGGTTAGCTGTGAAATAAGCAGGGTAACTGACAAATAAGCAGTCACTGACCAAGCAGTTGCGGTACCACCAGGATGTGGTGAAGACAGCAAATGGCAATGGTTTCCCTCCTGAAAAGCCACATATATCCTTTGATGGTGCTGTGACATGGTGAGTACGGGTCACCACTATAATAAGCCTGCCCAGCCCTGAGCTATGGGCCTGCAAGTCCTCAACAGCAGACCAGGCAGATATTAGACTCTCAATGGCTGCAGAGGTGGATGAAGGTTGCAGCAGAATGAGATCCCCAGTTGTCTTGATCTCCTTGCCGTTGGATTAAGGTCCCATTCTGTCAAGAGCCATGTGGAAGTTGATGTGCAGCAGCTTGTCCACAACAAAGTCACACACAGGCATCTTCCATGCCATGATACAGTTGCAGTTGGTAAGTTGCGCCAATTCTGGTCTTGCTTGGGCAGAACAGGTTCATAAGGCTATAAAAATGGCTTTAAACCAGTTTACCATTTCCTGCTTTAGTGATTCTTGCAAATTCTGTGCTGAACTCTTTGAAGGGGGAGCACAGAAATCTCACCCTCAGAGATCGAAATTAGCTATTGGCATATTGGAAAGTTGAGAATAGGTTACACATTCCAAATGTTAGATGAGCTGCTGCAGAAGCATAACTAGGGCATATAAGAAGTCAACAATACTTTGTGATCTGTTACAGTTATCCTAAGGATTAAATCATAAGATTGTTTCAGGTGAATGAAACTGCATCTGTGTTAAGAACTCGCTGAATCTGAACATCCCCAAGCTTGTTCAAATACAGTATGGCAACCTAAATAGTATTTATCCACAATGTGCTTTTCTGCCCTTCTCTGAGAATGTAAGATGTTGATGGTATTATTTTTATTTCACAAATATCTATATGGCAGTTTTGGAGGGCTTTTTAGCCACCAATGAGAAACTGTTAATATCTCTGACCATGCTAAAAATGTAGAGATGTGCTCTGTTTTCTTGAATCATAGAGCGCCCCTCTATCGGGCGCTGGTCAGACCGCAGTTGGAGTACTGCATGCAATTCTGGGCACCGCACTTCAAGAGGGATGCGGATAACCTGGAGAGGGTCCAGAGAAGGGCCACTTGTATGGTTAAGGGCTTGCAGACCAAGCCCTATGAGGAGAGACTGGGGCACCTGGACCTCTTCAGCCTCCGCAAGAGAAGGTTGAGAGGTGACCTTGTGGCTGCCTATAAGTTCATCACGGGGGCACAGAAGGGAATTGGTGAGGTTTTATTCACCAAGGCTCCCCCGGGGTTACAAGAAATAATGGCCACAAGCTAGCAGAGAGCAGATTTAGACTGGATGTTAGGAAGAACTTCTTCACAGTTCGAGTGGCCAAGGTCTGGAATGGGCTCCCAAGGAAGTGGTGCTCTCCCCTACCCTGGGGGTCTTCAAGAGGAGGTTGGATATGCATCTAGCCGGGGTCACCTAGACCCCGCACTCTTTCCTGCCTATGCTGGGGATCAGACTCGATGATCTATTGAGGTCCCTTCTGACCCTAACATCTATGAATCTATGAAAACATAGACTGAAATAGTCTAACTCAGTGGTGCCCAACCTTGCAGCTCTGTGGGCTGGATGAGTAAGTAGTGTGCGGATGGTGCATGGGGTCAGTTTGAATTAATCCAGCACACCAGCCAAAACCTTTGCAGCCAGATCTGGTACCCAACTGGCCTGACCTCATGCTGGCCCAGATCTGGCCATGTGTTGGAGTGATTTGGTATAAAAGATCAAGTTTTCCAGGCTCTGGGGCTTCCCAAGGGTCTGGAAATTTGGTAGCAGTGGAACGGTACCCACCATCAAAATTTTGGACCCTTGGGGCACCCAGCAGGCTGGATAGCAGGATCCTTTGCTCTCCCATAGCACAGTAATTTAAGTTCTCCATAAGCACCAGTTACTGTGATTTGGATGCTTTAGTTGCTATGTTTATATATATGAGAAAACAAAAAACCTCCCTGCCTTTGTCACCTCACAACAAAAACTTCATTCACCACCACTGTCCTTGATTGCTGGGTGTATAGTAGATGCCCATCCTGACATCACTATTTCTGTTTGCCTTAAGTGATTTTTCAACAAGTCTGCTTCCAATTTTGTTCTGTACCTCAAAACAGACATAAATATCTTTCATATATAAGGCTTCCTTTCCTCCTGCCAGTCCTTCCTGCATCAATTATACCCCATCTGTGGCAATAATCCAGTCTTGGGAATTATTCCATTAAATCTCATTTATCCCAATCACATCAAAATGTTGTGCATATACTCTGACTTCCAGTCTGCTTTTTTAGATCCCATACTTGCATTAGTATACAGTCATCTTGGATGACTACCCAATGGCCCTGCTAATTTGCCTTTTACTCTCCCATGTTATCTATAGCATTTAACCAAGTCACTTTGCTCTTTACTTACTTCCTGTGATCTTCTGTGATTTTGAGACATTTGCTGAAGTTAAGACCGAAAGTCAATGATAATTGGACAATCTCAAATACAGTTAAAGAACATATTTTTTGTGACGCTCTAGAGCAACAGTTCCCAATCTGTGGTACATGTACCACCAGTGGTACACAGGCAGCCTGTCAGCGTTAACAGATTTATTATAATTACTTTATATGACACAAATTTGCTGGTGGTACTTAAGGATGTATTGTTTTAAATTGGTGGTGCGCAATCTGTCAGAGTTTGGGAACCACTGCTCTAGAGTCAGGACAAAGATAAATTTGGACCTATTTTATTTATAATGATATATGTCCATATAAATTATTGTAAGAGATAACATTGTGTTTGAATGCATTTTAATCTGAGACTAAAGTATACTTTTAATGGTTATGTTCCAAGATGTAATGAATTTTTAATACCTGTATTTCTGTTCCCAGCCCTAAGGGTCTTACATCATCAAGCCATGACCAGAATTAGAAATAATATTGGGTTGTGAGTCATGCGTAAGGGTCAGTGACTGCTGGCTTCAGAGGAGGAGGAGCTGGAGATTGTTTTTACATGAGTTGAACATGCATTACAAATAATTGCATGTCTGAAAATTTAATAATTTCACTATTATTAATCAAATGAGAACAAATATTTATCTGGAAAACCATATGAAATAGGGTTAAATAGATCTGGCAGTGTGAAATATTCTTGTTTTTAAGAGTTTGAGTTATCTACTACATGTGACTTTGACATTCCTCTGAAATTTTTTTATGAATTTATTCTCATTTCGTCCTTGTTTAAAGAATATTTATTCTCTACTGGTATAGGGGAAATCCATGCGAAATACTGTCAAATGTAATACAGGACTTTAGACATCATTTTTCCAGTAACCACTGGTCTTGTTCTTAAACTCTCCCATTCACTCCTAACCCCCCCCCAAAAAAAAAACACAACAACCCCAACAGCTGTGTTTTATTTAAGATCTTTAGACAGCCATTCATAGAATCATAGAAGTAGGGTCGGGAGGGACCTTGTAGATCTTCAAGTCCGACCCCCTGCCTGGGCAGGAGGAAAACTGGGCTCAAATGACCCCAGCCAGGTAGGCATCAAGCCGCTTCTTAAAGACCCCCAGGGTAGGAGCCAGCGTGACTTCCCTTGGAAGTTGGTTCCAGATCCTAGCCACCCTAACTGTGAAGTAGTTCTTCCAGATGTCTAATCTAAACCTACTTTCCAACAACTTGTGGCTGTTATTCCTTGTTATCCCGGGGGGCACTAGGGGAAACAAGGTCTCCCCCAAACCCTTCTGGTCCCCCCTAGTGAGTTTATAGATGGTCACCAGGTCCCCCCTCAGCCTTCTCTTGTGAAGGCTGAACAGGTTCAGGTCCTGTAGCCTCTCATTGTAGGGTCTGCCTTGCTGTCCCCGGATCATGCGGGTGGCCCTCCTCTGGACCCTTTCAATGTTGTCCACATCCCTCTTGAAGTGGGGTGCCCAGAACTGGACACAGTACTGCAGCTGTGGCCTGACCAGTGTCGCGTAGAGGGGGAGGATCACCTCCTTGGCCCTACTCGAGATGCACCTGTGGATGCACGATAAGGTCCGGTTAGCCCTGCCGACTGTGACCTCGCATTGTCGGCCCATGTTCATCTTGGAGTCAGTGATGACTCCAAGATCCCTTTCTGGCTCCACGCTCTCAAGAAAGGAGTTTCCCATCCTATAAGTGTGCTGCTGGTTACTACTGCCCAAGTGCAGCACCCTGTACTTGTCAGTATTGAAACGCATCCTGTTTTTGTTAGCCCACCCCTGCAACCTATCCAGATCTTTCTGCAGTCTTTCCCTCCCTGCTAACGTGCCCACCTCACCCCAAATTTTGGTATCATCAACAAATGTAAACAGGTTGCTTTTCACCCCGTCGTCCAAATCACTGATAAATTGAAAAGTGCGGGCCCAAGGACCGAGTCCTGGGGGACAATGCTGCCCACTTCCCCCCAGGTCGAATATGACCTGTCCACCACCATCCTCTGAGTACGACCCTTCAGCCAATTTGCAATCCATCTGACTGTAGGCATCAATGCCACAGTCGCCTAGTTTTTTAATGAGGATGGGGTGGGAGACGGTGTCAAAGGCCTTGCTGAAGTCCAGAAAGACTACATCCACGGCAACACCTGCATCCAGTGCTTTTGTGACCTGATCGTAAAAGGCAATCAGGTTGGTCTGACATGACCTGCCCCTAATGAAACTGTGCTGTTTGCCCTTGAGCATCATGCCCGATGCCAGCCCATCACAGATGTGCTCCTTGATCTTTTCAAAGAGTTTCCCCAGGATTGAGGTAAGACTGACAGGCCTATAGTTGCCCAGGCCCTCCCTCCTCCCCTTTTTAAAGATGGGGACCACATTGGCTATCTTCCAATCATCTGGCACCTGGTCCAAGCACCATGAGCACTTGTAAAGCCATGCCAAGGGCCCTGCAATAACCCCTGCTAGATCCCTCAACACCCTGGGGTGGAGAGCATCTGGACCTGCTGATTTGAACACGTCCAGCCCCTCCAGAAGCACTCTAACCTGGTCCTCCTCAACCTTAGGTCTGGAAGTGTTCCCCTCGAGTCCATCTTAAATCATGGTGGGGGAGTCCTGGTCCCTGCACAAGAAAATGGAGGTGAAGAATTTGTTAAAGAGGTCTGCCTTCACCTCTGGCGCCCAGACTTCCCAGTGTATCTTGCAGGGGCCCCACATTTCCCAGTGCCTTCTTCACTCTCCCTATATATTTGAAAAAGGACTTTTTATTATCTTTGATCTTGGACTCTAGTCCTAGCTCTATGTCCACCTTAGCTTTCCTAACAGCCCCTCTACAGGCCCGAACAGTGGAGGTATACTCCTCTTTGGAGAGAGCCCCCTGCCTTCCACCGGGTGTACGCCGCCTTTTTGGCAACCAGGCATTCCCGGACATCCTTGGTGAGCCAGGGGGGCTTTTGGGCACTCTTGCCCCCCTTGCTTCTCGTTGGGATTGTCACCCCTTGGGCCCCGAGTATCGTCTCCTTAAGAAACAACCACTCATCTTGGGCACTGAGTTCCCCTGCCCTCAAGAACCCCAGCACCTCTCCCACCAATCTCAAGTCGTTGAAGTTGGCCCTCTTGAAGTCTAGGGCTACCACCTTGCTGTAGGCCCTTGACACCCTGCGCTGGATGATGAATTCCAGCAAGCGATGATCGCTATCACCCAGGTGGTCAAGGACCTGGAGCCCCCTTACCAGATCATCGCCTGTGGCCAGGACCAGGTCTAACAGGGCATTTCCTCTGGTGGGACTGCACCTCCTGGGTTAAGTGGAGGTCCTGTATCTCGGCCAGGAATGATCCGACCTGGCTGACTGCTCCTTCCAGATGTCCGGGTAATTTAGATCACCCGTGACAACTACATCCCTTGCCTTAAGTGCTTCTGCAAGCTGGCCTGAAAATTCCCAGTCCAGCTCCTCCCCTTGGTTGGGGGTGGTCTGTAGTAGACCCCCACCGTTAAATCCCTCTCCCCATGACCTCCTTGTATCTTGCCCCAAAGCACTTCAGCTTGCCCCTTGTCCGACCCCATTTTGCTGGCAGAGGATGTGTATTGCTCTCTGACATAGAGCGCCACACCCCCTCCCTTCCTTCCTTCTCTATCCCGCCTGTAGAGCCTATAGCCCCTAACGCTAACTGCCCAGTCGTGGGATGAATCCCACCACGTTTCTGTAGGCCCTACTATGTCTGGGTTTGAACTGGCTATTCTGAGGGCGAGTTCCTCCTGTTTGTTCCCCATACTATGAGCATTAGTATATAGGCATTTAAGGCCTTGCATAGCTGCACGTGCCACCCCCGATTAGGAAGACTATCTGGACCCCTGTTTCTTACCTGGGCACTCCTTGCATGTGTCACCTGTCTTGCTCGGGTGGTGTCTCCACGTCTTCCTGCAGCCCCCTCCCCTGGTGAGGCTAGTTTAAAGCTCGCCGTACAAGATCAGCCAAAATGGAAGAGAAGACACACTTGCCTTTAGGAGAGAGGTGAAGCCCATCCCGCCCCAGCAAGTCCCCCGCCCAAAAGCATGGGTCATCATCTAAGAACCCAAGGCCCGCCTGGCGGCACCAACTCCATAAGTGCCGGTTGATCTTGCCAATACAGGCCTCATGTTGCCGTCCCCGCCTACTCACCGGAAGAAGAGAGGAGAATACTACCTGCACCCCCGTCTCCTTAAGCTTGGCCCCCAGAGCCTCGAAGTCCTTCATAATGCAGATAGGGTTGCCCCTGGCCACGTCATTCATTCCCACGTGGATGACAACCATGGGGTACTGGTCTGCAGGTTGGATGTAGGCCAGGATCCTCTCCGTGATGTCCCGAACCCGAGCCCCAGGCATGAAGCAGACCTCCCGCATCATGGGGTCAGGCCGGCATATGGGACCTTCCAGTCCTTGTAGGATGGAGTCTCCGATGACGAGGACCTGGTGTTTCTTCCTGCTGGTGTTCGTTCTCTGCCCGTTTCATGTCGCGTGGGGAGTGGCATTGTCCCCGGTGGAGGCATTTGCTCTGTCTTTCTCCGTCACAGCTGCCAGGGCCTCAAACCTATTCCCCAGGTGTACCTGGGGAGCTTCCACCACTCTAGGCCGAGCAGCTCTGGATCTGGACACCTTCTGCCACTCTTGCATTGGACGTGTCTGCTGTGGGGGCTGTACAGTGGGCAACCAGGCCTGCAGAGAAAAGAGGCATCAATTTCATCCTCTGCGTCCCTGATCTCCCTCAGCCTGCTCACCTCAGCCTGGAGCTCTCTCACCTGCTCCTCCAGGGCCCTAAGTCGGACACAGGAGGGACAGGCAAGGGGACACCAGGCTCCACCCCTCCCCCCAGGACCCCAACCGAGCCCCCCCTACAGACAGGGGGGCAAGGGGCCGCTGACCCCGCCATGAGCTCCGTCTGGGTGGAGGCCTCAGACGAGCCCATGGCAGGCGGCAGCGCCAGGGCGAGGCCCCTGGCATCGGTGCTCCGCGTCTGCACCTTGTCTGCGGAGCTGCGTCTACTGCTCTCGCTTGGTGGAGGTGCCCCTCTGTGCCCCTCTGGGCACCTTGTGCCTGCCTTACACGAACACCTGCGCAAACACTGGTGCGCCCTTACAGAGTGTGCCTGTTTGCGCGTACTGTTCCCGCGCGCTGCCTGCGTGCTCTGTACCCTCTGCCCCACTTACCTTAGGGGGGATCAGCTGTTGCTGCCCCCTCTGCTGTCTCCTCTGCTGCTGCGTCCGCCATTTGTCACCTGCTGCCTCCACCGCTGAGGTAAGGGGGCACACGTGTGTGTGTGGCACATGTGCGCCCTGCTTCCTCTGCTCCTGATCCCCAACATTCATGTATTCCTACTCCTGATTCCCCAATACATTCATGTATTCCAGATAGGCAGAAATTAATCTTCTCTGCCTTGGATAAAAAGGAAATGGGAGCAAACTAAATGCCACAATTTTTAATGCCAAATTTGTAATAGTTTTAATTACTATCAATATACCAGTGAGCAACGGGAGTTCTTGTATGCAAATTGATAAAGTAGGTAGTTTATCTGACCTTATTTTATCTTAATGTTTATAGATGATAATGTATGGCTATGTAGAGCAGTATACCTAGTTTCATACTGTATTGACTTAAAATGTATAGTTTTTCACCTCTGTGGCCTTGGAGAAGTCATCTACAGTAACTTCTGTCTTGGTTTTTCCTTCTTTGCAAAGAGGAGAGAATAGTGTCTACCTGTTTGCTTTACAGGAGTCCTGTGAACTTTGGTTAATTGTTTGCATCATGTTATGATAGTGTCAAATGAATAAAAGTGAAAGTCTTTTCTCTAGTTTTGTGGGTCTAGTTTTGTGTGTTCAGTTCAAACCACTAAATTCCTTTTTATTTAGTTATTTAGGGTATAGCTTACTGGACTTTCATAGAGTCATAGATGCTAGGGTCAGAAGGGACCTAAATAGATCATCGAGTCTGGCCCCCTGCCTAGGCAGGAAAGAGTGCTGGGTTCAGATGACCGCAGCCAGATGCCTATCAGCCTTCTCTTAAAGACCCCCAAGGTAGGGGAGAGCACCACCTCCCTTGGAAGCCCATTCCAAATGTTGGCCACCCTTACTGTGAAGAAGTTTTTCCTGATATCTAGCCTAAATCTGCTCTCTGTCAGTTTGTGACCATTGTTCTTTGTTTACCACAAGAGGCGCCCTGGTGAATAGAGAATCTCTAAACTCTTGCTGTGTCCCCCTAATGAATTTGTAGGCAGCCACAAGGTCACCTCTCAGCCTTCTCTTGCAGAGGCTGAAGAGGTCCAGGTCCTTCAGTGTCTCCTCATAGGGTTTGTTCTGTAAGCCCCTAACCATATGAGTGGCCCTCCTCTGGACCCTTTCGAGTCTATCAACATCCTTCTTGAAGTACAATGCCCAAAACTAGATGCAGTACTCCAACTGCGGTCTGACCAATGCCGCATAGAGGGGAAATATCACGTCCTTGGATCTATTCATCATGCAGCTGCTGATGCATTGTAAAGTGCAGTTAGCTTAGAAACACGTTTCTCTAAAATCCTTGTTTCTTGTCTTCATACCTTTTGATGACAAAGTCCTTTTATCTCTACTGTACCAAACTATGGAAAAGATGTTGGATGTACTTCCTAGATTGCATTGTAGGCTAATGTTCCAGACTTAAGTAATAACAAGAGAATTTAGAGATGCTCTATACAGGAAGATATATGATATAGTTAGTAGAATTTAAACTTAAGTAGAATGGCTTTTTGCCTTGGAACTGAAGTCAATGATTAAAATTTTGTTCTGAAAAGATAGGATGGGGAAAAAGTAGGAGGGGAGTAGTATTTTGCAGCAATCACCGTGTGCCTGCCTCTGCTCTACCAGGTGCTCTCGTGCAGCCTTAGCCCGGACTATCGATCGAGTCTGTCCTGGGCTTGCAAGTGGACCCCAAAGACTACTCCGGCTGACGTCAGGGGATCCCCTTAACTCGCCTGCCATGACTTTGAATGGTACCTCAATGGAGGGGTTCCCCTTTGAGGCAGCCTCTAGATTTGTCATTACTCCCGGCGGGCACTCATGGGGCTCCGACCTCCCGTACACCCCGGCCACTCGCCACCTTGGGGTTGCAAGTCTTCTGGCCCTTTGGCGTCCTTGGCTCCACCCGACTTCTTCCTGTGGCCCTCCAGCCACGCGTCTCAGTGTCTCCAGGTCGCGACTCGACATGCAGACTTCGAGGCCCTCGGACCTGGATCTGACTAATCCGTATCCCTAGTGTCCTATCCCAACCACCCTGTGATGTAGCGTGCAATTCCCACCACCGTGACAGCCGAAGCGATGCTGCCAGTGGGCCAGGAGTCCACGAAGAGTGCCCTTAACCTATGGGCCCCATGGTTCCCCTGTGCCTAGGTGCCCCAGCCCTGGTTGCTTGCCCCACTCGGGTATGGAGTCCCAGTCGATTATCCTTGGGATGTAGTAGGGCCCGTCTGCTGCTTGATCCGTCCCTGCTTGGGGTTTTCTGCCACACCCTGTGGTGATCCCTGTTGGGGTTTCCGTCAGCCACGCCCTTGTTACCTCCTCTCCGGGACTTCCCTGCCGGCTCGCCGGTTGACACCTCCGTCAGCTTGCCCATCGCTGCCTCCGCTGGTTCTGTAACTGGCCCCTCTGCCAGTGCAGCTGCCGGCCCCTCTGCCAGTGCAGCTGCCGGCTCTGCTGCAGATGCTGCTGCTGGTGCCTCTGCCAGCTCCACTGCTGGCTTGTTTGCAGGCTCTGCTGCCGGCTCCTCTGCTGGCTCCGCTGCCAGCTTCACTGTCGGAGCCTCCCCAGGCTCTGCCCCCGGCTTCCCATGCTGTCCGGTGCAGCAGTTGTGCCCCTCGGGGTGTGGGCTTCCCCCTCAAGCCTCTGCTCACCTGCCGCGCTCCTGCGTCCTCGGGGCAGCTTTTTATCTTTGCCGGGTGGCGTCTCCAGTTGACGTCACCCGGCCCCAGCTGAATATAAGTGCGGCTGATGAACCGTGTGGGTGGTTTCACCGTGCGTGTTTCTCCATGCTTTTCAGACCCTGCAGAAGGTAAGTGGGGCTTTCTTTTTGCTTTGGCCTGGGGTCCTCCTGTAACCCCGGCTCCCCTGGGACACACTGCTACTTGTAAGAGTCACAAATAATTCAGAATCCCTAATACCTTCAACTATTAAAACTGGATTGTATCTTGTTACAATCACTAGCTTATAAAACTAAAAATGGATTACTAGGGAAACTGCTGTTACAGACCGCCAGATCTCACAACAGGACAGACTAACTTTTAAATACCTGTTTGTAATGTTTAGAAAGAAAAACTTATGGCTGCCTACCTGGAATACATGAATGGCTGTCTAAAGATCTTAAATAAAACACAGCTGTTGGGGTTGTTGTTTTTTTTGGGGAGGGGGGAGTTGGGGGAAAAGCGGGGAGTTTAAGAACAAGACCAATGATTACTGGAAAAATGATGCTTAAGTCCTGTATTACATTTGACAGTATTTTGCATGAATATCCCCTATAGCGGTAGAGAATAAATATTCATCTTGGAAAAACATTTGCTGAACCTCTTACCCAGTCAGCAACAATGTATGATGGTTTCTTATTAGAGAAAGTCCTGTGCCCAACACAGAGGAAAAAACTCAATATTGGTCCTCATACTAGTGGAAAAAAAGTTAATTTCTGATCTTAAAGTAAGTGATATAATCTAGGTGCCAGAAATGATGATCTGTTTACATTTACCAAAGTATAAGGTTTTGTATCTGCTGTTGGCTAATAAGTCCAGTAATAGTTTATTTACCTGTCAACATTATTTTGTAATTATTCTTTAATAGAAAATGATGGCAGTAAAACCAGTCATCATGCTAAGTCATACTTTTTTGTCTAAAAGTTTCTACTGCAGTTGTGTGCATTTGACCACAATGGTAAACAACACCTGAAAGGATAGGAAGTAACTTGTCTTAGGAATATTCAGAAAGGCATCTAAGGCTCATCCTATATTTGCGATGACACCTTTGTTCAGACACCATTTCACTGCATTGTGCAAATATCACTTTCTCATCAGTTTTGAAAATTCTCTGGTGGTAGTGTGGTCAATGCCAAACTACATTGGGAATGGTTGCCATAAAATAAGGGTTCAGTTGACTAAATGGCCTACCATGAATTAAAGAAGTTACTGGAGAACTGTAATTTGTCCCAAGTCTAATAGTTCAATAGGGACTATTGCTAGGAGTCTGTCCAACTCGAGGAGGTGGCCAGACAATTTTGCAGGCAGCTTACAGGGCCAGCCTCCATTTTTACCAGCTTATTGTGGTGCCCCCCCACCATGCCTCTGAGCAAGGAGTCCCAGTGGACTTACCCACCACAGCTGATTGGAGAGGACTGTCCATCATACAGCCCCACCTCTTGCCACTGATTGGTGGAGGGGGGCAGGGCTACATGACAGGCAGTGCTCTCAGCCAATAAGTGGAAAGAGGCAGGGGCAACAATCGTCTTGCTTTCATGCTGTCAACCCCTTTCATGCCAAGCTGCATGGCTGGGAGAACAGTTGACTTCCAGTGGGAAGCCAGCATTTTATTGTTAATAAGTTTTTTAGTTTTGTTTTTTCCCCCACAGATTTCACGGAGATAGCCTGATTAAATGATTTCCATTAAATCAGTGCAATTACGATTTGAGTAGGCTCCTAACTATTGCATTAGCCAAAGGTCAGTCTAGGCTCCATTTTTTGTTTTGTTTTGTTATCATTCCTTCAGTGGGAGAGTGCACTCTGAAGAAGGGGAATCTTTTACTGCCCCTTTAGAGAGTTTTTTTTGTTGTTAATACTGAAGCAGTAAACAAAAGCCAATGATACATATGTAGATACTTGGATCCCATGTTTTGAAAGAATTAGGCAAAATACAGTTTAAAATTTTGGGGTAATACAGTAGTTTTCTGAGACTTTTAAAGATATGTCTACACTGCATTCAAAGGTATAGAAGCTTATATAGACATATTCTAGCTAACTTTTAAGCTACCTAGTTCAGTTACTAGGAGCAGGGTAGCCATAGTAGATTGCAATATAGCACAGTGCACAAAACTGCCTGCATTGGTGGGTAAATAGATGGGTTGGATAGACTGCAGAAAAAATTGTAGTGCAATGGATTCACTGCCATTGGTACATGAGCTAGACAGTTTAAAACTAGGTTAAGTCTATCTATATCAGATGAAGTCATAATTTTGACAATAATGAAAACATACTGTTTGAGTGTAGACAGGGTCTAAAGTTCAACGATATCCCACTCATTGCTGCTGTAGATATTCATTAATAGTAGTCACACCACTCTTTTTTTAAGCAGAAGTCTCACCAGAATAAACTGTCTGTTCTAGGTGTGTGGCATATGCAAAGGTAAAGTTGGTTATTTGTTTAGTAAAATGTAAACTTTTACTGTGATGATTTATATATTCCAACAATGAAATAAATATCTTTATCTTGGGAACAAGGAAGGTATTTTATCCTTTTCTGTTTCTTATAGTTTGTGGGGGTTATAATAATAATAATGATTATTATCATTATTATTAACATAATAATATTAGTAAGAACAAAAATGATATTTCCCATGAGAACCAAAAGGAAAGTTAAAAAAAAACAAGAAGAAAGGGTTTAACAAATAAATCAGTTGTGTTAGGGTTTAGCTGAAAGGATAAGATTAAGTTGAATTTCCTGCTTAGCCTAGTTTAAATAAAAACACCCTAAAACTAATGAATTTATGTTAACCTTCAGGTTATCATCATCTTAACTCCAGGCAGTGAGATTAAAAATAGATTCTGAACTACCCTGATAAAATGTTCAAGTTATACTTGGAACGAATTAAAAATAACATCCTGTACCATGTAAACTAAATCTGTTATTCATTCAAAAATAATGTTCGAATCTAAACTTTCAGTCAAAAATATATTAAAGCATCCTTCTTTGCTATTGTCTCAGTAATAAAGTCATTATACACAATAAAAAAGGTTGACTCTTACTACAAATAGAGCCCTGGAAATGTAAATTGTTCATCTAAATGAAGCATATAAATTATGAAGTTTCCTATTTCAGTACAGTTTATTGGCCAAGTTAGACAAAAGTGTCTACCAAAATGTAAACAGTTTAGTCTTTAAGTTACATTTTTTTCATACAAGATTGACAGTTGCTGCTTTTTCCAGATAACAGTAGCCAACACTCTTATCAGGGAGAAGGTTGGCTGCAGCTCTGTAAGTCATAGCGAGAATAAATAACTACTTCAAGTAATGGAACTATGTTGGGCCTTAGTTTTTAATCTTTTCCTAAACACAGACATACTTCCCAGCAAGCTGACAAAACTAGTTCTTGTGTCTAGAAAAATCTGAATATAGATTATAGAATCATGAACTTCTGATAAACACTTTAAATAAAGTGCAAATTGAACCTCTCTCTAGGTCAAAGAGTATCCTAGATTATTTTTAGGGGAGGAAAAAAGTTTTGTGCATTTGTGGTATTGTTGTAGTCATTATTTTTACTAGTGTGATTATCAAAGTGCTGATTTAAAAACAATCCAACTAACAACTGCAAAATATTGAATAGAATTTTATATTAATTAGAATCTGAAGAGTTCAGTTAGAGATTAAATGAAACGCCATTTGAGGCCAAACTTAGCTAAGGAAGCTGTTTGGGGGGGGGGGGGGGGGAAGGGAGCGAAGGGGGAGGGGAAAGCAATCTTAATGATTAAAAAAATCAATACCTTCTGTGTTTAAAAACATGGATTTTGTTTCAGGTCTCATATTAGAAAACACAACAAAAGAAAGATACCTAGTGAAGACCTGAATCTCACTGGGATTGTATTTTCAATATACTGTCATCTCTATTTTAGTACTTTTTATATGCTAATGGTGAGGAAATTGAAGAAAAAAATGTTACCTATTGATGCTTTAAATTACGTACCAGGGCAGTCTGACTTAAAAAGTGATCATCCTATCCTTTTGTCTAGGGAATGTACTAAAATGTTTGTAATAGTCATCATCTTCAATCTCAGACTTTGGTGCATCAGCCACAGTTACTTCTCATTTTCCTTTCTTTGAATCAAGTGTTTCATAGAAGCTAGGGTCAGGAGGGACCTGATCAGATCATCTAGCCTGACCCCCTGCCACAAGCAGGAATGAATGCTGGGTTCACAAGACCCTAGACAGGTGATCATCCAACCTCCTCTTGAATTTGCCCAAGGTAGGGGTGAGGACCACTTCCCTGGGAAGCTGGTTCCAGATTTTGGCCACCCTAACTGTAAAATATTGCCTTCTGATCTCTAACCTAAACCTGTTCTCCATCAGCTTATTACCATTGTTCCTTGTCACCCCAGGTGGTGCTCAGGAGAAAAGGGCTCTACCTATGTTACTTGATCAAAAGTTTTTTGAGAGGCTGGAAATATATGAATGCGTAAGTAGTACTGTAGTACTGGTCTACATGTATACAACAGTTCTGATTGTCAGTGTCAACAGGACCTTTTTAATTCTATATTTTAATGAATGGAGACTCATATTTATTTGCCAATAGCAGGACTTATATCCTCTATGTGAGCCAGCCATGTAAAATTAAACTTCTACATATTTCCTATATATGCAATGCTTAAAATTTTAACACCTGCTGCAATTTGTCTCCAACTGCTTCACTTTACACTTGATGCTGCTGCTGTTGCTGATCATGTTCATGATGAACATCAATATCTAATGCACTGAACAGGTCAGCACTTTTTTCAGGTCTTCCTTTGCAGGTACTTCAAAAAAGTATTTCTTATTTGCCGTTTTGAAGTGCAGCTAATTCTGTAGCTCACAATTTTATGTTTGTAATTACGTCCACCCATGGTACTAAGCCTTGCACGAGACCACCCATGGTACTAAGCCTCTTTCCCTCCCCCTTGGTTCCCTGATATTTTTTTCTTTGGAAACAGAAACTGTATATTCTTCTTCCAGAACCTGTTCTTTGGATTCAGTATCTGGAATACATATTTGAGAATTAAGAGTTTCAACTGTTGCTGGCATTGTTTCTGCTACTAATCCTACAGCTACTCCTGCTTATCAGTTTTGTCACCACAGCTACTTTTGGTCCAAAGAGCCATTGCAAAGGACAAAAAGAGAAAAAACAGGTTGCTATTGCCAACACTTCTGGGATCAATAGAATCTTTGTCTCATCTAGGTGTGCATTCAGTAAAAAAACAGTTGAGAGAGAAACCTTGTGGAAGATCATGTGTCAGAAACATTGCTTCCAGCTGTATTATCCTAATGTGTAAATAAGCATAAATATTCCTCCAGGTCTTGACTTAAGGAAAATTAATATTAAAAAAAGACTATTTTACTAAAGAGGGATTTCATAATGTTACCTCTTGATATATTAAGGATTATTTATTTATTTTCTGTCTTAACGTTTTATTGTTGTTTCTTATTACTTTGCACATTTTTACAATAATAAAATATTGTTTATGTGATTGGCTGCATGTGTTTCAGTGCATTACATACTACCTAGGAGAAATGAAGAGTGAATAAATAGTATCAGATAATTGGTGTCACTTTAAAAAAAAAAAGGAATTATTTTGGCAACAGCCATCAGTATATTGTTAAGAATATAAAGCCATTTAGGGCATTCTTCAGTAAGTAAGAGGCACAAAGGATTTTCTTTAGATTTATGCAGCACATGCTATTGAAGTATTTTGATCATATTTTGTAAGGTGACAATCTGGAAAAGGTATTGCTGGGAAGAATAACAGGAAAGCTAAAACCTAGTGTGTTAGCAAAATCTCAACTAAAGAGTCTTATAAAAAATCCTCAAGATAGATTGTGGGGAATAAATACTTAGTGTACCCTCCTATCTGAAAATTATACTGACAAATTAAGTATAGTTTATAGGGCTGCATGAAGTTTCGCCGGGTGTTGCGTCAAAACAGCTTCAAAACAAATTTCAAGCTCGAAACAGCAAAATCAAAATGAAACACAAGGCTTCAAAATAGCTTCAAAACAAAACAAGGGCACTTGAAACATTTTGAAAGTTTTGAAACGTTTCGAAGCCAGGCTAACTTGGCTTCAGCGCCAGTCCCAGACGGCAGTGGCAGCCTCCTCTCATCCGGCTCACAGATCCAGGGGCTCGCACCCCTGGGAGGGCTCCCAGGCTGTGCTGGACTCCTCCTAGAGGTGTGAGCCCCTGGATCTGTGTGGTGGATGAGAGGAGGCTGCTGCTGCCGTTGAGTGTCAGGAGTTGTGCTTTGAACACTTTGAGGTGCAGTTTCCCAGAAACCACTGCACCTATCTCCTTAAAACGTGGCAGGCTTCATGCCCTCAGAAGAGGCTACCATCCCTGCAATTTTCATCCAAATCAAGCAATGACAAAGTTTTAGGCATTTTCATGACTCCCCATTATAGCCTATAGGCTATAAAAGAGTTTCGATTAAATGAAATGGGACAGTGCTTCAGAACAAAATGAAATGACGAAACAAAACACTGTCCCTTCGAAATGGTGAAATGGATGTCGAAAATGAAACAATGGTGTTTCTCACAGCTATAACAGTTTATATTTGTTATCTTGCCCTCATTATCTTGTCAAACTTGCTTCTCACTGGCATCTATCCTGGAATGGATTGCCTGCTGGGTAAATTATCTCTGAAAGCCACAAACCACAAAAGATTTCACCCTTGTGACAGTAGCTTCTCAGACATTCCATTATACTGCCTGTATAACTCTCTCTAGATAACTCATCAAACAACATGCAGTTGGCTGGGAAGATATGTAATATTTATTGCTTATTGTGTAAGTGGCATGCATCTTGGATGGGTATGATAAGTGCAAGTAACTGCTAGCAGCCTTGGCACCATAAACAAAACCCATGCTCATGCTACTGATTTGGCTCTACTTAACATGCCCAAATCCACATGGCTTGATTAAAATAAAAAAATTGACAGAACTGTACTGGCACCATTGTATTGCTCTAAGCCAGATGCAGTAAACATAGCCATTGCATCTTGTGACTTGTCTAAAAAATGTAAATTATTTTTCTAGAACATGAAATTAAATGAAAAAAAAATGGGTAGTTACCATGTGGATAATTCTATGAAAGTACAGCAAAAAAATAGTGAACTTGTCCATCACTGAGTTCACTCATGTGGATAGTAAACTCACTACAGGCAACAATTTTGCCTAGAAACTAAAACAGATGAACTATAACAGTACTGACATGCCTAAGGAGTTTTACATGGCTAAACCTGATGATCAGAAGTCATGTTGCAACTGATTCATGAGTTTTAGGTCACTGAATGCTGCAATTATAGCCCCAGTTTCACACAGGAAAGTGAAGCATTTTAGTAAATTGCTTGGCACTGGAGACTTTCAATATTCTACATGCTGATTTTTGTTCTTCAAACCTATATGTGGAATCATATGTCACTTAATTTGTAGTGAAAGTGCGGACATTAATCTGATAGTGATAACATCAATGATCAAGAGCAGGCATAGCAGAAAATCAAACCATACTTATTACATGGCATCTGTGTTCTCAGGTGGGATGGATTTGCTTTTCCCAAAGTTTTCAGATGGATCACTGATAATGGTGGACAAAATTAAAGAAGAACACCCCCCCCCCCCCCCAAACAAAGAATTAGGTATCTATTCTATTACCTGCAAATACAAACAACAGATAAACTAAAGCCTGGTGTGAATGGTAAAACAGAATCTGTGTTTATGTAAGAGCAAGAAAACATGGAAAGCAAAGCAGATTTTTCAGGAATTCCTCTAATCAGTTGACTTGAGCTTCAAATGAGAAATTCCATGCTTTGTTGATAACGGATTATACACCAAACTGCACCATCCCTGGAGACTTGACAAATATCCAAGTAGATATTCTACTTCTACTTGTAATGGATGGATACAAGACGTTAACGTTAACGCCAATAACGTTTGTAAGATTAACAATGAAGTCTGCATGCCTGCTCACAGATTAAATTAGTCTTCTGATCTACTAGACAATTTGGGGCAAAACAACTCCAGTGACCTTCAAGATTTTTTGGTGCTACACCTGGGTTTTTGTGGTGGGATGGGTAAGGCAGAACAGATCACTGTCCTGGATATTATGGATTTGGGTAACAATGTAGCTCTGTCAGCAACATTACTGTAGATCATTTTTGGAAACACATCTGAGTGGCTGATGATTTCAGCAGAAATGCTGATGACTGCCGAGTATCTTCTAGTCAACTCGCAGCTGCCAACATGAAAGCTAAGACTGATGAACAGATTCCTAGCCTACTGTTGGCCTCACCAACAATGGCTGACAAGACTAAAGATAGCAATGTTAATGAATCCATAAACACCAAAACGAATCCCTCTTTTTCATTGGGTCACTCAGCAGACAATTGATACTTGGCTTCGGTACCTTGAAGGATCTGCACTGGCAGTTGGAGATGACATTCCTCCACTATCAAACAGATTTGCTGGACATCAGAGAAGTAGACATGCTTAACAGATTATTTTCAGACTGCTGATCTGCTAACAGGTTGTCTTTGACTTTGTAACATGCAGACTACATCGTGAAACATAGAACATGTTTATTTATCTTTATGATGCTGATGTCAGATTTACTTTTTTGCTAAATGTGTGTGAACATTGTTAATTATAGAAATGCAATTAAGCTTCCATTTATCTTTACAGTGATATGAATGCACAGTGTAATATGCTAATGTTGGCAAACAGTGTAAGTAATCAGAATAAGTATACAACCCTGTTTTTGCCTCACTTTTTGTTATAATTCATCCAAATACACAGATTCTTGACAACTTTGCCTTTCTCCAGAAATATGGAAGGCAGTCTGATATGGACATTGAGGAAATAATAAAAATGTACTATATATGCATGTAATAAAAAAACAAATATACCTAGTTGAATTGTTGTTTAGAAAAGAAAGTGTTATAAAATATTAATCTTTTTTAAGGTCACCTACTGGCATTTCTTCTCCTTCCTGTTCTAATGGCAATTGCAATATATCATCTTTCAGCAAAGGGTATTTTTTTCCAAAAAAAATCAGCTGGTATTTTTTTCCAAAATACTCATTAGTCCCATAACTCTATTTCCACTGAAGTCCATGGGGAATTTTACCAGTGAACATCCAGAACACAGTGGGTGCTATTTGCTCAGTAGCCTACTAATACTGCACAGTAGTGTGTCACAGCACAAAAAATGCTAATAGGCTACTGTGCAGTAGTGTCATTAAAAAGGTTTGTTCTGGCACTATTCCACAGTAACTGCAGTGCATTAATGAATGTGTAGATGTGCCCAGTTAGGCCAGGGCTGAGCACTGTTGAAACCCCAGCCTAAAAAGTTGATTTGGTGATAGGGATTCTTACTGAAGGATCCAACCTCCTGCTTACAATACAGATTGTAATTGGAAACCTCTTAATTGTATCTTCTAGTGGGGAGATGGTACTTTTATTTATTTATTTATTTATAGGTCCTGCTATGACTTCCATTTATAGAAGCTGAGGCCAACTGAATAGATTTGCTCTATCCATTTTGCCTAGGGCAGTTTCACAGAGGAATGTCTCTAAAAGAAGCAACATACTATAGGGGTCCAGTTAATAACCATTATCCTCTTTGTCTGTAGCTCAGTGCTCTTTCACGTTATGTCTAAATCACTTTTTTTTTTTTATTGCTTCTTACTAACTTCCTAGCTTTCTTTACTTGCCAGAACCTAAGATTTTGCTGGAAGATAACACCACTTTATCAACATCACCTTCTATCAGTTTCTCTTAAGAGATTTTTTTCTTCCGTCAAATGTTAAGGCGCATCCAGACGAGCATGCACATGCCTCTTGCAGTGTCTCCCTGTGGCACCGGCAGCGATGGGTCTGAAGCAGCAGGGGCCGCGCCACTGGGGCCTCTGGCCGCAGTGGCTGTGGCCCCTGTTGTGGGGGATGTGGGCCCTGCAGGGGTGGGGTAGCAGTCTATGAGCAAAGGGGGTAGGGGCAGCTCTGATTTTTCTATGATGAAAAAACCCTAAAAGTAAATGCCAAAACATATAGATATTTAGAATGTATTTTATTATGATGATAGAGGCACTGGTAGGCTTCCAAATTGCTTTAAACTTGTAAATATATCGATAAAACATTGCCCAATTGATCCCTCTTTATATAGTGGCATTTCATTTTAATAGCAGATGAACACTATTGGGGTATTTTAATGAGTGAATGTGGGTTACTTATCAGAGAATTTGCCATTTTTAAACAGGGAACACCAAGTTCTCTGGTCCATCAGGCCTAATTCAGAGGGCAACTGCTATCCATCCTAAATGCTTTTGCTTCACCTATGGCAAGCCCTTCATTTTCTGTGTGTGCTAATACTATTTATTTTCTAGAGGGATCTTCTTTTAGTAGTAGCATTCATAAGTCCTGGAATTTCCAGGCTTCTGTTTCATGGTTTGTGTCCCTTCTGTATAATAAATGTTCACTCTCAGAGGCATAACCAGGAGATTTACTGCTCTGAGCAAACTTTCTGGGAGAGTGGGGTGTGGGGAAAGGGTTCTGAGTGGAGGAGGGTGAGCACAGGTTCTAAGAGCACACAGGTGCAGCAGTCCTATTCCTCACCCAGCCCTACATCAAAACCTGTTGAAGTTCCAGGACACTGTCAAGGAAGTTAGGAAAAACCATGAGGCAGAGTAACACTCCTATTCACTTCTGTAGAGCAAGGGATAAATCAGTGTAGGTGAGAACAAGTAGGGTGCCTGCTTCCTTTTACCTTCTTAGTTTCCTGTTAGTCCTTTTATAGAGACATGATGAAGTTTCTTTCAAAGCTCTTGGGTGTTGACATCTCTCTTCCCCTTCACTCCTGAGACCACATTCTCCCCTGAAGCTGAGCTTTGGCAATTGGAAGGGCTTCAAAGGCTCATTGATCCTGAGGGCTAGTTTCTGCTACTTCTGACAAGAATGTGGCCAATGTGATGAGCTGCTGTAACTTACATAATTGATTTACTGTGTCATGGCTAGTGGTGGGTAAGTGTACCAGAGCTTTGATCAGCCACACTCCCTTTTTAAATCCAGTATGCCATCTCCCTTCCCTAATACACACCCTACCCTAAGTTGGCTGCCTTTGCTAACTTTATAGGAGAGGGAGGGCTCTTCTATGCAATGTAAATTGTCTGCTGACCATTAATGATTAGATTTGTGATCATCTGCATCACATGAGTGGTGGAAGGGGACCAAATAGACTCTAGCCTTGTGTGTTCCCCAGGGTCTCATTTCTTTCAAAAATGTATGTGTGTGCAAGCAAATAGCAGAGTTTATTTAAAACAAAATCATAGGGCAGTATGGGGAAAGCAATATTCCTTAAGGTTCTTTTGATTAATTTGAGCAAAGAAGTGTAGATATGATTTACTTAAGTAAAAGATTTATTGACATGGGGACGCATGAGAGCTAATGAGCACCTCAGTTGTGTTAAACCATCATGTTTTAATGGGGAGGCAGTGTTGTCTCATCAGGAGAATAAGAACTTGCCTACATGGGAAAGTTTTGTGAGAATGTGAATGTACAGAGGGCTTAATATTCTTTATTAACTCTTTCAAAGCCTTTATGCAAGACTGCTTAGTCCTCAGGTATTTCATTCTTGGTACACAGTATGTCTCCAAACATACTATCGGGGAGTTGGTATAGAATAGGTAGGGCATTGTACATTCACGCTTTGGTCACTGGGCACTAATTTCCCCATACAGACAACATTTAAGAGGTAAGTGTCTGGAAAAGAACAAGTAGTAATAAAGAGGGAAAGGCCACAGCAGTTAACATAATATAAGAAAAGAAGGTCTGTATTTCTGTATTTTGGTAGTTAAAAGGCACCCACCTGTCAATTAGCTTCCCAAGCTTTGTCTTAATGTGTCCCCCCTACCGCTTCTACCCCATTGTCTTAATATTGTTGCCAAATCCAGTCAAGCATATCTTCTCTATATGGTCTGCTAAAATCCCTAATGAGGGAGGCTTTGTTATACTAGCTAACAGGATTCCTCTTCTAATTAAAAATAGAGGAATTGGGACTCTAAATGTCTCAAGTATCTGTCAAACGTAACTCCTTGAAAATTTTTAGTGAGCTAAAACAAGTATCCCCCATACAAGTTTTCCAAAAAGGTTGTAGCTAGGAAAACCAGCTCTTTCTTGAAAAAATAAATTATTCTTTTTTTCATTATACCACCTACTCCCTTTTTCTAAGTCAGGAGATTTTTCTGTTGTTGGCATATTAATTCTAGACAAAGTTAATCAATGAATGGTGCTATTAGGAGCACAGTTATTAGACATAAGCCCTTCAAGTAATCTAAATTTTTTTAAAGAAGAAATTAAAGATTTTTGCTTCCCCTATCCTGAGGCCCTGGAGGATGTTATGGGCTGAATGTTTATACTTTGTGAAAAAATCCCTCAGACATCCTAGTCACAAATAGTTCAAGACAATATTAAATTTGCTGCATTCTTTAAAGTGATTGCTTCCATTTCTCAGTTTATTAGGAAAATAAGAGCCCCCTTGGAAGATGCTCCTGTACTTGCTCACTGTAAACATACTTAGCCTGCACTGAGTGCTTGTGTTATGTAAATCTATTATTAGTATTATGTAAATGTTATTGTGGGTTAAGTGAAAAGTAAAAATACACCTTAACCACATACAATTCTAAAGACTCCAGTTCTTCCTTACATTTCTTTAACACTGCTCAGACTCACTGTACTTACTTCTAATAATCTATAAACTCATTATTTCAAATATTTATTTTACAATTTAAAAAATAATCTGGAGCATTCTGGCCCACTTAAATCTCTCTCCCTCAACAAATCAATAGAAAATCATGTTTAAAATAAAAAAATCTTCCTCCTTTCATCCATGAAATTTTCTCTAGGTCCTTCTTCAGCTTTACTTTAAAGGAAATGTCTGCGCTTTATAAGCTGTTCAATGCTCAAAAGGCTTATTTGTTGTATATCTTTCTCCATTTCAGCCGCTTAATTGCTCCAAGAGGCTTTTCTAAACCCATGAAGATCTTATTGAAGAGAAGATCAAGGAAATCAAAGGTTTTCAGTTGGCACTAGCACTGCCTTTCTTTCATGTTTTCAGAGACCTTGTTTGTGGGGGGAATATGTATCATTGATATGATGGCAGGTAGTAAGGTTATCAATATCATGAAACTTTCTTCAGAAAATGTTTAAAAACAGTTTGAATTAAGCTTGGACCCATTGCTTATTAAGAAAGAATTTTATTGACATAAATATATTAACATTCTCCTTGTTCTGACTAGCCATTGGAAGCTGGAGTCCGATTTGTAGTTAATAGCCTCGCATTTCAAAATCCCTGTCACTTAATGATTTCCGCTTTTGAGATGAGCTTCTAATACCATCACAGATCTCATAATAAATACCTCATATAGCACGTCCACCTCAACATAATGAAGACTCATGACATTTCCCATTATTTGAATGTTCAACATTGGGTTTTATGGAATTTTTTAACATGGGGGGGGGGGGGGAGGGGAATTATTTCTCTTTCCAAAGTCTCCTCTAGCAACTTTTTTTGGTTTCTCCAATTTCTCATTATAAAAAATAAATAGCGATGAGTCAACTTGCTGGTATATGCATGAGGATTCACAGTCTAGCAGTTGGCCTTTCAGCTACCATCCAGTGGCTATTTCATCAGACAGCTGGATAGCAAATGGCATATGTGGAAGGGATTTCAGTAGACACATAAGAATTCCCTCCCAGTAAAATAAGGTTAGTTCAAACTTACTGAGTAAAGATAAACACATTCATAGAATTCCTAATTATACTTGAAGAAAATTGAAGTCAAAATAGGATTGAAATACAAAGTTTCCAATAGGTCTTTAGATTTCTTCTTTTTCTTCTTTTTTACTTTAACAGCAGCAGCCTCTGGAGGTCTGTTCCTAATGCCTCTTACATTCTAACCCTGTTAAAGGTAATTTCCAAATCCACTCCAGGATGTGTCTGTCTTGCCCCTGCTGGAAATGGAGAATTTTATGTTAAAATCCATCTAGCTATCTATCCATCTATCCATATTTACTTGTTGCTGTGGGTCAGCTAAAGCTTAGTCAGATTCATGGTGCTGGAGCTGTGACAGAGTGTGGATTTAGTGTCTGGCAAGCGGCTAATTTTAAGTGCCCTTATCCACGCTTCACCTTTTCTTGTCCCCAGATATTATATTGTTTAAAATGTAGCATTATGTTAAATTATTCTTCCTCCCCTCTAGTATATGTGAACGTAACCCTTGATCAACACCTGTGCACCTGTGAATTACAATATACTATGCATCAGACGTTTCTGTGTTTTGTTTGACTGTTATCAGACTGTGTGTGTGTGTGTGTGTGTGAAAAGTAAAGCCCAAACAGAAGGACAAAAGTTCATGTTGTATATGAGTTTATTATATAAAATAAACGTCTGTCTGGGTGTGATTATATACACCCACATATATTATTAATGTTGAAAATATGTATACAGGAGTGTGTGTGTGTGTGTGTGTGTGTGTGTGTGTGTGTGTGTGTGTGTGTGTGTGTGTGTAAAACTCATTTACAACTTGTTTGGGCTTTGTTTTTCCAACATTCTTGATTGGCACTGCTATTAAAAAGTTCAGCAGTTGCCAACTGTTTCTACACGGTGACATAAGAGATGCCACATATTGTCCTTCTATTCATTACAATAGTAGTACTCAGTTACTATAAGATGCCTGGCAAAAGTTACTCCTATTGCTGATAATAAACTGTTTAAATGTAGGTAATTTGCATGCAATCTAATTGGATAAAATCCTGTAATACCCCACATATACACATAAGAAAGTTATGTTTCAGGGTTCTGATATAACTGCAATGGAATCACAGCATTTAACACCAGACATACTTTTTTTTTTCTTGTTAGCCATGGAGGTTTCTTGTACTGATTTAATTACAGAGGCCCCTGTGTATGTGTTTTTGTGTATAAAAAAATATAAACTATGCAAATGTATTTAAAAACAGAAAAAAATTAAAATTAACTAACTTATTCATCTATATAATGTATTTTTCTGTTACTTTATTTGCCATCCATTGTGAGGTCTAAAATTTAATTTTTAGAATTTTTTTATTAAAAACAAACAAACAAGTTTTTGTCTTTTAATGGGTTCTCCAGTCTCTTTTTACTCCTTCTGTTTTCTCATCACAACTCCCATTCCCCCTGCCCAAACAACAAAACAAAAAAGCCACAACAGCTTGAAGCAACCAAACTTCTGTTACATAACACAAGAACCCAATATATATTCGTCATATGCTCACTCACGTTCTTACCTATTATTTCAAAGAATTAGCTTTATAACATGTTTACCATGAACAGGAAAGTCATGATCATCACTCACGTATCTTCCTAAGTAAGTTTAAAAGCTGGAAAGGAAAATAAAAAGACAGTGCAACTGTGCTTGTCTTAAAAACTAAACTAATTGGGAGTTAGACCCTAAAAAACTAAATTAGTTGGGAGTTAGACTCTAAAAAATTTGAATTAATGCAAACAATGGATATAGGACATAGGTGAAACTAATGAACACACAAGAGTAGAAGTCCAATGAAGTGTAAAACACATTTTTGAGAATTTAATGACATGAACGCTGCTTTCAGATGCTCTTTAGTTTAAAAAAAATGCTGACTGCCTCACTTATGACTTGTTTGAATCTTCCTTTTTGCCAATAAAACTGAAATATCTTTGAATATCTGTCAAGTATACATCACACTAACCAGAAAATAACTACGCAAAACACTTAGTGATGATGTTTTTAATTCTGCAAGTTCCTAATCCTTGTGAATATTTTGCTGGCTATACATATTAAAATTCCCAACATTTCCAGTAGAAAGCTTAATTAATCATAGCCATTTCTTGTTCTGGGATAAATATACAAAGTAAACAAAGCTGTAATTGCTGTGGTCTTGAGCTGAGTAGTCAGTATATGAGGATTATTCAGCTGAGCACATGCAGTCTGGTTTACAAGTGTGTTCTTAGAGCATTTAAGTTAATTTTCCTCCTAATTAGATAGACCTGAAGCATGTCATTGAACCCTTTACCTTCCTAGGATTTAAGCTTAGAACATTATACTAGTGACTTTACTCACTTGCTAATTGAAGCAATCAGTCAAGATAATGAGGGAAGGATTTCTAGTCCAGTGAGGGAGGCTTGGACCCTAACTGAAAATGGAAACATGATTAGTGGGCACTGGTTTGAGTGAATTTGTGTTGGGCTTGGCAGCTTAGAAGTTTTCCACTCTGCTTTCAGGAGTGGTGCTTGAAACAGTCATTGTTAATATTTGTTAGAGTAAGAAAAGCCTTGACCTCACTGAAGAGTATTTTCTATTGTTATATAATGAGCCACAGTATCAATATTGACATAAAGTAGAAGACTAATTGCAGTTTCTAAATTAAATAGAATTGTTGCTTCAAGTTGGAAGCTTTTTTTTTATTCATCTACTGAATTTCATCCAGCTCAACTTGTGATCTGGATGGTATTCAGCTCTCATTTATCACTTTTGCATACCTTTTCACAGCTGGGTTTTCAAACCCGATTTTAAAGTTCATTTGATGTGCCTTCCAGAAAGTAAATATGTCAGTAAGTTTTGTTTTATTTTACATACTCATTCTTAGGATAGTTTAACTTAATACAAACATGTACTACACTCGAGAAATGTAGCCTTTTGGGCAAAGCTAGTATCATTTCAGATTATGGAAAGTGATTTAGAAACACCTGGATGTAAGATTTATATCCATGCCTAAATCCTGAAAGCACTATGGTTTTATAGCTCTTTGGAGGAAAAGCAGGAACTACATTAACACTTGTTAGTGTAACACTTAATGCAATGCTGACCAAAACTTCAAAAAAGCTTAATATTAATGTCAAAATATAAAAAAGAAAAAAATACGTTTAGTATTTTATTATATTTTTACCCTTATAGTAAATAGTTACCCTTATAGTTGTCTTATCTTATTTTAAAATAGCAGCAAACTTTAAAGAATTTCTAGGTATTGTACATTTATTGAAGAATTGTTTTTTTCTTCTTAAAAACCATTTTAATGAAATAAGAATGAACAGACTTTAAAGTCTAGTTCTTTCAGGATACATATTTCATTGTGTGTATTGGAAAACTTATCTCTGCCTCAAAAGGATTAAAGTATCATTTATTATAATCACCTCCAGCCTGTGCACATTGGAATTACCAGAAGTTCTGGTTTTGACTGTGGTAAAGGTTGAATCAGGACCAACATACTACAAATATAGATCCAGGTCTTGCCAAGACTTAAGAATGTGTTAACATTATAGTTGTGAGTACAAGGCCAAGGTCAAAGGTCCTTGCTAGTCTAGCAGCTCATAGGGCTAGAATGGTTAAGGCTTGCCATCTTCTAAAGCCAATGGCACACCAGGGAACAATATGGCTAGTATCACATCTGGTTGTATTTGATTCCCCAGTCTGAATAACCATGTACCTTTTTACAGCTGGGACAACAGGGGGTGGTTTCAGCACAAGCATTGGAATAGGGCTCAAATTCATGCCTCTGGGCAATAACAAGATGCAATAACCACTGTGCTGCTGAACCCCACCCTTGCCAATAGTCCCATAGGAATCGTGGGATTACTCAAAATTACTCAAAGTTATCTGCTTTCAATCTTTACAGGATTAGACCTTAGTTATGTTGAAAACCAGTAGCATAAATGTGTCACAGAATGCTGTCTTTGTGTTTAAAGATCCCATTCTGGGATTCCATTACTTCTAACCAGTTTTGTACATGGAATACATGGCGAGTCACCTCACTCCGAGCATCTTGGAACTTTGCAATTTTAGTAGTAACTCGTGTTTCTTTTTTCTTGCAAATTTCATTTGATCAGGATTGCCCTTCACCATTGACACCACTCCATCCAGTATTAGACATTGAGTAGTAAATCATACTGTGTAATTTCTCAAAAAAAGCACAAAACTATTCCAACAGTACATCTATTAAGAATGTAATGCTCATATTTCTAAGCAGCAGAATGGTGAAGATTCAGTCCTAGTAGGAGTCATTTAAGGTGTCAGTTAATATATTTGGACACTGTAATTGCGAAAGGTAGTTTGTATCCTTGTGAGAAACAAATGTACAATGAACAAACCAAACCTTTACAAGTCTTTGAGGGAACAAACAAAGGCTGAGAACAAGTCTATCTGTAACTAGGTAATGCTGTTTTATCCCTCACTGCCTCAAAATCCCCCTAATTTATACATTGTCTCTCTCCCCCTGCCCCCACCAACCCTCATTGATTCAATCTGGTTTGTATGTGTTTAAGAATAACTTTTCTTCTTCTGCAGCCAGCACATCAGCTCTGTTTCCAGCTTAAAGAATTAGTATGATTTTAAGACTTTTTTTGTCACAGGAAAAACATTTTTTACATTTTTCTTAAGGTGTGATATTTCAGGTGCTGATATGTTTAGAAAATCTCTGCAGATTTTTTTTCTTTCGGGCATAGATTCAAAATCTGTTGAAATACTTCATTTGGTCAGACTCCAGACAAGGGATTTTTCCACTCTAAATCATTTTTTTTTTCATCCCTGAATTGGAGATGGTGTTGCAATGACTATACAGAATTACATGTTCAACTTGTATAAATATTTAAACTTAGATTGAAAATTAATTCATTTTGTGCCCTCATGCAACTCATCTCCTGAGTTCTGGCTCTCACCTTGACAGTTGGGCTGAGAGCACAAGATCAGGAAGTGAAATGGTGAGTAAGTAGGCCTGCAAGGACAAGGAAATCTTTAGCATAGGTGAAACAGGTGGCAAAAGGGGCTGGTTAGGGCATAGTGCAAAGCTCTCATGCAAGAACTAGTAACCAGAGAGAATGGTATGAAGAGAGAGAGAAAGAGAAGACCAAAGAACTGAAATGAATTTACCCCTTCTTTTAGTTCTTTTATGCGATTCTATGCATACAAATATTTGCCCTATAGATATGTATATATGCTGTAAAGGATAAAATAATTTATGCAGTATCATGCTGGTTTTGAATAAAGGAGAAAAGGTGTCAATTTATTCCAGTATCGTATGTGCTATGGCCCTTGTCCAGATAAATGGAAAAGTTGCATGGGTTTGTTGATACATGTAAGCTAACAGTACTATTGTCAAACACATGCATTCAGAAATTGTCACCCAGCTTTCCACAGAACATGAACTAGACTTAAATACTTTGAGATTTTAAACAAAAATGTGTGATTATGATTTTTTTTTTTTTATTTGCCTTCTGAGCTGTAAGACTTTTGGAACATTCGTTTCTTCTCTGCAAATAGGGGGCTAGAAGAATTTAGATACAAGAGTCTCATATAAATTACATTTCATAGACATTAGACATTAGGGCTGGAAGGGACCTTGGAAGATCATCGAGTCCAGCCCCCTGCCCCAGGGGCAGGAAGTCAGCTGGGGTCCTAGGATCTCAGGAAGAAAAACATCCAGGTTTCTCTTGAAGGCGTTCAAAGTAGGTGCCTGAACCACCTCCGGTGACAGGCCATTCCAGACCTTGGGGGCTCGGACAGTAAAGAAGTTCTTCCTTATATCCAGCCTGAAATGGTCTTGCAGGAGTTTATAACCGTTTGACCTTGTAATCCCTTGGGGCGCTCTGGTGAACAAACGTTCCCCCAGGTCCTGGTGAATACCCCCTATAAACGTATAGGTAGCCATCAAGTCACTCCTGAGCCTGTGCTTTTCCAGGGTGAAGAGTCCCATGGCTCTCAGCCTCTCACCATAAGGTCTGTTTTCCTGACCTCTGATCATGCACGTGGCTGTTCTCTGGACTCTCTCAAGCTTCTCCACATTCTTTTTGAATTGTGGAGCCCAAAACTGGACGCAGTACTCCACTTGTGGCCTTACCAAGACCAAGTACAACGGGAGAATGACGTCCTGGGATTTGCTTGAGAAGCATCTATGGATGCAAGCCAGCATTTTGCTCGCTTTACTGGCTGCAGCATCACATTGCAGGCTCATGTTCATCTTGTGGTCAGTCCTGACCCCCAAGTTCCTCTCGTCTGTAGTGCTAGTCAGCATAGCACTGCTGAACTTATAAGGATGCTACAGGTTTTTCCTCCCAAGGTGGAGAACCTTGCATTTTTCAGTGTTAAACGCCATTAGGTTCTCATCCACCCATTTCCTGAGCCTATCAAGGTCAGCCTGGATCATTCTCCTGTCCTCAGGTGTGGATGCTTTACCCCAGAGTTTAGTATCATAGGCAAACTTGGCCAGTCTACTTCTGACTCCAATGTCCACATCATTAATGAAGAGGTTGAACAAAATAGGTCCAAGGACAGAGCCTTGAGGGACCCCACTGGTCACAGGGCACCATGATGATTGACTTCGATCAATCACCACCCTCTGGGTCCGACCACGGAGCCAATTCCCCAGCCAGTGGATCGTGGCAGACCTGAGGCCGCGGTTGGCCAGTTTTGCCAAAAGGTGATCATGGGATACCAGATCGAAGGCTTTTTTAAAGTTGAGATATATGACATCAATCTCTTCCCCCTTGTCCAGGTGATAGGTCACCTGGTCATAAAAGGAAATGAGATTGGTCAAGCACGACCTACCCACACCAAACCCATGCTCAGGGTGTTGCCATCAGCCAGTCTGTTAAGAATGGCCTCCTTGATGATTTTTTCTAAGACCTTCCCTGGGATAGAGGTCCGGCTGATGGGCCTATAGTTTGCCGGATCCACTTTCCTCCCTTTCTTGAAGATAGGCATCACATTGGTCTTCTTCCAATCATCAGGCATTTCACCAGAGCACCAGGAGCTTTCAAAGATCCGTGCCAGGGGGTGAGCTAGGATGTTAGCCAGCTCCTTGAGTACTCTGGGGTGTATATTGTCAGGGCCAGCTGACTTGAAGGTGTCCAGCCTCTCAAGCTGTTCCTTCACAAGGTCAGCATTGATGGAGGGCAAGGAACCACCCTCACTTAGGCGTCCCTGTACTGCAGTGGGCAGGGAGCACCACGTATGTGTGAATGCGCACACACATGTGCCCAGTATGCAGCCAGGCAGGGTTGTGGGAGCAGCTGCCACAGCTGGATTCAGGTAAGTCTATGGGGGGGCTGGGGTTGGACAGCCAGGGTGCTGAGGGTAGCTGTCCAGGCACCAGGGTGTGGCAGGGCAGGGGGAGGCACCTTTCCTTCCAGTGGGGGAAGGGGGTGGGAAGGCTTTTTGAGGGTGACAGGGAGCTCTGTGGCTGGGACAGAGACATCAGGGCCAGTGCCCATGATCGCAGGGGAGGCGGGTGCATGGCCAGGCTTTTTGGTGTGGTGCTGGAGCCCCAACCCAAGGCAGGGATGGTGCCAGAGGCCTCCTTTACTCTTCCACCCTCACGGGCTGGATTCACTCTACTGCCACCCACATGAACCAGAGCTGCCACGCTCCAGCCTGGTCAGGATGGGGGCAGTTGGGGACCCCATCCTGTGAGGCTGATGGGAGTAGGAGGCTGAGGCTTAGGAGTGAGAAGCACCAACAGGGCTGGGGGGGCCAGACCTGTGGGTCAGGAGTTCAGGGCACTGGCAGTGCCAGTGAGCTGTGGGTTGGGAGTAAGGATTTAATTAATCACAACTATTTTTCTAATTTTGCAACTAATTGCGATTAATTCTTTTAAAGGTTTGTCAGCGGTAGTCTTGATGTTCTCATATTCAAATTCTTTCTTCTGCAATTTGGCTGTCAGTAGCCATTCTTGGTAATAACTCTTCTTTTTCACAGCCCTGTAAGCTGTTCTCAGTTCTAGCTAAAACCATTAACTCAGATGTGGTACTATTAGGTCAGATATAGAAATGACTTCCAACGAACTGTTGGAGGAACTGTTAAGATGCTCAAGAAGACTAGATTTTTTTTGGTGAATCTGAATAAGTAATATGTGTTTAACTAAAATTACTCCAGGACTAATAATGACACAATATCTTTTGACTATTTTAATTGTTTGTTGTGTTTTTAACTGCATATATTATCAAACAAATTCATGCACATTCCAATAGTTAGTTGTTTTTCCTTTGAACTTAAACTGCATATTAGTAAAGTTTCTAGTTTCTCTTTAACTGAAGAAAAATCTGTGTTGTGTTGTATGTGATGAGGTACCACACCTTCTGCATCCCCCATAGGGGACTGGTAAGGGGTGCACAGGGGTACATGTGCCCCCCCCACCCCCGATGGCCAACACTGATGCTGTCGGTAGGGCTGGTGCCCCCCCTGACAGGGTTGGCAGTTTGTGTAGGTGTCCCTCCAGATTCACCAGTCGCTCATGGCATCTCCCTTCTCCATATCCTAGATCCACCCCTGGGCACATACAAACTCTGTAAGGTATGTTTCCCCAGCAACTTTATTTCTGCTCCATTGCAACTCTTGTTGCCCTAATTACTTTATCCTAGATGGTTCTATGCAGTTCTGCTCCTTTCTTCCTATAATAACATTGTGGAGTAAGGGTGGGGGAGCAGCACAGAGATGATAGTAACTGAGGGCAGAGGTTATAAAGAAAGAAGAATGAAAGCAATTTAGTCAAGAGAGAAGAGGAGAAATAGGAGACATTGACAAAAATGATAAATAGAAAGCAAAACAGTTTTAAAAAATTGTGACGTATTTGCAAGGAAAACAAAGAATGAGTAAAAAACACATTATATGTTGCGTGTGGCAGACAGCTCTTTCCCAGGATGCAGAAATAACAAGCAAAATCACATTTAAGGGGGATCTACATCTCATACAGTGAAGTTCAGTATATGGCAGATGAGAAGGGAAGAAGGGGGAGGGACTAGTGAAAGGATCTGTATTCAAATTCCCACTGTCTGACTCAAAGCAGGACTTTGAACAGAGCTCTACCCACCTCAACTGAAAGTCCTAATGAGCAGGCTGTAGGTATTCTGATGTAATTTCTCTCAATTCTTACCACTGAAGCTGTCTTACTTTGTATAAAATACTTAAACGTTCATTAAGACAGAAAATTATTTTCTAGATTGGGGATGAGGGCACTTACATGCTAAGTAGAACTCTGTTTCATGTCCTTGCCCTAGTGATTATGACCTATTATGACATATTTCAGGCTGTATTTTGATTAGTTTGAGGGTTTTTTGGTTACCCATTTAAGCAAGGAAATAAAATATCATTTCTGTTGTCTAAAAATTGATTTTTCAAAAGCTTTTTGGTTTGGCCTTTGAATCCCAAAGTCAGTTGCGCACACAGCTCTAGTCAGTTTCCAAATATACCTTGTTTCCATTTAAATAGAAGGAGTCCCACATCCCATTCCACTGCTATTTATTCACTTCTCTAATTTGTAATGTCTTCTAGAAAAGGACTATGTTTTTAAAAGCAGCATTTTATTCTGAAAAGTATCACAAATGCTTACAGTAATTTATTTACATCCTCAAATACCAAAATAACTTTTTCAAGTTACTGTCAAATGGCACTTGAGATTACCAGCTCCCCCCCTATATTTAAAATATGAAATATATATGCATAGAAGGGGAGGAAATGACAACTTCTAAGTGTTGGCTGTGTGTGCATGTGTGTATGCGGGCACATAACTCCATATGTACTTTGTGCATGCAGGATGTATACTGCTGGGTGGGATCTGGCCATACGTTGCTAAGCCTTGATTTAGGAAGATAGACTTTTCTGGGTATAGGAGACAGGACTAAGAGCAATGCCCTCAAACTGGAGCAGGAGAAATTTAGGGTGAAATTAGGAAGAACTTTCTGACTCTGAAGGTGGCCATTGGAACAGACTACCTAGAAAAATTGTGGAATCTCCATTCTTGGAAATTTTCCAGACCAGGTTAGACAGGCACTTGGTTGCAATGGTTTACTCAGGAATGATCCTTCCCTGACCATGGGCTGGGTTAGATGACCTCATGGGATTCCTTCCATATCTACTTTCCTGTGATCTCATCAGACTGAAAAGAGGATGATAACACTTGTTGTAGTCTTAATAGTTGTGACGGAATTTAATTTATTCTTATTTAAATCATAAATACAGTCTGACTATTTGAGGACCAAGGTATTGTTATCCACTATTAGAACTTTGGATATTTTATCATACTTAAGAGGAACTCCATTATACCTCCTTATTCTGGGAGTACATAACTTCCCCAAATGACTATCAAACAAATGCATTATGCAGAGGCCTAGAAAATCAGAAAAATGATGAACATTTGGACTAATGGAGGAATAAGATCAAGATTCGCTGCCTTCCTAATGAACAGGGATCTGGGTTTCCTGTTTCCCATGAAAAGGGGGGGTGGGAAAGGGGATTTTTCCTTTTAAAAGAGAGAAAAGCACATTTTTAATTTTAATGGAGAAACATGTGGATTTTCCACTTCTGCAAAGAGTTCTGTGCATGCTGGCAGAGTTCCAGCCTGCAAGAGCTTCTTGCAAAAAGGGCAGCAAACCATAAGCCCTTTCCTGAGGGGGAAGGGCCAGGGACTGAGACTCTCAAGTTAGCCAGGGCTTGGCTCAGGTTCACTTTCCTTCCTGGAGCCTTTGGGATAGGTGGGACTTGCAGGGGGTTAGGGGCTAGCTGGGGGCCCCTCTGACAGTGCTGGGAGGCTGCGGGTTGGGGATGGAGAGCTTTGGTAGGACTGAAGGGGCCTTGTG